>NC_137948.1:15051285-17451285 GCF_963969265.1 Rhamphochromis sp. 'chilingali' | reverse complement strand
TTTTTAAGAGTCTCTTAACATTGTCAATGACAAGATGAAAGTACTGCATGTCTTCCGCTGCTCCGAGGTTGTAAATGAAAAGTATAAAGCTCAGCTGTCAGATCACTCAAGTTGCAAAGTGACAGATGCACTTCTCGCGTCTTACTGCACAAGGCCGCGACTATAAACAAGACGTGCTCTTAACAATTACAGGCAAGTTTAAAAGAGTCAGAGCTGTTAACAGTCACACTCAAGTGTAACACAATTAAACATAAACCAAATAAAAGCTTTTAAAAGACGCCCCTCACTTGGCTTCCCGCTCCGCTCTTTCAATTACAATTCACTAAGTGGTTGGAGGTGACTTAACCCTGATCTTCGTGTTCATAAATTCATCTCCTCTTAATGAGAAAGTTTTCACAACAGAAATGCGCCATAGGACTTTTAGCAGTTAGTTTACACCTGGCTCCCTTGGCCGACGGGCCGACGAGCTGAATTATAAACAGCTGAAACAGAGAGTGAAGCATAACACCTTGCTGTGGCCAGTTCACCACGGTGTCCCTGAGACCCCAAAACTCTTCTCCTTCCAAACTCTGAATCTAAAAAAAGACGCCTGCTTGGCTCATAGTACTGTAAATCATGCAAAGTAGAGCATAGTGCTTGGTCTGGAAAAAATAACCATGTATAATGAGCAGACATATGCACATATGCACTCTCACACATATGCACGCCTGTGCTTACACACATAAACGTTGCCAAAAGAACCCCCCACCACCACCCACTACACTGCTTTGTACTAGACACACAAACACACACCGTCTTTAGTCCTTAATTCTAACCCCTGAAAACACCATCCTTTCCTGAATCCATGGTAGTGATAAAGAACAAACACACACACAAAAAACAAAACACTATCTCTGCCCCCACCTTACTCCACTCGCTGAGACTCTGTCCACTTTCCACCTGCTCTGCACACCCCTCCAAGCTCGCTCAAACTCAAACGTGAACACGCACACATAGACACACACACACTAATGCCATTTCACTCCAAACTCATCCTGTTATCTAAACAAGCGCCGTCCTCTCGTCAGCGTCAGTGGGTTCCTTTTTCTGTCTCCTCAGAGAAAAGAGAGACTCTCCTGTTCACAGATGAATGGGGTCTTTTGATGAAGCGCCGAGCCTTGTTTACCGCCACTCGCATTTATTTACCGGCCTGTTTTTCAAGTCGTCATTGAGGGACACTCTACCAAAACACCCCCCGCGTCAACCACCTTTCCCCAACAAACCGCATCCTCATCCACCAGCCCCCTCATCCTCCCCTTAACTACACCCCCTATATGCTCAACATAAATACAAAATATACACACTATGCCTGCTCCCAATTCCATGTTGTTCCCTATCCCGTTTCATCCCGCTTTCTTCTCTACGTCTAGTGTCCTAGATCTGTGTCCAAACTGATTTGAAGCTTACTCGCTTACACAGACGCATGCCAAATTTGATTCTCTGCATTTTGCTGTGCTTCTCGGCTAGCTCACTTATTCACCCCCACCCCCCTTTCTGTCTTCTCTAAACTGCTCTCCTTCTCACGGTGTAACAAACATCAAATGAAGCCTTCATGAAGTTCTTTTTCCTCCAAACATCTAAGAGCGGCTTTTTCGGAAAGACGGACCATCTCAGTGTGATGATGTTTTAACCAGAAAATAATAAGCAACCAAATTAAATAATGAGTTAAGCAAATATCATAAAGTGAAAGGACTACATTTATCCAGAAGGGAAACTAAACTGCAATCCAGCCTGACTGCATACACAAAAATACTTTGACTGACAAATAAACAAATGTAAAAATAAACTAAGGCATTACATACTAACCATAAAGAGTGTTGAAGGTTTTTCTGTAATTTGAAATATAAAAAAATGACTGGTGACAAAACATCTTTGGCCACTAAAAAAAAAAAATCAAGGTTCAAAGCCTCCACATGTGTGATGGCCTGCTTTCATTAAAACTGAGAAAAATGGTCCTATTGAGTGCTAAAATGTTTGTGCTTACAAGTTATTTTACATTTTTTTGTAGCTGCAAATAGAAGTCCAGGGTGTTAATGAGGCTAGGGGAGGGCATTCATTTGAACCTTAAAGAGGAATAAAAGAAAAGCGGAACAAGCGAAGGAAAGAAAAGAGAAGAAAGAGAGGATCAGAGGGAGGAGGTTGGCAGGGAATATCATGAAAATTTGGCGTCTTCCATGCAGGGAGATAGCATCGTGCCAAAAGCGACCGCCGACACAACTCCTCTCACTTTCAACATTAGACTCCTTTGCCGTGTTAAATTCGCCCACATAATAATTTCATTATTCTTCAACCCACATGTGCAAAATAAAATGAAATAGATGATATTTTTATTTCTTTTTTCTAAATCGGTACTGACCCAACTTTTAATTCAACAAAACAAACTCAGCAAAACCGCTTCTCTTAAGAAAAATAACTATGCGGGGAAAAATTTAATAAAAACAACAGAAACATAAGTAATAGTGCCTTGGATTTGAAACACAGTACTGAGGTACTTATTATAGCACGCCTATTGCTGTGTGGCACTGAATACTGCCATTAGCCAGACTCAGCAGCCTTTGCCAGGGCCTCGCTGTGAGTGCAGCCCGGTGAATAAGCCGTGTTCCCTGGCTCTCCCTCCTTTCTGGCTGGCCTGTCTGAGATTGAGCATTGGCCATAGCGCTCTTTCTCCTGCTCCTTCTCCTCCTCTTCCTCCTCCTCTCTGTCTCTCTGAGGTCGGGAAACCCTCCTGAGTGGGTATATGGTTTTTGGGGACAGACACATTTCATGGTTGGCGCCGCTACAAAAGCCTGAAAAGAGACCCGGCACTGGGAAGACACAGTATTAATACAGACAATACCTCCCCCTCGCTGCTTCTGACTCTCTTTTTTCTCAATAACCTCTTTCTTTTCATCTCTTTTTCTTGCCCCCCCCCCCCTTCTTTTTTTACACTTTAGTTTTTCTCCTAATAAAAAATGTTAAAAAGCCCACTCAGCTCAAGTAAAGAATGCAGTTTTTATCACTGCATGGCGTGGCTTAGCCTACACCCATTTTTATTTAACAAACGTTACTGTGTTTTAATGTGCAATTAAATCTCAACAGTAGGTATTAGACTAGGCTCGGCAGCGTGTGAAAACACTCGTCTTTTCTTTCAAATAAACAAAAAACTGCTAAGCATGTATTACATGCCAGTCCGAAGAGTAATTTAGGCGGAAAAATAGCAACAATGTGTTACATTATTAAATTAGTGAAAATAATAAAGATACATTTACTTTAATTTGCATAATGTATTTCAAGATATTATTTTGAACACATCACCACTGGGCCAAAATTTAAATTAAAGGTTAATTTAATTTGTGGAAATCTAAAATTGTGTAGTTGTAAATTTAAAATGAGCACTGCAATAAATTAAAATACTATAAGGAAAAAAAGATATGCACAATTAGTATCCAAAGAAATGTAAATTGTTTAATTTGAGACGTTTTTTCCCCTAATCATGAAAACCACAGAACGCTGAAAATTTCCTTTTGCTTTTCTGCTGCTCTACCTGCTTTGCGTTTACGCTGCAGTGCTTCTTCCCATGGGGAGCAGAAAAAAAGTCTGACAGCTGGGTTCATTCAAAAAGACACAGGGCATCTGAGAAAAACCAGTAAAAGAGCCAAATAGCACAAACTGTCTTATTTGTCTCCTTCACCATAGTGATGGCCTCCCAATTTCACTGGAATAATCTATTTACCGCATATCTCCGACACTGAAACTCTTCACACAAAAGGAAACAGATGCGGGTAGACCAGAATTGTTCATGGGTTTTACTCTCTCCCGAGTCAGGCACAGCCAAAGAAATGGAGGCTTATGATCGTTATGTAAAACCAAAAAAAGCGGAGAGCTTTTCTAGGACAAAAGGCACCGTATCAAGGAGCATGCCAGTTGTCACTGGTCAATTTAATGGGACACCAAACACAACAACATTGTCTTTGACTCGCCTTTCTCGTGTTTTTTTGTTTTTCTAATTTTCCCTCGAGTCAGCTTGTGTCATCATGGTCTCATGAGATAAATGCAGACCCTGCGGTTTTGGATCAATCTATGTGCGTCTGTGACACCCCAATGTTAGCCTCGCGTCTGTGTATGTGTGCGCGTGTTTTGGAACGAATGAGTACACAACAGGGCTTTGGCTAGACGGATAGCAATAGCTATCCAAATACACAGACTTTTTTCTGAAGCCAAGAATAGTGTGAGAAGACTCCCTCTCACTCGGCCTCTCTAATGTGACGGGGCTCTCCCTGCGTCTTAACCCTTTAGATTTGATACATAGCCACCTCAACGCGTCCCTGAGGCCAGACAGAAAGGCAGAGATGTGCAAAAGACCCGACTAAACGAGAGTCATCAGTAAACATTTGCTGATGCCAAAGCTGCTCTGCATTTGGAGAGCTTTTCTTAGCTGACGTGGGCCCTGTTCCCACCACACACACAACAGAAAAGCCTCAGACCTAACCGACCCCCCCCTCCCGAGTGTCAAGATTTCATTTAATCAAAACTTCACTGCTGACGGCCATCCTAAGCTGTGCTTGCACACAAGGATAGTCCACTCAAACCTTGTGATGTCATGGGAGTCTGAGAGGAGATCCAGGAAGTAATTAACAACAGATTATTTTCACAGGGAAAAAACAACGAGCTATGGGGAAAAGAAGACCTGTGGAATCCATCAGAGTATTCCTTTAACTTTTAAGATGTCACAAACAATTCACGTGATTCCTGAGTGTCAGGATTCCTTTCTCTTTTTCTCTCCCTTTCCTGTTACTACATTTTTTCACCTTTTTTCCTCACACATTTAATTACCTTTTTCATCCCCATAAACTCTAGAGTTTTGCATAGTGATGAACGCAAGTAGGGTTTTATTTGTGAATCCTAGCTGTGGTCAGTGAATTGGCTGGGGGGCTGGCCACAACACTAAGGCTTCTCTGGGCTTTCTCACAGCAATGTCCAAGGCATGACTACTGCTATAGTGAGAGAGAGGCGGGATCTGGCACTACAGAGCGTGGAGTGTGGAGCGGTCATGGCAGAAATGGCACGGCGAGCACATTTCACACCTCCCTCAGAGTGACTGCAAATTTCCTGTACTGCACTTTTGATTGGAAACACATTTGAAACATCTTTTCATGATCACACTTACGGTGTACAAAAGAAAAAGGGGAAAAAAAAAAAAATAAAACGCTGGAAAAATGCTTTCCAAGCTATGACTAAGTGCATAGAGCTAACTTTGGACCTGACAAATGTTTTTTTTAATCTTCTATTTTTCCGACCTCGAATAAATCAGAAATGTGCTGAGTTTAATCTAAAACAGCCCAAAGATTATAAATCAAATAGTCCACTGAATACTGTGAGGAGGAGCAATAACTTCTCCTCAGATGGTGTACAGCTGCAGCCACCTATGCAGTAGTCAGAGTAACAGAAGTGAGAACTACATCCAGGCTAGTACGGTGAAGTACGTGTAAGCCTATCCAAAGCGCTCCATTCATGGGTTATCAACTGGACACTGGCAGTGTTCGGTGCTCTGGCAGACCCTTGGCACTTCCGGGCCAAGAGATCACTATCTCCATTATAATATACCAGTCACTCACTCTTAATAAACACTAAAAATACACTACTCACTGTACTGCACCACAGCCCCTCTTTCCCTCTCATCTATTTCTCTGCCAGCATTTCAGTTACAAAGTCATTCAGTTTCAAAGACATGTTGCTCTGTCTGCTTTTTTTTTTTTACTCTTTATCTGAGGTGCCTGAAAACAGGCGGAGAAGGTTTTGTATTGTGGCATCGTGGTTTGTTCTGTTACGGCTGCGGTGTGTTATGCTCTGTAACAGAGAGGATCTCAAAGGCTGGCTGGCTGCAGAACAGTCTGAGAAAGCCTGACGGCAAGCCCAGAGATTCCCCGTGGCAGCTTTTGCCACTCTGTCATAAACAAAACACAAGACGTCTTTCTCTTCTTCCCACACCAACGGGGCCCGGGTGCTGCCAAACAGAACAATCACTATTGTAGCCTCTTCTGCTTCCCAACGTGCTCTCTCTCCCTCACTCTCTCTCCGAGTCTCCTACAATATAAACAAAAGAGATCAGCGGAGGCTTTACCTCTGTGAGAGCAACAATGAAGGCGATGTTTAAGGAGACAAAACAAAAGTGTGCACGGGATCAAAGAGGAGCGAGGAAGACAGAGATGCTAAAGACCGACAAAATACAAACCAAACAAAAACAAACAATGAGCACATCTTGTCATTCACTGTGCAAGTGAGTGGAAAAGGAAAACACACAACCACACATCACTGTAACAGATGAGTGCAACAGAGAAACGGAAGGCCTTGATGCCCATTTCCTAAATGTGAGTTAAAAGCAAAGGAAAGACAAGTGTGCTGACCTCACGGAAAGTTTGCACTTGGTGTAGACCCCAAAGCAGCTCTCCAACAAGGACTTAAAGTGAAAATCGGCTCTTTGGAATAAGATAAAAGTGCTGAGGCACACTATTGTATAATTATATATTGTATTAGTCAGATAAGATAAGACAAAGTATCCAGTAAGCCGACATTATGAATGGGCAGCGCACTGGGAAGGGCCTCCAAGTAGTCACGTGTTTTACTATACTGTTGTAAAACTAAGTGCTGCGGTGATGAATACATGCCAAGAACCCGAAAATTGGACGGCTGACGTCATCAGTACAGGTAAAGGAAATTTAGTGCAATTCAATTACATTTGTGTGTATGGACACATCAGAACATCTGTAGCAACCTTTACACACTCGGTTTTAAACCCAAGCAGCTTCAATTACTTAAACTAATATACACAGAATTACACCATGAATAAAATATTTTCTGTTGTTCATTGGTGTGTTCCTTTATTCCTTTGTCCAGCATGCCATTTTGCTTTCTCCATGAATTTAAAATATTTGAAAGATTAAAAATAACCTCTTAAAATATGCATGCCATTTGATTTAGTTTTCATTTTATGATTAAACTAATTTTGCAAAATTTACAAGGGGAGACATTTTCATTTGCGTAAAACAGAACTGACCCGAAATGCACCAGTATACCAATAAATCTTTATAAGAGACATTTTTTTCGTGATTAAATTTGATTATAAATTAAAAAAAAATACAATCAATTACATCTACAAAAACAAAAACCCAAACACTGTTGATATTCTCTCAGTATGCTCTAATATGGCCGCAACCTATGGTTTATTACCGCCACAGAGAGACCAACAAAGTGAAGCTGGAACTGCTGCCAGGGTTTGGCTCAGGCTGTGAGTTATTTGGCCTGGATTGATATTTTGCGTGTGTGTGTGTGTGTGTGTGTGTGTGTGTGTGTCTCAGAGAGAGAGAGCCTAAGGATCACCTATGATAGCATTTGGCTAGAGTAATGTTAATGCCCAGTGTAAGAGTTGTGCCTCGGCAGACACGAGCGCGCGCGTGTGTGTGTGTGTGTGTATTTGGACAGTGATTGGGATATGCTGTATATATATGTGCGGGTTGAGTCACTGTTTGAAATTTCCAGAAAATTCCAGCTGACATAATATTAGGTCATGAGTGTGTGTTTGTATATGTAGCCAGCAAATGGTTAAGCAGTGTGTATTTGAAAGATTTGGCTGTGAGATATATTATGTGTGTGTGTGTGTGTCTGCGTGTGTGTGGCTTCTCTGACAGTTTTTTTTTTTTTTTTGCAATGTGGGGGGGAAAACTACAACACAGCCAGTGTTTTGGCTGTGTGTGTGAGGAGTATGCGCACTGGAGGCTATAGTGATGTTTGGCCGGGTGTGAGTGTGTGTATCCATGATGGTGGCTGCGATACAACAATGTTTGGCTGTATTAAACTGTATCTGTGATAGTCCTTGGCCGAACGTGTGTGCTGTGTGGGTGTGTGTACGCAATCGTGACTAAAACCGTGTTTGCCTTTACGTGTGAAAGTGCGCTGCAGAGATGACAGAGTTGTTTTTCTTTTCTTTTTTCCTTTTTTTTAAAAAGAGTGTGTGTGTATCTTTATTTAGCTGTGTTTGTATGTGTGTGTATGGGTGTGAAGGTGGCTGCAATAGTACTGGCTGTCTTTGAGCATTGGCGTTTTGTGTGTGAGTGTGAGTTTGGCAGCCAGGTCCAACGTGGTGCTAACGTTCAGGCAGACGGTGAAGGCGGCAGCAGCCTGCGGCCTGAGAGCAGGAGGCTCACGGCTCTGTTCACTTTCTCTCTCTCTCTCACACACATACACACACACATAAATACACAAGCACACACACAACCTGGGCTGCGGCCAAATGATGATTTCTGGCTACAATGGCCTTACCATGGCAGATATACCTCGACAGACTGTGTACAATACTATAAACAGTGACTCTTCTTTGTGCAAAATTCATTGCGCAAAAAACACAGAAATTTCATCTCATAAAAAAACAGTCACTCAAACACACACAGACACACACAAGCATGCAAATTCTTTCCTAGGAAAAAAACAAAACACACACACACACAAAATACATGCTCATATGAAGCCGCAAATGCCTCGCTCAGAATAATGAACGCTTACTTGCCAGAGCACGCTGGACGTATGCCCCTGACACACACTAACAAATTCTTTTTTATTACTGTTGATACTACGTTGTCATGTAAACAAACCCCAAGAAACAGATGAAGAAAAGAAAAATATTAAAAGAACAAACACGTACCCGCTGTTTTCTGTGGGAACAAAAGCAAGCAGGGACTTTCACTTTGTTAATCTGAGAGATAAATCTTTACTTTATTATTTTTTTCTTACCTTTTAACTGCTTAGTTATTACTTTAACGTTCCCTCCGTAGTAGTAAAAAGGGTTTTATTATGTCTCTGAATATTTTTACTTTTACGTTATTCTTTTTATGTTTTTTGTCATTTTCTATATTTTACTATATTGCAAATTATAGTGTGTTGTGTTTCAAATTGTTAAAATGTTAGCGCGATCCTAAAAGCACACCGACATGATTACATGTGGCGAGTGTTTACGTGCTGGCATCCCTCTCAATTAGTGTCTGATGTCCAGTTTCTCACATACCTGGCGTGTGGACGAAGTAGGCCAGGTAGAGGTCCAGCTCCTTGACGGACACTCCGATGTGGTGTGGCTGGACGCACAGGCCAGGGTTGGTGCACTGCGGTGACTTGACCAGTCGTTCTCCGTCCGTGCTCTCCAAGGGGCTGCCCTTAAACAGGATGACCATCACCAGGTCCAGCCGCCACACCTTGTCAGCCTGGCGCAGGCAGTCGATGCGACGTATTTTGCCCTTCTGGTCGGGGTTGGACAGCACGCAGCAGGGGGGCTTTTTGCCCGTGATGGTGAGCACAAAGTCCTCACGGAACTCAGGCCGGATGTCCTTGCGGAGCTTGGCCAACAGGCGTGAAGCCCACTTCTGCTTGATCTCTGGCTTCTCTCCCAGCAGTTCATCCTTCACTGCACGCTCTTCCTCCTTGGACATGCGCTTCTCGTGCTTTTTGAAGTATTTACGCTTGCGGGCCTGCAGGTTGAACCAGGTGTAGGCGAAGGCGCGGACATGGGGCAGAAGGGCCTCGATGAAGGGGTGGAATTCATCCTGGATGAGGGAGGAAGATGGGGGGAGGGTGGATGAGGAGAGGGAGGAGGGGGGGAAGCAGGAGGAGGCATTGGAAAGAGAGGGGGAGAATGGGGGAGAGAAGGATGGGGAGAGAGGGAGAGGGGGTGAGGAGGGGAAGAGAGAGGAGAGGCAGTTAGCACCGGCGCGCAGCATGGAGGAGCGGCGCCTGCTCCGTGTGAGTGGAGGGAGAGAATGAGAGGCGCAGAGAGAGAGGGAGAGAGAGAGAGAGAGAGAGAGAGAGAGAGAGAGAGAGAGAGAGAGAGAGAGAGAGAGAGAGAGAGAGAGAGAGAGAGAGAGAGAGAGAGAGAGAGAGAGAGAGAGAGAGAGAGAGAGAGAGAGAGAGAGAGAGAGAGAGACGGAAAGATACCTTGCGCTCTCTAATACAGACACATCGCACCGAAGGACACACTTCACAAACCACTGAACAACACATCACTGAATGACTGAGGTAAGAGATGAGACAGAAAAAATATGAGACTTGTCTCCATGAGATATTTGTGTAAATGTTGTTTGTCTGGTTAAATATAAACAAATGTGCTAGTTATAAATAAAAAATAGTGCCATCCTAATCCATTACTAAACATAAACAGTATTATTCTCAAAAGCAGTATAGTAAGTATCAAAAAGTCAAGTAAAAACACAACATTTCTAAAACATAATCCAAACTGACCACGCGTATTATACAATGCTTAAAACACTAACATAATCAAGAAGAACGCACATGCCAAATTCTGATTAATAAAATTAAAGCCGTCTCGCTGAAAAGCCACAACATAAAATATTTGTCCATAAATAATACAACTGCGCCTGCACTCAAAAGTGCTTAACAGTAACGATCAAAAAATATTTGTGAATAAAACAAGAATTACATGGTAGTTACCATTTTGCTCTCTCATCATAAATTCACCCCGTCGATTGCAAAGAAACTTAAAATGCAGAGCCAGTACAATAACTGGATTGTAGAGTCAAAAAAGGCGCTGAAGTAATGCTGAAAACAAAAGAGTGAGGGGGAAAAAAAGAAGCAAAAAAAAGAAGCTGATAAACTGTCCAATAAAAGCAGCAGGGGGCAAAAAAGCTGAGAAAGAGGAGACAGGCCAGGGGGTGCAGTGTAATACCAGCACAAGAACACAGGAGGTACTGTAGCAAGAGCTGCAGGAGAGGTGCTGTGCAAGAGCAGAGCAGAAGGAGTGTAGAAAGTTTAGCAATCTCTGTGTCTAAAAGGATGAAAAAAAGGAGCTGGGTGTGCACAAATAAAATAAAACAGATAGTGCAGCAAAATAATAAAATTGTCAAAAATTAAAACAAGCTTCTTTCTTTGTTTGCAAAAACATGCAGAGAAAATATCTTGATGAAAAACAAAAATAAAAAAAAAATGGCTGGCAAAGCAGCGCGTGCTATTGGTTCAATTCTGATCTGCATAAGACTCACGCAGAGGGAGAGAGAGAGCTGGACAAGGGGGGTGCGGACAGAGGAGAAGAAGGGGAAAAAAAACAAAAACAAGAGGACCGAATCAATGTTGGAAGACTGTGCACGACCGCTGGCAAACCCGAGTGCAGCTTCTTTTTTCCCCCTCTTTCTCTCCAACTCTGTCTCTCTCTTTCTCTCTTCCTCTCCACTTTCCGTCTCTAACCATTGACTGAGTCTGTGCCAACACGCAGAGGGCCCACCTATTTGGCATCGAGTCTCAAACAGCCCAGCCAATACGCACGCTCAAAGCACTGAAAAGGAGGGAAGAGAGAGATGGCAGAGGGAGAAGCAAAGAGGTGGGGGTGTGGATGGTTGGTGGCTGGTAGTGGAGAGAGGGCGGGAGGGGGTGGATTGTGTGTGGTGCAGGCAGAAGGCACGTCATTAGCCAAACAGACAAGTTCCAATCTAGTGCAAAGGCAAAGTCCAGAGGATATTAATTTTACATGCATCCAGACAGCACCCGCCTCCTAAAGCTCCCCCCCCCACACTTCTCCCTCCCTCACCACCTTCGTCACCAACATGGTCACAGCCATCCCAACAAACCAGCTCACTCTCTAACTGCACCCCCCACTCCTGAAACACCCCTCTCCCGCTCTCTCTCTCTTTCTCTCTCTCTCTGCTCGCGTTACACCACCTTGGCATGGGATGGCATGAGAAAACACAGACCCAAAATCCCACTAGACCCTGAGACCAGCAGCTGCTCCTGGATTTACCACACAAACAAAGAGAGGAGGGGGGAGAAAAAGACCCCCCTCCACCCCCCAAAACAAAAAATACCATCCAAAAACATGCTCTCCTGTTTCAAAATGCAGTCTTACATCCAAACTGGCCCCTTCGCCTCCTTTTTTTCCTTTTCCTGTTACTCCACTTTAATAGCTCCAGCACCATAGAAACAGAAACACATTAAAAGTTTCTGTTATCAAATTGGAGAGTTGTCTTGTTTGTGGGTGAGAAGCTGGATCTGATTGACAATGATGCCTCAAAATGCTGTGGTGGATGGGTTTATGCAAGTAGCCTATATAGCTTAAGCCTTATAAAACTATCAAAAACAGACTACACAGCTTCCTGTAATTGCAAAGTTGAGTCGAATGCATTCAGCTTTAGATATGCTGGTCTTTATAATAGTAAGGACAATAATATTTTCATTCTGCAGCCAGTTAATTGCCCATATTTTCATCGTGCTGCATTATGAATCCCACAATGACACATAATTGGGACTTAACAGCAGCAGAAAGTGAGGGAGCATGGGCCTGCGTAGCTGCTCTGGACAGCAAGTTGTCTCATCCTCATTGGCTGACTCACACGACCTCAGAGGTACAAGCTGTGCCCAGAGCACCAGGCGAGAAATATCTGACACAAAGGCTCCCACCGAGGGCCGATTCAACATAATCGGATGCATTTGTCAGAAAAATAATATCTCTGTGATGATTTGATGTGAAATACTGCTCCACTCCCTAGAAGTGCATTTAAATGTCATTCTCCCAATTTACAAAAAAGGAACACATTTACCCATTTACGCAGTCCAAATTACATGAATTAGTCCACAAGGCTCACAGGAATTACAGAGACATTGTCAAAACTGGAATCTTGACAGTGGGCAGCCATAAAAAGCTAACTTGTCATGTGGCAAAGTTGAGGGTCCGTTCATTTGATTGTGAGTTGAAGCCCCCTGCTGTGCAACGGGACAGGCTGTCTGTGTGAACGCCCTACAAAGGCCAGAGTCCTCTGGTTGGCTCCCAGGACCATCAGATTTAGCCTGGCCTGCTCCCTCTGTCAGCGTCTGACAGAGGAGCTGCAGCCTGGATGACTGGCTGGTCCACTGAATGGCTGACAAGCTGGCTGCCAGGTTGGCTGAAAGGCCGCATGACGGGCTGGGTGAATGACTGGTTGGCTACCCAGGTGGGTAGCTAGCTGGCTAGTTGGTTGCCTGGCTGGCTGGCTGACTGGCTGCTACTGTTGGGGGAGGAAGGGGGGTACAGACCCCATCTGGACCAGGCTGAGCCGGGCCGGGTGCCGATTGTTCGTGCTAGCATACGCCTGCCTCACACAGCCACGCTGAACACGTGAATAATGTGGGAATGAGAGAAGATGGTGGAGGCAAGAGAAAGAAAAAAAAAAACAGGCAAATGGAACATGAGGAGATGGAATTAAATAGGATGTGTGTGTTTGTTTTTGTTTTTGAAGAATAATAACGGAGGTGTGTTTGCCACTTATTTGAAAAGACTGAAGGGATCTAGACTTTTTTAATGAATGGGCCACAGACAAAGAACAGGAGAGCTATGTGCCAAGCACTGCAGTTACTTCCTCAATATCATCACATTACTGACAAGCGAAATGATAACCAAGATTCATATCAGGGAAATGAAAACCAATCCATTGTCCGAAGCGACGTGTTTTCTTTAGCGGATGAGCCCTGAGACATTTTTTGAACAACATAACTCCTGTTAAATCTTCATACCGCAAAAACAGGATGAAAAACTGAAGGTATCCTATTACGAGATAAAATTTTATCTGTAACATTAAGCAAATAAACTGCAGATACTATGCAAAAAAACAATACCCCTACCAGCCCCCCCCCCCCCCCTATAATCACTCTAAAAGAAACAAAAAAACCCTTTTAAAATCACTTAGTTAAATCTGCTACAGGGCCTCCTTCTTATGATCATAAACTGGACCAAATGCAAAATTATGCACAGCCATTGAGGTTTGTGCACAAATTGCAGTTAAAGAAAAAAAATCTTTTATTATTTTGGCTAAGAAATCAGTCTGTGTGGCACCCCGCTGTTTAATGTGTCCTTTTTTTGACATTTTCAAACCCGCAGCTCCTTCAGCTCATTAAGGAAGATTTCTCCTGTTTGCCCACAATTCTTCACGGCAGAAGAAACAGTGGCAGTTTTTCCAGGCCTGAGCCACGGCGCTCTGTAGGTATCTGCGCTGCAATAATGTAAGAGAGCGCTCCTCTTATCTCTGCATGCCATGCTCTGTCTTTCAGAAAATGACGACCTTTGTTCGGTCAGTCCGGGCGAGCCAATCTCCACTCACTCCACTCCGCTCCAGCCCTGACACGTTACAAACGCAGAGAGCAGCAGAGAAATGAAATCCAAACTCAGGTTTTATTGAGGCTTCAAGCACCAACAAAACACCAGAGTTAAGAAACCTATAAAAAAATAAATAAATCACCGTGTTCAACAATTCGGAGAAAATTAACAAGAGCGCTCCGTTTGAGTTTACTCATTAAACCAGTTTGTCACGTAAGGCTGGCTCGGGGATTACTTTAACTGTTTAAATAGCAGGGGCTACGAAATGAGTCCAAAAATTGAATTAAAATAGCATTAAATTCGAGTCAACATTAAATCCTTTAAATGAGAAAAACCCCTCTGTGTGGCCTATCCTCCATCAGAAAAGGGCCTGCACCTCGTCTTCCTACATTTCCCAAAACACTATGAAAATTAATACTCTCACCTCTGAAACAACGAAGCCCACCATTTTCACCATCTTCAGAAAAAGAAAGGCAAAAAATGTTTAGCGTTTGGTTCTTGGCTGATAGCGCCCGTTAACCTCCACGACCGTCGTTCCCAGCATCCGTCGGTCTGTTTCTGAATTAGACTTTTTATGTTGCTCTGTAAAAATAAATTGCAGGCCTTGAAGTCGACTGCTCTAAATACGAAACCTGTTCAAATCAAACGTCCCTCTTTCTCACGCCAAAAAAAGAGCTCTGAGGCTGTCTCTGTTGAGAGGTCTACCCACTACAAAGGGGGTCAAACTAATGATAAACTAATAAAAATGTATGCTAGTTCAATTCCTGCTGCTAACATAGGCTTAGCATTAGGCTATAAAGTGTTACCTCTGTGAAAACACATGTTAATCAGAGTAAAATCAATCACAGCTGCTCTAAAGCGTTTATGTGGCTTGCTTCTTTTTTTTCATTACATATTTATAAAGAGCCTCAATTTAGCTATAAGAAATATCGATCGATTTTAGAAAGGAGCAATAGTTTCTACCCGCCTCAGTGTTTACGATGCAATTAATTTTAACAAGCATAACTTTGGCCTGTTTCCCACATTGTCGTGTTTACCTGAGATGAATTTGCGGTATCAGTCTAAGTGTGCAAATAAATATCAAAGGAGCAAAAATAAACTCAGGACACGTGGGAGGAAATTTCTCGACACTTAGGCCTGCTTTATGCCACATCCTGCACGCTGATGTAACAGTAAGAAAGCAGACATTACATTCTTACATTTGATGTCAGTGTTTTGCAGGTGAAATATTTCAGGTTAATAGCAAAAAAGGGTGTTTTATTTATTTTCTTCTTTTAAATTGTGTGATTCAAAGTCATGCAGAAATTTAAAAGAAAAACTTAAAACAAAATTCATGTAATAAATGTCATTTGCTCATATTTTCTTCATGACCTAAATAATTTACATTTTTAGAGATTATTCAAATTTTAAAATCTGAGCTTTCTATAACAAGTTATTTTTTTAACCTTACTTGTAATTGCCAAAATAGATTAAATGCTGTCAATTTATTATACATTTGAAACTAAGTAATACCAAAGACTTTTTAAAACTTTTTCAAGGGAGACATAATTTTTTCTTTAATAAGTTATTTTAAAAAGTGTTTTTTTTTTTAGCAATAATCAGTTAAAAAGGGGCATCATGAATGTGTATTATATTTTATAGCTACACCTAAATGTACCACTGCTCCAAATGTTGTTTTTATTTTATTTTACAATATATTTACTATAATATAAATTGAACCTAAACTTAAAATAATGTTTTAAGATTATGCAACCATATTGCTGAACGCCAGATTTGTCTGTTGAAGTTATATTTCTTTCACAGGTTTTCTGTTATTTTATATCTAGATGATCCTGTAAAATCAGGCTACACACACACACACACACACACACACACACACACACACACACACACACACACACACACACACACACACACACACACACACACACACAGAGAGAGAGAAAAGGAGAGAAAGACGGAGAGAAAGCTCGTGAAATTTTCAGCACATCAGGACATGTCACAACTGTAATTCAACTTTGACATCTGTTGTGTAAAATCACATATTGAAAAAGACTATGGTGATATAAAGGAAGCACTGTGAGAGATCTGAATCATTTTGTGTGTGTGTGTGCGTGTATATGTGTGTGTGTGTGTGTGTGTGTGTGTGTGTGTGTGTGTGTGTGTGTGTGTGTTTGTGTGTGTGTGTGTGCATGCATGCATGTGCAAGTGTGTGTGTGTGTCTTCAAAAAAAACCATTTTCGGTTAAAGTTTCTTCAGTTGTTTTTGCTTTTTATAGGAATCAAATATTTTTCAGAGACTTGGTGAAACATGGAGTTCTAACTATTTTATGCCATATGTGTATAATGCCTTTTTAAAATTTGTACACAAAAGAAAATGGAAACAGCAGAGAGAAAAAAGTTTCGGTAAGAGAAATTTTCATGTTTCCTTCATATAAGAAACATGGGAAAATCGGGTGCCGAAGAGAACGCCTGATTGGATGTATCATCTCGCCATTAGAAGGTGGAAATTTAGTGACCTCACTGTTCTCGGAGATATTAAAAAAGGAACATCGAGAAGTTCATATGAAATGCGATTTCCTTGGGAACGCTAACAAAATTTATTTCCTTTTTTGTTCCATCACATTCAGACACAGACACACAGCATTTCTCTTGAAATGTCCTCCTTAATGTCTCATCCCTGCCACTCATTCGCTTTTGTCCTCAAAACCTTTTCATCCATTTCAATCCTTGGAAGAATTAAAAAAAGGAAAAACTTCCTCTTTTTCTGCTCTCTTCCTCCCAACGGCACAGATTGATGTTAAAAGTGTGTCTGCGCATCGTGTGTAATTACGCCTGTTTACACACTGAAGCATTACTATGTGTGAAAGTCTGGAAGCCATTTGTGGCATGAGGCTGAGAGAGAAAGACAGAGCAAGCGAGCTTTAAACAGCTCCAGAGACACAAGGACTGATAGCAAGCCGGGGCTTCTGACACAACTGCAGACCTGGGTAATTTTATACTCAAATATGTTTTCTCGTTTGTATGACGGGTTTGTCTTGCAGACTGTTTCAGCCTCAAATGTAAGCACATCAAAGATAAGATCAAGGGCTCTTTGTGTTTCTTTTTAAGCATCCAAAATTTGTTCAGCCAGGATTTTCCTGAGGTTTATGTGGTTTTTCTATGACTCTGGTCCATTTGCATAAATTTCACCTTACACAGTTAATTGTAAACAGGGCTTTAACCTCACAAGTGAGTCATACTCCCAATTTATGTTCTGAAAATGTTTGGAGAACAGAATTAAATTTGGAGTCGGAGAACACAGCTTGTTAAATATATCTGAATTTTTCTCTTTAGATGTGGCAAACGCTAAATGTTTTGTGGGCACTTTAAAGAAGGCTGCGTGAAACGTTAGACTTTTGCCCCTCTGATCCAAAACTGGATGCTAATCCTGATATCAGTGCCGTCAATTAGAAAGAATGTTTAGATATTACAGCGCGATGGGAGCGCTCAAACTAAATTAGGAGGATCTGCACTGCATTTTGCAAACAACTATTTAATAAACCACTCCGACATGTAGCTGCAGCTAGACGGTATGGTATAGGATTACTCGCAGGCAATTCCTAAATGAATACATACAGTATAGATTACTACCGTATGTGTGGTTCTGTAGCGTCACCAAATGCACACGCGAACGAACAGATACTGCTGGAGGTGGCATTTTCCGACAGGACATTGCAATAGAACTGAATACAGCAATTCCCCTCGACAAGGGCAGCCATTCTTGATAAGGTCAAGTAGGCAGTGTGGCACTTAAGAGTGTGCGTGCGTGTGAAACACAGAGAGAGAGATTGAGGGGGGATGACAGAGTGTGGCAGCTTTCTGCCTCAGTAAAGGGAAGCCATAACGTCTGTCTCACACTTTCTGTCTCACTCCAAACTGAAGTGCATGCTGCACACACCTACAGCGTTCCAGTCGGCACATGCCAGCGGCACAGACTGGCTACCGTGCCCTGCCTACAGCTGCAGCAAGGGCTTTGAACCTCATGATTAGCAAATACAGCAGGAATCGAGCAGATAATGAAACCAGATATCCCCTCCCCGCCATGCCCTGCTCCAGCAGTAGCCAAGGCCTGCTACTCCTCGCACAAGAGATGCACTATTGAGAGACTTTCTCTCTCACTCCCCCCTCATTCTTTTATTCCTCCCTGGTCCTCGTTCTGCCAGTCGGCAAGGCGAGATGCCAACCTCTCCCCAAAGCTGGGCAGAGTGCCCTCACCCTTTATGCAAATGATTCACCACTAGCCCAACACACACATTCATTCCGTGCCCCCCACCATCACCTACTCCTCCATTCCTTCATTTATTCCTTTCACCTCTTACTCTGCAATCCCTCTCTTGCTAACACTTTCCCTTTCCTGCACTTCATCTTGTTGTTGCACTTCAACTATCCCTCCCTCTGCTTTTTGCTGCTTCACTCACACTCTCACTCCGACCAATTTGCCTGAGCTCCCCCTTTCTTTCAGCTGCTATCCATCTTCGAGCATCTCTCTCCCTCCTTTCACCGTGGAACTCCTTTTTCTCGCTGCCTCTCCCTCGAGCAGCTTGACTCACCCAGATTCAAACTTGTGCACTCATTCCTCGCCCGGTTTCAGACAGGCAAGTGCAGAAACTAGCTTTACCCTCTTTCTCTCTCTCTCGCTCTCATACAGCCACTCATGCTATAACACATACCCTGTTTATATTTCTTAAAGGGAAAGAGTCTCTTCCAGAAATCCCTGTTTTTCTTGATCTCTTCCAGTTTTTATAACCATTATATCATCTGTCAGCATTTATCGCTAAGTAGATTGTTTGAAAGAAACTGTTTGGCACGATTGTCCGTATATTTCCTGTGAATTTATTACCTGTTTTGTGTGACTGATTGCTTCCTTGATTTTTCCCTGAGTCTTTGTTCAATCTATTAACACTCTCTTTTCACAAAAGGGGAAAAACTGCATGAGAGAAATTAGATTTGACATAATTACATGTTTTAAAATTAGCGTTCTTCTTTTTTTAAAAATACAATGCTTTCAGAGATTACAAGTGTAGCAAAATAGACTTTCAAAATGTCGGTGAAACAGCACTGATTCCTAATATGCTTATTTACTAAGAATAAAATGAAATTGCTACAGCATTTTGTCACTAGACTGGCAGTCCGTCTGCTTTTTGTGGCTTCATTTTAGTTGGTTAAGAGTCAAATAGTCTGAAAACAATTTTTTATAATTCATAATCGAGTTTCTAAATGTAAAAACACACTTTTAGCTTTTGTTTTCGGGAAGCCGATGTTTTACAAGGACATAAAAGCACTGCAGATTGAAATTAACTGGATGAAAAGGGCTTTTATGGAGGAAATACCCCTAACAAACAACAGCCCGGTGACCACATGTACAGCTAGAACACTAAAAATGTTTGGAGCACTGACCCCCTGGCGTTACAATCCAAGTTCCACATCAGCTCCCTATCAGGAACTCCGAAGCTTGCAGATTTAATTCTGCTTATCATATAAGTTGGAGTTTCGCCCTTGATAGGTTGGCACTGTGAGGGTTAAACGGTGCCCGCTCCCTGTGGCATGATATGAGCTGGGCCTTTGCCCGCGCACTCTTGCTCGTCTGCACTAAGTTGGTGTTAGGGGTTAAGAGTCAGTTGCTGCTCCAAGTGGCTTCCTATGTGACTCTGATCCCATTAGGGTGTCTGTTCCATATGGCCTCCTGAGAGCTGGGTCTTAATCTCTGCAATGCTTGATGGGGTTTGGCTCTTGATAGCAAGTTATGCATATCTCTAAGGCAGCAGTTTAAGGGTTAAAGGTCGCTTTGCCCATTTTGCACGGCACTGCCTATAGGGGCAGCCACCATGCCAGGCCAGAGGAAACTGAGAACACAAACACATGTGAAGTGAGAAACAAAGAGCCCTCAACCACACACACACACAAATCATTGTGAAAGTTAAATCCTCTCAAACCAATGCTTTTCTTTTTTAAAGATGAATCTTCCATAAAAGCCAGGGGGAGGACAGACAGACACACCATGCAGACGGGCGCCTCTGGGAGAGTGTGTGTGCAGTTATCTCCTCTGTGACCACGCTTATTGACTTCCCCAGCCTAAACTACCACCTCGCTCAGACCTCAGGAGCACCACAGCACCACAGGCAGACAGCCATAAGTACATGTCCTCAGAGGGGACATAAAGTGGCGGGAACCCACCTCGATAAAAAGGCACCTCACAGCCTGGGAGGAAAAAATGAGGAAGGGAAAAAAAAACCTGGATACTGATCCAAACTTTAAATTAAGTTAAGAGTTTCACATATACTGACGATGCATATGTATTTGATTGTTGCAGTTATTACTAAAAATGCCATTTTCTCCACTCTAATTTATAGAGTATAAGTGCAATTATGAAAGTACAATTTAAAACAAAAGAACAGTATATCCTTTTACGCTGCAGTATATGGAAATAACTACATAATAGCTTGCATCTGGTTGATTTATAGGTGGTATTTTGCAATTGCCCTTAGCTAGAAAATCCCCCTATTGTGTTGAGAGTTGGTATAACATGTAAGTGGAGTACTGTTTACATGTAACCAAATGTGCCCTTGCAGTCCTTAAACTGGATCTTGCCAGATATGTCCGTGTGTGTGTGTGCGTGTGTGTTTTAATTCGAGTATCCTGCTCAGTTTTATTGTTCTAAAAACAAAAAAAATATTCGTCACTACAAAAAAAAAGTATTCCTGCAATATTATTTTAAGCGAAATTTACAGTTTTGCAGAGACTTGATAAACCTTCAGCAAAACCAGTCCGGTATGAAACAACAGGCAGTCTCCATTTATAAACATGTGATTGTATGAAAAGATAGTATCACAGAAAAGTGAGCCAGAAGGAAAGAGCTGGACTGAAAGCAGCAAGAGCTGCCACGTCAGATGCTGCTGAAGCTTCTTGGCTGTCAGGACTGAAAGACACACACGCAGAAAGATACACACACAACTGCAGTATGGCCTCCACAGACACACACACACATGCGCGCGCACACAGAAACACACCACTAACTCAAATACATACGCACACGCGCACACAAAGAAGGGTTTGCCTTTGCAGTGCTGTTTGGGGAGTTGGAGTCATCAGCCAAGCCTGACACCCCTGCTCAGTGTAGCCATCACCGCTGTCTTTCTGTGAGTCAACATGGATGGAGCCGCTCCATCAACAACACAAGCCGGCCCTAATAATAAAACGAGCAAATCCCTCACTCCAGTTTGCCTGCCATACGCCAGAGAGGGCCTGCCCGGGGTCTGATCATATCCTGTTAGGATTGCTTCTGGATTTGCACTTATAATTTGGTTACACTCTTCAAGCATTCAAATAAATATTTTGTTTACTAAATTTCAGTTACGGTATTCAAATGCTTTTAAAAGTCCCTGTGACCAGATTGTCGTAACAGTATATGCAAAACGTCCAAACATTTATTCGCATACACAGAGAAGAAAGCACAGTATGCCCTGGATCAGATGCAAAATAGGATTTGGCCTCATCTTTATTTAGGCTAGCTTTCCCATTCCTGGAGAAATTGCATTATTGAATACAACAACACCATTGTTTCAGCAAATTTTAGACGGGCTTTCGGCTTTATGTATGTCCAGAGAGGAAAATCAAAATGTGAACACCGTTTTTCACTCTGAAGCAGAGAAAAGGCTCTTGTGCAGAGATTTGATTCTCCAGATAGCACTTGGCACCGTTTGCCTACTCTAAGTACTATAATATGGTTATGATGCATTAGCATTCCTTCACATCACCAAAGAAACCCAATATGTGTATATCAAGTATTTTAGACAGCGGAGGAACAGAAAAGAGGCAGAACGAGAAACAGAGAAGGGAAGGAGGTCCAGAAGATGGAAAGCCAGGTAAAGGATTAGCATAAAAAGCCAATAGGGAGTAAAAAGTTGCCCATTGAGCAGCATTCCAATGGACAAAGCCTGGTGAATGATGAAACTGTTTAAGATAGCTCGTGCTGTTCTCAGGAGAGGCAGACAGGGAGTTAGTAAAGTGGCTTTTAAGCTCACCAAATCCAACATATCCCAGATAAGACTATGGCTCCTCCTGAGGGAATGAAAGAAAGGAGAGGGGGCTGGAAAGAATGAGGTAAAATACACAAGAAATGGTTGAGGTAACAGATGTAATGCGAGCAAAAAAGAGAGCTGGGGGAGTTGATGAGGAATGATAGAGAAAAACAAAGATAGGCAAACACATCTATTAAAAAAGGGGGGGGCAGAAAAAGAAAAAAGTATAAAGAAATGAGGTGTATGAAAGTGAGAGCGTCTTTCAAATGAAAACACATGTGAGTTTTGGTGTTGCTTGAGCCCGTCTCAGAGAGTGCAGTGAATGAACCCAGAGACACCGAGCGGCCCTGCCTTCGTCTCCAGCGGGATTTTATCACCTGCATGAAAAGCAGCTTGAACACACATTGGCCAACATCATCAATCTCCGCTCGGCTGTGTTATAGGAGGAACCTGTGCAGGCTCTTTATGTACCTTTTAATGCTTGGATACTTTTCAGGTAACAAACTCATGAAGTAAAGTTGCAAAACTCCTTCTAAACGCACACGTATTTACAATTCCTTAAAAAAAAAAAAATTTCACCCGACAAAAAAGGAAAAAAAAACATTTTCTGTTTTTTTGGATAGTTTACAATCTTAACTGCACCACTTAAAAGACAGGAGACAGGTGCACACATGCACACAGGCCAGAAATTAGAGAGTAAACAAACAAGGGTTCATTTTAATCATCCCTAGCCTGTTTATTTAGCACCGGTCAGGATTTAACTAATAAACCTTTTTAAACTCCATTGCAAAAATTCCTTCTTTTTCGACTGCAGGAAGAACATTCAAACAGTATTAATTCCTCTGCTGGGAAAAGGGACAGCCTTTTCCCGGAGCAATCCATAACATCTGAATATAAAAATAAATATGAAGAGCGGGCGCGCTCGTAACCCCAAAGTGAGGAGGGAAAAAACCTGCCGGGAAGTTTGATAGTGCTGTATGTTTTTCCCCTGTTTCGCTAGCATCTGGGACCTTTTTCAGTTACTCTTGCTGTGTTTGAGTACTTTAAACTGCCACCATTTCTCTTTTTGCCGACCTCCTTATTAATTTTAATCAGTCTTTTGATTAAGGTTGCCCTATTCTATTTCTGTCTTCTTTTTCTTTTTTTTTTCAATCTTTTCCGTCACTCCCTCACTGCCTCTCTCGCTCTCTGCTGGACGCCCCAGTGCCAGTTAACACACCACAAGCCAGAGGGAGGACCGCAAGAATGCTTAAATCAGCATAATTAGGCCTGTGTGTACTTTAAACACACACGTTTCCCCCAGTCCTGGACCCCTGCCACCCGTACACCGCTGTGTACGCAGCCACGGCCTGTCTCTTTGAGTCAATAAACACAAACATATCAGCAGTCAGTCTCACAAACGTTTACACAGTATACACAGGCATACATATGCAATACATGAGGTGAAAAATGATGCAGTATCCTTCTTCCACCCAAATGAAGCTACCTCCCTCATAGAGCTGTCACCCCCCCGCCCGCCCTCCGGGTCCAAACCACCATCACCACACTAACAGTTTGACCCTTTACACTGCGTAGCTGAAGGGGAGGGAAAAAAATGAGTTGAATACGCGGGTGGGGGTGGTGGGGTTTACTCTGCACGTCCGCTCAAACATTTCCATAAGCGAGCCCGGTAAAAATTAAGCACGAGCATGCACTGAAACAATGGCAAGGGATCTCGATTGGGTTTGTGGTTTTGTCCCACACACACACATCTGTATGTGTTTTAGGTTTCAGTGGTGCATTAACAAACAACAGCCTCCCAGCGAATCCAGAGTTCTGAGCTACATATGGGGATTATCAGTAGTCATTACAGACCATTTAATAGCAATCAGCATAATCAAAAATGAATCAGTCCTATCATGTGAATTTCAGATGGCTAATATCACTGCCTGGATTGATCATATTAGTTAAGATGGAGGACTGATTAGACAATATTTGGCATTTCGTTTTACTTAAATGATCACACGGAGACCCGCACGCTTTGGAAAGAAGCTCAAACTCTTTACTCACACATTTATTTTTGTTTCTTTTGGAGTTTTTTTGTGTTTTTTTTTTTTTGCCATTTATAAGAATATCTCTATAACAGAGCTGACACCCATGAACGAAGGCGCGCTCAGTACAAAAGTCTGAAAGTCAGCAGCTACACAGCGTTCAGAGGCATCCAATCAAAACATTACACTCCCTCCCACAGGAGTATAAACAGCGACTGCTCCCGAAGAAGCTTCAGGTGCAGATGGACACTGCGAGCGAGGCCTGCACTTGCACAAACAGCTCCAAACACAGCAAACCCCAATCTTGTGAATCGAATGAGAGGAAGCGTGCCAAACATGAGAGGCCGGATACACTTTAATTTATTCGATATTCTAATTTCCTCCCTGAAGTTATGCACAGAGCACAAGTACCTCGTGAAGAGCGATACGCTCACCCCTCTGACTTTGGAAGTACAGTGGCGTTTCCATGGAGTTCATATGTCATGCAAGCACAACATGGACCTAATTTGATTTCCATTTTTGACATCGGCCGCCTCAAAAACAGATAAATCTTATGTGGCCTGAGCTTAGTTTCTCCAGAGAGTGATTAGAACACTATGCTCGGTCCACTTAAGAAAAAAAAATTGTCAGCAGCATTTGATCAAAGTGGTGTGATACTGTTTATATGAGGGTACACAGTGAAAACTGGCCACAAAGAAGCCACTCTGTGTGTCTCTCTCCCTCTGTCTGTGGCCTCTTTCTCTCTGCCTCACACACACGGGGCACGAGCACACTCATTTCTCTGTTTGTGTGCTCACACAGCTGTGGATCTTGCGCTGGGTTCAACCAAGGTAAAGATATGGTATATTACGCAACGGCTTATAGATTTTTCCACCCCTGGCGAGCTGCCAGCGCTCTCAACAGGAGTGAGAGAGAGAGAGACAGACAGAGTGAGAGGGAGAAAATCAGAGAGCAGCACACTTTGTTCCACAAAGTCTGACTCACTAACTGGATTCCCTGGCTGCAGTTGGAACTGCAGACCTCTGTGTCCGCAGATACACTGCGGACACATGGCTGAACAGAAATGTGTGTGCACACACATGTGTGTGCGTTACTTAATAATACGGGGAATTACAATTGTCAAAGAGAATCACGGTGATTGGGAGTTTGCAAGCGCATCCGTAACAAATGTCAGACATGTTCGTTTGGCCTGGTTGATTTTTCGGCTAACGCTCCCGTGGCTGCTGCAGCCCTGCACCGCAATGCCTCTTCTAACTCACACAAATGTACACAGAGCCCAGTCAAAAATAAATGACCTTAGCCAGTCATTCAACACACTGGGCTGTCGTGGCTATACAGCCTGCCCTATATATTGCCATCAATAACCATTTAAAAATACAGTAAACATATTGGCAAAGGCTTAGGTGTCGAACAGTAGCCTGCGATTGCTTTGCTTGCATTTAATTCGAAATGCCTACACTTTTATGATCTGTTTGTTTAAGGAGAACGCCAACTTTTTCCGACGAGGCAAAACAATCACAAGGCTGTTTTAACTGATTGGGGGGGGGGAAAAAGCACAAATAAATGTCTTTGACGTGAACAACAGAAATGTGCACACATGACAGACATTTTGGTGCAGACTACTTCCAAAATGAGACTTGGAAGAGTCAGCAAGAGCAGCCCAATCTGTTTTGAATCTGACGCTCGCCTGTCAGGATGATCAATCAGAATGTTTTCTTGATTTTCTTACTGAGTACGTGACATGCATATGTTAATGAAACTTGCACTCTTCTCATATCAGCCTCGTCCATATTTTCCCGCCTGGATTAAGGAAGGAGCCATACTGTTCACACGCAAGGAAACAGAATTGCTTTCACTGAGCTGATTTGGCCTAGATCTCACTCACTGAGGTTTCCCCTACTCTTTTAATTGGGCTCTTGATGCTCGAAATAGGGTATACTTCCTCTAATTAGCTATATCTATAGCGTATGGGAGGGTGATGAATGCATGCATGTGTAAAATCCTCTTTTGAGCAACTCCAAACTAACTAAGAGCTTTAATTTCACGCTAGGCTGCATTGTCCCATTCAGTGGGGTTACCCCCACAAAAAAAAAGGAAAAAAAAAAGCCTCTGAGAAAATCAAAAAGAACGAAAAACACACCAACGGGTCACACAGGAGGGGGATGGAGCAAGATACAGGGAGAGGGTGAGACAAACAACAACAACAACTGAAGCTCATCCTCGAACAATGCCGATCACTCACTAACCGTTACTTCTCTTTAAAAGGGAGCTAATTGAGAAGGTGGAGGGGTGTGGAGGAGAAGGAGAAGTGGGGATGAAGGTGAAGGGGAGTCTGTCCCAAGCAGATGCAAGAGCAGCGCACTTCTTTGGCTCTTGCATCTTCTCATCTCTTGATTCCTTAGTGGTTTCTCACATTTCCCTCGTCTGATGATTTCATCTCTTTTGCTGGCAAACTAAAGTCTTTTCACGTTAAATGACTGTAAACTGCTAGTTGTTGCACCTCTGATTCTGAAACCTGAGAAAAAAATAACAGTCTTGCACAGGGAGGATATGCAATTATCAGTCAATCACACGAGCACTTTACACACTTAATTCGTACCCCAGCCAAGATTAAAATTATATCGCATAGTGAGCAAAGCCACAACAAAAGCTCTGAGGGACAATTGTGAAAATTTGATTTTGGAGCATTTTCCACCCCCGTGACGAAAACTGGCAAAGGCTAAAGTCGGAGCAGCGTTCCCAGTATCAGCACAGTGAGGGGATTTCGACTCTGCTGCTGCTGCTCCCGCTCCTGAACGCGTCTGTCTATCAGTCTATAACATTACGTGAGTGTTCATTCTCTTTTCGGATGAGTTTGCGTATCTTCATGCATACATGTGTGTGCAGTATGGCTCGGTAAACAAAACTATCTCAGACCAACATAAGACCGCTATAGGGGCCGCCTGCTACCACTGGCCACAGATCAACCTAAACCTAATCCACACTAGAAGGCAGAGGACAGGGAGGAGGTAACATGTGCACAAGGCCACACATAAACACGCGCATATCGGCCACACAAACACATGCTCATCCATCCAGAGGACAGCCACCTATTACCGGATTGTGCCAAGTGCCTCGGTTAAGCATGATAAATCCATTTTCTATGGGCAGTTGGGAAGACTGCACAGATAAGGGATAAACAGAGCGCCACTGTGTTGGATTTAAATCACCTCCAAGACAGATTCACCCACATTCAAACAAACACACACTGCCATAGGACGACTGTCCAAGAGCTACCTTAGGCTATAGGTCTGGGGCTTTATGGGTCCTTCAATTGCATATTTTTTTCTTTTTTGGTGACGTTACAAACAAAAACTCATAATTTTAGTATAGACTACCGTTTGACACTATGCATGTGATTTCAAAATTTTGAGTAACAATTTAAGTTAATTTAGGCACACATCAATCCCTCACACATATCAGGCACATTTATTGGTAGCCCGTGATCCAAATGTATTTAGACACTGCTAAACTGACATCATCATGTGCCATTTCTTATGCGTTCCTTCGTGCCTGCCTACCAGCTCTCACTCGGGGCCAAGGAGCGTAAGTTGGACCTTGTCTGCCTCTAGCAAAGGATGAATAAGTAAAAAGAACACAGTGTACCCCTGGGTTCTGCCTACAACTCACTGCCTGCTTGCCCTTGGCCTGCAGTTGGCCATTTTCACCCTGCTTACCGTCCACCACAACAGAGCTGTGCCTGCAAACTAGCTATGTGTGCGCAGGATTATAGGGAGTGTGTGTGCATGTGTGGGTGCAAAGTGATGCCGGTAAGGATTGGTATGTTACCAGATCATGCAGACCCACCTCGGCTTACACCAGCAGTCACTGACCGGTCCCAGTGAAACCAGAACCTACGCTGACGCAGGAGAGCCGTGGCCCAAAACGGGACGGAAAAACAAGTACTGTACGCACACAAAAAGCACACACTAGCAGGTAGTTAGCTGTGACGCCATGTGTCTTGAACATTTGACCCTTTGTGACAATGGCGACTTCTAGGTGGAAACAGGAAAAAGAACAATCTCAAAATTCGGCTTAAGAATGAATATTTGATTTGGACAGTCTAACGGTATAGAAACTGGCTGTGTGAATTTCACACAGATTGCCACACATATTGTGCGCTGCTCCATATACAGTGATTCACTTGGCTGTTTGGTTGCGATAAAAATGCTTTTATCTCTATCACCAAAGATACTGTCTGCAACATCTTCACTCCCCCCCCCCCCCCACCCCCTCTTCTTGTGCTATTGCTATATGGCACGGCTATTGTAGCCTGTGCACATTTCACTTCATGCTTCTAATGGCTCAGCCAATCGCACATGGCCGAGTGAATTTCAAGGACTCATTTGAAGTCCAAAAAAAAATCTAAAACCCTTAAGAAGTGCGTATAATAGGACATGAATGGCGTATAAGCGAGAATCAAGTGAACAAATAAAAATGTTCTGCGCGTGAACTGCGAGGGGAGCAGTTAAACAATCTCCCGGCACATTGTTAAACATTTCTTATTTTGCGGCAAAAGCTTCAGAATTTGGCGCTAGCAACCCATTTCATTTTGGATAAACGGGACTTAACAGCAGTCTGAAATAACCGAATTCAAAAACGCAGCACATAGAAGTTTTAATTAACGACGCCCCCGCCCCCCTCGACCTTCAAGCCGCAATAAAACTTCATGCAAATGCATTTCCCGTCACAGGGACGTGAAACAATGCCACGCGTACGCAAAAAAACAAAAAACCAACTCCTGCTAATGTTTGGCAATGTTTTGCACCGCTACTTTGGCTCGTCGGTCCGTCACCTACCAGGCTATTCCAAAAAAGCTTTTATCAGCATTAATAATGCATTGTAGGTTGTTTACACCACTTTTACATGTTTTCTGTGATTTGTGAATTATTTACACGACAGTGATCAAGAACAAACTCTTAATGGAGTCACTGGACGAATGTGGAAGGATGGATGGATGGTTAGGCTACAAGCAATCTACATTACGCACGTCAGCATCCGTGTGTATACTCATGTGAACCCCCCCCCCCCCCCCCCACACACACACACACACACACACACACACACACAAATGGCGTGTATTCCGTTTTAATGACGCATCAAAAGATAATTAAAAAGAGCAGAGCATAAATTAATGCAAATGTTTAAGTCATGTTTCAATTACAGGTGTGAAAGAAGCAGGATGCACGGGCGTCTTTGGGGTTAATCTTTGACTGGTGTTATCTTAATATACTCGACATACAAACACGAGCTCTCAAGGAGATACGAGAGAATGCAAACAAACCAGCTTTGCTTGATATCTGTCACTAGACCCGTAGACGTAGTAACAGCAGCCTAAGCAGATCAATATGTATCACGCATATGGGCAGCACGAGTCCATGCGGCGCTCGTGTGAGAGGATCTGCTGCCAATTAATTTTAATTAATGGAAAGAAAGAGGAAACTCGATGCGGACCTCGCCTCATACCGCCAGGCTCGGAAAATTATCTGTACTAAATATGCAGTAGGGCTGCTGGACTTATTTTACGGGGCAAATCAAATGGGCTATTGATTATTAAATGTCATTCTGACTATAAAACCTGCAGACGGCAGAACAGTCAAGAGAAAGCGGGAAGAAAGAGAACGAGGCCGACGCGTTTCTAGGGATGCCTGTGATTCCGGGTTTGTTTTTTAGTTTTTGTTTTTTTTTACGTAAAAACAAACTAACGGAGAAGAGACATACACACATGCATACACATTATACTTTAGTTTCAGTCAAAGAAAAAGCAAAACAGGTCTGGTCTGAAGGCCTGAAATAACTGTGAGAAGGAATCCTGCATGTTTTCCTCGGAGCTCTCGAAACCAGACTGTTCTGTTTAAGGAAAGGAATGATTACAATTCTCTGCTCCACTGCAAAAGGCTGTGCAGCTACAATATGGTTTGGAATACATTTTTTGCAAAACGTATGAATATTACAGTAAAGCATTTTGTAGGACTAAAAGAAACGCAGGGCTGCAGGCCGTGACCTTCCTGTATCATTGAAATGTAACACGCAGGTTGGAAGCCAAACTGTGATTTTATTATGTTTCAAAAGTCAAATTAATGCGCAAAAATTATACATCATAAGCCTTATAATTGGCATTTATTGCACTGCAGGCTGTAACTTACAGGTAACTGAAGCTTGTGTTTAAAAAAAAATCATTTCTTACTGACAAATGGGCCGACTGATATTAAACGGTAATTATTAACTCCACCTTTAAATAAAGGCTTGCTGGTGACGTGCGTGCAAATAAAAAAAGTGCTTTTATCCCGGTGTGTGAATTTGATAAGCCGAGCGGCAGAAGGGGAAAACGGACCTGCGGTGGCCTGGAGCAGCAGGCTCGGCGCTCCTGTGGTCCTCATCTGTTAACTCTGCAGTGACTGTTCTAATATAACTTGAATAAACATAACTTTAAATGTATGTGCTCTGTCGGGCACAAAAAGTGCGGCGCTGTAAAGAAAATGAAAAAGGTCATTTACAGCGTGACCTTTGATCTCCCGAGGCCTGTGATATGATCTGTTTTGATTTACAGATAAAGGCTCCTTACGCACTGAAACAACACAAGCCGAGCTCATAAAGACAATGTATTCACTGTTATGAAAAATGAAACAAAAAGAAAAATAAAGCCTAAGCTCTACGTCACTTCTGTCAAAAAATCAACAAAGACAAAAACAAAGGTTTGAAGGTTGTCCTAGTCCTGTGTTTTCCTTTAATCTCGAGTTTATTTCTATTGCACAGTTTACAGATATATATCAAAGGAACATTATAGGGTATGAGGTGAAACAAGATAATGCAGCGTTTTAGTGCACAGTGGCAGAAATGCTTAGAGGAAATGAGCCTTGAAAGGTCAAAACTAAGTCTGTAATTTCGAATTTAGGTGAAAACCTGTGAGCTAAATATTCACAGATCTCAGTTAAAAGCTGCAGTTTAAAGAAAATGTTTTAAAGCAAATTGATCTAAACTTTTTTTTAACTTAACTTATTCCTCTGTGTAGAACCTGTACCTGATCCACGGCCTTTAAAATTACGCACATTACATTCTCCCGCTTTTTTTAACCGGGAGAATCCCTAAAAAGCTTCCACCTATACTGACTTTCATACAATGATTATGCAAATATTACGGAGTGGTTCTGTTGTTTATTTAAAGGGCACCTCCGTTTTGTCATTAATCAATCTGACACCACCGAGAACACACACATGCACACTTGCCCACAATTTCTTATTTGGCTAAAAAAAAACAACCCAAAAAACAATTAAAAATAAATAAATAAAATAAAGCACTTTGTTTTGTTTCTGCTGTTGCAGAATATGATAAATCCAGTTAAGATTGCATCTAGGACGTGACCCTTAAAGGCCCCCGCGGCTGAAAACTGGCAGACCACCCTACAGCCGTAAGTTAGAAACCTTAAAAAAAGAAGAAGATTTTACTACTCAAGAAGCTTCATTAAAACTCGTTCATGAGCTTTATGGATAAAACCGGTTATTGCCTCCGTTTGTCTGGAATTAGTCGCAAGCTGTCAGGACACCCAGCCCCTCTTCCCCTTTCTCCAACCTCCGTTTTATATAAAATAGATTTGGGAGAAGCGCCATTTTCTCTCCAAACCATGCGCAATGAGACGCACAAGAAAGCCCGTTGGAGGAGTGCCATTAAAAAGAAAGGGGGAGAGAGAGAGCGCGAGAGAGGGAGAGAGAGTGAGAGAGCGAGGGAGGTTAAACACTATCGGGGAAAAGAGAGCAGAGTTGGGAAAAGCTCCTTCGTACGCAGCAAATGACAAGTAGCAGCGCGACAGGCGACACAACACTGTAAACCACGTACAGTAAAAACAAACCGGAGGCGCGCTACACCGGGGGGGAAGGGAAAAAAGCAAAGCGCCGGAGCCTTAAAACGGCGATTTTCTTCCATACCTGTGTCAAGCAGTAAGGGGAGTACATGTTGGAGTCTACAGATGAAATTTGGAGTTGCTGATAACAAAGTTGGATGGAGGTTCGCTGCGGTGCCGCATTGCAAAGCCGCTGTGGCTCAGTCCAGGCTGTAACCCCGCCTCACTTGCAGTGAAAGCTCCGCGCTAACTTTAGAGGAAAGTTTTTGCTGCTCTCTCTCCCTGCCTCCCTCCCTCCCTCTTTCTCTCTAACGCTCCCTCTCTCTCACTCACTCTCTCTCTCTTCCTCCCCGCTTTTCTATCAGATCGTCACAAACCTAACATTATGTTTGAAACGATCGTTATTTAAACGTTTCTTTTCTCTTTTCTTTTCTTTCTTTAAGAATCAACGCTTCGCTAAATCCCCCAAAGAAAAGTCGCTTGAGCTACAGTATTCCTGCAGAACTACAGGGGCTCAATGTGCGCCTGTGGTACTGTGCGGGCAGAGCAGTCAGCTCGTTGTATTTTAAAGATAGTAATACTTTTGTAAATGTGGCATGGGATTTCGCTTATATTTTACTACATGATTTAAACACTTCGGAAGCAGAAATCTAAGCTTTTAGTTCTGTTAAATAATGTTTTTTTTATCTATCTATCTATCTATCTATCTATCTATGTTTGCAGTCTTTTGGTCATGTAAAAAAAACGGAATCTTTTTTTGGTGCAGGGATATTTACTTTGACAAAACTGTCTTAAAAATCTTTGCCAATCACTTGTGTTTGCCAGAGCAAACACAAGTGCCAGAGCAAACACAAGTGATTGAGGTGGCAGATTTCCTCAAAAAGATCCCTTTTCTGCTTTCATATCCTTTGCTCTTATGAAGAATGCAGAAGCAAACCCAAGTGTAACCAAAATAGAAAGACCAAAAAAAAAGAAGAAAGTTTTAAATTTACAGCTCAGATTATGCTGTGGTCCTTTGTCAGCCAGTCATCTGGATGGTGGCACAAAGCTTTCTGCGTACAAGCTATTTAAATGTCTTACAAGTTTGTTGAAGGGGGCCCGATTGTTAACTTGACTATGTGTTACTGTAAAGTAAACGTGCGCGGTAGGGTCGGCTTTTCATACTGCTGAAACATCTCATTAAATCTGGACCGCCTATTTTTATTTAATGCATTTTACAAGGTGTCAGAGCTCAACATGAGCCCTGACTCTGCAGCTCCGCTTTAGCTTGAGATGCTGCGTGCCGCTCGTTTTAACTAAAGAGCTCATCATCTGAAAGTTATAACCAGACTTAAATATTTACAATGGCAGGCATATTCATGAACCTAAACAAGTCCAAAATTATTACAGCAAGTTGTAAATTCTGCTGTCTAAGAGTCATTTTTTTCAGCCATGATACATTTTGCTTTGCTATTTCTGCTTTTGTTTTTAACTGAATCCAAGTCATATTCCAGTATACGGTATATGTTTATGTCGACAAAAGATACCTGAACTTGTGCAAAGTGCTCTAAACCGGTCTCATTGTGCCTCTATTGTATGGAAGCAATACACTCTGGTTCTAATCAGGCTTGGCTTTATCCTCACCCGCTCCCTGCTCCTCAGCCTAATCAAACTCATATATGCAGGCAGAGTGCCTGCAATTATACATAAGCCTCTGCCTTGTGCATGTGTGTGTGTGTGTGTGTGTGTGTGTGTGTGTGTGTGTGTGTGTGAGAAGAGAGAGAGCGAGCATTAGTGAGAAGAGAGAGAGCGAGCATTAGTATTTGGAAGCATGCGTGTGCCTGTGTGTGAATACAATTCTATATGTGCAAGTCTCCGTGTGCGTATGTGTTCCAGTTGTGCAAAAGTTTTTGCTCCCACCCACATGTGTGCGCAAGGGTGCGGTTTTGGGGGTTGAAGTCACCCTCGTGCTTGGATGCCAAGTTTTTCTGGGGGGGGATGAAGCTGTGCAACTTTACGAGACCTCAGCCTATGTAGCATACATAGAAACCTACACCACAAACGCACATGCATATAGTGTACAGTAGAGACAGACACACACACACTCACAGTTTCAGTGCATTCATGAACACAAATGTCTGTTGGTCAAAGATATATTGGCACAAACAACCAGAAAAAGAATTTCACCCAGAAGAAAAAGAGAGAAAAATCTAAATTGAAGTGAAAGACAGTAAAACATATTGAGGTGTAGTGTTCTTTTCCCAAAGTCTCTCCTCTTTCCAAACCACACCCCACCACGGCACAGGCCCAAACCCCAAAGCTTTTGTCCGCTCTCTCGCTTTCCCTCTTTTTCTTTCTGTCTACCCCATTTTTTCTCTTTCTCAGTGGGTCTTTTTAGTGTCACTTTCTCCTTTTCTGTCTCATAATCTTCAGCTATTCTCCCTTTCTTTAGTTTCTTTCTTTCTTTTTTTTGCTGTCCTCATCACACACACACTCTCCCTTTCTGCTGCCTGATTTTACTGGTTGTCTTTGTTTCTGGCTTCAGTCTGACATTAGGTGTCCATCTCAGTATTCAACACAGGCACTTGGCTGCAACAAACAAACTATAGCAACCGACCGCAGAAGTTACAAAACACTGACGCTTGGGCTTTCTTTCCAAACTCTCTGCCTATAATCAAACAGTCAGGTCTCAACATCACCTTTGAAAGCCCCTCGAGCGCACAGGGATCTAGTGGTTTCTGAGACTACGCTTGCCATTAAAAAGCACATGAGAAAACCATATGGCGTGCCTAAAGTTAGCATGTTGCGGTCTCCCATTGACACACAGCACTACTCATATCCTTGTTGTTTACCAATGCCTGTGGCTAGGCCATTAAATATTGAATGTGATGTAGCATACTGATACTGCCATTAGCATGCTAAATGTGTGAGACAGGTGGTTGAGGCTGCCTTTCAAAAGGCAGGAAATATGTGAACAGAATATTGTGCAACTGTACCGTTTACTACGGCATACAGTGTAAATATTGTTTGAGTAAGCTGTTTACGTCTGCCTGCGAAGCGGCATGCCAGTCAAATGCATACAGGCATATGCAGTCAGAAAGACATGGCTGACCGGCCGCCACGGCTAACAAGCATATCATATACAGTGTGGATCCCAGAGACTATGGATCTGTTTGTGAGTGTGTATGCAGAGCACTGTGTTAGGCCTGCTGCTTTTTAAAAAAATGTGTTTACTATATGTCATACTCTGACGGCTTTGGATTTGTGCATTTTTACCATATTTGTATTCAGCTGTAATAAAGACGTATAGATTTATTTTGCTGGGATTATGTCATAATTAGTTTGTTTTAAAAGTGGAAAATGGAACAAGTCATATTGAAGCGTGTAGGCCAAAAGAACAATTTTCCAGGCAGTCTAGCAGTTATCGCCAAACTCATTCTGAAAGCTGATTTTTTTTTGGGGGGGAAATATTTGTGAAAATTACCATATGTATAACATGTAACCCAGGCAGTATCCTCCAGAAAAATTTCACTTTTATAACGTCAAGTATATTTTTCTTTGCTTTAACTGGCTTCTAACTTTTGCCCTGCACGTGACGCGTGTCCTCCACATGAATCTGCAACAAAACCAATTTTCTGCCAAGCCTAAATAATCCCTTATAAAAATACATGTCACGGAAAAGTTGACATTTTTAGGAAACAGTGTTTTTGCAGGGCACTTTTGCCACATGTCAGCGCAACTGACAGATGAACTGAGAACATTCATGAAGACGTGTGGGAATTTTTTTGTGTGTGTGTGTGTGCGGAGGAAATGGACATATGAGCGAGCTAATAGCACAACGTCAACACAAAATGTGGATGTATTTTCTGAACACATTAATGGAACCCTAGAAACAAACATTCATCATGGCAAGAATGAAGGTAGCATAGTGTTTCCTATGCTGTGGTCGGACCATGTCAAATGAATGCACTAATGAGGCTTTTGTACTTTAAAAAAGTCCTCCCCCCTACAAAAGAAAAACAGAGAGGGACTGGGTTCCTTTTTTGTTTTTTTGTGTCCAGGAAATATATCTTGGGACATCAGTGCAATTAAAAGGACAGATACAGAGAGCTTGCAGTGTGTATGTATTTTGGGGATGTGTATACCCTATATGTATCAGACACGAGGAAACATTCAGGCATCCCTGGGCCTCTAGTGGGATCGTCGTTCACCAGGTAGGTGTCAGTAGCCTGAAAAACAGAGAAATAGTTATTCAGTTAAAATTGTTTCCATGTAGCTGAAAAGTCATGCTGCGAAATGTGGAACAAATACAGCACAGATTTTAGCCCAGCATATATTTTATATCATTTTAATATTTATTAAATTAAATATTATAATTGGATTTCGTTGCTCTTTAATAACATATAGTATATTTAAGAAGTATTGCAACATTTAAAGCAATCTCACAACACTCTGTTAATTTGTTTAAACCAGTGTAATTTAGATTGTGGCAAAACGAAATTGTGATTTTCCTTCCCTCCTCTTTGTGAGACGTAACCCTAAAATGTACCCGCTCCGTGTGAAACAGTCTTTTAACCCCAACTGGTTTCATTTCTCCACAGAAGCTCCACAACACTTGCACTATAAATCCCCAGTCAGATTGTCTGTAAGTACAAGGGTGTATGCATGCATATGTGTGTAGGTGTGCATTCAGGGAGCTTCATTTGTATTCTAAGTCAAGCAGGCAGGCGGGCAGGCAGGGTTCTGGCAGGGCCCGGAGCTGTGAAATAGGCTCTCCTTGCAGTTCTGCAGTTGATTGGATCAACCTATCCCACTCTACTTAGCCGAAGGGAGCCCAAATCCCACAGCCGCTGTGCCGTTCTGTGAAATCCTATTTCATTTCACAACTTTAACGGATAAAAAAGCATGCACACGCGCTTGTGCCAGCCCAAGACCCCATGCCACATTTATTCAGCGAACGGGAGCAGAGAGAAAACACTGCATGTGTGTGGAAATGCCGAAATGCACACGCATATAGTCTAACCCTCTTGAAAATATAATCGCCCATATGCATATACATTTTTTCCACACCCATGTTCACTCTGCTTCACGCGCAAACACACTGCAACACGTACCAGCGCACACACACACACCGATATACACGTGCATGCCACTTACGCAGACACACAGACACAAACCCCATAATAAGAGCCAGACGTTGGCAGACCACACAGCCCTGAGTTGTGGTGAAAACAAAGGCTATTCATATCCTTCGCAATGAGAGGTCTGTATGGCTAACTCTCTTTCTCCCTCTCTCCCCAATCTCTCCCCTCAGCTTTTTATTACAGATAATCTGCACTCGCAAACCTTCCATTTTTCTGCAATTGTGCGATTCTTAATCATCTTTATTAGTCCATAAACATTGTTTTCTTTTTCCTATTTTTAGCCCTTTTTTATTGCTGAGGCTCTCGACTCCTTGAGGGGGCAACACGAGTTTCAAAATGATGATGAAGCTGGGATTCAGAGTCAGAGAGGCCTGCTGATAAGAGAGCAAGGCATTATGGGAATGGGGTAATAGAGTCCCTCACATCCACAAATACACATCCATGCTAATAGACATGCAGATCCACACACACACACACACACACGACAAAATGCAAGCACTCAGATTCTGCCAGGCCACATGTGTCTGATAATGAAATGACGCCTCTGATTGGCTGGCAGGCAGAATAATGGCCTGGATCCACGACACCTGTGGTGGGGTCCACAGCAGTGCGAGCCTGCTGACTACCAGCAAGCAGACCACAATGCATCAGGTGTGCTGGAGCCTCTGTGATTGGCTGTCCCTGGCCAGAAACAGCGTCAGGTGCACCAGCAAGCCTACCCTGATTGGTTGAGTCGAACCCAAAAAGCTGCGGGTGGGAAAGAGCTGTTTTTATTGGCTGCTGCTGCCCAGTGCTGCTGGTGAATGGGTGTCTGGCTGGATGGCAGTGGGACAACTGGGAGCGCTGACTATTTGAGAAAACCTTTTGTACATTTGTAGGTTTTCGTACCCCCAGAATCTCAGCATTAGCTATCATTTAACCTGACTTCAGGAAGAGCAACATAACACACATAAAACAAACAACCAAAAACCCCAACAACAATTGAACTCCAACAGTAGATAATTTGCTCTCATTTCATATTAACCATCCAACAAAGAGGAATTTAAACACCCACTTTATGCTGTTCGCCAGAAAAACAGGTGTTGATGAACCTCAATCCTATTGTACAACAATGAATAACATGAAGCTAATGAATAGGCTAAGCTCTGTACCTGGCACTGGGGAGGCCAGAACATACTGATTCCCTTTGTAGTAAACCCCTAAAAAAAACTCCAGGGCCCCCAAACACTCTCTCCTGCAGCAGTGTATGAATTATATATTGTACTATATATATAGAACATATGCCCGGCCCATATGGCCAGCCCTGAGCGAAAAAATCTCAAAGCCCTGCTTAATTAACATTTTAGAGGGAAGATTCGGAGGCGGGAGATTGAGTCAGTGACCTATTTGGAGTCCATCATCGCCCAATGCAAATGTGTTAATTGAGACAGATTTTCCTACTTCACAAATATGTGGAGTAAGGGATGCAGTGGAGGATTTTTATTTATTTATTTGTCTGAGCCATCTGATCTAAGGTATCTGTATATGGTGTGTTTTAAGCTGCCTTTCTTTCTGCCTTCACTGACAAAAGAAGACACTTCTCTTTCCTTGGCTCACTCGCTCTCTCTTTGGATTTAGTGTTGACGACCATATGGCCAAATTCTTTGGAGGTGAGATCTCCGAAACCTGCTCTCGCACTGCACGTACACTCACACATGTACTTACAAACACACCTCTACAGAGCTTTGTGTATGAAAGGCCCTGATGGTGGAATTTGTTCTCAGGTGGCTCCATTTTAAAGCAAATGAATGGCATCATATCAATGATCCCCCCCCCCCCAACCACACACACACATCGCCCCACCTTTCCTCGCTTTCTGTCTCTCTGCATATCACATTAGCAGTTACACACAAAAACACACACTTGCACACTAATTCACCACCTACACATAAAAACTTACACTTGTCACACACCTGGTGCAGCCCTCTCCTTGTTTCCACAAAACCTTTATCCTGGCCGCCCCACAATCATGAACCACAACCACTACCAGCACTGTTGATCCCGCTTTTTTCTTTTTCTTTCTTTTAAAAAAACATGGTTATTATAACCACCATTGTGTCTCAACCATGTTTTTATCATCGTTATTTGGTGCCTGAAAAGCAACACTGCCAAGTTTAAGGCACAGGATGAAAATAGGGGGATGGGGAGAGGAAAACAGTCCAGCCAACCTGCGTGAGATGGCAACCACTTCAAAGATGCCAGGCCGCACCGGCGATCTGTTCCATGGTGTGTGAGGAGTGTATGAAAGGCAGAAATGGCCGCCGTGTGAGTCCCTGCCAAAGCTGCCTCGGGGAGAAACGTTGGAAAAATACGATTTTTCACACAGCCTTCTCAGGGGGGGTGACGAGAAAACAGGGAGGCTAAGAAAGAAGATGAGAAACCGAGGGGCTGCATTAAAAAAATGATGGATGGATGGCTGAGTAGAGTGGGGCTAATTATTTCACTCCACTCGTGAGTCCTGAAGGTTTGCTTGGGTCAGAAGTACAGCCAAGACGCAGAGCTGAAGATTGCATTTGGCTTAATTGTGCAGTTGTGTTTTACACAATAATACTAAATGTTGGGATCCTGGATAAGGCGGGAGGCACATCGTGTGAAAAGCGAGTCTGTTCAAGAGGCCTGACTGCTGGTGTATTAAAAAAATAGATGCCTCGAGTAAAAAGATATTTGACTTGTGTGAGAAATTCATACAAGCTGGTTTGCGGTTTAATTTAAAGGTGAGGTGAGGTGAATCACCTGAATGCCAGATAGATAGTGAAACTACGCCAGCATTGCTTTATTAAAAAAACATCTTTGTTGACCAAAACTGTTCGGTTAAACAGGTCTGAACAGAGCGCTCATTGTGACACACCCCAAGATGCACTTGGCCTGGCAACTTGCCTGTCAACTACTAATCTTGCTAGACAGGATAGGCTATGGCTGTGGCCTTATGATAATACCATGCCAGTTGTAACACTGAACTGAACCAGCAACATTTCACTGACACACTTGCTTGCACCAAACGCCCCCTTGGCACATTAAGTAACCCAATGCCACTGGCACCCTTCTTTGTACATGGGTCCTTATTCATTCTCTTATTTGAAGGTCCAAACCACATTCAACTAAGGTCTAGCTACTCTGGTTAATGCATTTAACAATGAGGTTTGGGCTGGGACAATCAACCCATTGTGTCACACAAGGACTGATCCGTGGGGAGATTTTCTTGTGGTTATGGTTCTAATACAGTAGAGTTTACCACAAAGACCGGGAAGCATGGAGTTACACACACACACACACACACACACACACACACACACACACACACACACACACACACACACACACACACACACACACACAATGTGACTCAAGGAGGCAGCGCGTTGAGCTCATTTCAAATGTCTCACCCACTTCCATCTTAACTGAAATGGTACTTTGAAAATGTATTTAATAATCTGGTAAAAGGTTTACGCCCACCTCCCAACTTGGCACCAATAAGTTTCTTGACTTTTATTTGACTGACAGCTTCTGTGGTTGGCACGTTTTCTCTGCAACAACCGCAGCGCAACCAACTGTGAAATTATAGGCCGAGAATCAAAACAAAATGAGCATCGTATTATCACTGCCAATTACGAACAATTGTCTAATGTTTGGCTTACCTTAAGATATATAGACAGATAATTGGAAAGCTGACATCAGAAGACACATGCGGCCTAGAATTTGACATCTTGAGCATCTTGGGGCCTGTCTGTGTTGTTGTTTAGCAGGTATGACTGTGAGTCAGGGCAGCTGGGGCAAGAAAAAGTTTTTGGTAGGTGACCCCCTCGATGTCACGTAAGGCTGACATTTATAACCCATAAAAAAAAACACGTGACAACGTGTGGGCTATGCGCCCTTCATGTAGAGAGCAATCAGGGTGCTCGTGCAAAGTTGGCGGCCGATGATAAATGTGCAAAAAGTGAATGAACACTTCTGCTAATGCTCTTTAAAGTAATGCTGCATATACAGGCAATATTTGATCATGTCAGTGACCGCGAATCTATATATCTATCTATATATAAATATATAGATAGATATATATATGTGTGTATTATTTTTAAAGTGTTTTTGTTATGTATACTCACTCAGTATGATAAAGAGACAGATCTGTAATTATCCGAGTGCCAAGTTTATACATTTTTTCCCCTCCTGTATCTTTGGTGCTTATCATTTGTGAGATTCCGTGTGCATTCCCAGAAACATTATAATCAGATACGGTTTCAGTCTAAATAAACTCTCACTGTTTTATTTCTAAGGATTGACTGTTCTAAAACAGGACTCAAACTTTCAGGAAGGTAGATGAGTATTTGTGTGTAACAGCATCGATATTTGAGGTGAAGACGTGTGAGCAAGAGTAAGAGGTAAGAGTTATATTACAGGATTGTAATAGTGAGATACTGAAACATATCGGATGATCTACAAAGTATTTCACAGTGCAGTCTGTTATTTCTATGTTGCAGTAAACAACCATCACTATCACCTTAAAATACTTCACAGGTTTAGCAAATTTAATCAGAAATCTATGAGTAAAAATAGCTTAAACAAAATACCAAAAATAATGGAATCTTCTGCTTCAATCTCTTAAGTTGATTTAGCAATGATAATGCTGCATTTTTATTAGGACATTTTAAAACGTAAAGCTTTGAGTTAATAGAGATCACGTAAAGCTGATGGTCACAGCCTTGCATTTTCAATATTGCTGTAGCAGTTTTAGAGAAGATATTGATGATAAAATCTGATATTTATCTCCAAATGCTGCTGGATTTAGAGAGATAATGAGCTCATCGTCATCATCCGATTTTCAGATCAATATTAAATGCTTCGGAGGTGCTCTAATTTATGCTACTTGCTCTTTCTGAGGACTCTCAGCGCTTGTTCTGAGGGCACAAAGATGGTCTGTGTGTCACCTCACCTCCCCACCCCCTTGTAGTCGCTATAAAGTGTCATCAGCTACGCAAATGAAGTGCCCATTGATAAAAAAGAGCAGCCGCCTTCTGATAGAAAAGACTCGAGTCGGCGAGTGCAAGGTGGAGTAACGCGCGAGAGTCGTGCGCCACGTTAATTTATTGCGATTCTTAGGGCATAATAATAACCAGTACAGCAGTAATAATCGTCCACACACGATCACTGTGCGAGTCTTTAAGATTTACCTTTGCTTTTATTTTGTGTGACTTTAGCAGCAAAGATCAGACTCTGTCTACAGGGCCACTCGATGCACGTTAACGCGCCAGAAAGAAGAATTGCACTGATTTAAATGTGGAGAAAATTAATTTTGAACACATGCCATGCACATAATTATTACAGCTGCAGATATTTGAGAGCACTGTGGGAGAAATTTCACGAAAAAGAACTGCAACAAAAAAGTAGCTTATTGTTAACAAATAAATGAAAATCACTTTGGTCATAAAATGCACGGAGCTGTAGGAAAAACAAGGCAGTGTGTGAGAATAATATTTAACACTCAGCGCTCAGTACTGAATGTTTATTCAATCGCGGCTCATTTAGACGCTTTGTAATTACATTTGGCAGACAAACGAGTTGAGTTACTTTTACATCTGCACGCGCGCATACACGCACGTGCACAGGGACGCACACAGGTGTGTTGTGGCCCAGAACTCTAGCACCAAATCCATCCGCAACAAAAGTTCTTTACAAAGAAATTAGAGCCCTGAAATAAGTGCAAGCATGTTTTGTTTATTTCCAGCCCTATAGACTTTACCCTATAGAGCCAACAGAAAGGAACTATTGAGTTACACAGCACGTACCATTATAGCGTGGGGAGATCTGCCAACCCTCTCAATGCCCCATTTTCCTTTAAAAGTTCAGCTTCCAAAAAAGTGAGAGAGGGAGTGAGAGATGAGAGAGGAAGACTTAGTCTCTTCGCTGTTGCCGGAAGCAAAAAAGGACCTTTAAACACGTCGGCTTTAGGCCCAGATAGAGAAAAAAACACGCTCTTTCAAAAGTCGGTCCACTCTGAAAGCGATAGAAGGAAACGAAGACACCAGCTCCGAGCCTTCCGTCTACCGCTGTTTGGCGTCAGATGCGCCCATGTCCCGCAGAAAGAAGTGAGGGAGACGTCTGCGTCTAAGTCCCGAGGTGCGTCCTTCGGCGGCAAAACTCCAGCAGACTGGGAGATGCTAAAAAAAAAAACCCCTCCCCGAATTAATACTGATAATACGGGTTTAAAAAAAATCAAAAAAATAACCCAAAATAATAATGGACGGGAGAAGTGACGCAGAGTAAGTTTTGTTTCTATTATTTTTCCGTGTGCAGCCTTTGCGGTCGATCAGCTTCTGTGTCCAAAACGTGTCCAAAAGCAGCTGTCTCCTATGCCGCGCGTCCGATCTGTTTTACCCTCGTATCTCTCTCTCTCTCTCCTCTCTCTTGATCCGAACGCACACAAACACACGCAAGCACACGCACGGAGTTACACGCAAACGGGGGGGACACCCCTGGTCCCTCGCCGCCTCCTCCTCAAAGCTGACGAGATGAAAGAGCAGCTTGCGTCGTGCCTCTTCAAATCGCTACAGCCTCGCCGATAGAGGAATGCCTGTACAGCGATACGTCGTCGGTCGCGGCTTCGGCGGGGCTCTGGATGCCTCGGTGCGTAAAAATGGAAGCTCGCCGTGCGCTCCGGCAGCGATAGATTGCCTTGCTCTTCCCTCCCTCCCAAAATATCAGCCACTAAATAGCTCACCTCAGCAGCATGCGCCCTGTTTACACGCACATACACAAAATAATAGACGGGGAATTGGGGCAGTTGTTTACAGTGGGGGGCCGGTGCTTCAGGCGGCAGCGTCGAACTGGTGAATTATTAGGTGAATTATTAATAAAGCGAGCGGTGTGCAGTCTGTCGCGGAGAGAGCGGAGCGGCCAGGAGAGCAGCTGGGGCTTTAGGAGCATTAGGAGGACCAGAGGCTAAATCACGGGCTGCAGGGATTAGAGAGCTGCGCCGGCTCCTACCTACCGCCTGAAGTTTGCAGAGTGACTCTGTGGGGACGGCCGAGCGAGAGCAGAGCTGCTCGGTTTTTATGTGTGTGGTGTTTTTTTTTTTTTTTAATGTTTACAACCCAAGAGCAAAGATCGGGCCACTAAAGGATGATATGTTATTTTAATGACAACCTGGCCATAGATATAAGCTGTGCTCTGTGTGTCCACGCATCTGATAATATAAAAAAGGGGGAAAAGTCAGCTGTCATTTACTGAGCAGCCAAGCAGGACCGCTTTCCTCAATCCCAAAACTTACTTTGTTTGATTTCCATCAATATCTGTAGCACTAAGGGTATTTTGCATGTGACTGTCAGGATGTGACGCTGTGAAGCAACAGGATCAAATTCATCTGAGATATCGCAGACATTCTCACCAACATGATTTAAAAAAACAAACAAAAAAAACCACTCTCTCCACTTTACCAAAAAGCAACCACGTGTTTTAAGAAACTGTTTATTGCTCCAGAGATTTTAAGGACAACGGCCAGATCCAGCAGGCCTGCCACATAAGACACTTGGTGCACGTGCTTTCTGATGTCAAGTTTCAATTTAAGAAAGTTTCTTCTTCTTTTAATGTAAACTTGGATACATCACCTGGAACAGATTTTGATTCAAATGAAATTGGCCAGGAGAATTTGTGGGGACACCGTGGGGCCTAAAGGACATAATCTAAGAATGAAAAAGTCACTTTAAAAAAAGCAGATAAGAGTGATTTAAAAATAAACTCTGGAGAAAACAAAAATATCTGGAAGATTTTGTGCAGATTTGGTCACTCAACCTGTTCACACGCCAGTCACATTCAAAACTTGGCCGTTTCTTGTTTCATACTCAACCTTCGGGCTTTCCTCTACAGTTAGAAACGGCTGGTTCAAATCAAAGCAACAAACTAAATATTTTCGTTGTTGCAGATGAATCTGATACACATCGTCTGGATAAATCAGAATTTGGCCTTATTTCTGCTTTTATTTTCAGCTGTGCGTGTGGAGTTATCTGCCTCTCTTCTTTAGAGAGAGAGAGAGAGGGGAGGGGGAGAAAACAGCCTAATGACATTCCTCCAACATGAGGGTTTATAAATAATTAAACGCTGACCTCCCCACACATTTGGCCACATCAATTAATCATCTCTAAATGAATTTGTTTTTGTTTCAGCATAATTTCGATTATTCGGTTTGCGTCTGTGGCGGGATGACATGTGCGGGGTTGTTATTGTTGTTATTATTGTTTAGAAACGGAGGCCCCTGTGGCCCAGTTACCCAACAGCAGGGAGATACGAACAAGTGTCGTTTTTATTTGTTTTTCTGTAGTTTTAATTTTGTTTTAATACTGGAGACAACCAAGACTGACCAAAATATGACGAGACTGAGCAGAAACCACGTAACCTAACACTTAGTAGGTCAACAATTTATCGCCTCCTTTAATTGATACAAGGACCTGTATTACAAACACATTTTCCTTTTGTTTATCATAAAATTATTTTTATGGAATTATTTTGAAAAAGAGGGAAAAAAAATGACTAGGCCTTCAAAATGTTGACCCTCACTCTCTCTATTATTTACATATTTCTGACATTTTTAATTCAATGATAATTTTGTTTAAATAACTAATAGGATCTTATTTGTTTAGGCATAAAACAAACTGCAGGTAGACGTCGAGGTAAGCGATTACTGGTAAGTTCAACAATCAGATGAATGATTGGCTTGAATACTAAAGTTGGTGAATGACTTAAAGTATGAAAGAGGAGTAGGAGCCTGCACAAATAATAATAACAATAATGACGATGATAATGAGTATAACAATGATACTATTATTATTAATAATAATTCCTAATGTTACATTAACATTTTTATTAATTGATTGAATGACAGAGGCTTTCTACCTCAAGCGTCTTGTTAAGTTTCACAGTTTGTACCTTGAACTTTCCCAATACTTTATTTATTTACTTTTAATATTAATTCTGGTCTCTCTCTCTCCCCTTCTTCTTCTTCTTCTTCTTCTTCTTCTTCTTCTTTTTACAGATGCTGAAGCCCACACATGCCCAACGGCCTGGTTGGAGAGTGACCAGTTAATTGGAAAAACACCAAACTGTGCCTCTAAACCCCAAATAATCCCACAACACGGTTCCCCCCCCTCTTTTTTCTTAACTCTTAATTAAAGTACAAATAACAGCACAGTGAGCGCGCACTGTGTACTCAGCACAGCCCACTGTAGCCCGGAACTTACCGCAGGCCCACAGAAACTTCTACAAGTTTCAGGTAACGAATCTGCTTCCGGAAAAAAAGAAAAGAAAAAATGAGATGATAAAAATCGAAAGGTGTTTTTGTACTAGCAATAATAATAATAATAATAAAAAAAATCACGTAGCTTTGTTTTAAAGCTGTTTAGTGAAAATCGTTGGAAAAATATTAACAAGACATCAAGACAGGTGTTTTAATCAACAACCAGGTATTTGAGGGGAAAAAACACCGTAAATAAAACAAGAGATTAAAAATCCGAAAAAAACGTAAAATCAAAACACTATAAAATTAAAGTAAAAATATGGCATAAATAAAAAACATAGATGGGGGAAAATCCACAGGTATTTAAAACACGGAATCTCTGAGGACGCTGAAAAAACGAGAAACTGAAACTTTAAATACCCCCTTCGTTTTCTTTAGATGTACATTTCCGCTTGAAATTTCAAAGGCAGAATTACACCTGCATTATAAAACGGAATGGTTTTAATAACGTAAATAACGTCGACAGTATTACACGGAATTATACATCTCAAATTGTTTTCTCAAATAAATAAAATCCACAAAAACAAAAAAATAAATAAAAACGCAAAAAAGTCCGATGGCCGTCGCAAAAACATTGTTTAAAATGTAATAATTAAAGCTGATAAATATAACACAGAGGCAAAACTGCATGTATTTGTTTATTAATGTGTCATAAATAATAATTTATACTTCTTCCTCCTGATGCTGAGGCACCATATGTTTAGCAGTTGACCTGGTTTCAACATTTCCCATGTTTTTCTTACAGTCCTGATTTATAATAAAAAAAAAGGCGAGGGGGCTGGGCAGCTGGTCTTATTTTAATGTGAGGCCCTTAAAACTGTTTGTGTTTTTCCAGGTATTTAAATATTAAGCTGCGTTTAGTGGAAACAGGCAGTGCGCTAATAAAGAGAAGATTATTTGTCATTAAAACAAAATACAAGAAGGAGGAGAAGTCTCAGAAGACTTAATGCCTTCCTCTGATGTTTCTTGGAATAGAACATTAAAAATATATATATTTAGTTGATATGCCTCAAAAGTTGAAGGACATTTGTTGGCTTTCACTAGTCCTAATCATGCGAGGCAACTTATGAGCATCAATTAGGCTGAGATTTGAGCTAATGAAAGCCCTGAGCAGTGAGTCTCACCACAACCCCCTAAACCAGCCATTACTGCAGACCACAATGGCTCTGATAGCACGCTGTTTTAAGACCCAGCATTATGTGGGCAATAAGTTCTCTAAACCTCACTGCGAGAAAAGAAGGGCACGTTGTGGGATCAGGCAAGCAAAGTTTAGACAACATAGAAGGAGTTTTTCTAAGTCCAAAATGCTTGTCTGTAAACCCCAAAACGAATCAGGGGATTTTTTTTCTTCTTCTTTTTACTCCAAATGACAAGTTTCACATTCCAAGCTGGAATATAACTGCAAACCATGATTGACACGGACAAAACTAATTATCAGAAGAACACTAATGCTGAATGAGACACGGAGCTGCTCAGTGGATGGCACTGAGATATTGTAAATATTCACTCATCAGTGATGGACTTGGTGTCATTACATGTTTGCAAGATTAGAGGCACGAAATACAAGGCAGAACTGGAGTTTGCCAAACAGAGCGCACTGCCAAACTTCAATCAACAGGTACACACTTTATTGAAGAAATTACTAAATACTGAGGTGTATAATGAAGGGGAGACGGGGCGTGCTAGGGAAAAACCTGAAATATCCTTTAAGCATTTAGAAAGAATCATCTCTTTTTAAGCAATTCAGAAAACAACCCAGCAAATCTGTGTCTGTTTATGTGGTTCTCTTTCTGGCCCCCAAACTAAAAGCTCAAATAACTCACATTTGTCAAACGTAATGGCCCAAAAAACACAGAAGCTGATTTATCTAATCTGAACAAGTGTGGCAGAAAGGCATTCACCAAATCTATAACCACTATAAATAAAGGAAAAAGAAAATGGAGAAAACAATGCAAACAAAACTGTGAGCTCAGTCCAATAGCTTCAGCAGCTACTGCATGTATAATTCTACTAGTAAAGATCACACGCAGCTATGTTTGCAAAGCCACACATGACCGCTATAAAGAAACAATCAAACAAAGTATATATAGCAACACTGAAAAAAAAAGAAGATATAAGAAACCAAATCTGGGATCTATAATAGTGCCAGAAGGAGTGGACTGCACATCTACAACAGAAATGGCAAATACAAACCGAAGGCCCGAGTCGTGCTGCCTTTCTTCTTTTTAAACCACTTCACTCTGACTCTTGACTGCAGCACTACTGACATCTACTCCCAGCCTGATCTCACCGCCGCACGCTGCAGTGAAAGCTAAACAAAAATATACCCTGCATCGAGGCCATACATCAAACTCAAACTGGAACTATCATTTTTCCCTCTCTGCAGTCTTTATTCCTGTCCCTGCTGAAAGAAAAGCCTCGCAGAAATCTGCATCTCCAAAAGTGCAGTAAGCGGTGGAAAGGAAAGGGGGGCGAAAAAAAAAAGAAAAAAGACAAGGCTCTTTTTGTGTGCGGTGGCCGAGGTTTTATCCCTGCATTGCAGAGTGTTGTCTAGCATTACAAATCTCAGCCCCGGCCTGGATGGACACGGGAGGGCTCTGCTGGCCCTGCTCACACTGTCTGCATCTTTTACGCTCTGCCATGCAAATAAACTCAAATCAGCGAGCAGCTGAAGGAAAGCGCTGAGGAGATGGAGTGTTGTTGAAGGGGAAAACACGGAAGAGAGCGGAAATAGAAATAGAACCAAGCATGGATGGAAGGAGGAAATGGAGAAATGTATGTGGCAAGGAAAGAAGGAAAGGAGGAAATAGTTAGCTTCAAGTAGTTGCACAGGGGCCAAAAGAGAATAAGTCTGTGTGCGCTTGTGTGCAACGCAGAGAAAAAGAGCGGGTAGTAACTGGCCATTGGAGGGGTGAGGAATGCCCGGCCCTGGCACGGGAGAATGGGATGGAGGGTGGAGTATGTTCACATTGCTGCTGCCAGCTGAGCACATTCCCATTACAGAGTCATGGAGACTTTTTAACCTACAGATTTCGAGGCAGCAGCTTCAATCCGGAGATTTTTCCCCCACTGGGGGACAGCAATAAAGCGCTCACCATGATCTAAACCTCTAAACTGACATCAGGTGATTCTGAAATTATCTGGAAATGAAGATTCATTTAAATGTTTATTTCTTGTTATTTTACATTATACGGCTTACACAGACAGGAAATTTGGCAGGAGAGATAGGGCATGAATGTGCCACATGTGGTACTCGACTCAGAGACATTGTGATCATGGCGTTATGGTGCCTTACAGACCTATAGAGGAGAGCACAATTTAGGTTTTTATTATAAGCTGTAATTCCCCATCCCACCCCTCAGTGCTTATATAGTAGTTTGTTTTTTTTAACTGTAAGGAAACTGAAAAAATAATATGAGCCACCTAAAGACTGATATCACCTTAATTCTGGAATCATATTTTTTAACCTCTTTTAAAAAAAAAAAAAATTCTACTGTTGAATATTTTGAGTTAAAACAGGGAATGTGGGGGTTAATTTAAAGGCAGCTGCATCTGGGAGCACAAGGTTGATTTCTAAACAATATACAACAGATAAGAACGGTGAAAAAAATAATTTAAATGAAGCCTGTGGGAGTAACATATTCATTGTTTGGCAATAATATCCAACACCTCTGAAGGCACTTCATGTCAAAAAGGGTCCTCGCGAAATAATTTTCATTATTGTTTAGGTATTATTACGATTTTTTTATATGGCTGCACTCTTTTGAAGTCATAGAGGACATGTGTGAGGAAACCCTTTTCAGCATGTGCTCCCTTTTAGGCTGAACTAGTGAACTCTAGCAGGAACTGTCTGACAATGAGAGAAAAAATCCTTTAAATTGATAGTATTTTTAAGAAAAAAGGACTGAAGGTAAATGTACTGAAAGCTGCTGTTAACTCAATTATTAAGCACAGTTTTGAAATACTTGCAGTTTGGCTTGAGGTTTATATTTTTTATTGATTAGGTTGCATCACTACATGGTCAGAGGGAAATTTTATACTTTTTTTTATCCACCTCATGTAATTTCTGGGTGATTTGGAGAAAAAACCCAATATGGCAAAAGTGGACAATGTCATAAAAAATGACGCTTTGTTGTAAAGTCAGCAGTTGTTACCGTCTGCAGGCTTTTTAGTGCTTCTAAAGCGTGTTATTGTTTCAGTAAGAAGTTTAGGATTTGAATGCTTTTTCCATTACTGTTTATCAAAGTGTGCAGTAAAGCATAACGTACGGCTTCACTGATTTGTCTAACTGCAAATTTTACTCTGAGACAAATGTTGGTGATGCATCGGGAGTACGTGACATGAGGACGCGAAGAGCCGTTTGGCTTTCTGAAGAGAGACCTCACCTTTCCTAGAATTAAAGCGAGACGAGCTTAGTGTGTGTGCATGTGTCTTTGTGCTATAGTCAGTGCGGTGGTTTATCAGTAGCTCACACTGGGCACAGTTTTGATGGCACGCCACATACACGCACAAAGTGAAACTGATAAAGCATAAGCACAGATCTGAATCACATATTTCACGTCAGATTACTAGCTGGACAACGGGGATATTATAATTAAGAACTAAAAATAATTAGGTGACTAATTTATTAGATGATTGACGGTTATTTTATTTTTTTCCAAATCTAGACATTTATTGGTTCCAGCTTGTTCATGGTGGAGATTTGCTGCGTTTCCTTGCCATGTTTGAATATTCTGGGTTTTTTTTTTGGAGTATTAAGCGAGCAAAAGGAACAATTTGAAGATGGGAAACTGGTGGGAGTTTATTTTTACACAATTGCTTTTCATATATCTGACAATGCAAATAAATACCTAGTCAGACGAATCATTTAAATATAACCCTAAGTTATGTTATTTATCTTCAAGTGAGAAGAAAATATGAGCCACATTACCTACTCACAGGGACACAGTAGCTCCCTGTATTTGTACGGACGATTGCTTTTTGTGTTCGCATCCTTCTGAAGCAGGCAGATACTCTTCTTTGTGTCATAAACAGTTAGCAAACGTGAACTGATGTGAGGTCACCTAAACGGCAGCACACAGGCTGTCATTGTGGCTCTGTGTCTCCTCCCATTCTGAGAGCGAGGACGACTTCAGCACCGAGCGAATTTGTTCTGGGCCGGGCAGGTCAGCGGCGGGTGCAGCGTAAAAGTTAGTTAGTTTTATGTTTGTGTGACGAGGAGGGGGGACGGTGGTTAAATGGAAGGTATGTGTGTGTGTGGTGTGTGTGTGTGCGCGCGTGCTTCCCCAGGAGAAAAGAGGACTCCTAATCTGTTTTCCTGGCTCTTCTTTAAAGGGAGAGCAAGACACACTAGAGGCTCCCTCTGATCTGCTGCCCCATCCATCCCTCACTTTCTCTCTCTCCTCCATCTCTCCTTTCCTCACTTCCATCATCTGTCTCTCGTTCCCTCTGCTTTTAGCCCTCGTTTTCTCGGCCCCCCGTCCCTATGCTCTCTCATCTGTTGTGTTGGCCCGCTCTGGTCTTTGTATGGCGACAGCCCCCATCTCCAGATACTGCCTAAGAGCTCTGATTCCACTTAATCACTCAGTTTTTTATTAGTTTTCCCTCGCAGGGTATTTTGTGTTCTGAATTGCGTTTATCTATTATGCTGTTTCAGATTTATTGCTTTAGGAGGCAGACTGTGTGGCACACTACCCACCAATACGGTACACGATGCTGTGATCTCTCTACGTCTGCCCCTCTTTATGCCTGTCTGCTTTCATCCCTTCAAAATTAAATGAACAAATACACAAGGAGGGTGCTATGCCACACTAACTCACAACTCTTTTTTTTGTTGTTGTACTTTTCCCTATACTTTTTTATTAGTTTTCTTTAATTTGGGCGTCTCAGGGTCTCATCTGCATTTATTTAGCATGCAGAAAGACCACAGGGGAAGAATATGTGGCATCGGTTTATTGGATGGTACTCTACTTTCACATCCATCTGTCCTGGCATCTTTAATGCCTCATTGATTTACTTTTCCAATTTCAAAATAAAAAAAGAAAGTCACAGGTATGGCTTCCTCTGTGAGCACAGATGTCTGTCTTTGAATGAATTTTGAGTAATTTGCTGAATATTTAGAGCGGCTTAGTCGTGACGTTGGCACCTTTGAATTACACTTAATTAAATTACAGTAAAAGAAAATACTGTTGATTATTCGGTCATTAATCAACCGCTAGCGACGATTTTATTTTGTCAGCTGACGCTGTTGCTCAAGGTCATTTTGTTGCCACTTCTTTGCACTGCAGTTTAAACTGCTTATTTCTACATAATTAGGAGACATGGCATGCATACTCAAAATATTTTGCTCCAAAATGGCGGCACACCATCCTGGCCCTCCATTTTGTTCTGTCACTGGATCGAGTCTGGATCCTGCACCTGACATGTTGGACCAGTGTTTGCATTTGAAAATACCCTCTCTCCACGTCCTGCTGTTACTATGCAACCCCTTCTGGTTATTGGTCACCAAACGTGCCGCTAACCTGCTGCACCAATAGGACGGAGCCCCGCAACTGTGGTTTCCTCCTTCTCCACTCTGCTTCCAGGGCTTCCTGTGACCGGGGGGGGAATATGGGCACTGGCCATCACCTCGACCAAATCCAGAACCAAATGAGAAGAGAGACTCGCAGAAACAGCCAGACAGAGGGAGACAGAAACAGAAAGAGCGAGTGAGCCAGGGTGCAATAAAAAATTATGATTACACATTGATAATTAGTACAAAGCAAGAACTGCGGTCACCATGTAGACATCGGCAGCTCCTTTTTGGAGTGAAAAAGGGAAATTAATATTCATGACCTGGTTCCTCCCATCCAAAATTCAGCACCCTCCCTCCCTTCCCACTCTGATCCTCCCTCCTCCTCACTTCCTCTCCCCTCCGTTGGGTGGCAACACTTGGTAGGGCACATGGTGAGACAGCTGTTGCAGGGCAACATGGGCATCTGTGGTGCTACGTAGAGGAGAGGAGGTAGTACAGCGGGTGTGGGGGGTGTCTGTAGGGGTGCAGACGGCATCAAGAGAGGGAGATAGTACCCCGTCTCAGCACTGTGTGCATATGTGTTTGTGTGTGAATGCGTCCAAAAGTTTCCAGAATTATTATTTTGATCTTTAGAGGAAGATGGAGATGTATTTTAGGGACACAATGAACAGCGAAAGAGACAAAATGAGGTCTCCCTTTTCTTCTTCTTTCGTGTCTAGCTGTGAATGAAATATAGCACCTGTCCTCCAAGCTATGACAGAATCAGCATTAGCATAAGAACACTAGGATGGACTGCTCCAAGATTGGAGTTTGTGTCTTCAACAGCCAAACTCAAGCCCAACACACACACACACACACACACACACACACACACACACACACACACGTGCCTGTTTTCATGCCTGCATCTCATTCTGTCTTTCTCTCTCACACACCCTCCTCCCTCTGCACCTTCCTCTTCAGAGGGAATGGGCGTTTTCCCAGGGTTATTATCACATGCCAGGTGCCCTCCCCTCCCTTCACCAATACGCAGACAAACGCACATAGATATACACCTCACCCCCATCCACCCATCTCCTCTCCTCTATCCCAGCACCTACCACACACCCTTGCCATTTCTCTCTCCCCCAAAGCGCCAGCGCAGCCCCACCTCATGGTGCCAAAGTGGGCAGCCTCTGCCTTGGCGTTGCCGAGGCCTTCTGGTGCCCTAGATAGCTGTGTGAGTGTGTGTGTGCGGCTGCGTGTATGTGTTTGCGAGCACTGGCCCAGCTCTTTGCGGACACAGCCAGCCCTTTAAACTGTGTCAAGGCTCCAGATGCTGGGAGAGACTGGGATTAACACAGGCGTTTGTATGCAGACACATATGCACAGATGCACAGAAAACATTATCCAGGCCCATATATTGCATCATACTTGGGTTTTATGTTTTGACAAAAGGCTGAATAAGTCTTACAAAACCCCCCAAAACAAAACAAGACAAGAATGACAAAGAAAAGAACCTGCTTATTCCTTTTGTTATTATTAATTTTATTGTTATTATTGATTTGAAAGGAATGCTGTACATGACTCTATACAACTAAAATACTGGATCACATACAGAAATGTAAGAGACAGGATACAAAGGTATCAGAGATCCTATGGTGAACCAACAGGCCCTGGCAGTATGCTGAGACGATGCACTGATGCCAACGCAGCACCTCAGAGAGTGGATTTGGATTAGGCAGACACAGAAAAGGACCACGGAGACCTGACAAACACACACACACCCCAGTGTCCGTACACTAGCCCTTTAGCTGCATGCCACTACCCCGAGGGCATTAATGCACACGCTCACACAAACACATGCGCAAATATGCAGACACACACAAATACAGACCAAGTGTCCACCTACTGTTACTTTAGTGGCCTGCCACTGCCCTTAGGGTATGCACATTTGCATGCACGCACACATTCACTCTAACACACACGCTCACATGCACATTCCATAACTGATTCTGACATCACTGCAGCTGAGTGCAGTTAATGAGATGAACTTAACAACGGTGTATTCAAGGCGTCCCCCAGCAAACTAGCGAAAGCTAGAAACTACTGATTACAAGTATGCAAGTACGTGCGACTGAGTGTGCAAAGAGAAGAGAGAGGGAGTGTTTTCTCCCAGTGTTCACTCTCTCTCGCTCCCTCATTCTACGAGTCTTGCTGAGAGGTAGTTATGGTGCCAGTTATGGAGTGTTTGCCATAGCAGGGAGCTGCTTTGGCACCATGCCCTAATTTAGGGGAATTAAAAAGCACTAGACAAGCCCCTTTGTGGCACCGTGCGCCGGCTTTAATCTCCCCACGCCTCAGCGGGCACCCACAGCACCAGGAGTTGGCACCTTGCCCACATGACCCCAGGCAATATGGAAATCGCCACCAAAAACCCTAACTAAGTGCCCAGCCCTGCCCTGGTGCACAGTGTACACAGTACGCACAGACATGCGCAAAGTGATGCTGTCGCATACATACAAACACACACACGGTGCAACAAGGACAACACCCAGCGCAAGGCGGTGTTTTGCATGCACACACGCATACTTGCACAAATGATTGAAAACACAGAGAAGTAACTGCAATGGCTCTGTGTGCAGAACTACAATGCTGAAATACACATATGCAACACACACACTGAGGTGTTTCAGAGGGCCACGGTGGCATGAAATGAAAAACCCCTGCTGTTGTCCCTGTTGGCACACATGCTGGCATGTACATGCATACACACATTCACTTTTCCACACGTCCAAAGTTGGTGCGCTCTCTTTGAAGTGTAGGTGAGTGCGGTGCTTGTCATGAGGTCATCCATCAGGGCTAATGAAACTGGCAGACCCTGACACTGTCTCACTGGGCAGCACCGCTGGCGCCGCGAGCTAATTCAAGGAGAAATGGACTGATTTAATTACACAGTGAGGGCACATGCACACACAGACACACACACACCTGCGCACACATATATATAAACAGTCTTGGACACATTTGCACAGAGAGAACAGGACATACACAGAGCACGCATACACATACTTTGCATCCAGGGACATAATCATGGGTAAAAATGCAGTCTCACACACACAGATATACACTTAAATGAAGCCAAATGACAGCCCGTGCGCGCACACACATACACACACGCTCCACTAAATATTGCTTTTTAGCCACATCTTTGTGGAGCTCTCAAAATCAGATGAAAAATTATAAACTCTGCGTCAATAGTAACCTTTTCTTATAAACAAAATTTGATAATCCATCATAACAAGTTTAGCTGGCCTCATCATCTCCACGGCAGAATTCACTGAAGGCGCCATTAGTGAGCTAGCTGCCCCTCCTCACCGCAGGTTCACAATGTTCCCTTCCCTAAAACAAAGACCCACTTTGGCCCGGGAACAGGACACACTACCATCCCTCTCTGTCTCTCTCTTTCCCCAGTTCCTCATTCCCCACTCGCCCTCTCTCTGTCCATTGGTCTCCCTACTGGTTTCACTTAATAAGCTTCAAAGGTTTCTGGGCAACATGGTTTTCAGAAAAAAAGTTACCATGGCATTTTTTTGGCACACAACATCTTCTCTCTTGCTAAGGATATGGGGTTGCCATGACATCAGCGGGCACCTTATAAAGAATACAATTGTGTATGTGTGTATGTGAGCATGCATGCGTGTGTGCGTGCTCGATGGACATCGTTTGCCAACCGCAGCTAAATGCTTAGACGCTGGTAGAAAACACAAAAGCAATGACTGTGACAGAGTTCAACTTTTCTCCTGCAGCTCATGCTTACAGATCGCTATATTCCTCAACATACATACGCATGCAAACACTCCAGAAGACTCTAATCTCCTCTTCTGTTCTGTGGATGACTGCGATATATTTTGGACAACTTATTAAGAAAATTTTAGTGATTGAAGTCTGCATTTAATCTCACTGTCTCAGTGCTGAACATAGCATAAAAACATAACAGAACATGTGTTTGGCTTTGACATATTATTAATAAACTCAACAACAAAAGAACTGGCTAAGAGCGAACAGCATACATGTATTTTCTGCGAGTACATTCTGTGTTTGTTTTGGTTAAACTTACCCGTGAGAGTCTCAAATCCAAGTGCTAACTTTAAAATTGGCTCTGGATTCCCACTGATGGTTAATGTTTTCATACTGGCATCTTTATTTGTTTCTGCTAATGCTTGTGTGTGACTTTGAATGTGCATGTGCATTTATTTAGTGCACTTTTATCCAAAGTAATTATCCTTGAATTTACTTGTAATTCCTCATATACTGCATAAACAGTACACAACTGATAGCAATGACTGCAAAGGTCATGGCTATATTAGTCAGACTGACTGTGATTTGTGTACATTATGAGTAATATATGACAATTAATTTTGCTTGTTTTTTATGATTATCAAAGTTGTATTGCATTGGTTAAACGACACTATCACAGCCAACCCCTGGATTTCACTACACACTTTAGTGTAAATCTATTCCCTACTAATACTGAAAATAATGGGAAGCTTGAGCAAGCACCACATATCTCTAATTTAGGTTGAATTCATGTTGATTTAAGTCTGCCTTTCCTCTAAATTGTGCAACATCTAACAACTGAAACTATAATTTCCTTTTTTCTCAAGCAATAGAAATGGAAAAGTGGTGCTTTGGTCATTTTTTTGTGTGTCTATTTAACCCAGTGAATGCTAAAAACACCCATCAATCATGACATAAAGGAGTAATTATATTTTGTAAACCTTTTCAAGAAATGAAAAACTTCTCAAATCCCCCCTGAAGTTGAAAGAGACCCCGCTTTGCCCTCTTACAGTGCCAGTACTGTACATCTGTACAATCCTATGGACTCTTATCCCTCTAGTGGCCTCTAGTGGCTTATATATGATGTCACTGTGATCTCACATTTCATGAACGGAGCCTCTGGTGTCCGTTGTCTCCATTGTACACGGCTGTGTCCCACAGCTCCAACAGCACATATTCATTTTATACACCATATACTAATCATCATGGTACTGAGTCAGAATGTGTTGAACAAAAATACAAAAAAAGTAGGTTAAAAGTATTTCAGTAATTTATAGACATATATATATTTAAATATTATGAAATGATACTTGATATGAAAAGTGAATAAAAGTGTGTCACTCCCAGTTACACTTCTAAAACACACATCGTTATAGCTTTGGTAGTATTGAATAGTTATATTGAGTTTTCCAAGATATTTTGGCCGTGTCTCACCGACACCCACTGGATATTTATTTCATCTCCTCCATTACCTTTTGTGCATCACATTGTGGCTGAATAATGTGCATCGGTAGCATATAGAGTGATTGTATAACCTAGATTCTGTCAGGTGCAAGAATACATCATTAGGAGATTATGAACACACTCAATACCAGAAGTGTCAAAATCATTTTACATCATTGGCCAAAAGCAGTCTAATTTTAACTTAGAGTGAAAAGACCAGTAAAGCTATTTTCTGGGAAAAAAAAGAAACAAAACCTGGAGATAAAAAAGATAAAAAATAAAAACAACAAATAGTTTCCCTTACTTTAAATGTAAAGACGTTTAACTACACATTTAATTCCAGATGTGCCTTAAGAAAAAGGAATGCGATTGCAACAGTTTTTCCACATTATAAAGAAACACTGCTGTAGAAACACATCAGCACAGCTCTTTGGGACCTCATTGTAAGAAAAAAAGGAGTTTATCTTGTAGGCAATTTATCAAAAAATTATTTATGAATTTAAAGAAAGTGTCCTTTTTTTTACTATGTAAAAACCCTGAAAATCAGTTTTAAAGAGTAAAAAAAATGTCTCAGTCATTAAATTGAATACTAACAATAAAAAACAATTATTGCTCTTTCATACTTTATTTACTTTGGAATAATGACAGGCCAGGGTTTTGTCTTTGTTTGTAAGATGACCAGCGACCATACAGTTAAATGAAAACTGTGAAAGGTCAGCAGTTTCCAAAGCTACCCTTTAGTTTGCCAGTTTTAGCCTGCGGGCTGTATGTTTAACACCCCTACTCTATAACAAAAAGCTACTTAGAATCAGTATATTATTATATGGGATCAGTGCACAGTATTTTGTTTTTTAATTTCAGTGGCTTTTAACCTAAACAATGGTTCTGTACACACTAATCTACACCATTCAAATACCTTCATATTGTACTTTGCTTCATATTCACTCCATCTCTGCGTGGACTTACACACTAGCAATACCACTTTAGTAATAAAGTATCACTCAAATAAATTTTGAAATATAAAACAATATGATATAAAAACAAAAAGTGCAAAACAATACCGAAAAATGCCTCAAATAAATGTCTGCTGTTTAATCCAGTCAGGATGAGTTATTCTGCTTATTTAGATAAGTGCGGTGCCTTAAATTAGTACAAAAATCAAACTTGTGTCAGGGACATGAACTTTCTCTTACAGTCGAGCTCACAAGGAGAGGCTACAAGAGGGGTAACTTATCAGGTTTTGAAATAATAAATACAAAAAGCATTCCACCTACATAAAAATGTGAGGAAAAGTTTGCGTGTTATGAACAAGTTTGTGTCCCTCTTGTTTGCACCCCTGAGGCCATGTGTGACCTTTGCAAGCAACAAGGTATGTGGATCATCTCGGGCTTTGTCAAAGCTTCACCCAGCCGATAAGAAAGGACTGCTTTAGAAAAAATGGCCAAAAAAAAATCCCCCCAAACACTCACCCCCCTGAAACGAAAAAGTGATGATAGCTATCCAAAATAATCTTTTTTTTCCTTCTTAAATGACAGTTTATTTTTTCTATGTAAGCTTCGAGCATTGAGCAGGCCAGTAAGAAGAAAGACAGGATTGTGAAGGCTTTGGAAAATAAGCTTGTGACAAGTCCTGCACTTGCAGTGGATATGTGCAGTACTAATGTGTTCAGCTTGGCTTCACCCTAGCGATATAAAACACCCTATGGAGCTCAGGTCATATAATTTGCCTTCTCTCAAAAGAAAAAGGAAAAAAAAATCCCTCCCTGGGAACCAGAACATGAGTTTAATAGTTATTCTTATTAGCTCGCACAACTGCTGGGAGCCTGCAAAATAAAATAGCTGTTTTTCTGTTGATCTGTTTACACTCGCCTAAGGAACTTTACCGCAGAAGGAGCCAAGACTCCAGAATAAAAAAACAAAACAAAACCTTTTTCTCTCTCCCTCAGATCTAAAGTGGACTTATTATGTTACCCATGGCAGTATTCCCAGTGTGGAATTAGGACTTTGAGCTCCGATAACGTTCTGAATCCCAGCACGGCCCTGCTTTAACTGGTGGTGGTCACACACCGCTCTCTGTCTTGCCCTGAGCCAATCCAGCCGAGGAATTAGTCATTAATAGGGGGACGACTTCGGGCTGCTACTGTTTCCCATAGCGGTGAAAGAAAGAATATTATTTACAATGATCTTTGTGCCGCTGTGTGGTCTCAGAAATGGTTCTCACTCTGTTTTTTTGGGTGTATGTGTGTGAGTTACATCTCGGCTGCCCTAAACAACAGTTGCGTTAGTTCATCTGTTTCACATCCTCCATAACTGAAATCGCAGCAGCTTAGTAACCCCCTCATGCACCTTAAACCTCTCCGTACCTCTGGTTCCTTATCATTAGCAGTGTAGTCTCTATGCCCCTGTGTTGCTATAGGAAAACAAAAGAGTGCAAATCTTCCAATCTCCTTAATGTTCACTAATCTAACGAGTGCGGCGGGGATATTAAGCAGATTGCTGAGCATTACATTTTACCATTAGAGACATAGCCATCAGCCATTTCGGCACTTCTGGATTCTTTTCCTCAAAAGCCCCCCCCCCCCCCCCACCCCCCTAAAAAAAAAATAAAAAAAAAAATCAGATTTTACCATTATTTCTCCAGTCTGATCCTATCGGCCTGCTGCGTCTTGGGTAGATTATGATTTGGCATGATGAAGAGAAGTAATCAAATCATGCTGCTGCTAAGTGTGGTTACTGCTGAGTGCGGGAGAAAGTGAGTGGGAGTATGTGTGACCATGTGTGTGTTTTTGACAGCGACTGAGAAAGAGAAAATGGCATGGTAACAAGCCAAGTTAATAAAGGGAAACAATTAGGACATAAAAGATTGATATAGCCCACAGTTTTTAATGCTCTTGTCCCTCTTAATGAAATCCCTTTGACTATATCTGCTTCACACACAGAGACACGTATATGGACATGTACACACTCATTATAGTGATCCCATTGCTTCCCTCAGGCTCTTCTGACAGGTGTGGCTCCCACACAGACACATAGATAAACACTCACACACACACACACACATGCACAAACCAGGCCCTACAGGGCATTTTCCCTATCCTGGGACTGCACAATGGGCACTTTGTACACCCTCCCACCTCCCAACCCTGGCCCTTACCATCAACACCCCACCACCCCCTCCCAACGGCTTCCAGCACATCCCTTTTTAAATGGGAGATTATGCAAATGAGCACACACCATTGCAGCACCCCACATATAAGTGATGTGCATTGAGGGAAATCTGTAGTCTGTCTATGGGAGTCAGCACATGGATGTTTTTACCTACTGAGCAACGGACGTGGCCTAAATACACAGTCGACATCCCAGGTGTTTGAAGCCATATGATGATATTTCTTCTATCAGTCACGAGCGGCAATGTTGTTTTTCACATTCTCCCGAATAATTTAGTTATTTTATCCCAAATATGTTTCTAAAATGTCTCCTTTCACCAGTGGAAAAATATTTCTTCTGCATTGCCGAGAAATCTCAAAACTGACAAAATAGGCTCAGACGATCTGATCTGAAACTGCAGTGCGTGGACTGAACGAAGAGCCTTTGCAAATTGGTGCATGAGACTTTTTGCACGCAGTCAAAATACGAAGAGCACCATTCATTTTTTGTGACGGACGAGGTATTCAGATCCCTCAAAGAAGTATAAAAGCTACGACTGCACGATTTAAAAGTGAACAAAAAAGTCCAAAGCAACAACAACAAAATGTACAATATAACACTGCTGGTGTGATTTTATTATTGTAACATTTATTAATGAACAGGCAAGTGTTACTTCTTGAAATGCTGCCAGTTGATGTACTTTATGTAAGAGTTTCACTATTAATGGACTGTATTTTGTAGACACTTGACCTAAAAGTAATCTTCTTTGTCAGATAAATGTAGCATGTCCTTCAGAGATGTTCTGAAAAAAGAAACTCTCCAGACTGTACTTGATTGTTGCACATAGTTGTATTCTGCCACCTAATAATAATGAAAATCTGTCACTGTCAACGCTGCAAAATCATACAAAAAGAAATCAGAAATTTGGAGCTTCTGAGGGGAAAGAATGTGAGTGAACTTGATTCCCGAGAGTCAGGAGAGCAGAGGGCAAGCTCAGCACAAATACCAGAGTAGCCCATTTAGATAAAATAAGATGTAGATGCATATCAAAAATGAAAGCGAGGCTTTAAAAACAGCTGATACTCACTTCCATAGGGTGCCGATTAGAGGGGTGTGCAGACAGAGAGGTGCTAGAGATGAACACGGATACACACAAACCCACACGGCGAGCTTGTTACATACAGCAGTTAGGTTCGGGGTCAGGCTGGGACACAGGTTACCACAGGGTTAAAGCCTCGTGCACATGAGAAAAACAGCAGAAACAGATTTAAGAGAGAGGTGGATGCCAAGAGTGCCATCTGTTTTAGTTACACCCCCCCCCCCTCCAGTTTCCTCTCTCTCCTCTCTCCCATCCCTCCCTAGCTTTCTCCATCTTTGTCTCTCTGCGCATTCCCCACCGATCCCATCTTCCCATCTAAAGCCACAAACATATTTTATCAACAGCTAAATTTTGCTCTCCATTATTTGCTTTCTGAACACCGCTCGAAGCACTGGTAATCAACTAAGATCGCATAGCTACAAGGACGGGCGTGGGGATGGGGAGGAGAGGGGGGTAAGATAAGTCCAAATCTGGCAACCGTCTCTAGTGTAATGACACCTCCATCTCTATGGAAAACCATCCCTTTTGTCTTCACTTGCATGGAAGCTCTTTCTTTTTACTGTTTTGTTCCCAGAAAACCCATGGAACATTTGCCAACATTTTTAAGAGCTGCGAAAAGCAGGATTTTTTTTCTTCTGTTTTTTTTTTAAGTCTTCCACCTCGCAGGTGTTTCTTTTTAAGGCGTGCTCGACAATGCCAAGTTCGTCTTGGCTCGTCTTGAATGCCGCGGGCCTCGGGGGGAGAGAAAAAAAAAAGCGAGGTTGGAGAAATCTTATTGATTAGCAGTTGTCGCTTCCCTTTTCTTTATCTCACTGTGGCTCTCCTTTTCTATCTCACTCACTCTATCGCCACACACTTTTTTTTAAACTGTCGATAAGGGGATGAGAAACCTTTAAAGGACAGGGCCAAGAAAGGAAGAGAGTGAATGAAATCTGGACTATAGCATAAAACTCTCTCCTCTCTCACAGGAAGTGGCTGGGCTTTTTTTTTTTGAGTGTCAAAGAATAAGCTTTAGCAAAGAAAAAAAAATGTCTGTCACATTTAAGTGAGCATTTGTGTATACGTTTGCATGTCAGAGACTCTCAGCTCACACTAGAGTCCTCAATGTGGGGCTTTTTTTTATTAAGAGGAATCTAATTTCCCTCACACCTTCAGGCTAACATCTCATAGATGCTGTCAGAGCTGATTTATGATGCACGCCTTCTTTTAATACAGAAAATGGAAAAGAATAATCAATCTTATCTTATTCGGATGCGCTCCTGTTTGTCTGATTAGTATTCTAGGAGTAAGTGACACAAACGCAGCCAAACTGGGTTCATTAATATCAAGAAGAATTGCTGCTCGTTAGAGCCACCATGTGGCGCAGATATAAACAGCAACCATCTTGTTCACGGGGAATTTGATAACTGTCAAATCCGTGTTTGGTCCTAACAAAATGTCATGTGAAAGTTATAGCTACAATAAGAAATAATGGATCCATGTTGCTTCCCTTGAGAGAGACAGAATTGATTCCGTTTTTTTTTTAAATTAGAGAGTGGGTGAAAAGAGAGAATAAACAGGTGGACTGCCAGTTAGGATCAGTGCTACACCGGCTGGATGGAAAGAAACATGGGGAAAAGAGGGAGGGAGGAGGAGAGCTCAGAGAGGAGGATGAAAAGAGGAAAACGGGAAAGAAGTGCCATCTGTTTTTTGTTTTTTTTTGGGGTGGGGGGCATAAAATATGAGTAGCGTTCAGAGGCAGAATTTTAGTATAGACTCTGGGTGTGAAAGGACTTTTCATACAAGGAGGGAGGAGACTACAAGGGCCAGAGAGAGGTAAGGGAGAGAGGGCAGATAAGAGGGAGGTGGACAGATGGAAGACAGAAAGATGAGAGAGGGGGAAAGAGTGAGTGAGAGTGAGAAGGAAAGAGGACCAGAGATTGGGTCTGACATCAGGAGGGGACATGACTCGACATGCCGGCTCAACCCAGCTGGGTCAACGCTCTGCACTGCCATGTTGTTTTGGCTTGGCATCCCCTGCTCTTACAAACACAGACACACGCGGCCACGCACGCACACATACACGCGTACAAACTGACAAACAAATCCAGTCACCCACAGCTTGCTCGCTCCCTCATTCGCACTCTCCCAGTCTCATATCTAGACACACACTCATTCGCAGACAAACACACACTAGCTCACACCCAAAATGCCATGGTTTTGGCTAGAACTGGACGGGCAGGCGAGGGCCCTGGACTAATGGAAACGCCAAACTCGTTACTCTAACGCTGGGTGACAAGGGCACCTTGGGCTGCAGATGTTCCTGCTGATGACAGATGGAGCCTGGCACTGCCAGGGGACAGTGGGCCAGGCCTGCGCCAGCTCCATGCCACCTGCACCCCTCCTCTGTACCCCTCCACACAAACTCCAGCATGCACACACTGCCTCGCTTTCTCACTTGGCCTATCTCTCTTGAACACTGGCGCACTGCCCCCCCCCCCACCTCCCCCCTTTGTACCCCCACCCCCTATGCGTATGTCTGTCTCTCAATCACTCTTCTTCTTTCTCTTTCTCACACACTGGCATGATACTACTCCTCCTCTGCCCACTGTGATGATGACTGTTTGATGGATCACTGTTTGCGGACAGATATCTATGACACTGGCAAAATGTGCTGGATGAATTGTGTCTGTAGTGGTCCTGATCTTATTAGCAGTCCGAACAAAAATGCGTGTTTCATGAGCCCCATTCAAGATGAACTGCTTTGCAACACATAATCCGGTGCTGCATCCCAACGAGCGCTTTCAAAAAAAAAAAAGAAAGAGAGAGACGGTTACCAATGTTTGTCACACATTTTGTCAGTGTTATCCGATGGCTGAGTGTAATCCGTAGCCATTCCCACTTTTGCAGAAAGCAGATTCCAGATCAGCTAATGCATGATGGAGACTGTGTAATGATACCATTTATCTTCATGGAAGTGGTGACAGGCTTCTGGAGGTGATTCGCTGGTCTGGCTCAAGCAGACAGTCCACCAGGATAATTTGCTTGATGCTGTTAGTAGCCAGATTACCAAAGTGTGCTCAGCTGTAAATTTGATGATGATGGCTTTTTGCGAGGCTTTCAGTTCTCGGCTCACCATGAAAGAATATCCTGAATCGAGTGAGAAACAACCAGTGATGTTTCTCACTGTGAAAGGCCTCTTCTTTTTCCCCCTCTTTTCTTTTTTGCTCTTTTACTTATTTCTCATCTTAGCTTCTGGTCAGATGTTAAAGATAAATAAAAGGGAACTACGCTGGAGTGGGCGAACACATGAGGAAAACAGGGGGAGGTAAGCCCAGGGTTCACATCAAAGTCTTTTTTTCTCACAGAAAATGGGATGAGATTCTGGAAAAGTGCTTGTGCTGCCACGCCAGCTACAAATCCAGGCACTTCGTCTGTCAGTCTGGGAATCCAAGTGCTGAAAGAACACCAAGACACCAGAGATTCATATGTTTGCCGTTTCATAAATTTTGATAAATCTGACCAGGCCCGGTAGCCAAAGTTGTGTCTCCAAGTTGGCTCAGAGTGGTCTTTCCCACTGTTGGAATTTGTGGACTGTGATATTGAAATACTCTGTGATTAATGTGTATTTTGACATTGAAATGTTATAGAAGTCCCGTAAATGGAACAAACAACGTGCACCAAACGTGCATCAAAGTTTCATGGGAGCTTGTGAATCTGTCAGTGTAAAAACCACTTAGCAGCCTCCGGTTTTTCATTGTGACTACAACTCTTTGGAGGGTTTTTTTTTTCAGTACCATTACTGCTGCATTTTTGGTGCTGCACCCCCTTTCCCTACTAATTCAGCACTCTTGCATCAAGCTTGCATCTCTCAACCCCTCCCTTTCATCACTTCATCCAGAAACCATGTGCGGCATGTCATTTCAACTCCCTCCATACTGAAGAAGGGCCCCTAACAAAACAAAACAATTATCTTTCCCCTCGTTAGGACCTGGCTTGCATCCCCTCTCCCTCTTTAACTCGCCTCTTCCTCCTGTCGGACCCAGCCTTTGGTCTTCCCCTTCCGTAGCTGTCTGTGTGACAATAAGTTGAGCTGAGGGTCTCTTAAGTGCTTCTGGAGTGGAGCGTTTAGCTGATTTTAGGCTTCATGTTTCTTTCAAAGGCCTCAGAAGGAACAGGGGCGCAGGATAGTTTTGACATAACGACGAGGACGAGGTGCTCGAGGGAGAAAAATGAAGGGAAGGCAAGAGAGCAGAAGTAGTTCAGCAGATGATGGCATGTAGTGGTATGAGGTGGGCGCTGATGTGTGTTGCTTAAAAGGAAGGGGAATGGATGGGTTGGCAGTGGAAGAGTGAGCAGGTTTCACCATGCCAGCTCTTAATTACTTTAATTGGAGTCATTAGCTAAGTGAGCATGAGAGACATCACCTGCATGGCATGCAGGACCGCACCTGCCACAGCGACATTGCTATCATCATCACACTCCAGCAGAGGGTTTACTGACAGCTCGACACTCAGCAGCAATAATCACCACAAATATATTCACAAGTACAACCCAAGCAAATACAAATATCATCAAATGCAGATAGAAATCACTCAAATATCACTCTTAATGAAATAGAACTTTTTTAGAGAAACTACAGATGCTGCATCTTAGGGATCATCAGATAATAAAAAAGCAGGTTAAGGATACTGTTGGTCTCTTAGTTGAGTCTGAAAAATAGACAAATAACTAAGTGTGTAAGTGGTAGGTGTGTGCAGGAAGAATGATTGCAGCTTTCAAAACCTCTTTCTGTGTTTACATGATTATTTTAACAGAAACTACAAACGTTGTGAACATATTTCATAAGAACAGCCAAATCACATTGAGCTTATATCAGGCAATGTTACATTTTTACATCAATCCACATTTCTATGCTTAGACTTAATCTTTTAAAGCAATGCATTTCTGAACATAAAAAATTCTCATTTACCACGTTTCAACTGCTAAGCAATGTCAAAATTTTAGCGATAGAGTCATATAATCTTGATTAAGAGATTGTGTGAAATCTAAAGGTAATAAATGAGATTTATGGAGTTGTGTTTTCCATTTGTGGTCTGCTTGTAGCCCTTGGTTGAGCAGGCTCTGGGTGTGTGCACGTAAATAGCTGAGAGCACAAGAGGGAGGGTATTTGAGAGCTGTAAACTCGAAACCACGGACTATTGTCTGGTGACAGTTTAGCTTTGTATAAGCGCTTTTAATCCATCTGCATTCTTTTAAAATAATGAAAGGAAGAAGTGTTGGCCTGGCTTTACTGGAAGCCACAAAAAACTGGCCTATGGTCAGCAGACTTGCCAAGGTGTTCCTTAACTGAATCTCATGTGATGTCTTGCTCCGTCTTCTCCACATTAAATCAGGTTGTAATTGAATTAAATGTTGTTTCAATCTCTTGTAAAACCTTTTAAAGAAATAAAATAAACCCCCTTCACCTTACAGTGTCAGATTAGCAAAAGTCTAACTCACACAGAACCAGAAAAACCCATTCAGTTATTTTACTATGGTTACTGGTTAAAACTACATCAACATTTTATCCAATAACAAACTTTTGTAGGGCTACACCTATCTTTGTTCTGCTAAGCACCCAACAGACAGTCTGGCGGGCAGGTTGGCAGTCAGGCAGAATGGCAGTAGGCTGGCAGGCCTAGCCCGGGGCGCCATCTCCAGCAGAGCCAACTCTGACCAGCTGGTCCACACTAACACCACAGAGTGAACATGTACTGCTGCATCAGAGGGGAAATGGATGTTATAACTGTGGAACAGACACACTCTCACCTAGAACCTGACACCTACAGCAGTAGACCTCTACTGCGGGGATTTAGGTGATAACACACCATCTCACCTATGACTTAACAGGTCTTACAAATAATCCTTCTGGTATACCTCTTCACCATTCAAATTTATTTCCAGAGAGTGCATCCTGGACCCCTGTTCACCCTTACCCGCAGATGCCAGATCTAGGAGCATGATCACTACTCCACTCAGGTCCAAACTAAGCAACAAGCTCCAGGGCGAAAACATAAAGCCAGCACTAAAGTGCCAAAAACTGCAGTGCCTTCAACAAATACTTGAGGCTAGCTTTAAAAAGGGCACATTAAATCCCCATAGATGTTAAAAGGTTCCCCAACTGTACCATCTATTAAGACTTAAACTTTGTATTTTTAAGGTGTGACCACATTATAGCTGGCAGGTCAGGCTTCACTATTGCTCCATCAAACCAGTAAACTGTATCCATCATCTGAGTTTGTGGTAAACTGGCCCTAAAAATCATAGAAACATATTGTCTAACCAGATACATATTCTGGATGGGATTGCCTTGGCCTCCAGTAACACTGTGAGGAATCTTGGAGTCATTATTGAGCAGGATATGTCTTTCAGCACACACACATTAAACAAATATGTAAGACTGCTTTCTTGCATTTGTGCAATATCTCTAAAATTAAAAACATTGTGTATCAGAGTGATGCTGAAAAACCAGTGCATTTGTTACTTCTAGGTTGGACCACTGTAATTTATTATAACCAGGTTGTTCTAAACACTCTCTGAAAAGCCTTTGATTGATTCAGAGCACTGCAGCTAGAGTACTGAGCGGGACTAAAAAGAAAAAACATATTTCTTCCATATGAGCTTCACTGGCTTCCTGTTAAATCCAGAAACAAATTTAAAATCCTTCTCCTTCAAACTGCTGAATCAAGTCTCATCTTAAAGACCTCGTAGTACCGTATCGCCCCAAAAGAACACTTTGCTCTCAGACGTCTGCCTTACTTGTAGTTCCTAGGATATTTAAAAGTAGACTGGGAGGCAAAGCCTTCAGCTTCCAGGACCCTCTTCTGTGGAACCAGCTCCCAGTTTCTATATTAGAGACAGACAATCTCTCTATTTTTAAGATTATGCTTAAAAATGTCCTTAATTTTGATTAAGCTTGTAGTTAGGGTTGGAGTAGGTGGCTCTAAGACAGCGGTCCCCAACCCCCGGGCCTCAGACCGGTACCGGTCCTTGAGTTGTTTGGTACCGGGCCGCGAAAGTTGAGGTGTGAAATGTATGGTTTTCATGGTTTTTATCGTTTTTCAGCGTTATTTTGTTATCGTTTTTATCGTTAACTCGGTTTTCCTGGGTCTTTTCATGTGTGTTATGAATAAATCTTCTTTTTTTCGGTACCGGTACTAGTTTTATTTTGTTGTATTTATCCGCGACACCTTAAAGGCCGGTCCGTGAAAATATTGTCGGGCATAAACCGGTCCGTGAGGCAAAAAAGGTTGGGGACTGCTGCTCTAAGAGATAAGGTTACTCCCTAAAAGAGGGTTACTCTTTTAGTTATGCTACAGTAAGCCTTGACTGCTGGGGGCAGTGTGTTTCTTCTTCTTTTTCTTTTCATTCTCTGTGTTTATACATCACTGTATTTAAACATTAGTTATTATTAATTTATGGCACTCGTCCCCTCACCTCCCATGTTGCAGCAGAGTGCTGTCCCTCCCTGAGTCAGATTTCTTTCTCTTAAAAGGGAGTTTTTCCTTACCACTGTTGTACCAAAGTTTTTCCTTACCACTGTTGCCTAGTGCTTGCTCATAGGTCATCTGATTGTTGGCGTTTTCTCACTATTATTGAAGGAGTCTCTTCGCCATAAGAAAATAAAGCACCTTGACACAACAATTCCTGTGATTTGATGCTATGTAAATAAAATTGAAGTTAAATTAAATGGACTTGGTGGTACTTGTCCTTCTTACTCACTTGAGCACTCAAAGTGTTCACTATTTCACTCAATAAAACACACATACATACATTTACATAGCATTTTTATCTATGCCTAAGCCCTTTCCAACATTCACACACACATTCACAATGGCTGCATCAGGGATAATATGAAGTATTTTTCTTAAGGATAGTCAGGCATGCCAACTTGCCAACATGCCTTCCAGTTTGGTAGATCACCTGCCCTAACACCTAAACCACAGCTACCCACACGTTTAGTGGTATTTGGTAGCGCTAGTATAATCACACAGTGTGGTTAATTCTACTAATGGGCCACCCAAGAAATGTTTGGTAAGTTATATTGTTATTTTTTATTTGTCATTTAACACTATTTTGAGGTATTTTATCTCTGTGCAATGGGTGCACCTTGCTAACCAAGCTCGCTAGCTAGCTGATAGCTTAGCACATCATGCTGTGATCTCAATTTTGTCAGTTACTGCTACAGAAAAAAACAAAAAGGGAAAAAAACGCATTAAGTTATTTTTACTTACGGTATATGGTCCAGAGTAGCACGGTGATTTAGCTACAACGAAGCCCCAAGTAGCTAGCAAAGGTAGGAAAGGCCAGGAAATCAATGGAAAGATTTCATCAGCATCAAACTGGTTCAGTGTGGTAATTTTCCTTTTCTTACTATGAATCATAAAATACTTCAATGAGCACTTAATATATTATTATAATGAAGGAAAAAATATATATATAACTTTTCAATAATGAGCAAAATGGGCACCTATAAGTCTCACTTTATCATTCAGTTTCCTTTAAATTCACCTTGACTTAAGTAATATTTCTTGAGTTCCACCCCACCCTCCAACCCCCCCCCACACACACACACACACACATACCCATCACACATACCTCCCAACCATTTCCATGTCTGACAGTTAAAAGGCCTACACACACAGCGAGAGAAAAAGCAGGCAGCTCATTGTGCGTTTTAAAGCGCTAACTAGGCCACTTAGCACCCCGTGACGCTGATCTGATCCCCGAGGCGCTGAACTTGGCAGCAGGCCCTCCTCCTTTCGCTCCTTCCTTTCCCCTCGCCATGGGAACCAGGCCATCCTTAATGACACAGGAGTGCTCCACCGGATCCCACAATGCAAAGGGGGCTGACATCTGTCTTGCTAAGTGGTGCAATCTCTTGTGCACCTTGTTTGTTCAATCAACAACCGTCTTCATCCTCCCCTCCCCTCACTATGCCCATTTTTCTTTTTTTTTAATCTCTCTTCTTCCAGGAAAAAAAAAGATTGGAAAGAGGGTGATACAGGGAGAAGATAGTGAGCTCATCACTCTTTCTTTGTTAACATCATCATGCGGACTGATGGCAAATGCGCTATTGCATAATGACATTTAGGGAAATACAGCCATGATTAGTTATAGATTACTCAGACTTTGACATTTCACAAACAACCCTCTTCACTATGAGGAATTTGTTCATTGTCGTGTGAGTCTCCCAAGCTCTCCACCTTCTCTATATGTCTACGTATAGAGGGAAAAAAAGAAAAAGAAAACAAGTGCCTGATTAAAAGTGGCCCCTAATTCTTCACAGTTAAGACCTGGGCAAATATTTGTCCCATCAATCTCGGAAAATATAGCCATCAACGCAAGATGTTAATCACATGCTAATGGAATCCAAGGGACTCAATGCACCCCCGTAGTGCAATGAATGCTTTCACTTTTTCAGAAAGCCCACGTGAATGCAAATGGCCATCTAAGCAGCCATTTTGACAACATGCCAAGGCGACGTAAAGAGCCCCCTTCTTTATGCTCCTCTGGGAATGTATGTAGGGATGTGTGGGATGAGTTCACTTTACCAGGCCCAGGTGCCAGGATATAAATGAATAATAGGTTTTATGGGCTCTAACGGGGGGGGAAAAGCACATACACACATAATCACACATGCCCTCTTGCTCAAGTGCATCTGTGGTGAAGGATGTTCAAATTCCCACAGCTAGCTTGAAAAGAGATTGGGCATGAGAATAGGTGGTGCCTATACATAATTCAGGGGTCCATGCTGAAACAATTATGTTTGCTTACCGCTAAGTACTTGTGCTCAATAGCCTGCTTGCTGTCTAGTTCGGTGCTTTCAGATGTAAGTGCTATGTGCTAAAAGTCGATGGAACACGGCTTTTTAATAAAATATAGAAGCTGACACTTGAATGCTTGAATACAAGAGTGGGAGGGAAAAAAAACAACAAATGCTCTTCATGTTTTTTACTTGAGCTTTGCAGGCAAACTAAATTGCTCTTGTAAATCCAACAGTGTTGGCAGAAAACTAATTAGCAATGCCAGGAAAAAAAGGAATGCGGACAAAGAGGACATTTTAATGACAATATCACAGATCACAATATTTCAGTTTAGATTAATCTAAACACACTTTTAATCATAAGTCCAGTGTGGACCGTTTCTTTTGTTGCGACAGAAAAATGCGTGACCGAAGCTCAGGTCACTTTGTCAACAAGCGATGGTGGGAGAAGCCACCAGAACGTTTACCTTCTGAATAATACATTCAGACTCACAAATACAGATACACATACGATTACACATACAAATATTTGTTCCAGCTATTAAAATAATCACTTTATCGTTTATGAAAAATAGTGGCTCACTTTGGCTGTGATTTGATTCAAATTAAAAACTTGTCTCCTACTTGAATTTCTATGTGATTTGCAACACAGGATTGCATTCAGACAGCACAAAATGTCATGAAGCCTTGTTGCGGCAGCTTTTACAGTGTTACACGTGCCTGGAACCTGCAGCCATGGCGCTCTTTTCTTCACGGCCTGTCTCACACTTGCACTCTTCCACCACCATCACTCGCTTCTCCCGGACGTCGGCTCCACAGCGCAGAGGCACAGTAACAGTCTGAGCTTTTGATGGTGCACAGCGGGAGCAGGGGGCCCGCCGGTGGAAGGCTCCTGTCTCAGGACTCAGTCCTTCAAACTCTCCTTCAGACGGGACAAAGAGGGAGCTGCATTGGCCGAAACACAGCTTGTTGTGTACTGTCACTGTTTCGCATCCATCTGCTGTCACATGCTGGGAAGATGACAGCGAGGGTCAGGTTTAGGGTAAACACAGCAGCTATAGACATAAATGTTTCCTTTACCTCTGAGAAAGTAAAAATCAGCGCTTCAACACCACAGCTAATGCAGACTGTAATAATCTTTTTTTTTTTTTAAATCAACACTAATGTGACTAACAGTGAGAAATTTCCACTATTCTGTGTAGTCGTGTAAGAAGTCAGTTAACCTGACGCTGATTTGCATGTGCATATTAATGGGCAAAGAACTGAAAACGTATGATTCTTTGGCTCTTACCTGAGTGAAAGGTACTGCAGTGCATGTCTGCTTCATGTCCTTCAGGTTCACTGGCAAAGACATCTTGCCGCCTTTATCTATGACTTTCTGCCACATTTGCAGGCCCTGCTTCTTCTTTAGCTCTAACTCAGTGGGGTTTTTAGGGCGCAGGTTGTGTAGTGGATTTACAGGAGCCTTGTTGCCCACAGCCTGACCTGGACGACCGCGAGACAAGAAGGAAGGGAAGGGCAGTCTGGTACTGTGGGAAGGGGCTCTTCTGGGGGTCAGTCCTCTTCTGAAGAATCCAGACTGGGTCAGGGTATGATGGTCCAGCTGCACAACCTTGACAATCCCCCGGACAGGTTCCTCTGGTCCGCTGCCAGATGACTCAAAATCAACCCTGGATCCTTTCACATACGAGCTGTAAGGAAGTGTAAGAGCCGCCGCTGTCCAACTTGACAAAAAGATAAAGGCGATGAGGAGAGCCATACTCTGAGGAAAAGTTGGATAACTGGCAGAAATGACTTGAAACACTGAAATTATTTTAAAATTTACCACTATTGACTTTAAAACATTTAATTAAAAAAGAAATCTTTGTCTGGTAGTTTGTGGTCCAAGGTTCCAAATGGCAACCTTGCTGTCAGTGCTTTGCCAGTATGGCGGAGGGAGTCTTTTTATGTAGGTGGCTGCCAATTCTCACCTGCGTTTAATGCAAAGAAGGTGTCACAATTCCCACACCAGACCAGACATCACACCCAGCTTAAAAGTCCAGGTCGTGGATGGTTGCCAGACTGAGAGGATTTTAGTTTCAAAGCAAGTGTGGAAAAGACGGTCATAAAAACATAACATTTGAAAGGTGAGCTTGATCTCGGAGTTCAAACTAATCCGATCTGGGCTGATTCCACAAACACTAATTATGCTGCGACTTTTATTTAGAATGCTTTTAATTAAAAAATAAGAGAGAATATTTACAACAACAACAAAAGAACATCAACAGATATAGAAGTTTTTTCAACAGTTGAATGGAAAGACCTTCAGTCTCCTTCAGCATAGAGGAAGTATGAACACCATTCTTGTAAAACATGGTCTAATGTTTGCTATTTGCTGCCTAACAGCACCAAATATCCCATAGGTATTCATCTGGTTATAGAAAAACATATAAGATATCAATATCTTTTAAATAAAAGTCTTTTCTTGTCCTAGCACACAACCGCATATAATTTTTTATTGGCAGAAATGACTGCAGTGCTGATAAGAAAGAATTATAAATAAATAAATATAACGGTAAGAAAACATTAACAGTTGTGGGAATTTATTAGAATGAATCACTAAATTAGAATTCTTGATGCACAATTAACCTAAATTCAACCTGGAGGTCTGGGATTTTTACGTGTATGCGTAAACACTCAAAGTATACTCGCACAGTTTCAGAAAGACTTTTGAAACACTGTCTCATCAGCTGGGCCGGTCATTCAACAGGTGTTCCTGCTGCCTTTGACTGTAAAGCAATAATGAGTTTATGTTCCCCGTGTAAACAAACAGTCTCCTTCCCATGTATTCCCGCAAGCAGTTTCTTAGCCTCTCCCTTGGCATCCCATCATTGCGCCATTAGACTTGATTGTGCTCTGTCACCCGTGACGTGATCACATGCTGGCTGTTGAAAGCAGACTAGCTGACAGTCTTATAACAGAACCAGTGTTTAACTTTCTCATATACAAGCCTGGGCTTTAAAAGTCACTTTCCCCTCCCTTCTTCTCAGTTTCTGCTTCCCAGAATCACTATTTAACATTAGCGCATACAATGAGAAAGATTAGGAAAGGTAAATGAATCTGGTTTATTTGTAGGTTTTTTATCACATGCACTCATGTGGGTGACATTTGTAGTATCAACCTTATTTACCAGCAAGATAAGTAGTAATTCAAGGTTATGCGACTGTGTTTAAAAAGCATTCAAGGTCTAGTCCTCCAGCTACAGCATGATCATTCTCCACTAGAGGGCACAGTTTACAAACTATTGCCTCCTTCTTCCATTCAATTGCCCCTTTAGTATTTAAACAAACCTCCAGACTGTGACTGTGTGCATTTTACAATCAGTATTTTTGTAGAGCCCCTCTGTTGTTTCACTGCTTTTCAACAAAAGGCTGTACTGACAGGTTAGATCTGCTTTTCTTGCTTCCTTATTCTCAAGGGTTGCCACATCAGGTAGCTCCGGATGTGTGATTTGGCAGATATCTAAAGGCCTTCCTGATATAACTGCAAAAGGATTTGTGTCTCCTCCCAGTATTGAACTGGGAATCTTTGGACTCCTGTTCATTTATACCATTCTCTAGAAAGACACCAGTAAATATTTGAATAAACCAATGACACGTCAGCAGCTTGTTGTGGGGGTTAAAAGCTGAACAGGCGGCTTTTGTTTCTGTTTATTCAAATGACAAGTACACCATATAAAAGATGGCCCGTCATAAACTGTGACAATAAAGTTACTCCAGGAAGTAATGCATTAGAATTATTCACATACTGGAAGGAAACGGTCCATGAATGTGTAACTTTGTGAAAGCCCGACTGCCAGCTTTTTCCGACAATACCAGATTTGGATGAAAATATGTTTATCTAGTATGCAGTTTGGGCATTAACTTTCTGGACAAATCCGCTTTTTCGATTTCTCTATACGTCATATTAAATTACATTTTAAATCAAAGAATGGAAATGTGACTAAAAAGCAGACTTTTAACTTTTATTCAAGAGGTTGAAAGTAAAAATTTTGCATTAACTGTTTCGGGATTGCAGTCATTTTTATATGCAGTCCCAGATTTTTGGAAGCTCAAAAGTAACTGGTCAGAGTAACAATTTCAACACAAGGAGTGATTGAAACCATAAACATCACCAACTGCTGTGTTTCCTTTCTTGAAATGCTCTGTTATGCCACTGTGGCCTTCACCTTCAAGGGCTGCTTGTTTGTGGGTCTGTCTGCATTCACTTTTGCCATCAGAAACTGAGCATGCTCTGTTGGGATGAGATCAGATGACTGACATTGACATTGAAGAATTTCTCTTTTCTTTGCCTTTAAGGACTTCTTGGGTTACGTACATTTGTTTTGCATCATTATCCATTTGCACTGTAACACAAAGTCCTATCAGTTTTGCACCAGTTGGTTGCATCTAAGCAGAGAGTATAGCCCTGCACACTTCACAGTTCTTCCTGCTGCTGCTATCGGCAGTCATATCATCAATAAACATTAGTGACCCGATTTCACTTGCAGCCATACATGCCCATGAGCCGTTTCTTTTCTTCTTCATACTTCTTCCCAGGTAAACTTTGGTTTCAACTGCCCAAAGGTTTCTTTTTGTTTTTAGAGCTGTGCTGACTCTTTAGATGATGTCTGGCAAAGCCTAATCTAATGTTCTTGAGTGTAACCAGTGCTCCCTACTGTAATTCCTCTGTATTTCCATTCATGATTCATGTTGTGATTGGAGATTTTGGCACTGGTACGACTTTCAGGACTTTTGGTGCTGCTGTCCAGTTCATTCCTTTTTATGATTGCAGATTGTTGATTTTGCCACTTTTAATGTTTTTCTCTGTGATCATTTATTGTTTGGGTTTTGTTTTTTTTTGTTTTGTTTTTTTCAGTCTAAATGGCCTCATTCACTGGCAGCTTTATGTCTTTTGAAATCATATTGAGAGTTCCAATCAACCACCAACAAATTGAGACTTGATATTTAGAATCAACTGGAGGTATCTGCTTAATTCGTTATGAAAAATCAGCGGAAATAAACTCATCTGGCCATTAAACTGTTTGTCAGAGACTTTATCTTTAAGATTGTCCTCGGGAGATTTTATTCCTAAGTGTATCTACTAAAAAAGTCTATATTTTATAAGAATTTTATAAGAAAACAAACAAACAATCAATCTATGATCTATGACATCTTGAGGTAGTATGATCACATTGTACCACATCAAGATGTTTTACATTTTTTTTTTAATGTCATCAGGACACCACAAAGCCAGCTAGAAAACATAACATACTATACTATAGAATACTTCTGAAGTTTATAAGTTGGGGACATTGATCAAAACTCTTCACTACTGTCTGTAACTTTAACCCAGTTCATATTCAACAGGCCGGGCTTCAGTCTCCGGTGAACAAAGACAGAATGACTGTGCTTAAGAAGGGTTTTATTTTCCACAATAAAATGTTCAAGGTTTAGTGTTATTGTTATTGTCCCACTAGAAAGTAATATAATCAGGTTGCAGATAGGTATGTCAGTGGTAAAAACAAAAAGACATGGAGTCGTTTAGTCCTCCAGGCAGATTAATAGAAAGACAACCTCAGGGGAATAACTCAAACTCCCAAAGAAATGTCTGGTTCAGACTGAGGTTATTTTAGTTAACTCAAACTCAAACTCAAAATTGAAAACATTTAGGAAAAAATATTAGAAAATGAAAACTACAACACACCAAATAAAAAAAATACAGAAAATGTTGTTACTTTTGGTAATTTTGGTCAAATTTGTGAAAACAACCTGCATGAGGAGGCATTGGTTCATATATTTACTGAAAAAGGCTGTTTGTGAGTCTGCTGCCTTGATAAAACGTTGTGTTTGTATGCATGTCTTTAGTTTTTTTGACCTGTGTGGCTAAAAGACAGATGGCTCTATGGTATAGTGGTTGACACATTCACCTACACATAACATTTCCCCAATTTGAGACTGGGTGGAGGCACAGTAGATTGGTACTCTCAGATAAAAGGGACTTTCCATATGCTTGAAGTTCTTATAAGAACGTTGACCTAAAAAAGATGATGGCTGTGGCAGAACATGTGACTGTAAAACCGGCTGCGTCACCAGCTAGCACACACACACACACACACACACACACACACACACACACACACACACACACACACACACACACACACACACACACACACACACACTGTGTGATCAATCCTGCTTAGTATAAATTGAAATGTATCAAATAAAATTAACCTGTGGAAATATAATTTACTTTACTTATTAAAGTGTTTTAACCACTTGTCTACACCATACTGATCAAATATACCTTTTCATCCCTCATGCAATTAAACACCTGTTTGTTGATATTAATATGTAACTTATACACTTTGTTAAGTCTACTTATTACCTGCCACTATTTTTTTTCTTAATGCCTGAATACTAGACATTTTCCAAAGCTTGAAGCAGACTGTTGAACCACGAGATTTAACTCAAAAGATTAAATTGGAGTGGATATACTAAAAAATATGAGTTCATTCAACACTAACATGACTGATGTTCAGGGTTGTGTAAGGACTTCATACATAGATTACTTTTGAAGTCTGTCTTATCACCAGTGTTCATGATAACTTAACTGCTTTCTGTGTCCTGCAGATAAAAGCAGCAGCATTAATGGAAAATTCAACTCTTATCAAGTCTTTCTTTAATAATTAGCTTACGTATTATCTCCGGCCACTTTATTGGCACCTCTTACTAAAACCAGGTTGGACTTACATTTGACTACAGAAATGACTTCTATCTTCATGGCATCAATTTAAAAAGGGACTATAAATACTTTTTAAAGATTTTGGGGCTTATTGACGTGAGAGCGTCACATAGCTGCCTGAGATTTGTCAGCTGCACATTCATGGTGTAAATCTCCCCTTTCACCACATCACAAAGGTGATCTACTGGATTCGGATCTGGTGACTCTGGAGGCCATTTGAATACAGTTAACTCATTGTCATATTCAAGAAGCCAGTTTGAGATTACTTGAGCTTTGTGACATGACACTGTGGTCATAAAGAGAAAGAATACTCGGGTAGGGTGTGGCATTTAAATGATACTGAGTTGATACCAATGGGTTTGATACAATGCAGGATGCATCCGTGGTTTCATGTTGTTTACATCAAAATGAAACCCTACCATCCATCTGTGTCACAGTAGAGATTGAGACCCATCAGAATTTTAGTCAGAAAATTGCAGTTTCAGTTTCCTGTTCTTGGCTGACAAGTGTGGCTTTCTGCTGACGTCACCCATCTGCTTCAAGGTTCCACATGTTTTCTGTTTAGAGATGCTCTTCTACATTTTTGGTTGTAAAAAGTGGTTATTTGAGTTACTGTTTCAGCCAGAAAACTGTTGCTCACTGGATATTTTCTAATTTCTGGACCATTAATTGTAAACACTAGAGACGGTTGTGTGGGAAAATTGACAAGCCTGTCTGGCACCAACAGCTATGCCATGTTCAGAGTCACTTAAATTACTTTTCTTCCGTATTTTGATGCTCAATTTGAACTTCAGCAGGTCGTCTTGACCATGTGCATATGCCGAAATTCACAGAGTTACTATCATGTGATTCATATTCGACTTATCAAACAACTGAGAAGGTGTACCTAAAAAGTTGTAAAGTAAGATAAAAAATTCAAGTAAACTACGATCAATTATGGCACAAGTTCAGTTTGTTCTTTTTATTATTTAGAAGTGATCATACATAAAAAAATAAACTCATAACATTAATTTAGTGACTGTAAACCACTGACACAAAGAAACCAGAGTTCTCTGCACTGTGCATCATTTCAAGTGTATCAGCACATACAGCAGGAGACCCTCACACAAACATAAATAAATCACAGTATAAGTGTGTACAGATACATCGTTTTAAAAGTAAAAAGATGTTACTAGCTTTTCCTCTATCTTTGTATGAAAGCTTTAAAAACCAGAAGAGGCAGAGCATTCAATGTTCAGCTGAAAATCTGCTTTGAATCAAATACTAGAAAACTTTCCACAGACAAAACCGCTTAGCAAAATTTCTTCAAAGTTGAATTATCGATCTTTTCCAGCCTTGCAGTAGAGAACCATTGAAACCACCATGGCAGCGATCTGCAAAGACAACAGTTAATCAACATTAGATCTAACTACAGTGATCTGAGATGAGATACAAGTTACAATGTGGACAAATTCTGTGTCATATTCTGTACTCTGTAAGATGCAAATTGCTGAACAAGCTGTGGACTTTGCTGCAACTGTCATGCCATTTATAAGGTAAGGTTGAGTCAAATTATGGGATGTTAACTGAACTGTTTATTTTATTCAAAAATAAATAAGGTGTTCATTTGGGCTGAAACTATTTCCCCTTACTTCAAGAGTCAAATCAGTATGAAAATTAACTTTTTTAAATATGTTGTTTCACAGTAATAAAATTAAAATGAATCACCCAGAAAAAAGACACACACACTGTGTCATCTAGTATCATTTATAAGTATATGTAAGATATATGGCCATAAAGAAATTGAGGATAAAAATATACACAATAGATAATAACTAGCATGCAGTATATAACTGATGGATGACGAACGTGAACGATACCTCGAGAGCAGCGATCCCCATTGCCACACCTGCAATGACCAGAGCGTTGTCCTCTATCAGCTGCAGCAGTTTGTCAAAGCAGCCATCGATGTTCTAAAAGCAAAACAAATGTTTTTAGCTGAGGATGGGAAACACTGCTGTGCACTGTACATTGGATTCATTCTGTTGCTGACATGCATAAAATTAGGCCAAATGTAGGCTGGTCTCATACCGAATGTTGCGCTTTATTTTCATTGCATTTCTCAGCACTGATGGTTGAATTACAGCATGGGGCTGGATAGAGACCACCGTTATTGTTAAAAGGCGAGTCTGTAAAATCTGTGTAGTTCCTGTATCCACAGCATTTAAGCTAGAAGAGAGCAAAAAACTGTTAATGCAACAAGTTTTTAATTACCATAACAACAGAACAAAATTACGACTACAAGTTTGATTAATGTGTAAAATGTGAAGTAATTCAAAACGTTAGTCTTAAAATTTTGATCAAATAAACCTCCATGTGCAAATAGATCACAAACCTTTCTCTTAAATAAATAAATGGGTACAGTACCTCTTTCATTGTGTTGTTCCAGACAGAAGTCAGCTGGTTTTCCTTTCCATAGTTGTTTTTAATGCTCTTTTGGACGTTTTTCTCCAGTTCCTGAAGAAGCTCACCAGCCTGAGAGACACAGACAGACAGTAGCACGTTATCATGCTTTTTAGTTTCTAAATCTGACCATTGGCAGCTCTTGCCAGATTTTGCTCTTCAGAGCTACTTACCACATCTTTGAAGACAAAGAGCACAATGGCTCCTGCAACCTCGATGAGGAAGATAATCAAAACAATACTGAAGAACTAAAAGGGGGAAAACGAAAAAGCATACTGTAAAACATTCTTAACAGCATACTCTTAAGGTGTAAGTGGAGAAACAGATGTATAGTTACAAGAAAGTACCTGCTCAAATATGAAGCTAAAGAGTAGCTACAGAAGAATCACAATCTTAAGTCACTATACAGTACATGTCCATTAATACGGTAAAGTTTTCAAGATGGCTATTTACTGTGCATTTCTAAGTCAGTGTAACAGCAAACCCAGCCCTAAAACACATTTATTTCCTGCAGTGTTTGTTTTTTTGTGTGCAGTACATTAATTGGCTGTTGGATATGCCTTTCCACACTAACTGCCATTTGTACACTACGAGTTTTGTCTTCTTTATCCACTCACATCTATCATATTGCCTTTAGCCTCATTAATTTGACAAGAACTAGCGTCAGCAGTCATAAAGTGCTGGCTCTGGTAAGTCAGACTGTTGAAGAATCTTTCAAGAGCACCTGCACCTGTTTTCAAATGTATCGATAGCACACGAAGAAGAAATTTACTGATGTGTCAGTATTTGGTCACATCATGTGTGAGGACACACGTCTTTAAATGAATGGCAAAAGGAAATACTAAACACTTCTTTTAAACATTTTTCTGACTCAGCTGACTTAAATATAATTCTCTCTACTCCCCAGTTGTAAACTGAAATTGTCATCTCAAGGAAAGACTTTGGTGCCATGTTATATTTTATTGATTTGGGCAAAGTTGCAAACTTTATTATCCTACTATTACAGACACAGAAGACCATATCTGCTGTTCTTTCTTTCTTTCTTTTTTTACAAATGTTTTATTCATTTATTTTTATTCCAAACTTTGCTCACCGTCAGCAGCATGCACTTGCTCTCCCTGATGGCACCGCAGCAGCCCAGGAAGCCAATCAGAACTAGTACAGCACCCACGGCGATGAGCAGGTAGCTGACGTTTGCCAGTTGTGATAAGGAGGAGGTGTCTTCCACCTCATCCAGTATATCCAGAAAGGAACTCCTGTCCACCTGCACCCAAATTCCCACACCCAGAATGACGGCACCTGCTAACTGCAGGTTTATGAAGAAAGAAAGGAGAGAAAGAAAAAAACTGTAAGATAATGTAAGCAGACGATTAAAACATGGAATGCTAATGGGAAATTAAACTAAAAAACTGAACGTGAATGATATGAACTGCACTAACTTTTTTAATAAGTAACAGTGGCAAAATAAATTGTATTTATTTATAGCTGTCAACATTTTAAGAAAAACAGTTTCTTACTACATATTAAATTAATTTTCTGATATCACTGAAAATCCGAAGGAAAAAGACAAAAATAGGGAACAACATACGTAAGAAGAAAAGTTGGCAACTGGATTTCTTTAGGTTTGCAAAGACATTTCACCTAAAACTACTCAATCTACTGAAAACTACTCAAGACTTCCAGTTGCCTCTTTTTACGCTTGATCGGGGTGACTGATAAATTACACAGACATAAAGAAAAATACTCTGGAAATGAGTTCGTTCATTCTAGCAACATCAGTAAAATAAAATGACAATGTAAGAAGTGACACTGTTACAATAGAAGTAATGGGAGCTGTAATTTTTCTGCATGCGCACAAAGTAATCATAAAAAAAGATTGATGAAACTGTTATGGTGATGAAAAACTGTGATAGTGGAGGAAAAATTGTTTCCGAGCATGGAGGGCAATCCACAGATCAGCGCTCCTGTCAGTTAATGCTCACTGAAAATATTCGACCTGAATGTGACATGTTTGCATTGAGCGGGAGCACTGTAGCGATAATTGGTGTTATGTTGTAAGTTAGTTAGCTAAGGCTAAGCAGACCATCTTTTCTCTTCGACCTTACATTAAATAGACATAATGTTCAGTGGTAATGTTCATCTAATCTGATTTATGGGGAAAAGCAAATATTCACATTATCGAAAACTCTGACTTAAAGCCATATCTGAACAGAGAAAGTGGGCTAAAATGTACGTCTTATTGAGACTACCTATAAAAGAGAATAATTCATACAGCCAAATGAAATGGTTTGGCCTTTTTTGATTCACTACTCTCTGTAAAGTCTTCTTTGTAGTCTGGTGTAGGATGTGAAACCAAGCTGTTGAAGAGATGCAGACAAACAGAAGTTCTCTCTTTTTTCCAACTTACAAAGATGCCGCCATTGAAGATGAACATCATAATTTTGAGAAAGCCGGAACAACACATTTTGGCTGATTTCTGTTTTTTTCACTCTGTTGAAGAAACAAGAACAAAAAAAATTATGTCAGTTCAGGTGAAAACAACTTATCTAGTGTAATTACAATTATTCTTTTTCAGCATTTAACATGGGGAACTTTTCTTTTACTGCTGAAATTCAAATCAATAGCAAGAGGCAGACAACACAAGCAGTGGCCAACATGGGTCACTCGGCATTCGCTTGGGTTAAACATTAACCAAAGTAGCTGGCAGCAAAAGAGTGGGGGGTCGTAATCTTCTTTAAATATACCAATCGTTTCATGCTGACGTCATGCAGTTTCGGTTGAAGCATTGCCCAAGTCTACATGTTATTTTTTATTCATTTTGCTGCTAGTTATTTAAATCATCCTACTCTAGGCACCTCAGCTGGGTGATATGCTTGCTTCTTTTTTCCTTGCATTAAAGTCTGTATTTGGTTGAGTTGAGGTAAAAAAAATAGCTTCCTCTAGCTTTGAACTGCAAGTGTGCTGAAATATTACAGCTGAGGTACCTTATCAGGTTAGTGGTTTCACAGTTTAGGTAGCACAGGAGTGCCATAAAAGAGGCACACACAACCCCTTGTCCATTAACTTGCACAACCTAACATGCCTGTTCCTGGTATCAGAGAAATAAACTCCGTTTTATAGTGACTGTCATGTTCTTCCTTATTGCAGCTTTGACAACAGCAATCAATTGGACCTACTTTGCAGCTGCAACCTTGTTTCCATGAGGCAATAAAGTTCCCTTATAACACCTCCATGTTAATTTCTGAATACATACTCGAGCAGCCACAGAAGAGGGGAATAAATTACTTAAACTCTAAGAAGAAAAGATGTTTCTGCACCAACACTTTTAATAGAAATGCAGCAGCTAAATAACTCAGTTTGATGGTTTTTTTTGTTTTTTGTACCTGTTTTTATACAAAATAATAACACTTGGATATTGCTAAGGAATAGTAATCATGTCACTACAACTTGCCTAATGTTAATAAAATCCTTTGATTACAGAACAAACCATTCATCATCCGGATGAGCTTTAGATTAAGGAAGATTAATAGCAGTGTAGTTGTGGAGTTTGAATTAAAAAGTGAAGAAAGCAACTATACCTGTGTTGTACTGAGGTGTGCGTGTCCGCTGAGGTCTGATCAGCGAGGAGTGTCTGTGCATCGACGATTTGGACTGCCCATTTAAGTTCTCACAGGTCGCACAACCCCATGACCAACACGCCCACCATAGGACACACACACACACACACACACACACACACACACAGGGTTCAAAGTTATTTTCAATCACATTTCACAACTTTCCATGACATTGAGATACGTTTTTATGACCAAATGTCACGAAGACAAAAAAAATCAGACAACAACATCATATAAAGCAATTTAATCTGACAAGAGATATTTTCTCAGGTGACGTAATTCAGTCACAAGCTCCTATACAAGGGTATCTGGGAAGCATGTTTTCCAAAACTTCCTGGTTTCATTGTTTTCTTGCAACTCATCAAGGGCTGAAAAAAATACTAATTTAAAATTCAATTAATAATCCAGGTTTTTCATAACAAACACGACTCACACAATCACAATTGTGCTCTACACTGTAAAACCTGACCAGTTAAGTTAACTCAAATGATTTGGGGAAACCGATTGCACCAATTGATTCAAGTTTTATAACTTAAACAGTTTTGGATTATTTAAGTACTTTATTAGAGTCCCAAGAACCCAAAGCAAATATGATAATGTAACTCAAATGCATTATGTTTATTTACTCATTGTTTTTAGTATGTTTTAACTTAAACCATTAAATTTGTTGTACTAAGATGCTGTATTTATTCAAACTTATTTAAAGTGTTACATGCTCATATTCAAATTAAGTTAAATTAACTTAAATAGTTGTATTTAAACAACTTAATCCATTTGGGGAAACCGATTGCACCAAATGGTTCAAGTACTATTAACACAAAACCAAGCTATTGTTCTTTCCATTCAGTTTTTATTAACTTTAACTGCAGAGAAAATACAGAATGAATACAACCATACTTTGAGTCATAACCTATGACTGCTAAAGCCATTATCAAACAAACAAATAATTAGGCATTTTAAAACTTGCGCTTTTAGGGAATTTTGAATGTTTTTTGTAGCATTTTGAAAATCAATTAAATATACAAAACACACATTTAGGTGTACATCATATAAAAAACAATAGTCTAGAGGCAATTAGAGCCATAACAATCACAATTTTAAGTAACATTTAGTATAATAATGAAATCAGATGCACTACAGCAATGCAACTATAGAAAACAGCTGAACTAACAAAAAATATTCTCAAAGGTATTTGTGGCTTCTCAACAGTTTTGCCCAGACCTTGAATCAAGTGAACTGGCACTCATCACACAATTAAAAAATAAAGCTTGAAAGTATACTGTACATATTGACTAATTATCAGTTATCTTCCAAAAGATTTCCATGTAACTAAAAGGTGTTTTTAGAAATAAGCTTAAGATTACACACTATGTAAAGATTTTTTTCAATCACAAACAAAACGTCAAATATGGATTGTCTCCTTATTCTTAGCTTTCTCCACATTGCTTTTTAGAAAGCTAATTACCCTGAACAAATAAAACTATTGAAGCCATTCACAGATAACTGAAAAAGCACGACTATACTGACAGTGAAAAACAAACATCATCTACACAAGCTCATTTTTTAGTGTCTGCAATTTTGGTTTTAGTTGCTTTCTCTCATCGTCTAGCTTCAGCAACACTACTTGAATGAACTCAAAAAAGCCAGTACACTTCTCAGGATAGCTCAGATGCAGAGCATAGATTAGCCCAAACAAACACACCAGGGCATCAGTCCATGAGTGATGAGTCATAACAACCTGATCTTCAAGTACTATGAACACTTGGCGTGGTGAGAAAGGAACTCCTCCAGGCACCTCCTCTTCATCGACATCAGCAACCAGAGCAATTGTGGCTTCATAGAACTCAATTTCCTCCTATAATACACAGTGCACAATTATTCATCTGTAATACCTCTGTTAAAAGTATAAATACAAATGGTCAGGCACCTTTCTTCAGTTTTTCAAATTCTATATATCATAACATGTTTTAAATTGACAGTGAAGGTTCATTTTTCATTCATCCAGTCAAATCAAGGATGAAAGAAGTTTATAAGTCATTCAACTTCACGTCTTCAACTTTCAACCCAAGTCCAGATGACTTATAAACTCCTTTCAACCTTTTTTAAATTCAAATGTGCAAATTATTGTAATACCCAAGTACCTTGCATGTTTTGAAAATCTCTGAAGAATCCTCCTTGAGGTACATTGGTAGGCCGGCCAGAGCTGCTGTTCTAGTTGCATAGATGTCGTTTTTGTCCTAAAAAATAAATAAAATAAAGATATGTATATATATATATATATATATATATATATATATATATATAAACATAGCAATGGCAACTGCCAAGCAAGCAGAATAATAATTAGTATTTTTAAATACCTGTTTTCCATATGCCAACAAAAGCTGCTCCATCCTTTCACCGACCCGTCCAGTTTTCCTCTTTTTGTAAAGTCCAATCAGCTGAGGAGCATAATCATCCAGTGCAGCATAAAACACATGTGGCAGATTCTGATTGGTGATCCGATGAAATTCAAAGTAGAGCTGAGGAGAATTCCAAAAATATTATAAGCAAAACACAGCATACTATATGAACAGCAAATGTTATATATGTAGTTGTACTTACCTGTGTCTCATGAAAGAGTGCTGGCCATCTGTCCTTGAGCTCTGATACAGGAGGAGAAGTGGTGACAATCTCTTCACGCCGGAGGGCAAAAGTGGGCATCATATGCTGATGAATGAGAGGGATGTCTCTTTCTGCTGAGGTCTTCTTGAACTCCTCTACCATCTCAAGTCTTCTGGTTTCCAGAGACTCCCTTGTTTCTCCAGAAGGATAAGAAGGAAGGAAGTTGACCTCACCTCTCCTAGGTCTTTTAATATTGGCCCTTGGTGAAGCTCCATCTGGGTTTGTTCTGCTGCGCTTTCCAGCATTCACAGCAACATCCATGATGCCAGCTTTAGCCAACTTCTTTCTTTGGTTTCCCATTTTATATCTCAGGCTATTCTTCCACCCTTCCCACCCAGTGTCAGAATTCCTCTCTTTCAGACAGGGATGTTTTCTAACTAAAGCTTCTGCAGCCTTGCCAATTTGTGTTGTACTAGGGTATGCTTTTAGTTTGTAGATTTCTTCCCCCATTGTCTCAAGTATGTTGTGTTTTTGATCTCGTGTCAGCGTAATTACTTTCCCATTTTTATCAAATGCTGCATTACCCTCTCTTAATACATGTTCCACTTCATAAGAAAATGGCGGAACAATAAAAACTTCTTGCCATCTACTAATACGCTCTGGTGAATCTATGGTATCAGTGCTATCAGTCTGAAGGATTGTGTCATCAGTGCTCGTTGAAATCCGGTCAAGCTCAACTAACCTGACAACTTTAACAGATGCTATAGCTGGCAGGTCTTCTATTTTAACCAAATTACACAAGGCATTATCAAAATCTGGGTCATGAAACTGAAGCCGAAAGTCAAAAGTAAAATTTAGCCTAGATTTGATCGCATCTATGAGGGCTTGCACACTGTTTGGACGAGATGGCAAAATAAGTTTTTCAGCGTTATCCTTATCAAGGATGACCCTTAGCTTCAATATTCCTGTTGCCTCCATCTGAATTTGTTATTTCTGTAACAGACAGGTTTCACATATTATAGTGGCATTTTAATACATGTTTGTGTTTACAGTTATTTGCAAAATATTAATTGTGCAAAAATATAAAAACATTTATGTGAATACAAAAAAACTGAATAGATGAATTACCTTTGCATTGGTTCAGAAATTGGTGGAATCAGCTGATGTCTCAGTTCTGTTTCTTTAGTCAGACACTGGAATGAAATGGTTTGTTGTTAGAATGAGTTCATTTGCTATCTTGTAAGCAACATGCGGCATGTGGTCAGACAGTTGGCACAGAGATTTTACACTGTGACGGAGACCCCTCTGTTGATTCTCTGCTACTTCATATGAACGCAAGTGCTCAACGTAATAAGTGTCATAGTCTTTCAAGAGAAAATAAATGTTGTTTCTGATGAGCAGTACATTAAGAATCTCTTTGAACTCTGGCAATGCAGCATAAGCACCTGTGCATACAAACATGCCAATTGCAAAGTTTGTGCCATTAATTGTAACCTTTTTTGTTGCATATATTGTGTCACTGTCAGCAATACCTGAAATAAATAATTGTGTATCTGCAGGTAATGATGAAATGTACAAAGACTCCATTTTGGATGTTTGCACAGGTGGTTTGAAAAACGTTGATGAGGACAAATAAAATGCCATCATGCTTTGATGTCTCTCTGCCAAAGTTTTTAGTACATTTTTGTAGTTGTGAGTGTCATGAACTATTTTTTTGAAAACCTTATGCTTTCCCTCAAATCTCATTGTCCAAAGATGAACTAAGGGACCAAAGCACTTTATTAAGTGTGGGTAATGCTCGATGTAATGATGCTTTGGCCTGAATCGAACATTAGGAAACACTTCCTGAAAGAGTTGTCTGTGATCTAATATTTTACAGGCCATGTACTGAATGGTCTCGTCACTAAAAGTATGAGACATGGCAAGCTGAACTACGTCCTTTAAATCCATTAGCACTTCCCAAAAAGTGTCTCTTTCTGGAACTTTGGAGCCAATGAGAAGAGGCAACAGTCTAAGAAGGGCATGATTTTCATGCCCGTTCCCACCAATGGTCCCTCGCCTGGCAAAATTTGAGGGTATTGGAGGAGGGCGATCAACTTTGTCAGAATGTTGGTAGGGAAAGCGCAGAATTGCTCTGTTTAAGTCTTCTAAGGTAAAATATCTCTTAGAAATCAAACCTTTTAAACAATGTGCCAACTCCACTGGAACGACACCTTCAAACAGGTCGTGTAGGAGGTCAGGTGGGAAGCCTGTGACAGGATGGAAGAAAGAGAGATGGTCAGAAAGAACACAGGGGTTTTTAACACCATAGTTTTCCTCAATGTCATCATTCTGAAGCTCTTGCACAAGATTATCATGAGCATCTTTTGTTCTCATTACATAATTCCCTGTAACAGCATTTTCAGTTTGCATTTCTGTTTGGGTGGCATGACAAAACCTACAGAAATATGTAGACCTGAAACTCTCATTGAAACCAGCAAGTCCATGGGCAGCAAGGTTGTCTGCCACAACAGAGTAAACAGTGCCTTTAAGACATTCACCAAGAGTCTCAATGTAGACACCTACTTCTTCAAGAGTTTTCAGATCATTTAAGAGTGGTGACAACATTTCCTTATACCCAAACTGGCGTACATCATTGGAATTGCACAGCAGAGCAAGCTGAGTGCAGTGTAGAGCAGAACGAGATTTAACTGGAAAGTTTGCCAGTGTCCAATAAACTGCAAAAACTTTATGTATTTTCTTTGAGGTACCAAGTGGGTTTGCGATTTCAAAATCATCCACGTAAAGTATTATTGACAATTTCTGTCCCTCTTGTGACAGTAGAACATTTTCCTGGTAGTAGGATCCATCACAAAATGACATGAAATGTCCAGGAATCTGTGTGGGTGCTTGTTTAATTTCTTCAAGCACATCATTTTTTTTCAACAACAATTGCAAAGATGTGAGAATAGGCACATACATATAAGTGTGCTTTGACGATTCAATTAAATACTCCACAGGTTTGACATATGGAAAATTTGCTTCGTAATATGATTTCCTCCTCTTTGCTGTAGATAGTGGTCCTTCAGATGTGACACATTTATGTAAAACATTACTATCAGAAACTGCCTGACAAATCTCATCCACCAGTTTGTCCGTATATGTACAGTTGTGCTTTTTCAGTATATCTACAACTGATTTTCTAACCAGAGGTACTGATAACAAAAACAACTGATCAATATGCTCAATAATCTCCTGTGTTGCTCTCTGGGACACATGGAGAAGGGTCTGCATTTTCAAGAAAAATCCAGCCAGATTGTATTGCAACTGCTCTTCTAAACCCTCAATTCCACTGATTTCACTGGTGGATGCCACTTGATTGTCATCTGATGACTCTATTGAATCAAGTTGCATGTCATCTTTTTGTTCTACATTTATAACACTTTGCACAATGCCTTCATTGTAACTTGTTGAATTTTGGTGGTCTCTGCATTTGTGGGCATTGAAGGTTGAGTATACATTGGTTTTAAAATTGCAGTTCTTGAAAGGACATGGAACAGTTTCTTTTCGTTTTAAATGCCCCCTCAGATGGATAAACATTTGGCTTTCAATAAATGGCTGCTTAAAATTACACACAGGGCAACAAAATCCATATTTATTCAAATCTAGATAAGAACCGTCTTTTCTTTGTGTGGGAGTGTGCATTCTTGACATGTGTATCTTTAATGAATTAAATGTACTAAATGTACACATGCATGTGTTGTAGAGACAGGGTAAGGGTGAAATTGTGGAGTACTGACCATGGTTGAGCCGATAATGCTTCAACAACATGACTTTTATGGCAGTAGAAAAACTACACAACTTGCAATTCCACATTTTGATGCCAAATCGTTTTAAAATCACCTTTACTGGCTGTCTTTAGTGCAGTGCTGGATGATCTCTCGGCATGCTACTGCTCCTTCAATCGTCAGACTGTAATAACACAAAGCCATGAGGACAGAAAGCTAGCAGAACAGTTTTTACTTTTAGACTTTTACTTCACTTAAATACAGTCAACCTGGATAACACAAGCTTTGAAAACAGTAACTACAGTTCATTTTCAATTCAGGTTGGTCAACTACTCTAAATGTTATGAAATAATAAAGCAATTTTACATAAGTGAAGTACACAATAGGCTAACCCTTGGAAAGTACAGAGTCAGAAACGTTTAGGTTTGGTGCAGTGCAGCTTTGAAAAGGTAAATTATTTCACGACTAAAATGCCACTAAGCATCATATTTTAAATTTGTGAAGGTGAACTTGTCCAGTAAACTCTTAAAATGAACACTAAATAAATCTTCTACCATTTTCACTGTGTCAAAAGTAGGCTACATTTGAACTTGATAAAGTTCAGAGTCAGAAAAGCCTAAACACTGATTTTACCAAAGGTTTTGTGGCATGCAGTTTGCAAAAATTAGACTACTTACCAACTATTTGATTGAAACAAGCCACCAACCGTTAATTTTTTAAATTGTGAAGGCAGACTCCATACAGCGCTAGGCGGGAATTGTGTGCTGGCAAGCTAAGTTACGAGCTACTACAACAAAGTAGTCTGATAAATTACAACAAAGTACAACTAAAACAAAGCAGTCTGATAAATGTACGCTAGAAGTAAGCATTAACAAAAAAACATAAAAATAACGTTTATCTTGTACTTTCCACTCTTGCAAAATTTCTCTTGACGAGACTCGTGTCTCATGGCCGACAAGTCCAGGCAAAACGCTGGGGGCGGGGCCGTGGATGATGACTAATACAAATGAATTAACACGACTTAAACAGTTTAAAGCAACAGTACTTAAAACGTTACAAAAACATCATGTGTACTTATTACAATAAAGTTATTATAACATATGTATACTTTTGGGTCTACCTAACACACTTCATGAAAGTTACTTTAACTATTTTTCAGAACTGAGTAAGAACAACTTACTTCTTTTAGTAAGATGCACTGTTGGGTTTTACAGTGTACACAATAAGATCTTTCTTGGTGATCAGTCCAATCAAAGAAACCATGGTGATCAAATCAATGCAGGTCATGGTCAAAGTAAAAGGTTCACTATTAAAACACAGAAGTCCAGTGTGATGTCATTGAACAATTAAAACTGTCATGATAAACGATAACTGGTTTACTCGTGGAACATTTTTACGATAATATTTATGACTTTATTGATTTGTCGTGCTATTGATTAGTGAATGATTTCAACACTGCATGGAAACTTCTGGGAATGTTTTATTATTAACTTCATGGATCATTAGGAAGTACTTAATCTGATTCAGCACTGGTTCCTTCCCGGCTCCCTCAAAATGACATTTCTTTTGTATAATAGCTTTAAAATATCAGTGCGCAAAATTTACCCTTCATGCATTAAAAGCTACCTTTGAAGCACATACGCTATATTGCCAAAAGTATTTGATCATCTGCATATGAACTTGAGTGACATCCAATTCTTAATCCATAGGGCTTAATATAATTCCGTAAGGGTTAGTTAGTGTATCTATGGGAATTTTTGACCATTCTTCCAGAAGTGAACCCTGAGAAGGTCCGGCCCGGAGTCTGTGCTATGATTCAGCCCAAAGGTGTTCTGTCAGGTAGAGGTGTTTGTTCTAATACCATCCATCCATTCGCGCTCACATTCACACCTATGGGCAATTTGTTCTAATACCACCTAAGCAAAACTACACCAATTAAATGTCTATAACACAGTAACACAAAAGTGTGCCGGCCACTCACAGTGTTTTATCTCCTTTCTGATAATTCACTGGAGAAAACTGTCTTTCCAAGCAATGACTCATCCATTTAAAAACAAATTACAAAACTATACATGAAATGTTTTCATACAAATGAGGCCAACAGACATAACATACATATTCCTTTCTTTTAATTTCAACTTTATTTTAACTTTGGACTAACATTAATAATTAAATGTATAAAAAGAAAAAACAAATACATTACTTAAACACAACAGATGATTATATTCCTATAAAACATCCAACAAAAAATGTGGTTTATTAACTGGAACTCACGCAGGGCTATCAGGCGTGTGTGATCTCAGCTTTCAAATATGTTAGACTTTGTACTGTACCTTCTTGCTCATTTGGTTTACAACAGGCAATTTCAACAGAAGTCACAGTGATGCAGTTTTGTGCGACGCCCACTAGGGGGTAGCATGACACAAGTCAATCGGGGTGATTCCCCATGCAATTTCAGTCTGGCACATGGCTTTCTTTCACATCCTGACCTGCAACAGGTGCTGTTCACTGCACTGTGTGAACAGGAAACGATAAAGAGAAAAGGCTGCTCAGTGGAGCTCTTTGGCATCTTAGTGTAACAGTTACATTGGGATTACAAAGACGATCCTTGAATCACCACCGAGTCAAGAAAACCAGGAACAAAAAGAAATATTAAAAAAAAAAAGAAAGAAACTGAACGCCAGGCATCCATGATTGCACTGCAGTAACATTTGGTAAAGTACAATCACAATGAAAGATTTAGGGGCAATTCTGGTCATCTGTGTAAGTGTGGGCACCTATATTTAATTATTAAACCTGTTTTATCAGGTTTTACAATCAGTAATCAGCATGCACAGCCACCCCGACTGCTGTTGGGTGTGTCCTTCAGGCCATCTCCCTTGTGATTGGTTGCCGGATTGGCATCACCGTTGACGCTCTCGTTCATCTTCTCGCAGATGACGTCCACCAGCTTATCAAAGACCTGCTTCACGTTGATGTTATCTTTGGCACTGGCCTCGAAGAAATGGAAGCCTGGCGAGAGAGCAGAGAGAGATAAAGAGCTTATGAGTGATTATTAAATAATGTTTTGTTCACGTGTTTTCATGCTGATAAACACCAGCGCGTACTGACCGAGCTCTTTGGCCAGTCTTTTGCCATCTTCAGTCGGCACCTGCCTGTCATCTTCCAAATCCAGCTTATTGGCCACCAGCACCACCTGAGCGTTGTCCCACGAGTAAGTCTTGATTTGTGTTGCCCTGAGAAAAACCAAAAAAACCAAACCATGTTCACAACTCTACTGTATCACCTACAGAGACCCTCAGTCCATCACAACAATGAACCAAAGTTGAGTCTCTTCTGATTTCTAGCATTCAAGTTCACTTTAATGGCAATGAAAAGGTTATTAATCACTGAAGGAGATCACTGAAGATGCATGGCACAAAATGATAGCACACTGTATAGACGAATAAATAAGGAAGTTAAGACACCAAGTAGTGCAAGATGGCAAACAGGATTATGATAACAATATCAACACACTGACAAATGAGACTAAACCTGTTTGAATGTCACATGATCTCGTCTTCTCATTGGTGTTGCTGTGAACACAATAGGCTCTGCTGACAAAGGGAAGTGGCATTAAGAGATTTTTGCTAAAAGGATTTGATCATCAAATGAGAGCTTTCACTTGAGTCCAAAATTCAAACGTTTCCGGATGTGTATGTTATTAGGAGGACTGTTTATTGCGCCTATCGATTGGTTTCCTTTTCATTTCTACAGGTTATGCAGTGGAACATTGCATTTCTTTAATATAACACAGCAGAATGATAATGCTCCTTTGACATTATTTGTAGTATTATTGTCAACCTGTTGCTATATGTGTTGATTTTTTTGATCGTTTCCAGGTCAAAGACGGAACCCCCCCGCCCCCCCCAAAAACAGTCTTTTAGAGAAAAGCCATAAGATGAACGTATCCATGGCGACACTGAGAAATTCCCTTTCTGAAGCGCACTGAATGTTTTCAACATCATAGCCTTTGTAAACTAAACATCATGGTCAAAAGACAGATCTAATTGCAAAACCTATGGACACACCTGCACATCTACACAGTGGATGCCCAAAGCATACTGTGCCTTTTTTGTCCTCGTGGACCTTAATATAATGAAATTCACTGAATTTATAAGGACTTGAAACCATACACTCCTAAGGGCAGAGGTTACTGAAGTTACAAAGCAAACCAAAGGGAACCAAGAGCCATTTTCGCACAGATTTTTCTGAGGATTCATTGGTCAAGAGTTGTCTGCAACCACTGGTTGCTAGGGAAAAATGTGTATTCCTTAACTGCTCGGCAGTGATTCATGGAAGCTACTGGCTGTTGCTGGATGAAATGAGATGCAAAGAAGGTGCAAAGAAGGTTCAGTAAGTTCACTTTAATTAGAATGAAAAGGTTATTAATCACTGAATAAAATCCCTAAGGATGCAAGTGGAAACATCACAAATGATGAAAGCAGTATTCAAAATGAAAGACTGAATAAACTGAAACTGTATGGCACAAAATGTCAGTGCAATATATAAATGAATAAATAAACAGAAATATCCATTAAAAACAGTGCACTGCTGTCATGTCAAGTCAGCTAAGAGCCCAAGTAGTGCAAGCTGGCAACCCGGATTAAGATAAATGAGACTTAACCTGTTTGAATGTCACATGATCTCATCCCCTGATTGGTGATGCTGCGAACACAATTAGCTTTGCTGACAAAGTGAAGCAGCATTTACAGATTTTTGCAAAAGAAGACCGTTGGAAGAAGCTCAGAGTGGGATTTAGAGAAGTCTGAAGCAAAAGCATCTGATTATTGAAAACAGACTGAGAGCTTTCACCTGATATCATTTTCTCACTTTTGATGAAAGTCGTGTTTCAAGTCTTTTGTATCTGAAGTCTTCGACTAGAGCACTGGTAATGATAACATAAAGTAACAGTAATTATAACACACACACACACACACACACACACACACACACACACACACACACACACACACACACACACACACACACACACACACACACACACACACACACACACACACACACACACACACCTTCAGTTACCCCAGAATTCTAGAGGCAAATGTTGACTTTTTACTCCACCATATTAATTTAAAGGGCGTTGATTTTCAAATTGTACTTAGAAAACATACACTGATCAGTAACTGACGGATTAAATTAATATTTTAATGTTTCCCGTGGTGTCCATTTTCAGGAGGACTGTTGGTTGTGTCAATTGATATACTGTCCTTTTGTTTCTACAGGTTATACAGTGGAACATTATGTGTATTTTCTTTAATTAAACACATTGTTATATCCAATTTTTTAATGCAGCATCTATTCTTGTGAACAAGAGTGCTGCTTTTTTTAATTTTCTCCAAGTGATCCAAAAAAAACAACAAACAGTTGAAGAAAATGATAAGATGAATGTATCCATGGCGACATTGAAAAGTTCCCTTTCTGATGTTTTCACCATCACAGCCTTTTAAACTAAATGTCACGATCAAAAGACAGATCTAACTGCAGAGCCTATGGACACACCTGCACATCTACACAGTGGATGCCCTAAAGCATATTGTGTTTTTTTGTCCTTGTGGACCTTAATGAGGGCCGTCATTAATATAATGAAATTCACTAAATTCAAAAGGACTTAAAAGTAGTGACTGAGACCATACACTCCTCAGGAAAGAGCTTACTGAAGTCACAAAGTAAGGAAACCATGGGCCATTTGCCCACAAATTTCTATTGAGGTTTCTTTCGTGTCGTCATGCACACATTGCTCAAGAGTTGTCTGCAACCACTTGTTAGGGAAAAATGTGTATTCCTTAACTGCTTGGCAATGATTCATGGAATTTGCTGGCTGGAAGGAATCAGATACAAAGAAAGTGCTGCACCAAAAACCTCCTAGTTATCGCTGTTTTTTTTTTTTCCTGTAGTTTTTCGTGTTTGTCTACCAGCCCAACGTCAAAGTAGAGGTTGTGTCTCTGCTCTGCAGCCAGCATGTTTCTAGAAGAACAAATCCTTTACTTTGAAGGCAAACGGGTCTTCAATTCTGGTTCATGTTGCACTTTTCAGTTTCCCTAGAGGATAGCTGGACAGGCTTTGTAGACAAATCTGCCACTTGCATTAAAACTAAGACTGCAGCAAAATTTCAGCAACCAAAGCAAGGAGATTTTACTAATTGAGGAATAAACATTTTCCCTAGCAACAGCTAGTTGCCATGGGGGTTACTGACCAGTCTGTAGCGCAGCATGAGTGGGATGAATTAACATTTTCCCTGTCACTGCCATCACATTCAGCAACCACTCACAACCAGGGAATATCCCATTTTTCTTCACCATTGCTGGTTGCCAGATGGTCGTGAACTGGTCCCTAGGCCTGTGTGACTGAGGCCTAGACGTGGCTGGTGTTCACGGGTCTGTAAAACCTCAACACAACCACAGCGTTTTTTTGCAACCAAAGTGTCACCTCTGCTAGCCATTAGAAAGAAAGCAAGTTTAAGGCACTTCTGTGCAGGTATCACTTTTTAGACCAGTGAAACCCCCCCCCCCCAAAAAAAACACATGCCTTGGAAAAATGCCTTCAGCCACTGGAAAACACACATGCCTATTCTGCATTAATTATATGCTTCATCTACCCACCAGTCCTGAACAGCACAGAACGACTCCTGGCTCGTGATATCGTACATGAGCAGAAATCCCATGGCTCCTCTGTAGTAAGCTGTGGTGATAGTCCGGTAGCGCTCCTGCCCAGCTGTGTCCTGTAAACACACATTGAATGGTGGATGAATTATTTTTACTGGCCCAACTCCAGAAATCACACAAAAAAATGAAGAAACAACAACCCTACTGAAATTCAATTTCACCACATGCAACAAATTTCTCAAAAGCAACATGAAAGCTTAAAAAAAAAACACTTAAAACACTGAAAGTTGTTTGCAAAATGAAAACATGACAGGGGAGCAAAAGTAAACGAATGATTAACTCTGCAGAAAATGTAGCTTGCCATCACCAGTGTGTGAATGTGTGTGTGAATGGCTGGATGACTGAATGTAGTGTAAAGCACTTTGGGGGTCCATAGGGACTAAGTAAAGCGCTATACAACTACAGGCCATTTACCATTTACCAAAAGCAAAGGTCAATCATGAACTTTCTTAGAATAGAATAACCCCTCACTTTTAAAATGTTGATGCTGCCACACCCTGGAAGCACACTAGGACACACTCTCAGGTCTTGCCTACATCTCCAGATGGTATTTTTCCTCTTCATGTTGCCTTGGGAAAAACCTTAAAGTAACAAATGTAACACTCCTGTGGATTCTTTGAAACTGCAGTAAGAAAACTAAGACTTTGAAACTAACTTCTTTAAACTTTCTCCCATGTAATGTGATGCCAGTAGCTGCTATGGACCTCATTAACACCACTGACTCTAATTGTACACATTCCTGGGCTTGTCAGCAACCTACAATTTATGTCACATGTAGCTGCGCTTATTTTAATGGTCCTAAGAAATCCCATTAAGTCCCTCAGCAGCCAATAACCCCGATTCTAAAGTGAAGGGCTCATAACAAAACATTTTCACAACCAATATACTGCGTGTCTTTCCTGAATATAAAACCTCAAGTCAACCAGCTGGGACGTTAAAAATCTGCTTGCTTGTTAATGCATAAGTAATAAAACTTTTACTGTTATTTATCTGAATTTTAATATGGTTATCTTTTATACTACTGGTTCATCATTTCACTTGGCACCTTCCTTGTGTGAAAGTGTGCAGCTGGATCATTGTAAAGCGCAGCCGAGAAGGCACGGCCCGCTGAATACATTAACTTCAAAAAAGATGCATTACTTTCATCTAACAGGAGTACTGTGGGTGAGTCCTCGCCTTCCGCTAACATTCAGTAATAGATCTGTCCTGGGTGTCAGTCTGCGCGGTAAGCACATTCGGCTCCTGCAGCTCAAACCCATGCATCTTTCATGAACCCCGCCGTCTGGGGACAATGTTAAACATCAACTGTTATTAACTCCAGAGAGTGAGAAATTAGTTCACATCCATGACAGGCTGCAGCATGTAAGAGGGCAAATCAGGGAATGGGAAGAGGATAAACACTCCATGTTGTGTAACAAGACTTTGAAAAGCTCTATTCATTTGGCCCCTCCTTTGGTTGAAGATGTATTTTAAAACCTCTTTGCCACAGGTAACGACCCCACATAAATTACCACTCCGACTTTAAAGAGACTGGAGCATTTTATAGTCAATTTTGTTGATATATTGTGTGTCAAAGCTGTTCTCTGTACAGTAGATTTTTACTCCGGTGTGGGGAGACCGGAGTAAAAATCTTCCTGAGCATTCAAGTGGAAATTATTAGGGACTTTTAAGATCTCAGTTATGTTCAAATGGAGCTACCTCTACATTAAGTGCCTCTAGGAGCATCCCAGACATCTATCACAGTCAGAGTAGTTAAAACAAGAACAACAAAAAACGGATAGGTTTTGTGTGACAGCTTGATTAAGATTACATTTGGTCAAACTGCAACACTGCCAGTGAGCTTTTAGTTCTTGGCTGCTGCAATGAATAAACATCTTTCAGTGAGTCAACAAACCTTGTTCTTGCCCTAATCATTATAACTATGTGCATGTGGTGACAAACAGTTTGAAAGCAGGAAGAAAAAACAGGTGTTTTTCTTTGGTTGGAAACCCCCCCGAAGTAAAATTAGTGTCTATTATTCCACGTCTTCAGATTTAAAAAAAAAACGTCTTGGTTAGTACTTCAGCAAAACGCCACAAACTATTATTTTAATCATGAGGACTGAAGACATAATTACACTAGTGTATAAGCTGCTATTGTGCTCCCAGTGGCCTAAACCGCCTCTCCTCTTGCCCTGTTAATGGAGGTCAAATACCAGGTAAAGAAGTACAAAAGAAAGAAATAAAGAAAAAAAAACCCAGCGGATGAGAGAAAATAAATCCTTTGCTTAGAGGGTTTAGGGGGTTTTCGATCCTAAGGACTTCTTAAAAATACTACCTCGCAGTGCAGAGGCTCTATCTCATGCCCAATCTCACCCAGATCTGTAGCTTGACCCGCTTGTTGTTCCTGTAGATGGTCTTGACTTTGAAGTCGATGCCCACCGTGCTGACAAACGCTGAAGTGAATGAGTCATCTGCATATCGGAAGAGGAATGAGGTCTTTCCCACGCTGCTGTTGCCGATGATCAGCAGCTTGAACATGTAGTCAAAGTTTTGGTCGGCTGGATCTCTCTGCTCGTGAGCCGCTCCTGGATCTCTGGCTAAAGCCATCTATCAAATGACGACAGACAAAAAGGAGAGGCACATGTGTGATCACTGAGATGGGCTATAAAGCATCTTTCTTTTTTGTTGTTGTTGATAAATGTTGTCTTTTGTGCTTCTTGTATTAAATATTGTTTGCAGCAATTTGTAGTGGTTGTGTGTGTACATTTTGGTTTTCTGTAGTGTCTGTTGTTGATTGCTGTCCCTTAAAATGCCTAAAAAGGGACAAGTTCTGCCAGTTACCTGTGGCTGGTAATCCTACATATACTCACTGACCACTTTATTAGGTATGCCATGCCAACAATGGGTTGGACCAATTTTTGCCTTTAGAATTCCCTTAATTCTTTTTTGCACAGATTCAACAAGGTGCTGGAAATATTTCATCAGAAGATGGGTACACGATGGTCATAAAGGGATAGACGTGGTCGACAACAATACTGAGATGGGCTGTGGTCTTTAAACAATGCTCAGTTGTGACTAAGAGCTCAAAGTGTGCCAAGAAAATATCCCCCACACCATCACAGCACCACCAGCCTGAACTGCTATAAGGTAAGATGGATCCATGCTGATCTTGCAATCGATTTCTGCTGTGACTCATCAGGCCAGGCAACTTTTTTTTTTTTTTCCAATCTTCTACTTTCCAATTTTGGCAAACCCGGGTGAACTATACCCTCATTTTTCCTGTTCTTGGCTGACAGGAGTGGCCAATCTAAGTAAACCCTAGACATGGCTGTGCAGTCCCAGTAGATCAGCAGTTTCTGAGATGCTCAGACCAGCTCATCTGGCACCAGCAGTAATGCAACATTTAAAGTCACCTTTCTTCCCAATTGCAATGCATGCCATGCACCGCAGCAGCTCATCTTGATCACGTCTATATGCCTAAACGTACTGAGTTGCCATGCGATTGGTTGATTAGATATTTGCATTAATGAGCAATTGAACAGGTGTACCTTACACCTGTTCAACTGCCACACAAAAATAACACAAGTACAAGAACAACACAGAATAGGTGTGGCTGTAAGGCAGTTAAGGACAATTACATAATTGCAGGCTCAGGGTGCTGCACTGGGTCAACTGCTGGTAAATGCATACATGTACAGGAAGAAACAGGATAGTATCTACTAGTTCCTGTTTTTAATCAGTCACATAACTGCTTGGCTTTAATGCATACAAAAATAATCTAACAGAGTCTGACTTGCCAGTAATCTCAATATATTGCGCAATGATGTCTTATAGCAAAGACAGGAACATGTGACCATGGTAGGGAACGTCGATGCCGATGTCAGACACGTCATCTACACAATCAAATGCCCATTGCAAATAAATTTTAAATAAGGAATTTTTAGACAAAGGCAATGCAGATACATTCCTATAATTGAACATAGTCAAATGTACTGGTTAATCCTTTCAATGTTAGATGATTAGCTAATGTATGAGCTCATGTTAGTTTCTCTTAAATGTTAATATTGGAGGTTTAATGTTTGTTTGAATTAAAAAACAAAAGATGGCAACTGAAAACAAAAAAGGAGGGGGAATACTAAAGTTAAGAATAGCACTGGCTTTCGCAAAATCCAGGATTACCAGTATATCAGCTGTGGTGTCACAGTGATAAATATCAGCTATTTGAGAATTCAGGTTAACACTCAGACGTCTGAAATCCATCCACACTAAGAGCTGAGCAGATGCTGATGTTGGTAAATGGAAGTGTTATTTTAAAAATGGTCCGTCTTCCTCCCTGATTCCTCTTAGCGCTTATCACTGTGCTATGAATCACAGCCAGGGCGTGCTCCTTACTCTTTTTCTTCCCTGGACCGGTCACCTCCTGCTCTCTCCATCCATTTGTCACAAGAACACATGTTAAAAACGTATAGGATCGGTAGAGACTGAGCGGTGGGAAGGGGGCAATAGATTCTCCCCCGCTTGTGTATTTTATCTATCACCCATCTGGTCATTCATTCACCCAGTGACACTACTACTTACATGCACACACAAACACACTCCGTACTCTCATTTATCTTCCTTCTCTCCTCACATATTCATCCATCTATGCATCCCTCCTGTCATCATCCGGCCAGCCAGCTTCCCTCCCACTCTTAACTCTCTCCTTCCTCCATCACTCGGCATCAATCCATCTACATTCATCTATCTACCCCCCCTTCTCCCTCTCTTTCTCCTCCACCCCCACCCCCCTCCTCTTCTCTCAGGGGTTGAGTCCTGCTCCTCCTTGGCTGCTGAGAAGTCTCTGGAGACCAGCTCAGCATTACAGCTTCCAAGATCATAAAAGAGGGGCTGAGCGGCATGCTGCTGTACACACTCAGCAGAACATCAATATCCGCGCATGCGCCTACATCAGCATGAAAGTACCTGGCACACACTGAAGTATGTGTGTGTGTGTGTGTGTGTAGGGTCGTGTATTTACTTTAGCTTGGGAAAACATGTCAACTCTCATTAATGCACATTCAATATTTGACTTCAGAGCATCTGACGCCTGGTTTGTAACTGCTTTAGTCAGTCAATGCAGTGCACGAGAGCAGCTGTTTCACGGGACACTTCATTGCCCCACTTGTTGACACCGAATCCAAATATCTGTGTACAAATTAGCCCGATTAACCACGAACAAAGTTCATATTCTGAAGCCACCGATGACACTTGTAGCCTTTAACTAACTAAGAGTCTAAGTTGCCTACACCGCCTTACCATACGGCAGCTCAGCTACAAACCTGATGACATTTAACAGCCCCCGTCTGCCTTTGCATACAACTGTGAGTGAATGCAAATTACCTCGGGTGTTGTTTATGGGTCTGTCTCCTCTCTCCCTCCCGAAGTATTCACACGTCTACCTGAAAGTCGATGAGTGTGTGCTGGCTGCTGCAGCTGTTGCTGTCTGTCGGGCTCTCCTGCTCAGGTGTTCCTGTCCCGGATCTCCACACTATGCATGTGCATATCTATCACTGGGACGTCCAACACGCAACTTGTCAAGTCATGCCCAATATGAATCACGCACTTCCGGTATAAACTTTCAAAATAAACATTACAAAAGAAAGCTGACGTTTTAGGGTAACATACATCTGAGTGCAAATTTCTGGCAGTTGGGTGTATTTGTTTCCAGACAAAGTTGGCTCACCCTCTGCATTTCTATGTAAATTAATAAAGGATAACAATTTGTTCATCGCGGGGTTTTATATAGTAGGCAATCTGCACCCACTGATGGCAACCGAAGGAAACTAATAAATAAGTTGAGGGAGAGCTGAAGGTGTTGAGAAAATCTTCGAACTCCATTTCATAATGAGCTGAGCAGTGTAGCTAAGCAACAAGCCGTGCTCCTTGATACCGGTACTGTTTTCTCATTACTTGGCCATCTTGTGCAAAGAAAAAAAAGACGAAGAGATTTTTCAAACTCGGTAAACACGAAGGAATCATTTTGAGTCAAATGCAACTGAAACATTCAAAATCAAGCGAACATTTATTCAAATAATTAAAGAAATTAAGGAAATCGTGAAGGAAAATGGGCTTGGTATACCATTCAAGTAAATTTCATTTAATCAGGTTCCATTAAACCTAAACTTTTACATTGCACTTATATAACGCATTACACGAAAAATTTACATGTAATTAAAATAGTTAAAAGCAGAATTTGGGGCACAATTATTTTACTTTTTCTTTTGAGTGTACGATCAGTTCTCGATGGTCAAAAAACGAGTTTATACTGGTTTATTTTGAAGGTTATTGCTAAATTTCACGGTATTCTGTTGCCTCACCTGCTGGTGGACGCACTTTCAATACTAAGCCTTCCGATAAAACAAACAGAAAGTAAAAAATAAAAAAACTAGAAAAACAAATAAACAAAATTCCCAGGGCAGCTAAATAATGTGTTGACTTGTGCAACAGTTAGGCATCCAAATCTCATGAGCTCCCAGGTTTACTGGACACCGACACGGTAAATAAAATTGTCTGATTTTGTGGAGCTACCAGCTGTGGCGAACCCTTGTGTGAATAAAGGAAAAGTAGCTTTTTCTCTTACCATTTACAAAACTGCACTTCAAAATATAACCTTCTAAAACACTTCAAGTGTTAGGTCACACAAACCAGCTGTGGTCTTTATTTACATGCATCAGCCTGACTATGAGCAAGTAGTCATGCACACCAGGGCACATTAATCATGTCCCGACCCGATTATCTTCACTCGTTGGGAAATCTCAAGTGATATTACTGCTACAAAACGCTTCAGGTGAAATGAAATGAAGTGAATCATGTCAGAAAGGAAGAACCCTACACCTACAGGATCATTTTTACAACAAACAAAGACTTTTATTCAGGTTTTATTGGCGTTTGCCTGCAATAACAAACTATAATAAACAACTCTTATTTACGCTATAAACAAAGAACTGTATGTAGATTTGACAAAGGACATTAAACACAATCTATATTATAGATTTTCTCTTTACTTCCATGGAATGAACCACCTATTAATATTATTGTTTAAATGAGAAACGACGTCAGCTTGATAATCTAAGATCCTAAAAAAGCTAATTTTATTAATAACTTTTGTCAACCTGTGACAAAACCTATAAAAACAACACTGAATATATAAAGTAGAATAACAAACGAAAAACAAGTATTCAGATCCTAAAACAGAGGAATACACACAAAGAAAAAACATTGTAGAACCTAAACGCGTTAATGTTGCAGGGTTGTGAAAAGCAGTGGAACAACAGCAGGCCAGTCAAGCAGTTAGCACCTCAAAGGCTTTGTTTTCATCTAAAACCACAAAACCTTTAACTTCACACTTAGCCAGCTAAATCACATAACAGTGTTATGAGTCATAAGCATAAAAAAATCTAACTTTTAATACTTCTGTTATCTACACACAGTAATGCTGTTACATTAACATGAATGAAGTCTCTCGAAACCTAAACATAGCCTCTGGAAAAAAAAGAAAAGGCCACTTTTTTTTTTGAATCCTCACTCAGTATTCATCATAGCTAATCAGTCACTGAACTGAGGTACTGGGCCGAATCATTGAGCCCCCATAGCCTGCAGAACTCCTTGACGAAAGGCTGAACCAGGTCGGGCTCCTCGGTGATGATGATGTTCTCCATGTTGCTCTGCACTGCTGTCAGCGTCCAGTTGAGGGAGCCGGTGATGAGCGTGCGGCCATCCACCACTGCAAACTTGTGATGCATGTGGACGGCGCTCACATCGCACCGCACGCAGATCCCTAGGGAGCAGAGGGTGGATAGGCAGGAGGAAGGAAGGGAAACTCTTTAATGCCTTACAGTATACAGCGCTTGTTTCCCTTCATCTACTTACTGTGAAATTCTGCACAAAAATTCAATGCGCCTCAAAAGGGAAAATGGTGGTTTTTAAAAGTACAGTATGTATGTAACGATCTCTTTAGTGCTACACCTTTAAAGATTGAAAGACTGTTACATATGTGTTTCTAAATGGATGGTGTGGAAAACTGAGGACCCAGAGGACCTGTAAAATACAAAGGTATTGTAAGCAGACGAAATGTAACCGCATTAAAACCTGCGCGCTTTGACCACATATAGGATTACCTAACACCACATCAGCCTCTCATGAAATATTTAGGACACTCACTACTTATTTCCATTATGGTTACCTTTTCTTGGAATATAAAAAAATATATATATAACATGCAAAGACTGTATATCTGTATATTTTTTGTAAATGTGACTGTTATGTGCATCTGAAAGTCTAACATTAACTCATATGCACTGCAACACAGTGAACTTGTGGGTTTTAAACAGGCAATATAAAGTAAAAAATGTAAAACATTCTGATCTAAACTACAGCACTGAGACCGAGTTTTTTTAATGCATTAAGTGTTTCTCTGTTCTTCAGTTGTTTTGTACAGAAATGATCATAAGGAGGATGTTGGATCTCAGTATGCATTACCCGGCAGACTGCTAATTTTTAGATTGGCCTGCAGATTACTCTCACAGATTAGTCATGCAAATCTTCTCTTGAATTTGGCAAGTGCATGCCTCTTAAAAAAACCCACATTACCAGAAATGGCTTTTTAGCAAACCGAAGAAAGACAAGATCTTTTTCAGAATCTGTTTTATCATCCTTGTTAAAATGTTTAACAAATGAACTCTTGACTATCTTAAGTGATGATAACCTTTACCCCTGTGCTTTATTTATGTACAGCGGTTCAAGAAGCTCCACAAGATAATGATGAAATATAATAAGAAGAAAAGAGACGTTGACTGTTCTTTGTGCCAAAGTGGTTTTCGTGTGATTTGCAGTCAATACACACATGCACACAAAAACACACACACTTTCTCTCTGAAGAGACACACTTTGCTGTCTGGCTGCCAGTTTTGCACTTACTTAATTCTTACTTAAAGCTTCTGTCTTGCAAAAAAAATAAAAATAAATAAAAAGGGTTACATTGTATTAAAGTTGAGTGTCTCATTAAAGAACCACAAAGATCTCCAGTGCCCTGCAGTTGGAAAATAAAATACACTGGTGAAGATGGTGTCATTTTCACCGGTGGATGTACAGCTAATATAATAGTTCAAAGAGTATGAGCGAGAGTGCATAAGGGACAGAAACAGAAGAAAAGGGACAGACTCAATCAAATATAGGTGTGATATATAGTTAGTTAGCTAAGTGCAAAAAGCTGCAAAGACGGCTCAGACTTATTAGGGCAGACAAATCAAAAATGGAAAGGTTTTGCTGATTGGTTTTTGGAAATAATTGTGTGTGTGGGTGTGTGTGGGTGTGTGTGGGGGGGGGGTTCTAGCTTACTGACGACAGGACCCAAAGTTCAGCAGTAAAAGGGATATTGTTGATATATGTTTCCAGAGGCTGATATATGGTTGGAGTAATCTATTAAATGCAGAGAGGGCTGCAGAGAAAGTGAGACAGCATGAGTCAGACACGTGACACAAAATCTTTCAGAGAATGATTAGTCTGACTCATAGGAGGGCTTGTAGCGGCAACCTCCATTCACACAGACAGCTCCTTTTATCTCTCTCTAATCACAACTAAGGAACCCAGTGATAGTAACAATGACACTTAAAGTCAAAGAACATAAACTGAGCAGCATTTCTTGAGCAGGACCTGAGTCATCCTTCTCGTATCTATAATAATGATCTCAGAGGTTAGTGTGACTGTTTTTTTTAACCAATAACACCACCCAAAGGACTACATACAGTATGTCTCAGTGGCCTGTGTGAGATTTATGAGACACTTTGCAACAATAGCACCCTGAGTCACACACTGACTCAAGTTACAATATATATGTATGCTTCCAAAACATTTCATATATATATATATATATATATATATATAAAAAAATCTCCTCCCTTACCGGCTTTGCGGAGGACGCCGATCTGGGAGCCACTGATGGCCGAGTAGACCTTGTCAGTGAGGACTCGGATGGTTACGCCCCTGCTATGCAGCAGTAGTACAGCCCTACTCAGATCCATGTTGGAAAAAGAAAAAAGACACAAGTCCAGAGAAGAGCAAGCAGACAGGATGTAGCGGAGAAGACGAGAGAAAGAGGTGTCTACACCATGAGGCAATGAGCAGACATGGGAGCTGGAAGAGCAGAAAACAAAAGATCACCTGTCATAATTCATGACCACTTAAGTAAAGTTTAGCTTTCAGGGTTCATTTCATGTGAAAAAAATACTTAAGTAGATGAAAAATGATTTTAAAAAGAGGTGAAGTTAATAGACATTGTAACATCTTTGGCAGCGATATAGGAAAACAATAATTACTTCAAGTTTCACTGATGTTCCACTTACTGAGGTAACGTGGGAGAGAAGATGTGCTCCACACAAGCCACCTCTGAGGGGAAGAAGAGGACCTTATTGGTGATTCTTTCAGATCGGCGACGACTGAAGAGCCAAAAGAGCAGCTCCAGACTGAGGGAGAGGGCCACCACTCCCAGGCTGACCACCTTTACTGTCCACATTGCTACCATGTAAAGAAAATAACTTTAAGAATCAAATGTGTAGCATAATGAAAACATCCTTGTCCTCATGCATGATCATAACGTGTTTTAATGTAGATTCTTTAACAGATAGAAAACAGAAAACAAGCTGAATTGTGGAGGACTCCAGCTTATCAGTTCTGAGGATTCACGCCCTTATAAACAACCTTTTCTTATTTTCTCGTCTCACCCTTCATTAGATCAGTAGTGCAATGTTTGTAGCTCCACAATGTTTTTTTTGTTTTTTTTAAATACAGAACATCTTCAACTCTGTAGGAAACCTCTATGAACGCTGTTAAAATAACGCACCACAAATCATACATTTAACACATGTAGCTTGAACACAAAGGCTTGTTCATATTTGCCAAAGAGATCTTGATTATCTCAAAGACTTTTGGGAAAATGTTCTGTATGAGACAACAGTTTGGGTCCTGTTACATCTGATGTAAATATAACACAGCAGTTCATTAAAAATAACATCATACCTACAGTCAAACATGGTGGTGGTAGAGTGGTGGTTTGAGTTGCTTTGGTGCTTCAGGATTTAGATGACTTGCAGTAATTGATTGAACCATTAATTCTCCTCTTTACCAGAAAATCCTGAAGAAGAATGAACTGGCCATCAGTTCATGCCCTGAAGTTCAATTGCAATTAGGTTATGCAGGAAGACAATGATCTGAAACATATCAGCAAGTCAACCCCCAAAGTCCAGATTTAAAGGAAATCGAGAGGCTTTGACATGACCTTAGACTGTTTATGCTTTAAAACCCTTCAGTTTGGCTGAATTTAGAGCTGGCCAAAATTCCTCTACAGTAAAGTTAAAGTCTCACTGCCAGTTATCTCAAACGCCTCATTGCATTTCTTTGCCTTGTACTTGTGACATGTGCAATGACAATAAAGTTGAATTCTAATTCTAATTCTGATGCCAAGGGTGAAAAAAACAGTTATTAGACTTTGGGGCAATTGCTCTTTTCACACAGGGCCAGGTGGGGTTTAGATAACTACCCACTTTAATAAATTAAATTATAATTTAAAAATGTTATTTTACTATATGCTCTATTGGTTTTATTTGAAAATAAATGATGTACAATATTAACATAAATGTTGCCATTATGATACTTTATATCAGAGTTAGCATAAAGCTAATTTTCACCTCCAGTCACGTGCTAGGTTACATTACAAATAATTATAACAACAATAAAACAAACAATATCTCATAAAGGGTCATTCACAAAACACACACCCACATGCCCATGAGCGCCAAATAAGAAACAACAGGAATTATCTCAGCCTGATTAGAGTACTGCAGTTCTTTTATACTCTTACTCTGGTTATCTTTGTCTAAGAAGTTTAAAAATGATCTGAAACATGTAAGTGTGACAAATATGCCAAACAAACTGTTGTTCACTGCACTTTGTTTTCGGCTTTAACCAGTAGAACGCAAATTAGCTCCCTGAATCGGTTAACCAAGCTGAACTGAGCGAATCAAACCAGCATCTTAACAGTGTTGAGCTACTGTTGCTGACTAGAAATCGAAGCACATTTGACCAATGTTAGCCTTGCGAGATGTGGAGCATGTCAAAACAGCAAAACTGAGGTTTTTATTTTATTTTATATTATTTTATTTCTTTAGAAAACAAAGGCAAACCTGAACAAGCTTCTGTCGCCACCACGTGGGAATAGGCAGCGCCAAGATCTTTGTCGTCACTATCAGGCAGTTAACAGACACGTCAGCTAGCCAATAGCAGGCCACGACGCTCACACTCTTCTCCAATTACGTAACGCGAAGAGTTACGGGTGCTGGAGCCAACGGAAGCCGTTTCCGCAAAACGGTAGCGTGTGTTTTCAACAAGAAAAGGTAAACTATCAATACATAACGTTTACCGGTCATTGTGTGTTTAATATGTGGGGATAGTTGAGGTATAATGAAATAGAATATAGCATTAAGTATTTTTTTCTATCGCGAGACGATTTGTATTGCACGAGAGAGCAACAACAAACATGCTAACGTTAGCCTGTTAACAACAGTGTGGGGCACCAGCAGCAACTAGCAGCTGGTGTTGTTCTTTTAGCAAGTATTCTCACATATATATGGTGCTGTTGGTCCAGTGTACGTGCCGTCTTTGTTGAAGCAGTGTGATTTTTGTTTCTTTCACTCAGACTCGATTCCCTTTGTGTAAAATGGGTCGTCGCAAATCCAAAAGAAAGCCTCCTCCAAAGAAGAAGATGACGGGGGATCTGGAAACTCAGTTCACATGTCCTTTCTGCAACCACGAGAAGTCATGTGATGTCAAAATGTATAGTGCCCACCTAAACACACCTGGTCTATGGTTCGTAGGTAGATTTCTTAGGTGATTGGTGGTCTCTGACGCTTCTTCTCGCTTTGTCTTTCAACAGGGAGAGAAGCAGAAACACTGGGATAATATCATGTACAGTCTGCTTGGAGGAGTTCCAGACCCCCATTACCTGTATCCTTATTTAGGTGGCAGCTCTCTTTCTCATATAGCAGCAAAGCAAATATAAGGCAGAGCAGTTTCTTGTTATTTTATTATCTTTGCACATTAAAATTAATTTTTTATATGAGGAAAAGTAGTTTGACAAAATAAAATATTAGCTCATACATTATTCAGGGGTTAAAGAAGTTCATAGGGATGTACTATAAAACCAGTTTAATGGCTTGTTGAGCTATGTTGCGCTTAAAGTCAGCGTTTTCTTTGTCACAAAAGTGATCTCGTTTTACCTTGATAAAAACCTATGCTGAACACACAACCTGGTTGAGAGTAGGTTATCTTTAGAGTTTTGGTGTAAAATTCAATTATTCTTAAAATTGATTTATTTTTCTGCAGGAAATCTACGTCCTAGCTTACGTTGTAACCAGAAACTCATTTTATCCCTGCACTGCAACCATGCACCCCGTCAAAGTAATCGTGGTATGCGTTGATCCGACATTTAGTTGCATTTCTCTGGAGGTGCACATCAAGTTACCTAGAAGGTTGTGGCTTAGTGTTAAAAAGGCACTGAGGCTCAAGCGGTTATTATGTAATTAACTTAATTTAAAGTGTTTGTTTTACCGCTCTGTGCGATTAATCCCAAGATTTGCCGCAGGAATAATCTCCTGACCTTTTCTTTTGTACCGGTCTTGTTCTTTACTATTATATGTTTTATGTTCTTGGTGGATTTTTAGACAGCATTGTATTGTCATTATCTGATAACATCTGTGAAGTGTAGGTGGCACTCACAGGTATCATTTCACGTGGAAGAAAATCCACATGATTTTATGTGAGCGCCCACAGAGCCTGAAGCAGAACACTCTTAATGGAGAAAGTTTATAACGTGCATCACAACAGTGGTTATCTAGGGTTATAGGTAGGGCTGAACGATTATGGAAAATAATCTAATTGCGATTTTTTTGCCCCAATATTGCGATTGCGATGCGATATGCGATTATTTTTTAAGGTCTTTGTCTTCTGTATTATTAAACAAAGACAAGCAATACATCATATAGTATGGCCAATACTATATTACATTAATTTTAAACTGTTCTTTCCTGGAAGACAGACCTCTGTTATGATGACATGAGGTGATGCATGAATTGATGACTGACATTTTTATTTAACTTCTTCAATCACAACAGTATATTTGAACATACACAATAGTTTATTTTTAGCTTACAAACATCTGAGCATAAAGTGCTGGCAAGGAACCCTGGTGTAAACATTAAAATGAAAGTCAGTACAATGTGCAGATTGCAGAAATATACATAAAAAAAATCTGTGGCTTTACCACACTCAGTTTTTCGACATCTGTGAACTACTAGACAGTCATTCAATTAAAAAATAATATTAAATAAATAAAACTAATAAATAAAAAATACACACATCTTACTGATCTCTGCAGTCAGTAACATTACACATAAAGTGCAAACATAATAGCAATTGTATAAACACACACACAAACACGCCTTTAAAGTTTAAAGGCGTGAAATTGGACGGTCTAGCCTTCTGATTAGCGTCACCGCTGTCTCGGTGGAGTTTAATAAACTCGGCCGTCTGCTTCTTGCTATCTAAAATATAACCAGACACTGGTGTAAATTCTCGACTGTCTCATACTTCTGTTTAATAAGTTTTCTGTTTGACGTTTAGTCAGCTGTGTGAAAACCAAGGAGGAACCCACCCGGGGGATTAATAAAGTTTTATTTTATTTAATCTAATAACTTTAATCTCAGCCAAACCGATTTACTCACGAACAAACAAAACACTGAAAAAAGCCCAACAATAACATTTTTAGGTTGTCTAAGTGACTTATATATTACGTTTAACCCGAGCAGCGAAACTCCGCGATGATCTGAAAATGATGTGCCGGGAGTTGTGCCGTTCTCGGCCGCATCAGTAACCCTCGAGCTCCCGGCTAGCTGTCGAGCTGGTGGGTAGCAGACGCCTCTGAAAACGTCGAAGCACTTTTGCAAATATGGGATATCTTGATAAACCGAGCAGATATTTGATGTTTACACAACTACTTTCTCGCCTGAAAATATGTTAAAAGTTTATTTTGTGACCCAGAAAGATTAGTATGAGTAATTTTAAAACTTAGTAGCGGTCGCCATTGCTGGAAACTGGAGTTTGGCTGGGCCGCGCTATGAATTCTGGGATATGGTAGTAATTTGGACAGCCTTCGGCGCGTCGCTGTGACGTAATCGGTCTACAAATGCGGCCTCAGGAGGATGCAGCCCATGAATTTGGACATGTCCAGAGTATAATCGCAGCCTTTGCGGTTAGAAAATTGCACTTGATCATGTCGCGATATTATCGCAAATGCGATATATCGTTCAGCCCTAGTTATAGGCTTTGACAAGCACATTAAAGCAAAGAAACTCTGGCTGTATTGAGCTTAATTCGTTGTATACTGCCTCTTTGAATAATATAGAGTGGCATTAGGCTAAAACCTTGGTCATACATATGCAGGTGGTCAGGTTGTTGGTCATTTCTTTCTTTCTTTCTTTGTGAGGCCCTATATGTTTTACTAATAGCTCGTCTTAGGAAACCTGCCTTAAATGTCAACATCAGCATTTGCCTTCATTGCCTCACCACATCACTGAAATGAGACAGTGTCTCTTTCATATACCGTGCATATGACCATAGCTTCTAACTTATCTCAGGTTGACTATGTAGTAAGTCCACCTAAAAACTAACTGGTGCATAACTAAATCAGTATTTGTTTTGGGAAAAAATAATACCGTTATCTTGTTTTCACTTGGCCACAGTAACCACATAGATTAAATCAGATATCTTGAGAGCTTAATTGTAGGTCATATGAGCAATTTAATGATATCAAATGACTGAAATACTTGGTTGTTGACAGCTGGGAGACAAGGTTAAATTATCAGGAAAAAAGAGGTGGTAGGCTGACTTTAAATAAAGGTTATATAATCAAACTATATTGTTATACTTTAAACGACAGCAGGTCACGTCATTTTTCCATCTCCGTGTAGTCTGAGACCAATATGAGGAACTGTTTAATTTTATCAGAGTAATAAAAATGTTGTGGTACAAGCTTAGAAAGGCAGGAGACCTTTGGAAAATGTTAATTCGTTTATTTTACTTCCAATAAATAACCTGGCTTCAGAATGCGATTTGCTCAAACACATTGTAATAACTGGAACTTTGTATTGATTTTTAAAGTTCACCTCATTCTCTGTCTGTGGATGTTTTTATTTTTAAGCAACAGCATCGTTTTTTTATCCTTAATCCATTCTTCCTCAGATCTGTCAGAGCCAGTTGATGTGTATAGTGATTGGATAGACGCCTGTGAAGCAGCCAATCAATAGAACTCATGAAAATGGTTAGAAACAGAGCGCAATTAAGTTCTACCCACACTGAAGAGGAAAACCTTTTTTTTCTTTTTCTTTTTGCATTGCTTGATGCATGCTTGTCATATGTTCCTGTTCACAAAAAGCTGTCAATTGCCCAATGGCCGCTTTGCAGGTTCTTGAACTCTTTATAAGCTGCCAAACAAAAAAACTGAGCTTGAATCAGCAGCAGAAATGGGAGAAAATGTGCAACTACTGATAAATAAAATATCCAAATGTCAAATTTGTGGGTACTCTGTTGCCGACACATACCTAGCATTAACTTTCTAACAGCTAACTAGACATGGATGCTACAATAATTAAACTGATAGTAAAATCTAATCTATTTTAGCTAGCTACAGACATTTTGTTGCACATTGTGAGGCCGGCTGTTTTCCTTCTAGCAGGCCTGATTTCAGAGTATGACATGTTGCGCTTTGTCTCTACACCTGTCAGAAAGGTGGTGAAGAGTTCTCCCCTTTCTGTTTAAGGTTTCAGCTCACAACTCTAGTTTTGACTCTTGAGATTTATTACATAATTTGTTCTGTGCAGTGTACCCTGATTTATCTTTACACATTTAGCAGAGCTGTCTGTTTTAAAAATACAGCTTCTTTTTTGGGTGGGTGGTTGGTTGGGGGACCTTATTGGTGATCATCTAGGTCCATTCTTTTAAAATAAAGTATTTTGCATTGAAAAAATGCTTCCAGGTATTTAGTTTCTAACTGCTAGAGATATCTAAGAGATACAAAGATTATGCAAGCGAACATATTCACATCTTAGCATTTGAATATTTTAATATGAATATTTGTATCATGAAAGAAACTATGAATATGGTATTTTAAAATGGACAACTCTTGAGTATTATTCCTACAGTTTTTCAAAGTCTGACACAAGCAACTCGATCTAGTTGAAGAGTAAAAATTGTCTTGTTTTTTTAATGATTTATACAGTCTTGGTACAAGGAATCCTGAGCCGGATGTTTGTTCAGTCCAACTGCAGTGCTGGAAAATGTCACTGAAATAGCTAATCATGAGCTTTGTGTGTATGTGTGTGTGTGTGTGTGTGTAATCTATAATGATTACTCAGATTTAAGTATGATGTTACAGATTCTGGTCATAATGCAGTCACTCAGACATCTGTGTCACAGCATTAGGTCATTCCACTCTAGAGAGGAACAAGATGTTCAAGATTCATGCTGAGCTGCTGAGTTCATGAGTTTTGAAATGTTTTTAATCCATTCAGTTTCTGTTTCTGATGTCTTTAGGTTATATGTTCATGAAATAAAATAATTTTAAGATGCACAAATGTTCTTTTAATGGGCATGTATATGCAGTAATGTGCAGTATTTCGATGCCTTGAAGTCAGTAGTTTATGCTCTATGACACTCTCCTACTCAGCCATCTGTTTTGGGTATCATGAATCAGAGCTGTTTTGTTTAATGTTTACTTAATGGATATGTTTGATTTTGATCCTGTGGTAGAGACTTAAGGGTAACCCCATCATTATTACATTTTTTATTACGCTCCACAAATCTGATGAAAATTCCAAATCCAAGCAGTATGTTATGTTTTCTGACTTACCTGTCCTGTTGATCTCACGTCTGCCGTTTAATGGGAAGAAGCAGTTTCGTTTTGCAGAAATACTCTGTAAATTATAGAAACAGCATGCTACTGTAGCTTAGTAAATATTACAAAAACAAATTCTTGGATTTTCACCCACATGTTCATAAACACATGGGGTGCTAATAAGTATTTATGGAAGCAAGAATGTGTGTGTGTGTGGGCTTGCCTCCAAATACACCACATTGTCCAGATCTTAATGAGAAAAAACACACAACCCTGTTAAAGTCTGGCTTATTAATGTGATTATTTTTTTGTAACATTTTTACGGCAATCGGTGGCTCTACAAAGAGACAGATGACTTAATTAGTTTTTTACTAAGAATTGTTAAAGTAATTAGGCTTGCCACCTTATATATTTTATGTGATATTAAAATATTCCAACAGAATAACAGAAATGTAAAATGATAACCGACATGACTGTGTGTGTGTGTGTGTACAAGCACAATTAGAAGAGATTTGCTTCCTTGAAAGGTTGAATGATTGAAAGATGTTTCCCCACATTGTTAAAAAACATTAAACTTATTTACAAGGCCATCTTATAATTTCAAATTATTATCTTTGAAATAATTTGAAAGGCAGTATTAATTAAAAATGGTACAAAGACAACAGAATGATGAAAATTAAAATTTTTATTTTTTTTTGAATTGGACAGCAGCAACATGTTTTGTGTTTTGCACAGTTTCACAGTGGTCGTATACTCGCGTGTTTAATCCACACCGTACATACGGCATAACGGCAAACACTTGTATAAAGATGTAAATGCTGGAAAGGGCGTCGGCAACTTGCATATGCTACACCGTAGGCTTTACATAGAATCACTGCATAAATATTAATAACGCGCCAGTGCTCATGAGGTTAATTAGTAACATGAATGGTTACAATTAGCATCTCAGAAGCAAACATAGGGAGTTCACCACTGTCGCAGACTGCACAGGAGAAATCATTTTAGGATTTTTATAATTTATGGTACATGATATCATTAAGAGCATCCACAGAAAAGTGTATACACAATGGGCACCGCTAATTTTAGGAAACCATTATTAGAAAATATAGTTAATCACTCCACCCACAAATCGGGGTTAAAACTACCATGTGAAAAAAAAGGAGAAAAAAACATTTAAAAAATCATCTTGGATAAGAGGAGAGGGATGTGATCTGATTTGTGATTAGCATGCAATCCAAAGGGAAGGCGTTTCTGCGAATGACATCTGTTAAGGTGCCATTAATAGTGAGCAACATATGCTTCAATCCAGACAACATCTTTTCAGGGAAAGCCTTGTTTTATTTCAGCAAGACAATGCCAGACCACATTCAATATGTATTATAACTGCAATGCTGTGTGATAACAGAGTCCTGGTGCTAAAACTGCCGGCAGTCCAGAGCTGTCACCTACTATAAACATTTGGCACACTATGAAACAAAGAAAAATAAAAAGAAGCCTGTAACTGCTAAAATCTTAATGTAAGCAAGTAATGTAAAACACCCTGCTTTCAAAAATGGTCTCCTCGGTCCCAAATGTTTACAGAGAGGTGTTTAAAAAAATGCAACAGCAGCAAACAGCACCTTGTTGCAGCTTTTTTGAAAAGTGTTGGAACCATTATGATCGTCAAATAATTGCATTTCATTTTTAATTGGCCCTTTACACAACTTTACAGAGCCTTCATCAAACTGGGTTTGTATTGTACAGTATGCTTCGCGCTAAAAGCAAAACAGTTTTTTTTTTTGGCGTTTGTGCAGTTTTGATCCTTTGATATCTTTAAACACAGAGTCAAAAATACGATTTCTGATATATAGGAAATTCCGCACAGCACAATGAAACCCTCCCTCAGCTAACAAAAGGGTAGATGGAGAAAACCAAAACGCTGATTTAATCAATTACAGTAATTTAAATGTTCCAAAGAAAACGATGGCACCTATTTGGAATTAAACGTCTCTGTGTGCAGCTCCTTATCTACTGTCTTGTGGCATTTGTGACCGTGACGCATTTTAGGAGTCCAGTATCCATTCATCCCCACGGAGTGGAGGATGTAGCAGATCACAAATGAAAGAAGACACAGTGTAGCAAGGTTGTGCACCAGGCAGGGCTGAGTGATAATAGATGAGATGTGGAGTGCCTGCCTGGGCTCTCCACCCAGGAAGAGTGTGTCCATGCATGCGAGCACTGTACTGTGTATTGTGTTTGATGATGGACCCCAGCTGGAGAGGTATTGACGACGCCTTATGAAACATGCTGGAGGATGATTACAATGGAGAATGATTATCACTTAGTCTCTTCTCTGTCTCTGCACGTCCCCTCCCACTGCCTCCCCCTCTCTTCTATTTCTCGCTTCTTCTTTCTCCTCTCCCATTCAGCACGCGAGGTCAAGTGTCACTCCGTCTCCGTTGTCAAGGCTGCCAATCACCCACACAGTGAGTGCAAGGCAACTGTTGCCAAGGAAACAGCGATTTGGTTGCTAGGCACCTGGAGCTGTGCTCACAATAGTCATTTTGTTGCTTAGAAGCGCACACACAAATACACGCCAAACCGCAGAAATGGCTTTGCCCAATCAACAAGTTTATGCAACCACGGAGTGAAATTTGTATAAATTATAATTACACACTCTTAAGAGATTTGCTTACACAGTAGTAAGAAATCGTGTGAATGATAAGGGTGTAATTTATCACGGACATAACCAGATGCTAATGTATTGCTGAATTCGCAATGAAATGCTGATTTTCTAATTTATAATACTTAGCAATAATGCGAATGCCCCCAAAATGTAAAATGTTTTATTCGAACACAGCTGCTACCTGATTAATCAGCACGCCCAAACGTCCGGGAATTTTTCAAACCCACACCTCAGCTTGATCAATAAAGAACATAAACATCCATCATTCTGACTAAAAATAGTTAACCATAAAATCAGTCAATCCCTTATTTCCTCACTGGCACGCGGACCCAGTGAACCTACTAGCTGCACCGTGAGTCATATATGTGAGATCTATCTATATGCCTATTTTTGTGAGATCCCTCAATCCCCGATTTTCCTACCAGCATCTAGATTATGTGAACATTCAGGCACTTGAGCGTATGTGCGAATGTGGGTCTGGATCTCCATCGTGACAGCCAGTCAGCTGAGCTGAACGCTGAAATGTCAGCCATGGGTGCAAGCCTTGACATGTCCTCATGTGGTACTGTCTACTGTTGCTGCTACGGGCATCAAACACACATTTTTAGCAAGATTCGAAAATAGGAATGCAACAGTGGTTGCAAGTGCAGCGGTACGATGCTTATGCACAGTTATAATATAATATATTATCCCCTTGCCTGGGGGATGTGAAGTCCAGGAACACACGGCTAGTTTTTTTCTTTTAACTTGAAATTTCTGCTCAGCTTCAGGAAAATGTTCAGTGCAGAGTGTGAAGGTCTGTGAAAGACACCCATCAACTGATAAGATTATAGGATCACTTGTGTGCACGACTGAATGACAAGGATATGCAATCAAGAATTTGGAATTAACGTCTAAGTCTGAAGACTTTTGTGTTAAGCTCCCTGAACTAATGCCTGGGGGTTTAGCTTAGTGGCATGGTACAAGTCTTTCCCACCAGCACCTCTGCAGGGGAGGCTGAATCTAGCCAATGACACAAACTCATTTCCTCCACAGGTGTAAAGGGTTGACATGGTTGATAAAACTGCGATGATAAAACCCTTTCATTGGCTGGATTGGATTTGGGCTCCTGCTAGCCTCGATTGGATTCTATTTAAAAATAAAAACCCTTTCTGATTAAACAAAATAAGCCTTTGCCATAAAAAGTCACCTCTGGGCGCTTAATTAAAAATCACCAAATGCCTCAGTTTGACTATACATTTAAATGTGTCTGCCTGGGCTCTGAGCAATGTTCTGTTTATGGTCCAGTGCTGATGATAAAGCTTCCGCTCGACTACGCGTATTCTCAAGCAATAACATCCACATCTGTATTATCAACCCAAGAATACCCGTGGTCGAGACAGGAGCAGAAATGCCCACCTCCTCCCCTCTATTACTTTCTTTCTCCTCTCGACTGTGGAGCTCACTTTCCTTTTCTGTGTGCTTCCCTTCAGCTTCTGCACTCTGAATAAGATTGCAGTGTTGAAGTAGGTCTGTGTGGAGGCACATCTTTAAGGACAGCACCTGGGATAAAAGAGACAAAAGAGATCATTTTTCTTTTTCATTTTTTATCCTTGAATGACAAGGGAGCGGCATTGCTCTGAGGTTATAATACGCATTTAACACACGCAGTCACATCTCGAGCACACTGTTAGACTGATAGCCCGACTGTAAGCAACAGCAACGCATACATCCACACACAGACACGCAGGCAGCCTGCTATGCGTCTGTACCTGAGCTGCACCAAGTAAACAGATTACACTGCCAACAGCTAGTCCCTGTGCTCTCCCCAGTATCAAGCAACCATTTAGCCAAGCGCTGAGGGAGAGGGCAGGCTCACCAATTATCAAATAGGTGTCAGTATGTGTTACACTGCACTGAGGGGAGAGAGTGATTACCAAACAGATGTTTAGTCCTCACCTCCATCCTCCCCTCCTCACCCGCTGTCTTCCTTCATACTGTTTACGACTCCGTTTTACCATCTATTCCCTTCTTCCTTTGCTTTGTCTCCTCTCCCCTCAACTATTGTTGGACCACTTCCCTGGATACGTCCCCCATCTCCTCCCCACCTCAACACACACTCTCTTTCTCTCTTGCTTGGTCCGTCCCATGGAGAATAAGCTCTACTCTCCCCTATCCACACTTGCCAATTAGAGCCACAGTAGCTGTCAGTCAATAGCTGAGGAGGAGAGAATGAGGGAGAAGGAGATTTTATTGGGAAAAGAGGGGGTGGGAGTTGTCGGGGTTACATCAGCACCACAGACAGTTCCCCCCGGAAACAAACTAGTTTACAAACCTGACTTGATGCACTCTCTTTTCTTTTCTTTTTCTCCTCTCATCTCTCACTTTTCCACTTAACCTTTCCTCTCTAATCATTGTGATCCCTCTGCTGCCTTTCCCTCTCTTTGCCACGCATTTACCCTTTTATCCCTTTGTTATCCTCGGATCAGCTTGTTTATCCATTTTCACACACACACACGAACCAATCACCTATCAGAGGTGCACTTCAGGGAACCTGACACCCCTCAAAAGTTCCCATTTGCCACTGACAAAACCCCTCACCTCTCAGACTCTGGTGATAGTCTACTTCCTATCCTGCTGTCATTCTGCGAGAAGTGCCAAAACTAGCTAGGGCCATCACATCGACAAGATCTTGACGCCTCCCTCATTACCTATACTTCTCTAGTCTTCTCGCCTCATCTCTCCCCTTCGCATCTTGCCTCTTCCTCCATCCCAACTGTCCATGTCTGGGCTGCTGATGATGACAACTCAAGTGGACGTGTCTTCTGTTCTCACCAAGAGCTGTGAAGAGATGTACGTAGGTGTCAGAGATCTGGTGTAAAAATACACCCTGCTGCTGCCCTCTTCACTACTCAGGACCGGTCTGTGTCTGCTCGGTGTCACTGGAATGTCTTCATGTAATTTGAAGACATGCTTCAGTGTGGTTTTAGCCATGTATGCGGGGGTTAAGCTATGATAGCAAGACACTCACATATGGGTGTGCCTGTGGCAGCAGTTTTGAGTGTACAGACAGGCAGGCCTTTTTTTCTCGCCTCCTTTTTACGTTCACAATCATATGAACTTGCCCTGCATGCACATTTTATAATTCTAATAATTTCTGCATAGACTTGGTAAGAACTTCATTTCGCAGCAAACGACATCTGGCTCGCATTTATAAGAAAATCCATTTCCTGAATTGACTTGATTGAAATTGAACTGGCTCCAGCTGGAGGGCCTAATGAAAGAAAATCGGTCTGTGTTTCATATTTATGTCTGATGCAATAGACTTATCAATCATTTAATGTACCTGGTATTTCAGATAGGATGCAGAATCACAAGTGGCTGTGCCAGGGGCAAAGACAAGACAGTCTTGAGATGGAGACAGACTAAGCGGATGCTGAGCTGCTGCTTGCACATTACTGCTTAATTGCTTGGAACTAAAGGCACTGTTATGAGGATGTTTATGCTTATGCCTGCAACAGCAAATCTTTCCAGTCATTTTTTTTCTTTTTTGCTACACTGTGGGGTCTTATAGTCACCACACAGACAAAAACTAAACGACCCAGCGATGGCAATTGCAAAAAATTCAGCCTATAGTGCAGAATAAGAATCCAACCCATCAGCCTTGGGCCAAACTTTTAGTGACAAACTTAAAAGAGACACTTTGGTTTCTTTAATCTTAATGCATAGGCTCCAGTTGGCCTACTAGCCCAGATAACCAGACAACCACACACACCACTGTAAAAATTGCAGATAGCCAGCACCTGTCCCCTACGTGACAGGCTTGGATATTAAGCTTTCTTTGTTTGTAAATACATCCGCTTCTACTGACAAGGAGAACCCAGTTCAGAGTGGCAGGCGTGGATTGAATCCTTAACCCTTTGCAGGGAGCGTGAAAGAGATTTTTAAGCATCTTTTCTTTTTTCTTTTTTTCGTTCTTCTTCCCCCCCCCCCCCAACCGGATACAAAGGAGGAAGACACGTTGGCATGCTGTTGTGGTTAAATATTAGCCTAAGCTGCATGCAGGTACAATTCGCATCAAGTAATCTGATAGGCATTTGGGAGTGAGGCTGCTGGGACCAACCTGTTTAGTTATCAAATCCTAAAGCGTGCCAGCGACAAATTGATAGGGCGTAATCTCATGCCATGCTGTGCTGCAAAGCGGCTAATGAAGCAGAAATCTACAAGTCTTGTTTTCTTCACTTCAGGGATTATCAACAAAATATCTTTAATAAACAGGACAGTGTAAAGTGACGGGACCCTGAGCAACAACGCCGTGCTGCGAACTATGCCCAAATCGCTTTTCGTGGTTAATGAAAGCGAAAAAAACAAAGACATTTAACTTACCGCCACGTCCACCTTTATGTCAGCTGAAAAAGCCGCTCCATATGCTGTACAACGTATCCATGCTCAAGTGTGGTGATAATAGACTGTGCTGTGCAGGGAAACGCCCCCTCCCCGCTATTCCTTTTCTCCACTGTGCGCTCCTCACCCTGCATGTGGGGAATCACATAACCACTCCTTGTTTTTTCCATTCTCTCCGAGGGAGGGATGGAGCGATGGAGCCTATGCAGCAGCATCACTATCCCATGCCATGCAACTCATCTGCAACCTCTCACCTCTCTTTTCCCCCACCTCTGATTCTTATCCCCTCCTCCTCTTCTCTTTCTTTCTTTCTTTCTTGTCCATGCCTCCATAAAACCACGCCGACAAGGACCAATGCCCCCCGCCCATAGTGCAGCGGTCCCCAAGTCCAGGGCCATAATGGACCACTGGCAGGCCCTAGAGAAAGAAAATAGAAATATTGGCTTTACACATCGAATGCAACACTGGTTGATTAATTCGCCCGCTGGCTGTAGCACACGGTGCCTTTTTGTTGTTGTTGTTGTTGTTTTTAATTTTCCTATGCAAAAAATATTATATGTGGGCGGCTTTCACACGAAATCTGTATTTATCACAGGTGTCACGTTTTGTAGTTCATTGTTCGTGGATTCGTGATGCTTTGAGCCCGCAGCAGTCTGACTAATATTCTAAATAATGTGAGTGAACAAACCTGGAAAACACAATGCAATCTGGAGCAACAGCCAGGTTTTAATCTTTCACGATATTGCTTCAACCCCATGGTCATTTTAGATTTTAGTTTGTGCTGTTATTGACTTAAAGGTCTGGGCTGTTGCAGTGCGTTACATTTGGCATTACATATACTTACCGTTGGCTCAGTTTGTTTTAAAATCTCATTTAGCTGCGTCTCTTTGGAGGGGAAACCGAATGTAGTACTTATTTGCCCACTTAAAAGAGGGTTCTGTTGTTTGTCATTGTTGTTGATGTTGATTTAATGGGACCATTTTAAAATTTACAGCCAGCAACACATTTTATGTTCACTCTGTGTTTCATTATTCTTCATCAAATAACACTCCTTTTGGGGGAGAACTGAGGATATCTGTAGTTGTGGAAGTGATATCTTTCCTCAGTCTTGCTCAACAGTTCAAGGCTTTTAGAATGCTGTATTTTTATTGCACAATGGGCCAGATGTTTTATATAGGTGACAGATATGATATGCAGCCAGCCCAGTTTTGCACCTGGACGCTCGTACTGTGTGCACAAGGTTTCTTGACTTTACCTTGCTTAAATAAGAAAGGCCTACACTGGAAAAGATTTTGTCGTGATTGCAGCATACGTTAGTCCAAAACACACGTATCCTGTGCAGCATTGGCGCTGCCTTCACAGAAGTTTGAGTCATCCATGCCGTGCTAGGTGGTCCCCTTGGACTTTGGGCTGCAGGGTGTGGCATCCACCGTTTCTCAAAAAGAATTTTAGCTTTTGATTGGTTACCTGATAGTACAACTTTTCTGCCCATCTAAAGTGAGCTTGGGAGTGGCATTTCTGGCTCTTGTTCATATTTGTTTTATCTTTGCGTGACAGAGATTTAACTTTCATTCATGGATGCAGAGACCAACTGTGTTCACTGACAGCGATTTTCGGATGTGTCGCTGAGCCCACTTTTCAGCGGTTTTCAGTAGAATCCTCACTGCAACCCAAACGGATAAAAGATTTCGACCACTTAGTGTAGATTTACAGATTTCTCACTACAGAGAATGAATCTGGATTCTCAGAGTGTTTTAATGACAATGTATACCACAGACTACATATTCTTCCAATTATCGTGTGTGTATTTATAGTTGCACTTGATTAAGGGCGTTTGCTGCAGAGTCTCAAAAAGATTTCTACTGTATATTCCCCCGGTGGAGTGTCTGTGTTCCTTTTAACAATCTTTCTCTTATATATTCAGCGGATGGTCTTCCTTATTAGACATGCTGGATAGGATTGGTGGTAAAGACATTTTTGCTCATCTCCTCATTTGGTGGTGTGTAAAAGGGCTGACCGCTCAAAACCATTAGAGTGTGTGCATGTGTATGATTGCCAAGTGCTCAGTAATGGCCGACACACGAGATAGTCTGTATACACCCTTTTCTAGTAACTTTTGTGTATGATTTGTTTTTTAATCCATTTCTTTCTTTGTGCCTTACTGTCTCTGATTTGGTCAGAGGCATCAGTAACAATAGCAGAAAGGCAGCAAACATGTAAATTTAATGTTTGAGAGCCCAGAAGGCTGATGCTGTAAGGCACTGGAGCCTCCAGGGCCATAAAATAAATGAAAGCATATTTCTTCAAATCAGCAGCCATAGCGTCTCTGTATCTCTCTCCTTTCTCTTTTGGACACACACACACATATATATACACACACACACACACAAACGTGTATATATGTGCACTCACACTCGCAGTGTTAATGGCTTCATAATTGTCAGAGGCAGACCACTGAGGGTAATCAGGAGACTGCAGCAAGGCAACAACCACTATTTGGAATTTACTATGACAGATAGTGCCTTTTTATTACTCAGAGGCCTCTGGTTTGTTTTGGGATGCGATAAACCACACTCATTTGACTACCCCCCCCCCCCCCCCCCCCCCCCCCCCTTGATACTTCTCTTTCTCTTTCTCTCTCTCATCCTCAGTCTCTGCTTCTTTTTCTCTGTCTCTCTCTCAAACACACATGCATAGCGGTTCAGTCCCAGACAGCGTGTGACTCAGGGATCAAGGCCATTACTACCAAACACTTAGTCAGGGAGTAAAGTTCAGCTAATCACAGGAAGTCACAGACACGCACACACACAAAGGCGCACACAGACAAGCATGAACGTACTCAAGGAAACGCACACATAGAAGCGCAGTCAGTCATACATGACCCTTTAATACATAAATTGAATGCCTATGAGCAGTTTGGTCTCGGGTGAGAGCCAGATATGTTTTACATTTTTCATTTTTTTCCTCAGAAGGTTTAATGGTGTAATTACATTTGCACTTCTTTAAAACTGTCTCACTCACGATGAACAGGTAAAAAAAAAAAAAAATCCAGATCAAAATCCATGCATCAGGTCCAGATATTTAGCTGAAGCCTCAGCACAATACAACGCAATAGCTCTGCACCAAATTCTACTTTTACAACCCTTCCTCATTTTCATTTTTTTTTTATAGTTGATTGCTCTGCTATATAACTGAGTGGATGGTCATGGCATTCTGATAAATTGCATCACTACATTTATAAAAATGCTAATTTTCTTTTGTCCTTTTGTGTGTGTATGTGCTGAAAGTAGTAGGCTATATGTAGAAGAGCTGCTGTACTAGCCAGTATTAGATTTCACACATGTATTTTGATGTTAATGTAACATCAGTCTGCTCTCCCAGCCTGGCTAGCTCATTCTTTCTAACTCCACCTCAGATTTGTTCCATTTTCAAGCTTGTTGTCTTCAGATCCAAGTGCTTTGAGGCAATTTATAAAACTTCACACGGCTCCCTCTGGAACCACAAAAGGCTTTATACTACTTTTTTTTTAGTTTTTTACACTTGTAGTACTCCTCCCCAAGACATTTAATAACATTTTGATGTTTAAAATCAGTGGAATCCTTTCTCTTTCACACAGGTATCTTAACAGATATGTGTGCTTCTCGTGTTCGCGTGTTTACGTCTTGCGCATTATGTTCTGTCATAACCGCTGATCTATCTCTGACTGCACTTAAAGTGATATTAACACATTCTAATCACCCAAATCAAGTTCATCATTCATCTCAGATGGCCTATATCAGCTCTAGTGGCTTGACATGTTACAAAATATCCATCCTGTTTTCTCAGTGTCTAGCTTTGAGAGAGAATTACTCATGTCCAAAACACTAATTTAACGGTCACAAGTCATTAGAATAGCACACGTAAATTATTAAATTGAGTGGTTTTGCACTCTGAGGCAGAACTTCAAGATGTAAGTGATTCATACTCTAATTGGAGTGGATGTGTGCTTTTGCTCAGTAGCCAGTTCGTACGATTGGGAATGGGGATGCTGGCAATCAGGATGTAGAAAATGTGTGTGTGTCTGTTAGTGTGTGTATGCGTGTGTCAGTGTTAACAAGAGAGACAAATAGGAACAGAGAGAGAAGCAGGTGCATCACTAATGGCTTTTTAAAAAGGTTACAGCGTAGCGCTCTTCTTTTCTAATGGGGCTCTGGCTGTGCTTGAGAAGCAATTTCCGGAAAAGATAATGTTGTCGAGAGAGTGCAGAGAGTTCTCTGTTTGCGTGTGTGTGTGCGTGCGTGCGTGCGTGTGTGCATGTGTGTATTTGTGTTGCTATTAACAAGACTGACAAACACAAACTCAAAGGAACACAAAGAGGGGCGGGAAGAGATTGGGGCAATTGAGAGAGAAAAGAGAGGGAGAGAAATTGCCTTTGTCTTTATTGCAAAGTAATTGTGCCATATTGCATTGCATTTATTAGTTGACGAATAATGCCTGCTCCCGGGCCAGCAGAGGTCTCAAGCCACAATAAATAAATAAATAAAATTTTCTCTTTTAGCATATTTTTACATTCATAATGTGGGGTTTGATTTCATAAACATTAAAGCTGGTGAGTCCTGAAAGCTCCTCTCTTGCGCTTCCCTTTCCCAGTAACCATGGTAAACAGTGCCACCCTGTGTCCACAGTTATCTGCTTCAACGTTTTGAGCCACGTTTCTGCAGATTCACAAGGAATAAAGCTGCAATCCCGAAATGCTGCAGATTTTAATAGTATATTGATAAAGACAGATTTAGACAAATGTACTTCCAAGTGCGCGTTAGATAATTAAATGCAAGTGCATATGTAAATACATTTCATGTGTTGATTGGTACATCTTAAACAAGAAGTTCAATTAAGACCACTAAGGGGCAGTACTTTCCCATTACTGCCTGCATGCTTTACAACAAACCCTGTAGTGTTTACACTGTGAAATTGACAAAATTAGTAAGAGTCGGCTTTTCAGAATATGATGTTGATGAGAATTTTATTATTTTATATTTATTTATTATTTTCCTAAAAAGGAAATGAGTGAAGCAATCACAGATGCAGACTAATTGTGGTTGTTGTGGTATCTCCAGGAACACTTCACATAAGAGAAACCCTTTTTGTGAAGTGTAGTGAGAATCTAAGATCACAGTTTGAGTCAAGCCCTAATTTCTAATATAAAGTCTTTTTGTGTCGAAATAGCAAAACGGTGTGCTGTACAATACACTGAGTACTTGTAGTATGTATTGTGCAGATGTGTGAAACTGGATCATGACTCCAGAACCTGAGCACAGACAGATCTTTCCCACAGATCATCGCATGTCATGACATACAGCAGCAGGAAAAATGGAAATTGAATTCCATCTAGTGGCGTGCTGGGTCACAGTCACACTGTCCCGGCTAGAATTCTTGTAATCAGTCACGCCGGTGTTTCATTTAAAATGTCTAACACCAATCAGCTGCAATGTTAAAATCACCAGCCTTATATTCTGTCCGTCTAGTTCTGACTCTAGACACCTCTAGCAGTGCCCTGTGGTTGGATAACCACTGTGGATCTGGTTCATTTCAGTCAGAGACATTATAATAGAGAGACATGGCACTCATATTCAAATCTATGGCACAATTACACAATGGCAAAAATGGTGATATTAGTATAATTTCCAGGGGGGAAAAAGGAGTTTTTAGAAATTCTTTTAGGGGCAAAGTCAGCACACCACTGCAGCTGTTTTTATTGAATTTGTCCCATGATGGGTTGAGATGATTTGGACATGTAAAGAGGAGGGATAGTAGATTCATTTATTTCAGCCTGTACTACTTGATTATTCCAGCATCGCCCATCATAACATACACTGGCATCAAAAGACTTTCCTTGTAGACCTTCACTGTCTTAAAATAGTTTAAAAAATATTATTGCTGGTTTTTAAATCGCTGCATAGTCGGTTTGTAGATGCGCTCTGCATCCATAAACTGCTGACTCCATATAATATTGCCTGAGATCTTCCAACATGACCTTTATAAGTAATGCCAAAGACTTGTCAGGACACTAAAGATGATCAAGCCCGTGCACTCTCAGCAGCACGACTGTGTAATTCCCTGCACGAAGAACTCTGTGAGATAAGTGTGATTTATTTGTATTGTTTTGCTTCTTTAAACCATGTGTACTTGTTTTCAATTGTTTCCACTGAATTTGAAATTGCTTTAAGTTCCAGTGAAGTTATTTTTGCATTTTTCAAATTTGTACATTCTTATTCTTTAGCACTTTGTATGTTTACTTTGTTCTCTAAAAATCCAAAAAAGTCAAAGCAAAATAAAGGGTGCTGTCAGGGAAGAGGAAAAGAGGAAGACCACAGAGACGCTTCATGGATGTAGTGAAGGAGGAGATTGATTTTTCTGGTCACTGTTGTCAAGATTAACAGAAACCATTTGTCCATTTTCTTCAGCTATCTAATTCAGGGTCACAGGGAGGCTAAAATAGGGCAAGTAAAGGGTACACCTGGGACAGGTGATTCAGCGCTAACACAGAGAGAGACCTATGGCTGGTTTAGTATTGCTAATAAACCTAACCCTGTGTATGTCATTAGACTGTGGGTGGAATTACACAGAAAAGCCTCAGCCGCCTGTGGATTTGAACCCAGGACTCAGGGGTGGCTGTAGCTGGGGGTAGTTGGGTTTGGCTAGAATGGGTCATCTACTAATTGGTGGTTGGTTGGTGGTTTGATCCAGACTGCATGCAGAATTCTTGTAATGGGGCAAGATACTAACCCCAAGTTGCTCTTTGACACAGAGTATGAATGTATGTTAAAGTTATATAAAAAGCACCAAAGCATAGTGAATATTTGTGTGAATGGCAAGTTATATAAAGTGCTTTGAGTGCTCAGCCAGAGTAGTAAAGTGCTATATAAGAACCGGTCCATTTACCATTCTTGCTAGCTGCCCAACTGAAACAAATTGTCCAAAAACCGTCACTTGCATGTGCAGCATGCACCACTACTGAATGTCCGGTATTTCAAATAAGACCATGCAACAAAAAAAGAGTAACACATAAAATCCATATCCTCATTAACGGTAGCAAACAAAGTGAAAATTAGAAAATGTAATTCACCAAGCGGTGTGTTATAATTGTGATTTATTTTGGTAAATAAATACAAAACAGTGACATTTCAACATGAAAATAACATTATTTAGACAGTTATGGTATTCTCTATCTCTTCAGTTATTTACAAAGTTTCACCGCAGGTAATCACAGAGCTATAATGAGCACCTGCTATAACAGGCATTGTTAAGAAGCCTTGGCAGGGGTCCTTCGAAGGCCTGCAGTTACACACATGTACAAGTGTGTAATTATAGCAGCTACTTTTGACAGTTTAACTTAAGAAAACAGATTGCCAAATTAACAGTTATGCTGCCATACAATGTGCTCATTATAAACATACACACAAATATGCACACGCACGCACACACACGCTTAATAAAACCTTAACAACGTCTTCTTTATATAACCCAGTGTGTAGAGTAGTATACCCTCCCTGGAGTGTCCTTTTGAACTGAGCAGAAGCAAGCAAGTTGTGAGCCAAACACCCCAATTTTATGCTTTTAGATTTCACACACTTCTCCGCTGTGCTACATTCCTGCTTTAGATCAGGCTACTACTCATGTTCATACAAGACAGCTTCAGGTAGCTTCACATTTTTCACACAATAAAACACAATGTGGTATATACTGTGTAAAAAAAAAACCTATATTCTGTACAAAAGTATACACAGCTCAGAGGGCTTACCTCTGTCTTACACACTGGTCTGTGCCATCACTGTTAGAGAATCGGTGAGAGGAAACACTGATGGAGCTAGGAACAACTAGACAGGACAGATGCATGAACTGCAGCAAACTGATGTCATAACCACTCTTATTACAGACTAGTTTTGGAAACACCAGCTGATATAAATGTAGGAAACATCATACAGGTGTCCAGTATTTAGATGAATGTACTCTGGAATAAAAGACGATGCATGGAAGTGTTAAAAAAGGGGACGAGGGAAACAGACAAAAGGGATTTTGTTTTTACAGACTTTCACATTGGAACAGGCAGTATGTCAAATCACAGAGCTCTCCATAATGTTTCACAGGATGGAGATTAATCCTACAGTACATTTAGAACACACACCTGAATAGAAAGGAATAAGGATATTTGGAAAGTTGGTGAAAATCAAATGCTGTTCACTTCGAGGATGAATTAAATGATGCCACAAAACACGTGGCATCACGAGCACAGCTGTGGTGTGTATAAATCTCTCTTCTATCACGTCACACAATATAAAATAAAATAAAATAGGATACAACACAGTTTCGTGAACACTGAGTCGGTTCATCTGTGCTATAATTTACAAAAGTGCTTTCTCTTTGACAGCATCTCTTATTGACTTTGAGGACAAAAGAAAATGTTAATACTCTCGATGGTACGTGTATTCTTATTATAAAGGTCTTTGTTCTTATTCCTGTCCTCTGCTTGTTTCTATTTAATCATCCTGAGTGTTACAAAATGGTCTTGAGGGCAATTCACTTGTGCCCGGGATTTTCTTCGATCCCCAAACCCTCAGCGCTGCTGAGTTGTTTTTTTAATTGTTTTTGTTGTTGTTGTTGTTGTTTTTAAAATATCAAGTCATCACCAGCCAACAGTCTTTATAGTCTTTGTGGAAAAACTGGACAAGAAAGCAGGAAACAGTATTGCTTTAACAGCTCTGGCTTTGGCGAGTCATGAAATGGGTCTTTTTCACCCAAAGGAGAAGGTAGGCCACCGTGGATGACAAACAGGACAGTGCAAGGTAAGGAGGGCAGGTCTCTGTCTCCGTCTGGTCCTTAGCAGATGGCGAATTTTGGCCAGGCTCGCCGTGTGTGATTTTTGCTGGTTTGTCTCATGTGACGGGTGGACCTTCAGACCTGGGTGGATTTGACTCGTCTGAGAGGCTTTCGTCCTTCAGGGTGGGCGTGGCAGGGCGGGGGGCACTCAGTGGGCAGGTCTAGACTGCGCTGGTGAGGCAACGTCGTGAGGGGAGGAGCACATCGGGAGGGGCGGGGGACGGGATTGGCTGATGGTCATGTGATCTCAGAATACGGTAGCCCTGGAGCCTAATGGGAGGACACAGGAAAGGGAGGGGAAGACGAGAGAGAAAATTCATATCAGAACACATTGTAAAATATTTGGGAAGTTCAATTTGAGCGAAAAGGGCAAATGAACTTGACTAGACTGAGATAATAACAGTAAAAAAAAAATGCCCAGTGATGATGTCTAGACAAGAGAATGGACACACAAAGCTGGGATATCAGACAGAGATCAGAGCATCTGGTACACATTAAGACATAATGAGTCAAACAAGACAGGAAGATCATTCCATAAAAGATCCATAAAATCTGACCCCTCAAATCAGCTGACTTTTTTTTAGTATATAAAAACAAAGCCTTACAAAGTTGCTCCTTCATACTGATGTATGAAAATTTTCTCTAATAGGTTGTCTTGTTGCACATATGCTTTATGAAAATATCAATTCCACAGGTCTCTGGGTGCGTGTTGTTTTGTCACTATGGTTTTTGTATATTCACGTCAAATTGCAATCCAACCTCTGCACATACAATCACTGGCAGTCACTGGTACATCTGTTCAATTGTTTAATAATGCAAATATTTAATCACATAGCAATAATTGGGTCCATTTAGATCCATGTACACATGGTCACGCTGACATCCTGAAGTATAGTCAGACTGCTTCGAGGTAATAGAAAGTAAAGAGTAACTTTAATAACCATTAATCACATCCAAGCTATGCAGAAGAGCATATCTGAACACATGTTAAACCTCAAAGCAGATCAGCCACAGCAGCAGAAGATCACCTGGTGTGTGCAACTCCTATAAATTGCACAGGAAACAGAAGATTGGAAAAATGCTGCCCAGTCTTATCAGTCTTGATTCCTGCTGCGACATTCAGACGGAATCAGAATAAAATATCAACAACATGAAAGCACTGATCCATCCTGCCTTTGATCAACAGTTCAGACTGCTGGTGTAATGGTTTGGGGAGTATTTTCTTGGCAGTCTTTGGCTCCCTTAGAACCAATTGAGCATTGTTTCACTACCACAGCCTGCCTGAGTATTGTTGCTGACCACGTCTATTCCTTTGTGAGCCGAGCAGCTATGTTCTGATGGGTTGAACATGACAATGACATCACCGTACTCCAATGGTCTCCATAGTTACCAGATCTCAATCCAATAAAGCACCTTAGGGATGTGGGGAATGGGAGATTCAGGATGTGGATGTGCAGCCAAGTAAAAATCTGCAGCAACTGTGTTTCCAGCACTTTGTTGAATCTATGCGATGAAGCATTAAGGCTATTCTGAAGGAAATGGATGTTCAATTTAAAAAAAATGGTTAGTTGTTAGTAATGATTAGTAAAGGATTTCAACACAAAGGAATCAGAGCTGGAAAATGAACCTGGCATCAAAACAAAAGACCTTTTATATTCTACTTGTTGTGACCAGCCACCTCGATCACTTGTGGATATGACCCTTAAAAGTAAATGCTTTTTTTTCTGTTCTTCTACATTACAGACTACATCCCATGATATTGACGCTCAAAGCTGGTTATAGAAATAAGAGAAAACATGCATAGCAATAGATAAGATCTGGGTTTAGACTGTAGCACTCAAAGTGGGTGTAAAATTAATCTGAAGCTCAAAAAAAGATCACAAACACTGGAAAATATGTAATATGATGGCCTGTAATATGTCAAGTTTTTTTTTCTATAATGTTAAAAATTTATATAGTTTTTCTAAAGACACTACAGCTGATTCTGAGGAGGTCAGGTTGGATGTACTCACTGATTTGTCATGGAATGAAAATGCCCAAACATTTCGATAAAAAAACAAGTACATGCACATTTAAAACATTGTTTTGATTGCTTTGGTACATTTCGTTTCCCCCACCCCTTACCTGGAGGCCACTTAACTTTTCAAGTGGACTCTCCACGCGGGGCAGGCTGAGAAGAGGCAGCCCAACGGGGGGCTCTGAGCGCTGAGGAGGTGGAGGAGTCGACGCTGCTATCTGGGTTGGCCTGAAATTGTTGATCACACATGACACCTGGTAGAGAGCAGACAAAAAAGGTGTAAAGGGAAAAGGAAGGGAGAAATTCTCTCTACTCCACTATAGAGATGGATGATTTTCTGCTGCATGAAATGCTGAAGTGTGCATGGAAACAGATAGTGAAGTGGGAGAGACTGAGATAAAAGAAAGAGGGATAGGCAATGAATTTTGCGGGGAGGCATGGAAAGAAATTTATATTCTTAGGGACACACACCAGAAATGACTTTGATCTTTGAAGTTAATACTGATACTTTGGGTCAAGAGGTCCAACACTAAATGACATTATTTGAATTATCAATATAAAAGACTCTGTTTAGTCCACGCTTTTTTTTCTTTTACAGTCATGTATGGAAGTGCATCCTTTTTGTAGCCTTAATCATCAGTAAATCCTCCCACCATCATTCCTGTAACCGTATTTTACCACATTTCTCCCTTCAACATGTCCCACACACAGAAAATGGAGTGGAACAGATCACAGTTTGAGTTTTTATGATGGTGAAGGCTCAGAAAGTACGACATCCACAAAAACAGCATGTAAACTCGAGAATGACAAGAAAATGAAACTAAAATGCAAACAGACAAAGGACAGTGACATACGAAAAGCACGCTGGTTATGTTATTCATTTATTTTTGCAACGGTTGTTCTCTGTAACTGTAAAATGGAAATACAATAAATGTGAATTAAAATTCTACCTTTAAATCACACATTTAAATACAAGAATACAAATATTAACAGAACATTCAGTCAGTTTAGTCAGAGAAGATTGTGATGTCCATTGACAGTCATTTATATTTGACAGCAAGGCCTGATGGCTACAGAACAGAGCAGGCACGATGGCAGCAGACGTGGCATTGATTAAGTCAGGCACAGAATGAAAATAAGGAGGGTGGAGGATGTAGGCGGGTTGCTGAGCAGCTTGCAGAGATAGAAGCAGCTGTAGGCAGCTTATAGCAACTGACAGCATATAAGGTGACTGTGTTCCTATCTGGAGGTGTATAAATAGGCTATGATCTATCGCCTCTTTCACCCTACTTTCTTTTACTACCCCTCTCAGTGTTTCCTCCCTCCCTTTCTCCTTCTTACCAGAAAGGCAGCAATGGCACCACCCGTTACAAATCCAGCCAGAACATCGTTCCAGTGGTTCCTGTGTTCAGTCACCCTCACCACCCCAACCAGCACAGCCAGAGACAGCAGCACCAAGCATAATGTGGGCTTCATCAGGCGGGTCCCTTTTGTCCTGAACACCAGAGTCACATACATCTGGAAAGCAGTAATATACTGAATTAGGTACATTTTTAAAATGCTATGTTATCTTAACAAAGCAAAGAGTTGAACAATGTGTTGAAAGCTCAAGCAGCAAGCTGAGATAATGCAAAATATTCTAGACACTGACTAGCTTAATAGTTCAAACAGCTTGAGTAAACCACAAGAGGCCGCACTCTGCAGGGATTTTTGAACAGCTGAGTGGTTTATCCGCAGGGAAAGCAGCATAATAAAACCACCGCAGCTGGTTTAAAGGTTCTAAAATGACAGGAGCAAGTTAATGTAATTCCAGAGAAAAGAGGCAGAAGGGTGTGCGTTCTTTTTGTCCAACTTAGTTAAGTGAACGTTTTTTACTTTATAATCTCTTACATGAACATATTTTAATTCTGAATATTCAAAACTTTGAAAGTCAGGTATAAAACTTGCCAGTTTGCAGAGGGATTGTTTTAAGAAAAGATGATTTTCGGTTTGCTATGCTCTATAAAATATATAATATTAATATAAAGACTGTGTTCAAGCTGTTTATTTCAGTATGTTCGTAAAATGTAGATTTATCTAGGGATAATCGGGAATTTTACTTCTGTTTTTTATTTGTGCACATACCTTAAAATGTGGTTGAAAGAACTACCAGGCTTAACCTTATATTTGTCATACCTGATGTAAAGTGGTAGCATTGGCTAGTGTTTGAATCCCGACACATATGATTCTGTACCCCAGGATCTCCAACGTGGAGATGGAAATGGACGACTGCCTCGTGTTTGAGGAGCAAGTGACTCTGGGATGGTGTATAGAGCCACATGGCCATGACGAAAAGGAAGATGCACACAAATGCCAATTTAAATACAGTTTATTTTAAAGAAGAAAAGAACTTTAACTAACTATAATGGATGTAGTCAGTACAATCAGCGGTGTAAGTTAGAGCATGGGTAAAGAAATGGTTCATGCAGTGTTGTTTAGTGTAAAAATCCAAACCACAGAGCCACCCAGCAACTGAGCTCAGAGGCATTTCATAGAACGCTGGTGTGCTCAAAACATCACTTCTAGATGCAATAAATCAGAAAACTGGAGTTCTGCAGCATGTGAACCTTTCATTCTTTTCAGTGTCACTGATGGGAAACAAGCCACACCAGCCCTCCAGTGCCTGTGGTTAAGACCAGCCACACAAACAGGTTGAAAGGAAGGAAGGGTGGAGGTGGTTGTCACGGGATGAAGATCAGTTCATAGAGGTACATAGGGCCAAGACTGTGGAGGGACTTGTAGAAGATCTCATATTTATATCAGTGCACTCTATTGGGAGCCAGTGTAGGCGGAGAGTAGGGTTGATGTGCTGCCAGGATTTAGTGTGTGTCAGATCCAAGCAGCTGAAAAATACTTAACAGTGGAAAAAATAACCATGTTTTCAACCTGGTACAAAAACCTGTTTGGACATCTATACATATACAAATATATGGGGGTAGTCTATTCTATTATTAGTTTTTTAAATTACAGACTGTTGAATTACAGGTGGCTGAGGGCTCCAGCTGCGTGCTAGTGTTTACGTCAGCTATCTGAAACCAGCCATGTTTTCATTTCACTTCCTTTTGAAGCATTTTTACTGTAATTATTTGACAGATATGTATGATTAATTGCACAGCCAGTCCAAGTAACCTATACTCCAAATTTGATGAGTAAAATTATAGTATTTCATTTATATTTCTTCTGGCACAAATTGGGAGGTGTATGTGTCTGTGCAATTCACCTGTACAGTCTGTGGATGCACCTTGCTTGCCAAGCTCAGCAGCTGATAACTCAGCTCTCAGCATTAGCTAGACTTGAATAATAGTAAAAATGTTAAACAATATAAACAATATTAGTCTACTTTAAGCCACTTATCAGAAACTTTTCTGGTGCTTTGTTGTGTGTTACAGCTCTTCTAAAGACTCTTCATAAAGTAAAACCAGATCATCAGTCATCTCATCCGGTGCATCTCCCTTCACCCAGACTCAAAAAAGAAAGTCTCCTACCACCGTGTAGATGGCTGAGTAGAAGCTGAGCGCTGCATCTTTGGAGGGGAAGGATTTGCGGGCGGACACCACCAGATACGGGTTTCCTGTGCAGGCTCGGTGCTCTGCGATGTACTGCAGTGGAGACTGGCAGCCCAGAGCTGTGTAGTTTGGCTTACAGGCAGATAGGAAATGAGGCGTCTGGTTTCCTGTCACCACCTGACCGGCATTGGCAAAGATGGTGGTGGTAAAGAGGCCGAAAGAGTACACACCTGAGCGAAAGACAGACAGAGTGAAAGTGAGGGAGTGTGTACAAGAAAACAAGCACTCTCCTGGGATTTCAGCTGTTATTGTTGATTTTATGTGTTTCGCACCAAATGTGTAAGGACAAGAAAGACATTGTGGACAAAACAAGACACCCCCCATAATCTTTAGTGACAATATTGTAGTTAGTTAAATGGTCTGATTGTTCAAATCTGTATTTTCTTTGATTGTGGTAAAATAATGTGTGCCCCAGTCTCCAAAAATGACATAGTGCAGGAAGCGTAGTTATTCCTCCGTTACACCACAAGAGGGAGTATCCCCTAAAATGAGCAGCTCTAGCGGGAGTAAAGAAGCCAGCCACTACCCATAAGGCAGTGCGCCTATAAGCGTTATGTGAGACTGCAAAAGTGTGGAACGCTGTGCTATGTCCATGTATATATTTGCAGGTAAGCAGATACAAGATGGTAAATAACTTAAAATGTATCTACAGATGAGTCCACGGGGTTGCAGAGAATGTGGGAAAGTTGGCCGTTAATCCCCACTATGTGTCATTAGTATATAAGTTATTGGTAGCGATGTGAATTAGCCGTGATGCTAACGATTAGCAGCTAGATCTAATTCATTAGTTTGTGCGGAAACCTCGTGGCACTTTTGTGGATTTATACCTGTACCGGGCTGTAATCACAGCAGATATAGACTGGTGGATCACACTATCTTTTGTTTATGTTTATTTCATTGTTCCACTGTAAGAAATATTAGTGGTTTGAGTTTAAACACTACCCATAAGGCAGTGCGCCTATAAGCGTTATGTGAGACTGCAAAAGTGTGGAACGCTGTGCTATGTCCATGTATATATTTGCAGATGCAGTAAAGGCGAACTCACAAAGCCACACTGGTTTCAATTCATTTTAATTCAAGTGTGCAACAAATGACTAGACAGAAGCAGTCTTTGCTTTTATGCTTCAGAACCTCAGTCTGTCATACAGATGTGGTGAAAAAGATCACAGAGCATCAACAGAATGGGACATAAAAATAAGGCTAACGAAAATGCGTCCACAGGAGACTCATGTTAAGGACAAGGGCTTTTTGTGTTTAGTCTACATACTGTAAGATAGAGATGTAGTGGTGTGAGCCTTAATGAGGCTGCACCCCAGAGAAGAGAGGATTTATTAGTTAAAGCAGAAGAAGCTCTGATCTTTAAGACTGTGACTGACCCAGAAAACGTACGATCCTACGGAGGAGAGGGTTGAAGTAACAGCAGTCAGCCGTCACTATGGTCTTCTCCTGAGCGCCTTCTGTCTTCACAAAAAAACTGGTCACCTCCCCGATAAGAATCTGGGACACACACACACACACACACACACACACACACACACACACACACACACACACACACACACACACACCCCAAGAGAGAGAGAGACCACAAACATTTTTGTCAAACAGAAAGCTTAAACTGTGCGCTTAAGTATTGATCAGCCTCGATGAATATTCTGTCAGTTAAACATGGTGCAAAGCCAAAATTATTCATGACTGTTTCTCCCACAGCCTTGATTAAAATTTCCCCTTATCATTTGGCTGATTTTATGCTGCTAGTAAATCCCGACACCAACACCTCCCATTCCTTGTCATCAGCGAAAGTTTGTTTGCCAGCGTCTATCCGGTTTTTCCGCTCAGATTTTACTGCAACTCCATAAAATCATGGATGGACTGGTTATGTCACACAAGTTAACAAGCTCGGTCTGAAAGATAAGATCAATCAAACCCATTTTATATGACTTTCTTGAAATGCTTAAAATCTATGAGCAAACGCTTTAGCTCACACTGATCGCACCCTATCACCCATCACTGTATATATCAGTATTTTTACATTCCAAAACTCATTTGAAGAGCGCACACCCAGAGCATCTGGCAGCTGTTTGAAAAGCACTTTTAAGTCAAAGCAGCAGGACCTTGATCTCTTTTGACAGGAGAATAAATTGACTAAACACTATAATACACACTCCAGGACACCATTAAACTCTGCACACTGAACCTGTCTTATCAGGGGACCTCCGCTGACAGAAGCATGGGTATATGTAGGTTGCCTGCTCATACAATATGCGTGGCCCAGGGCCAAAAGCGTGGGACGATGCTAATGCACTAAAGCTCATTGCCCTTAGTGTGGCAGATGAAGGCTGGGGTTTGTGTTACGGAGTAAGAATTACCAATAGAGGACTCGGTGTGACATGTAGTAGCGTGTGTGCCACCATAAATTATCTGTTTGCAGCATAATGTCACCTGAGTGCCGCAAAGCTATGCAGCAGGGGTGTGCAGGTTGAGAGTGTTGCTCCTGCATCCCTGCGATCACCTTCAAAGTTTAGCATGAAAATGAAGACGACCTACTACAGAGTTCTAACTATTTATCGAGATTAATTCAGCAAAAAGTGTAAATTCATTTTGCCTGAAGAGAGTTCTAGTCCCAGGAATTTTTCTTCTTAGTGGAAATTTTTCCCTTTCAAAGCAGTCCTAATGTTTGCCATCCCGTCCCTCTGAGCTATCGAGGAAATCCATTTAATGATAGTATATTGTATAGTGCTAAGTGCAAGTGATCCTGGATCTACATCAGAAGAGCTGGCGTGTGACTGAATAATAGATGAATAATAGATAAGGAATTAAAAAAATCTTTTAAAACAAGTATCGTAAGATAAATCTGTCTCAGGATGGACGATAAAGTTTTGATTTTTCAGAACTGAGTACTGGTACTGATGCTAGAGTGAGTGACAGGTGTGGGTAGGTAGAGCTATGTGTCAGAATGGAGCTGCTGTCAGTTACTGACCTTATGTGCACATCATTTCTGTGGACGTGATGGCTGTATGACACATTTATTCAGTATTTATTTATTTATTTATAAAGTTTTGTTATGTATGTAAGTGTGTTACGGTCATTCTTTGGGTCCGGATTTTCTCTAGCTGCTCTTGTGCACTGACTTGACATGTATGCGTGCACATGGCAGATTTCACCCTGTTGTGTTGCTTTCAGGCAGAGACTTGTACTCATTCATCCTATCCTGCGATGTCTCCTGCAGAGATTTAGGTGACACCCACCTGTCTCATAGTGCAAGCTTCTTGTCATTTTACTGAGGCAGAGATGTTGACTTGATATATAAAACTCTTTTTTTCCACATGAAGAAATACAATATAACAGGTAAAGCAGTTACATGTAAATTTCAGTCTGATGCCCAAACTTAAAAAGCTCTATCAAGCCTCTGTTGGTGGTCGTAAAACTTGGATCACAGTGAGTTTCACTGAGAAAGCAACACTACAAAGGAAAGGCTTTCTTGTATTTGGTTTAAAACATATGGTCAGAATCCACAGAGGCCGTGGCAGAGCTTTAGAGAGGAGGAAATGAAAGCAGTCTTTCTTTGATTCTCTGAACTGAACTTGGGCGTTGCTATAAAACTGAAAGAGAGCATCTGTCTGACAGGAACATGTGTAGTGAGGTAATTATTTAGGTTGCAAGGCAATACAAAGATTTAAGCCATCACAAGGAACTACCTTTGTAGTGTTTCTACAGTAGGATCATGATAAAACTCTTCTAATGTATTCCTGTGACTTGGCTGTGTGAAGTGAGTGTGGGGAGAATATGTAGAAGACCGGAGGAGACAGCACCACTGATGATAGATACAGTAGCTAGCAGCCAACAAGGCAGGAGGCAAAGAGACTTGCAAATGGTGCTGGCAAATAATCATTGTGAAGCTGAGATTACAGATTAAAGAGGTCTATAACAACATAATTAAAACTATCAAGAGGCTCAATCTACAATTCTCAAATTAGTTTTAGCAGCTTTCTTTCTAGTGTGGAGTGCAAAAAAGATTTTCTTTTGTTTGCTTTTGTTTTTATAACAAATCAAGGAAGCATGCCACGTGTGTGGTTTACGAGTGCTCTGGCTGCCACTAGCACGACCACAAAAAGGAAGACATCTCTGCAGGGCAGCAGGATGTGTAAGCAGCGTCACACAGACCTTATAAAGAACAGCATGCGCTAATTGGGTGCAGCGCGTTATTTGGCTATTTTTAAACTTCAGCAAAACCCACAGAAGACAGCTGCATCCCTATTTGTACATATTACACACATACTGTGTCTCGAATCTCATAATTCCATACTTATGCTCACACCATTAAGTGCCTACGCGCATTTGCGCTGACAATTATATGGCTACATTAAGTTCTCTATGAGAACGCAAATGGTGGAGTGGTGCAGTATACATTTCTAATCTTTAATGGTTGCCATCTTGACAATGTTGCAAAAACTTTCAGCGTGTAGAAGCAGGACACAGCAGCTGTTACGGCCATCAACTTATCTCCATGACCAAAAAACTTCTTTTATTTAAATGGAGAGAGAAAGAGCGTAAAAAAGAAAAAAAAAAACAAGGTGAAATGGGTTTGGGCCAGAGAAACAATGGGGTCTTGGACCCAGAAACTCCTGCCCTGAAGAAAGAAAACGAAACTAACAAGTACAGCTGCAGAAAAACAGACTTCCAGGACCGCCATCCCAGCCATCAATCATGCCATGAGAAAGAAAGAAGAGATAAGTAAGGGAGAGGAACAGAAAAGAGGAAAAGTGGATAGAGGAAACAAATACAAAGGAAAGAGCATGTAACACTGAGCTAACTGTAAAAAACAACAGTGAAGGTGGTTGTGCTGGCTCACAGAACATCACATGTGTTGTGCACATTCAGACCTCCAGAAACCTGTTCTAAAAGGTGTGTTTGTGACATTCAGTAATAAGCTGGTAAACCTAAGGGATGGATGTTTTTTTTTTTAATATATAAATAAGGACAAGTAGTTACAATTAAAGATCAAATCAAATCACGGTGCTATCAAGTCACTGAAAGGATTAAATAAATTAGAATACCATCATCTTAATCACTAATACATCCACAATTATAGCATCTTCGTTGTCTTTAAAGGTCACCAAGCTGGAATCTAGTGTAACACAATAAATATCCATCCACGCCTCCAGCTGGCATTTTCTGTTTAGCCACTGATGTTACGCATGTTTTTTTTCTTATTCATTAATGTTAAATTGTCATCTTCATTTCAGAAGAATCCAGTTCTAACTTCACAAATGCTCACAAACTGCAGAAACTAGCACAACCATCATTTCTGGTAAGAGGACAGCTAAATCTGTTCAAGACAATCCACCTCACAACTGAATACTTAGTGAAGATGCACAAACAAATATCCTAATTAAGACTATACAAATTTCCACTCAAACAACCACCTGGTTTAATTCTTTCTTATTTCTAACAGCAAATGACATTTTGTGTAATTACTGAGGGAATATTAATCGTGCACAGCTTCCTCAGACAGCATACCGAGGTTACACAAACAGTGTTACTTAATGAATACTGATTTGTCAGTATATGCCTCAGAAAATCTTTGTTACAGACCCACCTCTATATTTTTTTTAAAACATTACATAGCTTTTCAGATTGCACAGGAACAAAAACAATTCAGGAATTTATGTGTCTGCTATCTTATTTATATTCCACAGCATTGAACTCAAGTTTCTTGATGATCCCTTGAAGGCAACATCAAACTGAAGGAAAATAAAATACAGTTAGGCTGAAGGGCATGTGGGAAGACAGAGTGGAGGACACTTGTTGAAGCATGTATTTGAAGGTTTACGTTTAAATAAAATATTCATTTCTGATGTGATAGCAGTGCAATGTTCAGTGCTTTAGGAAGTGTGGTGTTTCATACAAAGCTGCAGCTACAGCTAACAACTGAATGGGCTTGTTACCCCTTCCTCTGCCATGTTTTTCCTCCCCCTAATTCTCACTGTGAGAAAATCAAGACTGCACACCAATTAGGGAAGTGGTTGCCATATCCACTCCATTATCATTAATTTTTTCCCGCTACTCCAAAGCTGTGTTCACACTGACATTCACAGGAAGGGTTCCAACTGAATTGTTATCCCCTACATGTCTCCTGCTGTCATCAGAATTATGTGGTTTCAATCCTTTTCCCCCACACCGACCTCACTAAAAGTAACTTCCTGCTGCTCCACAAAACCCCGACTTTAATCACAGTGAAACTTCTGAACGGAAATTTTAAAAAGTAGTCTTGGTTTTCCCCAGCTTTTAACAAAGAAGTCTCTTCATAGTAATCAGTAGGTAGTCCAGCTCCACCAGGACTGTACATCAATATGTGGCATTGCAAGAAGGTTTGCTACTGTTGCAGCACAGTCTCAAGAGTGTGGCAGTTTTATCAGGACACATGCTGTAACACAAGGACAGAGCACCACAGCAGACTTACCAGTGTTGGGATTTTCTGGCGAATGCTGATTGAGCTGCGAAGTGTGAGCACAGGACCCACTAAGGATGTTAGCACTTGTTAGCCACCCTCATAAAGACTATTTCTCAGAGTCTGATTAGGAACATGCACATTAGTAACCTGCTGGAAGCAATTTTGTGCCTCCTCTTCTTCCTCGCACAAAGGAGCAGAAACTGGTCCTACTACCACTCTGTCACCCCAGCTCTACTCATGTAATGGAACATCTCCTGCTAAACCACTTCCTTTTTGGTTGTCTTGTTGCTTGTCCAGTCACTTTCATTTGCACTGGGAGGAAATAAAATGGATTCACAATGGTTTCTGCTTCCTAACTGAACAGACTGACATCCATGAAGTTTTGTGTAACACTGTGATGATCAAGTATTAACTTAATTTTGTTGAACAAGGTATGTTTGAAACATAGTAATATACAGTACCTTATTATCACAGCACATATATCAAAGCTACACTTATAAATACTTTATAATAAAAAGACATGGGGATTGTTTGCAGTTTGAGAGGGCTCCCCTCAGTGATACAGAGTTAATTTGTATTTGTCTCATTGTCATAGCTTTCCAACATTTCCAACGATACAAAATAAAATTCCCCATATTCAGCCTGTTCAGCTACAAACAGCAGGCACACAGTTAGCAGCTATGGGCTCAGGAGAGACAGCAAGGTGTTGACTAATCAGTAAATCTGTGGTTTGATCCCCAGCTCATCCAGTATGTATTCTGTAGAGTCCCCAGGCAAGATACTGCACACGAAACTGCCTCAGATACATCCATGAGTTTGATGTTCGTGCATGTGTGCGTGATAGATAAAGTGCTTAAAGTCTGCAGAATAAAGTGCTGTGTGACTTTTTTTTTTTTTTTTTGGATTGCAAAAGCGTTAAAAAGGTCACTCAGTTTACATAGTCCAGCATTTAACAGAGTCACATATTTCTCTTAGTAGTTAATGGATGCTTTCAGATTAAACAGTTATAAAAGAGAATGAATAATGGAATTAATATTGCCAAGTATATTACCTCAAATGAATGCTAATGTTGTTTTTTTAATGGTAGTTGCTAGCTGTGTAAATAGGCACCTGTTGTTGGTTGTTGATAATATACTAGTACTGTGCTTTTACTGAATGAAGAGAGACCTGGCATCATGGCAGCAAAAATTCAAAAACACATGCACCACATAACAATTAAAACAAATACAATATTCTGTACCAGTATGTGAGAAATATACAATAACAGATCATTAAGAGCGACGTTAAAAACAATCACTGAAAGAGTGATGCCAGGTCTCTCTTGGAAATGAGATTTTTAAATAATAAATAAAGGATTAATAATATTATCACAGGTTTAAATGTGTGGTGTGCAACACATGTGCATGTTTTTGCTTATCCTTGCAGTCGATCACTTTCTCTCTTAGACTGTAATTCTCACTCACAAATATCTTTTTTTTACTTGTTGTATCAGTAAAAAGTCCTATTTTTTTTTTCCACAATAGGCTCTAAAAATCTGGTAGTGCCGTACCCTAATCCTTCTCCACCAATAGGATTCCTTTCCTCTTCAGCTCAGGCAAACCAGTCTTTGCTTGCTAACAAAAGATGCACTGGGTGGGTCATTGCACTGTGTTCTGAGGATGGTTTTGCCCAGGTGTGACCGGTCACCTTGCCCAGCTTTCACATTGCAAACAGGAGTTCAGAGCTCTTTCAGAACCCACACATTGCACACGACTATGTCAGCACGAATCTCTTGCTGCATAGTCAATTGAGAGAGTGAGCAAACACTAAAGATGGACATGGATGGACAAACCAACTGTCTGCCTGCTTCTCTTCCGCAGGAACACTGAAGCATTAATTCAGCAATATGCCTCCATCCCAGGCTGCTCATGCAAACGAGCAGACCGCTTATTTTGCAGCACTACTTGTTGATGTAAAGGGTGCCAGACTATGAATGTGGCCATGAAATGGACAGTCGGGCCACTTACAAATATCCTGATGGGCTCTTGCATTTGTTCTATATCAGCAATGAAAAAAAGAAAAGGCTCTTAAACCAGACAAAGCTAAACGCTGCAAGGTAGGAACATTTAGGGCGAAAAAATACACGCTACCGTAAAGCATACACACACAGACACGGATGAACATATCACTGATATTTATAACTAGTCTGTCACTTATTACATCAACCAGTGGAGCTAAGCTACAGAATGAGCGGTCTGGTGCTTTGTATGAACAGGATGGCCCATCATGGAGAAAAATCCTTGGTTGAATTGTTGCTCAGTATTCGGCAGGTGCGCCACATCGGAAATGCAACTGCAGACACAAAATTTAAAACTGCACACTATTAAAAAAATAAATAAATACAGAGAGATTTATCTGATGCTGATAGACTTACTCAACATTGTGTGCAAGGATTGGCACATACCCAATGCTTATTTACATACATACAATACCACACTCTAGATTTAACTTTTGTCACACAGAAGTATTTCCAGGCTTCCAGTGTATCAGTGATAGCAGCCAGTACTGAGTGTGTAAAATGCAATTGAACAGTTGCAATGTAAAAAAAACAGCTGAAACAAAGTTAATGTATGGAAAAGTATACTGAAAACACACAGTTTGCTGTCAGTATAAATGACATTAATACATAGAGAAAGCTTGAAAATGCTTTATAATCAAGCAGCAAGATCTTCTGTCAGCATGATTTGATTCTGACAACAACTTCATGTCAGCAGAATTTCTGTGAAACTTCAAAACTCTGCTAAAGCAGCAACAGTATATTCCTCTCGCATTTACAGCAATGCAAATTAAACCCATAGAAGATATCGCAATCGTAATCTCTGCTTTTTAGCAATAGCAAATACTCAACCACAACCACACACATATGGTCAATCAAGCCAAAAGAGAGAGAGAGAAAAAGAAGGTTGGTGCAAATATGAAAAGGGTGAAATATTATTATCCGACAAACAGATAGTAAAGCAGGTGACAAGCTTTGTGAGGAGGTTCCAGTTTAGAGGAAGGTAATGAGGTGAAACAGCATTCAGAAATACAAAGCAACTGATTCCAAGCTAATAATCTGACTCTAATGGTGCTAAGCATCGTTGGGTAATTTGAAAGTATTTGTGAGGTTCAATGAATTTGTTAAGATCAGAACAATGTGGATGGGAGCTGCCAGACTGCCAGCATGCAGCCCAAAGCAAAATATAACCTGCTTTCCATGCTTTAGGTGTCTGGTGCCATTATGTTGATTGAAAATCAATCTGATTGTTTATGGGTTGCTTTCAAAGCCATCATGAGGTCTATCTGAAAGGTATTTTTGAGGCAACACATACCATATGTATTCATGCAAAAGTGGGATATAGTATAACAAATTCCGACATGCACTGATTTGATTTGATTTAGGAGACTCCAAATGAGCAAGGCTAGGCTGTAACAGTATGAAAATACAAGTACACGAGACAGGTGTCTGAGTCCTGCCAACATTAACTTTAATTCGCACAGTCTTGGTGGACTGAAAATCCACTGAAGCAATGTGAAAATCTGACTTGGCAGTCAGTTAGTTTTGAGCAGATGTTGGCTGTTTTCTGGAGGCAGTTGCTGTGTTTTTTAGGCCATATTTATTTTTTTGTAGGACTATTCAGGGAGGGATAAAAGAGTTCTCAGGTAGTGAGAGGAGATGGCAGGATACAGGCAGGCATTTGTGTGAAAAATACCTGAAGAGAGATAACGCAACAGGGTGTGGGAATGAGACGACACGGAGATAGTGGAGGGCAGAACATGGGGTAGCAGAGAGGGGCACTAAAAAGAGAAATGATGAATGAGTGTCACAAATTGCCCTCTCCTGTCACAGAGACCAAACAACCTTCTTTGTTGAGAAAATAGGCACATTTATTCATGTGTTGTGCACAAATGTGTAGGTGTCTGTGTACAGCAAAACCCGTTAGTGTGACTTTGCGAGTCAGGGAGTAGCTGTGGAGTCTTTGATGTGCAGCCCTGACAACTAGAGGTTGAAAAAGTTATAAGGACATCCAGGGAAACAGGTGGCACAGGAATGAGAACATGAATGTGTTCGCTCAAAGTGAGGGAACAAAATCAAGAGGCTGAGTTGATCTTAATTGGCGTTTTGGGCTCTCTGTGACCAGTTTTGGGTGTAACGTAAATGGTAAATGGTCTGTATTTGTATAGCGCTTTACTTGATCCTAAGGACCCCAAAGCGCTTTACACTATACACAATCATCCACCCATTCACACACACATTCACACACTGGTGATGGTAAGCTACAGTGTAGCCACAGCCGCCCTGGGGCGCACTGACAGAGGCGAGGCTGCCGGACACTGGCGCCACCAGGCCCTCTGACCACCACCAGTGGGCAACTGGTGAAGTGCCTTGCCCAAGGACACAACGACCGAGACTGTCTGAGAAAATGCGGTCCGTTACTGTTTTTCAACAAACAGAAGGTTGAAGCTGTGTTCAGCTTACCGCATCTTATATACATACAATCACATGAGTGCTGCTGTTTGAGTGAGGAAGAGTAAAGTAGTTGTGGTAAGCCAGTCACATGACCACTTAAAGACAAAGCAACAAGGTGATATATACCAGCTTTCAAATTGTGTAGATAGAGTCAAAACCAGAGTCATGATACAAATGACTCTGGTTTTTCCCTCAAAGCTTAGTCGCGTTTACTGTCTAAGGACAGCGCTAGCAAGCACTCTGTGCTTATGAGAGAGAAAAAAACACAACAGGGGACGTTTTAGGAGTGACGGAGAGAGAGAGAGAGAGAGAGAGACAGCAGAAAAAGAGAGAGAGCGAGTTTTGAGATGTGAGAGATTTGTGTTTAGCGTGTTTGGAGTGTGTAGTTAATGCGTTGTCTTGTGTAGTTAGTGTGTAGTGTTGTGGATAGTTTTGTGTTGTGTGTCAGAACAATGAGGCAACTGCTGTCTCCAGGTAGAAACAGGAGTGATACGCCTGCTGCTGTCAGACCTGCAGATATCAGGCTGTGATGTTCTCCTTCATAGTGGACAGAAATGATTTTTTTGGAGTGGCACAAATAATTTGTGTGGCATCTTATTTAATGCAGAACAGCTGATTTGTTCTGTAAATAGTTTGAAATGGTTATTTAAAAAATTGAGGTAAAAGGTAAATGGATGCAAATAACTTTGTTTGCAAAACTTGTGCATAGGATTTTAAAATTGAAGATTTACATTTGCATTTAAAGTTATGAAATATGATTCACTAAACATGTTTGTGGTTGTTACAGTAAAAAAAAGAAAACTTTTTCTACTCTGATTTTACGATTTTTGTCTGATTTTATTGTGGTAATACAGTATATCAAAATGAAAACACAACTGTAAATTCAGACATGTGAGGTTGTGCTGAAAAGAATGATACCAAACAAGGCAAAGTAAATTCCTTTTTAAAGGTAAAATGTGGAGGGAAAATCAAAAGTAGTTAAAAATGGCCAATTATACCCTGGACCCCAGAGGGTTAAACGTTTTTTTAAAGTAACGCAATAGTTACTTTTCAAGTAATTAATTACTTTTAGAATATTGTAACTCAGTTACTAACTCAGTTACTTTTTTGAAGAAGTAACTAGTAACTATAATTAATTACTTTTTCAAAGTAACTTGCCCAGCTAGAGCCTGAACTTCAACAGGTAACTAAAGCAGTGACGAGCAGTCAGGCTTGAAGCCTCCATTTCTGCTTGTTCATGCTTCTAAAGAATCACTGTGGAATTTGCTTTGTAGGAAGTGTCTTTGTGCTGGTGTTCATATGTAAAAACTGAAGAAAAGATGGTACGTGTATCCTCATTAGGATAGGAATTTGTGTTGGTGTGTGAGCCTGTAGCCTGAGATTTCTATTGTTAGCTGGTTATTATGTACGTGTTTCAGGTCATTTTAAAGAGAAACAAAAACGTAACGAGTACTCGTGGCTTTCTCTGCTTTTAATTATGCTACGTACTTCATTACTTTTCTTGAGTAACAACCAAAACACTGCCTGGGTCTGAGTGACAGCTGATTGTGGGATGTGCTTTTGCCTGCTTTTGTAAGCATGACTCTGCACACTCATTCTTGCTTCACAAGCGAGCGAACATCAAAAAGGATGAAAGGGTGATCGTTATTATTTTAACCTCAGAGAAAAACAGCCTGTTGAAAACCTAATTTTTCAGAAATGTATTGTAAGACAACGGAGCCGTTAACAGGCATCTAATCGTCAGCTTTGTCTGTAAAGGCAGGACCTGCAAACTCATGTTTTTCTGTAACATCAGATGTATCCAGGGTGTTCAGTCAAGCGTCACTTTCAATTTCTCAGCCCCTCCGCAAAGAAATATACGAGAGCTCCTTCAAAAACAGACATCATATCACACACAGACACACAATATACGTAGAAAACAGACACACACACTCGTTCGCAGGATGCACTGTGAGTAACAACAATCAGGAATCAGTGATGCAGCATTAAATGTTGGTTTGACGTCACGACGTATAAAAAGCATGTAAAGCTTGAGGCAGAGTGTGAAAATGTAAACCGATGCATCCATTCCTTCCCTTTTTTTTGTTCCAGATTTGCGAGGACTTTTCTTCGCTAACACCTCGGGCACATCGTGAGAAAACAGTAAATTTAGCTATCCATTTACACCGTGAAATGCTCAGAGTGACTCACATTTGATGCAGTGCTACATTCCTGCTCTATGTATTTACGGTTTGTGTCTATAACGCGTGTCTTGATAGATGTCCTTTACAATTATCCACAGTTTAAAAATGATGTAATTCTGAAAACGGCTCTTCGTTGGTTAATGTGGAAAGAAGCAAATTGAAAGAAAAAAGCCTTCATAAGGATTACACTCAATCTACATAAGCCTTCTGCAAATATCACATGACATCTGTTGACACTGCAAGCCCAGTGCTCTACTTTAAACACACACGCACGCAGATACACGGCCAGCCTTCGCACAGACTAGCAATGGTAACCATGACAATTTAGCTTCATCATCACCCACACTCTCCCCATCCTTCTCTGTATCTCTAGCTCTGTTTTTACTGTTTTTATTTTTATAGGCCGGCTTTCTCAGGTCTTTGTGGAGGAGAAAGTAGGCTACCAGAAGCATCTCTCTTTTTCACTGTTTTTCTTTGATATAAATTAAAAAAAAGTCATTTCTTGCCTTCTCTCAATCCTCTAAGATTTTAACTATGACCCCAATATTCTTCCTTTCCCATTTTCTCTATTGTTTCTTTTGCATTTTCATCTCTCTCGTTCTTTGAGTCTCCCCCTCCCTGTCCTCTTCCTGCTTTGTCTCTGTTTTTTCTATTTATTTCTCTTTCCATATACTCATAATCTTCTCCCCATATAAGTTTCCTTCCATCTGTGTCCTCTTAAGAAGAAACTGAGGGATCCTGGCTCAGTGTGGGAAGAGACCTTGCAGCTAATCTACCAGAGTGCGAGTATATTGGGGGATTAGGGTTCTCATCTGCGGGTTAGACCATGTCTTACAGGCTATCACAATGGGAGCAGATAGCTGGTCAGGCGTATCAGCATGGGCCCTTCTGTCTTCATTTTTCAGACCTCAACCAAGTATGACTGGCAGTGACAGGATAAAGCTGTGATTATCCCTTATTATCCCTGCCCTTTTTTCCACTGCTCCACCTCATACACATGATGACGCAATGATCTCGCCAATGATCTCGAGACACTGTGATTTGATGGTCACTGGTCAAACAGCTTACAACTTTTTTTTTTTACCAGTGCAAACCCCTTTAGATTATGAAAAGTAGCTTATAATTCTAATAATTCATCAGTGACAGTCAGATAACTGATGCACAGGAAGTAGAATGGATTATCTATAAATTGGAAGACTTCTCTATCATTTCAATCCACACGTATAAGTGTCCTTGAGACCCTACTGCAGTTTAAAGGTTTTAAGGATCAGGACACAATACAAAACATCAGGTCCATTGCATGTCTTAAAATTAGGTAAATACATCCTCAGGTGAACAACATCACATCACATATTAAATTGTTATTATCTGTTAAACAAAAAAACTAAACCAAACGCAGAAACAGTGTTTGCCCAACTGATACAGGATTTTAAAGACATATAAAATTTGATTTATGGGCAGATATTTTTTTCCCAGACAAATAAAACATAAACTGATTTCCCCAATATTTGTGTAGTTATGTGTAGTTTTATGAGTGCCTACTAAGATAAACAGTAATGCCATTTAATTATGTTTGCAGATTTGAAAAATGAAGGTATGTGTTAATACAATAGTAAAGGAGGAAAGACATCTGAGACAGGGCCATTTCAAAATAATTGTATACCTATCATTTAGAGTGAAAAAGATTATTTGCAAGTGGAAAAAGTTCACCCCCAATGTCTGACCATGCAATGCTCAAAGAAACTGCAAAGATATAAACAAAAACAAAACAAGAGCTGCTTCTCAGACGAGCCTCAGTTAGTTAGATGTTAAAATTCTTGACAACTGGAGAAAAATGTGAAAAAAAAATATCTGTTGTTTGGAAGTGCTGGCAGGAGACGCTGTTCTCTCGAAAAAGAACATGGCAGCAGCTGCAGAGCTGCATCTGAGAAAACCACAAGACTTCAGAAACAATGTCCTTTGGACAGACGAGACCAAAGTGGAGATGCTTGGCCATAATGCACCGCACCATGTTTGGCAAAAGTCCAATTACACAATATCAGCACAAACACCTCACACCAACTGTTAACTACAGTGATGGAGGGAGGATGATCTGAGATTGTTTCACAGCCACAGGACCTGAGAACTTTGCAGTCGACGGGTCAACCATGATGTCAAAGGGTTCTAAAGTAAAATGTGGGTCCGCTGTCCGACAGCTAAAGCTTGGCCAAAACTGTGTCATGGAACAGGATGATCCCGAGCACAGCAGTAAATCTACATCAAGGTTTTGCAATGGCCGACTTAAACCTCAATGAAATGCTATGTTGGGGCTTTGAGAGCGCTGTGCATAAATAAATGTCCCTGAAAGTGATTACTTTAGTTTAGGTTGTACTGCTAAAGCTGCTTCTGCAAGCTACAGGCTCTGTAGTTTTTTCCTCATTGCGTCTGCATTTTTTGTTAAATAAATAATGACATCGTGATTTGTTGCTGTTCATCTGAGGCTGTACTTACCCAATTTTAAGATCTGGTGAGAACCAGGTGAATTTTTTATGTGCTGATATGTAGAAGGTTGTGTTTCCTTTTTCACAATTGTTAATGCCAGTCTAATTATAGTCACCTTTTGACAGTTTAATACCTTCTCTAATGCTGATCTATGACAAGGAGAAAGTACTAGGCTAATATTTTGTGATTTTACTTACTTCTTGTCCTTCTGGTAGTTCCAGACCATGCCATTTCCTCACCCTCAAGCAGCTGTCCTGAGTTTTTCCCAATGTTCCCCAGCCCCCTCATCTACTCATGCCAACAGTACACATTTGCCCATCATTTCCCTAATCAGTGTACAGCCACTTTCACTCTGTTCCCTGCAAGAATGTCTTCTGTGATTTTGCCTTCACATTCTCTGCTTATCTCTGTGGAGTAATTTTAACCAGAAAAATATTTATACTGGACTGCGTGCAGGAAAGTTTGTTTCACTTTAACCTGGTTCTAGCATTGATAAGCACACAGACACTGCTATGTGTGCTTTGTGTGACTATTAAGTCACACCAGAAACACTGCTGCCTCTCAGGGCCCCCAGAAATATTTAAGGTCCCGCTCACAAATGAAGCTACTAAGGCATACATTACACTGATCAAAGCATTTTGTTAACCTCTGGGGCTGAAAAATGAAGCCAAGACAGAAATGCCAAAAACTACATTATTTGAATGGCCACTTGAGGCTGACTCTAAACGCAATCCCCATAGATTCCCACGTTAAAATAAATAAACAGGTTTATAGCCTGTTTTAGGAAAAAATGGTTTGGTGGAACCTTAATTTAAATGCATCTGTTTAAACTAAGGCTTAAAGTTATGGATTATCTGGGTCTGACTGCTTTGACTGACAGGTGGATGCTGACACAGGCCCCTGATAGTTGTCAGCTAGGCTTCACCTCCAGTAATTCAAGTCTGGGCCTCTCTGCAGTGTTTGTAGTGTTGGTTCATTTTGGAGCATGTTTATTACACTCATCTGACACACTCTTCCAGTCTGCGGATGGAAAGCACTAACCAAGTTTGCTGAAAACTTCACATGCACTCTGTCAGCAAAACGTGGTGACTTCTAGCTCTGAAAAATCAACAACCACAGGCTTCAAAAGTTAACAAACAAAATATAGGTGACATCATAGTGTCCACATCTATGTGTTATATACAGTTTAAAGCTCTCATGCACTGCAATTCAGCAAACCATGGCAACAGACACAGAAGGTAGCACTGAAACACACAGGATTAATCAAACATAATCAAGTAAACTAGAGAGTGCAAACAATAAGCACTGAAAATACAGTGACGGCAGCATTACAAGCACCTTTTCACAGCAACTACAACATCCATGGTTTTGGAACGAAAATACTGGAAGAGTTTCAGTGTCACACTCAAATCTGTCCTCTCACCCAGTGGCTCTGCTCAGTCTTCTTCTGTCTTTCATATGTGACTCCATTATTCATGAGGGATTGTGCCCAGGCTTAGCAGTATGCAAACTTCTGGTCAATTTGTATATGATTATTTTGTTATGTTAGGCTTATGTGTGCACGAGTGTCCAAAAAATACAGAAGGTAACTGCAATCAATCCGAAATGTCTGTACAAAAGTATGAGTTCAGAGCCGTCGTGATCCACGAAAGACGCTCGTTTCAGCTTTCCTTTACAGTTTATGAGTATGTAGTTGTATGTTTCTGTGCATTGTTGTGCATGTGTGCGAGCAGATTCCTTTTGGGCTGCTTGTCAAAGATGACAAGTCTGATTAGAATAACAATAGGAGGTAAATATAGAGTAGAGAAAGGCAATAAATGGGAACAGGAAAAGCCCGGATTTTCTGAACATCATAATTTTCGAAACATTAGCATAACAAAGGCTCTGTCAAGGAGTATGATGGGGACCATTTTCATACATGAGAACTCCACTGTTGCTGGGCTCACCCACACCCTTCCACCAATTTAATCTGCAAGTCTACACCTGAGCTGGGAGTAAAGAGGGAAACCAATTTCCCTATCCACAAGTGTTTACGATGGAGAAACAGAGGACTAGTTGTTGCCGGCTGCAGTTACAGCTGACATTTCCATCTCTTTTCTGACATCTAATTGAGCAGATTGGCTGTTGTGAAGTAGGGGGAAGTGTAACTGCTCCTGAAGGTTTTTCATGTTCGAAGTAGAATAAAGGGCCATGCTCCAACTGATGTTCAGCCAGTATTTTAATCTTCTTTTCACCAGCAAACACCGTGAAAAACTATGGTGAAATGATCAATGAAAAACACGGATATTACATCAGCAGAACAAAAATTACAACTCAAATAAAACATACACACAAAGTAAATGCACCAACATACCGTGTGCGCCTTTCTACTGAACATTCATGAGCAATTGTAGTCCATATCTTCTATATTTCCACCCTTTACACAGGCCAGCATTCTCTTTCTGGCTCGAGCCTTCAGTCTCTGGTGACACGTGCGCTTAATTGAGCATCACCCCAAAGCATGTGCACTACAAAGCGCCACACTCAGGCCCACCAGTAGGTGGCGACAACACAACATGAATCCAGATTAAACACCAAATTTTGAACATTGCAATCACATAATAATTACATTTCAATGCGACGGCTACACTGCCACCAAAATTACAAAGGATTTCTATTTACATGTGTTAAACAAAATTAAATCCTGTAATTTTTAATAAATTGACAATCAAACATCAACTTATGTTACAAAAATGTTATGTTTGTGTTCTTAACCCTTGTACTACTTCACTGTAGTTTAGACCCTTTAACTAGTACCACTAGTTTCTGAACTGGTCTCTCAAGAAAAGAGACTTGTTTCAAACGTTCACCTTTCTTTCCCAGATCCTTTTGCCCTATTTGGATCTTAACCTTCCGCACTAAACCATCATCATCTTCATTGGCTTCAACCACCCTTGCCAATTTCCACTCATTTCTTGGAATATTGTCCTCTTTTAAAATCACTACATCTCCAACCTGTACATTTTGTTTAGGAGTATGCCATCGTTGTCTTAAACTAATGCTGGTTAGGTATTCCTTGCGCCACCTGCTCCAGAACAACTCTGTTAAATATTGCACCCTCCGCCACCTCTTCCTGGCGTACAAATCTTCTCTTACAAATCTACCAGGAGGCGGAAGTGGCACAGACTCTTTCATTGTGAGCAAATGATTAGACGTCAAAGGCTCAGCACTGTTGGTGTCGTTGATTGTATCAGTAGTGAGTGGACGATGGTTCAAAATTGACATGGCCTCGTAGAAGAAAGTTCTCAATGAGGTGTCATCTAACCTCCCTGTGGCTTGGGCTAGGACAGAACTCATGACATTCCTAACAGTGCGGATCTGTCGTTCCCAAATGCCTCCTCTGTGACTAGCTTCAGGAACATTCATTTGAAAGTCACACTGGTTTTTAGCTAGATAAGTAGAAATCATCTCCTTGTCTAATTCCAACAGACCCTTCTTGAACTCGTTCTTAGCTCCGACAAAATTTGTCCCTTGGTCAGATTGAATCTGTCTGACTGTGCCTCTGATTGCTATGAAGCATCTTAAAGCGTTTATAAATGCGTCAGTGGAGAGATCCTCCAACATCTCAATGTGTGCGGCTCTCGAGCTCAAACACGTAAACAATAGGCCATACCTCTTCCATTCCTTTCGACCTTGTTTCGTATAGAAGAGGCCAAAAACATCAACTCCAGTGTAGGTGAATGGGGGCAAAGGATCCACTCTGTCAAATGGCAAGTCAGCCATGCGTTGTTCTTCAGCTGGCCCACACACTTTTCTACAATTGACACACCCTTCAATGTATTTGGCCACTACCTTACTGCCACCTATGATCCAATAGCCACTTTCCCTGAGTTTGTTCAGAGTTTGGCCTCGGCCTTGGTGTTGCGTTTTGTTGTGACAGTGGTCAAGAACGAGTTGTGTGACAATGCCTTCCTTTGGAAGGATTACTGGATGCTTCAATGCAAATGATGCTGAGGATTTTCTCAACCTTCCTCCAACCCTAAGCAAGTTGTCTACCAAAATAGGATCAAGTTGATACATTTTATGAGTTTTTGGTAGTCCAGCTGAGTTTTGACTGAACCATTTGAGCTCTTCTTTAAAGGCTTCCCTCTGTGCTGCCTGGAGGAGTACAAAAGCAGCCATTTGTCTTTCTTTTACACTAATGGGTCCTGAGTTATCTCTCCTTGCAAGTCTTTTAATTCTTGCCACAACGTTAAGAGCTGTATCCCAATTGGAAAATCTTGAGAACCTCTCAAGAAAGCTGTTTTCTTCAAGGGCATTTGTCTTCAGGACCTTTACTTCTGGGTCCCCAACAAGAAGATCAGGGGAATGTTGGTTTGTGACAATTTCCCTTTCCCATAGGAATTAGTGAGCCAATTCGAGCTTAGCAGATCTGCCACCTTGAGGCCCCTAGACGCGTGATCAGCTGGATTTTGATCAGATTCAATGTAAAACCATTGCTTCGGATCAGTAGAGTCTCTTATTTTCTGAACTCGATTTGCCACAAAGACATGAAAGCCACGAGCATCATTTTTTATGTATCCAAGCGTCACTTTAGAATCGTTCCAGAAAAACTCCTCGTCAATTTTCCGCTTGAGCTCTGACCTGAGGAAGTTACTTACAGCTGCAGAAACTGCAGCTGCAGTGAGCTCAAGGCGTGGGATAGTGATTATTCTTGTGGGTGCCACTCTGGCTTTACCCATGACCAGTGCGCAATGCACGTTCTTATCAGCAACAATCCTGATGTATGAACATTGTCCATAGCCACTTCTGCTGGCATCCGAAAAATGATGCAGCTCAATTTTTTTGACCTTGCCGAAGTTCTCAGGAACAAGGCATCTTGGTATTTCAATCCTTTTTAGATTCTCCAAGTCACCGAACCATGCTTTCCATTTGGTCTCTAGTACCGGGGGAATAGGATCATCCCATCCCACTCCGCGTTTGCACATTTCCTGGCCTTTCTTTGAGGGCTACACTGAATGAGAACACGTCAGCGTCTATGTTCCACTTTACTCCCAGCACACTTTGCATTTGAATTACAGAGTAGTTCAGGTTTACATCTTTGGTCTTGCTGGCTTGTTCTGTTTCTGGGATAATGCTCATGACCTCCTTGTTGTTGCATGCAAATTTGTGCAAGCGCAGTTTCCCTTTTGCACAGACCTCTTGTGCTTCACAGACCAGCTGCTTGGCTTCCCTTACTGAATCAATGCTGATTAGCCCGTCATCCACATAAAAGTTTTTGTGAATGAATCTGGCTGCCAGTGGGTAGTCCTTTTTTTGTTCCCTGGCGAGATACTTCATGCCATAGTTAGCACATCCCGGTGATGATGCCGCTCCAAAAATGTGGACTCGCATGCGATACTCCTTAGGCTCAGTATCTGTATTCCCGTCCTTCCACCACAGAAACCTTAAGAGGTCTCGATCCTCTGGGCTGACATGGAAGCGATGAAACATTTTTTCCACATCACACATAATTGCTATTTGATGCTCTCGAAATCTGCACAAAACCCCTGCCTGAGCATTAATCAAGTCTGGGCCTGTGAGTAGGTGGTCATTTAAAGAGATGCCTTCGTGTTTAGCAGAGCAGTCGAAAACAACTCGAATTTTCTCTGGCTTCCTGGGATGATACACGCCATGGTGCGGAATGTACCATGTGTTACTACCTGATGTGCCATCTGCTTCCTCTGCATCACCATCTTTAAAGACACTATTCATGAACTTGATGTAGTCTTCCTTGTACTTTGGGTTCTTATCCATTTTTCCTTTTAAACGTTTCAAGAAAAACATTGCAAGCTGCTTGTTATTTGGAAGCTGTGGGCGTTCTCTAAAAGGCAGAGGCATTTCTAAATGGCCTTCCTCATTGTAGTGAATGCTCTCATTCAGCATCTCTAGAAACTGAATGTCCTCTTGAGATACACTCCCTTCTTTATGGTTTGTGTCCAGAAAGTCATTTTCAAGTGCTTTAATCACAGAAGCAGGTGTGACAGATGGCAGCACCTTTACTGTGACACGATGACAGATCCCTGCTGCTTCCATCGAACTTTTCCATGGCTTAATGGCTCCCACGATACTCCACCCTAAGTCTGTTTTTATTGCATAGGGATCATAATCATTTCCTGGTATGACTTCCCTTGGCTTTAGCGCTCTTGCACAGTCGTAACCGATGAGAAGAGCTATAGGACAGTCCAAGAGATCTGGCATTTCATTTGCAATGCTAAGTAGATGGGGCCACTTTTTTGCTGTCTCTCGAGTTGGAATAGTGTGTTTCTCCAATGGAATGTACTCTTGAGTGTAAGTTGGTGGCAAGTCAATGAACTTTTCTGAGTTGTACCCTCTTACCCTCAGTCCATCCACTCTTTGACTAGGTACAATCGAACACCTGTCAGTCATTGTTGTCAGCTTTAGCTTCACTGGTTCCCTGCTTGCCTGTATCTTTTCACAAATATCTTGGTCAATAAATGTGTTGCTGCTTTGGGTGTCTAGCAGAGTATAAACCAATGTCTCTTGATTCTTCGCTGATGAAGAAAGCCACACTGGAACAATCATTGAAGTGCAATCATTGTTGCCCACTCTCACACTGCACGATACGGTGGCTGCATTCTCCTCTTCTGATGGTGGTTCAGGTTCATCTCCCAGTGGAGGATCTTCATGGAGAGGAGAAGGGTGGCTTCGTCTGCAGACATTACATGTTGCTCTCTGTCGACAGTTTTTGGAAATGTGGCCGACTCGCAGACAAGCAAAGCACATATTGTTGTCCCTAATAAACTGTTTCTTTTCTTCAAGCGGCATTGCTGTAAACTTTGCACATTTATAGATAAAATGATTTTGCTTGCAGCAGATACATTCAAGTTGCCGTTTGTTCTGAGTTGAGGAAGGGTTGGGTTTTGATTTTCTGTTGCTCTTAACTGTAGTTGTGTTCTTCACATCTTTAGAGCCATTTGCTGATGTCACCAGGACACTGGCCTTCAGACGTTTTTGTTCTTTCTCAGGTTTTTCAAATGTGTTTTTTAAGGCAAACAGAGAAGAAACTGGATTACATGCTATACGCGCCTCTTCAGCCACAAAGTCTGCAAATTCTGCAAACCCTGGATATGCCTTTTCTTCATCCAGTAATTTTGTGACATAACGATTCCAGCAGGTTGTGGCCCAGTCAGGAAGTTTCAGCAATATTTTTTGATTTTCTTCACAATCATCTAAAACCTTGAGGCCTTGGATGTGAGGCATAGCATTCTTAAAAGAAATGAGGAAATCACTAAACTCTCTCAATTTAAGTGACTCCTCTTGACCAATCTTTGGCCAACTGCTTAGTTTTCCCCTAAAGTCTCTTTGAACTACAAATGGGTGTCCATAGCGTTTGTTCAGAGCACCCCAAGCTTGTTTGTAAGCTTCCTCGTCACTTCGATAAAATGTCCCTTCTAAAACACAGAGAGCTTCTCCACCAATGTACTTCTTCAAGTAGAACAGCTTATGGGCTGAATCTGTGCAGCTAGTCTCGATAAGCGCCTTAAAGCAAGTGCTCCACTCAACAAATTTAAGTGGGTCTCCTGTAAATGTAAACGGCTCTGGCACTGGGAGTCTAGACATTACTAAGGACTCTTTTAATGCCTGCACCAGAGACGGCTCACTTTCTTTTGGCACCACTTGAGTATCATAGTGAGGGGCGTGAACACTTTGTGAGGTCAGGATGAATTTACCTTCAGAGTGAGGAGGTGCAGTGCTCTGAGGAACTTGGGTGCATGGGGGACTGCTAAGTGGTTTAGGAAGCTGACTGAAAGACAAAGTACTCCTTACTTCACAATTTCTTATTTCAGCATTCATTTTTGATTCCTCTTCAGCATATACATTGTATTCTGCCGGAATGACCTCAAGATCTCTTTGATTTTCCAACATTTTCAGTTGCTCTTGTTGAGCTAATATCTCCTTTCTCCGGGCAGATATTTCCATTTCTCTGTTTATTTCAGCTTGCTTCGATGCCAGTCGTGCTGCTGCCTCTGCTTTCCTTGCAGATACATGACTTCCTTGCTGACTATGGCTGTGCTGGCTATTTCTTCCAGCTCTAGACACAGTTGAGCCATAAATTGATTCTGCACCTTCTCTTTGGAGTAACTGAAGTAGTGATTCTTTTACAGCTCCTGCATCAAACTCTTTGTCAGCATCTGCGTAACGTAGGGCTGCTCAATTAATCGAATTTTAATCACGATTACGATCTGGGTTTTCAACGATCATTAAAAATGACTGAGCCGATTATTAGCCCCTCCCTCATGCTTTACTCTCGCGCTGCTCCGTGTGGCAAATTGAGTGCACCGCTCTGCATTTCGAACACGCGTCACAACAATTAAGAGGACCCGAGGGAAGCTCGGAAAGCTAAGCAGAAGTTATTTGGAGAGAAGAGTGACTGCCGTTGGTTGAAAAGAGGTAAAAAAAAAAAAAACTTCAGTGGTGTGGAAACATTATGGGTTCGCGGAGTCAGACGTGGATCAAGTAGACATAGTGTGTAAACTTTGCTAAACACTAAACATAGATGTTTAAATTTTTCATTTATTTCTTATATTGCAAACATTTGCACTGTTATCAGTATTTGCACACTATTTTATATTATTTTTTAAAGTCATTATTCAACACATTGTTATTGTTAACCCTTTAAAGCCGGTCAGAGCAGCAAGCTCCATTTTGTGTAACTATTTTTAAATCCCGCTAAGCTAGCGCAATAAATTTTTTTCCATATGAAACCAGAGGAGTTGTACTTACATCTTATGCCATCAGCTTGTCCTAGGTCACGGTTTCCTTCCACATAAAGCTTTGCAAAAATTGCATAAAAAGCGCTTGCAGGAACAAAAACATAATATTCCAGAAACACGCTTTGCCGATCCGATCAGCTGTTCGTAACACTACCCACATTGAAAAAGACGTCAACGCGAACTATCGCATGTCCGCCATTTCCTGCCCGAAACCGGAAGTGACGTCATTTTCGCGGAAAATGTAGTTTTTTACTTGTAGGCCTTAAAAGCCTATACTGGTGTTTTTATAAGTCATGTTTGACTTTTCTGAATAGTTTCTGGGATACTTAGAACTCGAATTGCACTGCTGGAAATAGTTTAAGATAAGATAAGATAAGATAAGATAACCTTTATTAGTCCCACACGTGGGAAATTTGTTTTGTCACAGCAGGAAGTGGACAGTGCAAAAGTTATGAGGCAAAAATTAGAATACAATAAGAATAAATACAGTACACAACTGTACAGAATAGAATAAAATAAAATACTATATACAGTAGAATAAAATAAAATAAATATACAATAAGATAAAAATAGAATACAAATACAAATACTATATACAACTGAGTAAAAATACAACGATGACAGAAAGGATTATTGCACTTAGTATTATTGCATATGTATGGATGTGTGTGCTTGATCAGTTAAAGTCTTTGTTGTGGAGTCTGACAGCAGTGGGGAGGAAAGACCTGTGAAATCTCTCCGTCCCACACCGTGGGTGCCGCAGTCTCCCACTGAAGGAGCTGCTCAGTGCTGTCACAGTCTGCTGCATGGGGTGGGAGATGTTGTCCATCAGGGATGACAGCTTAGCCGCCGTTCTCCTGTCACTCACCACCTCCACTGGGTCCAGAGGGCATCCTAGAACAGAGCTGGCCCTTCAGATCACCCTGTTCAGTCTCTTCCTGTCCCCAGCAGAGATGCTGCCGCCCCAGCAGACCACACCATAAAAGATAGCAGAAGCCACAACAGAGTCATAGAATTTCTTCAGGAGTGGGCCCTCCACTCCAAACGACCTGAGTCTCCGCAGCAGGTACAGCCTGCTCTGCCCTTTCCTGTAGAGGGCGTCTGAGTTATGAGTCCAGTCCAGTCTATTGTTCAGATGAACACCAAGGTACCTGTAGCTGTCCACAGCCTCAATGTCCATACCTTGGATGTTCAGTGGTTGCAGTGGAGAATGCTTGTGCCTTATTTTGATGCACATGCTGTTTTCCTTGCAAATTTGCATCATAGGATTGTTTTTTTTGTTTTTCCTGCAGTATATAAAAATTGCTGTATCTCCAAAATAAAACTATGAAGACACTCAAAATAAATTTCCTGTTGTTGTAAACTATTTTTTGCAACTTTTTTGTATTTAAAGATTTGAGGGATAAGCCTCTTAAATTTCTCCAAGTAGAAATATATGTAAAAAACAAAACAAAAACGATTTTCAATTTTTTTCTAGTTTATTGCACTTTTTTGCAATTAATGTAGTTACTATGGACTTAATACATACATATTATTAAAATATGGGCCATAACAGTTGTATTGATGTATAGCAACTTGAAATGCTCCCACAAATGGCACTACAGCATGTAAAATAAATAATATAAGCTCTGGCCGACTTGGTTCTATGGTAGGTCTTAAAGGGTTAAATAAATATCATCAAATAATCGTGATCTCAATTTCAGTGAAAATAATCGTGATTATCATTTTTGCCATAATCGAGCAGCCCTAGCGTAACGCCTTTTCAGAAGTATCATCATCTCAGCAGAAACTGAAGTACAGCTATCCATCTTTCTTCTCATATCTTGAGATGGTGTAAGTCAGTGCACGTAAAGCCACATAATCTTGCTGTAGGTCTAACTCACATTTTTCTACTGACTTGATCATTTCAGCTAATTCTGCTTTAGAACATTCTTCTTTAAGTTTGGACCTAGTGAGCTGAATTTCTGCCTTAAAGTTTAAATATGTTGACATAAACTTTCTTTCTTTGCTTGTTATCTCTGTCTGTTTAAAATCACGCATTTTTTCTGTTAGTTGCCTTTGACGGTCTGTCCGCCTCACCTCTGCGTCAGGTTTAGATGATGGCTGAGGCAGCCCTATTTTGTGTATTTCAAGGTCTCAATGAATTTCTCCTATGCGTGCTTCAACTTCTTCTCTTTCTGCATCTTCAAGTTCAGTTTCTAATTTCTTTTCTAACTGTGCCTTTTCATCTTCTAAGGCTAGAAGTATTTGCTCAAGGATATGAGTTTCTTGTGTACTCTGCTCCATTACAATGTTTTGAACCAACAACTTAGAACAATAAAAGGAAACTTACCCAGAGTACACTACCTTAAATATCAAACAGCACAGTAATAAACTTTCAATAAATGAACAAATGTACAATATCTACACCATACAATTTTCTTTTTGGCTTTTTCTTAGATCTCTTTATGCCGTTCAAACATTTCGCTGATGTAAGAACTCACAGTCTACTCTTCCATGTGGGCTGCCGTCTTGGAAGAACGGCGTGCAGGGCTCTGGCTGCTCGCTCCATAACAGGCCACGTTTTTCACTGTAACTGCTCCTGAAGGTTTTTCATGTTCGAAGTAGAATAAAGGGCCATGCTCCAACTGATGTTCAGCCAGTATTTTAATCTTCTTTTCACCAGCAAACACCGTGAAAAACTATGGTGAAATGATCAATGAAAAACACGGATATTACATCAGCAGAACAAAAATTACAACTCAAATAAAACATACACACAAAGTAAATGCACCAACATACCGTGTGCGCCTTTCTACTGAACATTCATGAGCAATTGTAGTCCATATCTTCTATATTTCCACCCTTTACACAGGCCAGCATTCTCTTTCTGGCTCGAGCCTTCAGTCTCTGGTGACACGTGCGCTTAATTGAGCATCACCCCAAAGCATGCGCACTACAAAGCGCCACACTCAGGCCCACCAGTAGGTGGCGACAACACAACATGAATCCAGATTAAACACCAAATTTTGAACATTGCAATCACATAATAATTACATTTCAATGCGACGGCTACAGGAAGAGTTTGGTTTGTGGTTACAGAGAGCAAACGTCTTCTAAAGAGTTCACAGGTTAGAGCACATTTAATGACTTTGAGCCCAAAAAGATCAGCAGGGAAGGAGTTCAGCTTTTGTGTTCGACACCTTTGACAGAAATAACTCTAAAAAGATAGTTTCCTGAGGGAGAAGCTAGCTTATTAGAGGTGTGAGAACATTACATTTGACAAAATCATGTTCTCTGAAATGATAAGCAGCAGGGTTTTTTGTTTTTATAGCCACCTTGTCATTGAGAATACTAACCAGTAGTCACGATCAGAGATGGGCAGTAACGCGTTACTTGTAACGTGTTACTGTAATCCGATTACTTTTTTCAAGTAACTAGTAAAGTAAGGGATTACTATTGCAAAAACGGTAATTAGATTACCGTTACTTTCCCGTAGGAACGCTGCGTTACTGCGTTACTAAAACCGTGATTTTTTTGCGAGAATGTCTCATGACAGTGACATAAGCGAGTGCGACGTTCGTGACAACAGCTGTGTGCAGATCAACAATGGATCATATATCGAGTGCGGGAGAGAGTATGAGCGTGCAGCGTTTAAAGCGTGGAAGTACTGACCTTACTTTGAGTTTGATTCCATAAAAAGTGACAAAAACATTAGTGTCCATTAGCATTGTGCGTGGGAAGAAAACATCTTTTTACAGCGAAAAAAACCCCTAAACTTCCAAGCAAGCTCCGAGTGCGCTATGACGTAATGGAAAATTCACAGAGAAACTGCCGTATCCTTCCACTGACCGCTGCGGCACACCTGCACCAGGGTAAACCTCCGCCTACCCAACTCCTGCTGTACAGGTGAAAATAGAGCAACAGGACCGCTAGTCTTTGATTTTATTTATTTTCTGCTGTGTTTTACTTGCATCTATTTGAAAGAGTGAGTGTAAACACAAAAAAAAAAAAAATTTTATGTGCTGGAATGTGCAGAAAATAGGTTTAAATATTAAACAAATTTCTTCCAGTCAGAGAATGTTACATATAATTACATTTTTGCTTGATGCATAAAGTTAAAAGATTAAAATTAATAAAACTATAAAAGTTTTAAAAAGAGACTTTTCCATTTGATTACATTTTGTATGATGGATTATGCAGAAAAAGTAGAATTGGGCTGAAAGATCTATCGCTTTATCACCTCTTCAGGTTGTAAATCGTGTTTTTAAAAAGTAACTAAGTAACTAAGTAATTAATTACTTTTGAAAATAAGTAATCAGTAAAGTAACGGGATTACTTTTTGGGGGAAGTAATCAGTAATTAGTTACTGATTACTTTTTTCAAGTAACTTGACCAACACTGGTCACGATGTCATCTGTCAAATGTCCTAATCTGATACGTCCCAGCACACAGACTGGAAATATAAGCACTGGCGATTTGTTGTTTTCTGTACAATCCAGGTTTAATTTTGTGAACAATTTCCTGTTTTTATTGCAAACAGTGGCAAAAACAAAAGAGTTGACACTAAAAGACTTGAAAGGCATTTAATTTTTATGCCATTTCTTCATTTTATGGTGTTAAGCTCCACTGATGGAGCTCTTTTAATATCTCAAAATAACTCATTGTGACAAAAAGATAATTATCAAACAGCAAAAGAAAGGAAATTGACAATTAAAAAATAAAGCACTGTATCCTGTCTCTCCAGCTTCATCACGCTGATCTGCAAACACCCAGACATCTGACAAGCAGGACCATCTCCTTCCCCCGAATGCTGCATTTATTCAAAGCTACTTTGCTTTCGCCAGTCCTCTTCCACTCCCACTATTGTTCCCCTTCATCACTTCAGACCCTGTGATGGCAAAAACAGCACCATACAGATTTTCATGCATCAAGAGCTCTCCCTTGATAAACTCTGGCATGACTGGATAATGTGGTCTGTATCCCTGGTTTGCCCCAATCCCCATCTTTCTGTCACATGGAATTGCATAATGCATGAAGGTTTTTTCCCAAGCTTTAACAGACAGCAGAAAACAAACTTGGAATAGAGCCTCTTGTTTCTTCTTTCCTTCTTTTTTGGCTGCCCTAACACTTCTTTTTCATTTTCTTTTCTTTCATTTCGCCATTTCTCTGCCTCGATGTTGTAGTTTGTATTTGCTGCGTTTTGAACTCGTTCTGTCTCTGCGTCTCTCCTCTCAAAGAGCGCCCTCGCTGTGCCTTCTCACACAGTTTGAGAGGCTTATATTTAGCAGCATTAGAACGGAGCTCTCAAGGGCAAAGGTATTTAGCATTATGCCTCTGACCCACATAAAAAAGGTGGAGAAATAAACCTCTGCATTAAAAACTTCATTCATTTGCCGCACCCTTGTGTGTGAGTGTGAGTGTGCGTGTGTGTGTGTCCACGTGCTGTGAAAGCTCACACCAAGCCTGCAATTACCACTGGGTGGATTGCAGTGTGATATCAACATGTGCACATAAGGTCTCCATTCACTCAAATACACTCAAATACACACACACACATGCACGTAATTAGCAAATGGTTCAAATAGCACTTCACCTTGCTCTTTCAGCTTTGAGTGATGATTAAAATGAGTGCTGAAATGTCACCTGTAATGCATTTGCTACATGTATTGCACACGCGGGATGCTACATGCTCTGCACTGAATACTGTGTCTGTAAAAACAGAATTATCTGCAGTTGTGGAAAGTCATAGAGATCGCCTGAGGCTACTCTGACTAGTACTTAGATCCGAGCACTACTGCGTGCGCGCACACACACACACGCCGTTTTCTATCTTCACACACAAAAATGATTTTCAGTGGCCGCGGAGGAGATGTGTGCCGTCATCCTCCCACACACTTACCTTCACTGATGCACTGAAACCTACAGCATTTTTGCCAAGTACCACACAAGTGCCTTTATTTCACTCACCCTCTCACTTCCTCTCTGTGTGTCCCTTTAGCATTGTGCAGCATTCACGTACTGCACACACTCACACACAATCTGGTGTGTGTGCTATTCAGTTCTTACAGGTTGTTTGAGATTAACAAGATTTGCACTGCTTTTCAGCACAGTTAGCTTCAGAACAGACTTTTGGGTCAGAGAGATGGAGTGGACTCTGTTTTAACCAGTGCAAATCAAATTTTCACCAAGGCTAATGTGTGCTACTAGCTATTGCTTACCATTTTTTCTAACAAAAATATGTGAAGGACTTGATGGAAAAACAAATGGAAAATAAATAATTATATTATGAAAAAAAAACCCTCATGGAGCTTTTGATTGTAGTCCAGTGCCTTAGTCATTCAATCACCCTTGCTTGGGTGCGATTGCAGAAAACCATAATGGAAGCCAAAATTTATTCCAGGGTGAAAAAACAAGCTTAAATAAACAGATAAAAAGAAAAAGCAAGGCTTAATTTTAAAAAAAGTAAATGGATCCTGAAACTGAAATGCACCCAAAAAAACAAATTCATGGTCCCACACCAGTGCAGAGGTCTGACAGATGTGTTGAATAGACCTGCTTAATCTTAAAACAGCCGAAAACTTGAAATATTTTATTTGTCTTAATTCCTCGCAGCATAGTCTGAACAAAGCGCTGGAGACATTCCTCAGAGACTTTGGTTCATAATGACACAATAGCATCACACAGTTGCAGAGCTGAGGCCAGTGAACTCGCTGTCGTGTTCAAGAAATCAGTTTGAGATGATGTGAGCTTTGTGACATGCTGTGTAATCCTGCTGGTTAACATGGCAGTTACTGTTGCCTTTCTATCAGCTCAAATTAATCTGGCCATTCACCTCTCATAGCAACATGGCATTTTCACTCATAGAACTTTTTTTCAGACCATTCCCCATAAACCTCAAGAAATATTTGTGTGGGAAAATCCCAGTAGATCATCAATTTCTGAAATATTCAGACCAACCAGTCTGGCACCAATAACCATCACCCGCTTGTAGTCGCCCTTTTCCCCCCAGTTCTGATGCTCTATTTGAACTTCAGCAGGTCGTCTCGACCATGTCCACACGTCTAAATGCATTGAGTTTCTACTATATGATTGGCTGATTAGGTAACAGTCAGTTGAAGAGGTGTACCTAATAAAGTACTGGGTGAGTGTATGTTGCTCCAGTAGATCAGTAGAAAAGTACAGAGCCATTTCCAGGAATGTGTACTGAAGGGTAGGAAACACATTCTGTAAAATGTTAATGGTGAGATGAATTATATAATGTTCAGCATATTGCCAGTAAGAGGAGATTTAAATGAAATTTGAATTCCTGAGTCATGCCTCTGACACTGTCTGACCTCACATATCTGTGTAGATGAAGACAAATGTATTCCGCTGAGCAGGTCCTCACCTCACTTCAGCTGAGTTGTTTAGTTAAAGTGCATTATATTAAGCATGTAGCACTTAGAAATGTGATGTGCACATCATTTCAGAACTTTATATCACTTTGAATGGTGATGTCCTCGTCTGAACAGAATTTGGCTTTATATGTGATACAAAATACTATACAATATATATAAAACATCACTTTTTAATTTGTAAAAGACATGTAAGGTATGACTTTACTAATCGTATAGAAAATATCTTTTAATGCTCATTAACTTATTTAGCATAGCTCTGCAACCTCGCCTGAAATCCATTATTACATAATTGCCATCCTTACATATCAATGCATATGCTTTCCTGAAAACAAAGACATACCAAAGAGCTTTGCACTTTGCCATCACATTCTTGAGAGAGCCTTTTCACGCACGTTGATGCATCTCATGATGTTTTCTTTCTCTCTTTTCTTTCTCTTTCTTATCTCCTCATTATGCAGATAATTGAAGAAGTTATGCAACACAAGTGGCATAATTTTTGGATTAGAAAGTAGGATGAAAACTCTGAATCTAAGAAGACTAATGCATTTCTTTGTTACATTACAGACATATTTAATCTCATTACAGTAGTGCACTATTTTGTTTTGCTGCTTAAATGCTGTGTCAGCCAGAGGAGCACCTGCCCTGAGTGTCAGTGCAACACATGCCTATCTTACAGAGAACTAAACTAAACACATTCCTGCATGTGACAGATTCATTGAAAGGTTGTGCAAAGTTATGCAAAGACATTTCTAGGGGCACTCAAATTTCACTGTTTATCAAAGGGAGTATCTCTCGTCTCACAAAAACTGCAGTAAAATGTCTTCAGTGGCTCTGGAAGGGGGGTTGTGTAGTCAGAAAATTTAAATCTGGGGCTTTCACTTGGGTTATTCTAATAAATAAATGGACTCTAATGGAACAAAAAAAACTTCCTATATTCATTATAGAAAGTGTAGGTGTCAGCATTTCTGGAGATTCAGTCACACTAAGGGCTAGATGTCAGAACATCTCAGTCCTCATTTAATGGAGAGACTAAACGTAAATCTCCAGAGTTCTGTTATAAATATTTTAACTTGGGCAAGACAATGCAGCAAGTGTACGTGAAAAGAGAGAGCAGCAAAAAAGAAGAGGGGTTAAAGGGAAAAAAGAAAAATCTGCACAATTTCTGGTGAATTTGAAAATAATCTTGAGCTATCAAAGATAGAATCCGCACACACGAGATATGGATACTTTGTTAAAACAAGTGTTTGCACGGTCACTTGAAAGAGCTAGAGTTGTGTTTGTAGCTAAAAGTCTGAGTGAAATTTGAGGGAAAAGTTTGCAAAATGTCTGCCTTTTTCATTGTTACTAAAGAAAGACTTGTGGGATGGAGCGTTATCTTCCAGAAAAAGAGAACACAGATGCTCTGACTTTTAAAAAAGCCGCTTCCCTTCTCCAGGCAAAATCACACCACTCTGCTCCCACTCTGTACCCCGACGCTTGGAGCCTGCAAGCATTAGAGCACACGCTAGGCTCCACCTGTGCATCTGTGATATGCATGTCAACTTTGGATGATTCCTAAACTGGTGGTAAAGTCTCACACAACCTAAATATCAGTTACACACAATAATGTGCAAGTGATACATAAGTAAAACAGGCCAACTAATGATATATGTAAGTTTATAAAGTATGTGTGGAGGATTTTTTTTTATGTGTGCACTGCCCTAATATGTGTTTCCGAGGCAGACATGTCCTACTGCCAATTAATTGTAGGGCATCAAAGAAGTAGTCCCTAAGAGACAGAAGTCATGGATGCACAGCTTTGATGAGGATGTGAATGTTTCATTATTAATGATATTCAAATCTACTGATGAGAAACTGTGCATGCTGTGATTAACTTGGGGTAATTACATGAATTATAGCCACTATAAACTGATTGAGTGCCAATGAAAATTGATAAATTCCTAAAGATAATTACTAAAAGAAAGCACTTTAACACTGATTGGTCTGATCTGCTGTATTATGACTGACAGTATTCAATTCTACTCAGCTACTGAAGATGCTTCTATATGCATATTGAAGTAACAGGTGAAAATAATGAAACTGTGCCTTGCAGACCTAAATAAGTCAGACCACTCAGAGGTGATGTTTTATTCTGTTTTAATGCAATGTGGAAATAAGGACAGACTTTCTGCACACTGTAGCTATCTCTGACTGCTCTGTGGAGGACAAATATAGTGCCCGTTGCCATGGTTATTACAGAGAACGCAACCACACAAACAGAGCTGCGAGTCCACGAGGATGCACACCTACGCATCGCTACCCTGTTTTAATCCATAAACACCACGTGTAGATGAGGAGGTACTGTCCATGTGCATGTGCGTGTTTATTTCACATGCTGTGGGTCAATGTTGTGTGCATGACTGTCACGTATATTCATGTAAGATATGTGTGCATGTGTGCAGGATGATCACATGTGGAAGTATCTTTTTTTAAATTTAAGTTGAAAACAGACTCACCGTCACAGTGGGTATGGCGGTGACGAGAGAGTAGACGAGGACAGGTGGAGCCTTGCTGTTTTCTTCTGGTCCTGGGTACGGCTTGGAGTAAGCTTTGTCAAAGCAGAAGAAGCCCTGGATGTGCACGGGGAACGTGTCTGTGTACTCAAAGTAGTACGCCAACAGAACGGTCCCTGCCATGATGACCAGCTGAAAATAAAACATATTGGTTCCAGCTTTAGGATTGGATCCACAGGAGAGTGTAGGAGTTGGGAAAGAGAAGACAGCCGTAAAGAAGAGAAGTGGAAAATACTGTTGCGGGTTTTTTTTTTTTTTTTTTTTAAAGAAAAGGGGGAAAAAAGAAGAGATTTTTCCTCCACAGAGCAAAATGATGGACGCTTCCGTAATGTGTAAAATGAATCAAGTGTGCATGGAGAGATAGCGAGGGAGGAGGATGACAGGGAGGGAGGAAAGGAGGGAGAGTGAGGGAGGGAGGTAAAGATAGAGACGGAGGGAGGCAAATAAGGAGAAAGACAGATAGAGAGAAGAATGAGAGCAATGAGGGAGACAGAGTGTGAGAGAGAGAGATCCCTTCAGCTGTGTCAGTATGCTGAGTGGGAGGGTAAAGAAACAAATGGAGAGCGATCAAAGAAAAAAAAAGCTGTATGGAGGAACAGAAGAAGAGCTGAAGAAGGGCAGGAGAGAGAGTGGAGGGTGAGACACAGAGAGGTGAAAAAGAGCAGAATAGTGAGGAAGGAGCAGGCAACAGGGAAAGGAAGAACCCGGGCAAGAGCAGAGAGTATGAGAACAAGCAGAATCAGGGTACATGAGTCTGCATAACTTTGTGCTACTCTGACATTTATAAAATATCAGATTTATGCAAAGCAGGAGCTGTGAAGCATAAAATATGACCTTCATTGCTGTTAAAACATAAATAATAAATAAGCATTTCAAAGCAGATTGTATGTATGTGAGGGAGAGGACAGGAAGAGGCGATGATAAACATAGAACACATCAAAAAATGTGAGATATTCTCCCAAGATGAGACAGATGCACAAGTTCTAATTATTCATTTATACTCCAGTAAACAGCACACAGACGCTCTTTGCAGGAAAAAAAAGTGACTGCAGTGCGAGCTCCTGTAAATTTGCAACTGAAAACTGGAGGTTTGTGCAATATTAGCTTGCCCTCGCAGATCGGCCCGAAACAAAAAAAACTGCAAATGAAAAAGGAAAATGTGAGTTTAAATATAGAGAGCTGCTGATTAGTTTCCTCTTAAGCTGCAGCCTAAATGCTTGCTAGATGGACTTGCATTGTATGCGAAGGACAAATTTATCAGCAGCAAAACATGAGGAGCCTCTGCTGGCAGGCTGAGCTGGTTTGCAGCTTCAGGGACAGTGAGACAAGGAGCAAATTGTAGCGGTTTTTGTGGCTGTCACTAACAATTTCTTATTTTACTTGAAGAAAGTTTTACTATTTAGCATTTGCACATTAACAAAATATAAATGAACAAATTAATCATGTGATGAGATCCTTGGTTTTCAACCACAACAACAGAGTACTACATCATAAGTCAAAGCAGATCTTAAGAAAGGACCCCAGCTGAGAGTTAATAATTATTACAGCTTATTAATGATTTCCTAGGTTTGTTTGTTTTTGATTATGTGCTGGACTTCAGAGTTTTCCGGTTGGTTACATTTCAGTTATGCTGCCTCATCTATGTCTTGTTAAGTCTCTATGTGTGCTTGGTGTTTAGTTACTTCCTGTTTTTTTTGTCTGTTTGGTTTTGTGGGACGTTATCACTTTTTCTTCCCCTTGTGTTTTTTTTTTCTATTCAATTAACCCATGTCTTGTTTCCCCCCGCTGTGTCCTCTATCCCTGTTACCTTGTCTGTATTTGTTTTGGGGTAGGAGTAGTTTTAATGTTTTATTCTGTGTTTTTTAGTGGTTTAGTTTATACCATGTTTTTTGTATACATTTTGCATGCATGCTTTTATTCTGAAGTTTTTCTTTTACTTCCTACCCACACCTTAATCAAAAAAAATTATCTGCACCTGCTAGTGCTGCATAAAAGATGGGAGGTGAGGGCAGTCAGACAGGTGGCACAGAGCATATGCAGAGGTGGCACAAGCATGAAGATGGCAGAGCTTCACAAGAGCAACAGGATGGATTGGCCAGATGGATGCCAATGAGATTGGCCCTGGAATTGTCTGTGGAACTGGTGCTGGATGTAGTGGAGGAGTTGGAACCAGTAAGAAGGCCTTTCCCAGTGTGATACGACTGGTGAAGAGTGACTTCTGTGATGTTTGGTGTTTCAAGACTTCTGCATGTCGTCTGTATAAAAGGGACATCTAGCTCGCCGTTAGTTTTTCCATTTTTTGAAATGCTCTACTCTTGTGTTATTGTAAATAAATGACGTTAACCGCTACGCTTGAGTTTTGTACTCCTTGGCTAACACTGCCCTCATATTTTTAGCTGCTCTCCACCTGATGGAAAAGGACCTCCCCTCATTACATATTTAAGCTTTCAGTTTTCCCATGTTCCTTGTTGTGTCGAACTGGTGAGTTTCACTGTGTTTCTTCATTACATCTCTGTTTGGATTACTGGACTTTTCTCTTTTCTCGCAGCATAAAACATGTTACAAAGCTCAGTTTTCTAGCTTACCATGAGATCTACTACCAGAGGTTTTAAATGCACGTAAGTGATCAAAGTTGGTGTGCTTAAAAGAAAAATGGCACGCCTTCTTTCATTCATCTATCAGGTGGTGTTAATGAACAAAATGGGGTCTGGGTACATTCTTACGCAATACCTCATGTTGCCGTAAAAGTAAACTGCTGAACTGCTGTCATATTAGTGATATCAATAGTGTAGGTTTAAAAGAAAATCAGGCAGGAAGCCCAAATCTCAAATATATTTATTGATTATGGAGATAGTCCATAATAAATGGGGTTTTATGGAGCTCCAGTAAATGTAGTCTTCCCTGAAGTTGAAATGCAGCCAAATTTGGTGCAATGGGATTACTAAGTGAACAGGCTCTCTGCCATTTCAAGAAAAGCAGTTTTATTAAAACTTATACTTCATGTAGTTCATATATATTTCATCTTCACGATCCTTGCAACTCAGAGAAAAGGAGAAACTCACATTAAGTGTGACTTTCACACAAGTGTAACATGTAGACAGGATGCTGTGGTGGACAGATGGGTTGACAAAATACTGGATTTTACACAAAGTCCTTTATTTTTACTTTCTGATTCACTTATTTAGTTTTACTTCACATAAACATAAACCCTAAAAGCTACTACTCACTGCATTTCAGTGAAGCATCATGAAATCCTCAACAAAGTTGGAAGTGCAACGTGCTTCACTGTGTATATAACCCCATGCATCGTGCCATAGACACTGATGGGCACCTTGCACATGTCTTTGAGAAGTTAGTCACTTGTAAATGTGCTGGCTGTAGCAACATCTTGGAGACCAGTTAATGAGTGCTGTGGATTCCCGCAGTCTCAGCTGACTGTTGAGCAAACTCGCTGTTGTGTAAAGACTTCAGGGAGTCACCTGGCAAGGCAAACATGCCATCTACAAAACTCTTGCTTTAACTTCCTGCATATAATGTAACTTCAACTACACACAGAGCAAAAGATGCTTAACATGTTGAGTGCTTTTAACCGAAAGCTTCTAAAATGTTATTTCAGTTTATGCGACAATGTCAAGCAGACTTGCATTTATTCATTTGAAATGAAGAGATGTGCTGAAGGAGCTTCATCTTCTTTTACAGCACCAAAAGAGAAAGGTTTCACAGTGGCAGATGGCTGGAAAAGTGACATAACACTGAGAAACGTCCTCCAACACGTTTATGCTCTTCAGAAAACAGAGAGCCCACACGGATTAATGCTATGGGAAGGGGAGGCTTGTTATGTCTTAGATACTATTCTGCTTTATTACACAGAAAGGAGCACTGAAGATGGGATGGAGAGGGTGACCTAATTTAAACATTCATTACACACCCAGCTCTGCTGTCTGATCTGCAAGTCTACACGTTTCTCTTCAGTGTTTTTGTAAACAGTTATTGAATTTCAATGAATGGATTCCCTTCATGAGCAACAAGATCAAATAATTGATCTGTTCCTGTTGGCAATATGCAGACGTAATCTACATAACTCTGTTTATGGGAGACGTTTCACTGAGGGTCCCAAATGAAGAGAGCATCATCACGTAGGCCATTCGAGCGAAATCTTTAAAAAACACACACAGCCTGTAGTTTATATATAGACCAATAATATCAAGCAACTTATTCCTCCATGGTTTTTTCGTTTCCCTTTACATGAGCTTTGTGTGTGTGTTTGTGTTTCAGTATGTGGGTGTGTTTCCGTGAGTGTCTGTGGGCATGTGGGTGCATTCCCATGTCTGAGCAGGAACTCTGACACAGATACGCTGTGTTGAACATTTCTTTCCATCATCCATTTCTCTCTTCTGCCCGAGCAACAGAAGGCTTGAGGCAGGGAGGTGTAGATAGTGGGAGAAAGAGAGCGAGGGAGGTCTGCGAACAACCATCAAAGTTTAAAAAGCGTTTGAAAACAACCGCAGAAAACCTCCCTGGGAGATTACGCGTCATTTTGGTATCTACTTTTGCTCTACGCAACCGTCAGTGTTTGTGTACTATATGTCCCATCAGACTTATACATCGTGTACTATAAGAATTAAGCATCATGTTTGCTTGTAGTCAGAACATTCAAATGGGGGGTAATTTTCACGAGAAAGTCAAAGTAGATCATTGCAAGCCTTACGGGATTTCAACACTTCAACGGCTCTGGACCTACCTATCCCCTTACTTTCCTGGCTTTGTGTGTGTGTGTGTGTGTGTGTGTGTGTGTGTGTGTGTGTGTGTGTGTGTGTGTGTGTGTGTGTGTGTGTGTGTGTGTGTGTGTGTGTGTGTGTGTATGAAGGGGGTATATCAAGGTGTTCACAAGCCAGTCTCTCCAGTGTCCTTGGTCCTGAATATGACTGAAGCCTGAAGCATCTCACCTAGGGGGCATGATGTAAGGGGGGTTTTGAAGCCCAAGTAATCCCAGCAGCTATACTGTCTAAGGCAACTTGCCCCTGGTAAGATTTCCCAAAACAAAATGTATTCTGATTGAGAGGCCAGACTAAGTGCAATTCAAAAGACTCCTGTGACAATGATACCTAATACCCACCCGGGGTATTAGGGAGGAGCTCACTCACGACCACCAGGTGTCCAAACCTTAGTCCATGGGGCCCTTTAAGGACTAAGCCAGAGCAACCTGCATAGGCCCATCCTCCTCTGGGCCATTCAGCAGCAAGAGCAGCCAAAGAGGTCGTGTGCTTTGTGGACTGGGTTGGGGTCAAAAGCTCTTGGTCTCTGCTAAACCACTCCCCAGTTTCTAAAACTGGCTAAAAGTTCTGCATTTGGACAGATTGAAATTCTTGAGTAATTAAAGTTCGTTAACTTGGTAAAAACAGGAAATATACATAGTATTCCTACTGATTACAAATTCAGAGGTGATATATAACATTTAATCCATCTTTATTACACACAAACAAGAAACCAAATCCCTGCATATTCCGCAGGCACTGCCAGTTTGCCGTAATATCTGTAAAGGTCAAAGCAACTTCAAGTTGATGGTTTCTAATTAGCATCGAGGAACATCCTGCACAAGTCACCTTGGAATATTAATTTGCATAAAATTATTTCTAAAGCATCATGAACAGCACTGATGAATTAAAGTTGGTAGTAAGGGTGGTAATGAAGGGCTATGGCAAGCCAAATGTCATTCTGTCACAAGTCATCTTCACACATGCTCTTTAACCAGGATACTGCCGTTGTAAATTCATTAACATCTTTGCTACAATAGTAACCAGTAGAAGTGCTTAAATTTTGATTTTTTACACAGTAAGTCTTCCTTGCAGCCACTGAAAATAAATGTCTTCTTTATTGCCCCAATACGTCGCGACTCTGGCACCCTTTGAATCCAGTCGGTCCACCTGTTTGTCCCACTTAAAGGAGTGCTCACCAGATGGTCCACACCTTCCCCTTTCAATTCTGTCCTCATTTTTGTTCAGGGTGTACACACATAAGACCTCCGCCTAATTCTCACATACAAAATAAAACAAAATGTTTTATTTCCTTTTTTTAAAATTTTTAAAGTAGCATACTTAAATTTTTTGTTAAAATGTATCTTGCACTAGATTTATATCTGCTACTTGTAAATGTTCAATGTTTCTCTTAGTAATTTATCAGCTCTTTGTTAAATTCTTTAGAGGCTATTTGGGAAACTCGCCTGGAAATAGAAATAAAGCATGGTGAAATTGTAATGAAACACAGACAGAACCAGGCTTAAGAGCTGCATTCACACAAAAGTCCTCCTAATCAAACAATAAAATATGTAATTTTTGCACGCCTTCAAGAACAACAACTATCATGTGGAGGATAAGACAAAAATTCAAATTAATTCACTTTCATTTTAAGAAATGTGACGGTAGAGTGCAGAATGGGTGAGCGACAACAACTCACTGCTGTAAACATGAAATGTCTCCAAAAAACTGCAAATACATGACAACACAAAGCCAGTAATGATAGACCTCAAAGTCCAAAGAGATGCTCAAATGTGTGCCAGCCCCAACCAAGCAGCCAGAGCCTGAATTTTCAACAGGTCACCGAAGCAGAGATGAACAGGCTCGCGGAATTGAAAATAGTACAGTAAATGTTGCCCTTCTCTTTAATATGAGCACTGTTGACACAGCATTTTGAAGTGCTCTTTGTGTTTGCTTTTATCAGGTCTGCTGGTGGCTCAGTAGAACAACACTAAAAGGATGACCTTGTGTATCCTCGTCTTATTTTCAGAGTATTTGTGCACAAGCATTTGTGCGGATATTTAGCAATACGTAAGGTTTAATGTTAATATTATGAATTGCTAAGCAAACCAACATCACTCAGGTGGTAAATAAGAGTGATGCATAAGTAGAATGATTTACTTTCTGAAGGGGATAAAGTAAAGTAATGTGTAAGCACAAAAACCCACAGACTCAAAAACAGTTTCTTCCCCAAAGCCATAACTGACCTGAACTCACACATGCACCGATAACACAGCCCCCCCCCAAATTTTTTTATTCCCACTTCCTCTATGGACCACCACTGTGCAATACCAATTCTATGTGCAATAACTCAACTGTATATACACAACACTATTTATTACATATTACTTTTTTTTTTAAACGGCTTGCATATTTGTACATTATATGTATATATATATATATCTTTTTCTCTATGTTAATACTGTCCATATGTATATAGCGCTGCAGAACTGTACCCCCCCCCCCTCCCCCCAGCATGTTTACACTGAGTAGGAGATGCTCTGTATCTCATTGTACAACTGTATAGTGACAATAAAGGCATTTTATTCTATTCTATTCTATTCTATTCTAATGATAGTGTGCCAAGAGTAGAGTGACAAGTTGCTGGTTTACTGTGTATTATATATATTCTATAAGAAATGAATCCACATAATCATAGTGTCAAGAGGGCAGAGAAAGTCTGTGGCTATCACATATGTTATCACAAAAAAGGGTCTAAATAAATTTGCTTGTTATCTTCTCTGAATGTGAAAATTAGCAGTTGGTTTTATGCCACAAAGCGTGTTCCTTTCACTGCTCTGTCAGTCTGTTTCAAGAGATGTGAAATTAATCTTTCAAAGACTATAAAGGATAAAACACTAAAGCCTCGAAACATTGAATGCCAGTTCAACGACAGGAAATAAGACAATGGCTTCTGTTCACATATTTTAAAAAAAAATTCAAATATGACGAAACTAAATATTTCATGCATTTTTTAAGTCTTGGTGGACACTGAGGTTTGAAAGGCTTACTGTCATGCAAACACAACTATATGCTTGTAAATCTTTGAAATAAGAACGTACAGCCGTACTGTACTGTACAGTAAATATCATAGCACAGCCAGGAATTGGCATCCCACAAACTACACCCTTTTTGGCTCCTACCTCAAAGCACACTGTGTTCTGTTGATCTTATGTGCTGCACAATAATGTTTAACATTTAGTATTTACTGTCATATTCCCATATATCATTGTGATGTTGTTTATTCTATTACTCTTGTTCTCTTCTGCTTGCTTTCTTTTTTCTTTCTCAGCAGGTGATCCAGGTGATTGATATATGCATTTTTTTTTTCTCTGCCCGTTCTGTTGGTTTTTGTCTTTTGCCCTTCTCCCCCGTCCCTCTTCTCAGCTGTTTCTCTTTCCCTCTTTCTTTCTTCCCTTCTTTCCCCCAGTCAAGTCTGTCCCGTATTCAGTAAGTGAAAATAAAATAAACAATAAAAGGTGAATCAAATGGACCATTACGGCAAGGCTGGGATGGTCAATTTGGTAAAGTAAATCCGTTGGGCATCTTTCTTTGCCTTTAGACAACAATTCTGAGGGCAAAAGAGCCAAACGGGACAGGCCAAAAAAAAAAAAAAAAAAAAAAAGGAATTGGCATCCCTGTTTATGAATCACATAGATTTGTTATTTCTAGCCTGCTGCTTCAGAATCTGGAACAATGTTGCCAGCAGAAATGATGATGAAAAAAAGGGATTGCACTGTTATGCAATAAAACCCAATTTGATTTAGATACTAAAATCTGTCAGGATAAATTTAGCCATGGGATTAAATCAGATTTGTAAATTGCAAAAGATTCAAGAGCTTGACCTCTTTCCATCTGACCCAGTAAACTGAAATCACTTATCAGACCATGTAATTAAGACTTAATGCTTACACCTCTGCACTTCAAAGGGAGAAAAAGCAAGAAATCAAAGAGACTAATATGGGACTCGTGACAGAAAATGAGGAAAATCTCCTTCCCCTAAAAGCCCTTTAACTGGAAAGGGGGAAATGAAATGTGACAATAATGGTGCATTATGGGTAGGGAAACTAGAGGTGAAAATAGAGTGGGCATCACTAATGTCTCCTGGGGCCAAACTGTGAGTTCGCACATAACTGCTGCATGTCTACCGTCGGCCTGTGTGGAGCAGCCAGATGGCAGAAAAGTCAACTGCTAAAGTCAAACATGTTTACAGGAGGTGAGAATGTGTGGATGGAGGCTGGTGACGAGATGACAGCGTCCTGCTGCAAGAAGACAAATGTCACAGGGCTCAGGATGAACTGGAGGCATGCTGCTGCTTTTTGCTAACAGCAGGTCTGCAGTGTTTTTAAATGAATATACACTCTATACTATAACTGAGTCATAATGAGCACGGGTGAGGCTGGGTAAGCCTACATTTAAGAGATAATTTTCTATATTTAAGTATGGTTTTGCACATTTGAAACTTCATTTATATAAATTAGTTATGTTGTTTTTAATTTTTTTGAGTCATGCGTATTAGTTGCACCTGATGTAAATGTTCTGCAATAAAATCTACTTTGGAAAAGTCTAATTCCTTTGCTTCCAAGGAGCCAGACTTTATTGTAATTTTTTTAATGTGCTCTTAGTTCTCCAGGCTTTCTAACTGAATGCTTTTTCCCCACTAATTTTCAGTCCAGGCTGTAGTTTTTATGTCATTTATCACTGACCCATGAATCATTCAAGCATGAAAAAGCCCCCTAACTGGAAGGATGAAGTAGTATTGGATCTCCAAATAACAGAAAACTTAGCAGCCTGTTGCAAAAACACAGCATTTGTTCCCAATTATTTAAACGAATCTACAAAAAATGCCAAACATAACACAGTTTGACAGGCATATAATAGTATTTTTGCACTAACAAGGTGATTCCCAAATAGCTATTAGCTGCAAACTTGGCAAATCTCAGCACATTGTGCAGTGTGTCCTTGGCAGGCCTAAAAAGCTATCTGCAGCAGATAAACAGCATCTGGAAGTCATGTCCTTAAGAAATAGGAAAAGAAATCCAGCAAAGACCTGACACAGGACCTGAAATATTTATCTCTACTGTTGACTGAAGCCTCATCAGAAATGGTTTTAGTGGAAGGGTGGGCATCCCTTGTTAAGGAAGGGAAGCAGGGAGAAAAGGCTGAGGTATGGCAAATTACTCAAGAAAAAAAATCAGCAGTCACAGATCTTTTAAAGCTGAAAATTGTCGTCATCAACATATCCATATATACAGAAGACGGCAGAAGTGAGTGTCTATCTGTAAAACACAGTGGAGGCTCTGTCATAGTTTCTGGCTGCTTCTCAGGCAGTGGTGTTGGAGACGTTAAAAACTGATGAATTATGAATGCAGAAAAGTACAAGCAGATCTTGATCCATCATGCAATATCACCTGAAAAGCATCTGACTGTCAACAGCTTCATTTGTTAGCATGACAATGATCCAAAACACACAATGAAACACTATCAATCATGGATTGGCCTTCCCAGAGCCCAGACCTCAACATTACTGAAGCAGTGTGATCTTGACAGAGAACAGAACAGCAGCCAACATCCAAAGAAGAGCTTTGAATCACCTCCAAGAAACGTGGAGAATTATTCCTGAAGACTATTTAAAGAAATAAGAAGAAAGCTTTCCCAATAGAGTTAAGGCTGTGTTGGAGAAAAAAGACATCAAATATTTAATTTCAAGCTTGTTAAAACGATAAAAAATCTGTTTTTGTCTTATATAAAGTATGCATCTAAGCACCTGTTTCACTAACTTGCTACATACATTTTCTATTTTCCTAGCTTCATATAAATAAATGAGGGGTAGTGCAAGAGTTTTACATCACAATGTATGCTTTTAAAGGGAAAGTTTAACCCATAATCAAATTTACTTACATTTGTCCTCTGACTGCCTCCCTCAGCTGACTGGTAATATTGGCTTCTTTTAACTGGCGGATGCAGACAGATAACTGTTTCTAAATGAAACATATCACGGTACAATTATCATTTAGTTCTATTATATTAAAGAGAAAGCAAACATTTTTGCAGCAGATACCTGCAAAACCAGACAACCCACACCAAAGCAGTCTGTGTGAATGAACATCACAACAGGGCAGAAGAAAAATATGTAAATTTAGTTAATAAGGAAATTATTATCTTGATTCTTTGTTGTGCTGTTCCTTTAATCTTTCATTGAATTGTTAAATACATTAGGTCCTCAATAATACCTCCTTTAACCTCGACCACAGTTATATACATAATATAACTGAATGAACATATTTTAATAATGTCACCAAAAACAAATGATTATGATCTCTGGCACACATTAGCCTGTGAAGGTGTTTCTCATAAAGTGGCTGCAAAATGTTTAACCTTCTTCTTATTATATGTTACTAAACAGCTAAATGTTCTGTTTTTTTTAATGTGCCAACATTAATCAGCCACAATTAAAAACACATCCACACAAATTAACCTCTAAACCAAAAGCTGGCATCTTCAGCTGAAACGCTTTTTATATTTGCATGGCTTCAGTTGACTTCAGAGTTACAACACACATCACAGAGCCTCACTGAAAACATTTCACCTAAATTAGAGTGAGACGAGGCAGCAACACCTCTCCTGTTTTCCTGATGAGCCACATGATTACTCGCTCACGTGATCGGAGCCACTAAATATTTTACAGCGGCTGAGATCTCGATCTGTGCGTCTCTATGAGATTCAGCAGATTTCCAGATAAAAAAAAGCAAAGGTGTTGGGCGCATGCAGCCTCTGGGACAGAAACAGCTCAAGTAGAGCACCAATACGATGCATCGCAGGGACACTGCCCCTTAAAAACATATTTGTTAAATAGATGAGTGTGATTATATGAGATAACAAAGTAAAAAAAAAAAAAAAACTCACTAAAGGAAATCATAATCAGCATGGATAACAAGCAAATAAATGGCCTTGACTGCCGCCTGGTGTCACTGGGTTGTATTACAACACACTGAGCAAGAGGACTACAAGATGGATTAGATGGAAAACCTTGGTCAAGCCAGAGGGATAGAGCCTTTAAGAGAGCACTGGGAGAAGCAGCAGAGGGTTAGGGTTAGTGGAAGTGGAAGAAGATAAACAGACAGATAAAAGAGATAATGAGACATTAGTACATCACAGAGTGCGGCCGGGCAAAGCCGCTGGGAAATAAAACTAGGAGTGGAAGCGGGGAGGAGGGGAAAACAGGGGAGAGGAGGTGCAAGAGAGTAAATGAGGATATATGAGAGAGTGAAAGAGGGTGAAGTGGAGAGTGAGGTAAAATACAAAAAGGGAACAAGGGAAATGAAGAGGATCAAAGCAGGCGTTCAGTTTTTTGTGGCGAGGTGGGGGGGGGGGGGGGGCACCCACATGTCCTCCACTCTTTTCCCTGTCTCTCTCTCTCTCTCTCTCTCTTTTCTCCCAGTGCTTTTGTTTCTCTTATGGGTTTATTTATCTTAAAATCGCCCCCCCCCCTTCCCCGTCATCTGTCAAAAACATCTTTCCTCAATAATTTTCAAACCCACGCTTTCTGTGTCTCCCCTTCTCGCTGCATTTCCTTTTATGTCTCTCAATCATCCTCACTGTCAAAACATCTTTGTCTCTCTGTGTCCACAGTCTCTCACTGGCTCCCTCACCCCCGTCTCTCTCTTTCTCTCCCCATAGCAAACAAATGCATTTAGAGCTTCCTCGTGCCAGTGGACTACATATCCATGAATAGTGCGTTTAAATGTTCACTGCTACACACCAAAGAACAATCACATAATTGTATGAAATCCCCAGTCCTCAAGCACACATGCCCCCGCATCTTACAAACAGGGAGGAATAAAAGGAAGAGGCTCACTCGCACAAACACGCTGCCAGAATAAAAGCCTACAGTGCAGTTAAAGGTTTTTATGCCAACGCTATCTTGCTTATGAATATACACATGTATTTGCTTTTTTTTTTTTTTTTAAATAAACAGTTATTTGACATGCATCCCCCTTTTCTATTGTTACTTCAGCCTTTAAAAAAACAGCACTTTTGCAGAATAATTTAAATCTAACTTGATTTTAACGTGTTCTGGAAAAAGTGTGTACAATTTAGAATTTAAGCCGAATCTATTTAGAGCTACATGGATAACCAGCACTGAGAGCCAACCTCTATATCTGACTCCTGTAATTACATGTAACATGAATAGAAGGAAGAGTTTGTAAAGACTATATCTTAGATACAGATTTTATTGAAAGTCTCATTCCAGCATCTTGTTGTTCTATTTCTAAAACAGTTAGCTCTGATGCCGCTGGCCAGATATTCAGCTACTCTACTGATTACCTGCAGATGACAGGGACCTACAGTATATTGTGATATCCATACAGTACAGGATCTCTATCACCCCCCCCCCCCCCCCCACATCCCTTTCTTCCTCCCTCCCTAAAGGGATAAAAGGTGGGAAGCAGCGCAGCTAACAAGTGTTTCAAACATCCACCCAGAATATTGAGAAATCCCAGAGCAGCAGACAGGTGGGCAGGTGCTATTCATGGAGTCAGAGAGATAATGAGGAGAGAACTAGGGAGAGAATGATGTGCCAATGAACTGTTACAGTGTCTTCATGGGAGTATGTGTGTGTCTTGAGGAGGGAGGGGACATAAAAAAAAAATTAATCTGTGCAGGCACTTTTTCATCACCCAAAAATTACCAGGAAACTATGACGCTCTAGTGTAAAGGTAATGTGCTCAGAGATGTTATGAAACTGAATTAATTTTTTTCTTATCTTTCCTTTGTGGCATGAGGAAATGTTGATTGTGAATAAATGGATCATAACAAAGTTAAAAAGAAGTTAATGGCAATCATTAGCACTATTACAAAACGACTTACGGGGATGTACAGTACTTTAGCAATAACGTTTAATCTACCGGAGCGTTTTAATTTAAGTAAAGCTGGACTGAAAGCACATATGAAAAGGAACACTAATGGAAAAGGTAATGGGGACCCTCTATGCTCTTTTTAATTTCTGTCATATATAAACTGACAGCAATAGATGAGATGGCCATCTCAAGCACACAGCTCTGACTCGTAAACCAACCAATCAGAAGAAAACTGGGTTATTCTACAGTCATAAGGAAAACTGTGGTTGGACCAAAAGAATTGTGACTTGTGATCTGGCGATATTGTTACCTTTGAAATGCGGTCTTCAAAGCAGCTTTGGTGATGACAGCGATAACACAGAGACAGTCTGATGTCAGTTTACAATTAAATGGGTCAAGGTGGCAATTACTTGCTATCTGTTTTTAAAATACAGTGAATAACTATGAGAAATGGTTGAAAATTGCAAATTTGTTGCTGTCTGTTCCAAATCTGTTTCCGTCTACATACACAAAGAGATTCAGACAGAACCTCATATAGCTGAAAACTTCAGAAATTCCTCCACAAATAGTTTAACTGCAAAATGACATAGGCGAACGACATGGTTTGACATAGGAGCAAAACCAGTGGGCAACAAATTGAGTCAGGTCCCCTTTTACGCAGATGCCTGTCACAGATGATTTGCACTCAGTGGTGCAGACTGGATTAGGTCAGTTGCAAAGGCTGGGCAATCTGTCTGCATTTATAAATTAGAAGGCAATTATTTGCCAACCTTTGCCAATCTAAGAGGGACTGATCAACCAATCGTTGATGGAGACCTTAAAAGACGAGAAGCTAAAGTGGCTTGTTTCAGGCAAGACTTCAGTACAGGTTAAACAGGGATTGTTTTGAACTGGGAATCATGCAAAGCTGCTGCAATAGAGCCTAGTCATGTTTATTACTTTGTATCTGAGAAAATATTGTGTTTCTTCTTCCTAGCACAAATGAACCAAAAAGAAATATTTAGAAAAAAGCAAATGATATATCAAGCACGTTGCCTGAAGGTAGAAGATGTACTGAGATGATATCATACCCAGCAGGGACTGTGGATGAAGTGAGCGCATGTAAGGAGAAGGCTTTGGTGGAGGCAAGTGTTGGTCTGATGTATTAGCAACACTGTTTATTATTAAAGCAAACTAGGCTAGGCTAGAGAACTTGTTTTTAAAACCTGAAACGATAAAAAGATGCTAGATTTGTGTCTGTCCTGAATAACATAACATATTAAGAAGCAAACTGATGCCGGGGCTGAATCCAACAAGATGGACAAAACAAAACAGAAGTTTGTTCTGTCTTTGTCAGGATCAGTACTGCCCCCAGAAATTATGGTGATATTTATGCTCTGTGTTTCTAAAAGGGATGAAACCATGTATTTGGAATGTGTTCAGTGTCTCTATTTTTCTGAATACTGAAAATATCAGAAGGAGCAAGTCTTTTTGAGACCAGAGATCTAAATTATGATTAGGCAAGCACTCCACTGTTTTAGCACTGCATTGTAACACTGTCAGAGATGGACAAAGGATCAAAACAGATGCAGCAGATTCAGAGATTTAAATTTTTCATTCTTGTCGCACTCAAACAACAACCGGCTCAGTGACATCACTTCAGACAAGTCATTTCACGCAGCTCCCTCTGAGACACAAAAAGGCTTTGCACAACTTTTTTACATATGCACGAACACTCCCCAATGCATGTAAACAAACCGAAGCGTAAAAACAGCAGTGCTTAACCAACCAAGAGCCTAAATATTAAAACTTTTGTCTTGCTTTGGATGCTAGAAGTGAAAACTGTTTCGCTAGAAAGGAAAAGCAAAGACATCTGTGAATGTTTTGAACTTTCAGTATCAAGAAAATTTGTGACTTGCAAGATATCCTCAGTATGTTTTAGGATTGAGGATGTAAATTATTACAGTTGCATATAAATGCACCTATTTATTAAAACTTCAGAGTTTTAATAAATAGCCTCACTGACCTCTTTAAATTTGACTTTGGATTTGGCAAGATTGTTGTTGCCTAATGGGCGGTGGTTTAATGAGAATGGTCCAAAAAAGAGAAATCAGTTCTCTGGGCACAGATGCTTTGATTATGCCAGAGGAGAATTAGCAGACTCCTTTGAGTTGACAAGAACGCAACGGTAACTTGTTACAAACTCGGCGTCCAGAAGAGAATCAACACAGAATGTCAAACCTCGAAGAAGATGGGCTACAGCAGTGCACCCCAGGGCAGCTGTTGCTACAATGTAGCTTGCCATCACCAGTGTGTGAATGTGTGTGTGAATGGGTGAATGACTGAATGTAGTGTAAAGCACTTCAGGGTCCTTAGGGACTAAGTAAAGCGCTACACAAATACAGGCCATTTTCCATTTACAGCAGCGGAAGACCACACCGCATGTCACTCCTATGAGCTAAGAACAGAAAGCTGATGCTACAATTCACATGAGGTCACCAAAATTGGAAAATAGAAGGCTGGAAAAATGTTGCCCTGTCCAGACCAAATTTCTGATGGAACAATTAAATCGTTGGGTCAGAATTTGATGTAAACCACATTAAAACATGTCTTGTATCAGTGGTTCAGGATGGTGATGGTGTAATTGTGCGGGAGAATTCTTTTCTTGCCACACCAACTGAGCATTGTTTAAACCAGGGGTGCCCAATCCCGGTCCTCGAGAGCTACCGTCCTGCAGCTTTTAGATGCATCCCTACTCCAACACAGCTGAATCAAATGGTTTGATTACCTCTTCAGCATGCCATCGTGTTTGGCAAAGGCCTGATAACAAGCCATTCATTTGATTCAGCTGTGTTGGAGTAGGGAAATTTGAAAGCAATAGAGTTTCAATTGGCTATTAGCAAGATGTATATAAATAGATGGCCTTTGAATGTATTACTGACCTTCCAAAAGTTGATTCTGTTCATCTGGACGTAGCGTTTTGTGGGAGAAACGTTTCGTCACTCATCCAAGTGACTTCTTCAGTCTCAACTGACTGCAGGTTTCCCCAATCTTATAAACAGTACATTGCATAATGACTGAAATCAGCCAAGTGAAGGAACAATGGGCTGGGAGGTCAGTTCCTTAATCCTAATTATGCAAATCTCATGACCATTGATCAACAACCACTGATCAAAGCCCACTGATCAATGGCCACGAGTATTACTGTATTATGAATATTACTGACTATTAAAAAATTACTAAGCAAACACGTACTGGTGTATGTACAGAAAAGCTCAGCTATGAGAGCTGCAAGCTGACATGAACTAACACCTCAGAGTATCATCAGACAGCATAAGCTGCAGACCTGAAATATTATGTGGTCTGATGCTGAGCAGTCTGTTTATTTTACAGAAGTTGCTATGCCACAGGAGGACGCAGCCAACGAGGCGTGAGGAAGGAGCGAAGAGGAGGAAGCTTAGCGAGCCCGAGCTGGCCGAAAAGTAAAGCTGGAAAGCCCGCGCGCACGCTTCACAAGCTGTGTGCCATGAATTAATAACCACAGCACATTAACAGTTGACAGTAATAATTATCATATTTTACTATTGTTGCAGCTGATACAACACTACTATTTGACGGCTGCAGTGAGAACAGTCAATTTATAGTCACTCCTACTTCGATACTATGTAACTCGACTTCAGTACAGATTTTCACAGTAGGCCCGCCTGGCCTAGATCACACCAAAGAACAGCCCTCCTCCCACCCACCAGTGTCTAAAGCAAGTCAGGAGCCAGTCGTATCAAAATGACTTTTTAAAGAGGATCCTTTGAAGCCGTGCCTCTGTTAGGCCCCAGACCAGCCTCTTGTGTGGCTTCACAGCTGCAGAAGCAGCATGAAGCAAAAACAAAAGAGAGCAGCAAGGACGGAGAGATAGAGCGGCGAAGGAGGACGACTAATCTGCTGTCCATTATGTTGTTTTCATCACATGCAGTTTAAAGGAAAATGGTGTAAACGCTTTCTTGTTTTAACAGGAAAGTGATAGGGCCAGTTCTCACATTTTAATCAAGCAGAGGGAGAGAGAGAGGCAAAAAACAATCACTAAAGGGGGGGCGACACAAGCACGATCACAGGGGAAGAGAAATACAGACAAGCGCGGTGAGATGTGGTAGACAGGCCTTTATAAAAAAAAAAAGGAGTGACGAACTGACAGAGACTGACTGAGTAAGAGGAAAAGGGCCATCGCCATAAATAAAATTATAAGTAAGGAATAAAAGAGATAGAGCGGCAGACAGTGATAGATAGACAGTTAGATTGTGCGGGAAATGAGAGAGGGAATCGGCAACACGATCACAAGAGCGGAAGGGAAATAAGACTGGGCGTTTGGATTGAAAAGAAATGGGTAATGAGATGCTAATGTAACAACAAAGGAGAGTGTGCCCTCCGGGGGGAGCTATGCTACAGCAAGCTGCTTTAGTCTGAATGCAGCAGAGGGGGGAATTTAATTTTAAAACGCTCTTTATTAAACTACTGTAATGCACGCAGATTCATTCAGGTGCACATACAGTCATTAAAGTCAGACCAAATCTCCATCTCCAAATCCATCTCTAAGCTGAAAAAAAGAGGGGTCCTCAGAAATGGGGTAATAAGGTGGCAAAAATGGGAAGAAGCGCTCACACCCTGGTACGTAATGCCATCCTGTCTCCATTCTGATATGAGGTAAGGTTGGGGACAAGGTCTACCGAGGACAAAATCTATCCTGAGGAGGAGCAAATGAACAAAACCAAGAGGAGCGACACAAAGAAATACCAAGAAACGATGGACACTCACGGGAAAACACGGACAGAGTGTTGGTGAAAAATGAGGAGAATAGAGACTTTGTGATAGCAGACTGGCTTTTGAGTGGGAGGAGGAGACGAAGCTTTACAATCAAAGGGGAATAATGGAGAAATCTATGGTACAAACAACGTACGGTAATTACTCAAGGGACCGAGTGCTGAATAGGAGTGATGCAGAGAGGTAAAGAATGACTGGGCAGTACTCAGGAGACCATCAAAGAGAATATAGAAGGAGGTGAAGAGCACCTGTGACAGATTCAAGCCTAGAGATATTACAAACGCACTATGAACAATTTTTTTTAAAAGGTGGAAAATCATTATAACATGTCCTCAAGAGGATCCCGAGAATGAGCGAATGCTAAATCGCAATGAATGAAAAATAAAAGCAAGCTTAAGGCCGCGTGTAAACCTGGAGGGATCGTGAGATATTTGAGCTATAAAGAGATGGAGAGGTAACTGAGGTGTGTGCGTGGAAACAGTGCAGGCTCCGTGTGTTGGCTGAGGCACAAAGAGCAGATAAAAAAAAAGTTATAGTCACATCTCAAGAGGTTGTTGTGTTTTTGAACATATAGAGAGATGAAACACAAGGCTGAGGAAAATCCCTTTGGAGTTTCAGGTGAAGAGGTTGGGTCGTGTAGAAAAGAAAGAGTCAGCTTAATTTTTTTTAAAACTGCAAATCCACAGCACTGAAATAGACTGGCGACCTGTCTAAGGTATACCCCACCTCTCAACCGATGGCAGCTGGCTAACTGGAAGAAAAAGGATGGATGGATACCACAAAGAGACCAGCTTTTCACAATATCAGTGATAGTCAGTTTAAGTTTGTCTCAGTTGGTAAATCAGAAAAATGGCCATATACATCATCAGCTCTTTGCTTGACTGAACAGCCAAGCAGTCTCCAAAAAAAATACAAATAAAAATACGTTCCCATATAACTAGATTGCTTTCTCAGTGATGTTTCAAGAGAAACCAATTTTCTCTCCGGCAAAACACCTTATAATTTAAAAGATCAATAAAGACTGCATGAGGGGGCGGATAAGCAGAATGGTGGCAACATAATCCGTGAGACTAGGGTTCATTTAAAGGCACTGTCATTATTTCACCTACTTTAGTGTCTGTTTTAATTTGCTGTTTACTTTCATTTTCACTCGCCCTTTGATTACGTTTAGGCACAAAAAGCTGTAAGTAAGTACCCATCAGTTGGATCAGACATTAAACAGCTTTTGCTTTTGCTCCAGGCGCTACCCCTTGCCAAATCCAAATTGAGTATTTCCAGTAGTGAGAGCACATCTGACACAGCGAAGCGCCTACTGTGTGATGCATATGAGAGAGGGAACCTGTGGACAATGTCTGGGCCTGATTTTCCCAACACTGTCCCGATTTCGTGTTAGCTTCCTGAAAAGGGGAGACACTATGAAAGCAAGAACACAAAGATCAAAGATATGTTGGTGACACACACGCACACAAAAAAATGCTTTCCTCAATTTAAAAATGTACATTACTTGTTTAGGAATATCATTTTAGGGTACAGGGCCCTACTGGAGGCACTATTGTCAATTGCAAAACCTCTATTTCTAGTCAGCTCTCTATGGCACTACTTGACTAAACAGCTTTCATCAACATTAAACATTAACATTTGATCTCATGTAAGAGTAAGAAATTATATTTCTAGGCTGAATTTAAATGCAAAGACCCTTATTTTAATGCTAAAAAGTGCTAATTTTGCATATTTTGCTATTTCTGCTGTAACTCTGAGGATCCTCAGGCTTGGAGCATGTTAACAGTAGCACAGGCTAATTGGGTTTCCGTTCTTAATCAGGCCAATTAATTAGGAAATGCAGCTTGATCCATGAGAGCTTCACCGGGTCATTTAGGGATTACAGGGAAAGAAGAAGAGTTGTGGGAAGAGCAGGAACATATGAGGGAAAAGGTCTTTGTGACAGATCCCTTCACCCTTGTGCTGAATGTTATCACTAAACGGACTCATGGACGAGGGGGTAATTACCCATTTGTGACAGTTAATCAAAATCAATCACTTCCTTCGAGAGTCACTGAATTGAAAAGTGGTTCAGCCAATTCATGCATTTTTTCCCCAAGGGACACATTTTGCTCTTCATCCACCATGAGAAACACAGGAAGAGATTGCAGAAAGCGATGCAGGAGTGAGGGAATAGAAAGTGAAGAGAACATCCACCAGCAGACGGCTGTAAAATGTGCTTTTATGTCTCCATCCGTTTGCTCTGTGTGACTCCAACTTACAGAGGTTTCTAAAATTTCCAACAAGACCTAAATACACAGCTGAATTTAAAGCATTTTTTTTTTTATTTCTGCTGTGCTTGCTACACAGCACATCATTTTGTTCCACAGCACAAAACACATTAAACCTTTAGATTGCAGTAGATTTCTTTCAGTTATAGCTTCCAAATGATGTTCGGGCCAAATCAAGCTGAAATGTCCTGTTGTGAGTTAAGCCTGATGAGCACAGCAGGGACCAAAGCGCTGAAATGTTGAAGAAAATGTGCCTTAACAGTCACACTCACCTCCACAAGGAGGAAGCAGGGCACGATGTAGGTGCTGGTTTTCTGAAAGCCTCTGTCTGCAGGAAGGTTCCTCATTGTCCTCTCCTGTGCTGACAGGCGACTGTCCATCATCTGTTGGGGAAAAGAAAAAGTCTCTGTAAAGCTTCAGTCTACTGGATTTATAGTGTTGAACTAATCCTTATACTGAGCCTTTGTGTCTACTCGCTTCACCCACTGTCTGAAAGAAGCTGCTTTAGCTCCTCACCTCACTGCTTTCCACTGACTGGCTGCCCCCTGCAAACAAATAGGTTTGAACAGCAGGTAGATGAGGGTCCAGTGCTTTATAGCCAGGACTGTGGCTCTGACCACTGTGGCAATATTGCCTCTCACTGTCATCATACAGAACCAAGAGTAGAGAAAATGATCTGAAACTGAGTGTTTAGAGCAGTTTGAAGCCTGAATGTTTGGCTTACACTGACTATTTGTATACACACTGACCTCACGTTGTCTCACGTGTATTGAGGAGATTTTGGACAGAATCAGAGTCAATATTAAGCTTTGGCAGAGGTTAATAATTGATTTGAAATGTTGTATTTGCAAAAAAGAAACCCATCAAAGAGACTGACACTTCAGTTTGGTCACTTTCTTCAACTTTGTACCTAATATGAGTCACTAAATAGTTCTGGGCGATAAAAAGTGGTAGTTAATATAGTGCCAATCATAGAGTGGACTGTGTGTGAGTGGAAAAGCCTGTATAGCGGATTCTTGTGCAGTTTTTTGTGTATCACTACATCCTGTGATGTTTTCAAATATATTTGTTTTAAAATATGCTAGAGAAAACCTCTGCAAGGCCTTACTCATAGAGAAAGAGGTCAGCATGCTAGAAAAATCGTTTTTATGCTGTTTTTGTTCGGAGAATGCTGAACAATCAGACTGCAATAAACTTTACAATGAAGCAATGTTCAAACACAGCAAAATACATTTAAAAAGCACTGCATGCTGCTGAAGTTCAGTTCAGATCTAGTGTTGTGCAAACCTTTTGAGCTACCTCTCATTTCTCCTTACTTTGCCTCTAATAACAATAGTTCTCGTGCATTTTATAACTTTGCCACTGACCCTTTTTTGCTAAGCTACATACACTCACCTATGAATCATTCAAGCTTAAAAAAGGCACCTAACTCAGAGGGTGAACCTGTGTTGTGTCTACAGACAACTTTGCAAAGAAACAAATGTGCATTTTACTGTTTGACACTTTAATTTGTTTCTTTAATTGAGTCTATAAAAATACCTGGGATAACACAGCCATAAACAGTATTTTTGCACCAACAAGGTGATTTTGAAATAGCTATTAGCTGAAAACCTGGCATATCTTGAGAAAAGGTCTTAGTGGTGAGCTGGCTGTCAAGAAGCCATTCTTAAGAAAGTGAAACAAGGAGAATGGATGAGGGATGCCAAATAAACACAAACTGGATTGAAAATCAGTGGCATCCTATGAAGTGATGGATCCAAATTTTTGTTTTAAATCACTGTTGTATGGAGGAGGTTAGGAGAACGATACAGCAGTGACTGTCTATAGCCATCTGCAAAACATGGTGGAGACTGTTAAGGTTTGGGGCTGCATTTAAGCCAGTGGTGTTTGTCTTTAAGTACTCCTAATTTAAGTACTGTCAGATTGTGATCTACCATGAAATACCATCTGAAAAGTGCCCGATTGACATCATCTTTCATCACATCAATGATAGCGAACACATACTGGATAGAAAACCAAACACTGGACCACTATCAGTCATAGACTGGCCTCCCCAGAGCCCGGACCTCAACATTATTGAATCAGTGTGGGATCGCCTTGACAGAGAGCAGAACAAAAGGCAGCCAGCATCCAAAGAAGAGCTTTGAATCTCCTTAAAGAAGCCTCAAGAACTTTCTTCTTATTTCTTTAAATAGTCTCAGGGAAAGCTTGTTTAAGACAGTTCAGGCTGTTTTCATATTAAATATTGACTTTCAAGCTCATTAGAATTGTAGAAACTCTGTTTTGTACCATTTACTGTATTTCATTTATATTTCTACATTTGAATAAATGCACCATTTTCCATTTTCCTGGCAAAATATAAAGAAATGACAAGCGACACAAGACTTTTATACAGTGGTGTATTTGCATGATCAATTTATGCTGCTTTATAGTTCTATGAGATAGGATGTTTAGTTGTTTTTAAATTTCTTTCATTTACTAGTATGATGATTAAACTGTTATCTCACAGCGAGAAAGGTCAAATCCAGTCTGGAGCTTTTCTGTGTGGGGTTTCTGTGTTCGCCCCATGTCTCTGTGGGTTATCTCTGGCTACTGCCACAGTCTAAAGACATGCATGTGGTTAGGTTAACAGGTGTTTCTAACTTGGCCATGGATGTAAATGTGAGTGGGAATGGTTATCTGTCTCTATGTGTTAGCCTTGTGATAGACTGGTGATCCTGTGTCTCACCCTGGGATAGGCTCCCAGGTTGTTGCCCCCATGCAACCCTGAATTGGATAAACAGATAAAAATGGATAGGTGGACACTTACTTGCCTAAAAGTGAGTATTTATTTTGTAGAATATATAACTAAGAAATTAATATATAAAATTGTTGATTAACTCTGTGGTATATAAAGTAGATTGAACCTACCTTTACAAAGTCAATATCAAAGTGTTTTTTACACACATCTTCTTCTGCAGCAGTCTGAGTCTTCACTGCTTACAGTCAAGGCTGAAAATGCCTCTGCACCATGCATGAATTGAGACCCTGGGTGCAGAAGGATATTTGGACTGTGATAAGAGTATGACGTTTTCTTGAAGACATACAAGAAAGTGTATTCTAATTTATCTTATTTAATTATGATATTTATTTGAGAAAATATACATCACATGCAAATATATAAGCTGCCCTGTCTCGTAAAGATAATAAATCATTAATCAACTCCAGAAATCACTTTGTTGTCGATCCCAGCCCCGCCTCTTCTAAAATTTTCATGCAGTTTTGAATAATCTTGATTACAAACTGGCAAACAACCACCAATCATCTCCTTGGCAGACTAGTAATTTTTCATTTGACCTAAAACACAACCCCCCCTGACATTTCCCATGGTGAGTTTTTAGGGGGGATTTTTTCAAAGTATATTCTTCTTCATTTAATAATGAAAAAAATGGACCTGAGAACTCCTAAATATAATTGAGGAAAGGTTTTCTCACAACTCATCTTGTTAGAGCACCGCTTCTCCTAGCATAAGAGAAAGCTTCACTCGCTATCACTTCATCAGCTCGGTGATGTGTTTCTTTAAAGATATGGTAACGCTTTTCTGGGACTAAATCTTCACGGTGAACAATAGAGGCACCAAGTGTTGTACTACTTAAGATCATTAACTATAATGAGGACACTTTTTGCCTGATGCTCACAATGTGCCATCCATCCATTAATAAATTGGCCCCATTGAAACAGCTGATAACCCCTGTGCTTCATATTTTCATAGATAATCATGTCGGAGCACAAAGAGAGAAACCATTTATTATCTATCATCAGTACGAATACAAAAAGATTATTCCAAAGCAAACACACAACCACAGTTGTATACATCCACACCAGCTCACTCACCAAATTGTCGGGATGCCTGTAAAGACACTCTGCATGGCACATCAAAAATGCACACAGGTACACACACGCACACAAACCAGTATGGGTAGGCAATCAAAAGAATTGGAGGGGAAATGAGGTTGAAAGGAGGAGAAGTAGAGTGGAAACAGAGGAGCGATGATCAAAAACAAAAGCCTGACAGTAAGAGATAAGAGCGAGACAAAGTTCTGATGCAGACGTTCGGAAACTCTTCAGAAATCAAGCAGGTGGGGTGAAAGCCAGCAGACTCAGCAATGGGAAATTATAGTGACTGAGGGATAACAGGTACACGCTGAAGAAAAACAGATCCAGTCCCCAAACTGAGAAGAGGTGGTAAGGGGGGGGGGGGATGATGATAAAAGTCAGAGTAAGAAGAGTAGCTTATGAGTTGCTCAGGGGTTTGTGACATGCAAATGACTGCGCTCATGCTAAATAATGACAGCTACTACTCTTTTAAGTTTAGGAGAGCCTCAAAAGGCTTTCCAATATATCCTCTGATTAACACAGTAAATGCATTTTTCAAGAACTGTGAAATCCTGATATTATCAATCATAAAGCAAAAGGCTTCAGCAATCTTCAATATAATTTTACTCACTCGCAAACCAATTGGTTTTCCTCTCAGATATCGAGCTTAGCCCCCTCCCCGATCTCCCTGACAACAATTATCTTGCTGACTTTATGGCTTAGTGAGAGTCTCTGCTGCCTTGTCAGCCCTTTCCCCAATCAATGGTCATTATGGGTGAGAGGAGAAGGAAGGCACTTCACAAGTTTGGAGTGTGTCCATGCATTCGTTGTGCACTTGACCCCCTATCAGTCACATCCTAAAATGATAGAAGCCAGATTAAAAATAAAATAAGAGTAAAAACAAGGTAAATGATTCATTCCTGTTTACACAAACACTAAAAATACACCATCTTGTTATTCGTGACGGCGATTCAAAGTGGACATTTGCATGACGAACAGGAGCACGGCAGTTAAACGCTGTCATAGTATGCATAGTAGAGATACAATATATGCATTAATAAAGAAAGAATTAAAGATGTAATACTCTGACAACCCGGAATTCATTTAGATCTTCTCTCATCTTTAACAGCTTTTTTTCCCCTAGCAGATAATTTAAGCTCATACATATATGCTATCAAAGCTTTTTCTGACTTCTGAGGCAGCAACAAGATAAGATTTAAAGAACTTATTTTTTTTATATAATCATCTTATGCTGTGAAAGGAGTGAAAAAATTATATTTTTGTCACTTTAAACATGGAAGATTTCTAAATTAAAAATCCCAATTTGGGCAAAAATCACCCTCAGGTGACATTGTGCACAAACTTAAAGAATCAGTGGTTCCTCTGCAGTTATCAAACATCATGTCCCGCTATTTATAGACCTGAATGAGGCTTGTTAATGACCAAAAATTCTTATAATATTCAAGAATTTCCTTCAGACATGTACGCTTAATGAAGAAACGGACACAAGTATTCATGCTGTGGTTCATATAAATGTATTTGATTCTTTAATTTCAAGGCCACCTGTCTGCTTCATTAATTAAACACTATTCCACTGTAAGGTTCTGCTTCAGAGCATGAAAGACAAGATTGTTTAGGTTATGGCAGGAGATCAAAAGACTGTGTATTGTATATGCATACATTCCCACACAGGGGGCTGCATGCTGTAAATACTGTATTTGGGTCTTCTTTTATATTCCCATCTTCCAAAGCAGTGAGAAGCAATCAGGCATAAGACAGCTGTGTCTGATTGTCTTTTGTGTTGCTGTCCATGTTGCTCACAATGATTTTTTTCACCCTTAAGCCTTGCATTGGTAGCACAGCACAAAAAGAGTTAGTCACTATCTCACACATGCACAGGTGCATTCACACATTCACTGATATTCATGCAAATGTGTGCACGCATACAACTGACCAGTATTTCAATATTCATAGCATGTCAGTTTGGATGTCAGTCCAACAAGTGGTGTCACACAGCTGCGTGCGAGTCTGTGTGTGTGTGTGTGTGAGAGAGAGAGAGAGAGAGAGAGAGAGAGAAGGAGAGGAGAAGAGAGATAAGAGGAGAGAGAAGGAGAGAGAGGGGAGAGAGACATCCTACAGAGAATTCCTGCTGTGCTGCTCCTCAGGTTCAACAATGTGGGTCACACTGATGCACATCTGCACTCACACTTTTTCCTTTTCGCTCTCTCTTGCACACACACACACACACACTCACGCAAATTTAGGAACAAAATGTTTCCCAAAAGAGCCAGAAGAAAAAAACACAGCAGTAACTGGTTTGAAAAAGTCTCACCTTCTATGTCTTTTTGTTGGAAGCAGTGCTGCTGCAAAGTAACGGCTGCCACCTCACAGTTTCTGTCTCTAGGAGGTTGTGCTCCTGCAGCGGACTTCCATTCTGAGGTTTTGTTGTGGTCTCAGCTCCGCTTCTTTCTCTTTTCCCCTTCTCGTCTCTTTCAAAGCAAAAACGCCCCTCACTTCCGCCGCTCCGCCACTGAGAAGCCCTCGGCGGTGAGTGTGAATAGAGAGAGATAGAGAGCTTGCCCGCTGCCAGGCACTCTGCCTCCAGCCAGCCAAGTCTATATCTGTCTGCACTCTGCCGCTAGGTCACTAAGCTAAATATGATGATCTTCAACAGCACTTCAAGGCTAATTAGTCAAGTGAAGGGATCCACGGGCTTGGTGAGGGAGCCTGCTCAGTTGCCGGTGGATATGAGGAGAGGGAGAGAAAGAAAGCGAGAGAGAAAATGTGTGTGTGCATCTGTATGCGTGTGTGGAAGAGGAAGAGGAGGAGGAGGAGAAGCAAAGAGGAGAAGAAGAAAAAACAGAGTTGGAAGAGGGAACAAGAGAATGAGAAGGCAGGAGTGGAGACTGAGAGTAGAAAGCAGCCAGAATGTGTATGAGAGAGAGAGAGAGAGCAAGAGAGAGAGAGAGAGAGAGCATTAGATAAAGAGAGAAGGAGGGACTGTATGTGTGTCAAGCAACACAGTGGCTAAAATGGTAGATGCTGTGCACTTTAGTACCCTAGGAAACCACTTTGACACAGGAAGACATCATGTACTCTGTGAGAGCGAGTGTACCGTTGTGTGTTGTGTAATTATGGTAAAGTGGAAAGCCAAAGCAATGGAGAAAAAAAATAAACTAATGGTATGGTGCCATTTCGTATGTGTGCGTGTGTGTGTGCTTTTGTATCTAAATTCAACGGTGGGTTCAGGTGAGCTGCAGGGACTTGGCTTTGGACAGTCAGAAGTAGGTTAATGATGCATCGTCAAGCGGAAAAGTGGGATGCATCCCCCACACGCTTCAATGTAGGTCACGGGCCTTCAGGTGAAAGTTCACGGGCAGCTTTCTGGGCTATTGTATGTACGTAAGAGCACACTGCATAATTTTTAATAAATTCTGCCTCCCTCAGGGCTAAAACGAAACCTTGTGCATTTCTGTGGCCGCGCATGCATATACATGTTGATGTGCTGGTAACCTTTGGTAAATATTTAGACATGCTGCAGAGGCTGAACTGTTGGACCACTGTGAAATAACCAGGCAGCACTGTTGCACAGGTCTGTACTTCTTTGTCTCATATAGGCATCGCAATTACATTCATCAATGGGTGGATGTAGCCTGCACAGATTATATTGTGAGCTTATACTTTACTTCTTTATGCTGTAGTGTCTTGTCTTGGCTGGCTGTTCACACTGACAGAGGACGTGGCGTCCACTGAAGATGCATTCGGACTACTGGCACATCATACAGCTGCGGCTTCACATTGACTGCAAAGAAAAAAATGACAAAGACAAGAAAAAAATTTGTTGTTGCATTCACAGACACACAGGGTTCTGAAACAGAAGGAACTCCGATAATTCATATTTCAATCATACATACTAGCACAAACACACACATGCACATACAAAACCAAACAACAAAAAAAACACCTAAAATCATAACCTTTTCTAAATGCACTGTAACAAAATTTGTGTTCTAAGTTTCGTTTTGCTGTTGACAGAATTTGCTGATTTTGTTGTGGCTATGTGGGCTTCCTCTGGGGCTCCAACCCACTCTAACTTGGATAAGAAACAAAACAAAACAGTGATAGATATATTTAAGTGTTTTTAGTCCTTGTCAGGGACACACACACACACACACACACACACACACACACACACACACACACACACACACACACACACACACACACACACACACACACACGCACACAACAACAACAACAACAACAACAACAAAAACAAAAACATAATCTCAGAGAGATTGAGAGAGCTTTTGATCTGAAATTACCAATCCATTTTTCAAACCTCTTCCTTTTAAATTTCCACCCACTACTTCCAAAACCACACCCTTAGATGACAAGCTGAAACCAACCTTGTTTACGATATCTGCATCCCTCTTAAATATATAAAAGCGAGACAATAATAGCAAATTGCATCTTGAGACTATAGCATTATGATGAATGAAATCTAAAGAGAATAAAAGAATAAGTAAAGGTGTTTGGCATCCCTATTGCTAACACAGTTTTTTGAATACATCTCCGTCGTTAACAGGAAGCCACCCACCTTTCTAATGCACTCAAACGAATCATTCACAGCTGGAGAGGGACAACGGACCACATGTGGTAAAGTGTGTTTCTTTTTTTCTGAAAATCAGAGATAATATCACGTGGTGTCACAGATGTCATGGTTCCCATGGTAACTTAATACATTCATTGAATGGTATATCAAGGAAAGGAATGTGAATACGCAGAAACGTGTATGCTATTACAGCACAAACGCAATGTAGATTCAACAAGTGCCACTTAATAATGACCTTGCCTTAATGACACCACTTGTAAAACACACACAGGAAAAAAAAAACACTTTAGCAACTAGCCTAAATCACTGCTCTCGGAAGCAACAAAAAAGTGTTGGGCATGAAAAAAATAAATAAAAGAAAATCATATCAATAACTGCACAGCTAATAAATCTGAATAAAAAAAATAAGGATAAGTGGATTTTTTTTGCACAGATACAAATTTCCTGTCACCACAGCACCTGCTTCCTGCGAGGACATCATAAGAACTGCAGTATTTTTTTGTGACTACATTAATATCTGTCTTTTATAATCTCCCAAAGGAGAGCTACTTTCATCCATCCCATCACTTTAGCCCAAACACTGCAGGTGTACATTTTTCTGTAATATCTCTTCTATGACAGCTGATGCTTTTAGATATGCCCGTCTGGTCTGATACCACGATGTATGTCTGACAAAATAACTTAGATTGCATCACGCTTTCTAAGAACAGAAAAAGCACGAAAAGTTGACAAAGTCAAGGGCAAAACAAGCAAGGTAAGACACTGCAGAGCTCTTTAAATAGACCAAGCACACAGAGGTGGGCGTGTGTAGCCTGCAAACACTGAGACACACAAGTGCAGTGGACATGCACACAAACAGAAACACATGCAGTACACTTATCATCTTTACAGTCATTTTGAACACACTCCTTATAGCCCCATCTATAGGAACTACAGCTTTGTGTTTACAATAGACTTCACAAATCTTTATTAAGTTTGCAGCTAATGTTTTATTAGAGAGTGGCAGAATCTAAATCTTCACAGGTCATAGGTTTGCACTAGAAAGGACTTTTCAGGCATGTAAGTAAGAAGTAATGTAAAAACAGTCATGTGATGCTGATAGCCTAATCAGCATTTACATCACAAGTGGATCACATGACTGTTTGAATACAGGTGATGGTGAATAAAGGTGAAGCTTAACATTACTTAAATGCTTGACAACACACACATAAACACACACACAATTGTTTGCAAGCACCAGATGAAGTCCAAAGATTTACTCCTTCACTGTCACATCTTATGTCAGCACTGTTTTCAGCCCCAGGTTATACCTTTGTGCTGACAAGCGTCTGCCCTGTTAATGTTTGCCTTAACAACTGTGCTCACACTGGTTTGTTAGAAGACACAAGGCGTTTTCACCAATGAACCGCAACCCCAATGTTTTCTAGATACAGAGCATCTGATGACCAGGGTACATGTAAAAACAAAGTTTCCTACTCAGTCAAATGGAAACTAGCCAGCCTTTAGTTGTTTGTGTGATGCTGGATTGCCAAAAATGTATGAATGAAGTGTATTATTTCGTGCTGTTTGCTACAACTGTGGAAAGTACCTGTTTACCTGATTATGTGTGAGAACACCTACACGGCAAACAACCTGGCTGAACCTCACTGAGATAATTCTGTCTCTTAAAAACCACAAAACCCTGTCAGTAAACCGCCCATTAGAAACCAGTGTTCCCACTTCCTCTTTACATTTGTATTGTGTTTACATAAGCACGCAGACAAGAACAGCGCTTTTTTCAAACTATGCCATTAAAACAGATGCAGGCAAACAAAGAGCCGTGCTGGTACTTCTACACGTGAACACAAAGGTACAAAAAGCCTGTGCATGCAGTATTGTTAAAGAAACGCTGCTACCCTGCCAAATGCCTCCCCTACAAACACAGACAAAGGACTAGTTGCTGTATTGTTATCTATATGATTTTAGCCTGCGTGCTCCCTCTCTCTCTCTCTGGTGTGGTGTGAAGACTGTATCTTGGGGAATTAGAAGTAGGACGAGTCAGTGGATGCACTCATTTCATATAATATCACTGTAGGGGATCACAGCCAAGGACATTCTTACTTCAAATCGCCATGGTAGGGACTTTCAGATATAAAGAATTAATCAGATTTTAAGCAAAATGGGATTATAAAGAAGAGACAGCACAGGTCAGCTAAGCTGTGATTCATGAGGCTAAAATACATCTCTAAAGAACTTGTTACGCTTGGACATCAGGGGTTCATACCCTACATTTGGGAAAATTAAAAAAGCAATTAATGGTGGGAAAATGAGGATGAAGTATATGTAGTATAAATGAAATATGACTAAGCTGTAATGATACGTAAAAATAGCTTGGCCTAGTTTTATTTCATGGGTCTATAGAGTAGCTGAATAGCGCCTTTGGTCTGTCCTTTCTGTCACTCATAAAATTATTTTATCACTGATATAAAGTGCCCTGAGACTTTTTCACACGTGAACCATAGATAATGTCATGTGAATCAGGTCAAGACACTGTCTGAAGTTGTCCTTCCTCACATGTGACAAAGAGCCGGAGCTAGATTGCGTCAGCTAATGGGAATACATCGTTGAGTTGCAATGAGCAATGGGAGTACAGGAGGCCAGACAACTACTCAGTAGCTGTAAATTTACTGGACTAAAGGCACTATCGGCCCAACTTTGCACAACTGGACTCACATGTATTTTGTACTAGGGAACTGGCAGGTTAAAGACTGATTAATGGGCAGTCTCCCTGAGTCAGACATTAGTATTTTCCCGTGCACTTCCTCTTAATAATGTCTAGAAAAATCTGCTGCAGGGCACATGTGAAAACAACTTTAGTAAGGATTTTGGGCCCAGTGCCTACCAGCTCACCAAAAGTGCACCTTGAAATAGATTCTGTCCAAATTAACACACAGATCTGGTGACTGTGAAGATGATAGTGCATTAGATTTTTGGAGGTTAAATGAAATTAGTCTTAATGGAGCTTTTAGGATGATGACCTTGGCTTTCTTGTGGTGCCTGGTGTTTTGGCTCCTTGGTAGACACAAGGACAGCCTAGCTGCTTGCCGACAGTGCAGAGACATACTGAGCTTCTTTATCTGGAAAGCTGATATATAAGAAGGGGTATGTGACACTGTCTGAGATTAGGACTTCAGAATGGTATAACCGTGCCTGCTTTTCACCCTTTTTCCTTGATATGAGGCAATATATCATAACACAAGCATATATATTCTCTACTATTCATCTGCATCTCAACATTGATTTTTCTGCACAAGAGCCTGAATGATTACCAGTAGCAATGAGGCTTTGTTTGTGGGGCACTGTTCAAAACAGTGTGGTTGCAAAGTGCTGTACAGAAAGCAGGACAATAGATCACAATCCAAACTCAAAAAGAAAGGCAAACACAGTTAAAATAACAATATATGAAAGCACGGCATAAAACCTGGACAGACAGACTATGAGAGGTAGGCTAAGTAATGAATTAATTAACGATAAGAAGAAATGGATGATAAAGAAATAATATTGTATTATTTATTTAAAAACAACTTTTGGTTAAAGTAAGCTTTGAAGAGTAATTTAAAAGTAGATGCAGAGTTTGTTAGGCTTTAATATGTTCACAAAACAAGCAAAATTACTACCAAAGGCAACAAGAAATTCTTCTTTGTGTCTTTCCCCCCTGCTTTTTAAAATATTGCAAACAGAAAAATAAAGGTTAGGGACATGACACATTAGCTATTCCAAATAAATGTGCAACCCACTCCTACATTACCCTTGTCTCATTTGCTTATTAATATTCCAAACAGCCTCTCGTGTTTCCATCAAGCAACCAGAATGCAGCTGAATTAGTTGATTTCAGGCACCTGTTTACATCAGACACTCAGGAGCATTTAGGCAGATGACCCACAGGTCACACTTTATAATCTAATCCCTGGCTCCCATCCTATATAAATAATAAATACACGCATAGCTTAATGCAGCCCTGAGCAGTTACAGTCTATTAATTTTACAGCTACATATTGGGCAATCCAATATATACCACCCACTCACCTCACAGCTAGAGGTGTGATTAATATAAAGACTGGTCAAAATAATATAAACACCTGTCAGCATAACACAAAGGAGCTGAACAGCATCACAAATAATCATAAAGCTGGATCACAATATATAGGCTACCTAATTACATGCAATTAGCTGCACTTTTACTGCGCAGTCCTCTGAAGTGTTATAATTGCTCTGAGTTCGGTTATTTTTAATAAGCTTCTTTTCCTTTGAAAACAGACAGGAAGCTGGGCTAGCTGTGTTAGATGGGGCTGCCACTGGGTAAATGTATTGCAGATCTAACAGCGGGTTCAAATCAGATAGCATCCACCTCTGCACACATACGAAAGAGAGAGAGAAAAAAAGCATGCATATTAATTTTGCCACTAATGAAACCGAAACTGAAAGGGATGCTAATAATGATAATTATATTTTTGTTCATACCCTGGTTAGACTTTCGTGATGGTCATACCTTTTAAACGACTTGCCCTTGCACACCTACGAGAAACAAGCATTGAGACTTGGTTTAATACAGTGCAGCTACACAGCTACAAGGAAACGCGAAGAAAAGTAAATACTACAGTAACTGGAGTTTTCGCCGTTACTCTTATGTTAATGTAACGGATCAGAGCCAGAGCCGCAGGTCACAGCTCAGTCCTCGGCAAATAAAAGAGGAAAGCATCTCAACCTGTTGCTTTTGAGGAAAGCTGTTTGTCGGTTTTGCAGCCACTCAGAGCGACAATACCAGGAAACATGAGGCGGCAGCTGCTGTTGTGAGGAGGGCTGGCCTCACGGTAATGACTGGAGTCAGGTAACCGCCGGACAGACCGACTCTGGTCCTCCTCACACACGCATACACTCCAAAAAAGCGGGTTTGGAAGAGCAGGAGAGCGCCGAAAGGCAGGACTCTTTCACTTTTTCAAGCGCTTTCTGTTTGACGAGGACTTTATTTTCTTTCAAAGTAAAAAGTTTCACACATTTGACGACGCGTCGTCCAGCCTCCATGTGACGACTGTCACATTTTGGGGCCAGCTCCGCGCTGAAGCTACTCAGGTGTACAGTTACACTACCCGGGGAGTTTGTGTCGCATTTTTTGTAACTCTTCTTGCTCTCTTCATAAAATTGATTGAGCCGGAAGAAGGGTCACTTTTTTTTCTCCCCGCATTTTTTTTTAACTTTTCTATTTTGTGTAATTCAGCTTTCCCACCGTGTTGGACTTATAATATCATCAAGCGGGCAAGCCTGAGCTGGTGAGTAACAGCGTAATGTTTTCATTTTCCCCGTCAATATTCTTTGCATGATTTGCAACAAGTATTTGGTGTACGTGGTCGGTTGACACCTTTTGAGTTTGAGCCAAGAGGTGGAAGTGAGCCCAGCCACAGTGTTGGGACAGCCCATGCTGCTGTTGACTTGTCTGACCTCTGTTAAGCATTCTACATTAATGAGTTACCTTTTGATTAAAGCCATTAAGAAATAATTTTAAAAGGGTCGCATATGTTATTTTTTTCGGACCCTCTTTAGTTTCTTTAATCCTGATCAAAAACATTAATACAACTCACAGAGAAAATTTTGGTCCTGCATATTAGGACTTTATCATTTAACCCCCCACCAAAAAACCCCCAACTTTTCACAGTTAAGTATCAGACTATTTGCGTCTCTGTTCTCCAATATCTTTCTATCAGTTTTGAGAGATAGGGTAATTACGCCCATGAGGCACAAGTCTGCAGTTCATTTAGAGTAGCTTCAAGAAATGTGGTTTGAGATAGAGGCTCCATCTTTTTGCATGTTTGTAGTTATTGTTGCAGCTGCATGTCACCAGCGGTGCTCGCAGACACCCCGCACACGGATACACAGCAGGCAGATTTTAAGGTGTGCATATCAGACCAACCACACATTTGTTTTTCTCGCTCTCATGACTCACTAACTTACATTGCTGTTTCATCATTTTCGCCAACAGCCATGCAGGATCTGTGTTCTGAGTTTCGCTTTTAAACAACCAGTATTTAACTTGCAGCCTATCAAACAAAGGCTGCTTAGCATGCAGCTGAGTATACTGATTTACAAGCCGAGCGCCCAGCAGGAGCTCCAGACATGGCTCGTCTTCTGTCAGGTTGAAGGACTGAGGGCCTTGAGGCCATTTGGAGAAAGAAGGAGACTGAAATGTCAACCAAGAGCAAGTTGTGCTGCATTCAGCTGCTGTCACATTTTCATCTGTTTGATTCAAATTGTGTTTTTCTGCTCTTGCACAGTGACAGTTTTATTTTTATCTTAAATAACCATTAAACTCGCTAATATCTTCTGTGAGAAGCCAGACAGCACATCTGTCTAAGATAGCCTTCGAATGTTCCACATTATGTGGACACAAATGAAACATGCATGAAGGGTATTTTTTAATTTCATACTTTTAATGGTGTGGATGTCTTTGTTGCATTTTGGCTGTCACAGCAGTCTCTCTTGCTTTGTGTCATAGTAATAAAGCCAACTCCTGTGTAGCAAAAAGTGACGGCCTGTTTGTTGTTGTTCAGCTGAAAAGTTTTATCTTTGATGCACAAACAATATACCATAGCAGCCAGATCCGCATGCACGTCGCTTGCAGAGCATTTAGATTTTATATGAATCTGCAGAAATCTACACAAATGTGCAAAAAGGAAGAGAGAGCGGGCTGTTAAAGGCAGATAAAAGGACAGGAGAGACTGTGTGGTCGTCAGCACCACCAATCAGCAAGAGTTTTATCTTTTCAAATCCTGTTGAAAAGAGCATTGGAGAGTTAGACTCTGACAAGGCAGAGGGAGATTAAAAAACAGAAAGATAAAGGGGAGGAGACAAAAGTGTAGCTGGGAGTGATGAAACCCACCACTTCTTTGCTTGGCAAACTGGGTGATGGATGAATTTCCAGCAGGAGGGAAATTCCTCACTGTCAAATCGCCTCCAGCATTTCTCCGTGAAAGTCTGTCCATCCCTGGTTTAAGTGAGATTGGATTTACACATTTCTTTGCCCCTCACTGAAGCATTGACACCAGTAACCAACTCCTCCATGATTGTTAGCACATTGTCAAATTTTAGCTGAGCTTTTTACACAAGTGCAACTTTTTCCATTAAAAGTATGTTCTGTGGAGCTTTGCCTGATTAATGATTCCCTCTGCTCACTGTGTGGTACTGCTTGGGCGTACTACCTCACACACACACTCTGTGCCTCATGCTTCTATCTCAGTGTGCAAAATGCACATCTTGCTTCAGGTTATTTTTTTGGCTAAACAGAGAATTAGACTCAGATTGCAGAGCATGGGCAGAGCTGGTTCCTGTGCAAACAACAGATTACTATGATAATGGTCACATGTAAAGCTTTTTTTTAGTCGTTCCTATTGCGACAGAAAGGTCTCAGCATTCTAGTATTATTTGGTTTAGGTTTCATTTGCCAGTATTTAAATTTTAGCAACTGGAATTCGAATTTTAGGCAAAGCTGTTGTGTCCCACTATGACTTTATGACTCATACTGCAGTTCCTCCACCAATTAGGTATTGCATCAAAGACATCATACATGGATAGATTCTTACTTAGTTCCTAATATGGGCCAAGCTTTAAAACAGAACTTAAAAGCGTCCCTGGTTAGAGCCTTCCAGCTTTTTGCACTGCTATGTTTTTAAAACTTGACATGCCCTGTTTGTAACACAGGCTTTCTTGTTAGAAATCTTTTTGCCCAAGCCAGCATAACCTTCAAGATATAACCTAGTTTAACTTTTCCGATTTTAGTAGTGAAGATATTGATTTGTGTAAAAGGATGGATTCTCCCTTTAAGAAGAGTTCATCCTAGAATATTGTTTCCTAGTTTGCTTACATGACCTTGGAGGATGTTTCAGCGATATGTCACCATGTCACTTCGAAGATGCCTCACATGGCAACCATTCCCTAATACTGAGCTATCAACAGTGGTATAAGATTCATCTTTTTGTCAGGTCTCTTTAGCTTGTCTTGTTTAGGCACAGACGACTGTTTTTCTCTTCAAATCAATGCCTGTGTGTGGTATTCCTTTCATTTGCAATAATAATGACTTAAAGCCTCAGAAAATCCTCGCTGACAGTACGAACAGGGAGGGGGTGGATGGAAAAACATTTACTATCTTCAGTTTACTGGGTAAAGAGTAAAGATCCCTTCTTTTGTCTGCACAAGAAAAGTATTAATCAAGCGGTCAAGGATTAGGGAGTTAAGTAATGTGTTATGGCAGCGAAGGAGTCTGAGGAGATAACAAGAAATATCAGAGCTGCCTGAAAGCTGTCTGAATACTTTAGCTTCTTAGCTTGCCAGCATTTAAAACATCCCTCTAATGCATTTCTTTTTAAATTGTGGTGTAAGATTGCAGTCTTCATTAAGATGTCACCTGTGCCTTTGTGACTTTTATCATATATTAAACGTTGGAGGAAAGTCAACTTGTAAAATTCAAATTTATACATAGAAAAGGAATGTTAATGAACCGCCACAGGATAATCTGGCCTTTCTGATGGACATACAATGGTAATTAACAGCAAATTAAGCTGCTGCTTGTGCAAAACTGTTGATCATTTAAGTACATTTTCAAGCAAAAATCCAAAAAGGTTATCTGAATCAGTGTCTCAGTTGTGATTTTTCTTTGTGTTACTCTTTATATGATAATAAATTAACAACACAAGCGCTCCATGACAAACCTTGTGCTTTTAGAAATGTGGGAGGGTGATATGAACCAAACAACTGATCAATAATGGAGAACAATGAGAGTAACTGCTAGCTGCATCTCTGTTCCAGAAACTAGAATGATTTGGTGTTTCTATCTGCAAATGAAACAAAGATGATAACATAAGTAATACAACCACAAGACATAAGAAAAAACAAAAAAAAAAAGCCCACAGTTGTGGTTACTAGGTTACAAAGTCAGGTTGGCCATCAAGCAATGCACAGATGTAACAAAAGAATCCCACTAATGCACACTGTACGCAACAATTACTCTGAACAATGTGGTAATCTTTATCTGAAGTATTGGATGTTTAAAACACTGGAATAGCATGGTTGCAAAACAGGAACTGGATATGTTTTAGATTATGTGCACTAAAGTGGTTTAACAAAACAGCCCAATTAAAAAAAACAAAACTGAAAGGACTGTGTCCACATTTTTGGTGAGTCTGTGTCTTTGTGGTGGGAGAAGCTGAAGTCTTCTCACATTTTTGTGATTCCAGAAATCAGTCTAATGTTAGGCATCCTTCCATAGCTGCAGCCAATGTGTGATGCTCTTGTCTAGTCAATTATATGGTAAACCACATCTTCTCACTGCCACTTCACAACTAATTTTGGAAGAACCTCACCTGTAGCTGAACTGCACAAACTGCCAGTGACAGATCTACATCCCACACTGAAAATATAACTGATGTACCAAGCATAGTTTGTCTGTAGGGGCTTGGTGGCTGTGGTTTAGTCCTGGCAGAAATGCTTATTGCAATCACAGCATAAACACGGTATTTTCATCATCAGAGGGGGTTGACATGTGTTGTTTTCTTTTGCTGCCTAGAGGTATGTGTCCTTGTCCGCTATTCAGTAAAATACAATTAGTACAACTACTGCTTGGTCAAGAAAGGTCCTATGCTCTTACGTCTGCCCCTCCCAGTAAAGAAAGGTCCAGAACACATGATGATGTCTGTACCTGGAAACCCATCCATATTACTTGTTCCCTTATTATTGAAGTTTATTTTGTATAATTGTTTGCAGTCACGAGTTTTTATACCAATTAATGTTCAACATGTTGTTTTGAAGTTGCATTTAAACCCCTTTTCCGTGTCTAATGGCAACCATGAGAGATTGTGAGCTGTAACCTTTCTGGATATTTGAAGAAACGTGTGTATCATACCTGCTCTGAAAGGTTTTGTTCTTACTGGACTCTTCACTCTTACTGGATTTCTGTCAATAAGTCTAACTAGACACAGAGCTTGTGATGGAGTTGCAGGTGTTACGTGCCAGACTTTAATGGCCAACTCCAAAGTTTGGCTCTGTAGATAAAGAGAGTTATTACCTTCATACATTGACTAATAGCCTGTTTAGTGTGGTAAAGTGTTATTGAGTCAGCTGCTATTGAAACCCTTGCCAAGCCTATACTTCTGCTACAAAAGACTTTTCAAGCATATATGGTTGGAAATAATATTCATTTACACCATTTTAATAGATTTCAGTACTGCAAAGAACCAAACATTCTTGTACAGAATAAGGTGGTGTAGTTAAGTTTTGGCCGTACGTAAAACATTTTCCAACCAGGTAGGCTCAGTCCACAAACTGACAAGCTAAGGGACCAAAATCATTTCACAACTTGCTGCCACTAAATTAACAAACAACGGGGATACAATGAGTCAGTGATGGGAAACTATTTATTCGTTGACCTCCTCTCCCCTCCAAAAGTATGCAGTTTGCAGCCAGTCACAGAGGCGTCCTTCCTAATCAGTTGATTATGTCTGTTTGTGTCAGCAGGTCTGATTCTGCATCCCCAGCAGATCACAGCAAAGTATACTGCACTCACTAATGGACTTTTGGAAGAAATCTCCAACATTTTGCTGCTTGTATTAAAGGATCTGAATTTCCTTAAGAAACAGAGCCTGCTCATCTCGTTCTTGTATGCAGCCTTAACTTGTATACAGCACTGGTCTTCCAGCCCGTTGTTGATGTGGACGCCCAGGTACTTGTACTCTTCCACCATATCAACATCCTGCGCCAGGATAGACATGGGTTGTGTAGCTGTCCTCTTCCTTCTGAGGTCATCTCTCTGGTCTTATTCACATTCATAAGCAGATTATTTCTCCCAGACCACTCCACAAAACCACCCACTAGTGTTGTATACTCCTTCTCATGCCCATAACTAATGCATCCAACCACTGCAGAATCGGTTGTACTGAAAGTCTGAGGTGTACGAGGACTTGAGATAGCATGACCTGTGGAGTTTATGTACCTCATATTAAGAGTGGGATTTTGGATTTATGTGATAAATAGGAACCAAGGAGGTAATGTTCTACATTTGGAGGATATGAGTGAATAAGGTCATGGTTTCTTAATGTGGTTTCTTATCTACCTCTTAATTCTTAAGTTTAATTGTATTCACAGAATAAGCATTATGTGATCAACAAAACAACCCCTTTTATTTTATTTTGGTGTCCTGGTGCAGCATCATCTTTTGTCTAAAATGAGCAGTTTTAGCTCTTGAACCTCTCCTTAAGCCAAGATGATTATATTATGAATTTTCCCAGTCCGACATCACACATGTAAGAGTATCTAAGCACAAGCATTTCAAGTATGGGGTGACTTACACAGACAATGAGTTTATTATTTGCAGTTTTGGCCATCTTTAAATATGAGCATCCAACATGATAATAGTGTGTGTGTGAATGACTGAAAGTTGGAGAAATTGTAATAGATCCCCTTTAAGTGGAAAAGAAAATCAAGATGAACGACACTGTACTCTACCCAAGGAGTGATTTGGAGCAAAGGCCAGGGGACAGATGTATAAAACTGTGTCACATCTGTGTGAACGAAGGAAGAAATGTGTATATGGATTCTTTTCAGAAAATGTGTTCATCTTCATCTACAAGCCCCATTAATTGAAATCCCGCACACCAAATGTAAAATCAAGAAACTCCGAGAAGAGTAGAAAAGGAGAACTGCTTTATTAGATGTTCTTTCTTTTGGAATCAGGACTGAACAAACACTACTGAAGGAAAAGACTTCTATGCAATAGCAAAGGAACCAGGCAGGGGTGAAAAAAAGGAGAAGTCGTCAGACTACAAATGTGAGGCAAAAAAAGCATATCAGCACAAAAAAAGCTTGAGGGCAACATGAAGAAGAGCAGCAAACCCTGTTTTATCTGTGATAGCTTACTCCACTTGTGTTTAGAGCCACTCAGCTTTGGGTGGCTCTAAGAGCCCGAGATGAAGACGGAGACACAGGTGCACAAACTGTTGAATGTTTTTATTAGATAAGCTCAAGATAAATAAGGCAGTTAATTATTTAGCCTAATAAACTATTCCACAATGCCAGAGCAGGCGTCTCTATGGACAACCATTACACACGAATGCAGCTGTTTATAACAATTACATAAGTATGAGTGTGTGTCTGTGCGCTTGTGTTTGCAATCCAAACTAAACTAAACATGTTAAAGCTGAAGTTAAGAAGTCTGAGAATATGTGAGGTGTGCATTTTTCTCTGGGTTTTTTTTTCATAATGATGAAAAATATGTTGTTAAAAGAAGAATGTTAAAGAAAACATTAGGTCCTACAACACATCCCTGAGGAACGCCAAAGGTCAGCAGAGCAGAGTCACTCAGTGAGCAGTAGAAAAAGTTAATTTTGAAAAAGAGGGTTGTTTAAGTCAGCGGTCCCCAACCCCCGGGCCTCAGGCCGGTACCGGTCCATGAGTCGTTTGGTACCGGGCCGCGAGAGTAGAGGCTCAGGTGTGAAATGTATGGTTTTCAGGGTTTTTATCGGTTTTCAGCGTTATTTTGTTATCGTTTTTATCGTTAACTCGGTTTTCCTGGGTCTTTTCACGTGTGTTATGAATAAATCTTCTTTTTTTTCAGTACCGGTACTACTTTTATTTTGTTGTATTTATCTGCGACACCTTAAAGGACAGTCTGTGAAAATATTGTCGGGCATAAACCGGTCCGTGGCGCAAAAAAGGTTGGGGACCGCTGGTTTAAGTGACAGATTTCCCTAACTGTCTATGACTATGTTTAAAAAATATTTAAAAATGTTAGACTCTTTGGTAGGGTAAACCAGGTTTGTCAAACATAATGCCCCAGGGCTAGAATCGGCCCGGCAAGGACACTTTGAAAAATGTGAAGCTTAAATTGTAGACTTTTTCATTTTTCCCCACTATCTACTATAGAAATTTAACTATAGTACATGTTTTGTTTTCTACAACGGGCCCCCATTTAACAAAACAGAAAAAGAAGGGATTTTTCTTCTGTGAAATAACAAAAACTAGCTATGTTACCAGAACTTCACCTGTAATTTTACGCATTTGTTTGTTACAATTTAAGCACAAATGACGGATGTCTTTCATTCACTGCCATGACACAGCATTTTAATGTGTAGTTAAACATCTTTACAAGTTTGACTCATCTGGCCGTCCTTAGATCAAAGTAAGCTGTATGTGGCCCTCTGTGTAAAACGAGTTTGACATCCGGGGATAAACTATACCATAATAACTAAATCAGCCTAGCTAAGTCTGGCACTGATAATGCCCAAATGAAATGCAGCAAAATCATGTCACATTTCTAACATTGTGTTTACATAATGGTAAGCTGAGAGTGTTGACAGCTATGGATTGAAGGATCAGTGTATTGTCTTTAACGTATTTAATGATTGGTTGAAATTGTGTTTGCTTGTCCACAATGATTACAAGGAAGGAGGGAAGTTAAACATTAAGTTGCCTGACTAGACATTTGCAAGGTGACTGGATATCCTCCAGAACAAATTTAAACAAACACCACTTTGAAACTCCAAGGTCATTTTGTTACCTTAGTGAACTGTATCCTTAGGTTATTTCAAAACTTGAAATTTAAAGATCTTTTAAGAGTTCTTTTCACTGTATCTACAGATTGCTTTTCTAATGATGTGTTGTCCCGTTGTTGTTTTAAAAACGATTTAGGCTGCAGTACTATATGTGAGAATATGTCTGTAGTCATGACTGAGCTATGGGGCCCTGTGGCAAACAGGCCTACAGGCTTTTGACTCGGTGACAATAGCGAAAATGAACCGAGACTGGATTACAACAGTCCTGCATTCCTCTCCAAACCTGCCTGACACACACACATACACGCACTAATCCGGCACACAAGCAGACAGATCACAGAAGCAAGCCAATACATGTCTAACACACTCTTGCCTAAAGTGCAAAGAGAGTACTTAGGACAAGAATTGTGTGGGAATAGAAAGTCTGAAAATACTTGAGTAGAACATCCTAAAATAACACAATCATAAGTCTTAGTAACCAAAAAGAGGTCAAATCATTGATAACGATCATTAGATGTGTTTCACTGTACTCGCTCAGTTCTACTCCCAGACTTTTCTGTGCTGACTTGAAAATAAATGAAGTCCTGGCCCAGTCTGCATCATCAGTACGCTAGCCAAGAAATACATTTTAAAATTGATTAGTATTTAATTCAGAATTTGTTCGCAGCCTTTGTTTATTAGATTCTGCTGCATGAATGCCACCTGTCACGACCTGCTTTCAGTTAACACAGTCGACAGTTTCCTAATGCACAGAGTGGTGAATGATTAAACCACAAAGCAGCACAAACAGATAACCTGAAGGCAGCAATATAAATGAACATCCTTACTGCCTGCGTGCATCATTGAGCAGAGGAGGCAGAGCCACTTTGGGCTGGGGAGAAAAGAGTCTTCTCCTTCATTTTGATGACATTTTGCCAGTGCACAAGGCTTCTAAAGTGCTCTTTGAAAAGAACAAGCCCAGTCTGTCCAAGCCTAGTTGAAGCCTCCTTTTCACATCAGCTCCTAAATGAAGTCTAAACAAAACAAGAGTAATTGTATTTTCAAACCCAATATGGTTTTATCAGGTTCTAATGAATGAATAGTCAAAAGTACCCAGTATGTTTTCCAAACTAAATTTATGCTTAGTGAACAGTTTCGGTATATAAGCTTGTGTCAAGTTTAAAACTCAGTTTTAGTCCAATATTTTTTATGGAATAGAGCGTTTATAAGAGGATATCATCAAAGGTTATTTCAGGATATTCAGTAATTTACTTACAATGTGAATGTCACTTTTGTATTTCTAGGAAAAATGATTATTTTACAGTTTTAACTGTTAGTGCACTATTGCAGGTGAAATTACTATCGCATTCCTAGTTTTATTCTAGCTTTGTTGTGAATGTGTCTGCACAGAATGAAGACAGGGGCGTTATAAAGAGTCTTGGTGTGAACTTAATGTGTGCGGGTAGACTGTTAAAAGTGGTGTTACTGCCTCAAGTGTCTTGTCAGGACTTGTCAGAACAGGTGTCTGAAACTCTGATCCCCCTCTTAACTTCACTTCCTCTAATTCTTGTTCTCCCGCTTGTTTTAACCTCTCTACTTCCTTTTATGTCTCCGTCTCATCTGTCTTTTATGCTTTCTTTAATCTCCCCTTACTTTTTTCATTTCTGAAGCTCGCCCTGCTCCTCCAAGTTAGGAGGTTTTAGTCATTTTAAAATTACAGATTCATTTCAAGTTTACACTTCTAGAGCTATTATGTAAACAGTATACGTCTTGCAATGACACTGGCACCATGTACCAAAGTGAAATATACTGTAAAAGGTTATAATGACTGTAATGACATCGAGTTACCCTCTCTCGCTTTCCTGTGAAGCCTCATCTAACATATAATCTTCACTCATCTGAGTGTAACACCACCCACTCGGTGCATTCCACCTCAGGGTTAAAAACCAGTGGTTTCCTACTTATCGGGAAAACTAATACGTACCTTGACTACCTGTGCACAGTGTTTCGTAGCTGCAGATAGAGGGAATTTGTGCATACCAAAACACTGAAAGCACAGTGATTACGCATCTTACAGTTTAAGGGTGACACTTTATAACTGTCATGCAGGGTCATGACTTAGTCTACATGCAAACAAAAAGCTGGGTGGTAACCCAGCTATTAGCCAGTGCTTTCATGATGGTCATTTTGCAAACATCTTCCTTGTCAATTCGATGGGTTTCACCTAGGCCAGGGAAACACGGCTGAAACCTTTAGTGATATTAATAGGGATATTTTATTAGACCCACATGCTGAACAGTGTGTTGCATTCCTTTGCAGTTTCTGCTGGCCCTGCAGTGGGACAGTGGCTATAGTGTTTGGAAGTGCGTGGGCTTAATTGCAAGCTGTCCACAGCTAAGAAGATGTGGATAAAGGCACACCTTGGGTGGTTTTAGATGGCCACTCATCATGCTCTCATAGCTGTGTTTTTCAAAGCAGTGACTAAGTTGCACTGTCATCGACTGCAGTAAACCAAACAAAACTAGCTGTAAAACTAAAAGTTTAACTACTGGTTTTGTTTTAATTGAAGCTTGAGGCTGGGATTAGGCTCACTTGTGGATGCACACAAACAGCTACAGGCACCACGGATGAGCAGTTACTGTTGTTCACTTTTTCAAGTCCCTGAAGAGTACATCTCGAGTACTGGAGTACAAATTTGAGGGCGCTGATCCTCTGATGACAAAATTTGCATCACTCAAACTGAATCAAGCCTTTATTTATTCATTGAGATGAAAACTCTTAACACATTTTCTGTCATTTGCACAAAAATGTCACAAATAGTAGCAAAAAATGTATATTAAAAATAATTTGTTCAATGTTCAAAAGGTCAATTTAACATTTTGTGCTTCGTTTTAGGTTCAATTCGATTTTCATTTATACAGTCACAGTTCTCAAAAGTTAATGGTTTTCAGTGGTGGCTTAAGGGAAGTGTTCAGTGCATCATGGATGATAAATGAAATGCAATTATTTTATCTTTTTAATAGCCCAATCGCAAAGTCGTTACATTGTATAATGTTAACTTTCCTTAGAGACGTCCAACCCAACATACCATAATTTAAGGCGTGAAGAGATTCACTGACTTTACAGACCAAATAAAAAATACTGAAATTTTACCTTAATCTAGTCCAAATTTAAATATAATCTTTGTGAACATTATGAAATCTTCAGTACAAAATAATAATCCCCTGTTAGCTCTTAATTACATTAAGACTGCCTGAGCTGACTTCACACAAACCTTCAGATCACAGAGGTGTTTCCGCACACTGACACTTCTAAAACTGAGCCATTCTATAAAGTGCGTACAGTTAGACTCTTACAGCAATCTGACTTCTTCACATTTGGATAAAACAGATAATCCTGCATGTTAATCATGCTCAGTAAGCCACGATGACTCATCCAAGCTGCGTCGCGCATTATTCTTCAGCTTCATCATACATATGTATGTTCTGGATGACCGTGTTAATCTCTGCAGCCCCTCTGCTGATTTGATGAGTGGATGACAAGGTCTTAACAAAGGCCTCGCCATGCTGTCGCTTTTGATCAGTCGCTCAGCCTAATGGCTGTGGAACTGATATTTCTCACCCCAAATCCATCTAGACTTAATATTTTAAATGTGTGTGGCAGATGGTGAGTTTGACATAGCCAGTGATCAGAAGCTTGCCCGTCTTGAGAACCACTCGGAGGGCAGCATCGAGCAGTAGGTAGCCATATACGGTATTTAGTATTCTTTCAGCCATCTGTGTTTGCCTGAAGACATAATGGCTGCACAAACTGTAGTTTAACAGCACAGAATATGTCAGTAGGCACAACAAGGCAGACTTGGTAGATCATTTTGTCAGATACAGGATAACACTATTCAGTCAAGCTGCAGTATTGACTAAAATTGTTCCCAATAAGTATTTCCTGTACCTTTCTGAGCTATTTGTGACACAAAAGAAACTAAACCTTCCATAAAGAAAGAGCCCCCTATCATTCGCTTTGCTTCATTTCTGTACATGGATCCATGTAGCACTGACATTCCAGGTCTAATAGGTTACAGTGTGTAACTTTTTCTCCCTGCTTCAAACCAAGTGAACCAAACTCCAGTTGGGAAAGAGAATCACAACTGGAGTTCATGAATCAGCCGAGGATTATGAATATGATTCACTTTCTGCCCACCTAATCTGCCCAGGAACAGGTTACGTTCAAGATAAGAGACCAGCACATATGAAAATCACTTCCAATTGACCAGTTACCTCTTTGAAAATTGCATCATCATTCATTCCTTCTCAGAATATCCTGCAGCCCTGCGTAAGAGATAGTGAGGTGTATAGATTTCAGAGACTGCTTAAAATCTTTGTCTTTCCTGGCGAGCATCATGAGGAATATAGATTCCAGCAGAGTCAGCCCTTTTTTCATGCAATCTATAAATTTCTTTTTAACCACTGACTGCAAGTATTTTTAAACCCTTGCTGTTGTTCTTTTTCTCACAGATGTGACTTATCTGTTTCCATTGTTTCATGTCCAACTCTTTGTAGTTGTTGACCTTTTGTATAAGCGTAGGTTTTCTTGCTGGTTGTTTATTTGTTCTTTACTTGCTTTCAGACAGTTTAATATTACGATCTGAACACTGAACACTTTTCCTAAAACACACGCATTCACACAGTGCTGCTAGGGCTGGAACAACGCTGCTGTTTTTAGCATGTAACGTATTTAACCTTGTCATAGTTCATATATATAGTTTGCTCTTTGTAAAATGTGTCTGCTCTGCTGCTAGTAGATCTTTCCTGACTTGTGACTGGTCATAAGTTCATAAGCTGACAACATCACCCATTTAATTTGAATGTGGTCGTAGCTATATTGACAAATCTTTGGTAGATTCAAATATTTTATAAGCAGCTTTGTATTTGCCCTTACTGCAGAAATTAGGTTTAGTGGAGCAAGATCGCAAAAACATATCTTTGAACTTGCTTTGAGGTACAACCCCGGATGGAGTTCTGTGGGTGTGTGCTATGTTGGAGCAGGATACTGCGGGCAGAACGAAGACCAGCCCACTACCTGCTCAACAGAGACTCTATTGTGTGTGTGTGTGTGTCTGTGCGCACACATGCACTTGTGAGTGTATTACCTGACAGGATCCTATTGATCCCGCTGAATCTTTTTCACTGCTGTAAAACTTAAGAGACCAAATGAGAGCAAAGAGATTTGCTCCTTGGAGGTGCTTTTGTTCCATCACTGTCTCCTCTCTCAACACTGTTTAGTCAGATTGTCAGTGCATTAAACTCACTTTAGTCTTAGCCACTGGAACATGTCTTTTGATATCCTCCTGCAGTGAGTCCTTTGATGCTTTCAAGCAAATGCGTTCCCTTGTGATGACTTGTGCAAGCTTACTGTTCGCATCTGCAAAGGTAACCCTCTGATAAATCTGAGATTCGTAGGTGGATGATTTTCTCTGCGCTTTTATATTCACAAATTGTTTTATCCTCTTTGTTACGTAGATGCTAGGTTGTAGTTGGAGTTATGAAGTGGATAAATGACTTGGAGTGGCTCTGTGATGTCTGCTGTTGATTCTGATAATCCTCAACATGCTCCGGTGTCTACTACACTGTTAGCTCTGTGATTTAGAATGCACACACAAATTGCACATTAAACTTTTTTTTTTTGTGATTTGTGCGCAGACACACACACACGCGCGCGTGTGCACACACACACACACAGAGCAGTGGAATGTGGTGTTTTCATTTCCCTGGCCTGGACTGTCAATCAGAGGATGTTGGCCGTGTGCTTTTGAGACAGAACGATCCAAGCTACACAAATTCCACTCATACCACCCACTCATGTACAGCACACACACACACACACACACACACATAACCCACATAAACACACCTTCCCACTGCGTGTCAGATTTATTTCCATCTAGATATGCAGGATGTCCATCTCCAATAAGTAATTTCTGCTGCTGGGTCTGCAAAGCAACCAAAAGTCAATAGCTGATGAAAAAGCACTTTACTACAGTTTGCTCTGTCCATCCCTCAAGCTAAAGAATAATTGCTTCTTTGACTGACTCGTCTCCAAATGAAGTTCAGTCTGCTAATTTGTTTTACAGTAAGTTTGCAGGCTCTTTAAATCTGCCTCTTCCTGAGCAAGAGCCGGTGACGAAAGCAGAGGATGCATTGGTTCAGAGATCAGGGTCGGTGAGATTGCACGCTCTCCTGCCGAAGGATGATGTTTTCGCTCTTCCTGTTCCCAAGCACTTTGGTGGAAGGATATTTTGAACTTGCGGTGGCCTTGAAATACTTTGTCTGTCTCTCTTTGTTTCACAGATTAGAAAATGTGAAACTTTCCAGATTGAACTTTTAGTCCCAGTGTGTTTTTGAACCTTTTTTTTTTTGCTCCTGTCATCTTTGACTATTCCTTTCTGCAGTTTAAATGCTACAGTTGAAGACTCTATTCCCCAAGGCTGAAAAGAACTACAGCAATACTGAACAGAAACACAAATAGGACATTTAGAAGCAATATTGTAAATGAGCCTCAAGCTGATGCAATAAACTTTATACTTGATTTCAGCGTATGAGGTTTGCTTTTATGAAAGAAAAAAAGCTAACACTGTTAGTACTTAGGTAAGCTTATAGTAATTGAGGACACACGATACCGCACACTTATCTGCTCCCCACTCCTCTCAGTCGGCACCTTCTTTTATATTATTTTTATTTTTTTGATCTCCCATCTCCATCCCCACATCTCTTCAAAGCCCCTTTCACATAGTCATACATTGCCATTATGCATTTTTATGTGATTATTGTTGCCTTTAAGCCTGTAACAGAGCCAGTCACAGAGCTGAATCAACATCTGTGTGAAACAGGGAGCCAGCATAGCAGGACGCCATCCTGCACACCTACACTGCTGTGTTAGTCGTCAACCCTCTTTGTTTGCTTCGGGTTGAACCAGGAAAAGCAGTTTAATGAGGGGGTATTCTTAGCGTCATTATAGGATGAACTGTGAAAGGAGCTTTAAAAAAAATGGAGCAGAAACTTGCGGTGCTGGCCACCCTGCTTCTCTGTATTTCTGTCAGCAGCATGATTTCATCCTCACCCACAATCAAAATGTAAATGGGTGGCCTTTCAGTGACTCCCTCTCCTCACCGTCCTCCCCTATAATCTCAGTTTTTGACTAAATTGATGCAATTTCCCCAAAATATATTTAGGGTGTTATAGTGCTCCTGTTTAAGCCAGTTGTTCATCACAGGAGCTTTGTCAGTCATTTATCCCAATGTAGCAATGTCTGGACTCAAAGTGCACCATGTCACAATCTTGCTAGTCTCATACCAAAAGTTCAGTTTCCATGCTTCACTGCAGTTGCTGCTCTCATGTTTGAGTCATTTATTATTTTTAAATAAGGTTCTGAGCTCAGAAACATCCTTTAGATTTCTATGACACCCATGTAGCAAGCTTATAGACATTGCATCTTTCCTACCACTATAGGTTGTATTCCACCTAATAGAGACCAACATGAGGCATTGATGCATGTGATGACTGCCTATCAGGTAACACTGACTGTGCTGATTGCATCCCACGCAGACTCTTTAGAGACTTTCTTTTTAAAGTGGTTTTTGTGGTATTTTCTCAGACTTTTCTTTACATTCGCCCTGTGATTTAGCTGAACATCAAAGTTTGTAGGGAAGTTGTTCTGGTCTTTTGATTAAGTGCCTTGCCTTTTAGAAATAACACTACCCAACTTTCCCATTTTTCAGTCTCATATGCAGTCAATTGTGCACTCCCCGTCGGTGTGGATCAGAGAACAGCACAAACTGCGAGCTGTAATTCTATAATACTTGTAGTTTGCATTGCAGACACCCTACTGTTCCTCCATCTGTTCCCACAGAGCTAATGTCACTACACAAGCACTTGGTATACAGACTTCATGACTCCCCACTAGGCAAATATACATTTTTACATACACATGCATGCACGGCAAATATGCACCACATTCTTTTGCAACGGGGCAGGAGGAATGTTTGTAAAGAAACCCTGCTGGGGTAATGCTGAATGACGGTGACGCAACTCGACTTCCTCAGCCTTCCAATGAACACATCAATTAGCAGTTCATTGAAGTGTCCAAGAAGGGCCAACAGGCTGATGCAAGTCAGCGTGAATCGGTCAACTGGCGCTAAGCAAATGTATGGTTGCATCCCTTGAAGCTGCCATTTATTTCTGATAGTGGATAGTTGACCCTTACATTTCTCAAGAGAGATCTTTTCTATACCAGCCATTTTTATATGTCACAGAGGGGAAAGCACTACGACATCTAGAACTTTGAAAAACAAAGTTATTGATGGCTGAATTCTGCTCTTCAACCTGTCCTTGTATTGTTTATGTTGGCCCACATTCACACTGCTTTGGTTCACTGGCAAAATGGTTATTGTTAACGATATCTCAGCATTGCTAGACACACACAGACTACTGTGTGTGAGTGTGTGTGTGTGTCTGTGTGTGTGGTAGAGGGTCATACCACTGAGAGCAGATAGCTTCAATTGGCAAGCTTTGTGTTCGACGCAAATTACAGCATTCAAAACCAAATCTGGTTTAATGGAACTGATCTAAGCTGGCATGTAGCAGGTGTTACAGGTGAAGCATTATCTGTAATTAAATGCTGTAGTGGCAAAACTATGATTATGACCACATGACTTAATTGCCGCTGTCTGCTTCTGGGATGTATTGGATTTAGGCCAAATTAACAAAGGCCCTGAAGTCCCACACATTTATGCGCTGCTGGGCTTTCTTAATGCCAGAATATGATTGTGGGAGTCGTGTTAATATTCACAGTTGAGGTGAAAAGATTCATAGTTTAAAAAAAAGATTTCATATTCATATGACTCCTAATTTGGGGGGGGGGTTGTTGACTTGACTTTTCAGTTTGTACTTGGGTGGTCTGCATTCGAGTGTCAATGAGAACGGGATAAAGATTAGCACCTCCAAGTCTGAAACCGTGGTTATCAGTCAGAAAAGGATGGATTACCCAGTTAGGGGTTGGTAATAAGTAGCTCTACCAAGTGGAGGAGTATCAGTATCTTGGGTCTTGGTCATAAGTGAGTAGAGAGTGGAACTGGAGACTGAAAATTGGTTTGGTGTTAGCAGTGATGTGGACGTTGTAGCTGTGGTGAAGTGAAGCTGTTGATTTACTGGTCGATCTATGTCCCTACATTCACCTATGGCCATGAGCTCTGGGTGAGACTGAAAGATTGAGATAATAGATACAAGTGGCAGAAATGAGTTTCCTCCCAAAGGTGGCAGGGTGTCCCTTAGAGACATGGTGAAGAGCTTGGTCATTCAAGAGGGGTTCAAGCCAATATCCCCCATGTGGAGGTTCAAGCATCTGACTAGGATGATTCCTGGCCACCTCCTGCGTGAGATGCTTCAGGCATTTCCTACCAGGAGGAGGCCCAGGGGCAGACCCAGGACTTGCTGGAGAGATTATGCCTCTCAGCCTGCTTGGAAAAACCTTTGGTGTCCTCCTGGAAGAGATGGCAAGGGAGGAGGAAGTCAGGTTGTTTCTGCTTAGACTGCTGTCCCCACAAATCAGATTTTTGTTTTTGTTTTACCATTTCTATCTATTCTAATATGACCTACACATCTTCCCATCATGCACATCGTGCTGTTTTTTATCCTTTTAAAATATGCTTGTAGCGCATTTGCTTTAAGGTTCTACAGTTAGACAGTGTCAGTGGATTTGATTTGGAGCTGTATTAACAAAATTGACTTAGCTTGACTGATTGGTTTTGAAATCCTCCTCACCAGAGGGCATGGAAATCAGTTCTCCAGATGTTGGATGTTTTTCTTTGCGCCACTTCCAGGCTTTTAAAATTCCAGATTACAAATTTATTCTTTGGTTTAGCTGCAAACCCACTGACCTGAGTTTGATGACAATCAGGATCTGTTCTTCTAAATCCTTTGTTTTCTCTCTGGCTCTTTGTGTTACAGGTCAGTCACATTGACAATAAGTCGCAGTGACAATAAGAAATCACAATCCCTAAGCAGTTGCTACATTTGCACATGTCACCTCCGTCCCCTTACATCTTTTCCGTTTCTGTAGCTTCAGCCAGCTTGACTTTCCTAGTCTCTTAACTTTTTGACTTTGTCAGCCTTCCCTTCTCTACCCTCTTGTATCATGTCTAATTATCGAAGTCTGTGTGTCTACGGGGAGCTCCTCAATACCTCCTCATCAAAGCTCTTGTTTGTGTTTGCTTGTTTATCTCTGGCTGCTATTCTAGGCGCTCTCCTGGAGCCCTGATGAGACACAAGCCGCCGCTCCCCACGGAGGGTTATACTGTAAGCTGTCACTGCACCTTCAGTCATTCAAAACCCTGGCACAATAAGATTTTGTCTCTTTCTACCTCTTTTGCTCTTTTGCTCTTGAAAGCTGCATTCTATGTTGTCTCTGTATATATAGCATATGTATATACTTTCCCATGTCTTTCTGCTGATGCTTTTACTTTGTGCACATTTTAGAGAACGGCAGAATAATGAGAGCCATGCTGGAGGTTGTGTCCTCATCAAAATTTTTCTCTTTCCTCCTTTTTTCCATCTTTCTCTGTTTCCCCTCTCCATACAAAGTGCATGCACATTTTCATATATTTTATTTGAGTCCCGCTCCCGCTCCCCCTCCACCACCACTACCTTCCCCACTCCTGGAGGGTGCCAAAAGGAATCCTTCAGGTGTTGGTAAGAGAAAGTTTCTTGCTATGATAAGCCCTGAAAGATCTACCATATTTTAGGAGCAACATAAGCTAAAGTGCTAGGTTGCCTTCTGGGAAGAAAGAAAAGAGACCTGATTTGCAATGTGCGTGTATCAGGATGGGGAGGGCATTTTGGGGAAAAACAAGCAATGTGTCCAAGAGTTGATGTGTCAAGGCTTATTCTGGCAGCTTCTTTAATTTTATTGAATTTGATGTGCCAGGATAAAGTTTTATTTTAGTCTCAAATCTGGCATCATCTCTGAAATGTAGCCTTCCTGTTGGTGTGCTTATTGCCATCTTTATGAGGTTTTACAGGTTATGCATCTGGAAAGTGTTTTGCGAGTGCATGTTGTGCATTGGTAAGCACATATTTTGCGCTTCAAAGTGCTGTGATGGCGATTAGCAGCAGTAGTTGTGACAGCGTGGCATTTGGTATAGAAACGGCTCCCTGCATTAGTCAGATCTGTCCCAGTGTGACATCTCAGTTACCCTGGTGGCTAAATGTTTACTGGTGTAGGACAGCACTCCTAGCATACCACACAGGATTGACGGTGACAAGCAAAATGTTGCTGTCATTTTGTGGGGTAAAAACCCCCAAAAACTTCAATTTCCAATAACTGTTTTAATTATGTTTCCTATATTTTTATGGAACCTAGTCAGTGCTGAATTACATGCGGGTCAGAAATACGTGTTGTTTTTCTCCTAGGAAGTTAACTTTATTTTTAAATTTTATTTTAAGAGTTTCACTCTGTGGAGAGCAAAATATGGAGAGTTATGGCTTGTGATGGCAGGAAGTCGGTAATGACTGAGTTGCCGTGAGCTGGTTGCTATGTGTGGCTCTGCTCCTAGTTTGGGGTAACTCAAATATTATCCCACAGAGTGTCAGCTGCAAGGGAAAACAAATATTGTCTGTGCTTATCTTCTTGCAGATGCCTGAGGCTGCGTCATGACAAAAACAAAAAGCTTAATGGGGGTACTGGAAAGACATTTTGGGCGGATGATCGTGAGTCATATTGGGTCCGATAATGAGGATACATAGTAATGCTAGTCCAGCTGCATACTTCACAAATAGCAAAGGCTAAATTCCTGCCTTTGATTTTTGATACCGCTCATTAGCTGCCGCTGTCCTCTGATGTAGAGACTCAACTGCACTCCGAGAGTTGGGGACCAATGCAGAAATGTTGTTTGATTCTCATCTTTATACACTCTTCAAACCAGTGTTTCTCAACTGGGGGTACTAGAACCCCTAGTGTTAGTCTAAATAGAGCTGAGGGTTCTTATGATTTTTATGTTAATTTAAAACCTATCAGTTATGCATGTTTTTTAAACAAAACTGTTGTAAGTTGATATAAAAATGTTTGACAAGCCACATTTTTATGTTCAGTATTTCTGTTTCCGATGCACTTTGTAACTGTCATTAGCCAGTTTCTAAACCAGAGAGAGGAAGAAAAACAATGCTACAACACAGCAAAAATAAAGTCATGAAAATACTGTTTATCACTAACTTAGTGATGGATTTAAACAGCTAATGAGTAGTATTTTAAGTCTTTTTTTTATGTTCAATGACACATATTATGCAGATGTCTTCTTTTTTTTTACTAGAAAATGCTTTGAGCTGCTCGGGCTTACTTCCCTTAGAGAAGACAATTCAAAGGAGGAACATTATTGAGAAAAGTTTGAAAAAAGTTTATGAAATACTGCTTCAGGCAAGAGACATTTTTTGCAAGAACACAAAAACCTCGTCAAAAACTGCATAACATGGACATCTCAACAAAAGGAAACACATAATAGGAATCCAGAGCATTCATCCAAAATAAGTGCTGAAGCTCATTCTCTCAATTCAGTGAATATGGTACATTTTGAGCATAAATGCATCCAGCTGACTCGCCTCATATTTGTTTAACCTCTGATCTTTAACCTTTGCTCCTATCCCGTCTTGTTTTTGTCCCAGGTGCCGAGATGGATGAGGCTGAGAAATACAAACAGCGCATTGAGGCCATCGCTGTGAGTCCACACACACACACACACACACACACACACACACACACACACACACACACACACATATATTTGTCTGCATACACGGAAAAAAAGAGGGTGAAGAGACCGTGCTCTTAGAGCTGTCCTTAACTCTTAAATATTTTAATGAGTGTGCTGCGTGCTGAGCCAGTCTGTCCCCGGTCCCACGAAAACAACACCAGTTTGCCAGGCAACAGCTGCTTTGAGCGTTATGTAAAATAGAGTACACCTAATGTTCACAGTGACAGTGTCCTATGACATGATGGGTGGTTAGATAGGTGTCCTCATTTCACTTCTCCTCTCCATTAACTTCTTCTTCATGGCTGCTTCTCACCTTTCTTTATTTCTGATGTGTTATTTACTCTTCCAAATCATCTTCCTGCTGCCTCTCTTCATTTCTACTAAACTCTCTAAGTATGTCCATATTTATTCTCTTTCCTTGCCATATTTCGCATTCCTCCACTTCTTTTTTGTAGGAGAAGCGTCGGTTGCAGGAAGAGCAGGACAGATCCAGAAGAGAGAAGGAGGATGAGAAGCTCAGACTACGGCAGTTCAAGGTCTGACACACACGTATTCAGGATGAGCTAACCTGTCTCATTCATTTACACACTTACTCACACAGAGAGACACAGCCTTAATTTCACTCAGCTAAAATCCTCCGTAGGCTCATTCCAGCTCATTCCAGCTTGTTAACAAGCAGATTGCCTCCAAATTTATTTCCTTTTCACATTCAGTATCTCACACATAGACACACGGATGAGCTGTAAGTACAGACTTGCACATTTCCTCGCCCTGTCACTCTCTCACAAGGTTAGCGGCAAGCCTTCCTTTGTTGAAATCAGTTTTTATGTGTGTGTTTACACACTCACATAGTTACAGAGCTGCTCTATTGTTTTCACATCATTTCCACACTGGTGTTCCAACTTCCTACTCCACTGTGTTATGCTGCCCTGGGGCACATTCCTCAAATTTTGTGAAATTTGTGCAGAAAGTGTTTGTGTGCATGCAGGTATGCATGTGTGTGCCAGTATAAATCCTGTAGCAGAATATTGTGTGTGCCTGTGAATTTGTGCAGAGTGCTCCAAATGTGCGTTTTTGAGATCAAAAGTCTATGTGCAAGAGGCTTCAGCGATTAATCTTACATGATTGTATTGCCGTCTCGCAGGAGTTATTATCGTTACAGCTTTTAGCACATTCATTAGCTTTGACATTGACTCTAACCTCTGGTTAGATGCAAGGATTTGATAAGTGGGAGTAGCAGCTTATATGCAGTTCCTGACCTGCAGAGAAGTTTAGAGGGGCCTGCCTAGCTAGCCAAAGGCACAGGGAGGGGAACAGAGCTAGGCTTGTCCTGCACAGCAGGAGAAAACACAGAGATGGTATTGTGACGTTTACTTTTGAGTAGGAAACTACTGGCCAACGGTGGCCAGATTATGAACACATGGGCCAATAATCTGGAACAGAGCGGTTTCTGAGAAGATTGCAGACATCGCCTCGTATTACAGAGTGAGAGATATCACTTTTACAAGATTTATATCACATTGAGGACTGTGATAGAGCTCACCCGGTGTCAGCTGGAATTGATTTGACCAGACATTTTAATAGAGAGACATGACACTCAATAGAAATCTATGCCTTCTATATGCCATGCTTTATTTCGAGGTAAGGTTTGAGCAGTTTTTATCAGATATGTGCTTTTAAATTAAGGTTATTTGATGTAATGCTTCGATTAACTGCACAAGCAGGTGCCTAGAGACATGTTAAGCAGAGATTCACAAGTTGCAATTTTCTTGGCCAACTGGGATTTCCTTTATAATATGGTAATATTGACTTTTGCCAATTTCAGAATATACAGTACATGTCAACAAAATCTGTCTATTATCATAACATTATCAAATGTTAGTTTTTGTAGTAAAACAAGATTAAATTTTAAATGTCCCCAAACTGCATTAAATATATTAGCGCAAGTGTTAATGAAATATTACTGCACTGTTTTCCTGTTTTATTATACTGCCACCTGCAGTTAGTTCAGAGGCCTTGAGTTTCAGTTAAACGTCTGTTGCTGGTAGCAACCACTACTAGCAATATGCTAACTCGGTTCCATAACCTAACAGCACAGTAAGAGTAACCTAACAGTAAGCTAGCTTAACTCTATTGCTTTCACTACGTTCCAGATATAACTTATCTAACCTTGCTGAACCACTATCTGTAGGTATTTCATTTTCTGAAGCTGTTTTATTAATATTCTTGTAGTCTATTAATTTCTACTAGCCCAGGTTAGCCTCGTGCTAAATAGGCTAGTAGCGGTGTGCTAACTGTCATTTGTTAAACTTTCTGACTGTGCTGTTAAACTTATATGTGGACTGCTGTAGTATAATATAATCACATTAGTAAGAATATTTTTATTTAATATTTCATATCTATATGTATACAAAACATAATAAATCAGAATAATAAAAAAATAAAAGACAGAAGATAAATATAAATTCATACAGCTCTGTTCCCCTGTGCTAACAAGTAGCAAAAAAAAAGTCTCTTGGTTTCTGGCCAATCCACCAAATGAAATACTCAACAAATGCAAAAATAAAATATCACAGAGCTTTTCAAACCTGTCAATAATTTGACTGTTTGGATACCATGTTTTCTTTAAAAATCATGCTAAATCCAGTAGTACAATATTAGAAAGCTTTTCAACTTCACTGATTCAAACATATGTCCCAAGTCACATTTATTTGTTTTCATCATTTTATTACCATACCTTCGAAGTAAAAGTTGTGAAGCATCTAAAAGATCTTCCTACAGAGTTATTAGTTGTGCGCACACCTCTTGTGTCAGGTCTTGTGTTGGTATCTTAAGGTGGCAGAAGAGTTGAAATTATATACAGTGTGTTGATTGTGTGCCTAGACAATAGACGGTCTGTTTTTTTTTAAAGGATGTAGTCACCATGATTTCAGCTGCTGGTTTGTCCTGTTACGAAACCTGACCACTTTATTGTGGGATTTTGAAATTAGACACGATGGATACGAAGCTGCATGTTTACTGGCTAACCACTTGTGAGTGACATATTGTTAACTAATCAGCAGTACCCTTTATAATCCTCCTGTCTGAGTCTTAAAATTACTATAATTTATAAAATGAATAATGTTCCATTTAATGTGACCTGTAACAGTGTTTGAGTCCAGTAAAGTCATCAGGAAAGTGTTTACTGATGTCAAAGACCGAGGGGGCAGAGGACTGTTTTCCCATAAACCTCTATGCAACGATAAGTCTTGGAGCCACGTCCCTCTTTTATTATGTCTGTGGTGTAGACTGTGTTTCATGGATGGTTTGGCAAAGTGAATATCATTAGACACACAATGATAATGCTGGGAGTCTTAAAATACAGGAGAAAACATGAAAAAACTGAATGTTGGCAGGCCTCCAGTGCTGCTAATAAGCTAGTTTATCTATTGATTTGCAGTGCTGCTTAAACATATGACTGAAAATGATCTGAGATATAATCAGGATATATATAAAATATTTGCAGTCTATTTCTCCATATTATTACCCTCTAAACCCATCAGTAATATAATTACATTAATGAACTACAATACTAATGAAAGTTGGTTCACTGTTTTTCCCCCTTCATCTCCTTCACCCCTTCTTTGTTCCTGTAGAGGAAGTCGCTGAGAGAGCAGTGGTTAATGGAAGGAGCTCCCTTATCCCCAACCTCTCTGGACGCTGAGAGCCTTCACTCACCTCCATGGAGTGCCCAGGCCCAGCATATGGAAGAGCACATTGAAAAGTATATCCACAGTTTGTGGGATTTTGTGTGTGTGCATCTGTGTGTTAGTGCTAGAAGACAAGGAAGACATTTTGTGTTTGTCTGAGACAGTTAGCAAAGCAGAGAATGAGAGAAGTGTCACAATTCAGTTGTTTTTGCATAGTTGAAACTTCATGTATATTGCAGAATACCCTCTTCTGTTTCAGTCTTCTAATAGTTTTCTTCTCTTTTTTTGCTTTTGTTGTACATAATGTATTCTTTGGCAAAACTGAATTTTAATCCTGCCAGTACTGAACTCACGCAGAGAAGGAGCCACACACGAAGAGATTTTTCTGAACTGTAGTGCACAAAGTTGTCAAAGCTCTGAAAATTACAAAGATCCCACTCTAATTATTCCAAAGGTCCACAGCTTTGTATCACTTTCCTATAAGTTTTCCAGCACATGTTGTACATGTAAACTAAAATTTTGGGGGAAAGTGCTTGTAGTAGTGATGCCTACTATTATTCAGTTAGGGTAATGTAATATTTACCCAAGTTCTTTTAGACCTTACCCAGTATGAGGATGTTGTTATCATAGGTTTGATTGTGTTTGTTCTTTCTTTGTACGTTTGTGTCCATCTCAGGTCGCAGTCAGAGAATAAGCAGTTGGCAGACGAGCAAGAAAAGCTGGAGCAAAGGACAGAGGATGGTGAAACGGTGCGGTAGTTGTGTGCTCACACACACTCACACTCACCCACTCACCCAGTCACTATGTGGACACAAAAGGGGTTGGTATATGTGTTGAACAAGCTTGCTCCATCATCTTCCATTAAGCAGAAAATTTCCCACAACCTCTGTCTGTGGCTTTTTGCCATGCATAATGCATTCCACTCTTAATGTACCTTTGATGTAGCACCTCTTGTTCAAAAGCAGGAACTTTATAAATGCAAGCAACCCCGTTATGTAAACAATACGGCATTAGATCCTCTCTTGAATTATTGTTTTAGCTCAAGCCAAGGCCGTGTATGTGTACTTCACGTCCGAAGGCCTTTATAGTCGGACAAAAGTTGTCTGTCCTCGTCAACTGCCTGCTCCAGGGTCTTTTAGTAAAGTTTGTCATACTTGTATATCTTAACCTTGGCTTTTGGAGCTCAACTAAAATCAGTAGGAGACGTAAACAGAAGATTCCACTTTTAATAGGTTTTACAGCCTATTAGCCATTCTGGCTGTGATAGAGGAACCTTTGAATGCTTGACCTTATCTTCTGTGAAAATTAAATGTTTTAAACAAGCTCAGCCAATAAGGCTTTGATTTTAGTGGGCCAGACTGGGAGTGAGTGAAAGGTACAGTACATCTGATAAACCAAATTCACATTTTTCTTCACTTCTTGCGTGTTTGATGTGGTTAAGTACTTTAGATGGGGTCAACTTTCACCGGTTACAGCAAAACCACATAAATTTTGCTCATCAGCTGCAGCAGCAGCTTGTTTATAGGGAGCTGGCAAAATAAATTGTGTCGAACGCTAAATCTAAAGGAGGAGGACTGGGACGTAGCTTATTAATGACTCATCCAGCAAACATAAAATCATTATCTCAGTGCAAATCATCAGCTAGTCTCTCCATCCATGTTACATCAGCATGATTACGTTGGCCAAAAACATCTGAACAGACAGCGGTGCTGTGCTAGCTTTACACTGATTGAGTGGTGCTGACTAACACAGCAGGGGTGAATGCTCAAGCCACAGCAACAAGTAGATAAGTTAGTCAGTATGTGAATAAATGCCATTAACACTGCAATCATTCTGCAAGCACATTCACACACCACAGAAAATAATATGTGGTGACCTTTAAAAAAAACTGTAGAGCGAAGTTTTAGGCTAAAATGCCAAAATTTCAGTCACTAAAAGTGGAGAATGAGCTTCTTGGATGGTCTGCAATTAGGTAATTGCATTAGAAATGCCCCAAAGGGCATCAACATCACAATAACGGTTGAGAGAGTCAGTGACTCGAATTAGCAGAGGTGACGCCAGCAGGCAGCTGCTGGCTACAGCCACAGTCTGTTCAGAAATAAAGCTTCATTTCTTTCTTTCATGCTATTGTGGTTGTTGCTTTTTTAATGTTTGTATTTTATGACAGAGCATTGACTTTAAGTACACTTAAAATGTGCATCATCTTTTTTTGGCTGCTCCCTTTAGTGGTTGCCATAGCGGATCATCTGTCTCAATCTCATCAGATCTCACCCATTTGAAGGGGGAAGTTTAGTCAGTTTAGATCAGTTTAAACTGCACTTGTCTTAACTGATTATAGTGTTGGGTAGAAATTAGCAAACTTTATAAAGTCAACACTTCACAATGTCACCATTTGAGTACAATACATTTCATTTGTCCCCTGTTCCTTTTTACCCAACAGGTAAAAATGTTACATGCTGGAGATGGTAAGTAGATGAACATCTCTTTGGGAATTAAGAAATGTAAAAATTTGGTGCTTTGCTTTTCATTGTCTTTTTAATCAAAGAAAGTGATAAATTCAGTAAATCAACCCTGAAAAATAGTTTAAATTCATAAAGAATTTGTATGTATAAATGTAGAGTGAGGTATTGCTGTCATCCATCTGCCTGCTTCACTTAACACTCACATGGTATTCTGTCCAAAACCTTTTAATGTGTGCGTGCACACTTTTCTGGCACCTACCAACTATCAGTCAACAGCTGCGCTACTAATTCTGCTTTTACTTAATTGCATCAGTCCATACTGGTTAGATTTCATTTCTTTAATTCTGGGACTTCTTCCAGCTTCTCTTTCTTTACTTGCAATGGATTGTGAATGGATGCCATCCTATAGAAAAGAATAACGTTATTTAGTCAGGACATGACAGCTTATCCAAAGCACAGGTGTAATAACTGATGCACTACACCTTATACTGTAAATTCTGGTTAATTATTGCTCCATCATGTTCAGCATGCTCAAGTTACACATTACATGTCTATTAATAACTAATTATTTTGTCCTTAGAAGTGGTCAGTGATGTTGCACAGAATGGAGAAAACAATTCAACTGGATCAGGTGGGCATAGGACATTCACCTCAACAGAATATCATCCAGAAACATCCAGGCTTTTATTAAAATCTCCGTCATCATCCTGAGCCTGATAAAATCTTATCCTTTCTCTGTCCTTCCTCTTGTTAATTCTTATCTAATCACCAGCTTGTGCTGACCCTGTTTATCTCACCTCAAAGACCACGTAATTCCCTGCAGATGTGCTTGTCTATATGAGTTGTATACACTGATAGAAATTTGCATTATAAAGGACAGAGTGGCACACGCGTACCTATGCTGTACTGGAAGATCATATATTCTGTTATGAATAATTACACATGTTGGATAAGGGTTTGAATTTAAATATATGCTAATAGAAACCTAAGTGCATAACTTGCATTTTTATAGTTCAGCAGGTTCATGGACATGTCCGTTGGGATGCTACTCAAGCTGTTAAAGTAGACAAAAGAGTTGGTGAAATGTAATCAACCCATCCATTTATATTGAAATCATCCAGTGCCTAAAACTTTCTTGTCCAGACTGCAGAATTTAAATGGCTTCAAAAACATTAGTTGGCATACGTATCTAGTTTAAGTCCAGTCCTTTTTCCATTCTCGTGTCTCCAACTCTTTATAAAGCTAGTACTTCTTTACCTCATGGCCGAGCCTAAAAGGTTTAGCATATATTTATTTTTTTACTATTTGATATATACACTATTTCAACATCAGCTAAAAAATATATCTATATTATTATTATTTTTCTTTTTTAATGTATTTTTAGCTGATGTTGAAATGGTCAATATGTTCTGCTTCATTCAAATGGATACCTCTCTTCATTAGTATGCACTTCATGGAGCAGGTCAATAATTTTTCCATCTAATGGATCATTCATGGATAGAAAACCGTTTGGTTAAATGTTGCACATGAATTGGCTGCACTGAGCTAATGATGTAAAAAGCAACCTCTAACTGTATTGAAAAGCTGCTTCTACACCAGCCATTATGAATGTTTATAATCAATGTAAAAGGTTCAGTTCAATACTGATGAATGAAGAACATTTTTTAACGAATTTTGTTGACCTTTATTGATATGTATTTGTTGGTTTCTTCAGAAAAAAGTGAAAGTGATACGGAGGTATACCAAGAAGCACCACTGGATGAAAATGGAGTCATTGTAACCAATGGTGTGGAAAACACTGAAGTTAGTGCTTCAGATGAAAATAATCAGTCACTCACTAATGGGCCAACCAGTGATGTTAGTGTGGAGATGGGAAAGAATTTGGATGTTTCTGAGGAAGATCCAGTCAAGGTTCCAAATACCAATGTTAAAGAAGAGGAGGAAGAAGAAGGGACTCTGGTGATGAGAGCAGAATGCATCTTCATCACAGATGATGGGGATGATGTTTCTGGAGAGGTTGTGCCGCAGGCAGATCAACAGGAGTCCGTGCAGTCAGACCAGATCCTTCTGCCAAATCCAGAAGCAGAAGCCAGCAAAGAGGGAGGGGAGGCTGCAGAGGAGGATGTACAAACAGAAACTTTTACAGAGCCATTGGGAGACATAGATGATAGCATAAAGGCAAATCCAGGTGAAGATGAAGATAGAGATGTAAAAACTGAGGGCCAGGACAACGAATTGAAAGATCCAGCCTGTGTGCAGTCGCAGTCCCTAATCAGTCCTCCAGAGAGCACTGTGGTGGCTTTGTTGCCTGTCTATACTGAGGCACAACCTTCTAATCTTAGTCCCAATCTACAGGTTCAAGCTGAAGAATCAGCAGCAGTACCAGAGGAAACTGAGGCAGCATCAAAAGCACAAGAGGCTACCTGTCTTACTGATCAGTTCCAGGAGGTGCCTCTGGCTGATGCCCAAGAAAACCAAAGAACAGAGGCAGGGTCTGGGGAACAGGAACCCCTTCTGTTGAACGCCAAAGCCCCCAGCACCATGGTAGAGCCAGCAGGCGCTGACAGCCCAGCCAATGCTGGGGCACCGAGCCCAAACGCAGCTAGCCAAGGAGAGTCAACCAAGCCCAAAAAATGCGACTGCTGCTCTGTCATGTAAATGCCCTCTGTGTACATGCATTTACTCTCAACCTCTTCACTCTGCCAGTATCCTTCAGCCTGTGCATTGGCTGCTCAGTTCATAACAATTACTTCCCTCATCTCTTTGTTTTGTGCATCCATCCATTTTTTTTAATAAGAATGCCTGGAAGCTGCTTCCCTTTCCTCCACTGTCCACTGCCAACATTCCTAGTATTCCTCTTGAAATTTCCTCATCCCCAGTCTCAAGCTTTGATGCTGCAACAGGAAGTGTGCTCGCTCCAACATGAGGAGAGGAATCACATGGACTGAACTAGTTTTAAAGTGGAACTACAGTTTTAAAAAGAAAAACCACACAGTTTTTTTTTGGGCCACACTGTTTTGAGTTTGATAAAATTCTCTTGAGAGAACAAAAATGATTTCATGTATTTTACATTATTTGCTGAAGTCATTTTGTAGTTTTAAAAATCTGAGTTGTAACTGGAAAATTGCAATGTTATGGAAAGGTTCATAAATTTCTGGAGATATTCTGTTTTACTGACTTGAAGCTGGACTGTTATCGCTTTAGGCTTTTTAATAAATGTTTTTAATCCCACTACAGTAGCCTAAACAGGTTTAACCAACTGACTATTTGGTTAAATTGTGTCATTTATAAACAGTGTGCTCCATTGATAGTTAAAAAAATATTACCTAAAAGTATGATACATATGGGTTTTTTAAAAAAAAATTCTTAACATGGAAGGCCTGGAATTCCTGAGATGACTCTGTTACAAATGTACATACTGTATACAGAAAGCGTGTATAATTTTTTTTTTTTTTTGAAATGATTTAATGATTAAACTGTCATTTGCAATACTCTTCTTAACATAACTTGGTCTGCATTCAGAGTGTTTGTTCTTCAAATACTGAATTTATCCCAAAACATCATCCATGCTTCATGCAAAAGAAATGCAAAAACGGCTGTATTACATTTTTTCTCTGTTCATGGTTTTTTACCTAGTTATATAGACACCACTAGGAAACAGAATTTAAGATTCAGATTGAGAAATCCCACGACACAAAACTTAACTTTGCATGTATTACTACATGCAGTTTACTTTTAGATTGTATTTATTGGTTTTTATTTTGGACATACTGCTTAGAAAAAGATATGTTAAAGCATTGAAAGGTGAATCATGAGTGCACACTGGACCAGTCTTCCAAATGTATGCACATGAAGCTTTTTATTATGAAAGAAATAAGGGAACTAGTCATCACCTTTTGGCAGTAGCTGGTGTTCCCTTCAACATGTCTCACTGCATGTGCTTCTCCCAGGTCTTGGGATAGTCCCATGGATAACAGCAGGGTCTTCTTATTGACCAGACTAAAGCTGGAGTCTTTGGAGAAAGGACTGCAGCATGTCCTCGAACTGAAAAGAAGTCCTGCTGAGCTGAGAGCTCCCAGAATCTCTGCTCCATCTGACAACAAAGACATTTCAAAAAGTTATTGCATGGGGATCCTGTACCTCTCTAAACTAGGTTGAAACATCACTGTGCAGATTGGCTGTGCATGGATATATTTGTCCAAGCTATAAATTACATATTTACAAATTTGCTATTATAGCCAACCCTTTCTTTCAACACCAAGATTAAGTCTACTGACCTACACGCTTATTTCTTTCAATTTAAGATTTCTTTCATTTATTATTGTAGCATTTCTTTATCATGTATGGTCATTTTATACAGAGATATTTCAGTGATTAAATGTGCAGTTTAAAGTCTTCACACTGGCAGAAGGCAAAGTTTCACTGGTCCGGCCCACACATCCATGTCACACCTAGGACAGGTTACTAGTCTGTTGCAGAGCTAACAAAGAGAGACAGACAATAAATTTCCACCTACAGCCAATTTGGAATTATTGGTTGAGCTAATATGCACATGTCTGGACTTCAGAAAGAAGACAGAGTGCCTCAGAGAGCCCACTTAGGCACACGGAGAACATATGACCTCCAGACAGACATGAGCCAGCCAACTGCAGCATTCAAACCCAGGAAATTCCTGCCGGGAGGTAACAGTGCTAGTCACTGCTGTTGTGCATAGCATTGCAAAACAGGCAGATATTCCTCCATCGCCATCACTCTTTCCTTTCAATAACAGACTTAACGAGACTTAATGAGATATTGCCCAACCGGTGTTATTACTTGGCTTAACTCTGGTTAAGAATGCCTTAAAAAGCAAAGTTGTTCAGTTACTTGGTGCAAACCACAAGTTGTCTTCTCATCTCAAGAGCTCAGTGTTAGATTTGGTAATATGTAGGGGAGCATCTGAGAAAGAACTTCTCATTTATGATTTAATAGCCTGAAACCTGAACAATTAAAAAACTTGCACACAATATATTGGAACAGCCTGTATCGTGTTAACATTATTACTAGATTTTCATATTTAAGATTTTCTCTCTATGGGGAGAGCAGATGATGAATTTTACGCTTAAAGCAGCCACGCTGGCAAAGGTACTTAAACCAACCCAAAAGCTTTCAAACGTCTCTGCTAAATAAAGCAAAAGTGAGGTTTTAATATTTTTCCATTTCTTCTCAATTTAAAACAGATTTATCACAACTGATAAAATGAAGAGTGCATACAACTTGAGGTCATTGACCATTTGTTACTCAAATATTGCATTAGACTGAATGTTGAGTTTACCAAACGTGGTGTAAACAACACACAATCCTTTCACCCATCCTGGAATTTCCAGCACTAAAAAACTGAGAATGTGAAAGAATTGAACTAGAAGGAAAACCTCTTTACCAGACACATTTTCAGTGAGACCCCACGGTGCGACGGACATCATGTTTGCGATACTTCTCACACTTCTCTGTTTGGTGTCTGTGAGCCGTTCAGCTCCTGTGGCCTGTGAAAAGTTGGTCAAGCCTTTGGAACAGTTTGATATTCACAATGTGACAGGAAGGTGGTCTTTAGTCGCTGTCAGTCTGAAATTTGATTCCATTGCCAGAAGAAGAGCCAGTGTAGTTGTTGATATCCGCAACTCCTCGTACATCACAGCTGAACGAGTTGCTGGCAGATGCCAGTATGAACTCCTTGACTTTACTTTGGAAGGCCACGTCTTAACCATGACGGCGAGAAATGTCAACCTCACTGGAACTTTGTTTTATACATCCTGTGCAGACTGTATGGTGCTCACCATGCACATCAAGTCCCCCACTTACCGCGCAGTGGAGTTCTACGTGCTTAGCCGGAGGAGACAGCTGGAGCAGAAGGAGATGGAGGAGTTCAGTGCTCAAGTGCTGTGTCTCAGCATGCCTCCACCTATTGTGATGGATCCTAAAATGGAGCTTTGTCCTGTACAGACAACCAACCAACAAACTGACCAGAGAACGATAGAAGTCCCATAAAGGGAGCAAGGGGAAAGAAGAAGAAGGAGGCGAAGAAGACAGTTAACTTCAATGTGCCAAATGTCAGCGTATAGTGTGACAAAAAGAATAACAATTGATGATCATGTGTTGGAAGCTATAAAAACGAGTTCTAATTCTCCATTTTTTTAATCTGTGTTTTTTTTTTTATGTTTAAGGACCAACAACAGCTTGTTGAACCTGTTCTTGTTGGATGGTTTTATGAGTTTTATGTGATCCATTATATAGTGCATTTAATCATATCTTGCAAATGACATACTGCACATCAAAAAATGTCTATATTTTTGCTTGTAAATTACCATGCTAGACCAAGACTGTAAAATGATTTTTATTGTAAATTTATAACTTTAATCTCAGAAGTTCTCAGTCTTTTCTCTGCACATTACCCCACTATACCACTTCATCATTTTTAAATTACCTTGATAAGCCCTTTTACACAGAAGTAAATAGAAGCTCTCTGAAAAATGTATTCAAATACATAGTATACTGAGAGGTTAACCAAAGTATTTTGTTTAACCAAGAGCATCAGAATAGTAGCTTTAGCTAACGGTATTGCTCCATATCTTTGGGTGTACTAATGTTATATTACTAACCTACTGAAATTGCTAGTGCATCAAATATAGCACGCTAGTACATTTTCATATGCTGTTAATTAAATTCCTATGTTGCGTATTATGATGATACCTTTTTTCCCCTTGTCCTCGGGAAGAGCAAAGTGGGAAACTGTAGCATCATAATAAACCAAACTAAAGCAATTATGGGTTCACATGGAAGTATTCATAGTCTGCTTCAGTATTCCCAGTGTGCAAAGAAAGATAAAGTCTGTTTAGTTTTGTTGTGCAGTGGGAAATTGTGAAACTTGAGATTAATGACATCCAGTTTACCGTAACAAAAATGACTATCCACACACGGTTTCATGATATTTCATGTTCGTCATGTTGCATATTTGGTAAGCAGTAGGTCACACCTTTTAAAATGTGTGCTTGTCTTTAAGGTAGAATAAGAATGTGAAAATATAGCTTTCAATCAGCATCAATTCATGACAAAAATTAGTTCACTGTTTGACTTTTTTTTTCATTATTTTGTTGATGATAGAATAAAAGTGTATCCCTATTCAGTAACTGAATCTGATTTTGCTACAGTTCACAGAAATTTCTGCTATTTCAAAATCATAGAACCTGTTATTGCCAGTGTTGCATAACTGGAGGGTTCTGATCCAACTAAATAGTTGTACACAGTACAGAAGAGGATAACTGGCTTCAGCACTATTTTATAGCAGTTTATATCATTTTAAAGAAATATATGTACGTCTATTTTGACGTTCTTATTCAGTAAACTTCTCTTATTTAGTTTGGAGCTTTTATATGCTGTGAACTGTTCTAACATAACATCCAGCTAATTGCAAAAATATGCCAAACTGAAAATATTTTTAGCCCTTCAGAAGCTACCTTAAATACCAATCGAAAATGAGTGCTGCAGCTTTCAGTAGCAGACTACATATTGTCAATAAATGCAGTCTGCTAAATACATTGAACCCTTTCATTTATATTTATATCATCCAGTGTCTAGAACTTTCTGTCCAGACTGCACAATTCACCAAGAGTTGTGTTCAACTCTTCAATCAGCCATTGCTTCTTTGCTTTGCGACGTAGCATAAAGGTTTAGAACATTTTATAATTCTTCTCTTTTTGTTTTGTTTATTATTTGCTGTTTTTGAAGTGGTTGATACATTTTGTTAAACAGCAGAATGAACTCATCCTAACCAATAGTAGGGAAAACCTTGCTCGAGGGCAGAATAATCAGTCAGTTGCTAACAGGTCAATGACACCCACTGTTCTTAGCATGAGGATGGAAATGGATTTGGGTTTTCCTGAGGCAGATCCTGCTCGGGTTTCAAATGACAATGTTAAAGAGTGGGAGGAAGAAAGGGGCACTCTGATGATGAGAGCAGACGATGATGGGCATGATGTTTATGGAGACGTTATATAGCAGGCAGATCAACCGGAGTCCACACAGTCAGATTAAATCCTTCTGCTAAATCCAGAAGCAGGCGACGAGGGAGTGAGGAAAGGGGGGTAAGACTGTGTGGGAGAAAGTAAAAACAGAAACTTTTACAGAGAAGAGTGAGTCACTCACAGGCATAGATGGTAGCATTACGACAAATCAAGATGACGATTGAGAGATAAAAACTGAATCAGGACAGAAAACTGGAAGGCCCAGAGTGTCTGTTGTTTTTCGGTGTCTGTGCCTTTTGTTCCCTTCAGCATGTATCACTGCATGTGTCTCTACCAGCTCCTGGGATTGTCCCATGGATAACAGCAGGGTCCTTATGTGGATCAAACCAAAGTCAGAGGCTCTGGACTCGCCTGGAGTAAGGGAATGCAGCATGTCTTCTACGTGAAAATAACTCCTGCTGAGCTGAGAACTCCCAGGACGTCTGTCCTGCCTGACGACTGGATTTCAAAGGGCAATTACATATGGATCCTGCGCCAGCAGCTAGATAGTGGTCAACCTGCTGCTTTATACGAAAGCAGAGATTAGAAGCCCAGTTTCCAATGAAGATGGCTGTGAATAGTCATTTTTTTAATTAAACTGAATTTTTTTCCGCACCTAGATTCAGGTTGTAGTTTAATTTTAATGAACCCTGGTAGAGAAGACTTTTTTCCCCTACTCAGACTTTAATTCATTATAAAACAATAGCCAGATTTGCTTCCACCGCCTTTCTTTTAGTGTTTTGTTTTAGTTTTTTTTTTTTTTTTACATTTGCCTCAATACAAAGTATTGTACAACTATTGCTGTAACCAAATCTGTCAATCTGGATAAAAATTATTAAGACATTTAACGCGGAAACTAACACAAAATCAAGTCAAGTGAAACTGAAGCGGAAGAAAGGGTGAATAAAGACCACCTATTTGTGACCTATAGGTTCAACATGAAGCTTTGATGTCTTACCATTTTATGAGTTTTTATACAGTTTATTTTACAGTTTGGTAGAGCTAATGTGGCTATGTTAGAATCTCTGCCCACACAAGACATTACTGTCAGACAAACGTGTGAGACACAACAAAGTAGACCTGATGTCTCAACAACTAAACACAAGCTATATAATATAAAGTTAAATTCTCTGTGGAAGTGCATTTGATGTACTTAATAAGTTTATTTAAGTCTAACTGCTCACATTGCATGTTTGCAGAATGTATGCACATTTTGTGCAAGTGAGCTTTTTCATTAGTATGCATGCAAATATATCCATATGTAATAATCACAAGAAGAGTACAACTCATATTTGTTCCCCAAATATTACAAATATCACACTGAATACTGAATTTACAAAATTTCACAAAAACACTACACTTCTGTTTTTGTAATTTAATTTAATTTCATAAACAATATGCGACTAACCAAGACCAAACAGCCAGTGTAAATAACGCACAGTCCATGCCCTTTGGTCTGACAGTTCCCAAATCAACATATCCAGGATCTTTTGAATTCCTGAGCTAAATATGTGAAACTGAACTATGAAACCTGAACGTCTTTACCAGACACAGTATCAGTGAGAAACACAGTACGGAGAGTACATTACACACTGGCGCTCTTCCTCATGAAACTGAATAGCTTCACCTTTACTCTAACATTCTTTCATACATGTCCAAACTGCGCTGCTGGCATCATGACCTCCACTTACAAGTCAGTTAACTTTTTCAACCAGAGGAGAGCTGGAGCAGAAGGAGATGGAGGAATTCAGTGCTCAAGTGGGGTGCCACCACCTACTGTGACAGATCCTACCAAGGAGCTTTGTTACTAAGCAGAAATCTCTCTAAGTTTACCAAATCAAGGTCATGTGTTGGAAACCATAACAGATGGCTGTATATGAAGTGAATTCATTTATATGATGCTACTTTTTGAAATGTATGCTTTTTGTTTTTTCACCGATTGCAATATTTGTTGCTGATTCTGACTTGCATTATTTATATCTTGGACATAATATACTACAGATAAAAAAATATGCAAACACCCACATACTAAATGGTTTTCATTATAAACTGACAGTATAAACTTTAATCTTGGAATGTTTTTCCTTCACATTTTTATCATCCTACTCTCGCTTCATAAATATGTAGTTTAGCTCTAATACACAAAAATAATCAAAAGCTTTAAAGTACATGTGCATGTACTTATTGTATTTTAGTACATCTTTGGATGTACTAAAAACAGATAATTATCATTCTGACTGAATTAGGTTTTTTTATGATATTATACCTTTAGTATATTTATATGCTATTAATTCAGTTGTTTTGTGTGACATATTTTTTGATCCCAAGAAGAACAACTTAAAAACTGAAACTAAATCAATTATCAGTATACTTAAATTAAGTCTACTATTAAAAAAAAGAAGAAGAAGAAGCTCTCGCTATCATAGGTATGTCATGATTAGCAAAGAACATTCGTTGGCTCATATTGGCTCATATTGTTGGGTCTGACTGTCCTTTTTGATTAAATAATTGATTTAATTTGTTAAGCTGTGGGAATTTAGAATATAATTTTAATTAGAAATAACAGGCCTTTAATAAATCCATTATATAATCTTACAGCTTTAGATAACATTATTAAATTATTTTCTTAGTTTGCTCATTTAAATGGATAGTTCAGCCACTTATATTTTTGGGTTACAGATACCAAAATACACAAGAATATCCCACTTTTTTTTTTTGATGTATACAAACTAAAAAGGTTTTATTAAATAAACTCCTACAAATCATGAACTGAATAAAAAACTTTGAACAGATGTGATGCAGTCAGACACAAAAATATGCATGCCATGTTGTAGCCACTGGGTTGTTTGTACCTGCTTACATCTTCTTTAACAAAATAAAGATATCATAAGAATATAACAATGTTGCTTTTAAACACAAATTAATGAAGGAAGTGTGCTCATTCTTTGAAATTAGGGATTTTTCTTCTTTTTTTATGATGAAGCAAATCCCAGTTATGTAATTACATCAGAATTCGAAATGGTTTCAGAAAAATGTCAGAGAATCTGCATGTAGAGGGAGGACTCTGCCCTCTGGCTCTGGTAGTGTTGCATAACTGTGGGGTTTCTGACCAAATCAAATAGTTGCACACAAAGTGCAACAGAGGGTAAGTAAATATCGCCACCATTACCTCCACCCATCTTTCTTATACTTCATAGTTCATTGTACTATAACAGAATATTATGTAAAGTTGCTTTATCAGTAAATAAAACAATAAAGTTCAGCATCTAAATTTATTATAATCAGAGTAGATGAAGATGAATAGAAGAAGAAGAATTTGACTTGACAGACTTTGACAGATTTTGAATTTTATTCATTTGGAATATTTTATATACTCCAAACTCCATATTTCAGCATACAATTAATTGTAGAAAATATGCAACACCAAGCTGATTTTTATACTTTCCCAACCAGGGTAAGTTTACCAAAGTGCAATAAAAAAGAATAAGGTTTTGCAGCTTTCATTAGCGCACCACCTGTTGTTAATATGTACTGTTTATTCAACTCCTGGCATTTCATGCCTTACAATATGTTTGGACAGCCGGAATCTGGGAACAGTAAATAAAAACAATATGACTTCACAGTGTTACACCACAGGTACTGGAATAGAGAAACCAGTCAGCGGGTAAAACTTATCTGTGAACAATCAATAGTCACAGGCAGGACTTCAAAATATTGTTTAGTTTTACAATCACGGAAACCACAGGTGAAAAATTACCGTGCTTTTTTCTCCTGTGTTGTGAAACTACATGTTTCCGAACAACTATAAAACGACCCGGCACACTTCACCGTCTCCAGAGGTTTGAAACTGCAGTGTGACTGACAACATTCCACTGACTGCCTATTAATAGCTCAACATGATTTTTGCTGCGCTTTCTCTTCTTTGTTTGGTGGCTGGGAGTCATTCAGCTCCCCTGACCTGCGAGGAGTTGGTCCGTCCATTAGACCGACTCAATCTTCATCATTTGAAGGGGAAATGGGCTTTAGTTGCAGGCAGTTTGAGCCACCCACCATTCCTGGAGCGATTTAAACAAAGAGACAGTGCCTCTGTGAACTTCTACAGCAACACCAGTGAAACTCATATTTCCTACACCCGCAGCATCAGCTTACACAACGAGTGCCAGTATCACACCTACAACATCACTCTGAATGGCAGCAGTTACACCTTTGACGGGACAGAGAACGACAACTTCAGTGCAAACTTTGCCCATACGTCTTGCCATGACTGCATGCTGATGCACATGAGAATGGAGTCGGGGGAAAGGCAGCATTTTTACCTGTTCAGTCGGAGGAGACAGCTGGAGCAGAAGGAGATGGAGGAGTTCAGGGCTCAGGTGGAGTGTCTTAACATGCCTCCACCTGCTGTGATGGATCCCACCAAGGCGCTTTGTCCCGAAGAGACTGCCAGCGATCCAGCAGCACAGCCTGAAGAAAAAACAGAGGGACAGAAGGAATAAGAGAAAGTGAAAACTCTCACTCTGATGTGGTGGATGAACATACAGCAATAAAAATTATTTGTGTGTGTGAAGTGCATTTCACACTCCTTAGTGTAGAAAGATCAAAAGTCTGATATTTGATTTTGTAACTTGAAATAAATGATTGTTATTTCTATGATACAGTGTTTTGTTTTTCAACTCATTTGAAGATTATCTGAGAATACACGTTTTAGCTTTCACCTTCACCACCATATTATTCTCTGTTTCATAGGTTGTTGTATCTCAGGCATGTTTGAGAAGATATTTTAAGGTGCAAATTTAAATTCTAATTTCACAACCCAAATAAAGTAATTAATTAAAAACATGAAAACTGTTAAAATCACAAAAACTATCATTTCTTAACTTTTACCTCAGGAGTTCCCATCAAACAGTGAGTTGACTTTTTTTGTTTTGTTTTAATAATGACACATTATTAATTAATAAATTATTATTAATCAAATGATCATACCTTAATCATAATATATATACATGCTTAGCCTTTATAAATGATAAAATGAGCATGTTATGAGCTTATTAAACAAGAATAAACATTTATATCTGTATTTAAATAAACTGCATACTAAGGAGGAGTATTGCTCTATAAATGATGAATTGAGCACTTACTTATTTTTATTAATATTTAGTAGTGTGTCATTATTATAAAGTTTGACCCCGTTTGGTTTCGTTTGCAAGCTGAGCGAACATCCATTTGTCACAAGGGTGTCAATTCCAAACCAGGGCCCTTGCTGCATGTTTTCCCACGTGCTCTTTTCCCTGCTTTCCCGTCACTCTTCACTGTGTTATCTAATAAAGGTGAAATGGCCCATAAAAAATGAATTTCAAAAAGCTTGCCAACTTCTGTGATGTGAACTGTATGAAGACAGTTACATAGAGGCATTTTTGTGTCTTCATTATCTTTCAGTTTGAGATGGACAGTTGAATAATGTAGCTGTGTGAAACGATGGAAAATGTACCACTGCAAGATGGTATATTTTGTCATTTGTTTCATTTTATTCATACAGCACATTTCATCACATGCAAACTCAATGTGCTCAACACAGAAGGTAAAAACCTTTATTGGTCATGGTGTGTTTTCTGGCATATAAAAAAACCCATACAGATCCTAACAAGGCTTAAAATTAAAATTTCATCAGAGGGCCTTTAAGACATTCTTGAAAGGGAAAAATTAGATGCTTTGAACACATAAGACTCATTTCATCATAAGTGCCTGTAATATTATCAAATAAAATGTAGTTTTCCAAACAAACATATTAGAAGTACTTTGCTAGTAAAAAGGACCGGACCCTTTGCCTTCACAACTGCTTTCATTTTTCGTGGCATAGATTCAGTTCAACTCACTTGTATATTGCTAGTTAACAATAAAAACAGTCACATAAAGGATCAGCAAGGTGCTGGAAACATTCCTCAGAGATTTTGGTCCATGGTGACAACAAAGCCTCACACAGTTGCTGCAGCGTTGGTGAGCCCGTGTGAATTGTAGCCTCCGTTTCCCGCTCTTAAGTGTCAGGGATTGGACCTGGTGTGGTCTTCCGCTGCTGTAGCCCATTATCAATGTGTTGCACATTGAAAGATGCTCTTCTGCTACCTGCTTCAGATGCTTCTGCATACCTTGTTAGCAACAAGTGGTTTGTTGAGTTACTGTTTCCTTCCTATTATTTCAAAATGGTCTAGTCATCCTCCCCTGACTTCAATCAATAAGGCACTTAGCCTCTTAAGCCCCAACGCCCCGGGGCTTAAGGGGGGGGGGGGGGGGGGGGGGGGGGGGGGTGTTATTACAGATTGTACTTGTTATGCTTCTTTTAACAGATTACTGATTGATGGATGAATTGTATAAGATCAGCGTGGTGTACTTATTTACAAAGCAGTGTCCCATTTATTTATTGTGTAATCAAAGAAACCACAGATGAAAAAGGGACTCTGCTCCCTGGTATTTTCAGTATTGTGAAAGTAATGTTTGTTAAGCAACTATAAAACCAATATATATTTATTAACCAACCTTTCTGATACAAACTGAGACTTAACAAATCAACACAATCCTGCAGAGAGACGGTACTGTGTCAGAAAGAGCCATGTTAGCTGTGTGTGCCGTTGCTGTCATCTACTTGATGTCTGTGAGCCATGCTGTGCCTCTAGCATGTGAATATTTGCTCCGGCCTTTGAATGAGCTGGACCACCATCATTTGGAGGGCAGATGGGCTATGATTGCTGGCAGCCTGAGTGAACTACCCCTGATTGAGCATTTAAGACTTAGAGACAGTGCTACTGCTAAGTTTTCCAGCGCCAGTGAAACCAACGTCTCCTTTAGACGTACCATGAGTTTAAATAATACATGCTCTTATAAGTCCTTCAACATCTCGCTGGAGGGCAGCACCTTCACCTTTGACAACGGCAGAGTCAACACAACCTTCATCCAGACATCCTGTGACGACTGCATACTACTGAGTTTTGATGTAAAATCGGGGACCCGGCGACATTTTTACCTATACAGCAGGAGGAGACAGTTGGAGCAAAGGGAGATCGAGGAGTTCAGAGTTCAGGTGGAGTGTGTGAACATGCCTCCGCCTGTTGTGATGGATCCCACCAAAGAGCTTTGTCCTGAAGAGAAAACAGCTAAAGATGCTAGAAAAGCAGAGGAAAGGAAGTACTGAAAGACAATGAGATAATAGCTCGGTAAAATTAAACTGTCACTGATGGAAACCATCTCATTAATATCTGTTTTCTTCAACCAGTCTGTAACTAGAAGTATATTCATTTTTAAGCCTCTGGCTTCAAAGAAAACTTTCTATTGCAGCGTCTTGAGCTTTTAATTTAAGCTTCGTGACAACAGGAACCGTGCTGCTAATATTCTGCAATAGGAGAAAACAATGACTGAAAACATCACCGAAAATAAGTGCCAACACGGTATCTGTAAAAGCTCATCACAGAATATTTGACGGATTTCTTTTAAAGTTACTGCTTTGTAATCAGTAAAACTCTACAGAGCCTGATTTGTTTCTTCTCTGTATTTACATGAATCAACTGTCGTCTAACACGGTGACGCCGTTACACTCGTACAGATTGTGTTCACAGCCTGTAATGTTACGGCACATTCATCCTTTTTAACCATTTTTTCAGGGGCTTTTAACTTCAAATACACATAATAACAAAATAATAACAAAATTACACAACAAACGATGCCAACACCATCATTATCCCAACCTGATAAAAATTAATTATTATGTTAAATTGTTTAATTTTAAACTGCAAAAAGTCTTAAGTCATGGTTTGGTCTTTCTCTCACCCCAGGCATCTGATTATTTGTATGTTCTTAACACTGAATTTAATTTATGTATGTTCAAATGTTTGTTTTATAAGTCTATTTATATGAGTGGATTAATTTTCCTCCAATATTTCATCTTGTTTCTGCAAGCTGGCAAATTCTTACACGATGAAAAGAGAAGGTGAGCTGTTTTGGGACTTTTTTTTCCTTTTCTCTTTTTCTTTTCTTTTTGCCTTCACTTTGATCTTTAATCACAGAAATTGCATAATTTATAACAGGAACCAGAGTTGTGCTGTGAGTAAAAGTGTATGTAACTATACTGACAATCAACCCAAAGAGAGGGTTTAAAAAGCGTGTCTCATGAAAATAATACAAGTATTGTATCTAAATATTTGCATTTTATAAAATAAATGCATTAAAACCCCCTGAAGTTTCCCACAATGTACAAACCCTAGAACAGCCGAGTCACAGTTGACCCAACAGTGAACCAAATGCTGCATCACATGTAATGCAAGAGAGAGGCGAGCACTGTTAATATTAGATAGTCCCAGAACGCTCATTTCACAATCACAAAATAAACAGACACACAAAAGAAAAGGACTCTGCTCTTCAGAGCTTGCAAAAAAAACAAACAAACTGGATGAAAACCCCCTGAGCTGCATTCCCAGGCTCATTTTCAGTCTGATGCTAACTTGTGACAGTTAATATCTGAACACTGCCAACATAAAGAGGGCCACATATCACACATAAGACATGTTTGCTGTTTATATCATCGTTTTCATCTGCTGGAAGTCTGTGAGCCATGCAGCTCCTTCTGCCTGTGAAAACTTGCTCCATCCTTTGGAACAACTGGATTTTCACCATTTGGAGGGCAGCTGGGCCTTGGTTGCAGGAAGCGTGAGTGATCCGGCGCACCTGGAAAGCCTCAAGAGCAGAGACAGTGCCAGGATTATTTTTGCCGGTAACAATGACACCTCCAAAATATCCTTCACGCGCGTTTTCAGTTCTCACGACAGCTGTCAATACATGCATTCTAATATCACACTACAAGGCAGCAGCTTCACCTTTGAACAGCTAAACGTCACTGTGACGGCCCTCAATACATCTTGTTCAGACTGTGTGGCGATGCGTTTTGACAAGTCAAAGCAAGTCCAGCGTTTCTACCTGTTCAGCAGGAGTAGGGAGGTGGGACAGACGGAGATGGAGGAGTTTAAGGCCCAGGCGGCATGTCTGAACATTACTGCACCGTTCGTGATGGATCCTTCCAAGGAACTTTGCCCTGAAAAGATATCCGGCAATCCAGAGGGTCAAAATGCCTAAGACACTCTGGCTTTTGACATATTGTGACAAAGAGCTGAATGAATACAAATGTGGACATAATGTGCAAAAACTAAATTGATGCAGATTTTCTGTATTTTTCTTGTTGCTTGGACACGAATCCTTAAATCACCCTTCAGACTGCAAACACATGACTGACTGGATAACGTTAGGTAGAGGGTTTTATGGTTTCATTGGTTGCCATTGAAAACAGCGTAAAACATCCTAAGATTAGAAAGACAAAGTGTAAGAAAATGAATTGCATCACTCTGTGCTCTTGAATAATAAAAAAAATGTTAATGTCTCGATATTTTTCAATTACTTCCTCAAAAGAAAACGTAACCAACCATCAAACAACTGAAATGATGTGCAGTGGGAATCGTCCATTTAAAAGCACATGTTTGAACTTGATTTGCTCATTCTGTAAAAATAATGAACCACTTAAATAAAATTTAAAAAACAACTCTGTGAAATCTGGCCTAATATTTGCATTTGCTAAATGATTTTTAAGTGTCTTTTATTTGGCTTTTTTTTTTTTGTCTCATTATGATGTGCCTGGCTCTATTTCTCTTCCACCATTATTTATTTGAATGGCACAGAGACGCAGCTATGGAGAAAACTCGGATTTCTTTAATCCCTGAATGTCTGCCAATAGTTTCCAAATCCACATCCCCTCACAGTTCAAGTTTACTTAGGGAAGAGTAACGAAATACAGCTGTCAAAACTGTATTTTTAAAGCATATTACCAATAAATACCAACTTTTTTATTTACACAAGTATATAAAGGAAACTTTGAATAACTGTTATTTTTCAAACCACACATTTTGTACCCTTTTGGCTATATATATATATATACATGTACATAATTTTATACTGTGAGAAACCTTTGGCAATATTCGTTATTTCAGGACAACCAACAGATTTTTTTAATCAAGGCACAGTAATGACAAAACAACAGAGGGGTTTTTGTGTTATCCGCGTCTTTATCTTTATTGTATGAGTCCATGAGTGGGCTGATTTTATTTTATTTTTAAAAAAAAGGAAATTTCATAAAATAAAAGAGGACTCTGCTCTCTTACATTTCCAGTATTATGTCACTTGCGGTTAATTATAAACTAAGACAGGCTTTTTTACTGTTGGTCGCATACAAGATTGAAACTCAAGTCTGTGACCACTAAAGGTGTCTACAAAGATAACCATGCTTGCTGCATGTGCCGTTGTTCTCCTGTGGTTGATGCCTGTGAGCTATTCGACTCTTCTCACCTGCGAAGAATTGGTCAGGCCTTTAAATGACCTGGATCCTCGTCATCTGGAGGGCAGATGGGCTCTACTTGCAGGCAGTTTCAGCGACCCAGCACACCTGAAGTTCTTCAAACTCAGAGACAGCAGCAGCATTCACTTCTCAAATACTAATGTCACCTCGAACGTTTCCTATACACCCAGCGTTTATTACGGTGGAGAGTGTCATCATAAGACTTATAGCGTCTCACTGGACGGCAGCACGTTGAACTTTGATGAAAGAGAGCAGGTGAACCTCACCCTGACCTTCCTCTTCACATCCTGTTCAGACTGTCTGGTGATGCGATTTGACAATGAGTCAAAGAAAATAGAGCGCTTGCTTCTGTTCAGCAAGAGAAGGGCGGCCGAGCCAGAAGAGCTGGAGGAATACAGAGTTCAGGCGAGGTGCCTGAATCTGCTTCCAACTGCTGTGATGGACCCTACCAAGCAGCTTTGTCAAGGCCAGAGCGCTCAGACTGAACGTGAACAACAAGCTTGAGACGACATCAATTTGTGGATAAATAATTACTGAAAATATGCATAAATCTCCAATGCAGTTTTTGATATCTTTAATTAGTTATCCTATTTTCGTTCTCAAATTTGAGATTGTCAAGATAAAATTGATGGTGCACTGTATGAATATGTTTTTAAATTTCTCTTTATCTGTGTTTCTGTATAGCATTAAATTTAAACTCTTTAAAGGTTCAAGGTTCAAGGTTCTTTATTTGTCACATAACACACAGTGAAATGTAGCCTGACACGCTCCTCGACATGTGCAAAAATTGGGGGGGGGGGGGGGTGTAGAGGAAGAACATTATATATATATATATATATATATATATATATATATATATATATATATATATATATATATATATATATATATATATATATATATATATTCACCCAGTGTATATATAGTATATACACTGGGTGAATGTGCAGTAGTAGCAGCAAGCAGGTGAATTCTGTACATTAATATGAATAGACATCTGACTATTTTACAGGATAGACAATATAAACATATTTAAAATTAAAGGAATTGAAATGTACATTGTGCCTTGGTTTAGTGTCTGGAAGAGAGTCCTGTCTCAGTCAATTATAGATGATGTGAGAGGGCGGGTGTGTGTGTTTAGGGCACGGATGGCTTGGGGATAGAAGCTCCTCTTGAGTCTCTCTGTCCTTGCCCGGAAGATGCGGAACCTTGCAAACAGGTTCGAGTTTTACAGTAAAAATCAGCATTTTCAATGATTTAATTTCTATGGTGATGTTTTTATTTCTTATTGTTTTTAAATTTCGATTGGAAGACAAAATCATTTGTAGATTTAATTTAATTAAACACAAAATATAACCTGCAGCAACAGTGTTGTACTGATAATCAGACAAATTAAATCTGAATAAAACACACAGACATTATGTTTTTTCTCCTATTTCCCCCTTTTAATAGGCCTTTATAAATGATGTAGGGCTAATTGTTGGATTTTAAAATAATTATAAAGTCTACTTTCTGAGAGCCAAAAAGATACAAAAACAATGCATAACAGATGCATTTTACTCAAATACAATAATAAATTAGGTAAAATGTCAATTTTAATCTCTTACCCAGTTTTAGAGTTTTCCTGTTTTCTAAAAGTTTAAGTTTTATTTAACTGTCTTGTACTCTGTACAAAAGTGTTTGGCCATATTAACAGTGGGGTTGGTCTGTGCCTCTTGGTTTCTGTCCATAAAAGCATGGTTGGATGTGTTTGGTGTGGAAGAATGTGTGTGGTGCACAAATAACTCTCAAATCAAACCCCTAACCAACAACACTGTCTAGATTTTCTGCTCTTCTAGATGAACTGGCAAAAAATATCCAAACTCCAAAATCTTATAGAAGGCCATCTTGGTAAAGAGGAAGTAGCTTAGCTGCATTTAGCTGCATTTAGCTGTAATGTGCAGGTGGCCCAGTATTTTTGCATATATAGTGTATATCAACAGCATGACGGTGCCGTGCCGCAGAACCTTTTAAGGACTTTTGTTCTCCTCTTGCTTGATGGGCTTGCTCGGGTGCTCCGATTTCTTCTCACAATGCAAAAACATCCATGTGAGGTGAATATGTGATTTTAAATTAGCCTTAGGCACAGATATGAATTAGGTGAAGCTTTTAGTAAGACTACAAAAAGTGCTTAATTAATGCCAGTCCATTTCCAGTAGCACGAAAAAATAATCTTAATAATATAAAATATAAAGTAAATTAATGGGTACCCACTGTCCTTCTTGAAAGAATATTATGTTATATGAAGGTACAAAAAGTTTCCAGAGGTTCAAAGATTGGTGTCCACAGTTTATAATAATTATACATCATCAAGGATATAAGATTAATAAGAGGAGACAGCTCCACTGGCAAGGTGTTACTTTATTACGTTACTTTATTTTCTGAAAGTCTATGTTAATTTATCCATTTGTAACCCCAACCCTTCTGAGAAAACCCACAGTTGCTGCACTTCCACCCGAGATTCCAAGAACACATGAAAATTATTGACTTTGTCAATCTGTAGCTGTACTTACTTAAATCCAGGATAAACAAGGCAGTGTGACGGGACATGGCAGTGCAAATATTGATCAAACTGAAAAAAACCCCAGTGGCATTATTAGTAAAGCTAAAAATTAAAGGCAACAATAAAGCAGTTCAATGAGAAATTGTCACCTAAAAGTATGATTTCTGCACACACAGACATGTTACCTCTGTTTTCCATCACTCTGTTTGATGTCTGTGAGCATCTCAGCTCCTCTGTCCTCGGAAGTCTTGGAATAGTCTTTGGATCAGCTGGATTCTCATCATCTGCCAGGAAGATGGGCTTTAACCGCAGCTAGCATGGCTCTCCCACATGACCTGCAAGACCTGAAACACAGAAGCAGCACGATTGTGTACTTCTCCAACTCTAGTGAAACTTCACTCTATACCTACACCCATGTCAGTCATTTAGATGACAAGTGCTATTATCTGTCTTACAGCTTCACAGCAGAAAGTAGCACTTCTGTCTCTGATTTAGACTGGTACTTCAGTTTGACCTGGTCCTTCCACTACACAGCCTGTCAAGACTTGATTTGCTCTTTCCTGGAGAGGGAAAAACTTGACTTAATGCTATTTTGTCAAATGTAGTATTTTTGCATTTGCAAGATAAAAAATCCTCTTTTGCTCCTCATAATTCTGCTGCTATAACAGAAACCCCACTCCTAAATCATTCTTTGGACTGTTTATTTAGTTTGTTTGACTACTCTTTTGTACTTTCTTCTAATAATGCTGACGTATCCCAAATAAAAGAAGAAATGAGTTTAAAAAGTCAGTTTTAAGGTCTTTATAAAAACATGTCAGGACTTGCAGCCTTAACTGGTGCCTTCTTGCATGCAAGGTGGACTATAACAATATTTCAAGAGTATTTATTTGTTTTTTACCCTCTGACCCTAAGGATAAGAAGCTATAACTAGTGATACTTGACTCTCTTGACAAGAATTAAAAAGAGAAGAAAACAAGGGAACAAGGTTTACCTTGCTTGTCTCTTCAGAAAGTTTAAACTTTTATCAGTTGTTTTTTTTTTTTTTTCAATTTGAATGCCCATCATTTTCCAGAGTCTTTTAAGCTGCTCACAGAGATTCACACATATTATACAAAACACTCTAAGGACCTTCAACTTCCATCTTGTTGGACTTCACTTAATCATACACATTGACAGACAGACATCAATCTCACTACAATCAACATTTCACAATTTCTTCTTTTCAATAACTTCACAGGTTATTACTGGTAAAACAACATATGTGACCTTGATAGCGAACACATCTTGGGTCAAGACATATGGACAGATGATGGATGCTCACCATAGTATAACCTCATTAATTGCTTGCTCTATGTAATTTTTTCCTGTATCTTTTTTTTTTTTTTTTTTACTAATTTAAATACAGGCTTTATGCAACAGTTGTTATTTAGATTGGCGGTATTGAGAGCTTCATAGTACGGTGACCCTGAGAGGCCAAATAGACTGCAACTTAAGAAAACACCAGCAATAAGAAAAACGCTGCAAAAGCACACAAAACACAAGGGAAATAGGAAGAAAAAAAAACGGAAATAGGAAAAACTGATTTCCAAAAGCACAAAGGAAGTGTTTCTGGGGAGACAATAACCTGACAGACCAGTTGCAGGAACCCAAAACATGGTAGGTGTGTTTGATCATGATTCATACAATACTGATGACAGATTTTTAGGCTAATAGTTAGGCTAGCACACTTGCTTCTCATCTTTTCTTTCCCCACAAATCCTCCACTTCTTTTAAGTGTCTCCCAGCGCAATTCTTAGCATATTTTGGTTCCTGCAACTGATCCCCTAAAACATTTCCGTTGTGCTTTGTGTGCTTTTGCAGCGTTTTTCTTATTGCTGGTGTTTTCTTAAGTTGCAGTCCATTTGGCCTGCAGGGCCACCGTACTAACCTCCACGGCACAATATAATCTCCATTGCCTTTCAAAAAAACTAAAACTAAAACTAAACTAAACTATATAAATATGAAACAGTAGTATAGCTCAGCATGAAAAAAACAGAAGAAACCCACTAGCTAGCATAGCTCTGTTTAGTAGCTTAATAAGGAACTGTGCAAACCAGAATAATAAATAACTTAGTTTGTTAATCGAATCTGTACCAAAAAAAATGACATGTTTTAAAAAATACGTGTTTAAATTGGGATTATGTGGCTGGGGTTTTGTTTCTACCCAACTGACAAAGACTCCATATATTAATACCTGCTAATAAGTAATCAGATCATTCCAACTTCATTCAAACTGTTGCTGTTTTTAAAGTTGCATTGCAGATTCAACCAAGTAGAAATATAATAAGCACTAGAAGAGCTGTTATGTGGATTTGTAACCTTTGGACAGAGTTAAGCTAACTGGCCCTGCCTCTTAAGCTAAGCTAAGCTAACAGGCTACAAGTTGAAGTAAGCATGTCAAACTATTACAAACTAGTTTAATAATCATAGTTATTTTCATGTCAGATGTATTTACTTAGGCTCTATAAGTATAGTGTTGAGGTATTTCTACTTTACCTAACTTTCGTCAAACGGTATTTTATGCTTGTACTTAAAAAATATACTTGTACATTTTGGGGCTATTGAATTAACATTGTATTTGTATACTTATCTGACTTTTGGAAATTTCTTCTTCTTCTTAAGTTTTAACGTCAAAAACATTTTAACATCATGAAGATCTGAGAATCCCTCACATGCTGCATGGTTAAGACTGAACCAGTGACAAAAACGTGACGTATTACATGAGCATATTAGAGTCTCTAATGGCCTCTGCTGAAAAGAAAAGTTAAATCTACTCCAAGTGTTTGAATAATCTTTGAAGGAGCTTTTTAACTTTGATTTAGAAAAGGCAAAGAAAATAAGACAGGAAAGCTGGGAGAAAGAGCAGGGGAAGGCATGCAGTAAATAGCCTCAGGCAGATTTAAAACCAGGTCTCTGCAATAGCCTTATGGCTATCGATCGTCTGCCCAATCTGTTCAGCTACACTGAAACCATCTGATTTTTAACCAAACTTTTTGTGTGGCAATATGTAATATTTCTAAAAATAGAAAAAAAATTGATTTGATCACATGCAAGTCACAGACATGAGCAGAGGATATAATATTTAACTTTGTTGGTAACAATTTGTGCCTCTTGCACTACTGTCAAATTAATGAAGTGATCACCAACGTCAGTACTTCCTACAGTACATCCTGTTAATAAACATCTTCTCCATCTGGTGCATTTGTTCATTCATTAGCATGGTGCAATAATTAAAACACTGTTCATCACAATAATCTAGTTAATAATAAATGTAAAACAACAACCACCAAGAAGAAGTGGAACATTCAGATTTTGGTAGACAAGATTTACTGTGATAACAACAAAAATATATGCAATATTTAAAGTGTCATTTGAATATGTGCTGCTCACACATGTGTTTCTAAAATCTTCTGCAATGGTGAAGACAGAAAGGACGATTTTACTAAAAAAAAACTTTCAGTTCAGTGCCAACAGTTGTGCCCTTTTTATCTTAAGTTCCAACCAATGATTGCATGCATTGCTGCTGTTAATGTGTATTTATAGAATTTTAAAATTGGTGAAAGAGTGCGTCAGCACCGACAGTCTGGCGTATATTGCTTTTAATGTTTAGCCTCAGCTCAATATCTACAGCAAACAAAGACAAAGTTCAAGTCTGGACATGATGTTCCAAGATAAATAGCCACTCAAAATTCAATTTAATGTGGATAAGAATCACAAAACTTTCCACTATTTCAAAATGTCTTTGATGTCACAATAATGGAATCCACATTTAGATAACAGATAATGAACCTATCCTGTGTTGAAAAGGTGGATTTTTTTGATGCAGGTTTTTGTTATAAAAAGACAAGCCTGCTAATTGAATTCCAGTCTTGGTGAGAAAATAAAATAAATGAAAGGTTGGAGAATAAAAGGCAAACATTTAACCACAGAATGGGAAAACCTTCAAGAAACAGCTTGGTTGCTGTGTGTGCAGTCACTCTCATTTATTTGATGTGTGGGAGTCAGGCAGCTCCTCTAGTCTGTGAAAGATTGGTTCACCCACTGGATCAGCTGGTTCCTCATCATTTCGAGGGCAGCTGGGCTCTAGTCGCAGGCAGTCTCAATCACTCACCATCTATGGAGGCTCTGAGACGTCGAGACAGCATCACGATGTACTTCTCCAACTCCAGTGAAGCTTCAACATTGTCTTATACCCAGATCAACCGCTTTGGTGATCAATGCCAATACCTGCGGTACAACATCTCAGCTGAAGGCAGCACTTTTACCTTTGATGTGCAGAGTCGTTTCAGCCTCAGCATGTATTTCCTCCACACGTCCTGCCCAGACTGTGTGGTAATGAGGTGGCTTGTGAAGTCAAGCAGGAGGATTTCTACGGACTTGTACCTGCTGAGTAGAAGGAGGGAGGTGGAGCAGAAAGAGCTGGAAGAGTTCAGAGCTCAGCTGAAGTGTTATCAATTGCCTGAGCCTGTTGTGATGGATCCTACCAAGGAGCTTTGTCCAGAGCAGCCTGAGAACCAACCAACAGCAGCAGCAGCTCCTCAGGCTGAGGAGACAGTGGCTCAAAAGGCATAAAGGACACTGGCACATTGTAATCAGTTACTCAGAGAATTACTCTTACAGTGTTAGTAAGTTCTTCTTACAGACTGGATGTTTTTAATTTAATCAAAAGTTATACTTTAAACAACAGTTGTATTTTTCATTGGAGGGAGATGTTGCGAGTAGATTAAATATTTGTTTTATTATGGACACCTTGGTATTTGCATTTATTGCCTATTAACTCTCAATTGAAGCTTTTGTAAAAATATATCTTGCTCCTTTTAGATTTCTAAAGGTAAAGTGATTTAGAGCATCTAGAGGGTATACTAGTGTTGTCAAGATTGCAAAGTGCTAAAACAAGCTTGTTACTTCATGTTCTTTCATGAAAAGTTAAACTGATGCACAATTAAATTCCCTATTGCTGAATCCAGTAACCTCAGAGTTTTGGACGTACAGTACAATATGACCTTATTTGGTCTGGAAAAAAATCTTTTAATACATCACCACCTAGTGTTTTTTTTTTTCTGGCCAGTTTGTGTGGAAACCTGTGCTAAACTGACCTATGACTAGGGACAGGAATTGATGCACTTTTACTGATACAGTACCAATTAGGGCTGAACGATTATGGAAAATAATCTAATTGCGATTTTTTGCCCCAATATTGCGATTGCGATGCGATATGCGATTATTTTTTAAGGTCTTTGTCTTCTGTATTATTAAACAAAGACAAGCAATACATCATATAGTATGGCCAATACTATATTACATTAATTTTAAACTGTTCTTTCCTGGAAGACAGACCTCTGTTATGATGACATGAGGTGATGCATGAATTGATGACTGACATTTTTATTTAACTTCTTCAATCACAACAGTATATTTGAACATACACAATAGTTTATTTTTAGCTTACAAACATCTGAGCATAAAGTGCTGACAAGGAACCCTGGTGTAAACATTAAAATGAAAGTCAGTACAATGTGCAGATTGCAGAAATATACATAAAAAAAAATCAGTGGCTTTACCACACTCAGTTTTTCGACATCTGTGAACTACTAGACAGTCATTCAATTAAAAAATAATATTAAATAAATAAAACTAATAAATAAAAAATACACACATCTTACTGATCTCTGCAGTCAGTAACATTACACATAAAGTGCAAACATAATAGCAATTGTATAAACACACACACAAACACGCCTTTAAAGTTTAAAGGCGTGAAATTGGACGGTCTAGTTCTGATTAGCGTCACCGCTGTCTCGGTGGAGTTTAATAAACTCGGACGTCTGCTTCTTGCTATCTAAAATATAACCAGACACTGGTGTAAATTCTCGACTGTCTCATACTTCTGTTTAATAAGTTTTCTGTTTGACGTTTAGTCAGCTGTGTGAAAACCAAGGAGGAACCCACCCGGGGGATTAATAAAGTTTTATTTTATCTAATCTAATAACTTTAATCTCAGCCAAACCGATTTACTCACGAACAAACAAAACACTGAAAAAAGCCCAACAATAACATTTTTAGGTTGTCTAAGTGACTTATATATTACGTTTAACCCGAGCAGCGAAACTCCGCGGTGATCTGAAAATGATGTGCCGGGAGTTGTGCCGTTCTCGGCCGCATCAGTAACCCTCGAGCTCCCGGCTAGCTGTCGAGCTGGTGGGTAGCAGACGCCTCTGAAAACGTCGAAGCACTTTTGCAAATATGGGATATCTTGATAAACCGAGCAGATATTTGATGTTTACACAACTACTTTCTCGCCTGAAAATATGTTAAAAGTTTATTTTGTGACCCAGAAAGATTAGTATGAGTAATTTTAAAACTTAGTAGCGGCCGCCATTGCTGGAAACTGGAGTTTGGCTGGGCCGCGCTATGAATTCTGGGATATGGTAGTAATTTGGACAGCCTTCGGCGCGTCGCTGTGACGTAATCGGTCTACAAATGCGGCCTCAGGAGGATGCAGCCCATGAATTGTATAATATAATCGCAGTATAATCGCAGCCTTTGCGGTTAGAAAATTGCACTTGATCATGTCGCGATATTATCGCAAATGCGATATATCGTTCAGCCCTAGTACCAATGTTATTGTTTCTGCCACTGATTAGAATCAATACTGCATATTGATCTGGTTCTTTATTGATTGCCTTACCAATTCTGACCCCGTTTTGCTTCAGGAGAGAAGTACACCTACATAGGTTTTTAGCATCTATAGCATTGCTTTATCACCTAAAATTCCCAAACAGAATAATGCCCAGTGCTAACTGTAGCATTAATTTCTCCATCAGCATCTAAAATAGGGAAACTGAAAGAATGATTGCATGACATTTGTTTGCATTTACGCAAACCGATAAAGAAACGGTTCCCAGTGTTAGTCTGCTTGCCTATTGGTCCTGCTTATCGGTGCACTTGTGCTACAATTAGCTGATTTCAGTTCATGTCCCAGAGGAGTCCATAGCATGGATATGGGCATTACTTTTATTTTTATTGCACAGATCAGAGTGCGATGATAAAGTGAAAACCAGAATACAAACATGTGCATTATCCTCCTAACACAACTTCAGCTCTTTGCAAGCATCTGCACAGATAGCATGCTAACGCTAAGCCAGCCAAGAATCCAGAGCGATAATAAAGCTCAGTGAATGCTGACCCCAGCCCAGCAGCCACACCCTGAACTTCAGCAGCTGACAAACGCAGCGATGAGCAGTCAGGCTGGAGCCTCTGTTTATACTTGTTCATGTTTCTAAAGATAGTTTTCATCTTTGCTGTGTGTTCATACCTAAATACTGAGAGAAAGATTGTATGTGTGTCCTCATTAGGACAGGGACTTGGTTTTATTGGTTTGTGGGACTGTAAACTATGGGTTTATATTGTTTTGAGTAATGAAGCCAACACAGCACAACAAAGAAAGGAAATACCTTCAATATGCACAGAAATTTGGCCACGCAGCATGTAATCACTATGAAAGTCTTTAAGTCATTCCTGCAGTTTAACAAATTGGTGTGTGCCATCTGGCTTCATGGAAAGATAAAGATTAGTTTTAGTAGGATCTTTACCTTGAGGCCACTCTTGTTGTGATTTGGCACTATATAAACTGAATGAAATGTCTGTCTCTGCAAAGCACAGTCTATTTATTCATAAGGCTAACCAAGCCTACTCTTGTTAGCTAGTAGCTTAACACTATTGTCTTAAATGCGATGCAACTCCAATCCAGTCCAATAGGATTATTACTACATATCATATTTTCAAATCCATGACAGCAGAGTAAGCCTGGAGCACATGTGTTTAAGCAGACTCTCATGCATATTTGTCCACGTATTAGTGATTGTGGGTGAATGAAATGCAAATGTGGGCGTGCACAATTGTTGGACTGATGGTGTTGGTGTGCACAAATGAGGAGAGCCGGGCTCTGAGGCATTGTGAGAGCCGAGAGCAGACAGAGTCCTGTTCTGCTGATTACACATCAGTGAATTGAAGCAAGACAAGTGTGTATTACACAGGAATCTATCATTTGGAGGGCATCTTCAAGACAGGTATGTGCAACAGGTATGTGTAGCTGTATATTCAGTTCCTGTAGTATGTTCTTGTTGAGTAGGAAACTGCTCTAAATACATACATGAAATATTTTCTAGGGTAAGTAATTACCACTGGGAAAAATCAAACAAGCGTAGTACAGAAATTTGGAGCAGCTGAGCCTATTGGGATAAATTTCTCAAATATGACACTTATGCCTGGAAAATGTTAAAAGAACATAGTCAGCAACTATTAGACAGCAACAACACTAGGGATGAATTTGGCTGAATTTATTCAAATTCATTTCAATTTTTTTGTCTAAAGTCGTTAGATCTTTAACAGTTTTAGGACATTGCTGACCACGAAAAGGAGGTTTATTTGTTTGAGCTGACACAGATGTTTTTTCCCCAATGATGATAATGATTATTCTGTTCTTTTGATAATGTAAGAGCCTTTGTGGATATAATGAACAAAACATAAGTCTGTTATGTAATTAAGTTTAATCCGCAACCTTACCTTTGGTAAAATTCTGCCAGATTCCTCTGAAAATAAAAAAGAATCCAATAATCAATTGTCAGAGTTTATGCTTAGAGTGGTTAAATTACATCAACATGCCCCAGAATGAATGAGCAGCTTGTTTTACTACCGTAGCGTTGGAGGCTACAAAGTTTAAACCATTATAACAAATTTCTTTCTCACTGTGGCAAAATGTTCCTTTTCATGCTCAATTTCACAATGAAGCTTAGTGTTGGGAACTCTCCGTTAGTAAGCGACTTATTATTCTGACTTTATGAATTTCAGGGGTTTCTGTCAGTTATTCTGTAACATAGGTGGTAGAGTCATGTGTGCAGGTAACAGCTGAGCCTGTGTTTCTGTGTCTGATCAGTTAAAAAGCAGCATGCATAAACTGAGTTAATGACTGAGGTTATTGTTCATTTAGGCACAGTAATAACTCCGTGGGAATGCCAGTTACCCAAATCTCACTGCCCCCTCATTACAAAACACCCGGCCTGACGTTAGCCAGGGTACATTTCATAATGGGCACTGAATAGAGCATTCAGTGAACACACTAATAAGCTGCTTATTAAACTGGTATATGAAACAAAACAAATAATGTTCTGGCTTGAAATCTTTTTACATTTCGGAAACAAGAAAGAAACCTTGAGTTAGTATGTGTGTCTTAACTGGAAGCTGATAATAATGTTAGCCCAGATACATCAAACGCAGCTGGAGATTGGCTTCCCAAACCAGTTTCTGTCATATCTCTCATATCTCACTGTTTCCTCTCCCTGATCTCATACTAATTTACCCGCACTAGGCTACATTGTTCTGCTGTTGCATCCACATGTTCACCCAGTATGCCACAGCGATCCCCATTCTTCCCACCGTGTCCTCATGCTGTCACTCCTTATAATCTGTACACGAAGGGGGTGTACCTCATTTGTCCGTCCGTCCCAGTTCATCAAAGACCCTTGATCCCCAGTGCTGTGGTCTACATTCCCCTAATGATCAGTCACAGTTGGAGTCCAGCCTAGTCAGAATGGCTTGGAAGTGATAATAGTGATGGGAAAGGGAGTTTTTCAGAACGCAAGCTGAACAAGAGATGACAGTGTGTGTGTGTGTGTGTGTGTGTGTGTGTGTGTGTGTGTGTGTGTGTGTGTGTGTGTGTGTGTGTGTGTGTGTGTGTGTGTGTGAGAGAGAGAGAGAGAGAGAGAGGGAGAGGGAGAGAGAGAGAGAGAGAGAGAGAGAGAGAAAGAAAGAAAGAAAGAAAGAAAGAAAGAAAGAAAGAAAGAAAGAAAGAAAGAAAGAAAGAAAGAAAGAAAAAGCAATAATACAGATTCAGGGCAAGCTTGAAATACAGGAGTGTGTATTAAAGAAAAAGAGATATTGGATGAGTTGGACTCCACTTTAGTCAGTATATCCCGCAGACAATCCTATTGTCTGTGTGTGTGTGTGTGTGTGTGTGTGTGTGTGTGTGTGTGTGTGTGTGTGTGTGTGTGTGTGTGTGTGTGTGTGTGAGAGAGAGAGAGAGAGGGAGAGAGAGAGAGAGAGAGAGAGAGAGAGAGAAAGAAAGAAAGAAAGAAAGAAAGAAAGAAAGAAAGAAAGAAAGAAAGAAAGAAAGAAAGAAAGAAAGAAAGAAAGAAAAAGCAATAATACAGATTCAGGGCAAGCTTGAAATACAGGAGTGTGTATTAAAGAAAAAGAGATATTGGATGAGTTGGACTCCACTTTAGTCAGTATATCCCGCAGACAATCCTATTGTCTGTGTGTGTGTGTGTGTGTGTGTGTGTGTGTGTGTGTGTGTGTGTGTGTGTGTGTGTGTGTGTGTGTGTGTGTGTGTGTGTGTGTGTTACTGAGCCATTTCCCAGCCTGTAAGCTGATTAAAGAAAAGGTGTGCTCAGCAGAAAACTTTAGTTAGGCTCTGCACAGAGTAGTTGCCACCTTACAGCCAAAGTCAGGCACAGCTTTATAAACACCCTGCGTGTCATATAATAACATAAGCGCACTAAAGCTGCCGTTAAAGAGAGAGAAAAGGAATGCAGTACACTTTAACTGGATTTGCAGTGCTCTAATCCAACACAGTTATTTAAGCATATACAGAAGACAGTAACAAATTAAAAGAGATACTAGTCCGCCATGCGCCCCAGAACAGTTTTAGTGATCTTTGCTCAGATGTCTGGATTCATACAATAAAAAAAAAGCACCCCTCCACAGCAAAACCCATCTGTTCTTTGATTGGATAGGTAAATTTGTGATTGACATGACATTGGCCAATCAGATGAAAGGAAGAAAAATAGAGTCAAAATTCGTACTTGTAACTTGAAACTTGAGTGCAGACTTTCTCACATAGTTTTTTGGCTAAGTCCACACACAAATTCTTTTTACACATTCAAATCCTGATTTACAAGTACAAAACTGATTTACAAGTACAAAACTGATTTACAAGTACAAAATATTTATGACCACAATTTGAGCCCATACAGATGAGTGCAATGAGTTCTGAGGACTGCAGCGTCGTCTGATTCATCCTTATTTTCATACTCGTATGGCCTGTTTTTAGATGTCATCACTTCAAGTATATTCCATTTTTTCTTTCATTTGTTTCTCACTTGCATAATAATGAACATATATTTATTTTTAAAAAAAAACCTTTATACCATTATTTTTTAAAACCTCTGATAGCTGAAAGGGAAACAGAAGCTGACATTATCTTTTAAAAACAACAAATCCTGCTATGCAAATGCCAAGTGTCCTAACATGTTTTTTTCCCTCTTAACAATTATTTAAAAATGTTCTTTCTTGTCTGTTCGCTGTAGTATTTCAACAGAGATGAGAAAGAGTTATGAAAATACAAATGAAAACATGTCAGTATAGCCCTCAGCGTTTCGCACAGTGAAAACAGACAATGATTCATTGCAGCAGTAATATGAATGAGTTGTTTGAAATGCTCTAAAATATTAGTGTATAAAATAAACAATGCTAAACAATGTCAATCACTCTGCCATTCCCCTCTCCTCCATCTGTGCTCTTTTGCTTTCATTCAGACTGACTGGCTGGAGGCCAAACAACCTGACTGCTCCAAACACTTCTACATCAGCAGACCTGTCACCATGGCAACAAGACCCACGGCCTGGCAGGAGCAGTGCCCTGTCAACTTACTTGACGAGTCGGTCAATGAGTCTTGGGCGAGGGGTGACAACTTCCCTCTGAAAGGCTTAAAGGCACCCAAGGCAGAACCCGAGGAGGATATAGACACCCTGGAGCCTGATGCTCAGGTCAATACTCAGCGGGAGAAAGAGACTATCTCAAAAATCAAAACAGCTGATGCGACTAAAATGGAAAATGAAGGAGCTGCGAGAATAAGGGAGACAGAGGAAGCAGTGATGGGATCAGAGCAAGTTCCTAAAAACCTATCAGGAGGACTAAAGACTCAAGAGGAACCTGAAGTTGAGTTATGCGAGGAAGTTTTCCCGCCTACACTTTCCTTGGGTGCCTTATCAGCAGGAGTACACCGTGACAAAGAGGGCTTTTCCAGCCCTGAGGGTGAGGTGGCAGAGTGTATCAGTGATGTTGATGTCATTTCAGACCCAACAGAAGACATTACTTCTTTAGATAGCCAGAATAGTCGAGAATGGTTAAAGGCATCTCAGATGACTGAACCAGCTGATCAGAAGACATATAAACCATCTGTAACAGATGTAATAAGTACCGGTATAGTGGAAAATAATGTGTTACGACCTGCTCACCCTTCTTGCTCTGACATTAACATTACAGATGACGCGCATACTGTGAGTTCCCCTCCTTTTGCAGATGAAAGTGAGGAAGAAGAGGAAGTGGGCATTGCTATTATGGAACTGAACACATTAAATATCAACAGCAAGTCTTTCCAACCTTTATATTTAGCTTCCACTAATCAAGAGACAGACTCAGCTTTGCATGCAAAACCCTCAGATAAACACCAGGAGGGGCTGTTGTTAAAGAACCAACGTGAACCTGCCCTCAGAGGTGTAAACCAGGAAGCAGGACAACAGGTGCCTGGCCAGGGATCTCCACCTTTGTCGACCGTTGCCATGGAGCCGTCCAATCCAGGTGGGGCTGCTTCTGCTACAGGCTTTGCTTGCGTTGTTGCTGTGAGAGAAAGGCACAGCAGGGCGGGGGAAAGAACAGAGGGAGAAAATGAGCAAACAGGTGGGGAGGAAGGGCAGAAAGAGAGCGGACTTAAAAGGAACAAGCCAGCTGGGCAGCAACACAGCGGGGGACTGTTGAGATATTCACAAACAGTCCAAATACAAGAGCCGGAGATAGAAAAATATAGCTGTGGTGTGTCTCTGAAGCACAGCAACCACACCAGGATGGAGAATGACTCATGTGACGATAGCCAGAGTGACAGTGGCGTATCAGCTGATTTCTCCCCGTCCAACACTTTGGAGAGCTTTCCATCAACTGTATCCAGAGAGACTCCCATTGAGAGGGAGATCCGAAGGGCTATAGAGCGAGAACATAGCCTGAGAAGATCCAGAGGGCTTCCAAATCTACGCATCACTCCAGAGTATGTAGAGGTTCCCTTAAGAAAAACTGTTCTTTCCAATTCAGTAGCTGCGAAGACTGAGTGGTGTCAGGACAAAGATAGAGAGTTTGCTGGCAAAAAGATGCTGTATGAGATTCAAACGGAGACCCAGAGGGAGCAGGATCTGGTCAAGCTTGGGAAAATTCCAGGTTTTTATGATAAAGGCACAGTTCGACAAATAAGGGAGAAGAAACAGATCTATGAGACCTTTCAGACACCCAGTGACTCAACTTTTACAGCCTCAACCAGTCGCAGGGCCCCATCGGTTTCTTCTGTCAGCAATGGTTCAACTCCCAAGAAGCAGGAAGACATCTCATCACAGGTGTCCACCACAGAAGACACACGTGTCGAGAAGAGACACAGTTTGGATCTTCTTAGCCCGACACAGACCCCAAACTCTCCCATAGGACGGAGTGTAACCAAAAACACTCTTCAAGGACCGGGTATCTCACAGGGGACAAGTCGACAAGTCATAATCTTAGAGAACAACCTGAAGAACACAACACCGAAGAAACACCAAGACAAATCAGAGGGTATTACTGTTGTCGACTCTGGAAGTCCTTACATCTTATTGTCACAGAAAGGAGGGAATGAAAAAGTAACAGAAAAAAGACAAGAAAAGGAGGAGGTGGAGGATTTAGTACCCAAGGAGAACCCCTTTTTCAAGCTGCGCTCTTCAAATAATTTAGTGAAAGTGAAGGAGGATATCCAGGAGGCCCAGAAGAGGGAGAAGGAGCTTCGCAAGCAGAGGATTAGTCTGTATGGGGGCAGTGGTGGTGTTGGTGGTACACAAGGACAAGGAGGGGGAGAAAGAGAGGGAGGAAGGCCAGTCAGCATGGAGTTAAAGAGTCCTGTGCTGTCATTAAACGGACTGTCCGTTGCTGACGCACCTGGGTCATCATCCAAAGGAGAAACTGGACCCTCAGCAGGTTAGTGTAGGCCTGTGTTGGTCTCTGGGTGAGCATGTGTGTAAGGGTGTAATTGATTCTGTTTGTGCTCGCCTGCTCACATAGGCTGGTGTGTGTGTATGACTGGTTGAGCGTGGGTGTGTGTGTCATTTTTATATCCGTGGCTAGATGATGAAAACCCCCTGAAACAGCTCAGTGAGCACATTATTTCATTTTCCTTATGGTCAGTGGAAAACCTCAAAACAGCTTTCGAATCTACTGTTAGCTATTATGAGCAATAACTTTGCACCGGAGCCCATAAGCTGGCCGGCCAGAAAATAAAATTCTGTAACTCAACAAAAAATGTAGCACCTAACCTGTCATATTAATTGTGAAAAGCTGAGGCAGGGAAAAACCTGGCTCATATTTCAACGCTATTGTGTCAGGGAAGAAAGGAGCTGGCTGAAAGAGTCCAATCTGGGAATTAAGTCCGAAATCAGCATTCAAAAAGTGGATATAATCTGATACAGAGTTTGTGCATGTGTGTGCGTGTGTGTAGACTATTGCTGCCTATAGTGTATCTCTGGGAAATTTTGTTTGCCTGTATTATACAGTAGTGATTTCCAGGTGGGGTACTTGCTATTGTGTCAGCAATCCAGGGATCTTTATATGCTTGGTTTAAATAGTCAAGTAAGAAAATGGGCTAAATAGTTTAAATAATAAGTTAGTGACCTTAAATAAAGGGAGAAAAACAACTGCTAAATAGCCAATTTAGCCAAAGATAAATAGCTGAAATCAATACAGTTACAATAAAGATGAAACATATATTTATATATTTATAGATATTTATATATTATTTTTAAAGATATGGGTTTCGGTAGAGAGTTTAGTTTTGAGCTATATATATGTCTGTAACGTACATCTATACTATTAGATGGGTGGATATTCATATTAAACATAGTTTGAGTTAGTAACGTTAGCTTATAGCTTTAGCTAAGATGAAAGCTAAGGTTAGCTTAAAGCTTTTCCACCTGAGCCAAAATTTCAGGCTCCTCTGAACGCTTGATTTCAAACTTCTGTTTTTCCTTCTCCAGCTCTGCATGATGTTAAAAACAGGATACTGTTATATGGTCATTTCAAAACCAGCCCTGGCAGTGAGCATCGCCCTGCTAACAGAAGGCTCAAACCTTCTGTTGGGGCAAAGATTAAGATAGAGAATAAGGATTATTTTGAACTGTGAATGACGCAAAGCTACTCCAGTAGAGTCCAAGAATAAAAATATGAATAACACAAGTAGAGATTTATAAAAACAGTGCTTAATAATTCAAATTACAAACATTTGATACATGATTTTGAAGGGCATTTTGAAAGAGTGCTTGGCTGTGATACATCAGAAAAAAAAGACTGGGAGGCGTTGCTCTACAGTATGTTTCAGTGTGTTTTTTTTGTCTGTGTTGTGTTGCCATGAAGGCTGATTTGTGATTACGTCAGAATGAATGACTTAAAACATTGTTGGTTTAACAATGAGTGACATAAACTGACCAGGGTGTGTCCACAAAGCACGCCGGACGGTAACTGAAGGTCGTGCAAAGTGCAGCTGCATATTGCTTTACACATCAGGCTTTATTGCCCTTCTGTTTCTTAATTACCGCTGCCTGCTTTTAGTTTCTGTTTCTCCACGTTCATGAACAGATTTCTTTCCGTCTGTTCCCTCTGCAATCCTCTGTCTCTTCTCATTTCTCTCTGCTGCCTCACGATGTTCAATCTTAATTTGATTCAGTGTTCACACTGTGGTGCTCAAACAACATCACAGGGGCACTTCTCCCTCACTGCTGTTCTTTCTTCATCTGCTTTTCTCTTCTCTTCCAGCACGCCTGTCAGTCAGCAAGTCATTTGTGTGGCCCCCGGTCCAGGCTGAAGACGAGAAGATTAACCGGCCAGAGGTGTGTCAGTGTTACAGCTCATCCGTCACACTATTGATTTTTAGAGTTTGTATAAATTTTACCATCTGGTACTTAATAAAACTTCGCAGTGAGTTTTATTAAGTACTTTCGACTCTGAATTTTAACGTGCCAACCTCACCCGTCTAGTACACTTGGCATAGGACATGAAAATGTAGGCAAATCGCCATCCTGAGTCTCCCTGGAATGCAGACAAGAAGATATCAGGTTCCAAAATAATGATGCTTTGTTAGCTCTACATTTGACTTGCAATGTCGCATTAAGATGAGCTTTCAGGCAGGTGAATTAAAGGAAGATCCAACATAGAGTGTTCTTGTACGATGCTGGTCAACCAAGTGCCACGAGACCAGAGTCAATGGGTTTTGGAATTTATTGCACAAGAATTAAAGTCATAAAATGTTCTAAAGGTCTCAGCTACACCACGTCCAATCAGGAAATAAATTAAGATATCTTAAAACAACTTTTTATTGATTAGCTGTGATCATTTCCATCAGAGAGGCTAAGTGGAGTCAAATAAATCCAGCAAAATTCCTCCCACAGTTTAACAGCTTCCCCTTTTCCCCATTTTCCTTTAATTTGTCACGCATCTGTCTGTTTAAAACTGCTCTGGACTGTAATGTGTCAAATGGAGAAAGTCTTGTGGGAGGATGTCAGCATCTCTTTTGCACCAAATATGGGACGCAAATATCTGATAACATGCTGAACACACAGTGAGGCTCTTATCTTTATAGATAAGGGATGAAGGCAAACAGCCCTGAGACTGAGAGAGAGCAAGAGAGAGAGGGAAGGAACGTGTCTGTAGAGTGTGTGTATGTGCGCACACTTGAGCAGTCAATAGCAGGCAAAGAGGAAAGTCAATTGACAATCCCACTGATTTGTGTTACCTTCCTTGTGGGTCTTGCATCTCTTTGATACTCTGGTATCTCTGATTAAAGCGGAGTGCTGCTTCGTGGCTTGAGCTGTTTAATTCAGTTTGGCATTGATGTGCTGGGGTTTAGCTGCATGGTTCAGTCTGACATTAGCAGCATTTTGCCCTCTTTCCTCTCACTTCCTCATAGACCCTCCCTCTCTTTCTCTCTCTGCTGGTTGATTATCTGTGCACAGACCTAGTTCCTGATTAAAGTTCAGAGATACATGAAGGATTGCAGGGCAAATTGGCCTCACTTGTTGACTTAGTCATACAGAACATGGCCTTGGATCACAGTCGCATTAACCTTCCTTTGACTTACAGAGCTAATGATGCTCATCCAAAGATATGTCCTCAAGAGGAAGCAAATTCATCCCTTTCTTTTCGCTCCCTCCGTGTTGGCTTTTTGGTTTGGTCTCCCACTCCAACATACTTTTGAATTCTCTTTCTTTTTCTGCTCCTACTCTTCCAACTTACTGCCTGCCTCTTCTTTTACCATGCAATCACCACTTACTCCTGTTCACTTTTTGTTCTCCTTTTCATTCAGCTCCCCCAGAGTCCTCGTACCCCTAGACAGAAGTCTCCTCTAGTGCTGCGCTGGGAATCAGGTCTGATCAATGGACACAACAACAAGGATTTGGACTGAGAAAGGTCTTTTTACAGAGACCTGCAGATGGGAATAAGGAACAACGATGAAGAGGAAGAAGGAGGGAACGTGGAGTGAGAAAGAGGTCAGGGATTGAGGCTAGAAAAGGGGTCGGGAGTATTGGGAGCAAGGAACATGATTTGTGGTGGACTAAAAAAAACCCTGAAGAGTCCTTCAGCAAAGAAGCGATGTGAATGGAGAACGTGGGGCACCTATAAGTAGATAAGCTCATGGCCTGCTTCAGGTGCTGAAAACCCTTAAGACTAATGAATGTAAAAAGACAATAAAAATAAAAATAATATGTAGGAGAAAAGAAGAATTTAGGAGATTTTCAAACAATCAGGAACTCCTTCATCTGTGGATTTCTTATGTTTTGAAAAAACAATGTGTCATCAAGAGTCTTATGTGCTTAACAATATCTACATAGAGGAAATAATTTGGTTTATTACACATGTAAACACCTTATGCAATCTGATACAACAGCCATGTAATAAACCCTATCTTTGCCTAGCTCTGTCTCCTGACTTTTTATTGACTCTGTCAGAATGCTGTTGGTTTTTTTTATTGAACTCTTTGGCCATTTTGAAGATTGCAGTTAGAGACCAGTGATATTTGATTGCATTATAAAATAATTACTTCAGCAATATATTTGCAATGACCAATCTTGAGCTAATCTACATGGCCACTCTACTGGGAACTCAGGATTTACTGGGATTTTTTTGCTGAGAACAGAATTTTCCAGTTCTACCATGGTTATCCAATACCCTTCAGAACACTGGAGCTTAATCATTCTCTCGACCCTTGACGAGTTCAAAGTACTGATAAAATATTATGTAACCGAAGAGTGCAAACTGCTATTCTGAATTTAGATTTCATATTTTGTACAAGTTGTACCTCCTTGGTTTTAATGTGCTCAAGTTTTCTGTTTTTATGTGATTGATTTTAATTTCCTTTTCATCTTTTTTAATTGAATCCTTGATTGAAAATATGCAAGCGATATAAATTAGCACCTCTCAGTGATAATTTGCTACAGGTTTATAGGCAAGGCAAGGCAAGGCAAGTTTATTTGTATAGCACAATTCAACAACAAGGTGATTCAAAGTGCTTTACAGAGACATTAGAAACAAGAACAAATAAAAAGCATGATTTAAAATTGATTAAAACAAGCAAATAAACTAACTAACTAATTAACAAACAAACAAACAAACAAACAAAACAGTATATAAAATCAAAACAGATAAAATCAGAACAGTAGATAAAATCAGTAGTTAAATGTAAGTTTTGAAATTTAAGCTTAAAAGTATTTGATTACATACCCAAGGGGTTCCTAGTAAATTGCTAACTAAAAAATGTAGTGTGCATAGACCAGTGATCTGAGTCAGAGGTGGACTGAAACAATAAGTCTACCCAGACAACAGTGCTTGCAAACCAACAGACTTCTAATTTCAACACTATGTTGTGTTTTGAATGGGCTGTTGTAATATCAGAGTGTCATTTTGTGATTATTGTGTCCAGGTTTGACTTTAATGATATTATTGTAATTGTCCTTTATCATCTTATGGCACTGAAGATACAAGTGAAGGGAGGTGTAGCCTGGGTCTGAATCCCAGCTGTCAAATCTCACAGTTATTGTCAATACAGGTACACAGCGCCAACCTTGGTGCTATTTGTTCACTATTTACATAGGATAAAAGTCATTCAGTTTACAAAAGCAAATATTTGGCACTAACAAACCTCAACACTGAGTTATTAAGGTATGCTGAGCTTAATGAGCCTTTAAACACTCAGGAATACATCAAACAGAGCACGTACTACACAGATGTAAGTCCAGACATCAGAAATTTTAAGGCCAAAATGTCCCTTAGGCCACAGGTAAAAATATCTACGACATTCCTCCAGCAATCTATTTTATTGCACCAAATATCTCACTCACATATAATTTTTCTTGTTACTATTCATGAATAAGTACTGGAAGCTGAATTTAAGGGCAAAAAAAAGCATGTTTATAAAAAGTAGAAAGTTGTGAGTTTGTGAGCTGAATTATGACATAAAAGTCATTCACTGATGAGAGGACAGTGGAAAGAAAAATACTCAAATACATGTTCAAATACAGGTGTTCATTGTTCTACATGCGCATGCAAATTAGTCTGTAGTTCATACAAAACTTGTTCAAATTAAAGGGATTAACTGGTAAAGTGTCACGGTTAGCTGCTGTTTTAAGAATTTACCTGTCTTATAGGAATGCTTGGCATTTTCCGTTCATTTAAAAGGCCATTTTCTTTCCCACATTACCCTCATTATTCTTTGCATGTTTAAATCTGTGAAATACAATTTTAAAAATCTGTGAACGTTACCCTCTGTACTGCTCATCTATTCTACTGCGTTCATCTTCTTAACCCGACATGCCTCATAAATGCCAAAGAACTTCTGGGTTTGGAAGATCTTTTCTTGAATTAAGCAGCACGACTGCCCTGGTGGACCTTCCTGTGGGTGTAGATGAGTGTAGATGAGCTGAGATCATGCTTTAGTGACCTTCCAGTCTCCTTTAAATAATTTATCACCTCATTCTGACTGGACGCAGCCCAGTGACATTGCGGGCACATTATTATGGTGGAGCCACGGGAACTAAAGTGCTCAAAATTATTAATAAGTTCAACTTCTCACTGTGCTGCACAACGCTGGAAGAAACTACCTGATGTTATTTTAAATGTCTCAATCATCTGTACATTATTAAATCATAACATTAAAAAAATATTTTTCAATCTGGATGGTGATATATAGCCATTAATATTACTTATTATTTTAATCTATGTGTTGTTTTCGTTCTTTAAAGTGCTTTTCTTGTTTTAAATTTAGTGATCAAACTTTCTTTATTATAAATCTTTCTTTCACTCTTCTATATGTTATTTTTTTAAGTATAATTATTTCACCTTTATACTTTATTCTAGTTTTTCTTATCATTATAAATCTTATTTATTTTTAATTTTGGCCTCTTTACCATTTCTTGTCCTTACAGGTTTTAGGCTTTATAAACATATATTTGAATTAATGTGTGTTAATTAATTCTTTTTTTGCAGTATGCTCATTCTGCCTTGGTGTACGGAAGGCACTCCACAAATAAAACCTTGCATTGCTTTGGCAACTTTCCTTGTTTTGCCATGTTGCCAAGCTGTTCTGGCGTATCACCAAAGGCTATGGTATTGAACTGAGGAGAAAACCTCCTACAAGATCAAAGATCAACACTATAATTAGATTTGTAAAACACAGTTTGCTTTGCTACCTCAGAATAAAAAGTAAACCATCAAAGATGTTTCTCTCTATGTTATGTGAAAGCGTCAAAGCCGGCCAGGCAAGTTTCATTTTACATTTTATCAGTCATTCTGATATGTAATCTGACTTTTTCGAAGTTGTGCTGCATACCCATGTATCACAAGCTCATTATCAAGTCATTTCCATGATATTTCGTTATCTCTGGCTTCCAAAGTCCTCTTGGCACAAAGTCATCGTGGCAGCATTGTGTGAGACTGTCCATGTTTAGAGGATTAGTCACTGCTCTTGTAATAACTCTTTGTCAAGAGGACAAAAGTATAAGAAGACATGAAGGGCATTATGAGCTATTTACCTTGTAAGAATTTGCTGCTTTATGCCCTTTAAACAAAAGTTTTTACATTTTGCCATTCATAGTTTTAGACTATGTCAAGTTTTCACACAAAATGCGATTACCTTATAGAACTGTTAGAAATAAACCCAGCCAATACTACATGGAGTGAACTTAGTCTAGACTAGCAACAACAATATTCCAGCTGTTTTAAAGCAAATCTATGTATTTAGTTCTTTATTAGCTCATCCAGCCAAATGACCCATACGCTCATGCCACAGCAAGGCCTTTAATAGAAGCCGTGGATTTAATCAAACATGCACACAAGGATCACCAAATGGGTTTTCAATCAAACTGCCCTTAAGATCAAAGTAAAATTTGTAATTGTACTGACAATAACAATAATAGATTCCACCTTTGCCTCGTCTTTTCTTAACAGCCCCTGTGGCTGTAGTCATGGAAAACATGAATTTACCTGGGTAGGATTATCCAGTGGGCATGGGTCCATGCACAGTTTGGGCCCACTCAATAAGCAAATTCTCTTAAACTTGAGATCTTGAAATCATATATTATTATTTTTTAAAAACATAGATATATTTCTTTATCATAAGAAAATTATATCATGGGTACAGTTGTTTGTATTTCATCTGCCTCTTTCTCCCCTGCACTCCCGAGCTGAATAGTTTCTCCCAAACTCAGCCGTGACTGGTAGAGTGTAACCAAAATGAATGAAACAAACAAAAATCAGATTTCCAAACTAGAAAAAATGAAAGCTTTTGTGGAAATTGCCATTTTTAAAAAAAATCAGGATGCAAATTTCCAGTTTACTTTAAAGGTGCTGAACACTTTAGCAGCAGCTCACAGTCACTGTGAACATCACCTGAGACTTTGGTTTGAGCAAGAGCTGCTAAGTAATGACTCTGGTTGGAGTGAAATGAAGAGGCCAGCCTGCCCTCATCAGTAGAAGTCCTTCTGCCCTTCACAACTGTAGGAATAAATATCCGGGGAGTATTTCTCTCTTTGTTTATTCCATTTCTAAGTGGATCCCAAAATGCTGCTTTTTAAGAGAAAAGCTCTCTGAGGTCTACTTGCACGTGAATAATTGTTTAAACACTTGAGGCTGTGAACATGAGCAGATTGAGGGAAAGAAGAGCTACTTTTCCTGTTAGGCAATGTGTAAACCACTACACTTTGGAAAAGCTCAGGCTACTTCATTATCCAATCATTGACCACTTTAAAGCATACTTAATAAACACTTTAAAGAGTTCAACAAAGGCGTAACTGTTACTTTTTTGAGAAAAATACATTTATGACTATTCTGTATTGGCGTGGGCCCACCACACATTTTTGGCCAGGTTTGTGTAACTCGATGACCCGGGTGTGGACCTCACATGTGTACCAATTAGTCAGTTTAATACAATTCCCAATTCAAACACAATAGCGGGCGTTTGATGACAGATACTGGAGTCACCAGGCACAGTCTCTATGTGTCATACGTTTGTGTACCATGAATAGATAACGCAGAGGTTTCAGAAATTATTCTCCAAGGTTTGGAGGCCTATCTCCACCCACCACCACTTCCCCTGCCGGTGGCGGACTCCCTCAGGTGTCGGTGTGTTGGTGGTTCTTTGTGTCTGGGGGTGGGCGTCCGGGTACACACCGGCTCACTCCTTGGCGGCCGCTTGTCGGGGCCTGGGGCCTGGGGCTCGCTCGGGCCCCTTTGGAGGTGGGGTGCCCCCGGCCTCTCGGCCTGGGGCTCGGTCACTCAGGCACAGCTGGGGGCCGGCGGAGCTCAACTCCCCCTGACTTCTGCTCCGCGGCTGCTGGGCAAGCCCTCATCTGGGACTCTCCTCAGCTCTTACTGGAACAGTGGCGCGGCTGCCCCTCTGTTGGTCTTCCATGGTCTCTTGTGTTCTGGGGGCCTCTGGATGTCTGGAGTTTTGATCTCCTCCATACCCGCTTCACACCCTGGAGGACGGGGCTGTGGCCCCCCCACACTCCCTAGCAGATCATTACATGGAGAAACCTTTGGAATGCAAGCATGCTGATCCACACAGGTATGCACACATGGGTATTCACAGACGCGGACTAAAGCTTTCTTGGCTGCTGCCTCAAAGCACACTGTGCGCTGTCTATCTTGCGTGCTGCACAATATCGTTTATTATTTAGTAAATATTGATATCTATGACTAGCTAGTTTATTGTGATGGTGCTTTGTTTTCTCTATTATTATGTTACTCTTTGTTGTTTGCTGTCTCCTCTGTTTGTTTTTTTTGTTTGTTTGTTTTTTTTCTCCATACAGGTGACCCAGGAGTTCTTTTTTTTTTTTCTCTCTCTTCCCCCCCCTTCTCACCGTCTCTTCTCCCCTTTGGTTTTCTTTCTTTCTCTCCCCCTCTTTCTCTCATTCATTCCCCCTGTCCTATTTATTTAAAAAAAAAAAAAAAAAAAAAAAATGACAAAGGATGAACTGAAGCTCTGCCATCACGTAATGTCGCATACTGCTGTTTCTGATGTCATTTAAAAAAGAAAAAAAAAAAAAAAAAAAAAAAAAAGAAATTATTCTTTTGATTTCATTACATGCGGGCCTTTGGGTGGGTGTGTTCCATTGTATTGATGTTTGGGAGAGGAGGGGATAAATGGCATAGCTGAGTCACAGAGAATAAACATTTATTTTACACCTTGATATTACATAAACCCACTTGATTTCGTTCCGTCTGTTTACCGAGAGGAGGAGTGGACCTATTTAATGTGTGTTCACTGCAAACACATCTCAGTCTTGAAATAAGATAGTCTTCTAATGAATGAGCAAGTAGGCTCATTACTCACGGGTTACTGATTAATATCTATTAATAAAGTTCACTGTGCTGTCAGTTAAAAATACTTTTAAAGGTTGTGGAATATAGTTAGGCTTAGCGACTCACATTTGCCTTTGGACTTGTAGCATACTGTAAAACATTAAATAAGTTGTGTTTTTGAGTGTTCCCATGAGTCACTGAAAGATACGGGTGAACTGGCAATCACTGGCCTTGAGCTAAATTAGTCAGAAAATGTCAGAAGCAGCAGCATATTGTTTTGGAATAATCTGTTGAAGGTAATCATGCACCGCTTACCTTACTTTACACCTCAAATACATATCAAGTGCATTGCATCACATTAAATGAAAATATGAACCTAAAGCTCCCTCATATTTGGTCCAGCATCTCCGAAAGGACAAATATCATCAGTATCAAGATTCAGGATGTCATTTCATATCAGCCTGACTCATAATTCACAGTGTTACATATGGTAACAAGGTGAGGCATGTGGGCAATTTAAGGTGCCACTTAAGTTCATGACCATGTTGAACTGGCATCACTGAGGCAATGAATTGTTATTCTGCCTCTCATTTGAACAGATTTGCTCAATGCTGTTGTCTGGATCTGAATATCTAAGCTGTACATGCACGCGCTTGCTTGTGACCACACGGGAGTAAGGTATGACTCAGATATTAATATGAGCCGGACAAACAGACAGCGTTTTCAGCCTTTGAGTCCATCCTCGCTTCTCATGTGTGTTTCCCAGGGTGCATGAAGGGGAAGTGAAATGATACATTCTCTGCTCTGTGCACGCTGTGGTAAAAATGTAATAAAACTAAGGTCTAAGACCGAGTTGGCTTCTCACCGCTTTCTGAGATACGGTGACAGCTTGTCTGTGCCAAATTATTGTCCACCATAAAACCTGCATAAACAGGTGAGAGGTGTAGCTCCCTCCTGAGGCCTTTTACTTTCTTGCTTTTACTTACTCTCAGCACGCTCACTCTCAAACATATATATGAGGGCTCATAATGATCATAGCCCTCGTCCTATCGTCACATGCCATAAAAGTAAGACTTGTAGTTCTCGAGTTACATGAGCGCTTGGCTTCATGCATGTCAGGCTCATAACCGGTCACATAACAGGTCCCGTGTTCGGGGACCTGTTATGTCACCATAAAGGAGATCGGCTTGACAAATTTCAGTTGTTCTGTTGTCCTGCAAGATGATTTAAACATTGAAAAGTTACAGAAACAGTGCCCTCTACAGAACATCTAACAAAACTACAGCAGATCAGTTAACTTTTTGGTTGCCTTTTCCTTCACACTCATTATGCAATGTATCATAAATACATGCAACACACCATTAGTCCGTGTCCTGACCTGTACCCGGTTATAAATGCAGATATATAACAAACCAAGGTTGCAAGATTAGGCAACCTGCTTGAATTTTTTACAGAGAAAAGTTTTGAGGATTTGGTAAGCTCTACACAAATAAACACCTTTTTTGAGAAAGTAAATATTGTGCTGGCATATACTGTAAGCCTGTCAAATGCACTATGAAATGCTGTAAATTATAATAAACGTGAAGCCTGTGCAGTCGGACACGGAAGATTATTATAAGATGACACAGATACACATGAGACATGGCATCTGTCAAAACAATCTCATATGACGAGCTTGAGTTTTAGACTAAACTCCATCTGATGGTGAAGATCCTGTATAATAATTCTAATCTCCAGAGCACTTTCCAAACAGACCTTGACGTGAGAGTTTTCTGTCAGCGGCTTTTTTCCAAGATCAAGGCTAAACTTTCAACGTAAAAACATCGCAGCTTGTGAAACAGTCGTGAGACGATATTTGTCAGTTTCTTTTATCATTATTATCATTATGATAATAAAAGACACATTTAAATCTTTTCAGTTTTGCTCTTATTTTATTACAATTATTTACAACCAAACATTAAAAAAAAAAAATCAAAAATGCTTCCAGAAGAAAACAAGCCTCATAACAGCAATAATAAAATCGCTATTTAGACTGGCTCAGTTATTAGAAACATTAAACAAGCATCAAATCCTGTCTAATTGTACAATTACTGCTGCATTTGAAATAGGAACTGAGGAAATATCCTTTCCTGTCTTGCTGTGTAACCTTCAACTGATGCTACATCGATAAACTATGATAATAAACACACACACACGCAGGCACACTCACACACGCGCTCACGGAGAAAGAGGGGGAGGGGTGGCGGCAAACATTTCTAATGGATCTGTGTTGTGAATGTTGAAAGAGGGTTCCAGAGAGGGGCTCTGGATGTCGCTTCGGTGTCCCTGCTGACCCAGTCCTGCGCACAAACAAACACCAACAGACAACCTATTAAAGATCTAAGCTTGATGTAATTTCCTGTGGCATAGTTCATATCCTATCTACTGCTTTCACTGCTAAAAATATTTTCATGTTTGCTCATAGCTACCAGCAACTTAGCATGTCAGGATGGCTAAAACAGCACAACAAACACCTTAGGTGGTTTCACAATGGAATATATTATATTAGTCATTCCTCCAGATATAGTCCTCTTAAAAACCATATGTGGTCTGGCACTTTGTTGAATCCTGTGTAATTTGTGTTGTTTTCTTACAATCATTGATCTTTTCTCCTAAATTTGATCTTAAAATTTAAGAAAAATAAGGACAGATTTACATGAATATTTTACCAAAGTGACTGACTTATCAGACTTCCAGATTGTGAATTTTGTGCCATATATTTCACAAGCACATATCACGCTGTTATATTAGAGATTTCATAATTTTTAGTCAGTTATACTCCTAAATCCCAGGACTAAACTCATGGTGTGGAAGGAAATGTTCAGCCTTGGTGGAGTTACGTTCCTTGCTTGTTCCTCATTTGTCCCTTGTTCTATCCCATGACATTAAAGTTCCCTTTTTCACAGTTTGGAACGTAGCCATATTTCAGATAAGCTGCTTGTGTTTTTGCAGTTCTGTGTTTCATTTCTGTCTTTCAGGCCTCCCCTCCTCCAGACTCAAAGCTCCTTAGCTAATGAAACAGTTTCACATCAGAGGATTCTGACCAACATGAAATGATCATCTCTGTCTCGTTGTGCAGCAACAGAGTGTAATAATATGAGTCATAATCAAAATATAATACAAAAAAAAAATCATTTCTGAATCCTGATTAAACTACTGCTGCTTAAGAAGCAGATGAGATGGAGACACATCTCCTTTTTGGTAATGGTTGGTTACTTTTTGCATCATCTGGTGACAGCCGCATTCTGTCCTCTTAGATGGCTTCGGCGCATATCAGCGAGAGCCTGGAGAGAGACTTTAGCCTGATGAGAGCCCTTCATTAAGCTAATTAATGAAAGTGATTGCAGCTAATGAAACACATGCTCAAACACAGTGTAACAGCGCTAATGAGGAATACTGTAGGTGTGGGTTTGAGGTGACAGCATGCTTGGGAGGGGGTGTTGTTGATTAGCTATAGTGTGTGTGTGTGTGTGTGTGTGTGTGTGTGTGTGTGTGTGTGTGTGTGTGTGTGTGTGTGTGTGTGTGTGTGTGTGTGTCCGTGTGTTTAAAGCGACCAGATTCTTGAAGTTTACCATAGTTTGTCAGAGTAAATCTAGAGCAGAAACAAAAAAGTATTGGAAATACCAGAAATTCCAAAAGAAAGAGGCAGAACTGCATTAGAGAGAGCTGAGTCTAAACTGACCTATTTCTACGTCCCTGTGAAGGTTAGCATGAAGTTTTGCTATTGCAAAGTCTACCATGATTAAAGGATTGGTTTACTGTGCAGTACATGGTATAGTGTATTTTATTTTTGTTAATAAATCCAATTTAAAGTATCAGATAATTCACATTTATAACAAACTTCATAGGTGTGAAAACTTGTCTCTATAAAAGCAGAAGTTTTGACTTTGTGTGGAGCATTCTAGTATGTTAACACAATGTTCCCAGCAGTGGAAGTCCCAGCAAAGTCACCCCAAGGTCAGACCACCAAAAGCTTTTCTACAGATCTCAATTGGCACATATGACTTGTTTGGAAGGGTTCATGGCATGGCTGCACAGCTTAGATTTGTTATGTTGCATCTGAAAAAACAAATGAGACCAAAGTGGAGATGTCTGACCATGGACAGCACCATTTTTGGCGAAAACCAAACCAAGAATATCAGAACGCACACCTAATACCGACTGTTAACCACAATGATGGAGGGTATATTTGCATATATTTGTATTTGCAGCCATGGGACCTGGACACCTTGGAGTCATTGAGTCAACTATGAATCTTTCTGTATACTGAAGTGTTGTAGAGTTAAATGCGAGGCCATCTGTCTGACAGCCAAAATATGGCTGAAAATGGTTCATGTAACAAGGCAATGATCCCAACAACAAGTAGTGGAAAAAGAAAAGACTCGAGGTTTTGAAGTAGCCCAGTCAAAGTGAAACATTTTGCCAGGCCCTTAAAAGAGCTGTGCATAAATAACTGCACAAAAACCTAACCATACTGAAAGAGCATTGTTAAAAAGAGTGAAACAAAATTCCCCCAGAGGAATGTGTGAGACTGATGAAGTAATATAGAAACTAGTTACTTCAAGTTATTTCTTCCTGGTTCTACGAGTTACTGAGTGAGTTCAGTTGGTTTTTCACAGGAGTGCAGAGTCATGTAAAAACTTTCTTTTTGACATGACAGAGGCTAACTGTTGGTTTGACTAGCGGTTTAACACAAAGCCAGACAACCTTATCGTTTAGCTCACAATCCTCTGACAGAAAGGAAAGAACAAGGGCAAATATTTTTTCCATTTGATGACTCTCCTGAGAATTTATATTAGCAGCTGGAGGTTTAGGTGATGTTAATACTTACCTCAGAAGGGAAGGTTGTACGTGTGAGTGTAATGTCTGAGGAAAAAGAATAATAAACAAGCTCACATTAGTCACATTATCAATCAGTCATTAGTACTCGTCTCATTAAGCTGATTACTCCTGCAATGCTTTGTGCCTGTGAGAATTTGGATGAATGAGACGTGAATAAAAACAGAATAAGCTTGAAATCCTGAAGGGGAAATTTGGTTCTGAAGGGAAATTCTCACCAACTATATGATCCTTCGCATGAACCTGAGACCAGAACTGTGTATCCTCCCTAAAATGTATTACACAAAAATGTATTACAACAATATCCAAGGCATTGTATGTTGCCGTCTTCAAAGAAGTAGCTTTTTTCTTTTGTATTTCTCATTATAACTTCATTTTTAGACCGATTAAGAAAACCAGTACCTTTTCTGTCTTTCTTCTGCTCTTGCTTTCACTTTAAAAGTGGGTGAAATGAATAGGAAAAGAGAAATTAATGCCTTTCACAAACGAAGGCAATTAAATCAGCATGAAAACATAGCTTGAAGCATCAGAGTATTTATAACAAAGCAGAAGCTTTTGTGTGAAATACCTTTCCTGTGCACCACTATGATCACGACTGCCAAAGAACAGAGGATCAACACCGCGGCTGACAAAGAGCCCACAACGAGAGGCCAGTCCAGATTTAATGAATCTGCAAACATCAAACTAGTATTAATATTAAATACTTAAAAAACCCAGTTGTGAAGAATGTAAAGTATTACAACAGATTTGATTTAAAGTGCTAGTATCATTTTCCAATGCAATGGAGAGCTCCATTCCAATGTGAAGAAGAAAAAAAATGTAGTTTTTAGTTTATTGAAAAAGATGCATTTTGTATTTTGATAAATTCTAAAAAAAATAAATAAATTATAAATGTAATAAATTAAGTTTAACAGATTCAGATTAAATTACATCCTTTCGCAAAAGAACCTGTCGCATCTGCAACAAGCTTTGCAGACATTTTCCTGGTTACCACAGTCATGTGGCCTTTATGGTAATACCATCATGTTTATGGGCTCTTATGGACTGCTCTGCATACTGAAAAGTGACTCTAAGGTGGACTAATGTGTTATTATGTGAGGATCCGGTAGGGAGACCAGTTGAAGTCTTGCAGAACTTTTAGGTATGAGAACAACAACAACAAAAAAGGCATGCTAATAGCCTACCTGTTGATGTTGGTGATGGGGAATTCCCTTAAATATAAAAAAAGGGAGAATCAGCTGCAGTTTCTCTAAAGGTCAGTCCACTCACATACCATTAGAAGTGTAAGTCCGTACCTTTGGTTACAGTTAAAGGGTTGCTGTGCTCAGACTTGCTCCATGTCTCTCCCAGTAGGACACTGTACTGGCACTGGTATAGAGCCACTGGAGAGTCCTGGACAGGCAGTGGGAAGGTGGCTTGATGCGCGAAAATGTTTGCCTGAAATGTTGCAACAGGAAATTCACCATCCACCAGGTAGAGAGAGAACACAGCGCCGGGGTATGCAGCAGACCCTATGCACAGTAAATGCCACACATCTGTCTGCTGTTCAAGGTGAAGATTGGGCGCCGGCAGGATGTCTGGGAGCACGTGAAATAAGAGCAAATAGTATTCAGATAATTAAATGACTGGATTACTAATTAGGCAGAAAACAAATGACAAAAATTGAATAGATGCAACAATATTTACAAGTCTTAGTCCTCTTGTGTTAATGTTCTACCTAAAGGAATGAATCCATTACCTGAAATACAATTTTTTGGTCTAAAATATTTACAAGTACCACATTAACATGTAAAAAACATCACAGAAGAAAGGCTTCAAAAAGTCATACGTCTTCACCTGTAATGGTGATTGGAACTATGTTGCTCACAGTGGAATTAACCAGTCCGCTTTCTTTGGTCATTTGATAGAGGCAGGTGTACTCTCCCTCCTCTCCTCCCCTGACTGGCCCCACAGTGAAGACTCCCGGCTGCAGCTGGAAGTTTGATACCTGGCTAGCCCGGGGCTGCTGGATAACAGATGCCGTCCCTGTTTGTTTAGCGGTCCTCAGCAAAAGGAAGCTTGTCGGTTTGTTTGACTGCGACTGTGGATGGGCCGGGACTGTGCAGCTGAAGGACAGCAGGTCCCCGCGTTTGACCTCACCTGAGGAAGGCTCTACAGACAAGACTGGAGGTGGGAGGGAGGTGTCTACATGACAGAAAAGGAATGGAGACAGTAGGGGGAAGCCATTATCTCTCCATGTTTTGTTACTAGATTAATTCTAGACTCTCAATAAAAGTAAAAGCTGCAACAAAAAAAAAAGAAAAAGAAGATAGGCCAGCGTCTGGTTTGTCAGACTTCCTTTTGTAACTGTCAACAGTTTAAGCCGGTAGATATTGTGTTTCATGGGTTTCCGTGTGTGGGGGTGTGTGGTTTCTCTATGAAGAGCAGGATGTAACTACCACTATACACACCCACAGAGAGGAGGACAATAAGAGACCGCAGAGAGCACCTGCATTCAGCAGTGTGTTTGCTGTGCTGGAGTGGAAGCGGATGGGAGTGTTTATTGTTTTAAACCACATGTGGAATCACTACCGATTAACCCAGCCGATTAACACAGAAAACGTATTTGTTCCGTTTTGAATACAATGAAAAACGACAGCCTCGACCACATCCGACTCATTGACCCATGTCATCTTAATTCTCCCTTTTTTAAATTAAAAATAAATTCATATAATATGAAGTGTGCGAAGGATGTGTTTTTCTTTTTAAATCAGAACCAAGTCTCTGTTAAAGCAAAAGAAGGTCAAAATCAGAGCTGTAAATAAGAGTTTCCATCAAACACACAAACCATTTTGGTCCTCCAGTTGCAAATATGGACTGAATGCGCTGTAGTGACCCTCCTGGCTCCTGTACAGACAGCAGAAAAGTTTACTCTGGCCTGGGACCCATTCTTGTATCCTAATAGTAAACTGAACTTCTCCAACATGAGAGGGCAGATCCCGAGAATCCACCTCAATAGAATAAAACAAAAAGAAAGCAATAAAATCGCTGCAGCTCAGGAGGAACTCAACACGCTCCAAAAATATGCATTCATTTGAAAAAAGAACATATTAAACTACCTTTTTTCTCCTCTCGTAAAGCATGAACAAAACCCCAGTGTAACCCTCGGGGGCTCGGCAGACCAGGACCACGGAGTCCTTTGACTTCGAATAGATCTCCAGGGTAGGAGCCTGAAGAGTGACCGAGGTCGTGGAAGCAGAAAGTCGTCCTATAAAGTAACAGTAAGGTTATAACATTTAGCAGGAATCAGCTAAATCTCAAAAATGTGTCTTCGAATGGAGCAACAGGTTTCTTAACACACATGGGAAAACACAGCGGTCATTACAAGATGTGTCGACATTCACTTTTTACCAAGCTTGTGATTACAGCTAAACCAAAATCAGTTGTGAAACTCTAGATAGGAAACTCTAGATAGATAGGATGCCTAAATATTAGGTACAATTATAGGCTCGAAAAGACATTTTTGTGTGTGTCAAAACTTAAAAATTTAATGGAAATCAAACATCGATTACTTTTTACTCCTAGCAGACATTTAACAGATCTTCTACCAGGCACATATCATAGTGATTGTTAATCTTAACAAATCAAAATTTGACAAAAACACTATACTAAGAAACATCTACTGCGTGAAACTTACCCCAAAGTTGGAGAGAGACCAGTAACAGAGTACATGCCCAGGATGATCGTCCACCACTAACTGAGTGCATCCTTAACGCATCAGCAAGACCGACTGAAGTGAAGAAAACACCTACATAGGCTATGTATCTCTCTCGCTCCTTCTTTTTCTCTCTCACTTGGCCGCTCTGTGTTTTCTTAATGCATATGACATCCTCTTGAGAAGCAATGGGGGAAGTAAACACACTTCCTTTTTTAGACTTCACAGATCACATGTGTGTTGTGATGGGAAGAAACAGCTGGCCAGCAGTGCAGTAAACCACAAACTTAAGAAGAAAATATCTCTAGGTACATAAACTGAATCCTCAGAAATCGAATGTGACGAGGATGTCAAGGGAACAAAGCACACAGCTGCTACTACCTGTACTAAATGAAGGTTGTGGTTTCGGTGAAGGTGCTCCTGTGTCACAGAGTTTCTATTTCTGATATTACAGAAACAGGTGTTTTGCTAATCTGATGCTGAAAGTCCTAAAACTGCTGCCAGTGAGAGAAGTATAACAGAAGGGACTTTGGGACCAGAGTTTTCCATCTGTCCACCAGATGGCCCTGGACTTTTATCCCTGTTTAGTCACCTGACTGCCTTCTCAAGAAGCAGCAACTACTGATCTCCTGATCTTATCTACCCACTAACACAGCTGTTCCCAGTTTTCCCTGTTATCCCTGTTTGTGCTGCTGTCTGTCATAAAACTCTATTCCTGCCACTTTGCTATGTGCTTTTACTGTACCTATTTGAACAGGATGAATCAAAGTAGCCAAAAAAAAAACCTAGCCTAAAAACAGTTTAAAAGTGTGGGGAGAGCTTTGAACAGCCACATCTGCAGATGATGGTAGAAAAGTGATGGAGGGGGGGATTAATCCAAGAACTGCAGGAAACATGATGTTTATAAACTGAATCAACATCTCCAAACTTGACTATGTTAGTCACGGAAGAGCCCTACTTCATTACTCATTCGTCAAAGGAAGATTAGGCCTGCTAACATTTCATACAAATAGATATGCAGGAGCAGTAAATGCATTCATTCAAAACGAAGAGTCCTGAACAGCAGTTTAAACTTTTATTGGTGTTCAGTCATTTTTTTGTCTAAATAAAACACAAACTTCTTTGTTTACTGGAAGGTGAAAAAACTGTCTCTTCCTTGTAGTATAAGTGCAAACTTGCACTCCAGTTTGTCTGGCGTAGCAATTTATAAGTGAGTGTAGCCATATTGTGTTACTTGGGGTATGTTGTAACTTGACAATAAATTTATAGACAAGAAGAAGAATAAGCTACACCCTTATTCACAATGGGTAATCCTGTCACTCCTGATGCAGAACCATAGGGATGTGTCTCCTTCCAGAATCAAACCAGGGACCTATTGCTTGTTAGATACACTATGGAGCCACTGGCAGATGACTTGTATAATAAATTTAAACTTCATGAATAAAGTTGTGCTCTTCCCCTCACCCCGTTCCTTTAGTAGAACTGATTCACGAGGGAGAGAAATTCCACCAAACTGTCCACCACCAGCATCGCTCGTCCTCTGCGTGCAGCAGGCATCGACATCCACAAGGTTTGCGTCACACGTGGACATGCACTGCTGCAGTTTTTCAAACGATGTCGTGTGTCTGCTGTGGATCAAATGAAACGACAGGAAAGAACAAAGACAAAAACGGACAAAGAAGTCAGCCTGCTGATATTTGTGAAGCAGCTCAAAGAGGTGTTTGAAGTCTGTGACGAGGACTCTGACATGTTTTATGTGCCCTGAACGCCTAGTTCAGCTGGCTACTGAGTGTGGGTAAGAGGAACAGGCAAAAACAAGTGATGTGGAAATTACAGGAAGTGTATATTTTGCATTTATTCTTTTCATTTGTTGTGGGAGACAACCACCATAATAGTCTGAGCTGTATATCATATTTTCTGTCTCAAAATTTTGGACTTATGTTCAATGGAAATAATAGAATAACTAAATGACCGAGAGAAAGTACAGAACGTTATGCTCCTTAGAAATTCATTTCAGAGTCTTACAAGCACATAAATTTAGGTTGGAGAATGAGGGTGCAAACTGATTCCCTTTTTAAGTCTCTTTAATTTAACTGGAAAAAAAGCAATAATGAAAGGACACGAGCTGACGCAAACCCGCTGAGCTATGTGCTGTGTGATTACTCTGAATTATCCCAGCAGGCAACTATAAGGCAATAAAGAACACTGCTTCATCTAATGATTAGTTTGTCGTATATTAATCTGCTTATAGTAATAGAGATATACTATATACTATAGATATAGATATACTGTATAGATACACTATAGATATAGTATAGATCAGTTTTACAAGTCTGTTAACATCTTATTATTTCCAGTGAACAAAAAACAGTGACCAAACCTATTAAAGTATTGCACGTGTATTGATATAAGTGTTTGGCATTTAAAAACAAGAAACTGCAGCAGTGAAAAAGCATAGGGAGGCCGTGTGTGACATCAACACCACAAAATCTGATAGTGTTTGTGAGGTGGTGAGGCAAAGAGAAGAGAGAACAATGTACGTAAAAACAGGAATGAAAAGCAAAGTGAAAGAGAACAACGAGGGGTGGCTGTGGCTCAGTAGGTAGAGCAGTCAGTGGTTTGATCCAGTGTGCTCCAGCCTACCTGCCTGAGTAACCTTGGGCAAGACAATGAAGCCAGAGTGGGAATGTTGGATAAAGAAAGCATGCTGGGTGAATGAGGTTTGTAGTTAGAGCTTTTTGAGTACTTAAGCAGTCGTATTATGTGTAACGTTTGGGAAAATTTCATCTTCTTTTTTACAAATTGTGTCCATACAAGAGCGATGACGCTTAATCTTTAATAAAGATGTTTATGGATACTACAATATTTTGAATAACTAAATTTATTTATTCTTGTGTGTTTGCGATCACTGTCTTTGGTTCCTGAGTGTTGGAACATTGTGGAGACAGTGATTAGCTCCTGCGGGAAGCCTTTCACTGACCTGGATAATGGAGTCGAAGGATGAAGTGATGCAATTTATAACTCAATGTGGGTATAGACATGTGGGTACATTCTGTACAAATACACTGCACCCTGCAGTCCATAATATTTCACAACTGTGATATGTTTTCAGTCACTATTTCATAAAATTGCTCTGGGTTTTTTTTTTATATATATATATCAAGATTTGACCTCGAAACCTTTGTAAAGAAAGAGAATTTGACACAACACAAAACTGCATCTTTTTATGATCATGTTATCAAAAACAGATATGCCACAGATGCGAAGACATGAATCACACATATTCTTTTAAAGGGGGTTCACAGTGCCAGGAAGTTCTCAGTTTCACTGCATGTGTTATTTTCTAATGTCACTGGCCTATATGAATAAATCCCAGCGGATGCTTTGCCACAATCTGACCTACTATTGTGCACTCTTGGTGACTCTCTCCCTGTTGCACTGTCCCCAGAAAACATGCGCTTACATAATCGTCCAGTTTTCTGACCTCTTGTCTTTCCCCTTCTCTGTCTTTTAACGCTGAGACCAAATGGAATAAAATAATAAAGGACCTAAATGGTTATTGAAAATGACTTTAAAGAAGTGAAAATTGAGTTTGATCAGAGCAGACCTTGCTCTTGCCATTCATATCATTTTTTGCATTTGTTTATTTCAACGTAATGTTTGTTCCATGCATTTGTTTAGGTTTAAAATGACTAAACTTTATTTTTATTCTAGTCTGCAGACAAACTGACTCTAAAGCACTTCTTAGAGGTAGACCACTGCTTCATTTGTTCTTTCGCATGACCCCTGTTATTATTACCCCTGCTACCCCTAATGTACCAAAAATAGAATATCACAGTTATATTATTACTGATATGTTGTTGGGTCAAGGAGTTTTAACAAGTGTTTGTCTCATTCTTGTGATATAAAAGCAGTAAACCGTCATATAGATATCTTTGTTTGTGACAGTAAACGTGCAGTTTTAATATTTTAACATCACGTATCATTTTGTGGGGTTTTTTTTCTTTTTTTGATTGACAAAACAATCATGTAATCATGCACTGCACACAGTAGTTAGCTCCACATTTGAAAATTAACAAGACAATATTTTATGCATGACTAACGAAACCAGCTCGCACTGGAACGGTTCGCAGCCGAGTGTGAAGCAGCGGGAATGAGGATCAGCACCTCCAAATCTGAGGCCATGGTTCTCAGCCGGAAAAGGGTGGAGTGCCCACTCCGGGTCGGGGATGAGTTCCTGCCCCAAGTGGAGGAGTTCAAGTATCTCGGGGTCTTGTTTGCGAGTGATGGGAGAAGGGAGCCGGAGATCGACAGACGGATTGGGGCTGCAGCTGCAGTAATGCGACCCGGCCTCGGATAAAGCGGATGAAGATGGATGGATGGATGGATGACTAACGAAACCAATGGAATATTGCTTTTGCCCGTTACTCTATAGTTCATATTGCTGTTGATACAGAGAACCTTTACAGTAGTTTGCTTCCCTATGAAGAGCCCTGGTGCCATATTGAAAGTGAGGATGAGTCATTTACAGATAACAGTATTTATCAGCCACCTCTCTATCTGGGAGACCAAATGGTGAAACATTTGGCAGTGGGAGGCAAGGACTTGCATTTAACACACAGAAACACACTGGTGCAAACACACACATGCAAATGCATCCAGAAATTACTGAGGTTGTTTTGAATAGCACTTGATATCATAGGTGAAATTCTTTGCATTTATATATGCAATCTGTTATCCGACCGCGGCTGTAAATAACCACTGGGTAACGGATGAGGAGGACCGAAAACCTTAGAGTTTTTTTAATCAACGTTGCATAACATTGTAACAGAGCTAATTATTCTAATCACATCTGTGCTTTTCTTTTCTATACAACAACATTTTTGCATTTTTTTGTACTTTTTGCATCCACTTTCCTTCTGCACTTTTTCCCCACAAATTATATGCAACTTCATTTTCCAGAAAGCAGGTTTGTTGCCCCTGAGATGAGGGGAAACTGTTTTTGGTTCAAGAAAGAGAGCTAAGGCAAGTTGGGCATAACATGTTTTCAAACTTTAAGTCTGATGTCATGCACCTACAGCTGTCTGGGTTTCATTTCCTCACTCACACAGTCAGTGTCAAACCACATATCGGAGCACACAACTTTCCCAGTCTTTACGAACATGAAATCCCAGTTAGAGATTTATTTTTTGCTATGAGCACTTGTCGAATCAATCAGTGAGGTAGGGCCATACAGGAGATGGTGATCACTGGACATCGCAGAACCATTTTTAATATATAGGCTATGTTTATCTTCTCTGGACAGTAAGGCAGTGGTAAGATTGTCAGAAATTTCCTCTGCGCTGAACAATTTACTGTATCAGACAGTATTTAAATGCAGTTAATCCAAATGAAGCTTAAACACTAAACACTATTAAGTGGGCTATCATTTGTTATTTTGTGACTGGTCACAGTGATGGAAAAATGCTTGTCACAGTTAATAATAATAATAATAATAATAATAATAATAATAATAATAATAATAAGGGATTGCATTTATATAGCGCTTTTCAAGATTGGGATATTGTTGGAAAATACTGGGAATATTTGTGTGAAGATGAGCCTGAAACAACTTTAAGAGTTTAAATTTAAAATGAGTGTTCGAACACAGGGGCAGTACAGTGGTTAGCACTGTTGCTGCACAGCAAGAAGGTCCTGAGTTCAATTCCACCCATGCAAACTCTTTCTGTGCGGAGTTTGCATGGGTTCCCTCTGGGTACTCTTGCTTCCTCCCACTGTCCAAAGACATGCACTTAGTTGGGATAGGTTAATTGATTAATCTAAATTGCTCATAGGTGTGAATGTGAGTGTGAATGGTTGTCTGTCTCTGTGTGTTAGCCCTGCGACAGACTGGTGACCTGTCCAGGGTGTACCCCTATGACAGCTGGGATAGACTCCAGCTCCCCCCCGACCCTGAAAAGGATAAGTGGAAATGAATGGATGGATGTTTGAACACAGTGTCATGGTACGTGCTCTGTGGTATGTAGGACCCAAATGCAGGACACTCAGATGGAGGAATAACCTCAAAATGCAGCTTTATTTTCTGGAGACACTTTTCAAGAACTTCACAAACCCAAAACCTCAAGAAACTAAAAAATAAGGAACATGAGCTAGAAACCACAACCAGGGGCCCGTTCTTCGTACGTCGCTTACTACATCCAAGATCAAATGACACATCCAAGATCAAATCATCGCGCTAACCGTGAGCTCGCTAATCCGGTTCCCCGAACACACCTGCTGTTGACGATTAGTACAGCTGGACGCAGTAATGTGACATCACTGGGTGTCATAAAAGGGGCTACGCATCGATAGTAGAAACATTGATCGGCAACCCTCTGATTGGTCGGCGAAAATGTCGAAGGAGCGCGCTCGGCTCGGTATTTTTCGGCAGCAGAGCAAGAACTCTTGAGTGAGGGATTTCAGGAGTTTCAGAGTTTAATCAGAACGCAAGGGAACACTGCAAAGGCTGCAAAAGCAAGGAGAGAGGGCTGGCAGAAAGTTGCTGACAAATTAAACTCGTAAGTAATTTAATAATAATAATAATAATATATTGGATTTATATAGCGCTTTTCAAGGCACCCAAAGCGCTTTACAATGCCACTATTCATTCACTCTCACATTCACACACTGGTGGAGGCAGCTACGGTTGTAGCCACAGCTGCCCTGGGGCAGACTGACAGAAGCGAGGCTGCCATATCGCGCCATCGGCCCCTCTGGCCAACACCAGTAGGCGGTAGGGTAGATTTATTATATTACACTATATTATCCAATATTATATTACATTATATTGTTATATTATATCCTCTTTCACATTAGAGCCACAACAGGACCCACTAGAACATGGGAACAAGTAAAAGTGAAATATAAGAATATTCTACAGAATGGTAATATTTATCACTTATATTGCTTGTCGTCTCTTGGAAAGAGAGCCTGAAATAATCTGTTTGTTTATAACAGCAACCAAGAAAAGGGCAGAGCAAAAAAAGACAGGTGGTGGTCCTGCACCCCCTCGTCAACAAGTTGGTTAGGTAAATAATATCCTCACGGGAAAATCGATATCTCTCAATGAGCACACTGTCGCGCTGAGCTAAAGGATCCTGTCTGTCCCGCAATATACGCTGAATTCTGAGGACTCTCCTTATCAATCTTGCACCTTCCGCAATGGGTTGCTCGCGTAAACGGACAGGACATGGCTGCGACAGGCTTCCCAAATCCACCTTGGCTTTTATAGCCGTGGTCTCTCATCTTGATTACACGAAGTAATTTACTATTACTACTCTGAAATATGAATTACATCTGTAATAATCACATACATGTAATAGAATGTTAATAGTACATTTCCCTTTTTTAGGAAATGACCTGTATGTATCTGTGTGACATCAATAAAAGGATCAAGTGCTGCATTATCTTCAGTTACATTGATGTTATTTATTTATCGCTGTTGCTTTCGTATAAATGAAGCGGACATACCTGCGTGGCCGCGATCTAATCCTGTTTACATAAAGTAAACCTGCTCCCGAGCAGGTTTACGCTTACGGCTCTGTTGCTATGACAGCAAGTCCCGGATGAGCTTCGGGGAACCGACTGATCCAGGATCACGCGAAATCGTCAACAATCTAATCCGGCTAACCTACTTAGCGAGGTACGAAGAACGGGCCCCAGGACCGCAGCAAGAGAACACACGTGTGCGTGCGTGCGTATGTATGTGCGATGGTTAACGACAAAACACAGCACAAGGAAAACAGGGCTTAAATACAAACCGGAGTAATCAGAGAATGAGCCACAGAAGGAGAGCACAGCTGGGAGTAGTCAGACATAACGGGACCAAGGGGAACTAGATACACCGCACGCAGAACTGGGACTATCAAAATAAAGCAGGAAACATGAGACAATTCAAAAAGATCTGGACTTGACACTGAGAGACAGACTGAAGCATGTGACACTAAAAAAACGAAACTAGAAGCAAGAACAACAAATATAACATGAACAGAAAATTAAACACAAAACATTGGGTCACAGACCAGTGCATTTTACTCCAAAATATCTTCACAGATTGAAACCAGGTTCAATTCTGAAGGAAGGTTTATAAGAGTGAGCGGTGAGCCCTGTTACGATGTATGGTTCAGAGCTGGTGGCTGAGCTGAAGATGCTCAAAGTTTGGGAGAGAGCAGGATGGACAGTATTAGGAATGAGTTCATCAGAGAAACAGCTCAGGTTAAGCAGTTTGAAGACAAAGTTAGAGGCCGAGATGGTTTGAACATGTGCAGAGGAACAAGTATAGTGCATTTATTGGACAACGGATGATGAAGATGGAGCTGTGAGGCAGGAGGGAAATATGCAAAGGGTTGGCGTGACAGAAGAGGCCGTGAGAAAGTCATGTCTAGATTCAGATATTTATCGTTTTCTTTAGCTGTATTTTCTCCCTGTCCCTATCCCCGGTGGATTCCAGCTTCTCTCATTAATAAAAAAAAAACCTGAATGATAATATTTTTCGAGTGAACTATCATTAAAAATATTTTTTCCCATCATGCTTTTTAAGATATACAAATGGTCCACATTGGCATGCATAATCCGCTCTGAGTTTAGGGTTAGACTCAGAGTTTGTTGAGCATATTTCTTTCTCAGTATAAACACTTTGTGCTCATTAGTCTCCATCCAGCACTGAGTGAGCTCTGCATTCTTTGGCTGGACTTTTACACTTAGTGACCACTTGATACAAGCCATGTTTAAGCATATATTCATACACTCAGTGCTGTGTTCTGTATACATTTAGTGTGATGACATGCCACACATGGTAAGCTCCACACCTCATCACCCGTTGATTCACTTTAGTTTAATTTACAGTCACTACTTTAAAATATTCTATTTATTGTTCAATATCGTTTCTTTATTAAATGTATTCATTTTTCCATCACACCTTCCAATGTTTATATGGCGTGCACACATATTAACCTTGCAAGGTCAAAGTTCTGTTTTATGTTATATTAATACATCTTTCTTTGTTTGAGTTACCTGGGGGTTGGTGTCTCCTCCTGTCTGGCAAAAGGTGTGGCAAAGGGCTGGGAGACCTGAAGTACTGCTGACAGCCTAATTGGATTGCACCACATGCTTCATTGCCTGGGGGGTGTTTCATGTTTGTTTAAATGTTTTGTATTAGTTGGTTATATGGCAGCCATCTTGTTTTCCCCCGTGTGTGTCATTTGGTTTAGCTAAACCAGTATTTAAGTCCCCCTGTGTGTCATTTCAGCAGGTCAGTTTACCATATGTTTGTTTGAGGTTTTGTTAATTATTATCTTGAGTTTAGTCTGTTGAGTTGACCTCTTTTATTGGTCTGCCTGTTTAAGTTTTGGCTTTGTTAAATATATTTTCATATTTTTGGGTCAATAAAACCCGTTTTTTGAATTAAAACCACCGGTGTCCTTTATGCTTTACTGCTTGGTCCCTGACATTTAGATACAGAACAAAGCCAAGTGTCACATCTTAATATAAAAAGTAATACAATTATACAATAGTTCTTTTTATTCTCTTGAGCACATACAGATTTTGGCATCATGGGTAAAACTGGTTAACCTCTAATTTGACTGTTCACTCAGATAACATTTGTAAAGTGTTTTTTAACAAGTCGTCTTTCCCGTATGTTTCTTCAGGTTAAGGTGTTAGGAAATTCCTGCTCCCTTTATCTCATGGAAAGCTCAACTTCGAAGACTTCTGTTATGAAAGGTAAGAATGACCATAAATATGACACCTGCTGGACTACATTAACGTGTGTGTGTGTGTGTGTGTGTGCGCAGACAATAAATAGACACACACACACTGCTACCTCTGTAAATATAACATAAATATCATTTTACATTTAAAATAAGAAGAAAACATTCAGATTTGCAACTATTCTGCAGTGGATTTAATGTTGCTGTTGCTTGTACTGCACAGTTCTGTCCACATGGTGGCAGCCTTCAGTTGCACGTGCTTATGGTAGACACATGTGGAAGACAAACTTTCTGTCAGCATCACTGGGCTCTAAGATTAGCTTAAATCCTTTCACCTGTTTATTGGTGTTTCTAAGTTAACTATTTGAACAAAATTAAACAAGATAAAAGATAAATGGGTTTAGAGGGCAGCACGGTGGCATGATGGTTAGCACTGTTGCCTCACAGCAACAAGGTCCTCAGTTAGACTCCACCTGTCTGCAACTTTTCTGTGTGGATTTTGCATGCAGACATGCAGTTAGTGGGGTTAGATTATCTGGTGATTCTAAATTGCCCCATAGGTGAGAATGTGAGTGTGAATGGTTGTCTATCGCTCTGTGTTAGCCATGTGTCAGAGTGACAACCTGACCAGGTTGTACCCCGCTTCTCGCTCTATGGGATTCCCCCCCACAACCGTGATAAGCAGAAGAGATTGGATGAATAAAACTGATATGCCATTGCATTTTTATTTTATTTATTTTACTTCCTCCTGTGAGAGGTGCAGTCTAATTGCACTCAATTACGTTTAGATTTTTCATTTGCTCCTTGTCACTTTCATTATTGTTCACTGTCATTTCTTTTGTTTGACTAAGTCTGAAGCAGAGGCCTGGAAACAATGCCATATCCGGTGTATTTGTTTACTGACTGGAAACTGAAGGGAAACCTGTTGCACTTTACTCATATTTCACAAATTCCTGTTTGTACTACCAGTCTCTGAAGCTCTAACAACACGGGTGCTTTCAGTTCCAATGTGTTGTATGTTGTTTCTTCATTTCAATTGACGATTTTTGTCAAAGCTGACTCTTTTGTGTACGTCATGTAACTTGATTCCACAAGTTTAGGGAAGTCCTGTCATTGCTATCAGTAAAGTATTTCAATAGAGAAGTGCTCTTGAAATATTCACACTGTGAAATGCAATACTGTGGCTGCGCTCGGTTTCTTTGATGGGCAGCAGAAAAGAACTTCCTTTTTTGTTGTAAATGCTGTCTCATTGCACACTTCTCTGTAAAGCTTCTCTTATAAAGGATTTCCTGCCATACAGTTTGTGACTCCAGGAAGACGTTTTATTTGATCCACGATCGCTTTGCTTGTCTTTTGGTCCACTCAGTGACAGGTAGGTGTGATTTGCTGTTTGCAGGTATGGTTTGACCATCATCATACCAAATTATCATTCTCAGGTACGCAAGTATTTGTTGTTGTAGCTTTGCATTGTAAAGGCAAACAATAATTTTTTTAATCTTTTTTCTTAACGTTTATTCTTGCATTATATTATTCACATGTACACTTTGAGGTGGACCAACTTTAAAAATATTTATTTTTTATTTGCATTGATGTAGCACAGAAATATACACTATCACGGCCATGAAAGTCATGCCACACACCCACACAGTCATCACTGCATCAATTAAAACTGTCACAGATATTATTATACATCTGTCAGAGGAACAGGCTTTGCACAGTATTAGGTGCACTGTACTGGAAACCACTTTTCTCCAATTTACTGTTAACTCATATTTATTTTAGTCTTTTGTATACTTTTATATGCCTTCTCTTTACCCTTTACCACATTTCGGTGCTGTTTGAGGGTCTGTTTACAGTTGCTGAAAGGAGAACAACTTGACAGGCCTGTATACATAATTGATCTGATGTAAGGTAGAATCGATCCCTCTGAGCAGCACAGAAGCTCGCTTACAGGCATCTCAAGATGAGTCTTTGCTGTTACTACTGAAATATTATGTTTTACACAAAGAATCTCATCTTTTTACGCTATTTTAATGTTTTTTTTTTTTTATGTTTCCAATGAAATAAATCCCTTTAAATTTTGAATTGCTGCATGAAGTAGCAGCCAGGGCCTTTAGACTCAGTGAAAGCCATAGCAAGTTGATGCTATAGTATTACCTTTCAGTTGTAGTACATATCTGTTTAATCAGCAGGTGAAGTCTCTACTCTATCTATCAGTACTGGTCTGCAATGAGTTTATCTAATTTTCCGATTGAAAGCTTTTTTGTTTCTCGATATAAACAGAGCCATCTAATGTTGTCACTGATACCTATCATCTTACCTTGTTATCAATTTAAAGAGGGACCGTTTTCCTCTTTTGTTCGATAAAAATATATTGAATGTTTGTGAAATTTTATTTATGATCCACAAAAGTTTAGATATCTTATGGCCTTATGGGCAAAAATGTTCACGAGTAAAGTTTTGTTCCCATAACATGGAGAAAGACCAGAATGCCAGAGCTCACCAGCCTGTGTGTGTGTGTGTGTGTGTGTGTGTGTGTGTGTGTGTGTGTCTCAGGAGAGGAGAAGGATGGAGGAAAGGTGAGAATTGTGTCATTATTGCCAGAGACGTTGTAGGAAAGGATTTATTAGCCTGTTCTGTCCAGCTCCTCTGGCTCCTTGGCTTCACATACTTGGACGTACACAAATGTGCGCACCGACACACACGCACACACATACACATACATGCACACAGTAAGTAAGTGTCCAACCAGGTGCTTAGTGTTCCACTTTAATCTGTCTATGCCATGTTGCCAAATTCCATTTCAGCACCTGCTTTGGCCATGCTGAGTCTTTGCCCTGCAATCAAATTGTGTGTGTGTGTGTGTGTGTGTGTGTGTGTGTGTGTGTGTGTGTGTGTGTGTGTGTGTGTGTGTGTTTTGACTAAGCCTATATGCTCAGCTTGTGAGCGAACGAGACAGAGATCAGGATCAATAGAGCAAAAGCTGGGTGAAGCCTATAAATAACACATTTAATGGAACGGAGCAAAAGACAGAAATCAAATCACTTATTTAAACATGTTGTCTCACTGCAGTATGCACGAACAAAAGAGAGTGAAAGCATGATTATAAATATAAATGTCCAAATAATAATAGTGTTAGTGTTTTGCAGTAAGCTATAAACTTATTCCTGGCATGTTACAGTGGTCACGGTTACTGCTTTAGGAAGGAATACCTTTCAGCAGCATCTCTGAAGAAGTGCTTAAACTAGTTCAATTAATCAACTTGTGTTGTGAAATTGAAATTTCATTTGTATTTAACTGAAACCTGATTTCTATAGAAATATTCTGCCTGTGAATATAACACACCAGATTATTGGTACAGGAAACGTTTTGGTTTTGATTGCATGCAGTACTTTGACTTCGAGAGCAAATTTTCTTATCTTAAAAGAATCCTGAAAGCACTGGTTACAACTTCTTGTTATCTTTTTCAAACATATTCATGCTCTTAAAAAATGATGCACTAAATAACTGCTGGGTATAAGTCCAAAAATAATGCCAGCCGAAGAGGCTAAGTTGATGGTTTTTCAGACTGGTTGCAAACCTACCCTGCCATCATCCTCTTACAGTTGCATTCAGGCATGTACGGTAAGCCTCAAGTACAGTACAAAACCATGTTGTTAGCAGATACAAACAACAGCTCTTTTAACCAGCAGGAAACCTCAGAAACTCATCTTGAAAATGTGAGAAAACTCTGTTCTGGCCCATTTTTGCCAAACGACTGCAGAAAAATAATCAATTATTTACCCCTCCTGTGTCGCCACATGGAGCGATGTTAATTTTTTTCTGCTCAGGGTTCTTAGCAGGTTGGGGGAATCATCTGTGCCCTATGCCTCTAATCCACTTTCCTGTCAAAGCTCATCTGCTCTCTCTCTGCGTGTGATCGATATCTCCTGCCTATTTTGTTTGATCAGTGTGCTGTTGGTGATCGTGCATCCTGCCTGTGTTATCGTCTGAGAAAATTATCTTTGAGTGTGTGTGTGACTGTCTAGGCTCCAGAAGTGTGGTTTGCAGGTCAGATATAAGCATGAAATTTGTTGCGTCCTGTCACCTTCTCTCTAATTTATTTTTTACCCTTAATTTTTATCGCCTGCTCTTTGCTTGATGCATGAATTATCCATCACTCTGCTGCACTTCCTGCTGTTTTTTTTCATAATTTGCTCTTCGCTTGTCTCTTTCTCTCATTCTCTGTTATTAATTGCCTCGCTTCCTTTTTTTCTCTGAACCACTCATTTCCCCTCGGTTTTCCCATTGCCTCTCCCCGTGCTACATCATTTGATTTCTCCATCTCTTCCCTCATCCATCATCTTCTGCCTTTCCTTCCCTTCTCCCTCCCTCCTCATTAGCACTTCAGATGAACACTGAGAAGTAGATAGCCTTGCCAGTATGTGCAGTCATTTCATGGTCTGATTAAAGAACTGAGAGAAGGGAGGGAAGAAAGGGAAGTCGGGCAGGGATGCAATATTAGAGAGAATCATTGAGAGAGCAAAAGTATCAACTGCTAAAGTTGAAATACAAAAAAGGGGGGGGGTCTAAAATGGGAATCAGGAAGAAACAGAGAGAAAGTGAAAGAAGATATTTGTTTTTGAACATTGCCCGTGCATGATGGGAAACCTATACAGAAGCAACGTCTCTATCACTGTCTGCAATATGCACACTTCCTTCTAACAAAGCGTCACCTTCCTCTGAGCTGTTTTGGGTCTTTGTTTGTAAGCAGAAGTTTGATTAAAGGTCAGCACCACCTTCTTCACATTGTGTTCATGGTTTTGTTAATGTACCTTTTTTTTATATCCTCCTTCGAAATCAGCAGATCAGTGAAGCAAAAAGCTTGTCATTCATGAGCTTATCACAGTGCAAGAGAATAGACCATGAGCATTTTAAGTGCTGAATTTGACTACTACGCTAATGCACTGTTTAAAGGAGCACTAGACAAATGAGAACTTTGCTGACTGAGATTGCTCTTGAAAAAACCTAATAGTTGTTTTTACAAATGTATGACTTGTAAAGGGTTTTGCTTGACAAGAAATTTTTGCGGCCATCGAAATTACAGCTTCCCGTAAAAAGCTAAAGTAAAAGTATAATGTTGTTTTAACACCTCAAAGCCTGTCAGGGAGGAGCTCATTATGTGAGTTTGGCAAGAGAGCTTGCTTTTCACACACATGTTTCAGGGGGTTTTTTAGTCTAGAAATGCTTGTTGTCTGTTTTTTCATGTTATGTTATCTTGGTTCTAAGTGTTGTTGAGGTAATTATATATATATAGAGAGAGATAGATAGATAGATCCCTTTTCTTTACTCACCTTTGTCACTCACTGTGTGTTTGTACACTACTCTGCATAATCATTAGTTATTATTTACCCTTCCTCCCATCACCCCTAATCAGTTGAGGCAAATGGCCGCCCCTCCCTGAGCCTGGTTCTGCTGGAGGTTTCTTCCTGTTAAAAGGGGGTTTTTCCTTCCCACTGTCACCAAGTGCTTGCTCAAATAGGGTTGTTTGATTTAGGGTTTCTCTCTCTTATTGTAGGGGGTTTACCTTACAATATAAAGCACCTTGAGGTGCCTGCTGTTGTGATTTGCTGCTATATAAATAAAACTGAACTGCATTGAAAACTGAATTGAATTTTCCTGCATAAATATAACTGTAGTTTCTTTTAAGCAAGATCACAGTCATTCCCTCACCGAGAGGAGCAAGAGGTTGGGTGGTTAAACTTACTTGTACTTGGACCAAAAGCATCATAAATATGTTAAAGAGTTATCATACATGTTGAGTAAGGCACTGACAAACGCTCATTAAGTGAAATGCATTTTCAAATTTTTGCATAAATATGTAAAAAGCCATTTTGGCTTAAAAACCCATAAAATATAAAAAGTCCCCTTATTTGTCATTTGTCCCCTCAGACTGTCTGTACAAGCCATTCAGATTCAGACGCAGTGTTAGGTGGTTACATCTCCCAGCAGGATTAAGTACACATAGCTCAATATGAGTAGCCAACAGTGTGTAACATAAGAAGCTAAAATGTACAGAATAACTTAATTCTTTTGTCCTAAAGAGGAGTTGGAAATTTGATTTGACTGTAGCTAAAAGTTACAATGGGTGTGACCTTGTCTAATATTTTCTCATCAGTGTTTATAACAGGACTCTTGTTCTTGTTGCAATATATTAGATAAGGATATAAAAACTGTACTAAAATTATGCTCAGTCTTTATTGCTGATGTGCCAAAAAATGATGTGTTTATTTGTAGTGGATGAAACATTTTAGTTTTCAGTGTATCTGAACATGTTCTATGTTTTGGCTCGCTCTCTCTCTCTCTCTCTCTGAGTGTTTTTCAGTGTGTGATGTTAGTCTGAAATTAACGTTTTCTGACCACATAAAAGCCACACCATTGACCGATGAGTGTTCTGACAGCCGTGGGAAGCTTACATTATGTGGTGTCACATTGCGATGCATTTCGCGTGATGTGATTTGATAGCACATTGTGACGAGCTGTCTTCTAGATTTGCATTTTCCTTGTGATCAGAGATCTGCGCCTTTTCTCAGCTGCCACGATTAATATCATTTTTGAATTTTTGCTAAACACAGATGTCATCATGTGCCATATACAAATGTGAAGGGCAAAAAATGCCTTCATGTCATCAAGAGGAACGATTTAAACAGAGAAATTTTAAAAAGATAAAACAAAGATAATTCAGCTTATCTTAAATCTATTGCATTCCTTTTCTTGTGTTAACTTTTTAATTTAATTCAGGTAGTTTTCAAAATTTATACTACTAAACAATTTTTCTTACCAAAGGACATTTATACAATATTTTTGGGGGGTGTGAGTGGGGTTTGCTTTTCTAAGTTGGTCAAACTTAAAGTGATTTGAGGTGTTTAGCTTCCAAACATTTCACAGAAATCAGAAAGCTGTTCATAATGTAATGATGATCGATTGGAATCTCCACTCAACATGTTATATATTTTTTTAATGATGCTTTTTTGGCAAGATAGGCAGATCGCCACATATTTACCTTTACCTTTTCAACCACCGACGTTTTTTTGCATACAGAGCTGAGAAAGCAAGCTTGTTTTGACCTCTGGTTTTTCACTTGTCTGTAGCAGTTTTGTGTCCAGGTGTGACATTTTATCTTTCTCTGACAGAAATCCCCATATTACACATTGTTTAAATATTTGGATATTAATATTAATACGACTTGCCTATGATACAGGATTGTTTAGTCTGTAATTTTAGTCTATTGTTAGCTTGTTGCCTCTTTGTGAGCCAGATTTACTTTTCAAATGGTCAGACAGCATGTACCATAACCCTAACTACTTTTTTATCAAGGATTAGCCAACGTATATTTTCCAGCACAATAGAAGAATTTGGTGAAGCAATTTGTCAGTCTGTCAGCTTCAGACAAGATTTCTGAGACCAGAGGTTTTCTGGCTTCACTTTATAGTCTACTAAAAATAATCTGAGTTCTATCGACCAGTTAGTTTGGTACTATGCTTGTAACAGAATATGTGGAGGGCAGAAGTGAAATTGCATCAGTGATATAACTTAGTACAAACCCTTTTTTTCTAAAATATCTAAGTTCAAATACAACAACTGACCTACACACACATCTGTTATTGGTACTAGCTACTGGAACAACAGGAAGATGCAAAAAATTAGTTGTTGTACCCAGAGGCGCAAAAGGATTCTTAGATTGGTTTAAAACACACCGATATTCATCTCATACGGCTTAAAGCTAAAATCTATTGGTATTGATTACATTCATTTGTTTCATTGATTGACTACAGTGTATTGACTTTGTGTGCATCCAAAGGAAGTTATGGAAAGGAGTACGCCTGTGAATGCTGACTATGTGAGCTTGTCTTGGTTGGTCTGCATAAGGAAATGATTATACGTTGCCTGTACTGGGGAAAAAATGGGATGTATTGGGTTAAGTTTGAATTGATGGATGTGAAGGAATGAAAGTCTGGAAAGAGATAAGAGCATCAGTCAGAAGTGAATTTTTAAAAAAAAGACCAGAAAGAAAAGAAATCTGGTGTGACCTGAGTGGACTTAGAGAGCTACGAGAAGAGCAGAGTCAGAAAACACCTTTATCTAACATACAGTATTAATGAGCCCTTTGGCCTGGGGCTGTGAGTGACAGAACTCATTAGTACAAGTGACACGCATCAGTTCTCACTTCCAAATCAGCCACTGGCTTTCCTCTTGAACCAAGGATATAATCAAGATGAACAATGTGGAGGTCTGCACTGCGGCTGTTTTAGAACAACTATTCAAGTTATTCAAATTTTAAGACTTCCACAGTATGTATTAAATAACACTTCAACATGTCATGAGATCTAGATGCTGAAAGCTATGTTTTTGTCTGCTTTTGACTGACACCTGAAATAGCGTGCCCACATTTTCTGAATTTGGAAAAACTCACGTGATCAAATGGGGAAAAAACACAAATCTTGTATGGAAAACATGCCCATTTTTTTTAAAAACTCATCGATCACACAGCTTCAGAAGTTTGGAAAATATCCTTGAGTAAAGCAGCAAGTTAACACAAACATTGTAGAGTTTAAAAGAAGTACTGCAGGGTGTAATCAATAGATTCCATCAATGAAGAAATGCAGCAGAGCATCCTAATGAAAACAGGCCGAGATGGATGTTGCTGCAAAACTCAACCTGTTCAAAGCATGGCACTCATTGCTCTCACCATTAGACATCATATTCCCAGTAGAATTTCAGTGGGCGCACAATAGGCTGACTAGAAATCAGGGAATTATAAGATGTGGATTAGTAAGAACATGAGCACTGCTGCCACCCAGCTTTTGGCAACAGTGTGTGGGTCTTATTTGGTTAATTAAAGTTTTGAAAGACTCTCGTATATTTGCAAACCCACACATACACACACAATCTGGAATAGAGGCCCAGCAGAGACCCACCAATGACAGTCAAGGACACACTGCCACCAACTCGACATGATTATCCTGTAACTATTCTGCTGTAAGGGAGGACTGCTAATGAACAGAAACACCATGTCTCTGTTTCTCTCCATCTTTGTTTCTCCCTCCTCTTTCTCTCATGCAAATATTGCCTTTTTTCCATGGTCTCACTGACTCGCAGTGGCTATAAATCTTATAAACAAGTTGCACTTGCTCTTTTCAAGCCAAATCCCCAGTTGAATATAGCACATATACCACAGTATATATGCTGTAAATATAGATGTGCTCAATCCTTTTCAACCTCGTTTCTTTTCATTAATAGCCTCATGATTTCTGTTGACTTCTCCATCTTTCTTCTTTCCCCTGATCACCTCCGAAGCCACATTTCACAGCATCCCTATCATCTGGGGCATATACAAGTAATTCTCAACTCCACATTGTGATAAATGATGTGTTTCATTGGGGTTTGATTATCTCAGGCAGTACCAACATATCAGTACTTTGTTTATATGCGTCTCTCTGGGCTGTTTTCACTGTGTTATGAATATCAGAGCTGCAATCTTAAACAAGTTACAAACTCCTCCAAAGATGTTTCAAATGTTTTTAGAGCAACATTCATATCGCTGCAAAGAGAATATCAAATCACGTTGCACCTTAAACTTGAGGCACTTTGGAAGACGACTGCAACCAAGGCAACGAGCGAAGCTAGAGCCAAAGAGGAAGCAGAGCAGTGTGGTTTGATGGCATGTATTTGTGCTGTTCCTCTTCAGCTAGTTATTGTGGAAGTTGATGTGACCTTGTTCTGACTTTGAGCAGGCTCTGAGTTCCTCTCATATGCCGATGTTTGTGTTATGACAGGACCAGACCGTCTGTTAGTAGAAAGAGGTCACCTCCTGCCAGCAGCATCTGGGAGGAGAGCATGAAGCATGAGCTGTTAGACACACACACGCAGCACATTTGGAAGATGCACATATACATTTCGCTTCATACATCCATTGATTTCTGTGTGGACACTGATGCTAAGAAATGCCATGATGCAAGCATGTTGACAGACATGAGTCAGGTATTCAAAACAAGTTGCACAGGCTGTCAGAAAGATTTAATTTTTCACCTTAAACACGTCTTTGTAGTGCAATGTCAACATTTTGTGTGTGTGTGTCCAACACTTTATAACTTGGCCCATGACTACAAGTGTAGTTCCCCTGTAGTTAAATAGAATTTCAGTACATTTCATTTGAAATTATAATGTAATTATACTTACCTACAAATCCTTAAGGTTAGGTACACTAGAATAAGCGGGTAACAAGTCCTTTTTTTTACAGGAAACAAAGAAATAATTATTCTGTTAAGTAGTTTCCAAGGAATTTTATATAACGTGTGAATAACTTTAGCTAGTACATGAGTCATTTTTATTTGTGCAACTTTATGTGTTTTACAGGAAAGAAATGATAATTACATCAGAGGTCATTTTAAGTGGAGGCTAAACTGTAGGTATTTTACAGGGAATGACACAAAAATTATACCCTAAGTAATTTTAAGTACAAAACAAACACATTTCCCACATCTTACATTGTAAGTACGCTGTCCTGTTTGGGGCCCGGGCTCTATTATCGAGTGCATTAACCTTGCCTAGCTTCCAGGCATTTTACATGAAAGGTAACATTTCTTTCCCGTACACTCCTTTTGAAAGTCATGTCTGAACAGTGAAAAGGAAAGAAAAATAACTGAAATAACTTGGCTCCATTATTATAAGGTCACAAGGCTTGTAAATTTTGATGACATTTATTTTTTCTTTTAAGTTGGTAAGGAAAAACAGCCCTCATCACATTGCTAAATAAGGACATTTGAATAATAGAACATTTCACATACACATGGATGCTTGACAGAGACTCAGGCAGGAGTCTACGTTGGATATGATGTTTGCACACTCAACACTGTGACCTGTAGTGAGAGTAGGGAGCAAGCGGAAGAGAGTCTGGAGAGGTGGAGGTATGCACTGGAGAGAAGAATGAATGTCAATAGAAGCAGATGGAAGGAGATGGAAAGGTGAATGATTTGTAGACAAAGTTGGGGAGGCAAGGCTGAAGTGGTTTGTATATGTGCAAAGGAGGTATAGTGAATATATCAGACAAAGGACGCTGAAGACAGAGCTGCGAGGAAGCAAATATAATGTGCAGATGGTTGAAGTTACAGAAGAGGAGAATGTTATGTTGTCACGAGCATCTGAAAAAAGAAGTGTGTGTGTGCACGTCTGGGTCACTTTTATGTGTTTATTTCCAAAAAACTTCTCTTTCTTCATGTTTTTGGGTGATTCTCTCTTTAGTCACTGTAAGGCTGAGGACTGAGCAGACATGTAAAATTGCACAGCCGTTCAGTGTTCTTCTTCCAGTGAGTCAAGAAGAAAGAAGAAACTGTGTTCAGCAAAACCCCAAAACAAGCTTGTGCATGTAAATCATGCATGATGTTGCAACGTAAGCATGGATCTGCTGACCTACGTTCTATGTAAAATAATATCTACAGTATTATACAGAGTTGGAACAAGGATTAACATCAGCTATATGTATAAATATCACCTGTATCTACATTATTTTTCCTATATCCACTAAAAGGTTTGCCAAGATAAACGTTAAATTAAATACTGCATTAAGTGCTATAGCATATATGAATACTTGTGTATGCAATACACATGCACATGCACAAGAGTTGACAAACACAATCGAAATACTAGTTCGCTCAAACAGTTTTTTATTATATTTGAATGATACTAACAAATGCGGCTTAGCATTACTTCAAGCTGACCACAAAGTCAGTCTAAGCTGTCCTCCCAGCATATTGGATAATTTCAGTGCCAGCTAACATCAATTGATTGCTTCCTTGATGCCTTTATGAATCCAAATTCTGCCATATAGAGGTATTACACATTACACTTACACAAATATGTAAGTTGTCAGGCCACAGGAATAGACACAATATGCCCTGGTGAGTAAATATAACATCATTTAAACTCCACAGGGTCATTTTGACATTTGAGATTTTGATTTGATTTGATTTGAGATTTCTTCTGATTAGTAGTATGTATGAAGTAGTACATGAAAACACCTTTTTCTTCCAGGCAGCTCACCATATCTTGTAACTGATAAAATTCTGTTAATGACTGACAGCTATTTATCCAGCTTTAAATACCAGTTTTGTTTGTAGTTATTTTAGTTAAGTGATACTGTTTGGCCTCTCTTCATCGCATTTCCTCATTTTGTGGTGATGTTTCCTCCATGAGGTCAGTTATTTCTACTTTTCTAATACCATGTTGTTGTTGTTTTGCTTGTTTTGGCATTAATTCAAATCATTGCGTACAGGTGGCCATACATCCTTGGCCACCTGTCTGTCTAAAAATTGTTGAATGAAACAGTTTACTGTCCTCCATGTTTTCTCCCTTCCCGTGTCAGAGGTCTCGTCAAAGCTTTGTTCAGCCCATCCTCCCTCACTGTGCCCCCATATCTGAGCCAAAATTTCTTATGATGCTCAAGCGCAGTGTGCAAAACATTTCAGCCCTCTCCACGAACCCCTTTTGCTTTACATGTCACTGTGCAGCTCATGTGTGTATAACTTGGTTCAGTCAGGGATTGACTCTACTAACTCTTTAGATCCAAAGATTCCCTCCCTCTCACCCCCATTTTTGTGACTTTCATCCACAGCTCATGCTTTGTGCTTCCCAGTAGACTTTGATCACCATGCACATTTTTTCCTCCATCGCCAGTTTCTTTCTGTCTTTCTCATTTCTCCTTCATTCTGTTTGTTTAATCAGGTCGCAGATTGCCCTGTGATGTGTGGACTGAATAGAAAAGCTGTCACAAGAACTCAGTTCTGGATCAGTACCTCCTTCTCCCACTCTCTGTTTTTTCCCTCTTTCCTACACAACTATAATTGTACACTCCCACTCCCACAAGCCATAGCATTGCATCACACTTGAAGGCTGAGACACTGGAAAAATAATGATAAGAACCAAAAATCTTTAAACAATTTGCACTGGAATTGTTTTAAATTCAGGAAGACATCTGTAAATAAAACTGAATTGCATAATGTATTCAGGCGGTAGCAAAATTAGGGCTGGGAATAGATAAGGATTTAGCATTCTGATTCCATTATCGATTCTCATAGGGTTGGCTCTACTTAGAGAGTCACGACCATCGCTAAGCAGCATATCAAAGACATTACATTTGTACAAACTAATTGCATGCTGTGTGGCCAAATGTTTATGCCTGTTGGAGGTATCTCCCCTCGTTGTTGTGATCAGAGTTGGGGTCATTACTCAAAAAAGAAATGTATTGCACATATTACACAAAACACATTACATAATGAGAAAACACATGCAATCTTTCTCTTAAGCCAGCAGCTCAGGCCAAAAATAAAACCCCACACAAAGAGACTAAAGTAAATCTACTGTTAAAAAAAAAAAATGTACAGGTACAGAGGTGCAGCCTGACTGCTCATCAGTTTGTTACCTGTTGAAGTTCAGAGTCTGGCTGCTGGACTGAGGTGAGCAAACACTCAACTTTAATGTCACTCTGGGTTCTTGTCTAGCTTAGAGTTAGCATGCTGTCTGTGGAGTTGCTTGCAAAGAGCTGAAGCTGTGTTAGCAGCATAATACAGTTGTTTTCACTTTACCATTGCACTCTGATCCTTTTGTACAATAAAAATAAAGGTAATGTCCATATCCACACTCAAGACTGCACTGAACTGAAATTTACGGAGCCCCTCTGATGACATGGTCCAAAAAACAAATAAATTGTGGCCACAAAATACTACTTAGTAGGCACGAAATGGGTATAATGTGCCCACGAAATACTTATTTGTGCCCACGAAATACTATTTCGAGGGCATGAAATAGGTATAACGTGCGCACGAAATGCTAATTTGTGGGCACGAAACACTTGACCGATAACCGTGATCCTTCCCAGGCCCTTGCAGTTGGTTGACATTAAAATCTATCCCGGCGTCCAGGTCGTACTTACATCTGTAAAGCAACTGGGTTCCCAATATCCTGTTTAAATGTCTCTCCGTAATAGTGGTTCCTTGCATTGCCAGGCTTTTCAAAATGCATTTGTAGCTCATTCCCAGCCTAAAATAAAACTCAATCATTCTGTCTCTGTCCATGGTGTATAGGTTTAGCCTACTCTTATGCTTATGTCTCTACGCAGCTGTCCAGGAATTGTATCAATATGATGTGCGCACGTTATCTATTTCGTTGCCACAAATGCATAATTCGTTGCCACGTTATACCCAATTCGTGCCCACAAATTAGCAGGCACGAAGTAGTATTTTGTGGCCACAATTTATTTATTTTTTTGGACCATGTCATCAGAGGGGCTCCGTAGAAATTTTTTAGCGGAGGAACAAAATTGAACCAATAAGCAAGGAGACAAAAAATTCCAAGAAATTGGTTAACTGGGAACTGGTACTCTGGGGAAAAAAAAAAACAGTTCTCGATTTCTATCCCTCAACAAAATATTACTCTTATAGTGACAACTATAAAATCCAAGCGATCAAAATACAAAATAAGATTCTATTCATCATCTATACATTATTTTCTTCTTACTATGCAAGTATCTCCATGCCATCACTGGAAGAAATGCCAAGCTGCAACACACAATAAATATACTCATTCGAGAGTAATACGCATTAATCTGTCTATTAGATTTAATTGCTCAATATCCAAAGGTGTCCGAACGCCGTTCCAAACAGTTTTGACTCATTTTAACCTGCTGGTACCACATCCTGGTTTTGCACATTATTAAACCTCAGGTTTGCAGTATAACCGCAAGAGAAGTTTTGCACAATCAGTTTCAGCCGGTGTTTTTTTGTCCTCTGTAGCATCACAACATGGCAGTGCAGAAAAAAATGCAATAACCTCAGTGATGACTCAAATATGTTCTCCACATGAGCAAGAAATATAAAAAGGATTTTCCTTGTGATCACTGCCACTTTACTGTGTCAGCATCCAGGTGTCTTTCAACACCAATACTGTGAGGCTTTTGTGGAAGTAAAAGAAAAACGCTTCCCATGTTGAGCAGACCGAATGATGTCTGTGTTCATCTTTAGGCAGATGCAGAGTGCATACACCGGACTCAGTTCAAGCCGTGCACGTTCATACTGTGTGATGTGTTCGGTTTGTTTGCAGCAACTGTAAAGCACCACAAATAGGTGAAAATCACAGTTCTCTTCATGTTTGATGAAAAGTGTGATAGTTAATAAATTAATATTCATGGGTCACTATGGGTTATGGCCTCTCACCTGACCTGATTGCAAATGTGTATTGGTTTGGTTAATTGGCCACAGTAACCTAAAAATAAAAAAGTAACCTAAAAATCTGACATTGTTACAGCACTAGTGTCCATTTAGGGTAAGGACTAAAGCTCAAAGGCTGTTTGTGTTTGTATATCCACTTCTCTTTGTTCTTCTCTTTCCACAGTGTATTTGTATTCCATGACCTTCGCCAATGACTCCTTTCATGGTTCAGTGTTTTTTTCCCCCGTCTGTCAGGCTAATTAGCAGCCATTGTCTAGCTGCATTGTTCCGCTCAGTTCGCACCCTCCCTACCCAGAGTAACCTTTAAAAAGAGGAAGTAAAAACCTCCTATAAACACCAAACATCCTTCTTTTTCTGCTTCTTCTTATTCATTTTTGACCTGCGATTCCACCATGGGCAGTCAGTCAGATCCTTCACTTTGTCTCTCTCTTGCTCGCTTTCCTGTAATCAGACTTGTCTGTATCTCCACCTTCTCCCTTCCTCATTGATTCGTCTGTCTCCCGCTGTCCCAGTGGTGTGGCAGTTTGATAGATGGATGGTCAGGACACGTATTGATCATAAGGATTTGATGTGTTGTCAGTCACCTGTTTGCAGGGCCTACTCAGCATACTGACAGAGTATCAGTGTTAGTTATCACTCACTGATAGGGGGGAAAAAGCAGTGACTTTACTTCACCACAGGTTGCAGCGTGTTATATTTGATACATTTTAAACATCCAGCAGTACCATTTCGCTGCCTTCATGCAGGGATCAGAAATTAGAGCTCGAGGTATGAAACCTTAATTGTGGGGCTTGTTAGATGACTTATAATATTATTCTATGTTAGTTTGCACATAATTGAAAGATAGATGCATTAATCCATCCATGTTTTCTGTACAACATACAAATTTTATCAAACCAAACCAAAGTTTTTCTCTTAAGGTTACCTAACTGCCAGCGTAAACATAACTTTAAAAGTCAAATAAAATCTGCAAAGAAGAAGCAGGAATAGCAGAAAGCAAAAGTTTGCTTCCCCTGTAAGCTTTACTTAACAGTTTTGCATTTTTTACTGAAGGCACTTTAACCTGCAAAATTACATTTTTAGTTGTATAACACTGACAGGACCCTGTGACCTACTGAACCAGGACAAGAAAGAGTTTAATGTCTGTTTCCAGGTAAATGTAAATTAGTGCTTCCACTGCAATGTGCAGTCATTTGCATGGTTGCCACATACACTGTCAAAGTGTGTCTGTGTGTATATGTGCAGTTGCATATCTGCATATCTATCCAGCAAGACAGTAAAAATGACCAACTCCTCACCATTTCCTGAACAGCTTTTAATTTACGGTTTTGTACATTCTGGACGTACACTCAGGTCATCCATCGGCCTGTCAGGCTCCACTGTGCCATGACAAATGGATGAATTCTCGCCATGTAAACAGAAATCAATATATCGAGTTTTCCACAGAGGCAACACTGACCCAGTGACCTGATTTCACTCCTGTAACACGTCTGGGTTATTTTCATAGTATTTTAACTGCAGGATTCCTTGAAAACATTTTCAGCGTTGGCTGATCTTTTCTGTGTAAAAGTAATAAAAGTAAGCTGGTAAATTCCTGGTTGGACGTTCTCTTAATATAAATGTGTGGTTTTCATGACAGGAAATCTTCCCTGCGATTTCCTGTCATTCGTTTCGCAGAAGCTTTTGTGACATCGCCAACTCTTTTTTTCAACCGATTTTCCAAACCTTATGAATTTATTCCACTTTATTATGCAAAAAGTAAAAGAAATCATTTCCAAGAAGATTAAGTCAAGTAATCGATTCATTGTTTCAACTCTTCGTGATTTAGTAAAAAGAAGGGGAAAAATTAAATATCGTGTTGAATAGCGTCTTTTTCCTGGTGTTTGCATGTGTTTCCTGTGCATGCTGGAAAGCCTCCAGGTCGTCTGCTTTCCTCCCACGATTCAAAGACTTCCATGTTGGATTAACTGGTGACTAAAATGGCCACAGGTGTGACTGTGAAACTGAATAGGTGTCTGCCTCTTTTTGTTAGCCTTAAGATATACTGGTGACCTGGCACCTGCCTCCCGACTCATGAAAGCTGGGATAGGCTCCAGCCCACCACAGCTTCGCAGTCCCAGATATGGCCCACGTGTATGTCTCTGTGCTCTTCTTTTCATGGTTTGGCTTGACTTGTCACGCTCATATTCTACATTTTTATTCACATGTATTCATAGCCTCACTGTTTATATCAGCCCTTCGGATAGCACGAAAATGTTGCAGCAGATTTCATCCTTTTCAGTCTACCATTAGCTCACTCACACTCTGCCTGACCCCTTTCTCTCAACACCTTCTCTGCCAGCATTTCCATTATAGTGACTCTCACAAAACTGCACTTAGTGCTTTAATGTTGTCAGACCTCAGGTTTTATATAATGAACTCCTCCTCCTGTATCATGATAGCAGACTGTTGTGTCTGTAGGACAGAATTAAAAAGGTACCTGTAGTTCTGCAGCATGACCTTAAATTATATTAAAGTTTGTAACAGATGAGTTTGTGATCTTGCACAGGCTTATTTAAATTATTATAATTGGGGGAAAGGGGATAATAATGGGACATCCCCTTGACAGTACAGCAGTACTGTAAATGTGACAGTACAGTAAATTTATTTTAGGATGATGCATGAAAACAGGACAACGGGGCCCACTACCACCAAACAGATGGTCCTTTGATAACATTAAGCAGAAAATAGGTGAGCAGGTTTTAGAAAACAACGTCCAGGCTCACAAACCAGAGGGTGGGGCTCATCTGCGACGGGAAAGTAGCAGTGATAACATAGAGAAACTGGGCTGAAACCGTTTTTAGCATGAAACATGAAAACTCAATAAAAAGAAAAGCTCAGTGAAATATCAATCGGCTTCACTCAGTCCTCATTCTATCATTCTGCGATCAAACCAGACCCGATGTCCACCTAAAGGGACAAAAGATTAAAAGAATGATGGAGTATGTTTCTTTGAAATAAAATCTGAATATCAAAAAATGTTTTCTTCTGGTCTTATGAAAATGTGCCACCATGTCCAAAGCTTGTGTTTCTGCACTTAGCAGCAGAGTTATTGGCATTCAAAGCACTCAGCGCAAATAAGCTGCCCACCAACAACCGCCACCCCCCGCCAAACAGTACTGCTGCCTCGTCTACTTTTCGCGAGCTTCTCGTGCTCTCCTTTTCCTCCCTTGTTCTCCGCACCCTCGTACTCCCTCTCTCTATCTTCTCCACCCCCACCCTCTCCCTCTATCATTCATCTGGCTGCACTGCGAATCCCAGCAGCTGGTTGAGAATCCCCACAGAGCTGTTTCAGCTCAACATACACATTTGTTAGGTGTTAGGTTTGTGCTTTTTTTTTTAAAATACCCACAATGTGTTTGTGCATTAGAAATATAATTTGGATCCATACACCACCATATCCCCTTTTCCACCTCCTCTAATTGCTTTACTCTTGCACCTGCTTTCAGTCCATTAAACCCAGTTACAGAAACTAATGTGATGATTTTGAGCTCGATCTTCCCCTTACTAAAAAGTATTACTATAACCATTTGTGAAGGTATGTAGTTGAAACCAACCCTCTTGTCCCTAAGTATGTGCTGCTGAGGCAGGTAGACATGAATAGAATTGTAAATGGCTTCTCTGAAAAGAAGGAAAGGGGCCAACTCTCTAACAAATTGCATGTAAACAAATAGCCACAGACCACTGGCTGAGCAACTGCCAGCATCCTCGAGAAGTAAAGAGGAGAAAGAAGAAGACTATACGGTGCATTCCTTTCCCCATAATCTGATTTATTTGGCTGCTTTAATGTAAATCATATCTATTCTTCTTTTTGCCTCTTTCTGACCACCTCTCCCCTTGTTTTTCATCACTGTGTTATTCTAAGACTACATGCATGGGAGACAGAGAGAGAAGCAAAGTATGAGTCACAAAGCTCACACTGAAACACTGAAAATATGTCAACAAGCAGAAGAGAGAGTCAAAGACAGTGAGGAGGTAATAGGTCCACTGGAATTTCCTTGTAATTTTAGCAGGATTAAGATCTGGCTCAGCTGCCTGCAGCTCATGCCAAGAGCTGCTGAGTCCAGTTACCAGAACAAAACGTGGAGTGGTGAAACTTTAGCAAACACCATACAAACAGAAGCATGCACACAGATACTGTATCACCATTTTATCATTAGAGAATATAGCTTGTCTGTGTAAGGAAATACAGCCACAGGCATTTAAAAATAGAGACACAGAGGACTTGCCATCTTTCTGAAGTTGAATCAGCAGGGGTATTTTTTGTTATAGGTGGCAGTAGAGTATGATTTATGTTTAGGCTGCATGGGGAACTAGTTGGTTATATTTTAGGTAGCCAGCCAGGGAGGTTCTCATGTGTCAATAATAATAATGGTAGTTGTTGATTTGGGCCAAATGAAGCAGCATAATAAAAAAACAGCTCATCTCATCTTTCTTTTTCTTTTTTGTTAAGAAAATGTAGCCAGATAAACTGGTAGTTCAGGCTTTTTTGCTGGATCAGAATAGCACTATGACTTACAACAACAAACACTCAACACATTTTTATTCCAGGCTGTCAAAAACTGCTGTTCTGTCAGTTGCCTCTGACATCTCACAGATTTGGCCAGTGGTGCCTTCACATGCTGGTTATTTCTATATTGCACACCTAGAGATAAAATCTGTTTTAAGAGAGGAAAAAATGATCAGCTTGTTACTTGGTTAGGTTTAAAATAAACCTTGTTTTAAATTGTTAATATGACGCTTAGCCACTGCATTTAAAAATGGACCGCATATGATAATCTGGGAGTGAGAGACCCTTTCAATATTGTCATATCTCTGTGCGTCACAGAAACGACACCTAAGGGTACCTTGATTTTATCTTTGAGACACCAGAAGCTTTGACAAAACAGCAGTATTTGATTCCCTGGGAATGAGAACCGGCTAGATCAGCCCATATACTATAAAGGCTCTGAACTTTGTTATCCTACAGTCAGAAATATATGATTTTTTTCATCATTTGTTAAATATTATGCAATCTGAGCTAATTTCATTACAGTGGTGGTAAGTTTCCTTTAATCTTACTTTGGCATAAGTCCTCTTGGGGACACTGCAAATTCTTCTGTGCAGTCTACAGAGCAGACTATTGAGTTGAGTTTTAATGTAGAATTACTCAACTATTAAGAAATAAGTAACCAAAAGTAAACAACACACCAGTTTGTTTCTGTATTTCTGTCTCTTATAAGAGACTCTGAGGCAGTGGCCGACTCACAATACAAGTAAGGAGTAAAGCATGGAGTGGAAGTTGTGAGAATGATTCAGATATTCTGTGGAGCTAAGCTAATAATGGTCCACGTTATAGAGAGCCCACTCACAGGCCATTTTCCCGACATATATAGAATTTTTGGAAGTTACATAAGAGAGCAGAGGAAATGGCATGACTGGAAAAAAAATTGTTTTGTCAAATGTTAAAGCAAAAATAGTTTTAGCATAGCATCATTTTTGAGAGGATTTTCTGTGCCGCCAAGCTTTATTTCTTCACATCCCATAAATGAAATGCAAACATGTCAGTCGCCTACACTGATTTTTCTGAAGCCCAAGCCATATGAGGTATGTTGCCTACAATGGCTGTTTTGTCTGACCAGCCCCCGAAACATTCTGTTTAACAACACAGAACTGAGTAACTCAGTGAGGGGTTATTTTTCTTAAAAATTAATTTTCTATCATATAATCATTTTATTGTATCTGCTGTCTGCTCCTCTGCTCGAAAAATACATTACAGCCAAGATATTTCCTGACCTCATTAAGTGAAATGAACAACCAGTGCCTCCAGTTTCTTTTCTATCCCCTCTCTCCTTCTCACTCATGCTTCCTGTGTTAAATTTGATCTTCTTTTCCGCTATGACTAACCAGCACATCTTGTATTTTTGACCTATCTCATGCAACCTGCTGCATCACCGAATGCAAACTGTTTCAGTTTTAGTGACAACCGTCACCTTCCTCCCCCTCTTCACAGCCCACACATGCTCTGGCCTCTTCTTCACCGGGAGTCCGACTTTTAGGCAGGCCGGGCTTCATATGCAAATATAGCCTGAGTGGGCGGCAGCCTAGAGCCGAGTGTGCAGCAATGTGAGAACTCTTACAAGCCCCGCCCACAGCAGCCAGTTGCTAAGCGACCACCTGCAAGGAGGCGGGAGCGAGGAGGAGAAGGAGGAGGGGCCATGAATTCAACAACTGTTGCCCGATCTGAGCTCTCGCTGTGTGAATGCGAGTCAGCCGGCGAACAAGTGAGCGAGAGAAAGTGTGTGAGGTGCAGAGAGAGAGTGTGTGTGTGTGTTTGCGCGTGCACGCGTTTGTCAAAAGAGAGAGAGAGAGTCTGCGCTGGTGCGGGGAAAGCCAGTGCAGTGTTTTTAAAGAGAAAGACACAGCCTGCCTCGCTCCTCTGCCTCTCCGTGGACTATACCACTACCGGGGACTCACCCTTTGGACTATTCCGTCGTTTCCGCCTCCTGCCCTCACACTTGCCTTTGAAGGGAACACCTGTGCGCGTGAAAGCCAAGACAACGGACTTAGCCCTGGTAAACAGGGCGACTGGATGACTTCAGTGGAACACGGTTTGGCTGGTGGAAAGAGGGAGACTGCCGATCATGGACTCCCCGCACTAGTTAACGGGGTAAGAGACCAGGGAGTGCAGCAAGCCTGCTGAAATGTGAGGGTGATAAAAGATGACTTGACAGAATGAGAACAAAACACAGAAAGAGGTCTGCAGGGAGAAGCTGCGGTTTAATGGAAGAAAAGCAGTTTACGCGTTGGGGGAAAGACAGCTGAGTTAAAGGGGAGTTAAGGGGGGTGATGCTTCAGCGGCGGTCCATTGTCCCCCGGTTTGTGTGTTTGAATGTGAGTGTTGCACGTAGTTGACCCTGCCTCACAGCTTGCCTGTCTGTGTTGCTCAGCTATTGGTGTCATGCCTGCACACTCCTGTCTCCTCTCTTCTTTTTCCTCTCTCTGCTTTCCTGTCTCCCCCCTCCTCCTGTCATATTCCCTCTGCTTCATTTGCATCCCAGCATCTCTCCCTGAGGGTAATGGGATTAATTGGAAACTAGGGTAGCTGGAAGGAGACACGGAGAATGACAGAGAGAGGGATGAAAAAACATGTGAAGTGAATGTCCAGGTGTAGTTTATTTTAAAAAGAAAGAAAGAAAGAAACGGAAAGAACAGCAGATAAATGTGACAAAGTTTTTTTCTACAGTTGTGTTTATAAATGTATCTATCTAATCATTATCATCATCATTTTGCGGCATTTCATACTTAAAAATTCCCATCAGCTGATATGAGCCAAAGTTCATTAATAACATCCCACAAAACTACAGATTGCCTGTCACATGACCACTGCACATATACAAACTTCTCTTTTTATACATTTAAATTGTTTGCAAATGCTATGATTTATTTAAGCACGCACACTTAAAATACATGGAGAATCCTTCCTGATATTTTTTTGCACACGTTCGTGTTTGCTGTAACTTTTGAGCGTATTTATTCAACTCTCCAAAAATAGAAAGGCAAGGGGAGTTTTATTTCTATTGTCAGTGGCAACATATACATGACGTCAGACTCTGTAGTCACTTTGAATACACCTGCTGCTCTGTGACTGGACGTTACATAATGAGATTTGCCCTCTCTTAGTTGAGCAGGAAAGTTGCTGTCGATTCCACCCGGACCAAAAGAAACGAAAACATTCTCCGAAGATCTTTCTACTGAAAAGACAAATGTGTTTAAGGGCATACACTTTAACACATTTGCTTTTTACAGTAATTTGATGTTTGTTTCCATCACCAAAACCGTCTCATAGCCAAGTATTTGTACCAGTGCACCTGTATTTCTCAGGGACTAGAATAACTAGATTAACATGCAGTTCTGAGCTGTACTCGGTGAATGAAAGCTAATCTCCAGGAGTCACAGTCACTCCTCTTACACAATTTCTTCCGGGCCTTCCAACACACTGCTACTGAGAGAAAAGACACAACAATCGACAGACAAAACGAGCAATTATCTAAACAGGACCATTCATTCTGTAGCTTCTTTGTCACTGAGATCATGTACTCTAGGTTTAAAAATAAATGAAGCTCCCCTGGCTCTCACCATTTAACAGTTATAAGTGTTTTAAAGTTACTTTTTAAAAACAGATAATAGGGTTTTAATGCAACCGCCTATGACAGGGGCTAGACCACCTGCTGAGTGTCTGCCAAACAGCACGCTGAAATGCCTCCGTTCAATAGCCGACAGCAAGTGGGCTCACGAGCTGCCAGTTAAGAGAAAGACAATGCACTATGTTGAAGAAGGATGGTGTCCTTTTCCCCCCTTCTTTTCTTTGGACGCGAGTTTGATGACTCATAAAACACTCTAGACACAACACTCTCAAGCTGTGAAATAACGAACCTGAACAGTAAATTGGACAGCGAGTGTTAAGTGCTTGTGAAACTCCAAATGAGTCAGTTTTTCCTCTTTTCTGGAAAGATAACTAACTTCTCTTTTTGTTGGTGACGATGATAATTCAAGGGAAGCATTAATCAGTGGATTGCAACGCTGAGGACAAAAAGATGAAACAGTCATCAGATTTGATGGTTTATTAATTGTTTAAGTATATAATGGATAAAAATATGATTGAGAGTAATTATTTTCTCCTTTTTTTTCGTGTTTTATATCTCTGGGTTTTAGACTGATAAAGCAGTCGTTTGAATTTGCCGCATCTCTTACAGTCATTGACTGGAGTACTTACAGGAAAGCATGCGTGGTTTTGATATGACTTCTGCCAGCTAATGCCAACTCCTTTGTTTTGTTTGGCAGGAGCACATAGCACATGTCAAACCAAGGGCAAATGAGCTAATTCACAACTACCCACTTTGTGTGACAGCTTCTCATAATTGCACTTCCTCGTAACATATACCTTGGGTTAAACTTAAATGATTGTGACAGATGCTTACACAACTATTTTCATTTTAACAGTTTCATTTTTCAAGATGAAACAGACGGTCACTGGGCTTTAATCACTGCTCAAATTGGACCTGCTTTTTATATCGTTGTCATTATATATAAGATATATTTTTATTATTATTTATCATTATGAAGTGTTTGAAAACCGACACACATGCTTTATTGGTAAATATCAGTGTCACCAGCAACAGTGAGAAACAACATTTAACTAAAACTAAACTGATGTCCTTAGTTTTATGTTTTTTTTCAGTGTAGTGAAATTTATCAACTCTGCAAGCTTCAGGAGGCTTTGGTGCATGTTGAAATGAGGATGTGTACATGAGATGAAGTATTGTTTCTATTATGATATCTTATCTATCTGAACTTGTCCCTGATGCCAAACCCCCACATTATATTAAAAATAGAAAACTAACACAGAAACTGAAGATAAACCAAATTTGCACTTTTCTAGTTTCGAGCTTTGGCTTCAAGGGTCTGCTGGTACCAAGTACTGTAGGTAACCAACATGTACACAAAAGTCTTCCTGTCCAAAAAAAAAAACCCCTGCCTGATGATAAAAAAGGGATGTCAGGATACCAGGAAAGTAGTAGTTTGCACCAATACCAATTAAAACTGCACGATTTTTGATACCCAATTAAATACCGAAACCAAATGATCATTCCACGTATTTAAACATAAACTCATTTATTAATTTTGAACGTGTTGACATGGTGATGGCAGATGTTTATTTAAATTGTTGACATTGTATTTTGTTGAGTTAACACCGAGTCAAATGTTAGGATGGTTGCCGAGTAGCCTGCTGATGTTACTACAAGGTATAACATTAATTAAGTTTCCATAAGAGTTTATATACTGTTGCCCACTGCAAACATTTAAGCCTGTGGCTGTTTTCTCAATGTATCACAGTCACAAGTGTCACATTAAGTAATGTCCATTTTTTTGCCCCAGTGGACCAATTGTTAAAATAAAAGAAAAAAGAAATTTCTATAGAAAATAGTGAAAAAACAGGAACTTTTTTCAGTGTGTTAATTTTTATTGTTTATCTCTAGTTTTGGTGCAGAGTGAATGGCAATCAGGAAGGCCTTTTAAAAGTTGTAAAACTTGTGAAAATACATTGAAGTTCAATATTTGTGCCCTCCTTCACTAAAGCCATCCAGTGAACCAGACTGGAGTCTTTGCCAGACTTAATCTGGCCCCCGGGCCTTATGTTTGACAACCCTACTATATGTAGAATAAAATTGTGTTACATGGCTATAGTAAAAACTTTTCAGTCATGTTGAAACATCTGACTGAAGCTTGAAGTTAAAATGAGAGCATCTGCCAACATAAAAATAAAGTTGAGTCACTTGAAACGTCACCAAACTGCTCCTCCCTTGCTCTTAGCTTCCTTCATGTCATTTAGTCTTTCAAGTCAAAGCGATATTTAATCCAAATATCAGATCAGTGCATCTTCAACAAAAACTAAACCAAAACTAAACATTGTCAACCAAATAAATAAATACACTGAGATAAGCCAAGTCGCTCTAAAACACTTCAAACTCAACTGAATCGAAACTAAAAATTCAAAATTAAAACTAATGACAAATATAACTCTGATCAGAATCATATAGCAGTCGTTTTTACAAGCTGCTTGTCCTCACTGTTTTGTCACTTTACAGACATGCAGTTCTCAAATTTATGAACACAATGAACTCTGGCACATTAATCATGGGATGTATTTCAGGTTCTCCCTGTTTTTATTAACTGAACGTACCTTGAACCGTCTAAACTGAATCTGATTTCATCTTCATTCAGTCAATTCAGAAATACAGAAGCAAATACTGACACGTGCACAGCGTTTTAACTCTAGGGGCGTTCGCGTTTCACTGAACGTACCTCCACAGAGTCTCCAGTGTGCGTCTGCAGTCCCTCCCTACAGTGTCCTTTGTCCAGTGTGGCATTTCTTGTAACTCAAGTAGCTACCTGAAACAAACGTCTTTTTTCCCCCCCATGTTTCAGTTATGGTTATGGCCTGGTGATGAATGCGCAAGAAGACAGTGAGGCTGTAAAGAGTCTCATGGTTTCCTCATGTTTCAGCATTTCAGTTAGACGTGTGTGTATTTGTGTGTTTAATTCACACAGCATTTCAAACAGCGTTGACCTAAACAAACAGAGTTTAAACATGAGTCAGATATGATTCAGGAAGAATAATGCTTACTGTTGAATCTGAGTAAGGCAGTTACACAGGCAGAAACATGCACATTAAACACAACGAGCAGATGTTTAAGGAATACATGTAGGTGTGGCTGCAACTGTCTCTCATCAACTCAAGGAAAACCGAATGGTTATTTGCTTCATAGATTAACCTAGTGATAATTTTGTGCGCCCCCCCCCCCCCCCCCCCAAAATAAATAAATAAATGAGGCTACAAAGACGATCATCAAACAAAGGTTAAAAAAAATTTATTATTTGCTAACAAGTTATTTCACCATTTATTTATTTGTAACTGTAGCCTTTTAAGTTCTTATAAAGCCTTTTTGCACTCCATCTGTACCAGAGCTGCTTCTCTGACAGGATCAGAGGCTCAAGGTAATCAAAGTACCAGACGGCAACAGTCAAAATGCTGCATATCAAAGCGAAAGCTTAACTTTTCAGGTTTTAGGTGAATACTTTTGTGGCGCTAACAAACGAGGAGCAAATAGATGTTTGGAGAATAGAGAGTAAACTGAACAAAGAGCGAGAAATGGGGGGGGGGGGAGCCTCTGCAGAGAAACGCCTCTTATCTCTGTGGCTCAGTCTGACAAACGCAAGCAGGGAGACACTGCAGTTCTCAGTCTGGATTTCCCATCCTGCTCTTCTCCTTCAATCCCATTTTCCATTTTCTCTTCCATCTTGCCCCCTTTCATTCTGCCTCTCACTCTTCTACTTATCCTCCGGTCCTTTTACTGCTGACTCACTCTAAATCAAAGCTTCATCGGTTTGGATCGATCCACTCGACAGCAGTTCGTGCGTCTGCTCATCCAAACCCTCTTCAAAGTGGCGTAGCACTCCATCTTTGTTAAGCCTTCTCTTTGTACCGCACGACACTTGTTTTGCTCAATAAGACAACAAAAAGGTGGTTACTGTCGAACTAGTTATTCCACAAACCTGCAGCTGGAACAACACCTTTTTAAAGCCTTATTGAGACGTATAATCCCTTTAATCTGGCTTTGCTCATATGACATCCCACAAATATGTTCTTTAAATATCCTTAAAGGGTGGTACCCAGAAAAAGATCCTACTCTCTTAAAGTCATTACAAACTGCAATGTCTCCTGAATAAAATTAAACTTCAAATGATTGAAATATGTAAAGCAGTCGACTTGAATCAAGACTTATGTTTAAACCAGTCGTCGCCTTCTTTTAACATCACTTAATTCTTGAAATGCATGGCTGTCAACATAATTCTCCTCTTTACCAGAAGAGCAGATTAATGATTTGTTCAGCACTAAAATGGTATCGACCTTCAGCACTCAGCATAGACTAAATTGGCGCGAGAAGATGTGAATCTCTTTAATTGTGGTCATAATAACGTTGTAGTTGTTTTCCAACCTGCTGAATGAGAGACTGAAGTTGCTGTCACTATTTGTGTGAGTGTTTTGCATATGTGCATTGTGAGCTTTTATTATGCACAAGGATGTATTGTAGCCATGTGTTAATTATACTGAAAAAGACTCATTCAGTGTGCTTACAGCAAACTTTTTTTGGAAGAAATGTATGAGAGTGCACAGCTGCAGATGCAGAGTGAACACGCTTGATTTGGAGAATATTGTTGCCTAAGGCAAAGTGTGAATGCGCTAACGGTTTGTTTAAAATGTAACCAGTCTTTTCTTTTAACATTATAGGCAAAATAGTCCTGAAATTGCTTTAGAAAAAACATCTCAATTTTGCCATCTTGTTAGCACAAACCATCCTTGAAAGCAATTGAAATGGGAAAAGTTGCACTGTGACAGCTCTTTCTGAGGTTTAAAGAAATGTTACTAGGCTGTACACAAATTCTGAAAAGAAGGGTACTCTATCGTTCGCCTTCACTGACGCTGACACTGCTCGGGTTAAAAAGATGTAGAGACCATTCTGTGGGAGTCATCAATTTGTCCTTAATGTTCCCTCAGCTCATAACCCATAATAAGGTACCTGGACTGAGTGGTCACTTAGCAGTCTGGATTTTTGCAAAAACTTGCTAACAGCGCAAAGTCGATAATTTAGTCGATACCTCCTCAGAGAGCCGCACCTCTGCTCATGATCGGCCTGCTTGTTGTTGTTGCCTCAGGGTCCAACATAACAACACTCTGGGGTCCTCTTCAGCTACAGCAGGCATCTTTCTTCTGCTAGGCTTTACTGCCCAGGCAAAGCAAATACAGTACTTGTAGCATACCCCAAGATAGGTTTACCACCACCGGATTCCTCCTTCCTTCTTTTCTAGGACAACACCCAGATTCTGTAAAATCAAGACTGTTCAGATATCCCTATGTTCTTTATGCAAACGAGATACCAATCTCTCCCGTACGTCTTTAAAATCATTTCAAGTTCATAGGTTAAATGTATTTTTAACAAACCTGAGCTCTTTTGATCATAAAGCTTCCGTTTGTACTGGGATCCAAGACTTAGAGCTGTGAGTACATTGTTTTCTCGATAACTGAAACCAAATCATTGATTCACCGCCCGGCGTGTTGAGGTTTTCAAAGGTAAACTTAAACTTTTACTCAGCTCTTTTGCCAGCTTGAATATGTCTTCTGAAGCCTCTCTAGGACTGGGTTTGTGTTTTTTAACACCGTTTGATTGTGTACTTTAATCATGATGATTTACTATAGTTATAATTAATAGAGTTGATCTTTTTGTGCTGTACTCACTCTGTTTTATTGCCTTTATTCCCATTTTACCTGATTGAGTTGCTTTTGCATCTTGTATGTGGATGGGTCTTTTGACTTCATGTCACAACACTGGGAAAATGCTGGGTGTGAATATTAGTAGCAACACTTTGTGTAATTGTATAACAAGAACACATCTGGATGTTTCTCTCCTTTCTTATAATCTGTTACACACCCGCATTTTGTAATGAGAGATTACTGTGCACTGTTTGCCTCCCTGGTAACTAATACTCTAGTATTACAAGGGTAATGGCTGTGCAGTAATATCATTTGTATGTCACTGTTTTTTTTATTGCTTAATCTTCTGAAATGTTGCTCAACAACTCTAGCACAAAAAGCACATGACTCAGTGTTGTGAGTTTCAGGGTTGCGCACTGGCATTATGTCATGCAGTCTCAGCTGAAAAACTAATGTCACTACCAAGCTCAGCTGAAAGTTTATGATTGTAAAATTATTATGTTTATTTAAAAAAAACTCAAAAGTTTTGAAAGGAATAGCAGTGCTTATTTTAGTTGGTTTAATTTACATTTGGTTGCTCTCTATTTTTTTCCCCTTTTGTTTCTCTCAGTTTCTCTCTGCTGTTCATTTTCTGTCTTCTTATCTCTTTACTCCTCGCTGCTTAGATTGTTGCAGTGAATATAAATAATGTCTGATATTAGTGCATTCTCTTCCTTTTCTTATACATGACTGATTCTGCACAATTCTGTCTGTATTTCAAAATGTTTAGTAGCATGTAATGGCATACTTAAAAACACTACTTATTATAAATAAATGACAATCAATCGACTTTATGTTAGCACATCTACAGTGATTTGTAGTTGGCTAGTTTGTTTTCAAACCCTGTATGGTTACTAGACATGGCTTTACTAAGGGATGGCTGGATGATGAGCATACACACAAATACTGTAACACACAGGAAACTATCTTTAGCTTGCAAACAAATACACTTACTGTATAGTCTGCAGTGAACAGAAACCTCAACTAACAAAAGGCCTTGCAGGAAGGTACTGATTGTTCTCTCGCCTTCATCTCTCCATCTTGCTCTGTTGCTGATGTTGGCCTCGCTTGGGAGAAGAGCAGGAAAGGAACGATAGGACGTCTGTATTTTAACTGGGTCAGACCCCTGCAGCAACAGGCTCACGAAGAGATCAGAAAGTATTTTTCCAGTTTGATTTAAATATTGAGATCTGTGTATGACAACGTTCGTGCTGTGCAGTATTACAGCAGAAGCTGGATGCGTACAACATTGTTTAAATTGTTTTTAATGTTTATTTTTGGGGGGAGGTATTGATAATTTATGAATAATATGACTGATTTGGTCAAATCAAACATTTAATATCTGGATTTTAAAAAAGATCCTCTTTTGGCCAAATGTGCCAAATGAGATGTGAAGGCATGCCAGCCTTCAGATCGAACAGCTACATTTAAAAGTACAGCAGATCTTGGCATCCTCAGTTCGTCAGTTCAAAGCCAGTGGCAGTTCAGATGCTGTTTGGCAGGCCAGCTTTATTTTTTTATTTTTTTTTTGCTTCAGGGATTCGAGCAACTCAAAATGCTCGGTAGGCTCATGTTTTGGCAGTTGAAGCCCCCTGGCTGTTCTGGAGCAGGCGGGTATAAACAGAAGCGTTCAGTAAACGCATACAAACATGCACTCATAGGCAAAGCTCCTTCCTTAATCATCACTTTTTTAGCAGTCTCATCAGGGTAGCTCAAAGTGACATGTAGAGTACAAAGTGTTTCTGGTTGAAGAAGCAAACACTGTAGGATGTAACTGTCCAGCAGCATCTTTGTCTCGAGTTTGCAGCCCAAATGATACCACGTGATCTTCCTGGATGAACTGAATGCCGAGGATGCGTTGGCACCAAATTAATTTCATTGTGAATATTATGAATACACTCTTTAGTAGTAATACATCAGAGGGAGAGCTTGGGTTGAGCAGGTTGGAGACATGGTTAGTGAGGCGAGGCTGAGATGGTGGGGGCATGTTGAATATGGAGATGCCAAACATGGGGAAAGGTGGAAGATTGCAGATGACTTTCATGGCTGTGGTGAAGGAGGACATGAAGTCAGATGATCCACTGTTTTGGTGACCCCCCCCCCCCACAAAGATGATCTCTTGGCAAGTTTACGTTTTTCTCCCCGCAAACCAATATTTCATTATTTCATATTTAATTTGACTGTTCTGATTGGACCTTTCTGCACATTAATCAGTTACAGTTAAATCTCCCAAATGTATCCACAACTGTGGCGATGAAGTGAAATTATTTTTTTACATGTCTGTATGGAGATCTGGTGTCGGTTATATGCCGTCTTCATGCACCATATCACCTAATTAAAAGGGCAAGTCATGTGGTTTCTCTTTGTCATTTTGGCAGCTTGTATGTCTCCAAGTTACTTTCATTTCCTCTGGTCTTATCTTTAGGTTTGTATTCAGCGTATAACCCATATTGTCTCACATTTCGGTACCAAAATGAATGTAAATGACACAAAAAAGGCAGCGTGTCAAAATGTTTACTTTGGACAAAGTTTATTATTACGCCTTTATTACCACAACAATGCATGGTGTTCCGAGTAAAGTAAAGCTTTCCAGTTAATGTCAGTATAACACTGTAGTGTTGATGGTATATTCTTTGCATGGGTGTGATTTCTGACATTTCCAGCCTCTGCTGAGGAGCATTTGAAAAACCTTCTCTTGTCTCTTCACAGCAGGTGTCACGTCGCCCACTGTGTTAGCTTGTTCGGTTTTCTGAATTGTTGCAGAACAGAGTACCGAGAGTGGGGCTGCCTGCTTCCTTGCCGCACACTGTTTCTCTTTCTCTGCTGCAGGGAAGGAATGCTAAAGAGACCTTTATCCTTTTTTTTATTCTCTGTGACTCACACCCCATGTTGGCTCTTTGTGATGATGCAGTGCCTCAGTTTGTGTTGTAAATGGATAGGCTACTTTTTTTTATTTACTTCTCCATAAGCATACATGCAAAATCCTTCCTCATAATTTTATAATCATCTGAAACTTTGTTTTCCAGTGGACTTACATGCATAATTAGTCTTTGTTTATTAATGCTTTATAACAGCATTGTAATTTTCACAAGACCTTTTAAGTACAAACAGCATTTATCTTCTGTTATAGAATTGATTTACAGCATTTAAAGGAAAGTTATACAGTATGCAGTGTGATTTTAACTATTTTTCAGCTGTTAAACTCTTTGACCATCAAAATAAAACCGTTAAGCTGCTCTTGCACAGTCCATCCATCCATCCATAACGGTTATTGAGTTAGGGTCAACAGTCCATCACAGGCCTAATTTATACATTAACATAATATGCGTGCCTTTGGACTGTGGAAGAAAGCCAAAGCATCATTGAAGCACTACACAGAAAGGCTTTTGTTTGAACCTGCAGAATGCTTTGTGACAGTTATCACCACTACATCACACTTCATCAAATGAAGCAATGGAGATATTCTGTGGAAACTTTGGGTATACTGTAGCTCCTCACTATTTCTGGTTTGAATCCAAATAAGCACATAGAGTTTTTGAGAGCGAGAGAGGTGCAGAGATTCTTTAATCCTTTGTTTGCAATGTTGTTACAAACTAACCTGACTATCCTCTGCTGTGTTGCCTGTCCTCCTGTCTTGCATCTCTTTTATTCCCATGGCTCATTCTTTGACTAATCTCATCCTCATACACACTGTACTGCTAGCTCCTTTCCAGTCTCTCATTGCATTGTTGCATTATTCCTTCACCTCCCTCGTTAGCTCGTTATTCACTCTCCCACCCACTTTTCCAATTTCCTGACTCTCTAAAACATATTACTTACCCTGCTCTCTCTTCTCGTTATCCACCTCTTCACCTGCCCCTCATTCTTTGTCCTGCTCCTCCATGTTTCAGCTGTTCGGTCATGCTGAGATAAGGCTTTGTTCTCTGTTGCATTAGACCAGATTTTTGGAGGGTGAAACAAGAAGGAGTGAGACCCATGACCTCTGGCCCATCACCCTTTCACCCCCGTAGACCTCCAGACCCCCCTGGTGTGAACTTAGGATGATTCCCACAGTGAAGGAATTTACTAAGTGGGAAATCAAATGACTGAACAGCCCTGCTAAAAACAGTGAACTCAACACGAACTCCACTGTCTAATATATAAAACATTATTCAGATATAAACAACTGCAAAACATTGAATGCCTCTGGTTGCATTTGCTCATTTTTGATTCTTCCTACTTGCAGATTTATGGTATATTATCTAGATACACTATCGTGCTCTGCACTGTAAAGGAGTAAAAATATTTCCATGATTTGCCATAATATAGTCAGTTAAATTGTTTGACCTCTTTATGCCTGAAGGTGAAAATAACTGTGACAGTGGTGGTATTCGTGAGAGTTACAGCTTTAGAAGACCTGAAATGTCAGACGACCCATAAAAGCATTCAATTTTTTACAGTTTTGCCCCCTTGGGCATTGTGGCTACTAAGCAAATAGGTGAGAGCCCTCCACTGGATAATCACTGCAGTGATTCTTATGTTTTGACTGGAAACAGGTTATTTAACCTTCAGTGATGCAGTGAGTAGTTTCTCATTGTAAAGAGACATGGACATGAACATTGTCATGGAAAACCTTTTACTGTGGCTTAGACGGGTCACGTTAGTGGCCTGCGTCAGATAAAAAAAACAACTTAAAGATGTTGCTGAAACTGCATGAATATAGGTTAAGAACTGTCCGATTTAATTTTTTTAATGATCGCAATTGGAGAAAATTTTGTGAGATTAAATCAGAAAATATCAGCAGTACTGTGTTTGAGTGTGAGCATTTTCACACTTACAAAGGGAATAAACAGCTGTTTAGCCTTAAGAAAAGCACTTATCAGTCAAATTAATCAGAAAAAGGCTTCAGTTTGTCAGGGCACATTAAGATTCTACTCTGAAGGGATGGAAAAAGGTCACATGGGCAGATGAGTCCAGATTTACCCTTTTCCAGAGTGATGGGCACATTAGAGTATGACGAGAAGCAGATAATGCCTTGTCCCTGTCCTACAAGCCTGTAGGGGCAGGATTATGATCTGGCATTGTTCAGATCATAATCTAAAGTCTAATGTTATGGCCCCAAATAAACGGAGGTCAGAATACCTGAATATGGTATCACAGATGGCTTGGCCACAACAAAGTCTAGATTTTAACTCCACTGACAGTTTTGGGGATGTAGAAATATATGTTTTGACATTAGATAAGCTTATGGAAATGATGCCGGTGTGTATGCATGCATTGTCTACTTCTGATAGCTTCAAAACACAAAAGTCTCTGATACTGAGGCCTGGAGGTGGTTCAGTTGAGGTCCAAAAATGCTTTAAATTCTCTGGTACAAACTCTAAAGATCATACTTTGATGTTTTAAACTTAAGACATTTGGGATATCATTCAGGGCAAATATTTTGTTTATCTTGTCTTTCGCTACTAATAATTGTGTGGCCTTGTTCAAACTGATGCTAATCTGTGCTTGTCCCCTTCTGGCTTCTGCAGGGTGCTGAGGAGGATCAGGTTTGTCCGGTCATCATGTGCACGCGGGCCTATCCTGACCCCGTCCGTGAGTGCCAGCTGTTCCCAGAAGAGGTGGAGGAGCCTGAGGAGGAGGTGGCAGACGAAGGCAAGGAGAGGGAATCGGACAGAGACAGCGCTGTGGAAAGCACTCAGGGTTCGGAAACCTCAGACGGGCTCACCAGACTGGGAGACAAGGAAGACACGCTAGGGGATCTCTTTTTTCCCGGGGAGAAGTAAGCAGTCTTGGGTCATTTTTAACTTACACATTCTGTTTTTGTCACTGATTCGTGATCACTTCACTTTCAGGTTCATTCAGATGTCTTTTAGTTTGTTTCACAGACTTTGCTCTGTGTTGTTTCTTTGAGCTTGATGCTCCTGTTTTGTTATATTCTCTAAAATTCCTAAGTCTGACAGCCACTGCCAGTTCCTCTATTTAATGCATTTATTCTCATGAGAAATATAAGTTCTAGAGTCAAAGTAAAGTAGGATCTGTTACCATAAAAGTGCCATTATTTGCATTACTTGCATATGAAGCAGTTTTGTTTATTTGGATGCAGTTAGAGCTCCGGCAGCACTTAGCATATACAGAACGACTTTATTACTTGACCCGACTGGAGCTTTACCATCTTCAGACTATAATCTCTTCTCTGTGCACACTGGGAGAAGTGGATGAAGTTGAGCTAGAAACTTCTCCATTTCAATTTATATCGAAAATAAAGACAACTTCAGATTATGGAGCCAACATCTCCCTCTCTTTCTTCAGGTGCGGTCAGACCAGTATCTCTGTGACCTCTGACCTGTCAACACGTTCGTCGGCTTCTCTGTACGAGGAGCAGTTTGAAGACTACGGAGAAGGGGAGGAGCCAGACTACACTCCCAGCAGCCCTTGTCCGGACGACGAGGCTCGTACCAACGGTTATTCCGACCTTGGCTCATCTGTGCCCTCGAGGTGGGAGCGAGCTAAAGAAAAACATTTTTTTTCATGTTGGGGTACTCGTAACTATAAGACTACGTTCTACATTCATAACTATATTCAGTGTTAATGCTGATCCTCAATATAGTGAAAATCGTGACATTAAAAAACATACTTGTACAGTGGGGCAAAAAAGTATTTAGTCAGCCACCGATTGTGCAAGTTCCCCCACCTAAAATGATGACAGAGGTCAGTAATTTGCACCAGAGGTACACTTCAACTGTGAGAGACAGAACGTGAAAAAAAAATCCATGAATCCACATGGTAGGATTTGTAAAGAACTTATTCGTAAATCAGGGTGGAAAATAAGTATTTGGTCAATAACAAAAATACAACTCAATACTTTGTAACATAACCTTTGTTGGCAATAACAGAGGTCAAACGTTTACTATAGGTCTTTACCAGGTTTGCACACACAGTAGCTGGTATTTTGGCCCATTCCTCCATGCAGATCTTCTCGAGAGCAGTGATGTTTTGGGGCTGTCGCCGAGCAACACGGACTTTCAACTCCCGCCACAGATTTTCTATGGGGTTGAGGTCTGGAGACTGGCTAGGCCACTCCAGGACTTTCAGATGCTTCTTACGGAGCCACTCCTTTGTTGCCCGGGCGGTGTGTTTTGGCTCATTGTCATGTTGGAAGACCCAGCCTCGTTTCATCTTCAAAGTTCTCACTGATGGAAGGAGGTTTTGGCTCAAAATCTCACGATACATGGCCCCATTCATTCTGTCCTTAACACGGATCAGTCGTCCTGTCCCCTTGGCAGAAAAACAGCCCCATAGCATGATGTTTCCACCCCCATGCTTCACAGTAGGTATGGTGTTCTTGGGATGCAACTCAGTATTCTTCTTCCTCCAAACACGACGAGTTGAGTTTATACCAAAAAGTTCTACTTTGGTTTCATCTGACCACATGACATTCTCCCAATCCTCTGCTGTATCATCCATGTGCTCTCTGGCAAACTTCAGACGGGCCTGGACATGCACTGGCTGCAGCAGCGGAACACGTCTGGCACTGCGGGATTTGATTCCCTGCCGTTGTAGTGTGTTACTGATGGTGACCTTTGTTACTTTGGTCCCAGCTCTCTGCAGGTCATTCACCAGGTCCCCCCGTGTGGTTCTGGGATCTTTGCTCACCGTTCTCATGATCATTTTGACCCCACGGGATGAGATCTTGCGTGGAGCCCCAGATCGAGGGAGATTATCAGTGGTCTTGTATGTCTTCCATTTTCTGATGATTGCTCCCACAGTTGATTTTTTCACACCAAGCTGCTTGCCTATTGTAGATTCACTCTTCCCAGTCTGGTGCAGGTCTACAATACTTTTCCTGGTGTCCTTCGAAAGCTCTTTGGTCTTGGCCATGGCGGAGTTTGGAGTCTGACTGTTTGAGGCTGTGGACAGGTGTCTTTTATACAGATGATGAGTTCAAACAGGTGCCATTCATACAGGTAACGAGTGGGGGACAGAAAAGCTTCTTACAGAAGACGTTACAGGTCTGTGAGAGCCAGAGATTTTCCTTGTTTGAGGTGACCAAATACTTATTTTCCACCCTGATTTACGAATAAATTCTTTACAAATCCTACCATGTGGATTCATGGATTTTTTTTTTTCACATTCTGTCTCTCACAGTTGAAGTGTACCTCTGGTGCAAATTACTGACCTCTTTCATCATTTTAGGTGGGGGAACTTGCACAATCGGTGGCTGACTAAATACTTTTTTGCCCCACTGTAGCTATTTTGTGGATTCGGGTGTTTTCAGTCCCACTGGGACAGGTATATGAGATCAAGCACCTGACCGTGGAGTCTGCCTTTGCAAACATTTGTGAAAGAATGGGTCATTCTAAAGAGCTCTCTGAGGCATTTTGCTGTAACAGGAATCCACCATTGCTACAAGTTGGTTTGTGAAATTTCCTCCCTTCTACAGATTCCACAATCACTTGTAAGAGATATTTATTCAAAGCTGACACATTTAGGAACCACAGCAACTCGGCCACAAACTGGGAGACCACATAAAGTTACAGAGCAAGGTTGCCAAGTGCTGAGGTGCATAGTGTTTAAAAGTCGCCAACGCTGTGCTGGCTCAATAGCTTAAGAGTTCCAAACCTCCTCTGGCATTAACATCAGCACAAATACTGTGTGCTGGGAGCTTCACGGCATTAGTTTTCATGACAGAGCAGTTCCTGTAGGTGTAACGTGTAGCAGACCCATTTCTTTTATTCATTGTAGTCTATTATTCATCAGGTCCCAGTTGAATCTTATTTCAACAATTGACTGCTTTTATATGGACAGTGTTGTTTTGGACATTCATTGTGGTGGAGTTGTCTGCTAAAAGACCCGACATGTTACAATATTGGTACTGCGGGTGCTGCACAGATCTTTGCAGCGCCAGATATGACAGCACACTCTTGTATGACGCAGTGTCAAAGGTATGCAGCCAGGAACCAGTAATTTGGCTCACTTTTGTTCATGTTTGTGCTGTTGCTGGCTTTTTTAGCTTAGACCCTGTTGTGGAAAGACAACAGTGAAAGTGAAGCAGCAGGGAAAGAAGCATTCTTTTTTTCTTTTTGTGTTTTATTTTCTATTTTTGATGGGGGGTTTTTTCCACTCGTCTTTTTCTTCGTAGTGAAACCTGCCGTGGTTTCCTCTTTCCTGTTCTAGCCATCTTTTTAACCAACAAAATTCAGCTTGCGCGTAGCATGTGGCTCGTTGGCAACTTGATCTTGCTTTGTTTGAGAACTGTGTGCAAACTTGGGGTTGGTTGGATTCCTATAATCTCTGCTTTGCCTAAAATCTGTGGAAATGGGAACAAATGTGGAACCAGAAATCCTGCATCAGTCAAATGCTTGAACATTAAAACATCACAAACACGTGCTCCTGCCTGCATCATCAAAAGAAACTATAAATCTGCAAACATTGAATTAAGTCATTTTATTTGAGCTTTCTTATACTAATTGCTGCACAAACTAAAGGGTTTACCAAAACAGTGATGACAAATTGATAATTTTATGTCCTGATGTGTTTGACATAGAGTGATTCGAAAGAATTAACCCTCTGTAAGTGTCTCATTATTGCTATGATTCAGTATTCCTACTAAATCACTTGGGGCAAAGGGAACCACAGACTGGGAGGGTGCAGTCTCTGTCCTAGAATAGTACCAACTTCATATTATTCAGAGTTTTGACTGTAGCACTGTAGCTTAGGAGTTTTTGCCCTTAAGGCCACATTAATATTCATCAAAAGCCCGTGTTTAATGGGATTACGTCTCCCAGCTGAAAGACTGGCTTTACAGCACCATGCTCCTTTCACACATACCAAGCAGATAAAACTTATCAAATGGAGTTGGCAGGGAGATTTAAATTCAAAATGAGGCCCAGATTTGCAAGAACTTTTAGACAGCTCAGAACAGCAAAGACATTTGAATAACCGTCTGCAAAAAGTACAATTTCTAGTTTCTAGTCAAGATATTGATCTTAAAGTTAAAAAAAAAAAAGAAGAAGATTAGAGGAATGCTTAAAACTTAATGTCGAACTGTTTTGACTTTTTTAGGAGTAACGAACACGATTTCACAAAGTTATTCCGAACTACATGAAGATTGTGCGGTTTATGTTCAGATCAGACCTTAAAAGTGATAATCCAGCAATAGATGGGCAACAATGTTGTTATTTTTTGTTTTCGTGAGAGGTTCAATTTAATTCAGTTTTACTTATATAGCTCCAAATAACAACAACAGTTGTCAAGATGCTTTATATTGTAAGGTAAATAACCTACAATAATCCAAATAATAACTAATGATTAAATGTAAATAAGGTCCAGAGTGCATCATTCGCTATTTCTTGATAAATGGTCTGATTGGTTTCAGTAACTGTGTCTATGTTACTGTGTGTCTTTGTGTTGATAGTGCGGGTCAGACTCCTCGTAAGGTGCGTCACCATTACACCGGAGAAATGACGGATGTCTACTGTTCTCAGTGCAGTAAAAAGGTCAACCTGCTAAATGACCTGGATGCTCGCCTCAAAAACCTGAAAGCAAACAGGTAGGACACGCATAACGCATACACACAGTGATGTCATCTTATAATTTAATAATTTCCAAAAATCCTTCGTAGTCTGCAATTTTCCCAGGCAGAGTACACATTTCCCACTAGCAGAAGCTTCGAAACAAGAGCACACATGCCTTGTTTCTTTGGAAATTAGAGTTATTTATCCTGGCAGGTAATTTGTCTAAACATAGAAGACAATAATTCATTTATACAAGAGACAGGAAGGATCCACCCTACTGTTACGTGAGAAGAAACAGATGCTGTCAGCTCGTAAGTGAACTATCCCGAATTTAAAGTGTATTCATCCACTCACATTGTACTGACCCAGGAGACACTGTTATCTGTGGCTCTTTTTCTTAAACTGTCATTTAATGTGAATGATCTCACATTGTTACAGAGTCTTAAATGATTCCTCGCCTGGTTTCACACATGACTGAACACATCATCTCTCCACATGCTCACACACAAACTCTAATTGATCGTTATGTAAGGCTGTCACTCCTGAGCTTACCTCACCGCCCATTGTAATAGGGAAACTATTATTAGAAACATAATCCGCAGTGACCATTAATAACTGTACAGTCCACCTGGAAACACAAATACACACATGCACAGGCATCCAGACGCACACTTTTTAGAAAATTCAACTAAGAAAAATGTCTTAGAGTACAATTTGAAACATGGATGTTGGACTCTATGGGGGTTAGTCCCTTGTAGATACTGCAATAGAGAAGGCTTAAAAGATTTAAAGAATTACTTGTTTATATTCTTCTCCTATGGTCAGAATTCATTAAGGGTTAACCATTTAAGCACAACATAAAGTTGCTTAGACAATGTTTTATGTTTTGTAAACAGGCTCTTAAATTGTCACCCGGATAGTTTTTTCATTTGGTGTGTCAATCACCGAAGTTTAGCTGCCACGCTGGCGGGTAAATGTTTTTACCAAAATAGAAATGTAATAAAATCCAAAGCTGAAATTCTCGAATGCATTGTGAGACGTGCTGCTTCTGTTCCCTGTCGTCTGTGTCAGCGTTTGAAAAACACACCCACATCCACATACAGTTATTTTTCATGTTTTCGTGTATCCGACCCTGACAAGCACAAGCCAGTCGCAGGCAGAGTAGTGTTAGGTCTTCACAGAAGGGCTGTGTTAATAAAGGGGTATTAATTTAGAGACTGAGTTTGATGAGGTTCAGGATGGTAAAGAATTGAACAGGTTATCCAAACCTTCAGATTTTTGTCTGAGCTCTTATTATATTTAATAGCAAATACATTCAAGTAATTTAAGGCTGTAAAACATATGCTTGGATTGGTGAATGCGTTCATCTATTACCTGCTTATAATGCTATTTTGGGATTCTGTTTTATAAACAATGCTACAGATGATTGTTGTTTATTTTTCAATTTTGTACGTAAGAATGCTGGTAAATTACAGACTGAATGAGCTTTTAGATAAAGTCTCGTACTGTAACATATGTTTGCAATTTGTGTAGATAAAAAATATATAGGGAATAAATTTCAAACCTTTCACATGAATTTACATTTGTTTCTACTGAATGTAAAGTCATGGTAAATGGCCTGTATTTGTATAGCGCTTTACTTAGTCCCTATGGACCCCAAAGCGCTTTACACTACATTCAGTCATTCACCCATTCACACACACATTCACACACTGGTGTATCATGGGGGGAAAAATCTTCAAACCACTCTGTACAGTCCTGTGAAAAACTTATCATACCCTTACTTCTCCCACAGCACCTAAGAGGCAAAGTCACTGCCAGGCGCTGCTTATCAAACACACCTGATTAACTGATCACCAGGAAGTGTGAGCACCTCTGTAAAAGCAGAGGCTTTGGCACTTTGCTAGGCTGGTGCATTCAGGTCTGTGGCAGTGATGCATCTTAGTGACACAATTTTTGCTGCCCATCAATCTGAGAAGGATTTTAAAGCCATTTCCAAATCATGTCAAGTCCATTATTCTGAAAGGAGATGCATTCAAAACAGCTGCCATTCTTCCCAGGAGGGATAAATTCACCCCAAAATAAGAGGAATTGCAAAAAAATTTTTTAAAAAGACCTTAGAGCTACATCTCAGACTCTGAACAAACCACAAACGCCTCAAAACAACTGCCAAGCACAGAGGTAGAGGGATGATGGTCTGGGCTTGTTTTTCTTTTAAGAACTGGGCACCTTGGAGTCATGAGTTGGTGTGAGTTTAACTGAAACATTAGCTGTAAGGAAACAGTGCATCTTGTTCTTAAACTGTTAGCAAGGAGAAACTGTATGACATCATCACACATAAGCCCCATAGTCATACTGTAGAGACAACAGTGATCATTTTTTGCACAGAATAGGCTGTTTTTATAAAAATGGTCGAATTGCACTCTATTCTGCTGCGTTAACTTTGTTTATCCTCCAGCCTTGAAAGCCTAGTGTTTTGTGCCAGGACTTAATGATGATGTTCGCTTTATATCAGTGTCAGCTGTCAACTGGGTAACCCTGCAGTGTGTTTGCTCATTTTTATTAATCTAATGTGAATCCCAGGCACATCATACAGAAACTCTTTGGGCCTTTGTCCCCCCTCTAGAGCTGACAGAAAGCCCTGTTCACCAAGGGCTAAAATAATATTAATAGTGACCTTCAGCGATCATTTTTCCAATGCTTCCTACTCTCTCTCGCACTAAATGGCTAAAATTAGTGGTTACATCCACTGTATTGTTGAGCTATGTGTCTGGACAGATGATGATGATTGACTGAAAAGAATCTGAAATCTTGTTCTTCTCCTTGTAGCCCCAACAGGAAAATCTCCAGCACTGCTTTTGGAAGGTAGGCTTTTCACCTTTGCATTTGTGTCCACATGCATGTGCTTCTGTGCGTTACAGGCAAAGTCACTCAGTTGTCCTCTGCGTGTTTATGCATTATACAGCCCGCCCTACACGTGCTTGTTCGATCTTGTTGACATAGTGACGTACACAGAGCAAGATTATCAACTAGTGCTTCCTGATCTCTCAGCTGTCCTATCACTGCACACACTAAATAGGTTAATTTCTAACTAGTTATTCAAAGAATTATAGAGCCAAGAACACTGTACAAACTTTTGTTTTTTGTCTCAGAGCTGAGGAAACGAGTTTGACATCATCTTTTTTTAGTGGCAGGAGTGGCCCACTACATGGACTGTTGGTCTGTAGTGGGTGAGATGTTTTGTATCTAGGCTTTTGTCCTATTTTCAGCCACAGAAATTGAGTTATAGTGACAGAGTGAAAATGGCCTGTCGGGCCTGATCTATGTATTCAATATAAGGCTTGGCTGTCTCCCTGTTCTTCTTACTTTCTCCTCTGTCTGGTTTGATGGCTGCTTTCACTTTATGGCTCTCTTTAACTGTTCTTCTGCCCTTTCTCCTTTTTGTTTCCTCTCCTCTCTGTTGCTAATCTCAGTAATAGGCCAGCAGCTTGTTTTTCCCACGTTATTCCATCAGTTTACAATGGGGAAGCTAAAAACTACATTATGACATAAATATCACAGCCAGATGTACACACACCTGTGTGGGTGTGAGTGTGAGAATGCTCATGTTAATCCTGTTTGCAGCAGCTTCTTTTCTTTGGCACTGTAGTGTCCTATATCTGGGTTACCTTGCAGCAGCTTCGCTGCAGAAACATAAACACCCAGAACCGGTCATTGCCTGGATCTATTCCGAGCATATTCTCTAAGCTGTTTATCTGTTTGTTCGAGCAGGCAGCTGCTCCACAACAGCAACTTGAGCAGCAGTAACGGCAGCACAGAGGACCTTTTCCGAGACAGCATCGACTCCTGCGACACCGACATCAATGAGAAGGTATGACTTTATGTTTCCTTCTGTTAGTTTGCTCCATGTGGTGATTTGTATGACTGCGTTTTTTTTAAACAAAAGTCGATTCCTCATTGGATGTGATCATGTCAGATCTAGTATTTTCAGTGGAAGTGAAAAACTGAGATACTAAACACTCACCTCCAGCATGTTAAAAATGCAACATTTACTAATTTCTGTCAGTTCTTACATTTGCAAACCTAAGTTAAAAAGAAAACATTATGAATCTGTTTTCAATTACAAACTTGCCCTGTTAACTTTATTACCTAATTTAGATGCATGGGATGCATAGGATTGTAACATTTAATTTAGTTTCTGGTGTAATTTCACAGTTTGTTTTTCTCTCAGGTCACTTCTCTTGAGAAGAAGGTGGCAGAACTGGAGAATGAGATCGTGCTGAACAGTGACCTCAAGTCCAAACTGAAGCAGGAGAACACTCAGCTAGTGCACAGGTAGAGGACTTTGTTTCCCCTTTGTACTAGTCTTATCTTAACATAAGCATAAAATTATGTAACATGCATGTAATTTATACATACACATCTCTTCACTGACAACACTATTTATGCTCATATATGCTATACTCGCTGTACATGCCAACATACTTAAAGTGCTGCTGTATATTTGCATTTGCACTTCTGTATATAGACTGTTCTCTTCCAGCTAACTGCATTTCACTGGCTTTGTACAATCCTCAGCACAGTCTCATTAAAGTTGAATCTAGTCTAATTTATAGCAGCACAAAAGAAAATGAAGGGCAGATAATTTGACTGAAATTACTCATGTAAAATTGCAGCAGCATTTAGTCATTTCCAAAGTAAGCTCGGTTTTTATGCTTTGCAACAAAAAAATAAATCATGTTGTCTGATGCGTTCATCATCCTCATCATCAGGGTTCATGAGCTGGAAGAGCAGCTGAAAGACCAAGAGACCCGGGCAGAGCAAAGTGTGCAGGAGGGCCTGAGACGCCACAGAGAGGCTTACAGCAAGCTGGAGAGAGACAGGAACACACAGATAGAGCTGCTGACCAACCGGTGAGAAACACACAGTTGCACAATTTGCTGAGCACATTTCCCAATTATTTGTGCATTATCTTTTTTTATGTAAATATGTGAAACTCATTATAGTTCAATAATAATCGGAGAGAATTAGACACCGACCATATCTTGGATAATGATGTTTATGTCCCTGCTCGCTTAAGAAAATAAATGCAAAATGGAGAACTAAATGCTTAACAGCTCTGAGAGTCCTCCCAGGGTTTTAGTCATCTGCCTCTGGACAGCTACAGCATGTATTTTACCCAAACCAGTGCCTTAGCTGACTGTGTGCCACACTATAGAAATGCACGCTGACATAAGGGATTTTGTGTCTGTAGAGTTAAGCAGCTGGAGGAGGAGAATAATGAGATGTCCCTTAACATGAACCGACTCAAGTCGCAGACAGAGAAGCTGGATGAGGTAAGTGTTGCTTACGTTTCCGGCTGTATTTCCTGTGTTGGTCATTTAACCTTTTAAAGCCAGATGTATTATAGTTGATACATGGGTCTTTGTGAGTTTTTGAGACTTTTACACCATCAGTATACTTTTTTTTTCTGAAAAACCAAAAGAAATTGCACAATGCATTTTTAATGAACAAATTGCAACAACAAAAAACCACCTTATGTGGAAAATATGATACATGTTAAAACTCATATTTGCAAATTATTATGTAATTTATTTTTTAAAACATTTTGTCAGAAGGTGCAGTAAACACTCTATTTTCCAAAAAATTATTTTTCTGCCATTTATTTCATGGCTTAGGCTTTAAAAGGTTAAGTAGTTGTCTGTCATCGGTTGTGTGTGTGTGAATCTCTGCAGTTTGGTGTCTGTTTCTCTTGCGAACGCGGCGGGTTTTCTCATTTCTATCCACGCCTGTGAGCACAGCGACAACTCCTTCAACATTCACAAAGCCAAAGAGAGACGCCAGTAATTATATCTGTGGAGATAGCATCTTAGTTTTGAACCACACCTCATTTATGAACTTGTATCTATGCAAATGACACCAAACCCGACTCTAGCTTACAAAATGTTGTGCAAGCAATTTATCACAGAATATAAATGCAAACTTTATCTTGGTGCTAAAACTTGTTTGCTCAACAGAAATGCACTCCCATGACCCTGAATACCAAACACACAGATAAATAAAGGAAAATAAAGTTCAAACTATAGCTGTGTGTATATATGGCTATCCTTAGGAGAAGCAAAGGATGACAGATAAGCTGGAGGATACCAGCCTGCGCCTGAAGGATGAGATGGATCTTTACAAGAAAATGATGGACAAACTGAAACAAAATAGACATCAGTTCCAGAAAGAAAAGGATGCCATGCAGGAGGTAGGAGGAAGTATTTTATGTAACCAGACACACACAGCAAGGTGTGATTGTTTGTTATGTTGCTCATTCAGTTTCTCTGTAACCAGTCTCTCGCAGCATTTATGTCAACTCATACACTTACACCTACAATATGCTGCCTCTGCACATTATATAACGTTTTTCATTCGTTCTTTCTGTGCTGCATAGCTGATAGAGGACCTGCGTCGAGAGCTGGAACACTTGCAGGTCTTCAAGCTGGATGCAGAGAGGTCAGGCCGGAGGCCAAGCTCCTCCACGGGGCTCTCAGACTTCAACAACAGGAGCAGGGAGGTGGAGCTAGAGCATGAAGTCAAGAGGCTCAAACAGGTACTGATGAAATGCTCTGTTGGGCATAGGCAGTTCAGCGAGTATTGTTGCTAATGAATGTGCTTTAAGACTGTTTGTTATGAATAATGAACAATAAGAATATGAAACAGTGTTTAAAACTTTCTACAATCCTTCAGTCAATGTATGTAAGCAATCTAAGGATTTTCAAAAATATCTAAATGCTGTTTTGATTTGATCGTATGACAGAAATGAGGAGTTTCTGCTTTTTGAAATGTGTTTATGTGGAGCTTTTCATGCATGTGGAGGTGGTAGATGCACAGAAGTAAGAAGTACAGATTAAGCTGCCACAGACTGAATGTAACGTAATGTATGAATATATATTTACAGATTATTCATGTTTCATTTGATTAGAGTAGCAGTTCATGTACCCTGGCTTCTTAGACTTGATTGATTCAGCGTTGAATGTGAATATTTTTGACTGATTTTATAAGTTATTGGCTCATATGTATATGTTTCCACTGTCTATCACGCTGAATGATGCATTCAGTACAGTAATCGCCCCTAGAAATAGAAATTCAGCTCAAAAAAATACACTGTTATCACATACAGTTTTACAACTTTTCATGAGCACCTTTTGTATTTTAACTTTTTCTGAAGTACACCTCCACAACGTTTAACACAGCTAACTGGCTGCCAGAGGAACATAAACCTTTCTGCTTGTGTACATGAAGCTGTTTTTGTGGCTACAACCAAAAGATGAAAATTGAGCATATAGTGTCACAGACTACATTCAGCCAGAATACATTGTTGTGCATTAGAACTGCTGTGATCCCCCGATGTACTGTGCCGATCTTTTAACCATTAAAGAGAAGTTCAGCATTGCTAAATGCCGTGCCAGCTGCAGAGGATATGTGATCTTTATCTTTTCCTTAAGATCTGTTTGTCTGACATTTTGCCTGCTACAGTTACAAGGCAGATCTTATTGTTGCAGTCCTGTTAAGTGGCCAGACCTGGTGTAAAGCAAACATTAGAGATAAGCAAGTAGATGAAAGTGTTTTTCAGATGTCCTCTCAGATAAGATGCATAAAAGCAGTTGTGCAGAAGCTTTTGTGTGACTTTTTATCACGAGTTCATATGCATTAGAAATGTCGCTTTGATGTTCCTAAGCCAGACAAAGGCACCATAAAAATCTGGAGTTATCAAACCCACGTGGCCTTGAGGTAACTTTTAAATGGCACAGCCGGCCAGAACTGCTGATTCATTCAGTGTCCGTTTTATCAGTGACTTAACATGATACGGTCCATGTCCTCCTGGCTTCGAGCCAAACTTGTCACACCTTGCAAGCAAGCAAGTAAAGGAGTAATAGCAGTAGTTTCATTCTGCCTTTGTGTCCTGTCTTTCTCTAAATCTGCTCCTCCCAGCAGAGTTACCAGCATGTCTTTTGAATTCGGACAAGTAATAAAACTGTCTGTGTTTTATATGTGATGGATCACGGCCTCTGTTCACCCACGAGAAGGATGAATTCACTCTCTTATGCTTGCCTGTGCACCTTTTTGTAAATGTCTGTGTGTGTGTGTGTCCAGCGATTTGTGTCCCAGGACTTTCTTCCCCCTGAATACCAGCACCTGGTGTTGACTGGGGCTCGGCTCCGTCCCGGTCTGATGGTAAAATTGCCTCCGTGACCTCTGACCTACCGATTAACCACTAATCACGACAATGGAGTAGAGTGAAGTTGTCCATGCTGACCGGGCGCTGCAGTTCCCTCACTAATGTTTAAGGATAGACTTAAGGGAAACGCAAACTGACCTCTTGTCAGCAGTTTAAGGCAACTTGATTGTGGAGCTTTCATAACACACCAGAAAAAGCAGGGAAGAGTTTGTTCTGTAACACGCATAACCCATGTTACATCTCGTAGGTGCTGCAAACATAGACGTGCATTGCTGAGTTTGCTGCTACCAACCGCAGTGCTTTGTCAAATGGGTTGAGTGTGGCTTGAGTAGTGGTCTTTTCTTTTTTTTAAAAAGTCATTTTAGTGCACTTTTATGGCCTAGGAACTTATCTTGTCCTTTCTCGCTCTCTGTCCTCCACCTCCTCCCCTGATTTTGCATTTTAGGAGAACCAGAAGCTTAGAGAGCAGAACGAGGACCTGAACGGTCAGATCATCAGCCTCAGCCTGCATGAAGCCAAGAATTTGTTTGCCACACAGACCAAGGCTCAGTCTCTAGCTGCTGAGATCGATAATGCCTCCAGAGACCAGGTAAAATCAGTTATGCAGACTTGTAACAAAGAACATGAACACCCCTGCGGCTACAATGTGATTTTTTTATTTTTTATTTTTTATTTTTTTAATATTCTGAGTCTTACTGACAGCTTCCAGACAGGGTTTTATCTCAGTGCTTACAGGTTCCTTAGTTACAGTGAGAAATAGCTGTTTTTCAGGCCATATCACAGCAGTACGATGTTATGCATCTACCTCTGTTTTACAATTAAATCTATATCTGCATAATGAGGAGAGCATTACTATGAGTTATCATATTTCTGTGCAGTTTTTAAAATGTTATTTTCATTCCTTGTTTTCAGAGGAGTTCAGTGCATTAGTTAGATTTTTTTCAACATTGGCATTACTTTTTTGGTTGGTTGGTTAAAAGTTTTATTTTTTCTAAAATTATAATACAGTCAACAGCCACTTTATTAGGTACACCTTGCTAGTGACATTGAAATTGCCTCGATTCTTCGTGGCACAGATTCAACAAGGTGACAGAAACATTCCTCAGATTTTGGTCCATGTTGAAATGATAGCATCACAAAGCTGATGCAGGTTTTTTGCTACATCAAAAAGTTGCCCTAATGGATGCAGATGTGGTAACTGTGGTGGCCATTTGAGTACAGTGAGCTCATTGTCATGTAACTGAATCATAGTAACATTTTTTTTTTCTAATGAATAAACATGTATTGTACATATTTCTCCCTAGTTAATGGAAGCCCTGAAGGAGCAAGAGGAGATCAATTTACGTCTGCGGCAGTACATGGACAAAATCATCCTGAACATCCTGGACCACAACCCCTCCATTCTAGAGATAAAGAACTAGCAGCGACTCAACTGGAATGAGCAGCGTTCCTGATCTTGGGAGAGTGAGGATCATTCCAGTTGTCTGATCAGAGCAGGGTGACCTGAATCGGGGGGGAAAGTGTACAGAAAAACAGAGCCAGTCTTACGTAAACAGACATGCATCGCCCCCTGCTGTTTGTGCCAAGAAGAGCGTCTCTTCAGGATGGTAGAAGGGGATTCTGTGTTGAACAAAAGGGAGTTTTCTCAGCCAGTGATTGTTCACTGACTGGTTATGCTACTGTGACTGTTCTACTCATTTGATCACATTTTTATTCTGTCTATGCTGTGAGCTGGAGTTGAAGTCACAAGATTGATCTCTTGTGAAAACTCCAGGAATATTCAGTGTCCAACGTGCTTTGAAGATTCACTTGATTTAGTACACTGGACATGAAAACTGGAGGAAAAAAAAAGAAAATGTAAACAGCTTTATCCTGAAGCTGTTTGGCATGGCGTAGAGAGGCACAATAAGACAGTAGAGCAACATGACAAGCAGACTTTAAATCCAGAGTGAGACAGGCCAGGCCACTGTTGCCAGTCTCTGAGTGCGTGTGATGACATATTTGGACAAGTATGTGCTGAAAGAAGGTCAAGAAGCGAGGCACAAGTGGTCAGAGAGAGAAAAAGAGTGATGCCCACATTATAAATTGAAGACGATGAATTAAGGAAGAGCGTTGACCCTAAACAGGTGGGGATGTTACATGATAGGCCAGGTATGCTACCAAAAGAGGCTTTTTGTGAAGTCGATGAAGGTACACTGAAAGTGAAATTTCGTTTTTCGTTCACTCTTGCGCACGTCTTCCACGAAACCACACTTCGTACATCAATCAGTCCTAAAGCGGTGAACAGTTTTCACTGAGAAATGGCCCTTAGTTGGTACAGACGAGTCGCTGAGTGTCGCGTTATGGCGCTGAAGCTGCAACCAAGGAGTGTCTTCAAACTGTAACTTCCATGGCTGCTATTTGCTAGCTAAACTTGAGCTTGATAAAAAGTCACTGTTGCTTTGTAATAGACCCCAAATGATGTTGCACAGAAATATAAAGATGTGAATGTACAGCGTGAGGTGGAGTGACTGGTAGCCATTGTAACGTGGTTTACCAAGTTGTCTTTTCATGTTCAGTGACTTGGATACCGGATGTGAGCGTGCACAGGAGACTCACTTTTTGGTACAAAAGACTTGATTTGTCACATTTGCACCTACAGCAGGTTGCAGATTGTAGTTTAAGCCCCAATGACTCTGAAGCCCTCTTAAACTGTAAATATCACGAATGTACGATTCCTTATTAACTTTCTGTGTGGCCAAAAAAGCAGTTTTCCATTGAAACTGGTTAATACATTTGGCAACATGTGTACAGTATTTAGTACTGTTATATGGAGGGCATTGTTTTCAGAGGGGAAACAATTACAATCTCATGTATTATGTAATTATTCTAAACTTGAGTTTTGCTTCCTTGCACAAAAAAAGGTTTTGTTTCCTTTTGCATGGTCACATTTACTTCTGTCTGTGCCTTTTGAGGACATTTTTCGAGGTAATCTCGCTATAGATTTACGCTGTTTTTGGGAAAGTGCGTTTTCTGTCTATGTATGACATTTTCATGACTTGTAAATGTTGTAATTATCTAGTGATAATTTGTATTTTATGTGCCACTCACCAATCTTTTTTCAGATTGATACTGAGAAAACACTTTTATACAGATTAATCAAGAAACTAATTGTTGTTGCTTAGCTGTCCTGTTTGCAGTATAGCACAAGACTGTGACGTATGCAAGCCAGTTTATCTTCTTTTCTTTCCTTTTTTTATATAAACACAGTGAGCAATGATTTTTGAGGTTTTTTTCAAGGTTTTTGTTAGATTCAGTAAGTCCACTGATTTTCAATCAGTTTCAAAGTGGGTTTTTATATATGGTTGTTTACTGTCTTCCTAACTTAAACGGTGACTATTATGAGCAATATTAACTTATTACCTGTACCTGCTGATCTGTGTCCTGTTTTGCATCTTAAATCTTTTCACTTTTAATCCACTTATGCCATTCTTCAAGTAAAAAAACAAAAATTCAAGACACACTGAGCTGTAAAAACTGTCACAAACTCATGGCTTTTAGCTTTCTGTTATTAGGACGATCCGATTGGATGCAGTCATCTTAAATAGCAATAAAAAATGGCTTTGGCAGTGATGTTGTCTCATGAAATTTCTGTTATTTTCATTTGAATTCAGCTATAGTTTCTAAAACATAAACATTGTGCCTAAAGTGTATGCTGCTGCTGTCTTAGCTGCCATTATGTACTTTGCTGTAAATAAAAGTGTTTGCGCTGGCATGAAAATAGTCATGTCGCCAAATGAGAATGTTTTAACTTTAATGTTTTATTTTATGTGTTTGTGTGTATTGTGTATTCTCATATGGGAAATCTTAAAATGCAAGATTTACAACCTTTTGTAAAAGGGCAGCACTGCGCTGTTTAGTTATGTATGGTCAATACCCATGTAAGCCCAGGCATTGAGGGAAAAAAAACCCCAAAAATAATTATTAAATAAATCTTCCTTACAATATTATTTTGGAGCAACGACAGAAAAAACATTTCTATCTGATTTGACTGTGACTGGTGCTTTTATACATGTAGTTTTACCTAATTTGACTAATTACATTACAGTTAATTTAGGTGTTATTAGAGATTTTGCGGATTATAAATGCCAGTTATTGTTTTATGTATTTATTTCATTCATTTATTTATTTGTATACATTAGTTTTATTTTTAGATTTTATTCTTTATCTTCTTTCATTTATATATTTATTTGTACCTGCTCTCGGAGCAGTATTTGTGTACTCTGGCGCCTCCTATCGGCGAACTGCGCAGCTTCATTTGATCAGCTGGGTGCTGCACGCGGCTGGTGTGCCCGACACAGCGGTGCAGGTAAGAGTTAAATTAAAATTAAGCATAATGTGAGTGATGTTTTAAGGTAAACTTGCATGTGAACGCATAACTTGGTGCTTTCCGTGTATGTTATCTGCTCCCTGTTGTTTTCTTCCCACAGGAAGCTCACAAACTTTTAGCAGCCGGCATGACGATAGCTGTTGATAACGGCGCTAAAGTTGTTAGCCCGCTAACAGAAAACAGGGCGCCTACATTCACTGGGGTTAAAAGAGCACAAAGCTAGCTAAGTGTCAGTATGTTTGGTTATTGTTAAGGTAAAATTGTTTACGATTTAAATTATTTGTTTAGTTTTTTTATTAATACCAATGAAAATAACTATTTAACAAAAAAAGTAAGAAAGGTGTTGACTGAAAAGGTTTAGGCTGAAAGTTTAGCTTAATGGACCGCCATTGTTTTCACAGAGACACAGAGCCATTGTTTTCACAGAGACACACCAACTAAATTTCACCAAAAACAATCATTAGTCAGTATATGCACTAGACAAAAAATGAATTGCACAGTTTTAAGTCCTCATTAAAACCATTCCCCAAGTTTAGACTTTTTATATAGTACTGTGCAAAAGCTTTGAGCCACCCCATCTTTTTTTGGTATTGTAAAAGGAAAAATACGGAGCCCCGCAGGGGACATGGGAGGAAAAAAAATTAAGACGGACTTGCGAGATCTCGCAAAACAAACTCGGGATCTCGCAAAAGTTTTAGCCGCATTCTTCCCGTTAGCTCGAAGCTAACGGGAGGTCGAGACCTACTACAGCCGGGTGGAACACCGCTTTCCCGGCACATCGTGCCTCGACCTCCCGGTTGGCTTCGAGCCGGCGTCCGAAGAATGCGGCTAAAAGATTAACTTATTGATATTATTGGCTAAATTTCATATACATAAGTCGAAATTTTCTAACGCAAAACCATCCTTTCGGTGCTTTTTAAATGAAACCAAACAATATGTTAAAACCATACAACATTCTCAAAATCAAAAAGCTGTCAAAACCGTAAACCTATGTTCCCTGTTCAATATTATGTGATTCTATAATAGACTGTGTCTATTTGGCTTTTTTATACGAACCCCCTGACATTGTGTTTGCTATTTTGTATTTGTATTTTGTGCTTTGTCAATAAAAAAAAAAAAAGAAAAAAAGAATGCGGCTAAAAGTTTTGCGAGATCTCGGAAAAGTCCGTCTTAATTTTTTTTTTTCTCCCATGTCCCCTGCGGGGCTCCGTAGAAAAAGAATGAGATGGGTGCAGAGATGTATTGAGCATGTGCAAACATAAATGGAAAAAACAGTATAAGAGGCAAAAACAGGCTTTTTACAATTAATGAAAGTCAATAATGGTATGGATGTCTCTTTTAGACAGATTTTCTTGTAATTTCTTTAAGTGGTCTTCAGGAGTAGTTTTCCAGGCATCCTGAAGGACACCCAAAAGCTTTTGGATGTTGGCTAGCTTTTGTTCCCTCCTCTGACAAATTGATCGCACATTGTTTCAATACTGTTGAGGTCCAAGCTCTGGGAAGGCCAATCCATGACAGATACTGTTTCACTGTGGGTGGGGGGGATTTTTAGTTCCATGTGGCGTTTACTTCATTGGCAGTGTGTTTGGGATTATTGTCATGCTGAAAAATGAAGCTACTGCTAATCAGACGATATCCAGATTTGTCAGCTCAAAGCTGCCTATTCACACTAAAAGTAAATGTTTGTGAATCAGACTTTAATACAGGAAATATGTTTAGAAACGTCACTAAAACCAACAGTCCTTAGTATAAAGGGAAGGAGACTTGTCAGTAATTTACATTTGAAAGTATTGTGTTCTCAGTGTCAGTCACTGTAAGAATTAGATAATCTCTTTGATATGTAAATAACCTGAGGTCTGTTGGTGCCGTTAATGACATGTTTTCATTATTAACTAAAGTCTCTAAAGAAGTCCAAGTATAACATTTGGGTCACTTTTGGTCTAATCACACTCAACTGACACAAATCATGTAAGAAATTCAGCCAATCTCTTCCATCTGTTTCACAGGTGAAGCGATGCCTCAGGCTTGTATGAACTTTGAGCCTAACAGAAGGGGAACCTATCACAACAGCCGTAAAACCAATGATCTGATCAACAACACAGGTTTGGTTAATGGAGCAGTTGTTTACAATGGATGCTCAGCTTCTGCCAGCAGAATCAGTAGGAGCACACCAGCTGGCACACAGCATGGTCCTAAACCCACATACAGGATTAACGATTATTTTAACTATGGCTACAAAGGCAAGAGTACAAAAGCAGCACCCTCAGGGACCCTCAAGAAACAAGGATGCAAAATTCCAGCTCTCTGTGATGCCCCAGCATCTGATGGAAACGGCAGTGAAGATCTCCTGAGTGGTAACTCAGCCAAAGTTAGTGCTCCACCCAGTAACATTGACCAAAAGGTACCAGATCCCAGCCTATCGGCGTCAGGGAAGAAGAAAAGGTGGAGGAGATCGAGACACAAGAAGAGGTGCATCACTTATCTTAATCTTAAAGTTCTCAAGTCCAGCCTATATATACCTATATGTGTTGATTCTACTTAAAATCAACACGTTTTTTTAATGGTTTTGCAGTGGACCATTAATAACAGCCCTAGAGTAGCAAGATTTACTACTGCAGAGGCCCTGAGACAGATAAGTAATACGTAATGCTCAGCTGATGGAGATGAGTCAAGTTTACTCCCTTCTGCATAAAAACAAATACAAACATTTGTGAAAGAATGGGTTGTTCTAAAGACCTCATTAAATCTGAGTGGGGTACTGTAATAGGATGCCACTTTTGTAATAAATCAGTTAAGTTTGTAAAGTTCTTCCCTCATAAATTACGAACCATTGCAACTCAGCCCTGAAGTACAGAACAAGGTGCATAAAAGTCAACTGTAAAGTTTGATGGAGGAGGGATAATGCTATGGGGTTGTTTTTTAGGGTTAGCCAGGGTCCTTTACTTCAAGCAAGGGGGGTTCTCAATTCTATGCTTCCAGATTTATGGGAACAGCCTAGGGAATGCCATTCCAGTGGGACTGTGCACAGAGCGAGGGGGATTCAGATGTGTCCATAGATTGAATATGTGAAATTATAAAAGCTCCTGTAGTGCAGACAATTTCACACTATAATTTTGTATTGGAAACAGTCATTAAAAGTATTCCTGTACAAAAATTATACTCATGAAGTAGAAGAATAAATGCTTTCAGTCCCAACTTGAGTGAAGTTTCAGATGAGACGACAGAAAATTGAATGCTTTAGTTATTATTTTAGATAACTGCTTATCTTGCTGTGAGTAACATGTGAGAGTGATATCAATATTCTTGTGCATATCTGTCTCTTAAATCTCCAGCCAGCACAGTATGAACACTAAAAACATAATAGTTAGGCTCAAATCTGTCTGTAGATTTACACACAGAGACTTAAGGGATATCATTGTGTCCAGGTAAAAAGCATAAATCATTGTGAATCCATTTCACTTGTTTCGGTGCAAATTAAAGTGATAACAGATGCATCGGAGCGACATAAACATGTACATGAGCAGCCCGCTGGAGGTTAATTCTTTGCACAAAGGAGCAGATAACCGTCCTGCTGCCCTTCTATCACCCTGACCAGCTGCTCTTGTATAAACAGCCCATCTTCCCATAACCCTTTAATGCTTGAGACTGAGTGGAGAGATGCATCAAAGCTTCTTCTGGATGTGAAGAATGAGTTGTGCATATTGTACTGAATTATTATATTCAGTGAAAACGTATGGGAATGGTAAATTATTTTTTTCATCTCATTCACATAATGACAGCAAGAATTAAAGCATAAAAATACTCTATAATACTCATAAATATAACTTTATTTGTATAGCATTTTTTTTAAAGCACACAGTTACAGTAATTCCAACATTAATGCTTTTGTGCACACATCAGATGTAAACTGTGGCGAAAAATACTGCCACTAACAACCAGAAATGTATTTCAAATATGTAATTAAGTTCCCTTCCCTCTGATTATGGAACACTTTAATTCAGCGGTCCCCAACCCTCGGACCGGTACCGGGCCGCGAGAGTTGAGGCTCAGGTGTGAAATGTATAGTTTTCAGGGTTTTTATCGGTTTTCAGCGTTATTTCGTTATCGTTTTTATCGTTTACTCGGTTTTCCTTGGTCTTTTCGCATGTGTTATGAATAAATTTTCTTTTTTTCGGTACCGGTACTAGTTTTAGTTTGTTGTATTTATCCGCGACACCTTAAAGGCCGGTCCGTGAAAATATTGTCGGGCATAAACCGGTCCGTGGCGCAAAAAAGGTTGGGGACCGCTGCTTTAATTAACATGAGCCCTCTTGCAGAGACAAAGAAGTCGTCTACCCGGAAATTCTTTCACCCGCACCCATAGAAGCGGAGGAAGACTGGGGAAAAGAGATCCAGGAGGGCACGCGCTCTGACTGGAAAAACATGTGTTTTGGGGTCAGACCTTATGGTAAAGAAAAAAACATTTTCATGACATCTACTCTCTTTACAGTACTGAATTTAAATGTCTTAGTTATTATATACATGCATATGTAATAAGTTATAAATTTATGTTGCTGTAAGGTTGATTACTGAATATATCTTCACCACTGAGGTCAAACAAGGAAATTTTAAAGTTTACCTGATGTGTATTAATAGTAGTAGTAGTCATTACCTTTTCTGTCATAAAGGAAAACTGCTGAAACCAAAGTCCTTAGAGAAGCGAGTCTTGCCACACAGAGCCACTTTGAAATGGCTCATTGCAGTTATAAAGTGTTATCTACATTTCCTTTCATTTAAATGGTCAAATGTGCATAAAAGTGCCAGGATATATACTAAATTAAAAATGAATATTAGAAACAGCAAGTTTCAGTCCTTCAGCATCCTGTTTTCATTGAAGCTGATGTAGGTGTCAGTACTACTTTTAGGATTCAGGCTATGACGTGTGTTGCTGCCTGTTTCAGGTCCAGAAGACGTCCTCCGTTTTGCTTTGCAGGACCTGACACTGAAGCAAAGGGACACAGCGGCCCTGCCCGTGTCAGCCAGTTACACACCAGCGGTGTACCACCCGCACCCCCTGATATGGTCCCGTCACATCATTCCCACTGAGCCAGACCAATTCGCAGACGCTGACTAGTAAGCTGGGCGTATGCCTATATGTTAGAATAATGGTTGATATGAGAATTAACAACATCTGTTTCTAAAATATTTGTTTCATTCTCATTTGGTTTAGTGGAAAACATTAAATTTAACTTTATTGGTAAAAGATTGTGCGGTGGAGTCTAGGTTACCATCTGGTTGTTTTTTATTGTAGGTTCTATTTTATATTTAAAATTCAGGTTTTATATTTGTTTTATATTACAACAAAATACTTTGGATTTTGTGATCTTAAAGGATGGTTTTATTACAACTACTACTTTTAGTTTCATTGCTGCAGTTAGTGCTGTTTCTCACACAGGTCATGCATTTCCTGTTTCGTTTTCATCTTATATTTCCATTCTTTTTCTTGTCTGTGCTAAAAGAGCAAAATACTAGTTTTAACTGTTTCTTTGTGTTTTAAAATGCCTGAAGTTAATACCATGTTGTTATGAGTTGCTCATTTGAGCTGAAAGATCTGTTTAATCTGTTTATAAACACCCCCTGTTCACAGCAAGTACATGAAGTAACTATTTTATTTTGACACTCATGGAATAGTCGATTTAACCAAGAAAGTATGGTTTGATTATGTAATAAGAACGTGATTTTCTGGTTGTTCATATCATTTTTATTACCATAATAAATCACATTTTCTTCTAACTTGTGCTTAAACCCTGCATTTTTTCATCGCCACTGTCAAAAAATGTTATTAAACAAGAAGGCCCACCTTCTTTTCACCATTTAACCACAAACAAATGGATTTGAAACCTTACCATCTGTTGCTACTTAACGGCTCTTTAGAAGCAATAATGGCTTCTGGCCACTAGATGGCAGAGTGGATATAAGATTTTGCATTCTGCTAGTTATTTCCATACACCTCAGGGAGTTCAATGGGTTCATTCCCAAGGACTTGAGAGACAGAGGCATTTACTTGCATAGTGCTCAGCCCATTTCTCCCTGGTGTTGAATTCAGAATGCAATAAGACACTGAGCTGATTATTGCCATTTAGTTGTACTAAATATGTTTACAGATATTTTTATAATCAAATGGGTCCATTTAAAATGTTTTAATATGAAGTAGCAATTAGTAACAAGTAACAATTTTCATAATGCTTTTTTTCTTTAAACACAATAGTAGATCTGAAATGAATCAATCAAAACCTGTTCAAGTGCAGATTTTCAGCTCTAATTCAAGCAGCTGAACAGAAATACTGCCTCAGGTGTTGAGGAATTACCACCATCTATACCCCGTCCCCTATTTTCGGGGACTCAAATGTATTTAGACAAATTAACTTAACAAATATTTTAGATTTCTTTGTTGAGGATCCTTCACAAGTAGTGACTGCCTGAAATTTGGAATTCATAAACATGACCAAGTAATAGGTTTCCTCCTTTGTGATCCTTTGCCAAACCTATACTGAGGCTGTCTTCAGTGTTTGTTTGAAGGATTTTAGGCCATTATGTTTGCTTTAAGCGAGTGGAATGCTGTTCTGTCAGGTTCAGATCAGACCAAATAACAGGTTTCCTCCTTTGTGATGCTTTGCCAGACCTATACAGTGACTGTGTTCAGATGTTGTTTGAGGAGCTTTAGGCTCTTTATGTTTCCACTCAAAGCATTCTGTCAGGGACAGATCAGGTAATTGATTGCAGAATAATCCACTTCCTGAAGTTTAAAATGTCCTGGGTTGCTTTCACTGTATATTTAGTTTCATTGTACATTGTCTGTCTAGTAAACTTTGCTACATTTGTCTGAATTTTACCAGCAGTTATATCCCTAAACACAGAATTCATCCTGTGTCTTCTGTGTTTTAGTGACCCAGTGAAAGGCATACATGACCATGCATCACACTGCCTCTAGTGTGTGTTACAGAGTATGTGTCAGATCATGAGCTGTTAAAAGCATACTCCATACTTTACTCTGGTACGGGCAGATCTTAGCTTCCTCTCTTACAGATATTGTTGGATAAATGGCCTTTCATTTTTTGGTTGTTTGTTCTGCAAAATTGCAGATCTGGCATTGCTGTTCAAAAACCCGAGGAGTGGTTTAAATCTTGTAGTGTTTGAAGCCTTCCCTTTATCTCTTTGTGTTATGTTGTTCAGCAGAGGATGAAACTTGTGAATTTTTTTTTCCCATGGAAAGGATCCTGTGATCATCCTCATTGTTGTCTTCCATAAACAATCAGACTTTATTATGTTGCGATGTGCGAAGCTCATGTGAGCTCTTAATTTTTGTACCTGAATTATTTCTATTGTTTCTCCACATTTTCTCCATTATCTTTTTGGTGGTTTTGAGTTCTTTTGTTTGTTTGTTTTTCTTGTTTGTTTTTTTTTTAATTCTGAGGATGGCTATTCGACTTGCCTTTTACCTGCCTAATTGATTAAAAAATACAATTAAAATCTCCTTGCCTGTTGATAAACAGCTTTTGAATAAATAGTCCATTACATTTGACCACTTAAAATAGAACACTAATAAAGTAAATATTAAAAAAATATAATAACAATCTTTTTTAACCCCTTGAATTAAAGCTCAAATTCCATAGTTCAATAACATCATGCCAAGTTCTGCCGAAACATTTCAATACTTTACACCATGTTATTGCTGACGGAGACTGACCAGTCATTGAGCACAACCTAAATACCAATGAAATGGTCATAAAAGTTTCAGACAGTGTCGAAAATGGGAGAAAGGTGGCCTCAAGTTCTTCAAAATATAGAGATGATTCAGTCTGGATGTGTCACTGTTTCAAAGGTTATTGTGTTCCATGTCTCAACAGAACGGAAAAATTTGCACGTTGTCTCCGTGTCTGTGTAGGTCTACTGGGGACTGTTTGTTTGCTACCTAGGGTTTGTGGCATAGGTTAGATTATTTACTTTAAATTATTTAGTTTTATCATAGATATTTTTAGTTTTAGGTTTTTTTTTAGTTTTTATTATAGATATATTATTTATTTTATTTTGTAAATCTGTGAGCTAATGCAGATGTTTTTCTCACCGCGTCCCTATGATGGCCTCATAATAGCCCTAGAAACTGCTCGAATAGCTTGTAGCCTGCACACACCTGAACAGGATTAAGCGATACAAATTGGATGGATGATTTCCTGATTGTTCATTTTAATCTGTGCTTGTCTCCATCTGTTTGAAGCATTCGTTTCCAGGAAGCTGACCCATTCTGAAAGTCATTTTTAATTTACTGTAGCGATCATCACTCTTTGTAAACTTGGCTAACCCTACAGTGAAAATCCCCTGCAAAGCAGAATTCACATATGTTATTTGTTTGATCATAGACAGTTGATAAACACTTGTGGTCACGAATAGCTGCCTTCTGCAAAAAGAATCCAAAAATCCCAAAACAAACTTGGTGTCACTTTGACAAGATGCTCCTTTTGACATGAAATATGTCACTTTCACTGACTTTACATATGATCTTCTTTTCTAAAAATGTGTTTCTACATTCAAAGTCAACCTAAACGTGCTGGGTCTGTACCCAAAGACATCTGTTACTCATAGTCGTGGTGCTCACTTTTAGCTCTGAGGTGCTGCTTCACATTTGTAACCACCATTTGGCTTTCAAGGGATTTCCCTGAATGCTGAAGTAAGCTGTAATAGTTTTGCATTACCATTTTGAGGGGGTGGCGATGGGAGCTCTAATGTTAAGAAATGGCATGTTTGATAACATGTTGTAATCTCTATGAGGGATTAATACATCTATATGTCCCAGTGGACCCTTTACCACATCCTGTATTTGGACAAATAAGTAGATACAAAGAACCAGCCCTGCCCTGCTTGCCCTCCTACGTCCTCATTGTTGTTCATAATTCATCTGTTTTCATTGTTTTCCTTCCTAGAGTTCATCTTTCAATTGAAACAAATTAGATTGACGTTCAAACACTGCACTCGCAGTTCACTGGCCAGCTCACGATATGGGATAATGATGAATTCTTGCCAGATATCCTCTAATTGTTGTAAAAATGTTCTCATGCTGACATGACTCTGGGAAATCAGCCTGAGGTCTTAACAGCTACATTTCTCATATGTGAATCACCCCCCAGTTATTTCATCTGGATCCGGTGTGACCAGTAATTTAGCATTCATCGTCTTTATTGATCTGGCAACATAATGGTTTGTTAGGCTGGCACATGAAGAGACCCAGGAGGAGACAGGAAGCAAGAATGTGGTCAGTTCAATCCCCTGCAGCTAACTAAAGCAAACACACTGCGGTAGTGGATGGATGTTTGTCACAGTACTGACCATAATACTAAGTCAGGGGTCTGACTTTGATAACCTTGTGTATTTATATTTTTCAGTTATTTACTATATGGTCTTCCCAATGTAATTATAATCAATCAAAGAAATAAAAGAAAAATATTTTCATAAAAAAAAAAAAAGTAAATTATATCATAAGATGGCTATAGACATATCATCATAATAATAACATATAATAATTTGATTATAAATTCTCAAAAGTACATTTATTCCTTGTTCCTTCTCATAAAAGTTTTATATGCTGTCTTTTTTGTTTTCATATACCAATAATCAGATATAATCTGCCTCTTTAACTGATGTTCAGAGTTAAATGTCTTAAACTAGTATTTCAGCTGAATACAAAGGAGCATTCAGATTTCATCAAATACATGTGTACACATTTTAGTCTTCTAGTACAAAACCTTGCACACATTATGTAGAGCTCACTTATCTAAGGAATGTTTGAATACGGAAGTTGATTTTTTTTGTTTTTTTTAAATAGTCACTTACATACAGATGTGTTCCTGTTTGTAAGTAACATTTTCGTGTGTGTGTCTGAAACATGCTGGTTTTGGCTAACGGACATTATTTATTTGCACATCATCTAACCTGATTGTACTCAATTATTGTCCATGTTAATGCAAGCATCCAGCACATTAGCAACATCTGTAAATGACAGAAAATAAGGAAGAGCATATTGAATCAATTTAAGCAACAAATCTGCCAGTCAAAAATATTCATGGATGTACTAATGTTTGTTAATTTAGGCTTTTTCTGCAGGATGAAAATGGAGTATCAATATTTTACAGTATATTGCATTGTATTTGTGAGGTACCTTCCTAGACAGAGGTACTTTTAACTAAGAAATGGAACCAAATATTAAATGTGCAGCATTTTATAACAACATTAGAATAAGTTTTTCAGCTTGCACATCTTTCTTCCTAATCCAAATATTGTTGTTCCACCAGCTGACACAAATTATTCTGTTCCCGTATATATGGTCCCATGTAAACAATCTGTACTATTTGTTCTATCAATAGGATGCAGACCCGCCTTCCTCTACCTCTAAATTACCTCCCACCATGCATGATAAATTGTACAGCCAGTTCAGAAAGGCATCTAACGCTGTATTCTTCCTTTGTGACTCACCTCCAGTCATTGCTTTTTCATCTCGCTTCAGTGTGTCCGGTCATTTTCTGTGCCTTCTCTTGAGTGATCTTGTAATGATGTGTTGGCAAGTAGAGAACGATGCAGTACCGCCAGAACTAACCACTACAAAAACATAAATCGGCAGTTTTCGGGGTGCAGAGATTCCAGTAAATTTGAACAGATACTAGCAGTCAACTAGTTAAAATTGCTTAAAGATGGAAATTTCAAGACCTGTTGGAAAAATATCCTCAGTTACTTGTGATCTGTGCCAGTTTAATTTAATTTGGGATTTTTATTATTTTGGCAGGATTAAATATAATGACTTGTTGGCATTTTTAAACCTCAACTTTAAGGAAATGGTGGATGGCTTTTATGGTTTGTTTTTGACTGTGAGGATGAGAAGACTCTGTTGAGTTTCCCTGTTGTTAGTTTCTGCAAAGCCACTTGTATCGCTCCCAAAGAAGAAGGCTCATAATTTCCTGTCATTGTGACTTGACCCAGTAGGAAGACAGCCAGAGTGCAGAGATCTGGGTGACAGACCATCAAGAAAAAAACCCACACACAGCCTGTGGAAATAGCTGGCAGTAGTGACTGTAAAGGTTGCAATAGCCTGATGACAAAGCACTCTGTTTCTTAACTTTGTGATGAAATAAAAAGGTTCTGCAATGCTCCAGGCAGTCCTTCCAACTAGGTGAGCTTATTACACACTAAATAATTTCAAAGCTTTAACTCTGAGCAAGGTTATTGATGTTTATATTTCAGAACACGGGCTCTGCAATTAAAGTCTTAGCATGTTAATGTTTATTTTTTGGTGGATTGCTCTGAAAGGAGCCATTGCCACATCTGGTGAGCAGAGGAAAGGCTAATGAATTTTGCTGAGTCAGAGTGATTGGAATTTGCATGGACTGAAATCTTCACCATATGGTGAAACTGGAGCACTGCACAAGTGCTGCAAGCCTGCGTCTGGTAAAATCACTTCCTGAGTGTGAAAGTAATGCTTTTGTAGTCCATTCTTGCGGTAACATGATGACTTTTATTGGAGTACAGTTGAGGAAATACGTATGTTTTAACATTAATCCCTCCTGACATGAATTAAGGCAGCATTTGATGGTTATGATGAGGTCCAGTTTGCTTCAGCGTTATCAAAAAAGTCTGTTTAACATCACACGGCAACACTTTTCCACAAAGAATTCGTAGGACAAAAGGAAAATTTGTCAGTGCCATTCACAAACAATATTAGCTTTGTACTTTGAAATGGTCTCTGCTTATAATACACTATTGTATTCTTGTCATGGCCTGCTCTGCTACATAGCAGTATTTAATCTTAAATTCACCGCATTGTAGTTGTTGCTTCAATAGTCACCTTATACTAAAACTGTAAAAATAAGTGAATACTGTTGTTTGAGTAACAGTCTAAGCAAACTGTGGATGAAAACGTGCACGATAATTATCTCTTCAGCAGCTAGTCGAGCTTTGCTTTCAAGGTGCTGGAAAGCTGAAGCTTTATTTAAACGCCAAATGACGCTGACCTTAATGTTCACTCCATTCCTCTGACCCTTACTACCGGTTTTAGGATGAGGTAACTGAACAGCCTGTAATTAGACTGTTATTCATCACTATGCGGGCATCAGTGATTGCCTGCAGTACCGTGCCAGGCCCAGACAGCGGCAGTGTTTGTCAGCCGTGCACCCACTGGCCCTCTGGCATGTTGGGATGCTGGGCTCGTAGTTTGGCTGGCTGCTACACACCGGCCTGTGGCGACCTGTCTGGCTACTCTGCCTACCTGTTTCTCTTCTACTTGTCTGCCTTTATCTGTCTTCTTACCTGTTTGGTAACCTCTTACTGACAGTCCGTCTTGTCTTTTTGACAGACTACTCTCTTAGCTGTCTCCATGGACATCTGCCGTCCAGTTGCAATTTTTTTGCCTTTCCTCCTGCCTGTCAGTATTGCTGCAGAGGCTGCCCAGCTGTCACTCTTTCCTCCTTGCTGCTCTTCTTTTGTCTGTCTATCTGCCCTGCCGCCTGTCTTGTCGTCTGGCTTCCCAACCGGGGGATGTCTGGAAAGGTGCTGGATAACAAGCACCCTGCAGACCGACCACTCACTAGAACAGAGGCGTGGAGAGAAAGAGAGGGGGTAGGAGGTGGCTGTGGCAGATGAAAGGAGAGATAAATGGAGAAAAAGGAGGAGATGAGTAGGGAGGGAGCACACAGAGTTAAAGAGGGTGTGGAGAGCAATCCTGAGAGGCAGAGAATGAGCGAGCACATGAAGATAGACAAGCGTTAAGGAGGAACAGAGGTAGACGACGAAGGCAGGGTGAAGCAGATGGATAGGTGGGAAAGCAGAGCGCAGTGAGTGAAAGCAGTAGTGAGTCGAGGGATCGGGAGACAGACAGACAAGGCATGCTGCTTATTAAGAGGCTTACACACCACGGCTGTTCTGTTATTGAATTAGTGTGCGAGATGTACTGTTAGTCTGAAGAGCAGAACTGTGACTCTATGGGGATTTTACATGCACAAAAACACACATCCTAGCACTCCGTGTCTCTCACATTTTCTCTCACACTCTCTTTTACACATGCACACCCACACAGGCAGTTATCTAGTGTCAGACTCCTGTGCCTCTGCACACAGGCGTTGTGATGAGGCTTGCATCTGAATTACAGATGAGACCATCTAATGTAAAGTGCTGTAGTCAGAGACTCATTTGTATACATAACTTTGACTCTAGTTAATCCCATCAAGACACCCTGGGCCTGTCTTTCTATATAATGCTGTGGTCAAATGCCCTGCTTAAACCCTCTGAACAAATAAACAGGGATACAGGGCATCATCTGAAGCTGTACTCTGAAATGTAAAAATTAGATATGAATCTGTGTAGGATTCAATTAATCAATAAATTTTTTTCTGTCAAGAAAATGTATTCAACAAGCAAAAATGCCCAAAAAATTCTGCTTTCCTACATTTTATAGAAATATACCTTTTTACAGAGGAAGTTTTGGACCGTCTTCAATGAAGGTCCTCAGTTTTTGTTTACTGAGGTTTCATTTACTTCAGACCATCTGGCCAAAGGACCAGTGAGCTTATGCAATAGCAGGGTGTCCATTGTCCATTCCTCCATCCATCTGTTACTACACAGTTTACAAGAATTGCTTGTCCTTAATCTTAAGTGCGTTGGACCAGTGAAATTTTCCTTGTCTGTCAATGTAAAGAAGCCCACACTGTCCTGTAGTTAAAAAAAAAAAAAAAATTAATTCACAGACATCTCTATAGTTGATAGGTTGCTCTTTTTCTCCATTTAATTATTTACCGATTGCTTAATTACTTTGGTGTAGTCTCAATGGCCATGGGGGAAGTCTTTATCAGTAGAAAAAGTTGAAAACCTTACAGCTAAAACTCCAACAGTGGGGCAGATTAGAGCCTTGCTGGGCCTATTCTGTCAACTTTGTCTTATGTTCGACCCTCCTGTCTTACAATAACCTGCAAATTGCGTTAAGTCTTGACCCAGATGAACTACTGCTTCATTGACATTCTGGTTGTTTATCAAAAAAAAACCCACCTTTTTTTTTGGTTATTTTGTTTTTTGGCAGATAAATGACTACCGCCCAGCAGCACTCACCCCCATCATCACAAAGTACTTAGAGCAGCTGGTCCTAGCACACTTCAAATCCTGTCTCCCCCCCACCCTGGACCCCCACCAATTCGCATACCACCAGAACAGGAGCACAGAGGATGCAGTCTCCATCGCACTGCACTCTGTCCTCTCACACCTGGACAACAACAACACCTAAGTCAGAATGCTGTTTATAGACTTCAGTTCAGCATTCAATACAATCCACCCCTCACAACTCATCAGGAAACTGACAGACCTGGCCATCAGTTCCCTCATATGCAAATGGTTACTGGACTTCCTGACCAACCGCCCCCAACATGTCCGGCTGGATAACCGCTGCTCATCTACAATCACAATGAACACTGGTGTACCACAAGGCTGTGTGATGAGCCCTTTCCTCTACTCCCTCTTCACCCACGAATGCAGACCTGCTGATGGTTCCAACACCATCATTACATTTCCAGCTTCAAGTTCCTGGAAGTTCACATCTCCGGGGATCTCATCTGGACGACCAACTGCTCCAAGCTGGTCAAGAAGGCTCACCAGCGCCTCTTCTTCTTGAGGACTCTGAGGAAGAACCACCTGTCCTCAGACATCCTGGTGAACTTCTATCGCTGCACCATCGAGAGCATTCTGACCAACTGTATAACAGTCTGTATGGGAACTGCTCTGCCTCGGACCGGAAGGCGTTGCAGAGGGTTGTGAAAACTGCCCAACGCATCGCCGGAGCACCACTTCCTGCCATAAAGGACATCTACAGGAAGCGGTGTCTGAAAAGGGCTGGGAAAATCATCAAAGACCCCAGTCACCCATCACATGGACTCTTCACCCTCCTGCCCTCTGGGAGGCGCTACAGGAGCCTCCGGACTAAGACCACCAGGTACCGGAACAGCTTCTTCCCCACAGCTGTCAGACTCCTGAACTCTGCTTCCTGACATCTGACCCACACACACCCACAGCCACCTACACACACAATGGACAACTGTACCCTCATACACACAATAATAACATGGACTGAACAACCACTCTCAACCACTAGCACTTTATATAGCCTCTGTAGAAATTATCCACATATCTCACTTACCTTAACTGCACTACTGTATAATTCTGTGTAAATAATCATTCTGTACAATACGATAATTTTTAAATCTACAACTGTTTATAACCTGCATAGTTCACATTTCTGTATAGCTGTATATCTCATATTTCTGTATAGTTTTTCATATTTATATCCTGTACATAGCTTGTACTCACTACAGCCTGTACATACTTATAGTTATAGCATATTCATAACATACTTCATACCGTGTACATTATAACATACCATAATAGACCCATTTCTGTAATATACTCACATATCTATATTATTGCTAATATATATTTGTAATATATCTATATCATGGCTAAAGCACTTCTGGATGGATGCAAACTGCATTTCGTTGCCTTGTACCTGTGACATGTGCAATGACAATAAAGTTGAATTCTATTCTATTCTATAAATTACTATTTAAAAAATAAAGTAGAGATGAGACAATTCAATTCAATTTTATTTATACAGCACCAAATCACAACAACTGTCGCCTCAAGGTGCTTTGTACAGTACAATAGATCCTACAATAGTACATACAGAGAAAAACCCAACAATCATATGACCCCCTATGTGCAAGCACTTTGGCAAAACTGGGAAAGAAAAACTCCCTTTTAACAGGAAGAAACCTCCGGCAGAACCAGGCTCAGGGAGGGGCGGCCATCTGCTGCGACCGGTTGGGGTGAAGGAAGATAGGATAAAACGAGTAGGAGGAGCAGGATTTTGGATGCAACCCAATTCTGGATTTAACAGGGAGCTGATGAAGAGAAGCCAATATAGGAGAAATACGCTCTCTCTTTCTAGTCCCTGTCAGTACTCTTGCTGTAGCATTTTGGATTAACTGAAGGCTTTTCAGGGAGTTTTTAGGACATCCTGATAATAATGAATTACAGTAGTCCAGCCTAGAAGTAATAAATAATACATGAATACATGTATATGTACTAGTATTTCAGCATCACTCTGGGACAGGATGCTTCTAATTTTAGAGAGATTGCGCAGTGGAAGAAAGCAGTTCTACATATTTGCTTAATATGTGCATTGAAGGACATATCCAGGTCAAAAATGACTCCAAGGTTCCTCACAGTGTTACCGGAGGCAAAGGTAACACTGTGGTTTTAAGACATTCCTGCAGTTTAACTATTTGGTGTGTGTTATCTGGCTTCATGGATAGATAGAGATGGGTGTCATCTGCATAGCAGTGAAAATGTATACTATGTCTTCTAATGATACTGCCTAAGGGAAGCATGTATAATGTAAACAGAATTGGTCCTAGCACTGAACCCTGTGGAACTCCATAATTAACTTCAGCATGTGAAGAAGACTCCATTTACAAACTGGACAAATTGGACTCTATTAGATGGATATGATACAAACCACTGCAGCACAGTACCTGTAATGCACACAGCATGCTCTAATCGTTCTAATAGAATATTATGGTCAACAGTATCAAACGCTGCACTGAGGTGTTTCAGGACAAGCACAGAGATGAGTCCACTGTCAGAGGCCATAAGAAGATCATTTGTAACCTTCACTAAAGCTGCGTCTGTGCTGTGATGAGCTCTGAAACCTGACTGAAACTCTTAAAAATAAAATTTCATTTGTGAAGAAACACCCTTCAACCATCTTATGAGTGTTAATGTTAAATACTTTGTCCACTAGAAAGCACTCTACAACTTTCGTGTTGGCAGCGTATTTGGAATGCCACAAACATGAAAACGTGATCCAAAACAGATTTTGCCAGAACATAAACGAGTAATCCACGACAACAGAAAAATTATTATTTTTAGACTTTCAGAGCACACAAAAAATGTGTGGCATATGTTTTTATCTTTTGTGATTTTAAAAATACAGATCCACTGATACAGAAGCTTTTTACTTCACCAAATATCGGTGTTGGCCTTTAAAATTCTATATCGGTCAGGCTTTGCTTATGATTAAGGAAAAGAGGTTAGCTGCGGGTCACTGACCGGTCTTTTGGATCAGTTGCACAATGACTGCCAGCAATTTTCCTCTACTAGTCAGGGATTACTCATTTCTCGTGAGTTGCTGGCTGTTGCTTGGTGGTCACCAGCTGATGTCTAGACCTGTGGGACTGGGCCCTAAGCTAGTAATTTCATGATGTTTCATGAGTCTTTTATATGAGTGTACAGTAGATGTAGGTAAAAAAACAGGTGGTTTTTTTCATTGAAATTTCTCACAGATATTTAAACTGAACTCCCTCTGCCTTTCAGTGGAGTGATCACTCAAAGTCTTAGCCTACATGCTATTTTGCTGAGCTTGTAATTTTATGTGTGTGCGTGCATCGACGAGTGAACTGGAAAGGAGGGGAGCAGCAGGGGGATTTTGTATCACCGTCTACGTGTCTTTGATCATCAGGGAAGAACCCAAAGTCTTCATTTTCTACATTGCTCTGTGAAGCAGTAAGAGGAGTTGCAACTAGCTAGCTTGCACCTCCCACACCCATTTCTACAATACACAGACTCTGTGCATCATACATCACACAGGAATCTGCCCTTTTAAAGATGAATTACATCCACTTTCCTGTCTCTGCCTCTCCCTTCTTCTAATGCACACAGGAACAGGCTAATACATGATCAGGGCCAAGGTTCTTCAACTTTTCTGCCATCCATTCAGAAAAATAACCCCTGTTTTTTTTGTTCCACCAATCTTACTCCCTCGTCTGTCTCAGGCCATGTGTTCTCTTTCCATGCCTTTTGTAGCTGTGGTCATTGGAGCCATCTTTGCAGCTGTATCTACAGTCATAACCAACTTTCCGAAGGGGAAGGCCCATCAGACAGCACATAACAAAGGAATGTGACCTCACTGTCACAGCTGATAGAGTTATCTGTGGCCTTGTGTGTTGCAGTGGCTGGTGGTGAATTTCAGCTGTTTGCGACTTGATTAGATTTCAGGTAGTCTTTCAATACAAGCTTGGTATACTGTGGAGGTTCTCACATTGAGTGATCCCTCCCCATGACCTACAGTGTAATATATTTCTTTACTCTTGGGCTAAAGTCAAATACTGTGTGGCAGTGTCATGATGGCTACAAAAATGCTTTTATTTGGATATGAGAGGCCACATCCTTCATTTGTACAGGAGCTACAGGATTCCTTTGAAGTTTTAAGAAGTATTAAAGTTTATTTCTTTAGAAAGAACAAAACTAAAATTGAGTATAACATTAGTGCAGACAGGCTGTAAATTCAGTCACAGTCCCTTAAAATCAACTATCTCAGTGCCAGGTGATGGATCAGCTGATGCCCTTTTATTGGCATTTGGCAAATATCATGCAGTGCACACTATTTAACATGCTTCAGCCTGCTGGCAATTGTTCTCTATCTGCAAGCTGCTTTGAGGCCCACCTCCACCCCAGCTCCTCCTCTCTTTGCTATCGGATGATTTGCTATCTGAATTCTTTGCTGGGGTCTTGCTGCTGTGCTCTCTGCCTCTGCCAATCCATGTATCCACATGAAAGTATGGAAAGGTGTGAGAGACTCCTCAAATATAAATGACTGCAAATGGAAATTAATCATGTTTTTTGTCTTTAGTGGCCCAACTGAAGCGAATCAATTGTCTTAAATAGTATACCGGTATGTTACTTTGTGGATTTTGGGTTACATTTGATTTCACATAGCATGTTATTTACACTGTCATAAACAAAAGAGAGCAAAGGAAGCTTGCAAGAATGGGAAATACAAACCTAATGGCACATGACTCCAAGATGAACTATACCAGGAACAGCTCGAGACAACTTCCAAGATGTGCCAAAAGAACATGGGCTTTTCACTGACTGCTACACTGAGGACTGAAGTATTGGGGGTTCTGCAAATGATAACTCTGCACAAGTCAACAGGCATCCTTCACACACTTTTCAAGGCAATGTTTCCTGCCTTAGAACATGTAAGACTTTCCCTGTGACAGAGCTAAAAGACAATGCATTAGGTCTGAAATTGTTTGTCTGTTGTAAAGTAATAGTTGTTCTTAGTTTTAGTCTTTAAATGATTAATTTAATTTTTGAAAAAAGTATATTGCACATATTGAAAGCAGCCGGTTGTTGAGGTGGTCTGGGCATCTGATTAGGATGCCTCCTGGGCGAAGTGTTCTGAGCACGTCTCTCTCGGCCTGCCTGGGGAGGTGGAGGAGGTGACTGGGGAAGGGAGGAAAAAACGGTGGAAAAGGGGTGCTTAGGCTGCTGCCCTTGTGACCCAGCTCTGGATAAGCAGTAGAAAAATGGGTGGACGGATGTATAGCGCTTGCTACTTTTGCTACTACTGTGAATTAAAACAGTGGCTGTTGGCACGCCATGCATGCAAGTTTTAAGTCTGACTTGGTCGCTTCTTTCAGGATCATACACATAGGAGTGTAAAGATGTGATCACGGTTTTATGGTTTATCAAGTCTGTCACTTATGTCTCTTTATGAAGCAATCAGGAAAGTAATTTTGAAGTTAAAGTCCTAATATTGATTCATATGTCATTTTAGCAACATATATTATTGTGCGCTCTCAAGAAATTACTTGTAGTTTCGGCTTGGTGTCCATTAACGTTGTCAAGTGAGGCTTATGTATGACGTTTATATATCTCCTTAGGACAAGCTCCAAAGTTTCCATGTTTCTTCCTTTAGCTCCAGATGCATGATGTCATCCTTTTCAAGTTCTGAGGCACATTAAAAAGTGCTCGCATTAGATCCGGCTCTAAAAGTACCAGATCTTAAAGGGTTAACATACATGCACAACTCTCTAAAGGCTCACTTTGGTTAATCAAAACCATTCTTTCATTATGTGCTGTATAAATCACTTTGTAGCCGTCTGTCAGCAAAGTATACAAAGAGGAATAGGATCCCCCACATAGTAATTAACGTGGATATGGTTTGACATAAACCCCTGTCAAAGATCTCTCTTAACACTGATGGAAAACAGAGCTGTCTGCCTCTGAATTTTTGGCACAGCGTGAGCAGAAAAGTGGGCATCTTGTGGAACGACACCTCTGTGCCTGTGGCATTGTAACCTGGCACCAGCTGCAGAGAGATGGCAGCAGGATGGCAGTGTAGCAGGCAGACAAACAGAGGGAGCGGGCACTGTATCCAGGACAAGCAAGGTCGCCGCCAGGTTGATTGAGTGCTTGTAGGCGTAGGTGACCTCCTTCGCTTCCCCTTAGTGGCAGAAGACAGGAGAATGAGGGGAGGATGAAGCAGGAGAGGAGAGGAGGGAGCTAAGATTTTGTATTGCTGCTGTCTGTCCCACTTTCACCCTCCCCTCTCTCACACTTTCTCTTTCTCTCACCATCTCTGTCCCTGTTGTCACACAGACACACTCTTTATTCCCATACACTTACATATTTACACACTACAACGGAGTATACTCCCATACACACTTTTCAAGGCATTCACGCATACAGCGTTCATGCTTGTTGTACTTTGGTGTGTCTGCCACACCACATATAAACACACTGGACCTTGACCGTGTTCATTGCATAGCATCGAAGCGACGCCCTATAATTTAGAGCTTATGTTAAGTTAATCTGTTACTTTCTCTTTGTGTGTGCCACTACATTCAATGCAGCCAACTGCAGCTTTTATAAAAGCCATATTATTGTGCATTAGCGCAGCCGTGGTTGGCACACAGCATTGATCATTTGACAATCGCTTTGACAGACGAGCAGGTTAGTGAGTCAGCGGGCATGCACGCACGTCCGTGTGTGTCAAGTGGATCTGCCACTGAAATGTAACAGACAGGCTTAAAACCTGGCCGTCATATGCAAACCTGAAAAGCACAGCGGGGCTGAGAAGTCTAGAGCAGAGAGGAAGTGGAGGTGGAAAATGGAGATTTAAAGTAATAGTTTAGGAGATATGCTAATTGGCCCCTACAGCTACACCTGTAGGGTAAATATAAAGAAATAGGTTGCAGCCAATTAGCTCAGCTACACCTCTGTATATATTGATATAATGGTGGTGCTCTTATTAAATATGGCCAAAGTTTTAAATATTGAGGTTGGAGTATGTACAGGTAATTGCCATGAGCCAAAAGCTTAGGCTTCAGACTGCTCTAAACACTCCTTTTTGGACAGTTTTTTTGAGTGGGATGGGATAAACTAAATATATCAGGAACACACCTCTTACTGTGTACAGAGCTCCATTCACCTGCTGTTCAACCTTGTGTTTCCGAGGGGCAGCCAATGATAAGAATGCTGACTTAGAGGGGAAGGGGGAGTGGAGCTAAAATGTCTTGTTTTAGACAGTGTGTACACTTTGGAGCTGCACTGAGGCCCAGTAAATCATGCAAAACTACTCTAGAAGAGTCCAAGAATATGAATATGGTGCTGAAGCATAGTAGGTCCCCTTTAAAGACCTGAAACAACTTGTCCGAAAGTAACATATTCTTGGCTGTGGTGCAGTTAAATTTCACCAGTTTCCCTGAAACCTCACTGTGAAAACGAGACTAGATCTAAGTGCTCATCATCTCATGGTTGAAGCTTCTTATTGGGTTTAAAGATGTCAGTAGCATCAAAGCTACCGTTTGTTCCATGGCAGTAAAGCAAATTGGCATATCTCCCCAAGTTTTTCCTTAAACAGAGCAGCAGTTGTTCACAATGTTTTTTTGTTTTTGCATTGAGTTCTTTACACACACCCCAACCTCCCGGACTCTTTCTTCATTTAACATTTGAATCCTTAGTTGTCTGTCTTTGTGCCTTTGCTCAGGTATGTGTCTCTTCCGTCCATTCCCCTTTTCCACCGTTTTCTCCAGTGTTTGTTCCTTCAGTCTCTAGAATAAGCTTTTTAAAATTCCCCGTGCTCCTCAATGGCCTCCAATACCGTTTAAATGTGTTTTGCGTGTTTTCTCTCCTCATGCACGGCTTCCCATTTTCATTCAGCTGCAAATTGGTCTGTGCAGGGCTTTAGTCGCCTGCTGGATACAAGGAACATTTCTCGCTCTTTTCCCCTCTATCACACATCCACACAACACCTCACTCCAGGCTGTGTTTTTAGTGCCACGATAGGTGTGCATGCTTTGTCTGGAATTGAGACTTCCGGATGTTTCTAACAGGTGGCCTTCGACACTTTGTATCAGAGTCTGGTGAGATGCGAGGCTGGGATGATGTGTGCGTATATGTATGTGTGCTGGAACTGAGCCCTGTATCCTCTGGGGGGGTCATCAGGGTCACTTACTGTAAACAGATCTTCGTGGGCATCAGCAAATCCCCTGGCTGGAGTGTGTGCTCTTTACCATTCTGTAATTTTCTATTTCACATACACACAAACACATACAAGGCAGGCAGGCAAATAAACACGCCCACTCATGCATTCACACATATTTCTTATCTGCTGGACAGAGGCTTTAGTCGCTCTCTCTGTGCACACTGTCACAGAGTTTCTCTCTCCCTCTCTTTCGCTACCCCTTTCCCTGACAGCGGGGCCTCCCGCTTGCTTTACTGTTTCCAGGAAGCGGGTAAAACCAGTCTTGAGTTTCCCTCCCCACCGTTCCAAGCTTCCAGGTGGAGAAAATAGACTCTGCAGTCGCCCTTGTCCAAATCTGTCCCCACGTTGGAGTGGAAAACAAACAGTAGAGCTGCCTGAAAGGTCCAAGGGGACATGCGAACCTGCCGGTTATTTTAACAGAGCCCAAGACGAGAAATAAAGGGTTAAACTTTTGAAGCGCCGCTGCATTTCTCGCAGTTGACCTTCTCTCGCTGTTTTCATTCATTTATCATTTCTTCAACTTATTGCTTGTCGCCAGAAAAATAACAATAAGCTTGCCACTCTGACAAGCTTCCACTTGCAGCTGGTCTGGAGATGCAAAACTCTCTGATGGTTTAGTTATTTTTCAACATTTCCATTTGCTCCTCATGTTGTAAACAGTTTCTTTTTTTCTTTTTCTTTTTTTTTTAAATGAAGCTTGTAAGGATTCCTAGAAGGAGAGGCGTGGCTATTTGCTTCATAGAAACCATCAATCATGTGGCAGTTCTGTCGATTTCCTCTTCCTTTCTTACAAATAGCTGCACTCCTGACCCACAATAGCTGTAAGTAGCACGCAGTAGACACATTTACAGCACTTAAATGACATACTTTACCAACATTGTCCAGCATTTTAAAAAGACAACTGTCATAACCGCAACACAAAACTATATATTTTAGGGATTGGGTGTGTGACAACCATTAATTATCAATCACCTCTCCTCTCACTGCAAGACTGAAGCAACTTGATTATAACCTCTCTTTTTTTTCCCAAGGATGAAGGTTTTATTCAACGTTTTCTCATCGCTTTTAAGGTTACATTGAAAGTATTTTTGTCTTACTGCCAGGCAAAGAAAACAACAATTTCTACAAAAGTCCTTCTAAACTTCCCACACAACAGCTTTCTACCACTTTGGCAGGTCTTTCAGTGAGCAGAGTTTTGGCTCGTCTCCCATTTGTGTGATAGTTGTTTGCTGAGTTTCAGGAAGGCTCACTTTGCCAGCAGGCCTGAAACAATAGAGCACGGTTTTCTCAGCTTATTGCTGCTCGGTGTAGGCCTTCGACTGCAAGAGCAAGAGGGAAACTCCAGACTTGCCACCTCCTGCTTCTCCTCCTCCCCCTTCTTCTTCTTCGTCTCCTTCTTCTTCTTCTCCTCCTCCTGTTTCCCCTCCCTCTCTCCCCTCTGTGATGACTCAGAGAAATGTGCTTGGCTTTGCTCCCGTTGCCAGAGTGCAAACCAAGGTTCGATGAAAACGGAGTGAAATCGACAGAGGATTCCTTTACAAGAATTTGGCTGCATTGCGGCCTTAAGCTTTGTCAGATGTATCTAGTTCGATAAGTGCAATAAAAGGAGAAAGATCTGTTGAACGCAGACCAAATGGATTCATGTTTCATAACTTATTCATACATGTTTGTGTGCTGTGCTGTTGTGCTGGAAGCGGCTGCAGGCATCCAGTTGCTGCCAAGCACAGTTAGAAAAATCATAGCATTTTTAATCCTGTGAGTTCTCAAGGAGACAAAAAAATACTGATATAATTTAAGTCAGGCTAATGTATTCTGTCAGTTTTTACTGTAACAGACCGAAACTGAAATCCTTTCTGACACTGATGTTTTTAAAATATCTGTTTTCTTTTCCTTTTGTAAAAGGACCTTTGGCTTGAAAAAACACACTGAGGAGAGTGATTTCAGATCAATTATGATTGACTATAGGATAGTAAGTGTTACCAAATAGGTGGTATTTTTAAAAAGAGCTGTTACCTTATTTTTCTGTACGCTTTCTTGACTTTATCCTTATTTTAAATCATTTTGATTTCCAGTTTTATCATTTGAGTGGTTTGCAGGACACGTGGAAGAAGGCTGTTTCAAACAGTCACCCTCATATGACGTGTGTGTGTGTGTGTGTGTGTGTGTGTGTGTGTGTGTGTGTGTGTGTGTGTGTGTGTGTGTGTGTGTGTGTGTGTGTGTGTGTGTGTGTGTGTGTGTGTGTGTGTGTGTGTGTGTGTGTGTGTGTGTTTAAAAGCCAGGATTCTTTTGAAGCTATTAAAATGTTGCAGAAACCAAATAACAGAGTGCAGAATTTCCCTCACACATTTTATTCTCTTAAAGAAAATTCATTGCTGACTAAAAAATTGTGAGCAGGATTATTTAGACTGGTTAAATTAACGGTCTGGTATTCGGGGAATGATTTTGAAATAGAAATAGAAATTTGTGTTCATTTTGTAATATATTAAGGTCTACTGTAAAATTACATTTTAAAATTACAGCAAAATAACATTTAAATCATTACAGGGAGGTTTTTATGGGTCTTCTTTTCTCCTGGATAATACATTTATATATTATTAAAGTGTTTTTTATAAACCTGATCTGACACGATGTTCACATCACAGGTTCATAACTAACAACATCAAATTCTCACATTAGCAATATAACTTATTTATTATTATTCCTTTTTGTCTGTTTGTACAAAATTATTATATTATTTATAGTACAAATAAAATGCATAGTAACAGCTAGAATGCTGATTATCAGTCTCAACTTTTTAATATATTTAAAAAATTGTATTTATACATATGTAAAGCAGACCCTTTCTCATCAGTTCTCATCAATGTGAAATCTTAGCTTATCTCAGCTGCCTATTTTACAACAAATAATGTGTTTGTTTTAAATATATTACATATATTATATTGTAATATTTTTACAAACAACTACAGATAATAAATGTATGTTCTTAGACTATTATGAAGGAAGAATATTCATATTTAAAATCATAATAGTTAAAGAAAAAAAGTGTCTGTCAGGCTGGTAAGTATTTAACCTCCTAGGACCCGGCGTCCACATATGTGGACATCACATTTTGGGTTATTTAGACCAAAATACTCAATTTTGTTCTACAAGGGCCTGATATCCACTTACGAGGACATTATACTGCTACTGTTCTATCAAAATTTTAAACGAATATCCTCATATGTGGCTCTGATTTTTCATAAAAACAAAAATAAGGTAAAAAAAAAAATCTGGTAATTCTTTGGGGCCTAATGAATGTAAAAACAATCAGCCCAGATATCAAATAGAAATTAAAAATGCATGCCGTGGAAGAGTTCGGGTCTTAGGAGGTTAAACAAATAATTTGAAGACTTTTTTTTTCCAGCGAATGACTCACAAATAGTTTTCTGGATGACTTTTTATTCTTGTTGTTTCTTGTCCGACCACTTTGCTTCTTCACTGAAGTTTTACATGCCATGGCTAATCCGCAGTTCTGCATCCTTAAAATGGCAGCTTTGGGATTTCTGTCCAGTCGGCCTTCCAGATTTATCTTTCCGTGCCAATGGAGCTCAACAACAGTGTGCTGAAACTAGTGTGAAGGTATATATCTTGAACACTTGGCTGTGTGTGATTTGTTTAATTTGTATTTACTTTTTGCAGAAGTATTTGTCACTGACCTCTATTATTTTCCTCCTTCCTTCTTAAATTTCTCCACTGTTATTCTCCATTTGAAAATTCAGCACACATTTTCCTTTCACGAAAGTAATTTGTAGATTATTTCTGTTTTGGCTGTCTTTGTCCTTCTTTATCTTTAAATCTGTTTTTCTTTATAGTTAATATTTCTTTCTTTATTTGTCACTCACCTCTGTGAGGAAGAGATCTCACACAACACATCCAAAGACCCCCGACAGTTCCTGTCAGGAATATCAATGCGTTGTCACAAACGTCCCTGTTGGGAGGGCCTGATATTATTCAACTTTGTGAATAAGAAATTTGGACCAAAACCCCAAGACAGATGGTTAAACGTGACAATAATAACACATCAGATTTTCTTGGCAGTCCTTTATACTGTGTTAGATTAAACTGTTGGCGTTCATACATTCAGCCAAATACAATAGTTGCTCCAAAGCACTGTAGAGGGGTCCCCCAGGGTTTGTATGTTGGCCTTGTGCAGTTTCTTCTCTGGAACAGCATCTGCTTTGTTCACTTCTCTGAAGTAGCATCCCTCAGATCACATATCTCACCACTATACTGATCTTAATAGCTTGAGCCTACGGCCCTCTGATACACACAAACACCCGCAGAGACACTATCACAGAAGCTCAGTTGGTCACTCTCTCACGAAGGGCACACAGACACAGATAATCGAATAGGTTGTGCAACACCGGTGATAAATCTGTTGAAAGAAATGGCCTACTGTAAAGGAAAGAGCGAGATCTCCCAGCTAGGGTGCTGGATAAATGTGTGTACGTGACAAAGAGAATAAGTTGCTGAGTTAGGTGTTTACTTAGCACCCTATTTACTTTACGATTACACACAAGAGTACAGCATCCATACAGTAAGTCTGTATGTCTGTGAATGTGTACTCCAGTACATGTGCGTGTTCTGCAGGAATTGATCCTTTACGATACACCGATTATACGCTGAATTGACTTGGTTTATTTGTATGCTTAGAACTGTTCTGTGTGTGTGCCTATAAAGTTGCATGTGTGTGCCTGCACAGGGAGAGAGGTTTTACATGGTCAGAGGTGTTGCTGCTAGAAGTCTATGTCTGTGCTGGAGAGCCAGATTGTGTGAGTGTAGTGTATGCGGGTGGTCACATGTGTGTTTGTGTGTGTATGCATTGCGTGGAGAGAAGCTGAGTGACAGGTTTTTGTTTTTTCTTAAGCCTGCCACTGAGACTAGCATCAAACACCACCTCAACTCTTTGCCCTTCTCTAATCTCACACACATACACACAGTGTGCTCAAACTCACACATGTGTACACACACACACACACACACACACACTCCTGTTACAGCTCAGACTCCCTTTTACATCCCTGAGAGCTACACAGATCTTTTAAATACAAGAATAAAAATAACAACAAAAAAAAGATCCGACACTCCTTCTGCAGGTATTTTACTCTCTTCACAGCAGTCAGTTCATCTGTCTGATGCATCTGTTCAACAAAGGAGACACACACACACACACACACACACACACACACACACAGAGGGTGGTTTGTCAGTTATCTGATGTAATCTGTTGTACAATGTTGGGCAACAATTATTTGATCATTTGTAAGTTTGCTCAATTAGAAAGAATGAACAGTCTCTAATTTGTAAGGTATTTGCATTTTAATGGAGAGAGACAGAATATCAACAAAGAAGCACACAGTTACATAAAAGTTAGAAATTGATGTGCATTTTATTGTGTGAAAAAATATTTGATCTCCTACCAACCAACAAAGACTCTGGATCAGATTCAGTTTCTTCCCTTCCACAATCATGGGCAAGGCCAAAGAGTGGTCAAAGGACGTCAGGGACAAAACCGTAGACCTGCACAAGGTTTGAATGGGATACAAGATCATCAGAAAGCAGCTTGGCCAGATGGTGACAGCCATTGGTGCGATTATTTGGAAATGGAACAAATATAAAACAACCATCAATCACCCTCAATCTGGAGATTGTAAGATTGTACAGGACAACTTCACCACATTGAGCCAATGGACAATAAATTTTTGGAAAAGAACTTCCTTTCTGGGTGGTGGGTGGGTCTTTCAGCATCACAATGACCCAAAACATGTAATCAAGGCAACAAAGGAGTGGCTAGAAGCACATTAAGCTACAGACCTCAATCCTATAAAAAAATCACCAAAATGGCGCCTGAGATGTGTGCAAACCTGGTATCCAACTACAAGAAACTTCTTACCGCTGTGCTTGCCAGCTAGAGTTTCTCCACCAAGTACTAAGTCATGATTTGCTTGCGGATCAAGTACTTCAATTTATAACTTTTAATGTAGTATGTTTAAAAAAAAAAAAAACTTAGCAGGGGATTAAATAACTATTTCCCTCACTGTAGATTAAAACATTTAGTATAATAAGACCAAAGAACTACCATTAAGTAGTTAGTCTAGACAAAGTAAAAATAAAATGAAATAATTGCCTGAGTAAACATCCTATAATTAAACAAACACAAGTAAAAACAGACTCGTGCATATTTAGACGATTGCTAATGTTTGAGGTGTGTCTGAACTGAAGGCCTTGGTGCATATGACCTAGTTTACTTGATGCCATAGAGCTCAAACAGGATGTTGAAAGTAAGAAAGACTGTCTTTGGTTAAAATATGTGTCAGGGAAATTCCTTTGTGACTCACACTGAGTTGGTGTTGGTTTATTATAAATTGGTTTGGTAAAATACCACCCTCTGGTCTCCTTAGTTGGTATTAGATTTCTGGGCAAGGCGGGAGGGGTGGATGAGAGGGATGGAGAGTGGGCTTGGGTGTGGGGAAGACAGGTTGTCACCCCTGCCCTTTATATTGAGATACAGTCTGGCTGATGACACTGACTCATCCTTGCTTTCCAAGCTCTCTTCTTTCCTCTTAGTAACCTCCGTCATGGCTTCTGTTCTCACCACACCCAGCGGTGCACATGCCACAAAGTGTGCTGCAGGTCTACACAATCCCCATTAGGCGTTTTTGTTGGAGTTTTTTTTCTTTCTTTTTTTTAAATCTGGGTCAGGAGCCAAATGAGAGTAATGTGAATAGGAAAAAATGCCTCTCAACAATGTCTATTATTACTATTGCCTTTTCTTTTTTAACAGAGACTCAAAGTCTTCCTGTATTCATGCTATGTAAGGACAAAATACACCATTGCCTGTAGATATGTCCTTTTACATGCTAAGTGAGGGAATTGCATCAGTTCTCCACATGATGTAACCCATGCTGCAGATAGGCAAACATAATAGTCTGAAAAATCTGGGCTCACAAAGAAAAACATGTTGGAAATATGAACTATCAACCACGCAGCTGACAGTTCCTTTTTCTTTTTTTAATTCAGTGCTGGTCTGCCTTAGTACAGTTTAGAGACATGGGATCCCGAGGTAATAGCGATACGCCGGCTTTACAACTTTTGGCTTTTTAGCAGTGTTAGCAGATTAATGAACAGCAGTGTTGGTGTGTTAGTCTTCCTATTGTCGGTGAAAAACTTCGGTCCAAATTAAAACATATCAAGACTGATTTCTGAGAAATTTTCTGGTTTGGTGACCACTTCAGGCACGAACATGAGGTTCATATTTGTGGTTCTAAAGAAGATGTCTCAGCAACTTTAACTTTAGCCTCTAAACAAGTCACCAGTTTAAAATTTTAATTTGTCTACTGGCTTGGCTATTGGATGACTAAATACTGGCAAAGCAAATACACCTTCCCATCAGCCACAGCTGTACTTTGTTCAGTTCAAATAAGTAAATGTTAGCATGTTGATACATTGGATTAAGATGGTAAACAAGGCTTGTTGGCACTATCATGTTTAACACACTTTTCCCACCAAAAGACAAAATTTGATCTTTTGTGTTTCATATCAGAATTTACTCTCCTGCCAAAAATATATTACTAAAAAAAACACTAAAATGAGATTTTACTGACTGTGATTTCTTGCAATTAAATGCAAGCCAAAAAGCAGAGGTTAGTCACCGCAGGCAGGAAACATCATGAAGTAAACTGTACTGACGTGCCACTCATATCCATAACTTTATAACCTTGATCATGATTGTGCCGCTTTGCATACGCTGGGAGTTAGCCAGAGTAAACATATGTGTGCTGCCACAGCTCATTGAACTGAGTGAAATACCTGAAATAACTCTGAGTCACAACTAAATCACTAAAGCATGTCATGAGAATTTGATCAGAAGCATTTTTAAACTTTAAGGACACTTTTTGAGCATGTTTATGGGAAGCATTTGGCACGTAAAAGTTTTCTTTAGGAGTATACATGTATTCTAAGCAGCATGCAGCTAGGGAACATGCAGAGACAGTTAAACTCCTGAACTGGATGTCAGTAATGGAGGGTCTGTGTGTGTTTGGATAATTGCCTCATATTTCACAGGTAGGCATTTCCCCCCAGGGATAACTCCGGCCTTCCACGCCCCATCACCATAAGCACAATATCAACGCAAATGCGCTGAGTACTCTATTTGCTTTTCAACTGGGAACTTGACTCCCATGCTTTGAGCGAACAGTCATGACAGAAAGACGTTTTTCCAGTCAAATTAACTCAACTGTTAGATAAAAGAAAACACATTTCTAACTTTGCTCATTTCGTGCTTACATTCATGGACTTTCTAGTGTAAAATACATAGTATGTAATAATCTCAAAAATCAAGTCTGCAAATATCTTTCACTTGTTCTTATTTGCCAGGTTACCTGGCAAATTTCTGAAGAAAGGCTTCAGGTTTCTGAAGACTTTCTTCAGAAATCTTTGAACCACAGGTTACCAAAGGTCACACTACAAATGATCATGAGATCAAAAAACTGTGTGAAGCACCTCTCTATGAACTTATTCTAAACGAGGCACACACATACTAGCATATGACTTATACTTTGTTACCTACACAGGGATTCCTCTTGTTAGTGGGAATACTGGCACAATGCCTGGAGAAAACATGTTTCATACATTTATAATAAACAAGTGTAAATACACTGGAGATCTTTAGAGAGTTCTTCAAACCAAAACCTCACCGAGTGAAGTTCAGAAAAGAAATTATTTATTTATGAGTTGATTCTATTGTTGGGTTGGATTTAGTTGTCAAACAGAAGTAATTTACTAAATCATTTGAATGCTATCATTACCTTCTTCTCACTAAACACTATCATTACTTTCATTACTTATTTTTGTACTTATACTTTCATAAGATGATACAGTAGTAATCACAATTACTGACTTATTTATGTATTGTTTTCATGTAATTGTATTCATTGTGTTTTGCATTGTAGTGCTTTATACTATTTACTATTACGTGTCTACACTATAGTATTGACTGGTCTGTTCTTGCCCTTGGAAAACTGATCACATTATAACATGTCGTGAATAATTCAACATTTGTGAATTTAAATTTGATGGTATTGTTGTGAACGTGAAACCACAGGATGCCTTAATAAGAGCTTACAGAGTGATAAGATTATTTTAGCCATTTGCTAAAATGACTGAAACCTTGGGTGGCCTAAAGCTACGTACACACTGGAAGTGAGTCGCTCATTGCGCGTTGCTTTGATGCTCACAGCTGGTGGCTTTTATACATTCCAGACTCTGGTTGTCCTGGTAACCTTCTAAAGTCCTTACTACCAGGTCATAAGTCAATCATTGGTATTCTTCACTCCCATTGGTAGTTTCCTCAGTGGAAGTTGAGAAGTTTATCTTCCCAACTTCCCATCGCCAATGGATATTTATTTCTTCCGTTGTTACCATGTTACAGCAAATAACTTCCAGTGTGTACAAAGCTTAACACATACCCGTGTGCCACATTTGGTTGCTCCTGATAATCGAGGAGGGGTTTGCAGACAAAGACGTAAACAAACCAAGGCAGACAAACACAGATTATAGTAACACGGATATGGAAATGGATATCTCTAAGTGTATATGTTTTTAATGCAAAGTTCTATATTTTAGTTTCTGTCCACGGAATTTGTATTGAAAGATCTTCACTTGGTTTTTCAGACTGCTGGATCCTCACAGAGCTTCAGATAAAGGTTAAACTTTCTTAAGTAATTAAGTATGTTTACCATCTACCGTTGCTGCTTAATATAAAATCTCTTTCCAAGACTTTATATTAACTTATGTGCAAGACTTTGATTTTATAATGAGATTTATATTTTCATCTTAGAATAATGCACATATATTTTTTAAATGCTGTCTTGTCTAAGTTCCTGAATTCTTCAAGTTGACCTTTGGCATCTATGCCTAATGCACCCCTTTTTAGGCATGAGTTATACAGATCTGTCTCTCCTAATCAATCACATCAGCATGCTTCTGAAGAACCCCTTGGCATCAAATTTAAATGCACTTGGTAAGAAATTATTTCTTTTAAACATGCAGGGTTAATATTGTGATGGGGCATACATTAACTTAACCCTAACCAGCATGTAAATGCAACATTACAAAGTGAGAAAAAAAATCACTGAAGCAAAATTCAAAAACTCAAAGACAGTTGATCTCCTAGCTGACACACGTCCACCCTCCAACTGTTGGACTTCATGGCTCTAAACATCAAATTGTTCAAAAATTGTTGTGGCTGGTATATCAAATAGGGCTGCCACAAACGATTATTTTGATAGTCGACTAGTCACCGATTATTTTTGCGATTAGTCGACTAATCAGATCATCATCCACTGGACGTAAAACTACAGCTTATATAACTATCATTAGCTTACAGCTTTAAGCTTTTAAGGTGCTAACTAAAAATAAAGACAAGATGATAGTTTATTCAATTTTAATGAAATTTGCAGATTGTTTCGGTAAAGTTTAATAAACTCCTTGCTATCTAAAATATAACAGGACACCGGGGTATATTCTCCAGCATCTCACACTTCTGATAATCAGCTGTCTGCTTGACGTTTATTCAGCTGTGTAAAAACTATAACTTTAATCTCAGCCAAACCGATTTACCCAGGAACAAATAAAATACTAAAAAAAAAAAAAAAAAAAGCCAAACAACAACATTTTTAATTTATCTAAGTGACTCATATATATTTAACCTGAGTCGCGAAAGACGGCGGTGGGTTTGAAAACAATTTGCCGGGAGTCCGGTGTTCTCACGGCGCTAGTGACCTAGCCCCCGGCTAGCTATCGAGCTAGTGGGTAACAGACGTCTCCGAAAACGTCGGAGCGCTTTTGAAAATATGTGGTGTCCTGATAAACTGAGCCGATATTTGAGGTTTACACAGCTACATTCTCGCCTGAAAATATGTTAAACGTTTATTTTGTGACCCAGAAAGAATAATAAGAGTAATATTAAAACTAACTAGCTACCGCCATTGTTGGAAACTAAGCTGGGCCGCGCTATGAATTCTGGGTCACAGCTACTTCTTCTTCTTCGGGGTTTAACGGCAGCTGGAATCCTTGTACATGCAGTGCTGCCATCTTCTGTTTCAGTCCGTTATTACACTCTTAAATCCTGCTATTATTCCTGCGTCTTTTGCGATCTTACAAAGCTTCAAACGACACGTCGAATATTAAATCAGTCGTCGACGATTTTGATAGTCGACGTAATCGTGACTAGTCGACTAATCGTGGCAGCCCTAATATCAAACCAGACATTTGAAAACACCAGCTGCAGTGGCCAGAAAGCAATTTTTGTCTCTCTGGGGTGAGAACACACTAGCATTTTGCAACCTCATCTTTGGATTATAAATATTGCCAGCAAGAGAAAAAAAAATGAGCGAACCAGATAGGACTGATGACTGAATATTTCTCAACATTGTGAAAATAAGCCAATAAAATAAAATGAATAAAGCACCCCTGTACAGAGCGTAGGCTTGTTTAAAGGCCAGTGAGTGATCATGATGGTGTGTCATGTGGGACGAATGAGGCAGCTGAGGACTTGTTTGAGGAAGGAAGTCATAGTACTTCAAAATAGATTTGGTTTGCTCGTATGGTTTCTATCTTTTAATCCTGCCTTTTCTGTGTCACACACACACACTCATGTGCCCAAGCAGCAGGCTTTGTGATGTGGTAGGAGGACCTCAGGAGGTTTGGCTCCTGATGATTTCTGGGAGCAGCACCAGCATGGTGACTTGATCCCTGCTCGGCAATTGGATTGGCCTGATCTGGCGGTGGCAAACCAGTTCTGCCTGGAGATTGAGGGGGGGTTACTCAATAATAGAAGGAGTTTTTATTAAAAGGCAGGCTGGCTAGAGTTGATTGTGTGTGTGTGTGTGTGTGTGTGTGTGTGTGTGTGTGTGTGTGTGTGTGTGTGTGTGTGTGTGTGTGTGTGTGTATACATGTGTGTTTTGAATGGGGCTTTTTGTTCCAACGTGACTCACCATGTTCTAGCTATGGTTGGTGCCTAAAGGGAGAGAAGAAGGGGGGGTGAATGGCACACAAGAGAAATAGTTGATGTGGTTAAGTCATTAGGAAACTGCATGTTCAGTTGGCCTGTCAAGCTTCGGCCTTCTTATATGATGAATCAATACACCAAATTCTTGCCTGTGAATGGGACATACAGAGAGTTGAAGAGGGATCTATCCTCTGCTGTCGCTGGCTTGAGGTCATCTAAACTTTTAGCCAACTCTTTGGCAGACTGGGCGTGCTAGTATGGCTAAAAGTAACTTCGACGGGACTTGATCAAAGCAGATGGGGCATGTGATTGCTCGCTTACTGACTATAAATTTGTTAGCAAAATTTTATTAAGCTGATGTACACAAATAACTTTTGTCATGGTTCTGATTGTTGTGTGAAAACATAAAGGAAGTCAACAGGAAATGATTTCATAGATTCTTAGAAGCCACTGTTTGTTTATTTGTTTGTTTAACATATTTTGGAGCGTTACTTCACTACCCTGCTCTCGACATAGATATAGGGTTTTTGTTGAAAACTCTTATTGTCAGATGATTCCCATCTAGAGCTGTGTGAGTGGAAAATAATCCAACATCCTGCACAGGGTCATTTGCTTGTGCTATTTTCATAGAGCCGAAGTGAAACCCAAACTTCTGGATTCTGTTTCAGAAGTACGAAAGCCTTCTTCAACTGACATTTGTAACTACATGTACAACTTTAAAAGAAGAGTTTCACCACAGTATTGCAAATGAGCTGGCGTTTACATACTGCTTTCATAGTTGTATACGCTTGTTAAATCTGATATAATTAGCCATTTCTAGGGTCCAAAGTCACCTTCCTAAAATTAAATTAAACAGTAACAGTTAACAATGGTGCATATTCTTTTGGCTCCAGTGTGGCTGATCTCCCAGTTGGTGCAATAAAGGTTAACATCCAGACATCAAAGAAAATAAGATTTGGCTAAGTTCAAAGTTGGCAGGAAGTTAGCTTGCTAGTTTCTGGCTGAAGATGATAACACCGTGTACTGACTTAAATATCTCTAAAAAACTAAAGCATAAATAGCTGTGATATCACTTTGGACATAAGCAATGACAGAAAACTAATTAACAATGACATTTGGAGGGTTAGTGATGTTGGGCTAGTTGACATATAATGAGTGTTACCTGGTGGCTAACTATAAAGCCTCGGTTATGCTAATATAAACAAATTACCACCGGGAAGAAGTAGCAGTTTAACATGTCATCACTTAACCAGCAGATTGACCACTTGAAAGTCTTTGCGCACACATATTTACACACATGTTGTGTCTCAGAGGATAAGACCATATAGTCTGCTAATCAGAAAGTTGTTGGTGTGATCCCTGGCGCCTGCAATATGTGCACTAAAGTGCCAGTCATCCATTTTGTGATGTACAGGTCGTGGGATAGGCAGTGTAAAGAGAGACCGGACCTCCCTTTCCCCAGCTACCCCTCCAGCTCATCCAGGGAAACACGGTGGCATTCCCAGGTCAGCTGAGAGACATAAATCTCTCCAGCGTGCCCAGTGTCTGCCCTTGGGCCTTCTCCCATTGGGACAACCTGAAACACCTTGCCTAAGAGATGTCCAGGAGGCATGCTAGCAATCCTTTGATGTGGAGAAGTAGCAGCTCTACTATAAGCCCTTCCCAAATGACAAATGACAGCCATCCTTCAGAGTAAGCTCATTTCCCCTGCTTGTATTTGTGATCTAATTGTTTCGGTCACTACCCAGAACCCGTGGCAAAAGGTGGAGGTACAGTACTGAAGTACACTCAACGCCAAATACCCATGTTGCATCCATCTGTGTGCCAGTGTGTCCTTGATAGTTAGAAAGTGCTTGGTGACGAGGTGAATATGGTTTGTAATATGTCTGTGAAGGTTCTCAGTCATCCAGGTCATCGTAGTCTAAGGACTACTTTCCAAGCTCCTTACACAATGGTTTGTAATAAAGAAAAAATGCTTTAAGTACCAGTCTAGCCACCATTTATATAGGCTGTCCAAAGATACTGTAATTTATCATTGTACCGCTCACTACATGCAGTCAGATTACATTTTAAAGAGCACCATTTACTTTAATCTCCAGACCAGTAAAGGTAAAAACATGTCAGTGAATATAGAAAATGGCCAAGTTAAGCAGCACCGTGAAAAAGATCAAATGGTGTTGCTTTCTTAAGGAAAAAAAAACATGTTACAGTTATGACTCTGAATAATTGTGCTGATACACTTTTAAAATTTGATTGGAGCAGTAGGTTTATTTTCTGTAATCCTTTAGTCAGACTCACAGCACTTCTGTTTTTGCCAGTTAGTTTCTGTTTTGTTTTTTTGAAAAAGAAAAAAGTTGTGTTGCGTTATGAGCAAAAGGTTGTACACGCCAGGGAAGTGACATCAATACTCCATATAAATATGCTCAAATATTGGAAATTAACCATGCACCACCTTTTGTTTACACATTCATACACACACACATATTACCAGTTTTCCTTAGACACTCCTATTTGGTGTTAAGCACTCATTGTCACAAAATTGCGAAAAAAGCCTCTATTTGACGCCCACCCACAACCACCTCTGTGGAGCCCTCCAAGAGGCGGTCACACACTTGTTGACCCCTCCGCCCTTCACTCCAGCGCCGTTTGCCATGGATGTTTCAAATCCATCTGACCTGCCTGTGCTAATGGACGGCTATTTTGGGAGAGGGATGGCAAAACCGTCTGCTACTCACAACGGCCGCTGTGAAAAAAATACGGTTTGCTAAGAGGGAGGTTCTCCTGTGTATGTGTGTGTGTTCACAGCCAGCCATACCAGTGACTAAGTTCCATGTTGGGTTCATGTGTCGCTGTAGGCCATTGGGATTGCTGTTGAAACATGAGATATCTTACTCTTGCAACACTAAGACTCTGAAATTAATTCCCCAGCAAGTACGTCTTGTCAATTTAGCCTTTTGCCCACATCATTATCTTGGTTTTATGAGGGCGTTTTATTTCGGATGTTTTATTTCTTCACCCTCTGAGGTGCTGCCAGTGTGTACATGTTCGTTACCTCAAAATTGTCCATCCTACGCAAATTTTAAAATAAATTTCTTCCTTTAGACAGATAAACCACATGCCACTTTTAAAAGGAAACACCTCATAGTAATATAAGCATTCAGGCCCTTTTGGAAAGAGCCTGATCAACAGGTTGAGCAGTGGAACATGCCAGTAGGTGAACATGCCTCTCTATTGCTTCTGTAAAATCATCTCGCTCTGTGGGACTTGACAAGCACAACACTGTTTCCATGAAGTAGTTAGGCTGAGTAAAATATAAATTAAAAATAGAAAGCATTGATTTGTTCCCTATATTTAAAGTTAATTTTTTTTAAAAGAGGGAAATTGCTGTAACAGCAGCTAAAACATTAAACATAAACCTATAAAGAAAAAAAACTTAAATAAAGAAGAAAAGCTGAAGAAAATGATGGAAAGAGTACAACATATTAAATACTGATACTTTTTTCAGTTGATGGGAGCAACGGTGCAGTAAAAGACTGGAAAGTTGTGTAACTTCTCTAAAAACAGCATTACTGAGACGGTAGCCCAATAATAAAATACTTTTTATTTCTCAAGATGAACTTCCAGAGAAATACAGAATTTCATCATCTACAGTGCATGTATCATTAGGATTCAGAGACCTGGAAAATCTCTGTACCTAAGGGAACAGGCTGAATATCAGTACTGAACGCTGGCTGTGATCTCCACACTGAAAACAGACACAAGTCTGTAGTGAAAATCTCTGCAGGAGCAAAAGAAAACTTCTAAAAAACATTGTCAGTGTGCACATTTTTTCCCTGCATTCACAAGTCCAAGTCAAAACTTAACCATTCAATGAAGAAAAGTCATACGTAAACAAGATGCAGAAATGCTGCTGCCATCTCTGGGTGGAAGCTAATTAAAGATGCACTGAGACGAAGCGGAAAACTGTCCTGTGGTCTGACCGATCGTGGATGTCCTGTGGTCTGGGATAAAGAAAAGGGCTTGATACCAAATTATTCTTTTTGTAGTTTTTTAAGACATTTCACAACAAGAAATTGGATGATTCTCGCAGGAGAATATCTGATTTAAATAAATAAAAGTATCTAATTTAAATAAATAAAAAATGGGGATAAAGGATACCTCATAGACGCTTTAAATTAAAAAAAAATTGATGCAGTTTTGACTTAAATTTCTAATTTTTCCCTTCTCTCTTCCACTTCTTACACCTTTCACAATCTCTGAAGTGAAGTTATCACACATGACCATTTTCTTCCCCAGCTGCAGCAGATGTGCAGTTAACTAAGAAGACAGATTGTGTGCCAAATTATAGAGAAACAGCTTGTGTTTGGTGATATTTGCTGAGTTATTTGAAGCGTTGCATTTGAAATTACCTGCTACTTCAAACAAAGAAAACCAAGTTCATTTTTGCTCTTCTCCTTCTGTAGCACCTACTAGTACGACTGCAACTTTATGTCATCTACATCCATGACAGGGATAATGCAGGGGGGAAAAGGTGTGAGTAGCGTCTGCAGGCCGGCTGGTTGGCTGAAATTACTTCATGATATGTTGATTGAGTATCATCTGTCATCAGCTGGAAAGAACTCCAGGCTTTGGGACATGAGAAATGAACTTGGTTGATATTATGAATGAAACTTTCTTTTTGATTTCATTAATAATTGAAGGTGCTGGAATGCTGTTTGTAATCGCACAGGCCCAGTTTAACCCCTAAGATTGGTTTAAATCTTCTCATCTGTTTGGGAACAGTGAGCAGAAGCCACCATGCTTGGCACTGAAATTAACTTACACATTTAGCCAGGTACCGAAAACTTATAAAACTTTACAGATGTTGCAAAATGGCCTCATTCTAAAGGATATTTGAAACTTGACATGAACTTTAAGCAGAATTGAGCATATGTGAAGCAGAAATGAAAGCAGAATAGTGTGACATTTTCTGCTTTCCAATGATTGATTCATGTAGAAGAAAATTCCATAAAAGAAGCGTGTATTTACTTACATGGCTTTAAATAGATCCTGTTCCACTTCACACTAACATTTTGCAATCCATTCGCCTGCAATAAGATTTTCATCCTACTCTCATGGTGAGGACATTATACATTAAACACTCCCTCACACACACAAAGTATGGGCCAGTTCCTCCTACTATTTCTCTTAATGTGTCCCTTGTGCTGGAGGTGTGTAGCTGCCAGCATTGTTCACTGGACTCTAACAGCTGTGTGTATTTACCGATGATAAACACACAAGTTGCTGCAGACATTTTAGCCCTGTAACTGTGTTTAGTAACTGGTAACGTTTATTTTTTATTTATTTGCTTTTTTAATATAGGAATTGAAGAACAATATTAAAAGTCTGTAGGTGCGCTTTTGCTGTTTTTCTTTTTTCTTTTTCTGCAGCCGTCTTTGTATCTGTTCAGTATCTGTCAGAAAACAGCACAGATAAGGCGTTCCTGCATGTTTGCACATCCAAGACTGGTCCCACTGGGCTGTGTGAGCTGTTCCTCCAGTGCAGCTCTGGGGTGTGGATCACAGGCTGTGCGACGGGGCCTCCTGATGCAGCTTCTGGGTCAGGCCGTTAGGAATTATTGGTAAGTCTGGAGATGCAGCTTCAGGGCTGGGCTCATTGACTCTATGAAAGGGTAGTTACTTGGGTGGGGCACATCACTGGCCTCCCACACTTAAAGTTTTTGTTTTGTTTTGCTTTGTTTTAAATATGATGTGCTGGATCACTGGCAGGTAAAAAGGGCTTTTTTCCCTCCTCACTTTTGCCTATGAACTCATTAGATAGGTGTTTTCCCAAAGCTCAGTTCAGGCATGAGAGCTCATGAGAAGATTAAACAAATGAGAGTGAATTATTGCTCAAAAATATTAGCTGTAATAAAAATATAGAGAGAATTTATTAAAATTCTGCAAAATCAGAATGATAATTCATCCTGCCAACGCTCTGCTTGTATTTCCGAGCTCATTCTTTTATTCAAGCTCGAATTTCAAAGCATTTTTAAATATGCTGTGTTTGGAGCTGTTAATAATTTGGTGGAGTTGGGGGAGATTTAAAGGAATTTTGTGGTTTGCCAAACTTTGCCTAGGGAAACAAAACTCTCACAAACACTCACAGATTCTTTACACATGACTAATAGTGATATCAACACATACCAGATAAGGTACTGTATAGTGCTGCAGTTAAAGAGGGTATATTTTAGAACATCTCCGGCTGCAGCATTTGTGTCATTCCTCTTTCTCAGAATAAAAAGGAGAACTTTTTTTTGTAAAGTGAAAGTGCAGCAAAGAGCAGCATTTACCATAGCTTATCATAACATTTGTGAGAGGAGTGCATTTCATATGCAAGGAATGTCTGACTCATTTTTCCTGTTTGTGTGCGCTTGTCAGTTATATCTTCAGAAAAGCTGATCTAAACAAGATTACTTAGATCATTTACACGTCTCTTCTCCCCGCAGAGCTCAGGGGACTGTTTTTTTTAGCTGTCACTTTGCATAGACAACGGAGGCCTAACTACCCAGTTTTACATAGCAGTTGAAGCCTGATAGCAAGCTTTCTTGGATAAGCTTCCTGCTTTAAATAAGCTCATGTGTTTTATGCTGTAAACCATTCACGAGTTCTTCAGCACTTTCAATCGTAGCAGATTACTCATCGTAAACGGAAACGACAATATTTTGTAACCATTTTTTATAAATGGAGAACTTGAAGCAGCCAAATGAATCATACTTGTACGCATCTGAACTTTATTGGAAGGATTCAGCACGTGAAAATGCACACGTGTTCCCTCAGATGCGCCTTTTGCATTTTTATACTTGTAAGGTTGACGATGTTCAGTGCAGTTCACTGTAGTTTATCTTTAATTGGTCCCACATGTACAGTGTCAGAGCACCAAATTCGTATTATTCCACAGGTTTAAGTAGTCCGTAAGCAACACACTGTTCACTCCTGTTTGGGCATCGTTTGCCAAAAGCAACTGTGCCCAGCTGCGTCGGGACATTTGATACATTTGTGGGCTTGTTTTAAAGATTGGAGGACAAAAAAGTTCAAACACTGTTGATCATTTAAATTAAACGTTATACAGTAAATATTCTGTGCACAAGGACAAGAAGACAGTTTTAGTTTTAAACAAACTTTATTCAGCATTTTACTCAACCAGGAACAAATCATTTGACAAACTTTATTTTATTTCACTTTTTTTTATATTGCATTGTCTTACATTTGTCAAGGCCATTATCGATTATCAAAGGACTCAGTCTCTCCAACCCTGTCTGCATCTGCCTCAGTTCAATCTACAAATAGCCATGTCCACGTATAGGCCTGGGATTCAAAACTTCTTCACTCTATTTTCTCTGGGCCATCAGCACAGCACCAGACAATCCCCCCTTTTCATATCTCTCCAGCAGATGAACTGTCTAACCTTGTGTTAGTGAGCATTACTCTAATTTAAAGTTCCCTTGATGGACTATGGCCAGCTGCCTCGGGGCAATGGCTCTCGACGACACTATCTTGTGATGGGATTATACAGACACATGCACACAAATGTCCTGTTTACCCCTTCCTGCTCAGCTTGATTTCACCAGTTTGCTCACACTTTTCAAGCTTTTTCCAGCTAGGTAGAAAGAGAAGGGGAATGTTCAGGAGTAAGCTTGAGAATCCTCTTTTCACTTCTCTTGTCATTGTGGAGTTCTGATTTATTTATTTTTTAGCCATTTTAACTCTCACAGAAGCACTTGAGCAATTGCAACGCGCATTATTTCTCCTGTATTAACAGGACTTACAGGACTCCAAAACAGTTGCAACAGTTGCAAAGATTTGTTCTGATAAACAATCTTATCACTGAAGCTGGTGACTCAATGGTGACGTGCAACTTTGGTGGATGAGACTATAGCAAGTTTTACACATAAATTCCAGGTAATGTTGAGAGAATCAGGTCTGCACATTGTCCAGAGTTGGCTTTTCTCACATGTGATAGATGCATAGTGACACTTGAAATGCATTGTGCAGTTTAGGTTTGGGCAAAGAGTGGCGACTGGATAGTCTGCGCAGGAGGCGGGACGTGATGCAAACTCACTCTGTGAATTACCTGAACCTTTCACACATGTGCTCATTTGGACTTTACTTTCTACAAGGAGGCTGCCTGGGTAATGTCTGGTCCAACTGATATAGATATTTACATTCTAATATTCAGCTCCGCTGGTTAATGTTAGAAAAGTTCAGAGCTACAATGCATTTGAGAAAATGAAGAAATATTCCCTGTAAGATCTGACATGGAGGTAGCCGTCATGATTTTGACAGTTAAATGACAAGTTTATCAGCAAGACACTTAAATGAGACAAAACACAATAAAGCTTCTGTGATAAACATACTTGAGTTTATTTCTGCATGACTGCAGAAGCATGTAGAAGCGACGGGTTGAATGTGTAGAATACAAGCCCTCCATTCTCACTGCGAGACATCAGACCCTCAAGGTGAGACATTTATAGGACATAACAAGAAATTCAAAGGCTTCATTCTTGAAAAACGTGCAGTGTTTTGCACTTCCTCTCCCTCCCGGAGATAACGTTGCTATCCTCAGGGAAAGCAGCTGATTTATTGACAACACAGCACCGCAGCTGAAAGATTTAAAAGCAGGGGATTTTTTTTTTTTTTTTAACTTGAACATTTTATGGACTTTGAACCACGAGACACAGCGTGGCAAACGAGATGGAGACCTCATGACTCCCAACAGACAGGACAAGCGGGGAGGGATCGTCTCCCCCATCAGCTCTCTCTGTGGGACGCTTTTGTTCGATAAGATGTCATGCACCACACCCGATTTAAGTCATGTGCTCCTCATTGAATGATGACCAACACAAGTCAACAAGGATGTGTTTGTGTGTGTGTGTGTGTGTGTGTGTGTGTGTGTGTGTGTTTGAGCCACTCGGTACATTTTGCGCATGTTTGTTGTTTAAGGTCATATCGTCCATGTTGTGCTTGCATATCTCCGTGTATGTCTAAGTGCATATTTCTTTGCTGCGTAGCCAAAGTATGAAAGAATGTGCTGGACTGGAGAGAAGGTGCTGTGTCCCTGTGAGTGGGTGTATATGGTCTGGGTCAAGGCTTTTTAGTACATTAAGACCTTAACTCTGCTCCAGGGGACTCTTACTCCACACCCACGCCTCCATTTATTAAACTCTGGACCACATCAACATTCCTGGGATTAGACACAAACCATATAGCTACACATGCACTCGCGATATATTATCGCTGTGAGATACATTCATATATAGCCAGCATGAAACTGTTGGTCAGCCCTCATGTGAGAGCTTAATAGGGTCTTTTGGCTGTAATGAGCAGAGGGACTGACACATTTATTCTGTATCTAAAGGCACTTTGCAAGATAATTAAGGTGGCTACAACCACATTTAAGTAAATTCTCCTTCATTTGCTCAGTATCTAAAAAATATAAAAAAAAATGGCCTTGAGTATTCCACCCGGTGGGGGGGGGGTTGATGATGTCTCCAGTAATTCGCAGTATAATTTTGGATATCTGGTGACAACTCAGAAAAGGTTGAGTCACAACTTTAAGTTGTTTTTTAATTTCACTTTTGCAGTTTTGTTATGTTTAGGCACCAAAACTGCGTGATTATGGTTAGGAAAATATTTTTGGTAACCATTTCCTGGAAGACTGTCTCTTTTTAGGTGAGTCACGATGAAAAACATTAACCAGCCCCAATATGATTTTCCTGATTTTCTGTCATAAATGTGTTACAGTGGCTTGAGAGGTTTTCTTAATTCACTTCAGTTGTGTGAATTAACTTGCCAAATTACATTCGTCGCCTCGAAGCACGATGTATTGTAAAGTAAAGGCCAGAAAACAGAGAAAATCCCAATATTCAAACATTAAACTGAACAAGCACTTGGCAACAGTGGGAAGGAAAAACTCCCATTTAACAGGAACAAACCTCTGTCAGAACCAGGCTCAGTCAGGGGCAGCAATCCAGTTAATGGTACATAGTACACGCTTGTGAGCACAGAACGCCCGCCCACTGACTTCTATTAACGAGGGGCAGCCAATCAGAAGAAAGGAGGATGAACTAAGGGGCTGCACCAGTAATGTCCAGTATAATATAAGGATGATGTTGCTATAAATTGACTCCAGCAGTATCCAAACATTTTTTTAAAATGGAGCTGGATATAAGCACAATATAACACACACACACATATATATGGAGGTAATACACAGTGCTCTCTTTTGTACAGGGTATAAACAGCATACTGAAGCTCCCTCTCTCTCACTGTCACACGCACTTCCTGTTAAGCCTTTAATCACAAACATGCTCTTTTTCAGTCCTCATGTTTACCCAGACAGATCAATCCAGCTGATCCAGCAGCTGCTGGACCTTGATCTCAAACTACCCCTGACAGATAGAGCCCCTGTTGGACGACATGCTCACTTTACTGCATGGGTAGAAGCAGGGATATCATTTATTTAGGCTGCAAATACCAAATTTATGATTGTGTGTGATTGTATGTAAATGTAGTCTATCTAGTGGTCCAGTGGAGCTACAATCTCTTTTAGAGGGGTATCATTATGTATGAGTGTGCATATATTTGCACGTACAGTGTTATTTCTTTGCCTCTGTACTGGTTTATGGTTGCACACATATATTCCTCTATGTATTCCACCTGTGCGTGCGCCTGCATGCCTACATAGTGGGTGCTTGCTTCTGCATTAGCATGCGTGTGTCAAGAGCATGGGTTGTAACTCACTTTGACTTCGAGCGAGGCCCCTGGCAGGGAAAGCTGTGGGCCTCGCAGGTCTCAGCAGGGCTCTAAAGCGGCTCAGCTCCGCTGGTGGCTGCAGGCCCGTCTCCATGTCACTCGGAAGATGTGTTCACAAGAACTCCTTACTGGGAGGCCTCCAGCAAGAAAGCAGGATAAATGTCATCATGTCTTATTGCTGGCAGCCATGTTAGCTCCACAATAGGTTCAGAGAGACTGTGCTGTAGAGAAGCACAGAGATTCATGCCAGTTGATTTGTACAGTGTTTGCCATTTTCCCATTATTAATGGCAGCAAGGCCACTGTTAGAGCTGCTGCAGGCCTGCCAGGCCTGCCTTAGAGATCAGGCAACTATGTGGCACCTCTTAAATTTTATCTCTGGCTCTTTCTATTCAACTTTCTAAAAGTACACAAAACAAATTAAAAGATTAATAATAATATCTGACAAGGAATTGACTTAAAAGTTGCTCTACTTAATTCTGAAATTGATATATTTAGTTTAAGTAGCAGTATTATAAAACAAGGGTTAGCAGCCAGCTTAGCTCTGTAAAATATGTATTAGACAAAGTCAAAAATGTATATTTTTAAAATTTATATCCCATATGTTTAATGCACATACAGTCAAAATAGAAGAAAAGGTATGTTTTTTGGGATTTATTTTTAAAGAGCGGGTGATTTATGTGAGGAAATGTTCCCCGATAAACAGAAACTGGACCCAGTAGCAATATGAAGAGGAACTCACGTAGCTCTTAGATGAAAATGCCTGCTAGGCAGCAAAGTATAATTTCTGTGTGCTACGGTAAACAAAACAAGTCCAAACACATCAATCACATATCAAAGGTCACGAGGCTTATCTCAGAATACAGAGTATGTCTTTAAAATATGGGTGCTGTTCTCAAGTATCTTTTTCAAAGTACTAAAAGTGGTTTCAGAACATAACTCGTGTGTGGGTAAAACAGCAAATAACAAGTAAAAAAAATTTTTTTCATTCTTTTGTTCTACTTTACAATAAATAAGTTTGATGTAATTATCCGTTTTCTTGTTCAAATGCTTCTTCACTTCCTAAAAGCAAACAACACAGAGAAATCATTAAGAGTTAAAAACACTGGAAACACTTTCATCTCCAACAAAGGGACCATTGTGGTTTTTCTTTCAGATGTTATAATCAAAAATGTCCCAAAAAAAAGGAAAGAAAGAGGAGCGGTACTAAGCCAGTTCCCTAGTTGACATCTAAAAATGACATGCTGTCTTCTGGCCCTGGTATTTCTAGAAAAAAATGCAGCATTATACATATATAATATAATATAATATAGTTTCACTATTATCTCAACAATTCACAAATTTAGATTCTTGCCATTATTGTATTTAAATGCATCGTTCATTGCCATGAATTCACAATAAATTTAATATAATCTAAAGATGCCATGTAGCTCAGCACAAGCAGCCTGCCTGCCTGGATTGCTCGGGCCGAGTAGGTTGAGACAGGGAATGAAATGCATAAAGACGTGGATGTGGAAAGTGGGTGAAGCGATTCAACTAAAAGAGGGAGAAAACACAAAGATAGAGTCGTGGGACGAAGGTGGAATCGGGTACAGAGAAGCGAGAGCGGAGCCATAGTGAGAGTGAGGTTACGGCCTGGACCCTGACCCAGATTTTATATATGGTCTCTGACAACCTGATCTGACCATGCTGCTGTGTGGTCTTCTTGTCTTTCCATTCGTTATGGGTGCATGACGACCACAGAGATCTCCTCCTAGCTCTCCGTGCAGTCGTGTGACGAGATGGAGCACGTTCGTTTAATGCCGCATTAAAGTGACGCCAAGCTCGAGGTCAGACGTCGCAAGGTCCTCTTTTGTGATTTTCAAAAATGTACATGCTCATCCAGCAACGATGGAGAGAGAGCTAGAAAATGGAGATCCATATAATTACGTTATGCAGCTGCTTAAAAACAGAGGTTTGTCAGTATTATGAATAAGAACATTTTCCATGCAGACTGGAAAATGTCTTAAACTCAAAGGGTAGAAAATTTATTTATGTACCAGCAAAGAGAAGAACACTCTGTGCAAAACAAAGTCACTGGCAGTTTGTAGGAGCTCGGCTTTTAGTTTTGCTGGTTTGCTGACAATGCCTACGCCTGCTTGGTTACTTAATGGCCAAGAAGGAGCAAATCCACGTGCCCATATCAGCAAACGTACATGCTCAAAAAAACAAGAATCTACATAATTTCTCTTAAATCTTTCTGCTTGCAACAAAAGGTTTTCATTCTTAAAATATTTTTTAATTTTTAAAAAAATCCATACAGGGATAGAAAAATGTACAATTCGAAGAAGTAGGCAGATCATTTCTCTGTGTACCAGTAAGAGAAGAACACTGGGTGCAAGCTGAAGTCTTTGGCAGAGGTTGCTGGCACTCGCTTTTTGCTTTTGCTGGTTTGCTGGCAATGCCTACGCCTGTTTGGTTACTTAATGGCCAAGCAGGAGCTATAACCAAGCCAGCTTCTTTAGAAGAAGAAATCAAGATTTTGGAGCATTTGGCAGAGTTAATGGGATTATTTTTTAATAGCCAGTATTAATAATTCATAATAAAATCCTATCAGAGAGACACTATCATAGTAGTGTCTGTTGTAAAGCTGCGGTTTTTATTTGCTCCATTATTACTAGCAAAATAAAACGGGGAATGGGTATGACGTTGTCTTTATATTTGGGAGGTATTACAGTTTATAGGGGGGCCGAATGTCGGTGTACATTTCTTGAATTTATAGCTGTGGATAAACATAAACCGACACACACACACATGCGCACAACTACACTGTGTGTTGAGATCACTGGGAGTTAGGTGACAGATACTGAGAATGCCTGGGCCTAAATTAAGCCCACTGCTTCATCAAAAACATCCTGCCTTTCTGCTCAGGCTGAGATTGTGTTCGCTTTTCACGGGGAGCTCAGGTAAGCTAGTGGGGGCAAACGCACTTTTATTCACACGCACGCTCAAGCATTACATTTTGTTACAGAGGCTGTGAGAAGCGATGGAAAACTGTCCTGTTTAATCTATTTAAAAAAATAAGCGATGATAAAATTGACTCACTGCAGCGTTGCTGTTTGTTGTGCCAAGAACAAAGACATGGAAAAAATGTAATATTGCTTTATAACCGTCGCTCCTTCTCTGCAAATAAAAGACATGCACCGCTTGGGATGATTCCTTAAATGTACTGTATAAATTCTTTAAATGATGACAACATAGCTGAGCTTAGCCGAGTTGACACTCGCATGCATACATGCACACAGATGTCGTTAGAATTCTAGAAATGTTCCTAGTGCTGTAGGTGTGTGGCAAGAAGTTAAAGTAAAGAGTTTTACATAAAAAAACCATAAAAGTAGCTCATAAAACACGTTTTACTTTAACGTAAACACTCAAATAAAAATCTATACATGACACAATGAATGCATTATTTTGATTTTTTACAGTGAGGATCTGTTCAGAATGAGTTCTCCTCTAAAACACACGAAGGCATGACCTTTGCTTCAAATGCAACATTGTTCTTCTGTTCAGTTACTTCTAGGAAATGTTTTGAGTACCTCTTTCCATATGCTTGCTGGGAAGGAGAATAAATTCACCTGTATATACACACGATCACAGTGTGACCTATATACAGTAACAAAGAGCCAAAAAATTGGGTGTGAGCATAGGAGGCTAAGGAGGCCAGGAGGGAGGGAGGCAGGGAAGGAGGAGGAGGCGAGTTCTGCACCACTCTGCTCCAGCTCCGACTCTACTGGTGACCCCGCGGCTGTAAATCTGAAAGCAGAAGACCATTCCTCACTTCTTGTTTTTTTCCTTTCTCCTTTTCACTCTCTGGCCCTTTCACATATCAGCGTCTGTGAATGACTTTCAGTATTTGATCTCGGCTCATTACATCTGCTCGGCAAGTCACAGTAGGATATTTAGTTTTACAAGTGAGATCGGGAGGTGAAAATAAGCGTTTAGTTGCAGATGTTTGGGACTCTTTCAAACGACAACTTGAAGTTAATCAGATATGATGTGACCGTCACCACAGCAAATGTCACTGTTGGCCTCTTTGTGTTAACAGGCAGCTTAATTAAGCAGTCACGCTGCCTCGACGTTCAGTTCGGTAAGCAGAGCTACATCGCGAAAACAAGTATTAAGCCATTTTTACTCGTGCTCATTAAGCATGCATGTCTTCTTATTTACACCCACTTCAAAGCTTTCTGTGTGACAGTTGCCAAGCGGGGGGAAAAAATTAAAGGGAAAAGGCGAGAATAAGAGAATAGACTCACTAATACAGTCAATTTCCAGGAAAACCTGACTGTGACCAGTTAATTATCTTGATGCCTAACACACAACATGTCTGTCTTAGCCCGAATTCAATGCCGTGGCAGCTGTTAGAAAAGAACAAAATTTGGTGACGGCCAGGTAGAGGTTTTTAATGCAGGTCCCACCGCTTTTCACCAAACTACGACTGAAATGTTTGTCAAAATGACACTAAAGGTATAATATCTGCAGGGGAGTTGCGTTTCCCTAGCAAAGTCTTCCCAAATGAGTCCTCCTAATGTAATAGAGTAAACAATTCTTGGCTTCTAGTTTTAGAGCCAACTTCCAAATTTTAATGTTTACCTACCTAATTCCCTCCAGCATGAGACTGGGTGGAAAAACTGCCATACGACCGAGTCACAATTCCAAAACCTTAATGAATGACTGTTTTAGTTAGGATTTTTCAGGGATCATTGTGCATTACCTGTCAAAATTAACTATATCAGCATTTCTGAAGACACTGCCGGAGTCTGTGTGTGGCTTAGTATGAAAATGTCCATGAGCAAAAGACTAATATACGTTCTCATGTGTGTGATCTGAGATCATAACTCTGTGAAACAGTATCAACACTGGAAATGTGGCCTGCTCTTTAAGAGCTGCTATTTTGCCAACAAAGAATGCCCAAAGCTTCATTACTAATCTAACTATATGACAAGACTGACGAGAGAACCTCAGAAGGAAACTGAAAACACAATGAAGATTTAAGCTTTACCAGATTTTAAGAAAATGATCAAGACTGTGATTTTCCCACATGCCGTATTTAGTCCCACAAGGATCCTGTCAAGATCACTTGAAAGTTGTGCAAAGTCTGACCTTTTAGTTCTTGTTATTTTACAGTGATTTAACAAAAACTACAGCAGGGAGAAGAGTATAAATACTATTAAAATATTACAGCTGGTGTTTCTGACACAATCAGACAACATTATGTCAGCTGAATAATAGAAACCCAGGCAGACGTCACAATATTTTGGACGTCAGACAGCATCCTGTCAAAAAGACTGCAGTATGCCCAGTTTTTGTTTGGGTTTTTTTGCATTCTCTCTTGTAGTTTTATGAATGTAACACACAACATTTTGGAGCGCGCACACACACACAAGTGAGCCAACAGAAAGATGATATTGGTTCTGTCAGTTGTGGCGATGGAAAGCAATAAAGTCATTGTCCCTGATCACTGAATCTCGGTCAGTGTTCTAGCAAAATACGGTGTAATCTGTTTCATTATACCACCTTAGAAAAATACAAGCCAATAACATTATGCTTGGTCAAGTAGGAGTCATGATACCTTTTTCACTGCTTAGCTGTCAGCTTAGAACAGAAAACTTGGGTTAGAGTTTGCACAGGCTCACCACAATTGGACAATGGAAAATTGGAAAAATGTTGCCTGGTCTGATGTGTCTTTATTTGGAAGGTGAGGTCAGTATTTGGTGCAAACAACATGAAAGCATGGATTCATCCTGCCTCGTATCAACAGTTCAGCCTCGTGGTGGTGGTGTATCAGTGTGGCAGACATTTTCATATTTTGGGCCCCTCAAGTACCAGCTGAGCATTTTTTAAACACCACAGTCTATCTGAGTACTGTTGCTGACCATAGTGTACCCGTCTTCTTCTGGCTGCTTCCAGGAGGATAACACACCACATCACAAAGCTCAAATCATCTCAGGCTATTTCTTTAAATGAGTTCCCTATCCTCAAATTGCCTCCACAATCACCAGATCTCTATCCAACAGTGCAAAACTGCAAACTCGCACAAATGATGTGAAGAGTGGCTGAAATTCTGAGAATTATTCCTGGAGGGATTGCTCATTGTATAAACGGGATGCTTATTCAAGCTTTTGACATTTTAAATGATGAAAGAAGTTGTGTAGTTCTTTAATAGCTTTTTAAATACTGGCTTTGTTAGCTTTGTTAGCTTTGCACACTGTTGGATACGGATGGGTAGAGAGGGGAGGATGGCAGGCTGGGGTCTGATGAGGGGAATTTCGTACACTGACAAAGTTTAGCCAAGTTTATCTTACAAACTCCATCACCTCCTGACCCACCCCCTTCCACCACCATCCTCCCGTACAGCTTTTAGGAAAATGGGAGTGCTTATTCTCTTATGTGCATGTGCTTTTTAACAAGTTGATTTATGAAACAAGTGTAACTGTTTCTAAGGCTTTGTTGGTAAGATAAGCAGCGTTGCCTCTACATCTCCTCAGCTGATGTTGCTTAAAGGCATTTGTATCCTCCCCTGGCTTAATACAGCCCGAGACAATTTGGCAATTATTCGCACAGTTTGAAATGTCAGCAGACGTGAGAAAACTGAGAGGATATGAGTCTGTGATTCATTGTTGTGTCAATATTTCCAAATAAGAACAGGCTCACTGTGCTGTAGCTCCACGTAATCACTTTTAAGTATGATTAAAACCGATACCTTTTAATGGAGCCATACAGGCGTACACACCTTTCCAAATGTAGGTGGTGGGAAAAGGAAACTGAGAATTGTTGGCGATGAGCATATACTGTATCTCTCAAGTCCTCCATTTATATTCATTATATGCGTTGGCGCACGCGTGTTTGAATGAACTGGTTTGTTTTGAGCACCCTGAGCTTTCAAAGAAATAGCTCGGCATTTTTGAGAAGCACGCGCACTTTCTTTCTGGCCAAGAGTTAGGTGAGAAGATTGATACCATTCCTGTGTCTGTAGGGTGAGCGTGCAGCTGGAGCCAGGAGCTGTGACGCAACTTGTTTTAATTCAGTTTAGGGATGAAATGATTAGGTGATTGATCGGTTAGTAGATCGACGGAAAATTAATCAGACTTGTCTGTGTTAATGCAATTATCTCTGCAGTCATTTCGAAAGCAAAAATGTGAAAATACTGCCACATTTTCTAAAATGCCAGAATGTGATGATTTTCCTTGCAGTTTTCTTACATGTTACAGATATAATTATTAACTGAGGAGGAAAACTGCTAATTAAGCACTTATGCACATAAGTTACAAGCAAAGTTTAAAAGCTGGAAAACACCAGTGCAGTCATCTCTACGCCACGGTGCTGGACGGCAACAACATCATCACATTAATCAATACCAGCTGATGTATAACTCTGAGGAGATAGTTACTATCAGGGTTATGTGAAAGCTGATTACTTTCCTCACTGTTTGCTCAGGTTGAGCCTGTTGTCAAGGGCTGATTGGCTGAAAGCAGGTCAAGAAGGTTCCTTCTCTCTATTTATTTATTTATTTTCTTTTAAAGAGGGGCACACAAGAAATGCCTGCTCCGCTTTTGATCGCCTCGACACTTTTGTTTGCAGTGTTTGCTCTAGATTTGAGTGGCTTTCAGATCCTGCTGGCACACACCCTAATGGTTAAAGTCTCTTTGCATAAAGATTGGAAACGCGAACGTGGCTAATATGACTCGGCCTGTCAGCTCAGTAATTAGCTCGTTTTATCTCCATCAATTACAGCTGTACAGAAAGGATTAGGTAAACAAAGGTATTTTGTGTCAGACTCATACCTTGTTAGAAACTGGACGATAACAAGAAGACTTGAGGTTGCCAAGAAATCACACATTAGCCCTTTGAAACTAACAAACTAGTCTTTTATCACTTATATGAGGTGCTTGTAGGTGGAATTTTTATTAACTTATAACAGAGAAGGCATGGCTTCTTTCACATTTTTGTATTAGGCATTATCCCACAAAGAGGATGCCCACAGATTTTTGGTCCCTCACAAGGAGATGCGATTCAGAGTAAAAGGAAATGTGTGGTTTAACTGTTTAAGATTTAATTTACTCAAACATATTAGACTTTTCTGTCAAAGACATTTGCAGACAACATTAAATTTAAAAGAGAGCAATTAAAGAGGTGTGTGACACTCTTCTTTTCTTTAATATTATAATATGTTAGAGTGATGAGCCAATGAGCCACGAGCTCGGGCTTCAGACTGCTCCAAACACTCAGTTTCAGGCAGGTTATTTTCTAGTCATGGCTCTTTATAATGTGAATAAATGTGGATGTCCTGGTCATATGAATAACACCGAAGCCCCACCACCGTCCAAATCCTTTGCTTGTGAGGGGCTACCAATCAGCAGAAAGTTAACGTAAAGGGAGTTAAAATAGCTTATTCCACTAGTTGAACTGAGAGCCTGAACAGTATTAAAACAAGGGATTATTTTGAACTCTGAATCATGCAGGGCTACTCTAGTAGAGTCCAAGAATAAAAATAAGTGTTGGGAATGAGCATAATAGGTTCTCTTTAAGTGTTTTTTCCACATAGCGATGAAAGAAGAAGAAGAAGGTGTATTGGAGAAAAAAGTCAACATTAAAAGTGGCGACATGACCACAGGAATTTGCCTCAATCGGAAACCATGTTTACGCCATTCCTGCGCGGACTCTAAGTTGTACATGTTGTTTGCAGTCAGACATCTACGCTGCCCAAAATTACCCATCCTGTGTGTCAACGAGATAAGTCAACACAAAAACAGCCAAGTACGACAAGAAAACACAAGAGGCACGAAGAATGAAAAATGAAACCCTGTCAACCCAAATAAGAACATCATGCAAGCTCTTCTGAATATTTGGGATGCAAATGTAACAGATATTTCCAAAACTGTTGGTTTTGGAGTCTAGCCTGCGCTGCACCGCTGTTCTTATGCCCGAGGAATGAGAAGGAAGTTCCAAGAAGGCACATTTCTGGGTCGCCTCAGGCCTATTACTCCTGCGCCAACATGAAACAGCTCGTCGTTTAAAACTAAAAAGATGTGCTCCACACACAGGCGGCATATTCATGTCCACATCAGTTACAAAGATTACTGTGAGAAAAAACAATGCAGGTGCTGATATTTCACAGACCTGTCAGCTGTGCAGCTCAACAATACATGCACACAACAAAAGAGAGCATAAAGGACATAAAAACACATGCACAACCTGCCTTTTCTTCTGAAAAACTACTACGAAAGGATCATGCTGCTCCTGTGACTGATGATTTTGCCAACATAAAGACTGAAAAAGCAGCAATTGATGTTTTCCAAGTGGCTTGAAAAACTTCCACTGACAGTTTCGATTGAAGCGGAAAACCTCTTTTCTGTAATGGAAGAAGGTTTTGGGGGAGGATGGGTTTTCCCTTTTTGTAATATCCTCAGAGCCATGCTTGGCACCGACGCCCTCTGGACTGGAGGATCTTGGCTCGGAGCAGACAATGGGGCTTCAAGTGAGTCATAGCAAATAGAAGAAAAGATCAGAGAAACCATAAAGCTTTGTCATGCTGCTGATTAGCTGGAACTGTTAATTTCATTCTCTTGTTAACAACAAATGTTACAGGGAAGTTTTAGGGATCGCAAGCTTTTGAATTTAATGGAACACCGCGCTAAAAGTGGCCGAGCGGCAGCTCACCATTAACCCTCTTAGCTGTAAAGAGCAGCAAAGAGTGCGAGGAGTAAAATGGCCACCTTCTCATTTCGCCCGCTGAAGTGCTTGGACTGATAAAACACTCACTGCTGCGGGTTTGTTTGGTGAGAATTGGCTGAGGAGCCACTTCTTTGGCAAATGATCTTCCTGCCAAAACAAACAGCCGCTTTTCTTCACCCCTTATCCACATATGCACACAAACACACACATTTTACTTGCTGACTCCACACAATGGCATGACTGTATCTGCAGCACCAAACAGACATCTGCCAATCGCCCTGCGGACCTCATTGTTACTCAACACCGGGGCACACAAACGCTGAGCCGAGTTCAGTCTCCAACAGATTTTTGCACTGCAACGAGAAAGTTGCCAATGAGGTCTGCCAACGTGCATCGCTGACCCCGAATAGCCAGAAAACAACTGGAACCTGATGTGCCCCCGGACTGTGGTGGGTAAGACAGAGAGAAGACAAGAGAAAAGGAAAGGAGGCTGAACTTGAACTCAGCTCAGGCAGCAAAGCACCTCTCAGCTACGAGGACTGCATTCCTCTGCATACTACACAAACATCGGCACTGTATCTGCACTTGCATATTCAAACAGAATGACAAAAATAAACAGCTGACGATGAAGCATGGCTGCTGATTGAAGTCATGGCTCAGTACCTGCAAGCAGTTACGCATACCCTATAGAAGACTAACAGAAGGGAATAATATGGCCAGGTGCATTTGTGTGCCACATTTGTGTTTACAGTTATAATCCAGCAAGTCTAAAGATCTCATATGGCTATGTGTACAAAAGACACACCTCCTTCTCTTATTTCTCTTATCGCTAAAACCTGGGAGGCATGTGCAGAGTTTATTTTGACCTTTCTGTCTTCCTACAGCATGATCTGACTGCTGTGTGCAGCAAAGCCTTGGCTTTTTGTTTGTTTGTTTGTTTCATTTACCACTGCAGCATGCCGTTTCCAGATCTCTTCAAAAAGTGGCAACTGAAATGTATTTCTTCAAGAGTTTATTTATCGATGCTGGAATTCATAAGTGGATCTTTCACATCACTCAGTCACTGCGAACTGAGTCATAGAAGCTATTCATAAATGGAGCTAGTGATTTACTTCCACCACTCAAAACGTAAGGAATGTCTTAGCTAGTAGAGACAGTAATAATGTGTAAATCAGTCACTGGGAAACATTTGTGGCTCCATCTAATAAAAAGCAATCATTGGTGCCAACAGGTCACTGTAGTACCAGCATAACCATGAAACATTTCCATGGTATGCATTAAAAGTAGCTGCCAATTTTATGTGTGACTGTAATACTTTTTATATGTACATTCACAGAGGGATATTTCGTGTGGGTCTCAGAGTGAACAGTATTCAAATGATTTAAACTGGATTAGCGGACAGCTGATGTTTCGGGGCCTCCGGTATACCCAGCGGATAGCAGGCCAAGAGTTCCTGTTCGATGTGCCAATCACTGGTCATGAAAGCAGATGCATTTTTAAAAAGAGAAACTGTTGTCAGGCAGCAGATGACAGGTTCAAAATTGCATTTCGGCTAGTGTGTTCCCCGTTTTGCTTCCCCCTACACAGCCTGCAGACCTGCAAGCAAGCGAAGCCCACTCAAACATCACAAGTCAACCAATGGAATCCAAAAAGGGTCCGCTACCAAAACTTTTGTGCTGTCTTAAAACCTGGTTTCAAAGAGCAGAGGTGGGTGTTACACAATTAGTGACATTTTTACTTGTGTTTAACCCATTGTCCCAATTTTTCCCAGTGAACATTGTGAATATGTTCTTACTTTCTTTGTAGAAAAAATGAGTAGTGTGAGAAATAATACTTTTTCTTCAGCATCTCCGCTGCCTGTTCCTACCCCAGCTCAACCTGTTATTTTACAAAGATCTCTGTTCAAAACTGTCTTTCAGTCTTATCAGTTTGCTTTCATTAATCAAGACCAGAACGCTATCATCCACCCATTAAAAACAGAAAAACAGCTTGTCGCCTCTCTTCTCAGTAGTTACAGGCTAATCTTAAAATTACCTTTTATTGCTAACATTTTGGAGAATGTCATAGCTAAGTGGTTTGGACAAAAAAAGCATCTTGGTAGATTTCAATCTGGCTTTCATAGACCTCATCAAAACAGCTCTTCTTAGAGTCTCAAACAACCTCTCGATCCGAAGTGGTTCAGGGAAATGTTCTGTTTTGCTGATGTTGTTCTGACCTCTGCCATTGACACTGATGACAATCATGTTATTTGTCATAGGCTGAGATACTGGTCGGTCTCTATCGGCGTTCTCTTTTAGGGCCCTTACTGTTTCTCTTATATCTGTTCGTTCTTTAACACATTTTGAGCACTCAGAAGGACATTTCTTAGCATGGCTATGCAGATGACATTCAGTTATATATCTATTTTAAGCTCCAAGATATTTCTGTTGCACATCAAACTTATGCGAATAGATTCTATTAAAAGTTGTTTAGCTGACAATTTTTGCCAACTTAATGAAGAAAAAACAGAAGTTCCTGTTTGTGCCTTTAAGGCTACGTTCACACTGCAGGCGAAAGCGCATCAAATCCGACTTTTTGACCCTATGCGACCCATATCCAATCATGGTATGACAGTGTGAACAGCACAAATCCGATATTTTCAAATCCGATCTGGGTCTGAATCCGATACATATCTGATGTTTTAGAAAGCGACTGCTGTTTGAACGGTCATGTCGCATTAAATCCATCTTTTACGTCACTGACACAAGACAGACGCCAATTATCAGCCCTGGCCATCCAGTGTAGATGTCAGTGAAACTGCTGGGAAGACAACGTTGGAGAAATGTGAACATTTTATTTGTACTGTATAATCTGCAGATTCTGACAGAAATCTGCAACTATCCTTTGAAGCACCGCTCCTCTCTAAAACAGCAGTAGAGATAATTATTAGGCCATATGTAAGTAACAAAATAACTTTATAACTTAAAGCAAAATTGGGAAATGGAAAGTCTGAAACAAGTCTTTATATTAAGGGCCATCAGTCAAACAATACTGGTTGGTCTGGGTCTAAACAGAGCGTGCTGTGTGTGATGTCTTCTTTTGCGCATGCGGGCCGCTTTGAGCGTTCACACTAGAGCGCGTTTGCTGTCACATTTTATTTGTAGTGTGAACAAGCAGACAAAAAAATCGGATTTGATAAAAGAAATCGGAATTGAGCATTAAGACCTGCAGTGTGAACGTAGCCTAAGAGATTTGTGCCTATGGTTATGGAAACTCGGCTCGCCTTGCCACTTTTGCCAAATTTTCTATCAGGAATGTTTGTGTAACTTCTGACTCCGCTTTCACTTTGGTTGCTCGCGTTAAATCTCTGGGTTGCTCTTGTTTTTAATCACTTAAGTTGGCAAGGACAAGGACTGGCGTACATCAGTGGAAGTTTTTACCCATACATCCCCAGCAGGTCCCTCTCCAGCAATCTCTCCATCTGAGCCTGAAATCTGTGAACATTGGGGTATCTTTTAAAAGGCAGCTAAAAACTTACCTTCTGTTCAGAATTTTTGTTTGCAAGCAGAAGCCAATCAGAAGAAAGCTGGCTTAAAGCAGTGGTTCTCAAATGGTGGGGTGTTGAATCACTGCAGGTGGGACTCAAACAACCAGGTGAAAAATATGGGTTAAAATAAGGGTTATTTTTAGAGAAAATAAAGGGTTTGCTTATGTTAATCTCCTGACCTTTAAGTAAAAGTCAGCTTGAATCCTTCTTTGCACTGTTAATGATTGAGTGTGGGGTGTGAACATTTTTTGCCTTCTGAAATGGGGCGTGCCAGAAAAAGTTTCGGAACATCTGCCTTAAAGAACGGGGAAGTGCACTAAAATGGCTTATTTCAGTCAGAGTGACGGAGAGGCTCCACAGAGGCCCAGTATAACATAAATAAGGATTATTTTGAACTGTGAATCTTGCAAAGCTACTCTAGCAGACTCCCACATAGAAAAATGTACTTAGAAATGAGTAAAGGTCCCCTTCTAGGTGGTTTTCTAACAAAGTGCTGAACAGTTCCTCTAAGAAAAGAACATTTTTATGTTTATTAGAGGAAAATGCTTAGCATAGATGACATTAATTATGTGTACACTGTTCCTGTACTGTACTGTACTTCAGTGAAGTTCAAGAATAAAAAATTTAAAGCTGGAAAAGACCATAATAGGTGTGCTTTACTCTTTCAAGTAAGAAATGACCGTGAGAGATATGTGATAGATGATTATATTAATCTCTGTGTAGTCCAACCATAGCCAGTGTCACAAGCTCTGGCTACGGCAGTGCTGCAGGCATCTACAAAGAGAAGGCCTGCTCCAGTTTTTTCTCCCTGTCTCCCTTTTGTCTGCAGTGTTTGCTCTGGATTTGAGTGGTTCATCTGGCGTTGGAGTGCTGTCGGCCCACGCCCTATAATGCCAACCTCTGTTAGAGAAAGATCTGGGTCTGTGCCACCACCGGTAAGATGAGGCCTATGCTAGTGTTATGGGCGTGCCAATTTCACCTGTTGAGTCATGCCACTATCGTATATTCATCGCCAGCCTATTTGCTGCGTGTGCAAAAATTAATTGCTCGTAGTTTTTGCACACCAAACGGTTTGGTGTGGCAGGTGCAGGCATCACATATGCATGTATAAAACAGATGTGGGTGCATTTGCTCACAGTCATTCAGACTTTCTGCTGACTCCCTCCCCCCTCCGTCATGGAGTCGTCTGTTAACACCCAGTTCACCAACATTCATATCCGAGGACTTAAGCTGTTGAATCGCAGGCAGATGAAGAGAAGCCACGGTGCATGCTGCGCCGCTACCCCTGTTACCTATATTTATTCTCTGTCTCGTCATCACTCTGCACAACTCTGTCGTCCACAGGCTTGCTGTTGTGGCACATTTATCTCTGTAAAGATGGGTTCACATAACCATGAAAGAGCTACTTTTTTGTAAGCCGAGCTGGACAGAAAGAAAAGAAGCAACGAGACTTAAAACGTCTCCCTCTGTTCACTGTGCACTACCGATACATATTCATAAAGCAGTTCTTCTCCTTTTGTAAAGTTTCTTTGATAAAATATTTTGACAGTGTTGCCTAATTTGGAGCAAGAGCAGAGGCCTGCACTGACTTGCTGTAATCTAAAACCCAAATACAAGCCGATAGTTACTGAAGTAAATCTTCCGTTTCAAAATACCTCAATATTTAACATCGATCATACTTCTCATTCTAGACTTTACGCCCGAATCTGTCTGATCTCCGACAATGTTTCTACCGTAGCTACTCCGACGTGTCAGGTCAAACGCAAGCTCTGTAAGCAGACGTGTTCTCGGATACCCAGAACGACCTTTAAGAGTACAAAACGTGGTTATCAGAAGGGTCATTATGGCCACTGCTGAAATTCAAATGCCTTTGGTCGATAATGATGCAGTATTTCCAACATACGCTCGTCAGTCACTCGAGAGCTGAGACATTTGGGGAAAATTTGTGTGACTCAACGCAACTGGAGTAGGTTCAGCTTTGGTAAATAATTCATTTATCATAATTTGTGCCTTATGACGTGTCAAATTACACCAAAGTGGAACGGACCTGGCTTTGATGACAGAATCTAAAAAGCTCATCCCTTGTGAATTTGACCTCAGGCTCACCCGGATTCCCCCCCACCTTCCCTCTGTTCTCGGCTGGTAAAAGAAACGCTGCCTGGTGTTGAGCTGGTGCCTCAGGGACTGATGGCGGCTGAGCAGCAGCCATGAGGGAAGCACACTGTCAGTCCTGTGATAGCCGTATGAGATTCCACATGCTCTGATGAGTAATTCCTCCCTCCCCTCTCCATCACCATGTGGTTCGTGGCCCTGAGTCATCGTCCACACTTTCCCTCACTCCCTATCCTCTTGTCTGTCTCTCTCTCTCGACGTGAAGAGGTCTCTTCCTTCAGCGACCGTCCCACAGGGAAACTCAACAGAATAGCCTCCCTCAGATGACTCACTCGCCAACATCGAGAGCTCCACACCATCCACTCTCCAGCCATGAGAGCCCACCACACCACACCCAGGCCTGGATCCCATGTCCTCCACGGCCCGCTTGCCTCTATTAGTGCGTGTCTTCTTGCCTGTCCTTTTCTGTTTTTCTGTCTGCCTGGTAGCCATTTTCTGTGTCTCTCTGCATAGCTGCTGTCTTGTCAAGATGCTTCATTGTTTACCTGTCTTTACACTCCCATCTGTCTGCCTGTATTTCTACCAGCCTGTACTGTACATCGTCATATTCTGAAATTGTTTTTGATATGGCTTCATGCTTGTCAGCTTGACGTATTTGTCAGACTACCTGCCTGCCTGCCGCTCAGTCTCTATATCTCAGTATGTCCCCTGATACTCCAATGCAATGTCAAAACACAGAAGGACACCCAGCGTCGACTTCCCGTCTGCATATTAAACTATAAAGACTGGCACGACTGTAATGGTAATATTATTCAAGTCTGCCGAAGAGAAGCGTTGGATTTGTTAGTAAATAGATGCTTTTGATTTTGCTTGTGCAGTTCTCAGACAGTTGTGCATCCACAGACATGCAGTGAAACCTTTGACAAAGGTTACTGCACAACTGCAGATGGTATCCTTGATTTCACGCGTTCTGCACTTCAAAACATATTGTGATTTCTATGGCTGTTTGAACTGAGGTGAAAAATCTCTGAATGTGACCCGTTGGCATGCACTTAATTGCGCCTCGGCCCTGCAGTGTGACAAGTTGCTCACGGGAAGCTGTTCAAAGATCCTCTACATGCTGCAACAGGAGATTTGTTGACCATTGCAAGAGCAATAAGGATTTTTAGGGGCATTATGACTGGGTTAATAAAACACAGCTGCCCCTAAAAGTCCCTCACTTTTCTTGCTGCCTTTTCTTTCTCTCTCCCTCCCTCCCTCCCTCCCTCCCTCCCTATCTTTGTGTCTCATTCCAAACTTTTGAGATCAAACTACTAGTACATTCGCTGGCTTTTTCAAATGCGATTTGGTGCATGACTCCGGTATCTGTTCAGCCCTGGCTAAAGAAATGAAACAACCTGAAGTGACCACCGTGTCTGGAGTTTGACCTTTTAAAGGGGCTGGGTCATATATTTCACGAAACTGAGCATGCTTTCCAGTATTTATGAATTGTATATTTATAATGGCAGAGTTTTATTGGGATTTGCAGTGACGTTTTTAAAAGGGAGTTGAATGAGTTCAGAGCAGAATTTCCGAGAAGGAGGCCTCCCTGTGTTCATTACAAGTTCAGCTTTCACAGAAAGCATAAACACAATCCGAGGCCGTCACCTTACACAGAGTTTTCTATATGATGCACACGATAACATACACACGCGCTGACTTATGTTCGGAGAGCAGTGAACCCAGTGACCCAGAGCAGAAAACAACCTGGGAATTGTAGGAAAAGTCTATTTAAAGTAAGTCTACAACCCTGCCAACAAATGGTGAGGAGAGAATATGAGACAGCCGTGGTGGAAAAAAAAAAGAAAAAAAAAGATGTAAGCAACACTGTGCAGCAAGTGGTGAGATGAGTCCGATTGGACCTTTTAAACAATGTGAAATGCCACTGAGAGAGGCTTGGCAGGCGGCAGCAGCCAGCACTGTTTAATATCACAATTTTAATCAGCACACTTGGTGACTATCCCAGAGCTCTCCGTAGCCATGCTGCTTATTCAAACCAGGCTCGTTCCACCAAGCCTCCCTTACTAGGCCCTCGGCTCTCATACTCACACTGGCTTGTACTCTCCTGCAGCATATATGGAGAGCTCTTGGCTGGAGTGGTTTTATCTGTTTTCTGTGATGTGTCATTGCACTGTAGTGTGCTACGTTGGAGGGAATCTGTGATGATAGTTGAGCGCATCTCAGCGAATCTTAGGTGGACTAGACACATTTAATGTGTTCTCCCGATTGGATTTTAAATGTACTTTATAGCTATCTTATAAGAGCGTGAAATAGTTCTATATGTAACGCTGCCAATTAGCATTAGGATGCCACAATGAATTTCATTAGAACGCCCAGAGGTTTGCAAGGTGTCAACTTTCCAGTAACTTCAGTCCACAGCTACTTATTATAGACGCAACGAGTAATGGCAGGCTTGTAAACACAAATGGCCCGCCACTGATCTGTTATACGCAGCCTACAAAACAACTCAGGTTCAAGTATTAAGAGTTTAATAAATAACAGTGACAAAAAAGATCAGCGTAACGACATCCCACCTACTGTGATGTCAGCAGAGTTTGCTCCATTTACAGGACACTTTTAAGTGTGTGTTAATAATCATGGAGGTCTTGTTTTAAAAAAAAAAAAAAATCCCATTATTCAGCAAATGTCTTACCTACGTGTCGCTTGCAGCACAGAGATGCCACCACTGCCCTCGGCTCTATTAATTACATAAAGCATCTAGTGTCAGGATGCTAAATTCATTAGTGAGGTATGTACGGCATGCTAGGGTCAGGACAGATATAGAAACAGGCCTCCAAAACAACTTCTTCACCATTTGACACACTTGTTCGACATAATAGAGGAGGCCACTTTAAGATTTTTGACAGCTCTGCCTGTTTTATTGAGATGCGTTTATGTAGAGCTTGAGCTTCAAGTTTCAACAGTAAATTCTGACTTGAGTGCTCATCTGCATTTATTAGTGCTTTGACTGTTGCTATACACCTACTTTCTTTTCTTTTGAGGGGGGGGGTTAAACAAAAACTAATTTGGCCCATTTTGGAAGAAAAAACGATGGGAAATGTAATTTGTTTTCAAAATAATTACTCACGAATTGTACAGCTACATGAGAACAGTGGGGGGGATATCAGAGGGTTTTTTGTCTTGTTTTTTTACTCCAAATTCTTCATTGTATAAATCGGAAACAACGTCTGCTCTCGGTTTCTGGGTACACTTGACACGCACTCTTCTGTATGTAAAAAGTTTAAGCTTGACTATTCAAACACCTTTTCGCCAATAATTAAACAGTGACGTTCACTGTTTGATCTATAGATATATTCAAATCGTTATTTTCACATAACATGACATGTTTTTTTCTTTACTTTTTAAAATACATTCGTGTAATTTTCTTGTCCATAAACTTTTAAAATTTAACTAATGTTCGCGTAATTTTGCCTGGAGTTTATATGTGTAGGGATTTCATTTATGGTCACGTTATGTTAGTGTATTTTTTTCCCTCAGTTTCGCCATAACATTTGCACTAATTATTCTGGGTAACTTTAAGCTATGTGTCTGCTTGCAACACAAAGGGTTTACCTCTGCTTTAAAATGCTGTCTGTTCCCTAAGGTTTTTTCTTTTCTTTAATAATAGATACATAGCCGAGGTGTATTGTCTATGACTTGGGGGGTCACATGAGCCAGAAACTGGGACTTTGTAGGCCAGTTGAATGAAATGAGGACTCACCTTGCCCGCAAAGACCCAGCCTCTGACACACTATCATCAGTCCCGTCGCCGGGGACTGCATGAGGAGGAAACTCCAGAGGTTTACATACTGAAATATCTCTCGACTGCACGATTTCACTTTCAGAGCAAATACGAGAAGATTTAATCTGCGCCTGTTCATACATACCCTCTAATCTGCTGCCTGTCGGTGTTCGAAGAAGTAGGCGACACCGTCGGATTGTAGTTACCTGTGTACCGGGCAGGTGTTCGCATCCCATAGCCCATATGGAGACCTCTTCACGTAATACGCGCCGACTGTCTGGTGGGTTTGTCTGGCTGCCTGGAGGAGATCGCGTCTGCATGCGAAGTTGAACTTCACCGTCCATCCACCACCAGCACCACCGCCGCCCAAGTAATATGTGATCACTTGGTGTTGCACGCATCCCAAATTGAGCAAGATTATCCTTTTGGGGGGGGTGGGGGCCGGGAACTGTCTTATGGAATAAGTCGGACAGTCCCCCTGGTCCATCTTTTTTCCTGTCTGTCCAAAGAGAAAAAACATGCAGACGCAACAGTGTCGAGCCTTGTGCCAGTCTCCCACCTCCCGCCCTCCCTCCCTTCCTTCAAGAAAAAAACGAGAGAGAGAGGGAGAGACAGCTTTTGCGTTTCCCAACGAGAGATCCCCCCGTGCGCACCCAGCCACTCACCCAATATCCATTCTGGAATGGGGGGCGGGAGAAAAAGGCACCCTGCTTGCGCCGCTGCTGCTGCCGCCGTGCTGCAGCTTTTCTAGAGCAGGATATTCCCAAACAGCTGGAAAGAGCTGATATATGGTGCTGCGCCCTCGTGTTGGGCCCTCCCCAAAATGGACCGGTACTAAGTGCTAACCTGGTTATTTTCAGCGCGTCACTGGCTCGTTTCCAATTATAGGTTTCCGACAGCGGCACAGCAAAGTGACCCCGTAGTCTTTACTACACTGCCCGAGGACCTGAAAACGATCGAGCACCACATACAGAGTAAAAACCCGAGCATGTGCGTTTGCTTCTGAACTGCACACATTCCTGCGGTGTGTTGGCTTGCCCGTCCACATGCGCCACAGAGGCCCCCGCGCTCAGCTGCGGTGTCCGGCGGCTCCGCGGCGGCTCGTCTGCGCCTCTCTCAAGGTGTTCCCCTTTTATCGATGCTGTGCGGGAGGCTATATACATCCCAGGTTCATCACACCTCTCCCGTTACCTCCCCGACCGGCAACGCGTTAGTGTGCCGCGACACCTGCTGGCTGCAGCGTGACGTGACACTTCATCGTTCTGTGTATGTTTCAAATGTAACCTGTATTGTTTCACGCAGATCACCGATCACGTGTCGCTCCACAGCAGGTGGTAATTACGGCGTGACAGCTGGATTCAGTCCGTGGCTCCGTTAAGTATTTTCAGTGAGATCATGACGGGTGTGTGTTTAGTTATAGTGCTCTGTGGGCCATTATTCCAGCCTCTCTGACTTCATTTACTCACTCTGGTCAAATATCTGTTGGTATTCTCTTCAGTTCATCTCATGTTCTTTGCGTCTTTTGCTTCTGTTTGTTCTTTCGTTTTCAGCTCTTTTGCAGTTAGTTATATTCGTTTATTTCGTTATATTTTTACTATATTGTTTGATTATTCTCTCAGCAACATTTCATTCTCCTTTGATCTTTTACATTTTGTTCTACATTACTTACACACAATAGTCTATATTACATATCACATCTATTTGACGTGTGATAGGCCTACTATATTCTATATCTCTGACATCTATTATATTTTCAATAAATTGTATATAAATATTGTATTTTCTATTACATTCAAGTTTTTTGCATAATGTGAAGGAGTACTGTCTTCATTTTGTTTTGATGACAGTAAAGAATACTGAATCTAGTTTCTGAGGTTCAGAGGTTAAGGTTTGGTATTATCATCGGTGCCTGATCAGAATACATGAACACTAAAACATTAAATTATAATCCAGTGCTAAAATGTTTATTTTTAGTTGAAATATGGTTTCATTAGTGCCATGGATTGCATGAGAAGTGGACAGGACGCGAGGAAAAGGGTTAATAAGATGTTGGAGCAGCTCGGTGAGGGTCAAGAGGTCACTGGACAACCAGCTCTCCATCACAGACAAACTACCTCCCCCTCTCCTACTGCACAATACGGAGCGGGACACACTTCTCCCTCAAACTTCTTCAATCCCACTACCATAATGAATGTTCTGGGAAGTCATTCCTACCCTTCCCTTTTAAACTTTACAGCAGCTCTCCTTTTTGTGGTGACAGGTGATCACACCTGTCCACACACACATACCTCTATATCAAACCTCCTTCCTGTTGTTTGTCAGACTTATAGTGTGCATGGTAATGCCATTTGCACTGCTCTTTGCTGGAATTGTCTCTTGCACATTTTCAGTGTTATTTTTTTTTTATTTAATCCCACTTATACTGAAAATCCTATTCTCTCAATGTTGCATAAAAAACTGCACTCCCTTGCATCATAAGGCCTTTGACGTGTGGCTGTGGTACTTTCAATAATAGTGGTTTTATTGTTAATTTCACTGTTATCATTATTATTATTTATGGTGCTGCTGCTGCTGCTGTAACACACCGAATTTCCTTGTGGAAGTATCTGTCTTTCTTTCCGTTACTACTGATGGCCCCAGATTTTTGGTGAGATGTGTATTAGAGGAAGCCATAATTAAAGGGCAGGAAGTGGGATCAAACAGGCTGCAGCCCTGATGGAGGACTTCCCTTTAAGTACAGCTGCAGCTGTTCTCATGCTGGCTTTGTACATCTGATTTGTCCTTTTTGCCCCTGTGTCGTTTTTAATGATGAGTTTGAATCTTGTGTGAAAGTTTTCAATGTTTGTGCGTGATTGTTCTCTCTGTTCTGATCATTTATTCAGTTCTGTTGAGTTCTACTCGGTCCTGAACTCATGCTCCACTTTTAGTCTTGCTGCTGACGCTCCTGTGTGACGCCCTCACAAGGCATCAGTCAGCTGCTTCACCTCACTTCAAAAGCCCATAGTAATAACACCGGAAATTGGAGGATTTCTTATCAAAATAAACGTATGACCTGACGCTCGGTACTAAAGAAGCTATTATTAATAAGAAAATCAATGATAACTTTAACCCGGTGTATTCAGGTGTTAGAGCCTTTCTCCAATAAATATATCTGTTGCCTCATTCCCTCATTGAGTTTTGCTATTATCGATTTAAATAGATAACTATTTAATTTTAAAGGTTCGGTCCGGAAGCGATGCCTCCGATCGAGGTGGACTTCTCGCCAACCAGCAATGACCGATTTGGTTCCTGACAAGAACACTCAGGTTTGCCACATAAACAAGATAATTCATTACTCCAGAAACAGCAGGACGGATGTTCATCATCGGCCTCATCATCGCTGTAGCATCTGACACTTGTCGGTGAGTTTTGGCTCCGTTTCGGAAACGTCTTCGTCGCGTTAGTGTTACAGCCTGAGCGGTTTGTGCGCAACACAACAACACGTCCCCCCTCAAACTGTGGATTAGGCGTGAGGTTTGCGAGGTTACTGATCCCACAAGGCCAAACGCTGTCATGCTCGTAATGCCAAGAATCCAGTGGGTGCGTGACGTCATCGCGCGTTGGAATAAGGTTCGCGTTGTTTTCAGTAAAAAGTGCGAAAAAGATACGAAAGTTTTAAAAGGAATATATCAGTAGTTGATCGTTTTTGTGTCAAGAGTTAAAAACTGGGTTGGTTTCATTCGTTAAAAAAGTCGTTATCTGGTTATTTCATTAGCAAAATAAAAAAATATATAATTTAAAGTCATCGCTTTTGTTTCAGTGAAATAAAAATCACGCAGTAAATGTTTAATTTTTAGCTGTGAGTTGGTAGAGTAAATTATGAAAGTGTGTACTTGAGCACAGGGGGTATTTATCTATCAGCATAAAACATGTTGATGGTTCCGACTTAATCCTTAAATTTTTGAGTTTTGTTTTATTTTTGTTTTTATTTTATTTTATTTATTTTTCCAATTTCATTTTAGACTTCATGTTGGGCATATTTTTTTTGTGATTTTCTTCCTTTTTGGAGGTAATAGAGGAAACCCAAACACATGCGATATCAGTGGAAAGCAAGGAGGTAGTAAGATATCTCAAATAAGTCAAAAGATAGAGACCAAGACGAAATGTCCATTACAGAGGACATAAATGAATAGGCTGGTTCTCAGGAGAATATATTAAAGTTCTCTGTTGGATACAATAGAATGCAATAATATCGAAAAACAAATTATCATTAATATTATACAATTGTTTATTCTGAAGGTAAAAAGCAAATTGTCTTTATCATTATTAAATTAATTTTAAAAATACAGTAATTTCATGATAATTATTAACGTACCTCAATCGCTTAAACAGAAGAGTTTCACTTGCAGACAGCTATCCATCCATCCATTTTCCTTGTCTTATCCAAGTGGATGTGCATGTCTTCCCACTCCTTTTCAGATACACAAACTAAATCTGAAGGTGTCCTGAATAAATTAAACAAAACAAAATTCAGGGTCTTGGTGTGGCTGGAGCTCACTCCACAGGTAGGTGGTTGTGTTGCAGGCTAAAACATAGACTAGCATTTACACCTTTCTTTCACCTTTATGTCTGTGGACTGTGGGAGGAAGTCCAAGTAGCCAGAAAGATCCCACACAGGCACGTGGAGAAAATGCAAACTCCACACAGAAACCCTCAGATTTTTCAGTAGTTTGGTTTATTTAAAACCTGATTTGTGTGATGTTTTCTGTTCGTGGCTGTAGAGCTTTAACTGTATTTGCCGTTTCACAGGCAGTCATTATGCCCACACATCGCCATCTCCTCGCTGCACCATGTGTCACCCTCTTCTCTTGCTCTCTCTTTAGTGCAGCAGGGGCCAATAAGCAGCGGATGCGGTGGGCGTCCAGCTGCAGGCGGCCCTCTCAATGGTTTCTCCCACCATGAAGGCGCTGGTGGATGCCGTATGGGCGGTGTGGAGCATCGGGGTCTCCATCTATGACTACATCCACACCAGTGCGATGGAGGAGCGCATCCACGCCTTGGAGAACGTCATCACCATCCACCAGTTTGTGATTGGGCTGTTGTCTGCTGGCGTGTTGGTACTCTTCACCTACATCTTCTTTAAAAAGCTCTGAAGATGTGTGATGTGGAGGGCTGGGGTTGGCATGTGGGAGGTGATGTAACCAGAATTTTGGGTACATTAGAAATGCTCACAGGAGTCGTGGTTCTCGGTTTTGGTGTTCATGGAAGTTAGTATAGTTTCAGGTTTTTCTTTGTGTTTTTTGGCGGGGGAACACATACAAGCATATACTGTATTTATTCCTAAAATAAGAAAAGTGGTAGAAATGTGGAAAACACTAAAGATCATCAAGATATTAAGTTCATTTTTAACTGTTTTAAAATGTGGTCCAACTTTTTTTCCTAAACATGTTTTGTAGGTTAAAACGTGCTGAAGTACACGCCTTCTAATAAGCGTCCAACTATTTTTAAAAGGCTACAATAGATTGAAGTTGAAATTCGTCTGTTGATATTCATAAAATGTTAACTTTTTTTTCTTTTAATAGCTAAAATACTGAAATTGTAACAGTTTCCACAAATTTAACGGTTATAAATCCTTAAAGACCATCATGAGCTGATATGGCTCCCCTTGCACTCTATTGCAGATTTTGCAGACTGAAGCTGCAGAGTAAAATGTACCCCTCACTGCATTAATATTTCTCAGGTTAGCTTCCCCCCACCCCACCCAAATTTTAGAAACAGGAAACCCAAGTAGCTCAACTCCACTTACAGAGAAATTTGCAGCTCTGCTTGTTTTTGTAGTGGGATCATTAAACATACCACTTTCTGCCTTAATTAATATTTTCATTCAATGAAAAGTCAGTTCAGGACAGAGATGATGTAGTTTTGTCTCAAAGATCTTCTACAGAGGACTGTCATTAATTTATCTCAAGCTCCCCCCAAAACTGCCACATGGACCTCATGTTAACAACCTGTAGGGTGTGAAGAGTAAACACCCGCACGCTCTCTGTATTTATCATTTTCAGTTAAACATGCTTTTGTCTAGTGATACAATTTGATACTGTAGGTCTACATGTGTATTTTCTACTAGATTTTAATGTGTAACATGATCTATTTATAAGCTTTTTCCATTAATATTGTTATACCTCATAACTTTCCTACATTGCTGTATAAACTGTAACAATTTAAAGTGTCCTTACACACTGTAAATATATTTTGATGTTGGCAGGTGTGGGTTTTTTCCTTTTTAGTTGGCCTTGAACTCAACATACATGTGCTATTCCCTCACAGAGTACTGCTGCTGCTGCTTCGTATTTATGGTTTGTGACCTTTAAAGGCAACATTTTGTACCATAAAAGGTGAGAATTAAGTGATACTTGATACTAACAGCAAACAATGTGTGATGCAAAGTATGCTTCAGAGGATAAAAGGATGTTTTTATCAAAATAACCGCTCCAATCTATAAGTGTTGGAACAGTGAGAGCTACCGTTACATGACTGCTTCGTTAAGAAAAAAGTGGTTGTGTAAGTTTACTGCGTCAGACAGACCATAACCCGAGAAAACACCCAAGAATGAAAGACTGTTTTAATATCATCTTCATAACAGCATTAAAATTTATCTTCTCAAAATGACAAACGTGTATTTAATGACTCTGGGCGTCATTACTGTGGGGTTAACAAACGCAGCACAGACCTTAAAACAAAAACGAACACCTGTTGTAAATTACGGCTGCAATCGATAAGAAAAAAACAAGTCTGTGAAAATGAGAATTGTTCTTGTAACATGGCTGGAACCTTTAAAGAGGAACGAGCAGGTTTATTTTGAATGAACCGCAAACAACAGAAACTGCAAAGCTGGGAACGAAAGAAATTCAGCACGGGACCAGTCTTCAATTAGACTGGGAGGAAGAATCACTCAGAAACGTGCTTGTTCGTCAGCTGACAAACCTCCACAAGGTATTTGTTGTCTGAACTCACAGCCTTGTTTTTCTGCTACTTATAAGTGTCCAGTCTGAAGGAGTGCATGTTTGGAAATGAATCTTTCTACACTCTCTCCTTCCAGAAACTTCATGGCTCTCCAGTGGATCTTTCCACAGTTCTCTGGCTGACCGAGGGGTCCGAGTTCCTCGCGGATGTACTGCAGCCACAGATCTTTAGAAAAACGAAACAGGAAACAGTTATGTTTAAAAAAAACAAAAAACCTAAAGGTTCTTAATCTAATTGTATCTATCCATACTTTTACACTACAAGGACAGAAGTATTGAGCCACATCTCTATAGAGCTTATAGCATTACAAGTGTGATACTGTAACATGCCACTCACTGTCTTCCTCCCTGAGCCTGGCTCTGCCAGCGGTTTCTTCCTGTCACAAGGGAGTTTTTCCTCCCCACTGTTGCCAAGTGCTTGCTCAAAGGGGATCATTTGATTGTTGTTGTTTTCTGCATAATACTATTTATTTTTTCCTTTAATATATAGGTCAAACTGAGTGCGTTGAGGTGATTGTTGTTGTGAGTTGGGTCACCAAGTGCAAGGGCACATAATGCACCGAGACCTTCATGCCATGGGTTTCCATGGCTGAGCAGCTCCTGTAGGTGCAATATGGAGGTGGCCCGGTATTTTCCATCTCGTCTAACTTTGTTCTTTAGCGATACAGATTCTCTTGAACGTGTTTTACTCTTGTCCTCTGACTCAGTCTGATCAAATAACTCTAACTGTTGATTAGCTGTTCAGTCCAAACCTGTATTTGATTTGTGCTCACATAACATACAAAGACACATCCTCTCGTTTTGGCGATCTCTTTTTTAATCTCTTCCTCTAATTTGTAAATACTGTTCCTGCTGTTCAACCCCTCTGTTGGAATTGATATTTTTTATATTGTCATTTGTGCTTAGAAATATATAATCATTTGTACGCTGATAAAAATCATATCCTTATTAGGTCTGATAAGATTCTGTGTGCGCGTGTGTACCATGAGTTGAGAGGAAGCAGCCTCGACGTTATCATTTCCATTATAGCTTTAGAAACCAGAATCGTTCTGTTTCTTATAAGTGCGAGACTTCACACCTTTAAATGTTCGTCTGAGACATGACCTGTTGCAAGTTCCTGTTCTTATCATTTAGCGAGACGCTTACTTCTGCCTTTCTGCATACCTCATACACAGTTTAAGTTCATTGAAAGGTCATATGCCTATGTATGGTACAGCTGTAAACACACACACATGCACCTACACACACCCACACACACAGAATATAGACACTGATGTTGTTCAGATATGCCTGCTTAAGAATGTCACATGTATTTGTAATTGCACATTCATGAATGATTGCTTGCTTGCTGACAATAAAAAAAGGGCTGTAGCGAAGGAATCAGTTGAAGTTGGCTAAGGACAGGTGAAGGCCTGGGCTGACTTCCCTCACGGGCCACAAAGACAAAGAGCTCTGTCTTGACTTGTTTTGTCGTGCAGTTATTGTGTGTCTCGTGTTCCAGTGGGGTTTGTGCCTAGATAAACTCAACACCCTCCACCACCCCAGCATCCACCTGGGTCTGTTTGTATTAATGGGGAGCAATGAGCTCACAAACTTTAATATTCGTCTTAAAACTTGAGCTTGCTGGCTGAGCTGAAAGCATAAATAACACCAGCTTTCCGGTTCATTCCAGCTCCTTAACCTGATTTAAATTCACCTTCATTGGAGGTGCCGAACTCCTGCAGCACCCTCTCATAGTAGTCCCTCAGATAGTTCATCTTTGGATTTTCCTGAAAAAACAACATTGTAATCACATTAATTGTTTTCACTTATCAGCAACATCAAAGGTATCTTTCCAGTGTCAAACTATCAATGAAGTCAGTACAACATAAACATTATAGTTGGTGGCAGGCAGAAGAATGAGGATGTCACTGGGCTTCATATACGTACTTGTTCCTTCTCGATTTGAATCATTCTGGTGAAAAACTCCTTGGACAATGGGCGGTTTTCCTGTAAGCTACATAAGAAAAATGCAATTTAATTAAAAGGTATTAAAGATCCTGAACGTTTATTTTGCACCTGCAGGTCAGTGCTTTGAGACCCGTTAAACTTATATGTTCCTGCTTCATTCATCACCTAAATTAAAAACTACATGAGCAGACAGAGTTATCTGATTTTCACCTTGTAAAGGTCTTCCTCGCCTTCTTGTAGCCTCCAGTGGAGTAGGACCAATCGAGGTAGCACTCTTTCATCTCCATGGCAACAGCCGGGACTGCAGACAGCAGACCTCTCTGGGAACAAGCAAGAGAACAAACTGTCTGCAAGGCATATCCTCATTTCAGAGGCAAAAACACTATTAATCTTGCCTGCTTTAGCTTTTATTGTTTACTCTTTATCTCATCTCTAGCTTACTCAGCCTTTTCTGATCACAGTCTGCCTGCTGTACTTTATATTACAGTGCAGGATCATATTTTATCCTGTCATTAACTTCTTATGTTGCGCATTTCATTTCTAACAATTCAAAACTGTGTTTCCAGCGTAACTCTTATCGATAAAATATCGGTGTAAACAAATCCACAAAAAATGAAGCGGATAAATTGCTCTAAATGCTGCAGGCTATAGCAAGATCACACTGCAGCTGTTCAAACGGCTGGATTCGGGTGCACTACCTTGAGGATGGCTTCTGTCTCCTCGGCACTCTGGCTGGCCTTGCTCCACTCAAACTGCAGCTGCCACAGTGGTAGACTCTCCTGTCAAGACAAGACGCGGTTACATGAATGAGCTTCACCCACCTTAAAAAATGTGAATGTACCTTACGCCTGTTCATTAATAAGCAACCATTAGGCGCACGCATTTTGTTCAGACACAAAACTTTCACGACTTAACACTGATGAATAACAACAACGTAAAACAGTCAATAAAAGAACTTCTGGATTATCGTGAGTTTGTATTAGAGGTGCCTCACTGTTAAAACACTTAAGCAGTGTTGACAGTCCAACCTGGGATATCTGTCATCAGACTGTTTCTATTAAACACTAATGTCAATTTTAAACTGGCACATCATTGCTAGCTTGTAAGAAACACAGCTACCAATTGGGTGGTCAGTTCTGATCTTTTCTAGTACCGTAAGTGGGATTGGTATCATTTAAAGTAAATATAGCAAGTGAGGGACACTATGCATCATCCGGTATGACACTACAGCTGATATTCACATTTGAGAAGCAGCAGGAACCAGAAAGGATTTGGCCTTCTCAGTCTCCAGTGAACGTGTCAGAGCATGCAAAGCTCAGATCAGAATTAGTTACCGGGTTTTGCCATTATATGCAGAGATTTTAAAAATGAATAATCACTCAGGCAGCATCTGTTCTCAGCCAGGAGGGAAGGATCAATATACCTTCTGGAATCGGCATGAGTACAGAATGACAGGATAAAGAACGTGCTTACATTTTCACCATTGATTTATCTGCACTTCTGTGCTTTTCAATGCGGAAACTTAACATTGTTGGATACACAGGCCTCCAACCCTGGAGGTGTGTGCCACTTCTCCATGCTCAAACAGGGTGTTTTGTTCAAAAGAAAAGACTTGCATAATAAGCAGCTGTACTAATCCTCCTTCTCAGGGCCGTGGACTTATGAAACCCCCACCACAACAATAATCAGCTATTCTATTCACTGCTACAAAGGCCCGCGGCTCAGTCGAGGCATGCGTATTCATAGTTGTACAGAACTGTGCAACTATGAGGGAGGTTCAACAGAAAAATTAAGAAGAACGTTCTGACTACTCTGAAATATAGGAGAGATTGTAAGATAAGGTTTAATTCACCACTGACCAGAAGAGTACATAAGAAATTCTAAACGCTAATTTATAAGGTCAAACTGAGCCGAGATGGAAATCGGGCTTCAAATTATTAATGGTCAGACTCAGGCTGCTGCGTGGCCTCCATAAATATTCTCCCTTTTTTTTCCTGTCTGCACTGAACTGATTAACTGATATTAATTTCTATCTGCTCTCTTCTGTAGTTGGCACCTTCTTCTTTGTCCCCTCTTTCCTTGTACCCGTCTGCATGCGTTTCTAATTCTGGACCTGCTGTTCCTGGTCCGTATTTATTGGCCCCATCAACCTGCAAAATGTCTTTTTAATATATACACATGCATGTCTACCGTTTCCCTTTATTCTCTCTGCACTTGACACTTGTGACAGATTCCTGCCCTAAACCATAACAGCCCCCAGCTTCATCACTGGGGTAGCTTTTACCTTTAAAAAAGGTAAATTGATACACAAATATCTGCACGATTAAATTTAGTTTTTCACCTGCCTTCATGTGCGCTCAGGCAGATGAAGACAGTTGAGGAAATTAATATGACTGAACAGAGACTAATTAGGCCAAGGAGATGGCCCACTTATACAGCACTGCTGGTGGCTAGTGTGTGTATGTGTGTGAGTGAATCCATATGTCTCTTTTCTCCAAGGACAACAATTAAAGCGGTGCTGCCACTCAGTGTGCTGAACAGTGTTTATATGATAGTGTAAGATGAGAAAATTACTGAACCCCATTATGTGATTTCAGAAAAGCAAACGTGGCTCTCCCGGTCCAGTGTGTGTGTACCTTGGGATTAACGTGTTTGAGAGCGTCCTGGAAACACCGGCCTATGTCTCGGCTCCCTAGCTCCATCAGCGTCTGCAGGCTCAAACTCCACATGGTCACTGATTGGCTGTAGCGCTGCGTGGCTGTCATGGCAACGCTTGCTGCTCCCTCAGCATCTCCCGATGAGAGCAAGATTTGGAGCTGGTCACGTGGACAACATCAGGTTGGTTGATTCATACATCAGTAAAATGCAAGGTATCGTTTCCTTTTTGAATATAACCTGATGTTAAAGGAGTTTTTCGACTATCACCATTTTCAGTTTTTTTAAACAATTTCAGTCCCATTACCAGACAAACTGATAATCCTACACAGGAAACATAGCAATTGATTTAAAAAATACAGGCTTACAACCACCAGGATATCCATAAAGCCACCATGTGCTGGGTCTAAATGTGCACTCTGTTTACTTTGTTATTCATTATTGCTGGACAATGTGTGTTTGTCGCACCACCAAATAAATTAACAAACAAATACAGCTATTAAATAATAGTCACACAAACCCATAAATTACTCAGAGTGCTTGGTATTAGCCTCTAACCACTAGGCCAACAATTACCACATTTTTATTCTAATTGAGATTCTCATCATCATAGAACTGGTTTCATTTGCCTGAACGTCAGTGTGTTAGTAACTTCTGACTGTCGGCCTCAGTTGTTTCTGCTTTTCCAATAACATGTTGTGTTTTCGGTGCAGTGCAATTACATTTTCATTCCGTGTTACCTCTGCTAGTGTATATCTGAAAGAAGAGACGACTTGCAAGGTTTTAAAGATTTTTGCTGTTCCTGTCAGACTTTGCCTGGCGCTGCTCTTACCCGACCAAAACGAAACGTGGTTTGAGCGAAATGAGAGCCGACAGGTCATCATTCAAATAAAGAGAAGACAGGCTTACGGGTGCCTAAAATTCCATTCACACATTGAAAAGAGGCTTTATCTCACCCAGTTCTTGTAGTAATTCTCCTTCAACAGCGAGCAGTCATGGGCACGCTGCAGCACTCCCAGCAGCCTCTCCTGCCTCTGTGATACAAACACTTGTTTTTACTCCAGAAAACACTGAAGCCATTGACATTTCTCAGCGTACCTGAGGAGGAAATAACTTCAGGCCAAACTTAAGGACTTTTCACTTACTTTTTCTTTCAGCTCTTGGACGTTGGTCTTCCTTTTCATCCTTTCCAACAAGAAAGCCACGTAGCAGGTCCACATTGGCTCTGGGAGGCAAAGCAGCAGTTTCTTATACTAACGGAAGCAGTGAATGAATACATGCAGGAACAAGGATAACATTTTACAACTTTCTGGGCTCCTTCTTGGAGGTTTTGACCAAAATAAAATTCTTCCATTAAAGCTTTTAACCCACTGCCAGCATGTGCAAATTAAATAAAAGAACAAGAAGAGAACAAGAAGAGATCATTCTTGTTTTGGTAATATGGGTGCATTGACACATAAAAAAGCTACACACACGCTCAGCTGCACATTAAAGAAAATACCTAATCAGCCAATCATATGGCAGCAATTCAATGCATGTAGGCACGCAGACATGTTCATGAGGGCCTGCTGAAGTTCAAACTGCACATAAGAATGAGGAAGGTGATTTAAGTGATCTCTAGGATTTACAGAGAAAGGCCAGAAAAAGAGAAAATATCCAGTAAGCGTCACGTCTCTGGGCAAAAATGTCTTTCTGACATCAGAGGAGACTACACCAGACTTCTTTAAGCTGACAGGAAGGCAACAGTAAGTCATTACAGACGTGGGATGCAGAAGAGCATCTCTGATGCACAGATGACACTCCCATCAGCTAAGAACAGGGAGCTGAGGCTACAGTTCACACAGGCTCGCTATAATTGGACAACAGAAGACTGGAAAAATCTTGAGTCACAATTTCTGTTGTGACATTTGGATGGCAGGGTGAGGATTTCACATAAACAACATGAAAGCATGGATCCACAAACACTTATGGCTGCTGGCATAATGGTGTGGGAGATGTTTTCTAGGCACACTTTGGCCCCTTGAATACCAACAGAGCATTGTTTAAATGCCACAGCCCACCCGTATGTATTGTTGCTGACCACCCTTTATGACCACAGTGTATCTATCTTCTGATGGCTGCTTCCAGCAAGACAAGGCACGTGACACAAAGCTTAAATCATCTCAAACTGGTTTCTTGAACATGACGATTGTATTTTATATTTGTATTTTATTGTACAGCACTTTGGTCAGCCTTGGTTGTTTATAAATGTGCTTTATAAATAAACTTGACGTGACTTGACGAGTTCGCTGTACTCAAACGGCCTCCGCAGTCACCGCAGCTTTGGGATGTGGGGGTGAACACGAGATTAACTTCATGGACGTGCAGCCAACAAATCTGCAGCAGCTGTGTGATGCTATCAAGTCAACATGAACTAAAATCTCAGAAGAAATTTTCCAGCACCTTGTTGAATCGGTGCCATGAAAAATGAAGGAGGTTTGAGCGTAAAAGGGGTAAGATGTCCTAACAAAGTGGCGTCTTTCTTGTACTTCTTAGTTTACCCACCAACTTCATTTGCAGATGAAGATTGTTACAATTAATAATTAATCACCAAAGTCTAAATCATGTCTCAACAATTCATTTTAAAATTGAAATATATATGTTCTCTCTGTGTATCAGGAAGCTCCTACCAGTGTTTAGACTCTTGACGCCCTCCTCATAGACCTGGCAGCAGCGCTCCTCTCTGCGGTTTATATCTGAGGCCCTGCCTTTGGCAGTCTGGAGCTCCTCTCCTGCTCCTGGGGCCTCCAGCTCCCTCTTAGCCATGAAATCCCACGTGGAGCTGTCATCTGTGTAGTTAGTCTGTAAGCTGGAAACAAGAGGTGAGATGAGGTTACTGCTTAAAGGTAACACTATGGAAGTTGAGGAATTCAGAGTTCATGTAAAAGAGAGTTAAATGAAAGCCTTTTGGAAGTAAATTACTCTTGCAGGATGGAGTCCTGGAGGTCTTTGGTGAAGTCAAAAATAGCCGCTATGTTCAGAAGTGAGATGACAAACTCTGCTTCTGTAGGATGAAAAGATGCACAAGTAGAGACACACGCTAGGTTGTTTCCAAAGCCAATGGCTTGTTCTTACTCACCACCATAAATATTTTTAATAGACAGTTGTCACATTTAGCTAAACTAAGGTCCAATTTTCCCCAGGTAGCAGGTCAGACATATAAATTCAATATTATGAGACAAAACCTCCTTCGCCGTAGTGGGAACGCCATCCCAGAACAGTTTTAAGAATGTGACTGCGCCAGAATACATGAAAGTGATCTGCCAAACAATGATCACATCCCAGAAAGCATTCAAGTTGTGCACTGGTGTGTCTGGACTTTTGTTTCGGAGTTATTATTAAAAATAAAAATCTTACACAGTTTTTCCATGAAAAGTCCTTCCACATATGTAAGTCTGTGATTTCAGCGTTTTTTAACAGGTATCCTGTGCTCAGGGTTGATTTCAATTGCCAATTCTTATCCCCATTTAGTCTTTACATATCCCACTGCTAAAGGAATTCACTTTAATGACAATATAGGTGGTCTTGAACTGAAATAAAAACTAAATAAATAACAGTTTGCAGAAAGAGTTTAAATCTACGGCTCTACAAATTATGTGCATTTTATTTAAACAATAAATGTGTTATTTTTAAAGCCCAGATTTACTAAACAGGCCTAAAGATCATGCAAGCACAATCCCTATATAGTGTACACAGGTGTGCTTAGTTTTACGGCGATTTATAAAAGCTGAGCTGTTTTCTTAACACACAACACAACTGCACTTTAGCATTAAGAGTTTGTTTTTTAATATTCTCTGTTACACCTGGAATTTTCTAACATCTGGGTCTTGAGGAGCAGTTAAGACCCTATGTGCGTTGGAGGCTACAGGAGAGAGTGCGACAGCATTATGCTGCTCTTAATATTCAAATGTATTTGCAGCATAAACACTTAAGTTATTTTATATTTTCTCATATTTGCACAGGCCTGTGAATAACCATTGACAAGCTTACCTTTGATTTTCCCTGTAGCATCTTTGTATACAACCTCAGCCAGTTTACCACTCAGGATCTCTGGAGAAAATTCATATTCACCCTGGAAGGTGTGAACAGTGAGTTTTAAATACAACGAGCAGCATATGCACGCGCTTACTTCCTACTGTTTTGTGTTTGCTTTGTTTCACGCTCACCAGGTCCATCTGAGCCTGCTCCAGCTGAATCTTCTGCTTCCTCAGTTTCTCACAATGCAGCAGCTCCATACGGAAATACTAACACAGAGTGGTTGGAGGATTTTAGACGAGCATGTTTTAAATGAATAAACTGTTGCTTAAAGTTTTAAGTCTGGGTTACCTTAAATATCAATAATAAAAAGAAGATATTTGGCATCTTTTACCTCCTGGTAGACTTTCTTATCATTTGGGTGGAATCGCAGCGCCCTCAGAAACAGGTGTCTGGCGCTCTCAGAAGAATTTCTATCCTCCAGCTCGCTCTTGGCAGCCATGATCCACAGAGCTAAAGCAGGACGGAAGCAGTGTTTATTAACAGCATTCGTCTTGGTCATCTCCAAGATTGCAATCACAGATTTCCTGCCTTGGTTTAATTTATTTTAATGCACATTTCCAGCCACTAAACATCGGCAAATTGCAGTGTGTTTGTAATGCCCCCTTTCTTCTGTACCTGGTTTGTCAGGATGGATGGCAAGCATGGCTGAGAACACCTTGCTGATTTGGCTCTTGGTGGCCTGATGAGTGAAAGGGATCATTATAAGAATGAGAAGACACGGTGTAGAGCAGACTTATCTGACTTGAAGGCAAGTGATGAGATCTTTACATACCCATTTCTTACAGAAAGCAACGTGTGAGAGCCATAGCTGCACATCATCCTGCGGGGGAAAGAAGACGTGTGACTCTTCACTCCTTTCGGCTTTCATTCCTTTTGTAAATTTAAATCCAATGTAAAAATCTACAATTTTAACTTTTTTTTTTTTGCCATGTTTGTTAACAAAAAGCATCATATTACTTTCCAGCAATGGCTCAGTTACACATTAGATAATATCATACAAATTTAGAGGAAAAAATGTCTAAAAATGTTACAAATATTCGATACACATGGCTGAATTTAATAATCTGATGTTATAAATTAATTATTACAACCATACAGAATAATAATTACAGATTACAAATGCTCTATTTACACTACCTTCCACTTATTTGTTGCTCTTTTAAAGATGCTATTTATTCTGTGGATGATGGGGTACTCAATCTCCTCTCGCTTGAACTGGTAGTGTATGTGCTGAAAATGAAAAGGATAGTAGAGTCACTCTCAGGTGTGGTTTCCTGACAAATATAGTTTTTAATCACATGAGCTTAAAATACCAGATTCGGTATGTAGGATACTTACTGCTCTTCTCTTCTTGATCAGCTCTAAAACGTTGATTTCATACTATAAACAAAAGGAGAGTCTCTGAACATGATTCACGATCTTTACTTATTTATTGAAACTTAGAAGAAACATGATGTATCATCACAGCCCCCTACCTGAATGTATGCAATGAAGTCCTCCTTATTTACGATCAGCCTGTGAAGCTTGTACTCCAGGGCTGTTACTCTCTTGATTATTGATCTAAATGAAAAATAGAACAGAAGAATAATGTTGAATCAGTGAGAAGGACTTGCATAAACACACACGGGAATATTTTCACATGGAAATTTTAATACTGACCAACAGTTTTTTTATTAGGAGAAAAGAAAGCACAAAAGAAGAATGGGACATTTCGAAGTCAATTTTAGGAAATACAGCATAAAATGCATTTTTTGTACACTGAATTTACACTCACGGGCAGTTTTTAGGTGCACCTTGCTAACACTGGACCCCTTTTATCCTCAGAACTGCTTTACGTCTTTGGGGCATAGATTTAACAAGATGCTGGAGACAGTCCTCAGAGATTTTAGCCCGTACTGACATGATAGCATCACATAGTTGCTGCAGTTTGTCAGAGAACATCCATGACCCGTACATTTGATGACCGTGGAGGCCATTTGAATACAGTAAACTCACTGTCATGTTCAAGAAGCTGGTTTGGAAAGATCTGAACTTTGAGACACAGTATATATTATTCTTCTGGAAGCAGCCAAAACAATGGGTACACTATGGTCCCAAAGGAACGTACATGGTCAGCAGGCTGTAGCATTTAAACGATGCTCAGTTGGGGCTAAAGTGTGCCAAGAAAATGACCCCGTGTGAATTGTAGCTTCAGTTTCACCATTACACCACCGCCATCTTGAAACGTTAATACAGGGCAGGATGGATTAGGGCTTTCATGGTGTTACATCAAACTGGGTCAACAGACCCGCAAACACTTCTTTGAATTTCTAATGTTCAATTATGGCGAGCTTGAGCAGACTGTAGCCTCAGTTTAGTGTTCTTAGCTGACAGTGACACCTGGTGTGGTCTTCTGCTGCTTCGAGATTCAACATATTGTGCGTTCAGAGATGCTCTTCTGCATACCTTGGTTGAAACAACTGGTTATTTGAGCATTTTCACCCAGAGAACTGTCACTCACTCAATAGCTTCTCTTATTCAGAACAATCTCTACAGATAGCTGCATAAGAAAATCAAGGTAAATTACCAGTTTCTGAAATACTTAGACCAGCTACCATGCTACGTCATTTATATCACCTTTGTTCCATATTCAGATGCTCAGTTTGAATTTCAGACCACACAGGAAATCAAATTATAGGACTGATCAACTGAATTTAAAGCAGAGCTTTCCATTAGGTCAGCTTTCTGCTCATTGGCTGCTCATTGCAAACAGGACGATTGAACAGCAGGTGAAAGAGGGTACAGGGCTGGGTATTATTTGCTCTTTCTGACATCATAAAAATCCAACAGTAGAAAAACTGTATTTAAAGCAATCTGGAGCCTAGTTTTACGCTTAAGGAGATTATTTAAACATTAGCCTCATTATTAGTAAAGGGAATAACTCCTAGTAGATAAAAGTTTAACCCCCACAACAGCTGTGGCTCAGGAGGTAGAGCTGGTTGTCCAGCAGTCAGAAGATCCGTGGTTGGAGTCCTGGCTCCTTTAGTCTGCATGTATCCTTGGGCAAGACAGTGTGCCATACATGCATGGCAGAAAAAAAGCACTCAAACAAACATGCGTGATTTTGTGAATGAAAGTTATACTAGAAAGTGCATTGATGCCTAACTAGAGTAGAAAAGTGGTATCAAGGTAGCATATTCTGTGACGCTGGACTTCCTGAGTTAATTTTCTTTCCTTTGCCTGGCTTCAAATCACCCTGGGAGTACTACAGAAGCACAACGCGTAGTCTGCACCAGATCTTTCATTCTCTGTGCCATTCCTGTATCAAACTTCTTGCCCGACTACTACAGCTTCTGTAATAAATACACCCAGTAAAGAAAATAGAGCTGTGTCCAAGAGACTTCTGAGAAGAGGTCAAGTGTTGGAAAGTGATGACTTGTTGGGGTGTTTAAGACAGAAGGAATTCTCCTGACAAGTGCTGATTTCTATTGTGATGTTACACAAATATGGTGATGTATCGATATTCCTATAATGTATTGATCATCACCAGTTACTTTGAGATTCACAACCCTAACACTGATTTTAATTAAGGATGTAGATGTGCAACTATCTGCAAAAGGGATCTTCAATATTTCCTCCTTAAATCTTCAGGACGATATCTTCCATGTATTTCTGCTAACTATAGATGTCAAAAAGTTAAGTTCAGCTGCCCAGATTAAGCACTTAACTATATTTGCTCTTTATTTTGGGGGATTTTTTTTTCTCTAAATCATCCAAAATTTAATCAGTAGTAAAAACCGTTTTTTGTTGGGGTTTTTTTTTTTTTGGAGAACAAGAAGATGATCAATAGACTTTCTCAGCTTCATCTCTCGCAGTTTCTCGGCCCTGTAATGTAAATAATTAAATATTTCACAGGTTCGAGGCCCTCTCTGAGAGTGCGTCCGAGAGTACGTGATGGGCTCACCCATCACCTCTTTTGCTATTTTCCTGGAAGACACAGCGTGTAAAGGCTCGGTGCTGCCTTACTTGACTTCTTTCTTGGTGAACAGTCCCACTCTCTCCAGCTGCTCCAGCTCAGGGATTCTGTCCTCGATCCGCTGCTGAACGATCTCCGCCATCTCGTCGAAGCAGCCGTTAAACGCTCGTGTTCAGCTGCTGTTTGGTAAAACTTAATAATGGTATAACAACTGTACACAGAACACCACGAGAGGCCAACTCTATCCCCAATTACACATGTGTGGAAGTTGTGACTAGCGGAGCTTCCGGTTCCGTCTGCAAATAGGTCCGACAGGAAATCTGAGCTGGAGGAAACCTTTGTTAACTCAGAGTTTTAAACTCCCAAACTCCCTGTTTCACAACGTATTAAAGATGAAACGAAAGTTTACCTGTCCTTTTATATTCGAAAACGATTTGGTGTATGTTTTCTCACCTCAGATTAATTTTGATATACACCAGGGGAACATATAGAGTGGGGAAAGCTTTTTTTTTCAGAACTTTATTTGAAATTGTAACGTGAACAGTCAGTCATCCCAGCTCAGTTTGTACAGTAAACATACAGGGCAAATAAGAGTAACAATAAGTATTACAATGAAAATAAGAAGGGTAAATAATTAATAAAAGGAAAAAAGAGGGATGTGACAGACTTCATAATAGCTTTGTACTTGAAAATTATATCTGTGACAGCTCATTTGTTGAAAATTTCTGAATGAATTTCAATCAATGATGAACCTCTTTTATTTGAAGTTAATTTAAGAGAGTTTAAGTAATATTCAATTTCAAGTAAAAAACAAATTCAATAATGGGGTTGAGTTTTAAAATTTACATTTATGTATGTGGAATTTCCCTAGTAAGATATAAAGATTGACAATGGTACATAATTTTTTTTCCTTTGGTTTCAAAATAACTGATAATGTCCTTCCCTTCAATTTTGACTTCGTATGTTGTTTTGCACAATATATAATTTTCAAGTTCTCTCCACAATGTAGTACTATATGAACGAGGGGGGAAATGAGCTGGCACAAGCCTCCTCACATTAATTGCATCATAATAATGCAATATATCAAGCTACCCTCCAATATATATATAATAAAATAATCAATAGCTGGACCATTGATGTGTATATATGTACACACATCAATGCATCAGTAATTATGATCCAATGTACATAGTACATATGTACATAGTATTGCATATAATTCTAAAAACTTTAAATATAGTTAAAGAATGCACTATTTACTACTCTACATTACTTGGGTAGGATAATTTATACATTTTACTTAATGAAAAGTCTACATACTTTCTTTTTGTTGCAAAAGGTTTATCCAACAAAAAAATATATATTAAAAATCTTGTGGAGCCCCATTTTATGAAAAGACAGGTGGAAGAGCTGAAGATGTTCAGAATTTCACTGGGAGTGATCAGGATGGACATGATGAGAAATGAATATATTAAAAGAAAAACTCAGGTTAAACTGAATATATATATATATTTTTAAATACTATCGTCACGTTTAGCGTGGAATAAACGGTAAAACAAAAAAGCATTTTCTAATTACAGTGCAAAAGGGAAAAAAAGCCAACGAGTGAGAGAGAGAGAGTTTTGAGATGCGAGAGATTTATGACGTTTAGCATGGAGTTTATAGTTTGTGTGCTATGTTGTATTGTGTAGTTAGTGTCTTGTGTAGTCATTGTTTTGTTTTGTGTGTCAGTGGGTACAAATGAAGGCCACAAAGGTAGATTTCAATGTAAACACCATCTCCAGGTGGAAAACCAGAGGAGTGATACATCTCCTGTTGTCAGGCCTGCAGAGTTTATCCCTGCGGTGTTCTCCTCTGTCTTGTGTCAGACGAACAATTTTTTTACTGGCGCAAATAATTTTATCGGGCATCTTACTGTGACAACTGATTGTTCTCTCTCTCATTTTAGTTATAGTAGTATTTTTAAATGGTTGTACAAACAAACAAAAAACGCCAGATGCATTGGCTACATTTTTAGATAAATAGTTGTATATAACTTTATAATTTTCAAAATTTGTGCATAAGTTTTCAAAATTTACAATTTATATTTGTATTTGAAGTTATGAAAATAATTTGCTAAACGTGTCTGTGGTTTTTACAGTTAACCCCCCCCCCCCAAAAAAAAAACAAAAAAAAAAACAAAACAAAAAACAAAACAACTTCTCGGATGTTATGTTTTGTGTTTGATTTCAGATCAGTTGTGTTAATATAGTATGTCAATGAAAGAATAACTGTAAATTCAGATACACGAGGTTAAGCTAAAAAGAATGATACCAAGCAACGCAAGGGAAAAAATAATTTAAAACAATTTGAAGGTGAAATACAAATGTAAATCAAAAGTACATAAAAATGTGAATTCACATGTTTTATGTCACTGAAATTTTTAATTATGTGGGCTACAGAAAATAATTAAGTGATAGACTATATTTGTATGAAACGTGTATACTTACTGCATTTGAATCATTTTACCCATATGTAACACTTGCATGTGTGTTTTTCAAAAAAGGCTTTGATTTTGCCACCCTATTTGATTTCCATGCTACCATCATGCCACCCCCAGAAAATTTCTCTAGATCCGCCCCTGGTTGAACGCTTTGGATACAAAATTAGAGCGACAAAGCTGACGTAGTTTGGACATGTGCAGAGAAGAGGTAGTGGATATACTGGACAGAGGATGTTGAATATTGAGCTGCCAGGCAGGAACAAAAGAGAAAGACCTCAGAAGAGGTTTGTGGATGTAGTGAAGGACAACTTGCAGAAGTTTGGCGTGACAGGTGAGATGGAAAAGGTGAGATTTAGCAGATGATCTACTGTGGTGGCCCCAAAAGGGAGTATCTGAAAGAAAGAAAGAAAGAAAGAAAGAAAGAAAGAAAGAAAGAAAGAAAGAAAGAAAGAAAGAAAGAAAGAAAGAAAGAAAGAAAGAAAGGAAAAAGAAGGAGTACAGCAGCACTTTTCATGTAATAAATCTATAATAGGACACAAGGGTTCACACATTAGTCTCCTTTGTGTTCTTATTTCTCCCTGTGCCACCCCATTAATAAAAAAAACTACAACAAAAAACCTAGAAACGCCCGTGATATAAAGTAATATTTTTTCTAACGTCTTCCATGGATTAGAATATGATCTTTTAAAAATTACAGTAATCGTAGCATTTATACCACGTGTGTAAATATTACAGTTATTGTAACCTGCTGGAAGAGTACAATCTGTTTGAATAATGTCGACATTATTAAAAACTAAAAAGTAAATGTTAGGTTTTTAGGTTATTTGTTTAATGTTCTTAGCGTCCACATTTTATTACTAACATAGATTTTATCCACACTTTTCTACTTTTACAGCACAATTTAACCTACAGCACCTGTATCCTTATGTTCTACTGAAAATATTCGTACAAATGTGAAGTACCTCTCAACAACAATGGGTCAATGCAATAAAACAGAAAATATAAATATTAATTCCGATCTTTGATTTGCTATTGATTTTTCATTGAATAAATAGTCAGACTGAATATATTTGGGTTCGTAGGGTTTAAATTGTGAATTCTTGAGTACATTTTGTGAATGACAGAGCTCTGGCTGCTGTGTGCTCGTCTGGTTATGATGAATGCAGATGGACTCGATTTCCCGCAAAATCGTGGAAAGCGAGAGCGCGTTGTCTGACGTCACTGAAGCGAGTAGCCAATCAAAGTTCTGCATTGGCACCGCTCATCTCCTATTGGCTGACAACTGACCAGTGCTCTGTTGTTCAGTACAAATTGAAGGGATACCGCATTGAGAACAAGTTATAGATAGAATATCAATAATCGGGTCCAATATACCCAGAACTACTGGTAGTATTTCGGACGGATGAATGCAGAACAGCTTCGAGTGTCCGGAGGTTTGTTTTGAAGTAAACTATGCTAGCATTGCTAGCTAACTAGCCAGCGTCTTGTCGCCTCCTCTTCACAGGTTTCTGCTGTTGAGTCTGCCAGGCTTGTGCTAGAGGCAGCGAGGCCAGCAAATTAATGCCATCAGCCAGGGTACGTTACTTTTTTTCATATACCCCATATTTGCCACTTTACAAATTTTGGAAGCTTTGTTAACGGCGGTTTGATTAACCGAATAAATAGTGCGGTAAAAGGCAGGCTAGCGTGTTAGCGCTGTGCTTCTAGCCGTTAGCTCGCGTGCTAATGCTAGTGTTTTGCTAAGCTAACTTGTTGTGTTTCCCGCACCTATGCCTTAATCTTTTTTCTTCTAACGTGTGGTGTTGTCTCACTCCGCAGAACTCAGGTCATATTATGAGCGGGGCCAGTTGCAAAGCTAACGGCGCCGTCTACCCTGCCTCATCAGCAATGATGAACTCTGTAAAAAAGCCCAAGATGGAGCAGATTCAGGCCGACCATGAGCTGTTCCTACAGGCCTTTGAAAGTGAGACTTCACTACTTGTTACATTATAGTACAAGTTTACGGTTTGGGTTCACGAGAGACTTTCCTGTGCTTTGCGTGATTGTTCCGCTACTCTGATCATTTTTACTGTGATTTATTGTGGGGGGGTTTTTAGTTGCCTTTTTGACTGTCTGGCATTTGGTTTAATTCCAAATGGAGTCCTAAATATTGTTTTTAACTTAACGTAATGACTACTGTAGTAAGGTAACAATTATCAGACTGAAATCAGGCTAAAACACACGCCCAATACTTTTTTCTCTTTTTTGGGGGGGGAGTCATGTCAAATTAGTCACCACATACCAGAAGAAGTGTTGGCATGTGAGAAATGCACTACATAGATGGGTTTTTCAGATCAAGTCTGTATGAGAGGGGTGTGATACTGTCTAAAACAAGACTTGTTGTATTTCTAGAACCAACTCAGATATACAGATTTCTACGCACAAGGAATTTGATTGCAGTAAGTGAATACTCTACACATTTATATCTTAATTTAACTGCTTTAAACTGCTGATGGAAAATGACTGATATCCGCCCACCCTCTTTTTTTTCTTAGCCCATATTTTTGCACAGGACACTCACCTTCATGTCTCACAGAAATGGTCGAACAAATGCCAGAAGGTATGGAGTCTGGAGAAACAGGAATCCTTTTTTTTTTTTTTTTTTTTGTCATAACGATGCACTGTCATAGTTGGTTAAAGATGATTTGTTCCTGACGATGTTTGTGAACAAACGTTCTCTGACTTCTTTCCAGGAAAACATTCAAAGTGGATGATATGTTGCAGACAGTGGTGAAGATGAAGGGGGAGCAGGATTCTCCAAGGTAACACAGCTTTACAAGTGTTGCATCTGTTTTCTGTATTTTGTATTGAACAAAGCTAATAACAGTTGTAGCACTTGATATGACCTAGTTTCACCTGTGCATTTTTTTATTTTTTATTTTAGCTTGTCCTCACATCTACAGTTAACATTCACTGGGTTCTTCCATAAGGATGGTAAGCACATGTTAATCTTCACCAAGTACCTGTGTTTTGTGTATTTCCCTATGAAAGAAATGACTCAAATGCTTAGGTGTGTCAGAAATTTCTACAATATTCAGCTGTTTGAAATTTGGTTTTGCTTTGACACATGTTAAACAACCACATTGAATAGAAATGACAAAAGTAGTCACACTTTTTTTTTTTTTTTTTGTGCCAACATACTGCTATGCAGTCTTACAGTTGCATGTAGGATAACATTAATTGATGTTAAGAGATATGTCTGTGAAGGTTCTCAGTCCAAGGTCAACCATTTGACCCTAGAACTGAAGAAGCTTCTCGGATGAGAGGTGAAACGTCTTCAAGCAACTTAAAGAAGTCCAGACGCTTTTCTTTCCAAGCTCCTTAGATGTTAAGAGATGCTTCTTATGTATATAAGAAAGAAGAAGAATATACAGTTGTTTGTGATTGACACAAACTCTTGTTTCCCTCTAGAAAAGCCATCTCAGAATTCAGAAAATGAACAAAATTCTGTGTCCTTAGAGGTGCTACTTGTCAAAGTCTGCCATAAAAAACGCAAGGTAAAGTAAAACACTGGGTCTGTCACTTTTGGCAACATGTCAATGCATCTGCCGTTGCTCACTCGTGGTTGTTTTTGTATTTCAGGATGTCAGCTGCCCGATAAAGCAAGTGCCTACAGGTAAAAAGCAGGTGCCTTTGAATCCCGACAGTAACCAAACCAAGCCCGGCTCCTACCCTTCCTTACTGGTTCCCAGCAATGAATTTGAGCCCAGCAACAGCCACATGGTGAAGTCCTACTCGCTTCTGTTCAGGGTATCACACACAGGGAGAAGGGATGCCAGTGGTCTAGTGAATGGAGAGGCCAATGAAAACATTGGTAGGAATCCCACAGTAAAACCTTTTCATGCTCTGTTTTTGACTGTGCACCATTTAGATGAATAATTTAACAGTGCAGTTTGTTGGGAGAGTAGCATAAGGGATTGAATATTCTTTCTGTGAGCATCTCATCTGAAAATGATACCAGCTGTAACTGAAATAGTTGCTGGCTAGATATTACATTCTTGGTCTCAGTTGTTGTTTGTTTGTTTGTTTTTAAACATGAAGATGTAACAGATACTCCTAATAGAAAGAAGCGAAGTTCATCCCATAGGGATGAAGGACAGACCACAGAGACCTATGTTGCACAGATGACCGTCTTTGATAAGAATAGGTAAGGATTTGTACTTTCTTTCCTTTTTAAGTTCTAAATATGTCCCTCTTCCAGTCGCTTTTGCCTGTACTCCTCAAAACATGCACTGCTTTGTCCACAGGAGACTGCAGCTGCTGGATGGGGAGTATGAGGTGTCAATGCAAGGGATGGACGACAGCCCTGTGAGCAAGAAGCGAGCCACATGGGAAACCATTCTTGATGGGAAGGTAGGCTGGCTGGATTCGGTCTCTGAAAGGAAGGTGTAATTGTGTTTGTCATATTGAACTTGAATGCTAATTTCCTTCTTGTCCACCTCACTGCTTCACTGACCATGACTGTCCCACAGAGACTGCCACCATTTGAGACATTTTCTCAGGGACCCACATTGCAGTTCACGCTGCGTTGGACAGGTGATGGCAGTGGAAAGTCCACTGCTCCTGTGGCTAAACCCCTCTCTACGCGCAACTCGGATAGCTCCAGCCCTATGGAGACCAGAACCAGCAACCACCGAACTGCCCTCATGAGTAAGTACAAAAACAATTCACGGTAGCTTGAACTTAGAAATTTAGAGCAATGAAATGACGTGGAAAAATTCTATCAGTGTGATGCTATCGGTTTTTTCAAAATCCCTGGATTACATTTTATCTTATATTACATTCAAGAGGAGGACCAGAAAATGTCCACAGATGACAAGAGAAGGCCAGATCTTCTAATTAATTAAAAGCACTGCAAAAGGGTTCAGACAAAACACCAAATAAAGAGATTTCCTGAACAGATTCTCTGACAAACCCGAGTGGGTCATGCTTTTGGATTATTCGCCCACTATGATGTTGGTGTGGGATGATCTATTTGTAACTGAATCTGGCAAAAGGCGCTGTGTAAATAGCTGTTGAGTCCCTTTCAGACATGCTTTTCATCCCATAAATGTGCAGGCACCTCTGCACGTCACCATCATGTTGGAACAATCCCGTCAATCCTTCTGTAAAAGGCACAATGTTGCTACTTAATTATTTATTTATTTTTTGGGGGAGTATTTTATATGTATCAGTATTTGGCATAATGCTTCCAAATGAGCAAAAAGCAGTTATGAGTCACTGCCTGACGTCTCATCATTAGTAACTGTGTGTGGACTGACATGTGTGCATACACACAGTTATGAGTTGGTCCTATTAATTATCTCTAAAAGCTCGGGTTGTTTTGATATGGTGAGTGCTAGCCATCTGTTTGGATGTAACATTATTTACATTGACTCCAGTGCTAACTGATATACTTTACTTACTAATGTTACCATTTTGCAGTGGTGCTCCTCAGCCAAAGTGTCCCCTAGCATTAGTCAGAGCCCCTAATGGCTCAATTTATTTAATGCTAAGATAGTGTAACCATGTCATAAATGATCTGTTTGCATTTAGGTTTGTTTTGGAACAGGGGACCAGAGGTCTCTGCTGTGAAGCTGGATTTTGGCTTATCTCAGCAACTTGAGGGTTAACCTTGGGTTTTCAGTACTACAAAGGTGGATTACTTCTTACGGGAGTAGCTCGCCATGGTAACTTATGCTGCGTATATAACCTGCTCCAGGACAGGTTATGTTCCAGATTAGAGGAACAGGTATGAAATCGCTGACTATTGAGCAATAATTATTTTATTTTTTTCTGGAACATGGCAACACCTTTCTTGGAAGATCTCTTGGACTTCTGCGCACAGAGTAGGAGTGTCTAAAGTCTTTGTTTTGCGAATGAATGTCAGTATTCAATATGGGTTCTTATATGCAACTAAATATAACTAACGATATAGTTAAAGGAACGCTTGACCTGCCTAGTGAGGGGGTGGGTTAGTATCTCTCTCATCTCTTTCACCTTAAGCACTTGTGATTGTTTCTCTGTGGCTTAACCTTTCATCTGCACATCAAGTTTTAAATCCTGTCACTTATGCTCTCCATTTCAGAAATGTAAGCACTCATCCTCCTTTATTTGCTCATTAGGTGTGCTTCTACTCTTGTGGTGGAAAGGAAACTCTTTTTGTGCTCTGTGTTGTAACAAAGGTGAAATTCTTCAGTGACCGTGTGTTTTTAATGTCATCAGGTCATTACATAAACATGTAGGTGAAGCTACAACAATGTTGCGTATTCCATGTCTGAAATGGGCTTTATCAACAGGTGTATTTGCACTTAGATTGTGTATCTTTTGTTACTGGGCGGGGAGGGGGGGAAATGCAATTTCTCCTTCTCAAAGAAGCCCTTCAGTGTGTTTACAAAAAAAGTCCACATAATTTGTTATTTGGTGACTCTCCAAGAATTAACTTCTCCATCTGTTCCTGTCAGCAGTGAAAGAGTCAGTCAGCACAGACATTCAGACGAAGAAAGAGCAGGTCCCATGTGAGCCGCGACAGAAGCTACGTATATTTTATCAGGTACACCACACAACAGTAAGGAATACATTTGAGCCTGGCACACTTATTATAAGAACCATTTGTTTAGGTTGATAAAAATGTGCAGTGTCTTTGTGGTATGTTTTTTGGAGCTGTTTTAGAATTACTGTCATGTTTTGATCCCCCCCCCCCCCCCCCTCCCCCTCCCCCTTTTTTTGTAATCATTAGTGGTGCAACGGATCAAAAAATCTCACGGTTCGGATTACAGATCAACCGTGATCCGTTGCACCACTAGTAATCATTCACCTTTTTAAAACTTAATGTAGCGGCAATTTTTAGCTTTTGGGTGCTTGCCCTTAGCGTGTCATAAGTGACAGTAACTCTGATTTTTATGACCCTGCTTTACATCTGCTGTAGGTTCACCATCTCTGGTTTATCTTGTAGTAAATCAATGGTTTGTTCTTCCTCAGTTTCTGTACAACAATAATACGCGGCAGCAGACGGAGGCGAGAGATGATCTTCACTGTCCCTGGTGTACCCTGAACTGCAGCAAACTCTACAGTCTGCTCAAACACCTCAAACTCTCCCACTCCCGCTTTATCTTCAACTATGTGGTAAGAAATAAGTGTGTGTGTGGCTGGGCAAGTCATGAGTCTTCACAAGACATCATGGGATCTCACACAGTCTTAAAGTTCAAAGATGCTGTGTGTGTGTGTGTGTGTGTGTGTGTGTGGGGGGGGGTGTAATCTGCAAGCTGTATCTTAAAACACTTGTATAAACTATACACTTGTGTTATGTGTTTTCAGTCTTGTCAGTTAAAGAGTGCAAGGAGACTGGGATTATTCTAATTGTCGTTATTCCTGATTTTTCCTCAAATATTTAATCTGTTATCTAATCACATCATTTGCTCCATATTAAATATTAACCATTGAATGATTGTTTTACCAGTTGAATGGATGATATAGTTCTTATTTGTTTCTTAATCTGCAGCCTCACCCTAAAGGAGCAAGGATAGACGTTTCCATCAACGAGTGCTATGACGGCTCATACGTTGGCAACCCTCAGGACATCCACAGCCAGCCAGGTTTTGCTTTTAGCCGCAACGGCCCAGTCAAGAGGACCGCTGTGACTCACGTACTGGTTTCCAGGTAGACACACGACCTTCAGTCAGAGTTAACAGAACTGACTCATTTTCCTCTTCGTTTGTCTGTTAATGAAGGGGTAATGAGCTGAATTAACGTTAATGACGTGATCATGCACACTAACCATGGTTTAAACAGACTTGGAGCAAAAGTCTGAGGAACTTGGCAGGAAGGCAACTCTAAACGGATTAGCTCTGATATGTTCTTATACTAATGTATCTGGTAGAAATGAGTTTGGTTGATAATAGTCTGGAAAGCCGAGATGTAATTGATGAAAGCATACACCGACAATAGCGTGAAGAGTTTTTACTTGATTCCTTTGAGGGGAGTATCTTCATATTTATCATAAACCTTTACTTTAAAAGTCACAAACCTTAACACGTAAAACTTCATACGCAAATTATGGCAAAAAATCCGGACAAGTGTATAAAAACCCCCTATAAATTTATATCCTAGTTTTAACAACTGAGCAAATGTTTATTTTGGTGAGGATGCAAGGTTACGTACATTTTATTAAAGGTTACCTCAATTCCACCTCAAACTGGGGATGCTTTGAAAATATTATTTCATATGTACGACAGTAAAATTATATATTTCTGAAATGTCAGCCTACACAGTGTTAAATACAAAATGAATTTTCTTCTTCTCTTGCTAGGCCCAAAAGGACCAAACCAAGTCTTTCAGAGTTCCTGGAGTCTGAGGACGGAGAGTTGGAGCAGCAGAGGACCTATGTCAGTGGACATAACCGCCTTTATTTCCACAGTGATAGCTGCATGCCCCTGCGGCCTCAGGAAATGGATGTAGACAGCGAGGATGAAAGGGATCCAGAGTGGCTCAGGGAGAAAACTGCCACGGTGAGAAACCAGTGCTCATAAAGTCATTTTTACCCAGTAAAAGGCTGATTGTCATCAACTTTAGTAAAGGAGAAATGATTCACCAATGAAATAAATCCAAAGAAAAGTTGTGATTGTGTCCTTGAATTTCCCAGACCCCCACAATTGGGATGAGAGGGAAACATAAAAAAAAAAAAAAAAAAAAAACAACCTGAGAAATGGCAAAACAAAGATTTCAGAGTTACCATAGCAACAGAGTGAGAAATCATTTGGGTCTGGCCGGTCACCCATAAATAACTTGGAGGTGCTCAGGGCAGAAAAACTGCTGCCAACACTGAACACCTCTTCAGCTTGTTCTTCAACTGATACACAACATGTGTCACTTCATTATTGATCTCACCGAACCCTGTAGAACAAAGTCTGTTAGTTACACTTCTGACAGGAGTGACAGAAAACCTGTGAGATTAGCCCCTGATGAGTTTTCATTACTGCTTATTCACAATTGTAATGATGTAAAACTCGACACACATTACACTGTTTTACTGTTACATTTGGCTTATATGGCAAGTTGTTCATATTGGAGTGTATCTTAAGTATCATTTATTTATTTTCTTTAATTACTATAGCAACTGGATGAGTTCACGGACGTTAATGAAGGAGAGAAGGAGGTGATGAAGCTGTGGAACCTGCACGTCATGAAGCATGGGTATGCTGAATATATCAGTTTGAAGCAGAGATTTTGCAGGATGCTTATAACGGTGTAGCTAGTTTATATTCAACTGTGTGAGGGTTTTGTTTTTTTTTTTTCTCAACTGGGTGAGGGGAAAACATATTGGACTTTATTTATTTACTTTATTTTATTTCTTAACTTTTTGCTCTGGGAAACTTTTTGCAAATAATAAATGGGATTAAACAGGATGTCGTCACAGACAATTCCAAACAAATCAGAAAAAAAAAATCCTCAAGAATATGCTCAATTTAATAAACCACCCAGCAGTTATATTGTAGTTTTTACATATTTTGGTCACAGTGTGGAGCCTCTAAAACCTGCATTCTTTCAGTAGCCAGCAGGTGGTGACACATTTAGTTGTAAAAGAGTCAGATCATAGATGTCTGTGAGAAACATGTCTCCATTATGAGTGTGTCAAAAAGCCTTGAATTTGATTGTCAGTTTCCAGTCTGTTTTTTGTTTTTAAGGCACATAAGGTTCTTTGTACATTATGTTAAAAGTGGTCCCAGAGTAAAATCAGTAATGCAGGGTATCCTCTAGGGCAGGGCAGCCTTTGGTTGACATGTAGCTACCACACACACTCATGAAATCTGGTTCCAAAGCATCAGTGCTGGAGCTGCTGAGCTCAAAGCTTCTAATGGTAGTCCGCAAATTAATGAGTGACTTCAAAGTAGCTGATGGTGTTTTTACAGCCTCTGACTGTAGAAATGCTAGACTCGTATAATTTGATTATTCCCCCCTTCAGCTTCATTGCAGACAACCAGATGAATCAGGCCATCATGCTTTTCGTGGAGGACCGCGGCGCTCACATCATCCGGCGCAACCTCTGCCGCAACTTCCTCTTGCACCTAGTCAGCATGCACGACTTCAACCTGGTAAGCACATCCACCATCGATCGTGCGATGGCCCGACTGCGGCAGATACAAGAAGAGCTGCCGGAAGTTGAGGTGGACCAGCAGGATCAGAATCCAGCAGGAGCCTGTAATGGAAATGCCATCACCCCAAGTGGGGGACAGCAGGGCAAGAGGACAAAAAGCGCTCTAACAGACTGATGTAAAGCTGGCTGGAGGGAACTATGATTGTTGTATTTTTCTGTATTTTTCTTCCCCCCTCCCCTGCTCCCTTAAATGGACTTTACCGACATTTTGGTGCTTAGATAGGTGGGAGAACTGAGCAGCAGATGAACTGACTGGACACAGATCAGTATCGCCCCAGTGCGCCCCAGGGTGGCTGTGGCTACATTGTAGCTTGCCATCACCAGTGTGTGAATGTGTGTGTGAATGGGTGGATGACAGGTTGTGTAAAGCGCTTTGGGGTCCTTAGGGACTAGAAAAGCGCTTTACCATTTACCAGTATACAAGGTAAACAAGTTTTCGGAACTTGAACTGAACCAAATATGAACAATATAAAAGTGAATTGCCCACTTCTACACAAACCAGGAATTTGTGGACTGAATGATGCAAGTTGAACCTACTTAATATGCATTTTGTAGGAGCCATTGAATTATCCTTGTGTCACTGAGAGTAAACGAATGGAGTGTCTTTTACTGTGGCACGACTGCCTTCGGTATGCTAGACAGCTACAGTTAAAACTGTACTGGTAACATTGTCACTGTTTATTTGTACACGTACACAATAACCTTGATTAAAAATGTATCCTTTTTAGATGGTTATTTTAGCACTTGGTGTTTGTATTTAGAAGGCTTACCTTGAAATTGTCATTTGGAAAGGGGGAAAAAAATGTGATCATGCTGCGTCAGCACTTGAATGCAGCTTTTTCATGATCATCTGTGGAGGGCTGGATTCGCTGCTATGGATGACATTTCAAATGAAGGGCGATACAGTAAAAGGATTGTGGGGTTTCCTGACAAGGTTGTCAGTGTTGTACTGTAAGCATGGATCCTGGACTACAGAATAAAGTAAGATTTCAGTCCAGGCTAAAAAAACAAAACAAAACCGAAATTACATTTCATCATGTTTGACATTGATGATAGTGCAAGGAAAGCCAAGGAAGTCAAGTTTTCTGAGTATTTTGTTTGTGGACAACCAGCAGCACATCACACCGTGTGCCGTGCAAAGCATCAGAGAAATGAATGTCGGCTGTTTTCTGTTGTAGGCACCTGCAGTTTGTTTGTTTTTTCCTTCCCCCTACTTCAAGCTCTGAGAACATTGGAGACACATTAATTGAATTTTATATTTTTAAACGTGGGTTACGAGTAGCTGACAGAAATGTGTATAGTGTAATCACATCAAATGTTTAGCTGTGCCCCGTTTCGCATCTAGTAAAGAACAGGTTGCAGTTGTCATTTCAAAGCAATATGGTGTTGTTTGGAGGATTTTTCAGGTCCAACTAAGTTGTTCTTTTAGTTTCAGTTGATGCCAAAGGGGAATGTTTTCATCATTCTCTTAGTTCTGTAAAAAAAACAAATTTAAAGTATGTATAATTTTTTTTTCATAACACTTCTTTTGAGGGAAAAAAAGAAGCAGTAGTTGTGTTTAGTAGTGTGCACATAAATTGGTGAACATCACCATTCAGTTTCATCAGAATTCCCTTGTGGACAACCAGATTAACAGTATATTTCTCCCTCTGCCCTCCGTTATCCGTGGAGGCTTTCTGTGTCCATGTGGAAAACAAAAACGTTGTTGTCAAAACACCCTGTGGAAAATTGTGGCATATACACTCTGGATAAGGGGATTTTTATATTTAAAGAAATAAAACATTTGTCCTTATCCATTCCTGTACTGTTTTTAGATGTACTGGCTGCAGGACTGACTGACTACCCTTCCACAATTCACAAGAATCACTACTGCTGCTCGAATATTGTACGGATTTTAGTGAAACCTGTGCACAGTGAACACATCTAATAGGCCTTCAATCAAATTGTAGTCAAGATCACTTTAGTTTGTGCATTACAGCCAATTAATGACAAAACTGCAACTTTCTGTACATTTCTCCCACTGAAAATGCTACGTCTAAATGAACAGAATCAACTTTTGGGGACCTAGAGATGATTGTTAGTCCCAGAAGACCAACAGTTTGGCACTAACAACCATGCCACGTTCAAGTAAATCACTTTTTTTCACCATTTTGGTGCTCAGTTTGAAACTCACCAGGTCCTCTTAATCACCTCTATAAGTCTATAGTTACTGAGTTGCTGTCATGTGATTGCCTCATTTCAGATATTTTAATAAACAGCTGAACAGGTGTACTTAACAAAGTGGCAAGTGAGTCTATAGAAGTAGATACACAAGACTGAGACTGGATGGTTTCATATAAATACATGTCTATGCTACAAAAATGCACTACAGGTGACAAAAGCTGTAAAATCTAACACTGCACTTTATTCTATTTGAGTAAAAACATCTGTAACTAGCTGGTCTGAGACTTTAGAGAAAGGTTTGTGTGGTTTTGGGAACTTTTGTAACTAGTGCGGCAAATCTGTATCAGTGTGGGATATCTGTGTACGCACGATCTCTGACTGCAGAGAAACACTGCGCACTTTTAAAGCGTCACTTCAGCTCTGCGGATGAATGTAGCACTGACTGTACTCGTGTATTTCCATGTCCTATATTCCTCATACCATTTTCTTCTTACATACAGCCCTAACTAGCTAGCTTCGTTTGAAAGAAACAAAAAAACCCCGATATTTCTGTGTTACGCGAACGTCGCACAAATGACGTCATACGTAAAACCCAAGCGCCAAATTCAAAATGGCAATAGCCAGCCTGCAGCCTGCAAACTAAAGCCTTTTTTAAAAATTAGTTTGCCGTGTTTTACGATGCGAAATAAACTCAGAAAGGTCAAAACAGTCAGAGACTCAAACTTCCGGTGCAAAGACGTGACGCAAACTGCCGGGGTTATAGTTTTATCAGAGTCGAGCTGCTCTAAAGAGGAAATCTCGCTGGATTCAAAAGATAAAAACGGCTCAAATTCAGCTACATGGCTTTCGGGAACACACCCCCAACCAGTCCTGGAGATAAGAGATTCTTTGTGCGCAAAAGGAGCTAAAATTGCTCCGATTTTCTTACGAGCGATACAGCAAAGAAAGCGGAGCAGCGACGGGGAGCTGGACCAGCCTCTGGATAGCACGCAGCAATCCGTGCTCCCTCTTCAAGGTGATAACGTGCAACCAGTAAAACGTCCACCTGCAGTTTCTCACGTGACAATAAAGGACGGGTGTCAGGGACAGCTGTCACCCTCAGTTCTGCACAGCTGCCTGGAAAAAATCCAAACTTCTAATCCAGCATTTCCAGTCCAAGCTGTGCTCAACACTTTGAGGAAGAAGGCAGGAGAAGGGCTGCAGGAGCATGCACTCACAGGTTAGACTGAACAACTGTCTGTACATTTGCTCCTCAGTGAGGATATAATTGTTCCCCTTTCTTTCCTCCTCATATCCGCATTATCCCTTAAAAGAAAAGAGAAAACGGGTAGATGAACTCTTGCAGAGGGTACCGAAGCGTCTGAGGTCTGCAGAGAGTGCTGCAGATGTGGGTCACTCGTCACATCAGGATGTCCTGGGAAGCAGTAGTGTTCACCCTGCAGAGAAACAGCCCAGGTGCAGTAAGCTGAGTCGCACTCGCAGACTGAAGCAACAGAGGGCGAGCCAACCAAGTCTTGATGAGCCGAACATAATGAAAAGCTGTGATCCTCTTCAAAGAAGTAATGCTTGTCTCATTCAGAACAGTTTGACATGTGCTTTTATTCCCTTTAAATTGCAGGAAATGTACTTTTTTTTCTCTTCTTTCTTCTGTCTAGATTTATTTTTTGAGGATACGCTGTGGATAGATAAGTACAGTCCCCAGCATTCGAGTGAGGTCATTGGTAATCCTGCATCTGTGAATAAATTGTACAGGTGAATTTAAGATATTTACACAAGTCTAATTGATTAATTAGTCTTTTGAAGTCAGCATCAGGAGTGTAAACTTTTTATGGATGTTTTCTTCTTGGAGTTCAGTTGGTTAAGGAAATGGAAACTAAGAGCCGCCCGTGACAAGGAGAGACAAATGGAGGAAAAGAAGCAACGGGAAAACAGTAATGGTATGAACTGGTTCTTCACTGTGAAGCTTTGCTCAGTCAGACATGTTATTCTTTTTTATTCCATGCGTGTGACTTTTGGAAAAGTAACAAGTATCCTTTTGAGCAGAGTCATGGGATTGTGGAGACTTCCAGGGTGAAGCTGGATCAGACGATGGCAGAGAGGACCCACTGGGTAACACCCTGCTGATTACAGGACCGTCGGGTGTGGGCAAGACTGCTTCGGTGTACGCCTGTGCTCAGGAGCTGGGCTTCAAGGTGGGATTTGCAAAAAGGTCCGGTGTTTTTTAAGCGATGCTGTCAAAGGCTTGTGAGAAATCAGTTCCACCAAACATGGATTCATGTTAGGATGAATCTTAATGCCAGTTCACCATCCCAAACATGTCCAATAAAACCTTTTTCCCATTTAAGTAAAGCAAAGAATCCCCGTAGATAACCTGTTTAGTTCATTGTAATATTAATAACGATGATCCTTAACATGAGTTTGATTTCACTAACTTTACATAAAAACAAACGACCCCTATGAAACTAAGCTGTGGTTAAACAGCTAATTTAAAATGGCAACAGACAGCTGTAATATGAAATGTACAGAAGTTCAAATTTAAAATTGAATCCTTCTCACAATATATTACTTTTCTACTGGTTGAAATTTTTGTGGCTCATCCCAGAAGGTACCTATAAAAAATCAACACCTGATATGCTCGGAGTCTCCAATTTTAAAACTGGTAAAATGTGACATTTTTGACTTTGATCAGGTCTCCACTGGAGGTGGTAATAACCAGACACCCCACAATATGATATTATCACAACACTTCACTCACAGTGACAATTTTTTGTCAAATTATGTCCTCAGAGTTAAACTGTGTCATTCTCTGTTTTATCCAGTAAGATAAATTTCTCACACTCTCACTAAAACCTGCCATAAATTTTTTTCTCCACCGCTAGTCTTAATGCTTTGGTTTCTTCTCAACCAAGGTGTTTGAGGTGAACTGTTCCTCACAGCGCAATGGGCGCAATGTTCTGTCCCAGCTAAAGGAGGTTACCCAGTCACACCTAGTGGAGACGTCGGGGAAAGACCAGCTGAAACCGGCTTACTTCAACACCAACACCTGCACTTCTAAATCTGAGATTTTACTAGGTGATGATCATTTGTTTTCATTGTAACACGAGTAATCAGAGCCCTCAGTTCTTTTACTGAAAAACAACAGAGGCACAATTTTACCGTACAGGTAATTATATTTTCTGTTAACAGGAAAAAGGGTGCTTCCTAAAAATGTCACTTCCACCTCAAAAAGAAGAACATCACAGAATTTGAGAGGCTCTCGTCGCAGCGCAAAAGCAAAATCAGCCACAGTCACTCTGACTCGCTATTTTAGGATGAAGGCCAAAGCAGATCACTTACAGTCTGGTTTCCTGTCACCATCTGAAAGGCCAGAGAACAAGAAACTGGGCAACTCATCGTCAGGCTCTGATGTAGCAGAGAAAAAGACAGCCACTTCACTTATTCTCTTTGAAGAGGTAAACCATTTCTGAGCACGACACCGTTTGGCATATAAAGCCACACGTTAACCGTGTTTGCTTCAGATTCACTGTTATCGCTTGCTCTTGCAGGTTGACGTTATATTTGACGATGACGTCGGTTTCCTTGCAGCCATTAAGGCTTTTATGAGTGCCACTAAAAGACCAGTCATTTTGACTACGAACGGTAAAGACGCACACGCAGAGTTTGAATTTCACTTTTAAAGATGAGCTGTTGGTTCTAAACTAGTGTCTTCCTCAGATCCCTTATTCAAGGATCGATTCGACGGCAGCTTGGATGAAATAATTTTCAAAACTCCATCAGCAGTAAGTCAAAGTTACCTCGACCGCCTCACACAGCTTCAATGACAACTGCATGCATGTGTTTGACAGTAGCGCCGCACTCTTCTTGCATGTTTGTGCTATAGAAGAAGAAAAATGTTATTAGAACTTCATTAATAGAAAAATAACTCAGTCTGTCATTAACTCCATCTTTTCAAAGGTGAATATGTGCAGTTACCTGCAGCTGGTGTGTCTGGCTGAGGGAGTGCAGCTGGATTTAGGTGACGTCAGCAGCCTACTCAGACTCACCTGTGGTGATGTCAGACGCTGCCTGCTGCAGCTGCAGGTCTGGGTGCAGAGTGGTGGAAGGTCTAAGAAACCCATCTGTGTGCAGTGTAAGTTTCTCCAACATAAAGCATAAATAACATTTAAAACAAATTTTATGTTATTCTCTGTAAATCTTATTGTTTTAGACTCAGATGCTGCTGAAGGAGAACATTTAGACTCATTGCCTCCGTACAAAACGGGCTGCTCTGCTAACATGCTGGGTCTTTGCGGTGTAACTCCAGAACATTTGCTGAACCTTCTAAAGGCAAGTATTTGTTTCTCTGCATAAATCTTCATGATCATTTCTCCAAATGAAATTAACGTTTCCGATCTATCGTGTTTTGATTCTCAGTCCTCGTCTAAAAAGCACATGGACGAGCTCTTGATGCTTCTCGCTGAGAGCTGGAGACGAGGCGTGCCGCTTCTCTATTTGAACCTGGAGCTTCTCCTGTCTGTAGCAGCTCAGCATACTACGGTTCGATGCTTGGAAACAGTAGCTTATTCCAGGCTGCAGTGCGAGCAATCTGATGTTGGGCTTCACATCGAGCAGCACAATAGAAGCATTTATCAAAGGGCTTCACTGACCAACAGCAAATCTGTAAGCCATACGTCAAAGCTTAGCAGAAGGAAGTATAACAACACATCATCTGACAGTTTGGGCCTTGAAAAAACATTCTCATTCAGTGGGACTCCTTCAAAAGCTCTGCACTCAGGCAGTACGGCTCAACAAATTGCAGCTAAAGAGGAGAGTGAGTGTTTAGACGCCCTGACTGACTTCTTTGACATCATGTCCTACCTCGATGCCACCCTGCCGCCCACAGGGACACGTGTTTCCGACTCCTGCGCACCCGAGTCATTTGTGTGGACAGGAGCGGCGCTAAAGGCTGGTTTGTTGGATGAGATGAGGGAGGAAGAGGACAGCAGCTACAGTCAGGAGAGGCTGTTGGACATTCAGGCTGCTGCTGAAGGTTTGGGGTGTCACAGGTGCTTGTGCAGAGCGTCTGAAGCATGGACTGAAGTGCAAAAAATCAGACAGGTGCTGGAGGACAAAAGGTGGGGGAGGCTGATGGAGAGACTTGCATTGACCTCTTCTAAAAGACACAGTCTCAGCTTTAGTTTTCAGCCTCTCTGTGAGCCAAGGTGAGTCTGCTCTCCACCTCATCTTCTGAATGCCATTTCAAGTTGTTTACCATCTTTCCATTTCAGTTGTCCAGTCATACACTTAGTTATCGTTGCTTAAGTTTCAAGGATGTTGACTTCTTTTAAATGCTTTATAATGTAAGTATAAGGGAAAGCGCCATTACATGACACTCATTTGATAAAATCTTGTCCAAATCCATTTAAAAAGCAAGACACTGACCAATGAAAGGTTAACAATTTCAGTTAAATAACTCAAAGCATCTTTAGTGGAAAAGTACATAGAACTTCATTCTACCTGCGATGTCGCTCCAGGATGAGGGGGGGCTCATGAATGCACGTGGATGCTTCACTAAACATTTCTAATATTGTGCACATTATAAAGCAGAACACCAATTTCTTTGTTCCCGTGCCTCCAGTTTGTCCCAAAGAAGATTCAGACTGAACAGGACGGTTCTCAGCAGTAAACCCTTCGTTTTGCTGGGGAACAGACGGGCTGTGTGTGTTGACTACATGCCGGTCCTCCGCTCCATCTGCCGCTTACATAAAGCACAGCAACAGAAACAAGAGCCACTGAGGTGAGTCAGACACAAGGTTTAAGAGTCCGAAAGTAGGGGACAATCATAAATGACAGGAAATGGAGATGGATTTTATGTTACTAGTGAGGTTGTAATATCACAATAAGTTCATGTGAGAGAGAATGGCAGATAACCTCCCTGAACACCTCAGTGTAGATCAGTGAAGATGTGGTTTGACAACATTTAGAACAGTTTCTTAGTTTGTCCAGGAGTATATCTGCAGAGACCACCCTCACTAACTTCTGATGCACACCCAGTCATTTAGTTTTATAAGCAGAAACCACTCGTTTCAGAAAACCGCTTAAAGATTTACTCATAGTAGGCTTTCAAGGGGACAAGAGTTAAATAACACCGCTTCTTCACACTAGGGCTAACACACAGAGACAGACAACCTTTCATTCTCACTTTCACATGGCCAATTTAGTATCTCCAGTTAACCTAACTAGCCCGTGTCTGGACCATGGGAGGAAGCAGAGGTACCTGTAGAGAAACCGCACAGGAAGTCATTTTGTAAAACAACTTGTTCCCTTGCTGCTATGATTCTGTCATGAATCATAAGCCTGACATAATAAGAAATATAGATTGATAAATAACACTACACCCCAGAAGGGAGTGGAGGAATGTACATTTAGTTTAAGAGTGAATAATCCCTTTAAAATATATCTAACATTTTGTGCATTTATCTAACACTTTACATACTAATTTCTCCCACAATAGGTGTATGAACTACCTCAACAACATTCACCTGGGCCTCTCAAAGTCAACTATGCAGCTCCTGGCAGAAGGTTTCACGTGACTCCTAAAAGACTATTGAACCGTACATCATCTCTACCTCAGTTTACTCCTGTCAGTATTTATTTTAGTCAGATACTGTGAAATGAAATTAACATGGTTTATTTGAGGAATCATGTTTTTTATTTATATGCAAGTGCAACCATTAAGTAAATAAAAAGTTTGCCTTTTTTTTGTAAATTATACTGAGCATTTTAAGTACTCAGGTACTCACATGGGTTTTTGACACAAACTTTTATGCTTTTCATCCTTTGTGTTTTATCCACAAACAGGTTTTTCACAAAATGCTAGGACGACAGCTGTCACTGCCCCTGTCAGGGTTAGTAGCAGAAATAAACACAGGAGCAGCCCTTATACTCAAACATCTCCAAAAAGTTCAAAGGAAAAAAAAGTTCAAAAGAACTCAGAATTCCATTTCTGAGGTTTGTTGGTTGTGTGGTGACGAGACGAGTCCAGCTAGTGGCTCTCAGGAGCAGTCGCTGAGCAGCTCATAAAAGGCTATAGCCTGAAGGAGAGCGTCACAGAGTTCCTCCCCTCCTCTTCTGCTGCCCATCTGGAAGGAATTCCTGTACTTCACCAGCAGATCCTGGGGAAAGTTTATTCTGGGAAGCTTCTGCGTCACCGACTCTGTCATGAGCTGTCGAACTGCCTGCGCCCCGCTTGTTCGAGACTCACCCACCATCAGTCCAAAGTGGCGCCCTACAGCAGTCCTCATCATGTTGAGAACCCTGTAAAGGAAAGGAGAGAATTTCTGGGTCAAGTTTCTGCATGCACGCTCGCTTGTGCAGGATTACAGATGTGACCAGCACAAGTTCAAACCAAATACTTTTGATATCTTTTTTTAACTTCACCTGGGAGGAATGTTGGATTCTGGCAGGGAATTTTTGGGCTCCAGCAGAGCAAAAAGCATGGCCTCCACAGCCCTCATGTGTGCCATGATGGGGAACAGAGCTGTGTTTTGGACTGAAATGGAAGATTTCTCTATTATGTAGAAATCTGCTGATGGCAGGAGGGCCACAACTGAAGACACCTGTTGGCATCACAGAATTAATGAATTATGTTACAGAAACAAAGTTCCAAAACACAGTGACTGTTAGTCTACATTAACGTTCTCATTTAGCTAGACTTTACTAGAAATAATATGCTCTACAAAAGTACTTACATCATGCAAATAAGCAGAAGCCATGTAAGTTCCCCTCAGGAAATTCGGACAGTCCACCTGTTGCCAGTCCAGTACACTCATTCCACGGTCCACGTGTGCCCAGGCAATTTTATTAGTCCCACATATGAGTGACACTATGGAACTGGCATCCTGCATCGGCAAATACAGAATCATGATTAGAGAGCATTATCCTGCTCTTTCTTTTCATAGTTAATATTTTCTTTTAACAGCTCAAGGTTATGAAGTAGACAGTAAACCCTATCACAGCAAAGTCCATCACCAGCTATCCAACATCCTGTGATATTTGATTTGATTACAATATCATGTATGCTTTTCCAAGCATAAAAGTTGGCCCCAAAGATTTAAACTTCTGCCAAAGGAAAATCAATGGGGCTGCGATTACATTTGTTTACGTGGGGTTTAATTTACTGAAGCATGAAAACATTTATCAACACTTATTACAAAAAAAAAAAAAACAGGGAGAAAGACTTCTAAGCAGGGTGGCAGATTGTTAGTCTTGAACAGTACACGTGTACCAACCTATGTGCATATCATGTGCAAAAAGCCTACTTTGAGTCAGGAAGAACCCACTTATGTGGTTCATAATTCTCATAGATCATGTAATTACATAACAGAACATCTGTGTCATCCAAAATATGGGCACTGTTGACAGAGGATGGCTTATCAACAAATAAAACGAGATTAAGTGCAAACAATTAAGAAAAAAAATCCTAGAATTGCCCGTGATCATACAGACCAATGTAGATATTTCAAACACGGATGTGTCAAATGTTGATCGTCTATCAAGAAGTGATTTCTGTTATTTGTCAAATAATGATTGAATTGAATTCAATTTTACTTATATACCACCAAATCACAATCATATGACCCCCCCCCCCCCCCCCAAAAAAAACAAAACAAAAACAAAACAACAACAACAAAAAAACAAAAACAAACAAACCACACACCGGAAATCACCTGTTAACACGAAAAGCTCACCTCTAACCAAGACTTGTCGACCTCTGGCCTGATGAACTTGGCCAGCTGTATCCTCACTTTCCTCTCCTTCTTAACCGTCGGGTTGAGAATGGAGTTGAAGACAATGACAGCACTTTTGTGCTTTAGCAGTGGAACATTCACCACACTTTCCAGAGTTTTAAAGGGTCCGTTTTTAGTCCTGTACTCCACAATGTTGAGGGACTTGCGACCTCGCAGCAGCTTTATCCCGGCCAGCTCTCCTGGCGTGGCGGTGTTGAGGAGCTGGAGGATAGCGTCTCGCTGCTCTGGGGTGTAGCAGGTGTCCAGCGTTCTGCTCGCGTCATCCTTGCAGGATTCATTACTGGAGGACAGATTAGCGTTAAGGGTCTCAAAGCTCGCCACGGGAACCCGGCTTCTCCAGCAGCATGTGCATTGAAGGTACCGCAGCTCAGGGAAGGAGCCGTACTGAGGGCGGCAAAACAAACCGGACTGTCCCGCATACTGACCTGGAAACACAACGGGGCAACATGTGTTGTCTAACGTTTAAGGTGTTAACTTTTACAATATGAGTGTGGAGCTCAGCCAAAGTTACTTAAGGTATACCTGTTCATGAACATTTAAGACCATAAAAGAAGATGCAACTTCTAAAGGCTTGCAATGAAACGACATTTTACAACTGGCGATACTAGCTAACGACATATGTGCATTAAAAATTCTTACTTCTTTTGACCAGCGACGACAAAACTCGCCTGGCGACCCACATTATCGTTACTTGAAGTTAAAATGAATATTTGACGGTTTTGCTCGCCGGCATAATGCAGGTGGAACAACTTCGCCCTCTGATTGTTTGGTGTCCAACGGTTTTAACTGGTCGGTGTGGCACAACAACAACACTTTAAATGGTTCCGGAATGCTGCTTAATCCCTCCCAGGCCTCGATGTATCGGACGTCGTAGAGATAAAGGCAAAAATAAAGAATTAGACAATTAAACAAAATAAGTAAATAATAATACCATAAATAATAATATTAACTGATAAATAACAGAATGCTTATTCGTCCACTCCCGAGCTGGGTTTATTTTTTATTTTTAATGTTTAATACATAATGATAAACTATCTTTTTTCGACTGCTGCATTTAGGGGTGAAGGTCTCCAAACCACACATTATAGCAGGTCTTGCTACTATCTTGTAAACCTCCCCTTTCATTCTTGCTGGTATCCTTCTGTTGCAAATCGCCACTGACACACATCTCCACCCACTTCACCCTGCCTCCACTCTTTTCTTTACTCCTCTTGTGCATTGTCCAGTGCTTTAGATGGTTTACCTCAGTTACTTAAACTAATTTTCCGTCAATACCTTTACTATTTGCAGCTTCATTGTTACACTTCTGTCCGTGTCATTCACAAGTATCCAACAACTCATGTTTTGAATATGTCATTCGAACATTCCATTGTTCCAACAGATTGGAAAATTGCTGCAGTTACACCAATTTTCAAAGCAGGTGTGAAGACTGACATGGCTAATTATTGCCCCATAAGCATACTCCCGGTCGTATCTAAAATAGCTGAGAAGTGGGTGGTTAAACTCCTCACTGCTCATCTAGAAAACACCCAACCCTCATTACATCCAGTTACATGCAGTTTGGCTTTCGGGCACATCACTCCACAGATACTGCCCTGTGTATGTTAGTGGAGAACTTGAAGAGCTTGCTGGACAAGAGTCCCTGTGTTGGAGCTGTATTTTTAGATCTGAGGAAGGCTTTCGACTCTGTAAACCATCAGATATTGTTATCCAGATTGACTCGGTTTAATATCTCCAGTCAGGCTCTTCAGTGGTTTGCTTCATATCTCTCACACAGGAAACAGTGTGTGGTGTTGGATGGGGTTAAATCTCCATATTTAGACTGTGATACAGGGGTTCCTCAAGGATCTGTTCTTGGGCCCTTATTGTTCTCTCTTTTTATCAATAACTTACCTGAAGTCTGTCCAAATATATTTACTCAAATGTATGCAGATGATGCAGTTATATATACGCAAGCAAATAGTGTCCAGCAGGTGGCAAAAGATCTTACAGCTGCTTTAGCATTAATGCATAGCTGGCTGGAGGACTCATGCCTAATGTTGAACACCTCAAAAACTGTCGGTATGTATTTTTCAAAACGCCCCTTAAACTTGAAGCAGTCAAACATATTCCTGGATCGAGTAGAGCTTGAATTGGCTCCAGAATTTAAATATCTTGGGGTCATTCTAGACCCAACATTGTCCTTCAAGAGTCACATAAATAAAGTGTCCCAGGTACTTAAATTTAATAATCGAAATTTTAATCATATACGTAATAATTTAAATATGAATGTTGCAAAAACTTATTTTTACTCAATGATCATCTCTCATATGGACTATTGTTTGACGTCCTGGTCACTTGCTTGTCCAACAACACTTAAAATTATTGAAAACATTTATAAAAGAAGTTTAAAACTACTTGACAAAAAACCGACTTCCCACCACCACTGTCATGTGTTAAAAAAACATAAATTACTGAATATCAATAACTTAGTGAAACTTAAAAGAGTGAGTTTAATATATAAAGTCTTACACTCCCTTGCTCCACCACCACTAAAGCAGTTCATTAGGCATAAAGAAAGCTCAGACAGGACCACTCGAGCTACAATCCGAGGAGACTTGTTTATACCCCACAGACGGACAGCATTTGGGCAGAATGTCCTTTCTGTCCAGGGTGGCCATCTGTGGAACAGTCTTCCTCAACCCATTAGAGAATGCTCGACATTCAATTTGTTTAAGGCAAAGGTTAAAAACTGGTTATGGACAATTCAAGTGTGTGATCATGTATGAGTTATATAGTTTTAATGTTTTATTTGGGAACAGAATGGTGTGTATGTGTAAGTTTGGTGATGGAGTTTTTATTATGAATGAATGATGATTTTTTTATGAATTATTATGTCTATTTTTATGCTTAAGGACAACAGATGGAAATTAGCCCTTGGCTATAATCTGGTATGTTTACATTCATGTAAATTTTTTTTTTTACATTTATGTTCATTAACATGCACTGTCCTAAATAAATAAATAAGTATGTATTCTGTATTGCTGCTACTGATTTTCATTCCTCTTCTCTCCTGTGCATACTTCCACCTCTCCAGGCTCCCTTCCACCTGCTTCTTGCTCTCACTACAGATCACAATATTGTCTCCAAACATCGTAGTGCACAGAGACTCCCGCCTCACCTCATCTGCCAACCTGTCCATCATCAATGCAAACAAGAAGGGACTCAGAGCTGATCCCTGATGTAATCCCACCCCCATCTTTTACCCATCTGTCACTCCTGGTGAAACACCTCACCACTGCGTCACTGTTCTCATAGCTCCTGCACCCCCCTCAAATACTCCCTCATACTCTGCCTCTTGTGACTTCCTCATCCAGTACCACAGTTTCTCCCTTGGCACCCTATCATATGCTTTCTCTAAATCCACAAAGACACAGTGCAACTCCTTGTGACCTCTATACTTCTCCGTCATCACTCTCAAGCAAACTTTCTCAGCATAAAGCCATACTGCTGCGCTCTGATCAGCACCTCTCTCAATAACCTAGCTTCAACAACTCTTTCCACAATCCCAAATTCATCTACAAATCTGAAGGTTGGTGGTTTGATCCCTGCCTACTCCAATCTGAATGCCCTATATCCTTGGGCAAGACACTAACGCCAAGCTGCTCTCCGATGCATCCATCAAAGTGTGAATTTGTGTGAATATTAGAAAGCACTTCAGCATAGAAAAAGGTGCTTGTATGAATGGGTTGATGAGGCTTGTTGTATAAAGAGTAGAGTAGAAATGTGCTCTATAATAACCAGTCCATTTACCATTTTCCATTACTGCTGTATTTTCCCAGTCATCTGCTAACTCTTCCTTACCACCCAGAGCCCATCTCAACTCTTCCCTGAAATCTGTGCAACATTTTTCCTTCTTTGGTTTCCACCATTTAATCCATTTCTCTGCATATAAACAGTATAGAAAGTAGACGTTCGCTTCTAAATCTGGATGGACACAAAAATCGTCAGACAGTCACTAAGTAAGAATGTCCATCTGTTCTGCATCTATGTGAACAGGTTTTTTTTTGTTCCGGTTAGCTTAAAATAAACTCTATTCAGGGTTACTACTTTCCTCTAGTTTAATTTAACTGGTTTAAGCAGAACTATGCAGGAGCTATAGAGTTATAAACCAAACAAACACATTTTTCCCAAGTGTGTTTAATAAAGCTTTCTTTGTTTATATTTAAGTTTTCCAGCCAACTTCTGTGGAGGAAACAATGAAAGGAAATAGTTCTTTTTAAGGTCCCAACAGGGGAGTCTTGGACCACATATCTTGGACTGAATTTTCCTAAGAGAGACACCGTTCTTCTAACTTTCATGTTCATAGTGGGTTCAGGCAGCTGTTGTTGTTTGAGCAGTTGTTACCTTATGCATTTGTCCCTACGTGCATTTGTCAGCTTGTCAACACGCAGTGCTGAAGATACGTACTGCAGCGGAAACTGCAACAAAAAGCATTTGTCACCTCAACAATTCAAAATATAGTCACAAAATTTTACAGTTGTGCAGCTGGGGCCAAGATGAAGGTCGAGTTTGAAGAATAGTGAGTCAAGGTCATAAAATGTAAGCAGGCTAGTTGACACACAGACTTTTCCCACTTCATTCCTCTGTTTCACTCTGGGTTTTGTAATTTTTAAATTAATAGTGCAATTTGCATCTCCCCCTTTTCTTTATCTGCTGTATGAACGCAGTTGACGATTTATTTTGGCACACCAGATACATCTTATAGACATTTTATTAATATAGTGGCAACTCCCCACAGGAGGTATTTTTATCCGATGTGTAAAAGTACATTTTTAAAGGTGGGTTTTGTCTGTCTCACTGACATCTGCCTATCCAGTCTTAATTCTAGCCCAGGACTTAAAGCAAATGAATGCCACTCGTGACAACAGCAGCAGTTAAATTTAGATGCAGGACAAAAGTCTGGCTATAAGTTTGCAACAGTTTGTAAAACTGGCACATAAGCTTGGAGCTATTCTGGAAAGTTCCCTCCTTTTTCTTGCTACTGCTGCTGACCTTAACTTTAAAAACAAAACTGCTGCTCTCACAGCTTTCGAACAGCGACAAGCCTAGCAGCCTAATACTGTAAGTCAATCACCCAGTAACTGAGTGACGTATGTTTCACTTCCTTTCTCTGTTATTTCTGGATATATGTGTTTGTGTGCAGAACAATAAACTTCATGATGCTGCATTGTTAAGAGGAAATACTGGCCCACTGGCCACGGAGATGTTTGTACCTGCTACAGGGCAGAATAGCTCTGTACTGTGAAGTGTGTAGAGTCAATATGGAGTTACTACCTAGTAGATGTTTTGTTGGGATTTGACTGTCAGCCCAAGAGAAGCAGACGCCCTTCATCAATGGCCACTTCTGAAAGAAATAACAAAATTCTCCTTGATTTGGTGCAACAGCCGGGTAACAACTTGTGTGCTGACTGTGGAGCTCCTGGTGAGTACACTTCAACAGACTCAGGTTTAATTTATAGATTAGCACTGATAGATTTTTATTTATTTATACTTTTTTTTAACTTTCTCTCCAGAGAACATTTTATTTACCTTATTTCACTACGTCACTAGTGGTAATAGACGGCCCATCTGACTGAGTCATGTGCTTTATTTAGTTAACAATATTGTGTCCAAAATATTATTTTATAACCAAGTAAAACTGTAATAAGCTCTCAGAAGGGGAAGAGAAAACTGCTGTATAGGGTGGTATGACCTTATTGTTCCTCCTTTTTTCCACCACTTTTCACCTTCACTGTATGAGGACAGTTAATACAGTGTGTACCTATGTGAAATGAAGACAGAGGTAGTGCAAACAGTGCTTTATACGCTTACTCTTTCGCCTGTTTATCGACTTTATAATTGTGCAGAAAAGAAACACTGATTTTTGCTTTATAATCTTTGTACATTATGGTCATTAGGCAGTTCATAGGACTACTTTTATTTATTTTTTTTGCACTGTACTTAGTTCCTTCTTATAAAATAAACACTGTGATCACTTTTTGCTCGCAGACCCTGACTGGGCTTCTTACACTCTCGGCGTCTTTGTGTGCCTGAACTGCTCGGGGATGCATCGTAATCTGCCTGCAGTCAGCAAAGTGAAATCCATACGGCTGGATCATTGGGAAGATTCACTTGTAGAGGTATTAATTATTAGCATGAATTCAGATGATTAATTATTTATTCATGTTCTCTTAAATTTAGACATTTTCCTTTTATTATAAAGAGGGTGTTGGATACCTTTAGATTTCTTTGATTTTTCACTCCCCCCAGTTCCCTCTGTTATTACTCCGTTACCTCCAGATTTTCATTTCGTGCTTCATTTTAAAATAAATCCTTCTAATTTGAGTCTGTTCATCATGTAAACAATATTATCTTGTTCTAACCTTTATTTTTAACTCTCACATTATGCGGTTTTAGTTCATGCAAGAGAAGGGAAATTCTGCTGCCAAAGCTATTTTTGAGAAGTGTGTCCCGGTCTTTTTCTACCAACCACAGCAGAAAGATTGCGTGTAAGTGACTTTCACTGCATTTGGCACCCATTCATTTCATTAACTCAACGGAAGTGGGAAGCAAAGACAACAAACGGTTTGTTTAGTGAATGGGAGTGGAGTAGTCACGTTTCTCAGGTAGAAAGAGGAACAGCAGAGAAGTGTAAAGGCTCAGTGACAGGTCTACACATTTTCACGGACTTGTTTGTTTTCAGCGTTCTTAAGGATCAGTGGATCCGTGCCAAGTACGAAAGACGGGAATTCACAGGAGAAAACATCTACTTTCAAAAAGTGTACAGTGCAGGTAATTATCCTCGCAATATTTTTAATTAAAAAAAAGAAACCTTCCCCCGTCAACAAAACATTGACAACCCAGCATTTGTTTTCCCATCAAAGTCTAACCTGCAGTTTATTTGCTTCACCTCTTTGAACTGTTTGATACTCCAGAACTGTTTGAGGCAACACTATGGAAGAAAGGCAAAGACAGTAAGCAGTTCTTTAAAAGCACCTTCCTGCTCTCACAGAAAGACTTCACCCTCAGATACTTCATCAAAGAGGATGTGAGCAGTTCTTCAGTCATAAGACCGTTTAGTTTACAGCTGTATAAGCATTCTTCAGTTGACTCTGGCCAAATACCTCTTTTTCTAATCTTCCTCAATCATCTCATTAAAACCAAGTCCAAGGTTCCCAAAGCTGTCATCAACATGAAGGATCTGAATGCAGTCTTCCAACCAGAGAAGATCGGTCATGCTACCGGTTTGCAGATCTCCTATGTGGATGATGAACGCTCAAAGAACCTTTTTGTGTACCACGAGGACGGGCAGGTGAGGGCATCTTCCCAGATGTATGCTGCATGCTCTTTTCCATCCCACATTCATAGAGTTATACCTTATTTGAGACAATTACTCTTCCTGGCAAAACCTATGTCTATGATCTCTTATAGGTGATTGTGTCTTTTTTCAATGCTATTCGGGCAACACGTTTGGCATACCTCCTGAAGAAAAACCCCACTCTTCAAGAAAAAGACGTGAGACAAACTTTCATTAGGTCATCAGCTATGTAAACCCCTCTTACTTCAGGCTAGTGATGTCTATCCTCAAAAAGCCGCTAAGTAAAATTATACAACCTCAAAGTCATACCTCATACATCAAACGTTTTCTGTAATTAACTACATAGAACTTTCCAATTTAATGGCTTTCTGTTCAAGAAAGTGTGCAGAGGTTTCAAGGCCTCGACCGAAGCCTTGTTTAATGTTCTTTTTAAAGTTTCCGCTCATATCTGCAAGTCTTTGTTACTAATGCCGCAGCTTTTGCTCAGTGATTGTTTTAAAATGACCTTTCACACCCAAGAAAGTTGCTGCTGAACCACAAGTCTTCTGTTTTTAGTACCACGTGTTTATATAATTTTTTTTTGTCTTAGCATTTGAGAAAGCTCCTTTGTCTTTATTGTACTTAATATACACTTTAAAACTAGCACAGGCAGGATTTATACACTTAGGTCCATAAATATTTGGACAATGAATTTGTTTTTGCCTCTGTACACCACAACCATGGATTTTCAACCAAAACAGTCAGGATATGATAGAAGTGCAGACCCCTAGCTTTATTTTAATTGGTGTAACAAAAAAATTAGTATGAACTGTTTAGGAATCACAGCCATTTTTATACACAGTCTTTTCAAATGCTCTAAAGTAATTGGGCAATTGACTGAAGAGCAGTTACATGGCTAGGCGAGGCCTTGTTATTCCATGAACAAATATATCAGATGAAACATGATGCTACTCGCGGCAGTTAAATTCAATAATAATTTCGGTTTGTTCTCTCCCCATTTAAACACATTTAATGTGCAAACCCGCACAACGTCAGCACGGTTGAATCATTCTGGTTGTGAGCTGCTGCTGTTGTTCAGCTCACAGTATTTGTTGGTGTTTCTTTGCACAGTTAAAACATCAGCTAACAGCACATTGCCTGAAGGAGGGATACATGGAGAAAACTGGTCCGACGGTCTGTGAACTATCCAAAATTTTTAACTGGATTTACTGGGTCTACTTATTTTTAGTTTAACTGCCTGGCTAATTGGATTGGTGTGTTTATATGTGTTTTCAGCAACGGGAGCCATTCAAGAAGCGCTGGTTCACGCTGTGCTCAATGAACAGAAAGCTTCTATACTTTAAATCTCCACTGGTAATGAACAGAGATGAAGAACAGAGATCTTTGTGTTGCTCATATCTTTGTGAAAATGAAACACCTACATAAATAAATGAAACATAAAAATTTGTCATTTTTTTTCTTTTAATTGGAGATATTAAGAAGTTATTCTAATGCTCATAAAATACAATGAATAATCATAATGATCCTATTTAGTTGTACCTTGTTTATTTATACTGTTAGGATGCTACAGAGCTGGGTGCTGTCTTCATCGGCACAGAGAGCCACGGCTACTCTGTTTCAGAAACCAGCAGCCGCAACGCGAGGGGAAGCCGGTGGTGCTGCGGGATCTCACTGGAGACTCCGGAGAGGCAGTTTGTTTTTATGTGTGAGCAGGAGCAGGAGCAGAGCGAGTGGATAATGGCTTTCAGAAAGGTCATCTCTCAACCCATGACACCAGAAGACTACTCTAGTAGGAATTTGTTGTCCCGTGTGTTGTTAAAATGCATCAACTTTGCTCCTTTGGTTGTCAAGCATTCCTAATTCTTTCTCTTTGCGATATTCAGATGAGGCCAACCTGAGGAGAGGAAAATGAATCATTTCCTTTTTTGCAAGGAAATTAAAATACCGTTTGGGGACAGAACAGACCTGAAGCTTTTCTCACAAAGACGCGCCCGAACCTGTCAGTGTGGCTAGAAACATAATTAGAGACAGGACCACAGACCGACTAAGGCGCTTACTGTCTGCAATGTGGAGAAGCTACTGTCACCGTAGAGACTTTGTTTCTCTGTAAGATCCACGCACATTAAAAGCAATGTCTCCTGATTTTGATGCACTTTTGTTGAAATTAATGTCAGCGTTCTTTTGTAATACATTATAAAGTCACTGAAAACAGACATTGTATTTATTAAAATAAAGACTGAAATGGCTATTTTGTAAATACTTTTGTTAACTTTGATGTACTTAGATACTTTTTTGTGTTTGTAGCTGTCTGTGAATTTCTCAAACTCATAATTTAAATACACTTGATAAATAACTGCTTTCTTTCTTTTTTTGTTAACCAGTTGTTGGGGAACATGCTGGCTTTCTTCCTCATCAGTAACATATGTGCAGCTGGGCATTGTATGAGGCATATGTGCCTCTGTTGAGATGTTTTGATTTTAAGTAGCGGGTTCCATCAGGGCTGATGGGAATACCACAACAACCACCAGGACCACATATCACTGTTTATCAATTAGTTTACAGTAATTTAGCTGCTAGCCTTAAAGAAACACTTACTTTATGCTCCATCTCTTATTAAAAGCTGTTTTAATAGTATTATTATTTTAAGTGAACATTTCAATCTAAAAGTTTGATTCTTCCATACACAAGGATATGCTAAAGGCTTAAGAAAGTGTACCAGAAAATCTTCTGTTTTGACAGTTTTGCAGTGCAGAGAAACTTTAATAGGCTACCAAAAGTAGATATATAGTGCTGTGTGAAAGTCCTGACCCATCCCAAGGAGCCAGACTTTCTTTTTTGTGGTCTTGAGTAATATTGTTCTCCAGACTTTTTGAAGTTTTTCTTTGGACACTGGCTGCTTTTTCACTCATGTTCAGTCAGCTGCTTGTACCTGACAAATTAGCAAAGTGACCATTTAAAATTGTATCTTTAGGCACTTCATTACTAGCAGCGTTTAAGAAAAACACACCATTTGTTCCCATTTCTCTAGCTGGGTTTGTGAAAAATGCCAAAGTTACAGAAGACATAAAATAGTCTCCAAAAGTTGATTCTGTTCATCTGGACGTAGCATTTTGTGGGAGAAATGTTTCGTCACTCATCCAAGTGACTTCTTCAGTCTCAGCTGACTGCAGGTTTCCCCAATCTTATAAACAGTACATGTGCATTATGACTGAAACCAGCCCACTGAAGGAACAATGGGGTGCGAGGTCAGTTTCTTGATTATGATTATGCAAATTCTCATGACCATTGATCAACAACCACTGATCAAAGAACACTGATCAATGGCCATGAGAACCATTCACAGAGAGTTGGGGAATGGCTGCAATCACAGCATTGTAAGATGGTGAAAGATGTACCCTTAGACCCCCTCCTCGATTCAGAGATGGTCTTTCCCTTTTCACGTAAAAGTGGGGGAACCTGCAGTCAGCTGAGACTTAAGAAGTCACTTGGATGAATGACAAAACGTTTCTCCCACTGAAAACACTACGTCCAGATGAACAGAATCAACTTTTGGAGATTTACTTACCTGGATTGAGAATGCATCAAGATGACATAAAATAGTATTTTTGCATCAACAAGGTGATTACCAAAGAGCTAGTGGCCAGAAGCATGACATATTTCAGAATAGTGTTCAGTGTGTTCTTAGAAAACTGGACATATGGAGAACAAAAGAAGTGCCAGGTCTAAAAAAAAAAGCTATCTATAGCAGATGAACTGTATCTGAAAGTCATGTTCTTAAGAAATAGGAGAAATATCAAGCAATGAACTGACACAGGATGTGAGAGATACACCTGGCCTTCAGTTGATCAATCTACCTTTTATTGAAGCTTCATCAGAAATGGTTTCAGTGGAAGGGTGGCTGTAAAGAAGCCATTCTTAAGGAAGAGAAACAGGGAGAAAAGGCCGAGGTTTGCCAAATTATGCAGCCTGGACTGGAAATCAGTAGTGATGGAGTCTTATGGAGTGTGGAATCCACCTTAATGCACACAAGGGCAAAATAGCCGAAAGCATCTCAATAAACACCCGATGTCCTTAAAAGAAAACTAAATCACCCCCTGCAGTATAAGGTAGAAGTCTATTTCATAGTCTGTGTGTGTGTAAGACAAGAAATAACTCAATCTTCTTACCATAAATCTTATTCTGTCTATGTATTACGCAGGTATCGCCGCTTGACTTAAAAAAGAAAAACAGACCATAACCGCCACTCTTTTAATACCTCAGACTTGCACGTGCTGCTTTTTCTTTTCCTCCAGATAGCGCCTTTTGACAGAAATTCAAAGCTAGAGGAAAAAGTAAGATCTCTCACTCCACTCCAGTTTCCCAGTACTAAAAAAAATATCGCAGATAGAGCTCACACCTGTCTTAATTCAAACCCGCAGATTAATGCCGCACTTCTTGGTCAAGTACATGGGGGATAGTTTTATTTTTATTTTTTTACATGACTTTTTGTTTTGTTTTTAAGTGTTGCGCGAGCTCATCTCGGCTTTACGCACTCAGCTGACCCGAGGAGGGGCGTGGCCGACAGCTAGCAGCCGATGGTGTTGTAACAGTCAAGTTTGTGTGGTTATCTGGCTGTTCGTGTGAGCTCCCTGCTGGCTGTGTGACAGTATGCACGGTAGAGTACAGTAAGAAAGAAGAACAGCGTTTTGTAGGGCTCTCTCTAACCGTGTGGAGTTTGCGTTGAAGCTGAGCAGACGGGGGCTGAAATGCGAACGTAGCTGTTAGCAAGCGAGCCAGGCCGCGTAGAAGTGGCTGGCTGTATCCTTCATCCAGACAGACAGGAGCATAAATGTTGCACACAGACCGGTCTGCCGACGTGGTTGACGACGCCGGGGAAGATGCGCAAAGACGTGAGGATATTATTAGTGGGAGAGCGTAAGTAAGGCTTTAGATAAAGCTGTGTTTGCAGTGTGTTTGTTGACTGCAGAGTCAGCCTTTTAGTGCACACTTTGAATTGCACTGCTGCTGCCAGACAGCTGGACATGTGATGCTGAGCAGTGTCTTCATCGCGATGAGCTCTGTATTTGTTTCAGGCCACTCGTTCTGCAACTGCTTTGTGCTTTAGAGGTCTGTATGTGTTATTGGAGCTTATCTTGGCCATGCTATCCCCCACTGTAGCTTTTTAGAGCAGTTAGGCGGATAATTTCTTTTCTATTATTCACCTAACCTCAGTTTACCACTTTGATGGTGAACACTCTTGATGGTATTGCAATCTGATTGCCCTAATTTCACATGTACTCTACAGTATACATGTGAATTCACTGCACTTTGCATCTATCTATCTATCTATCTATCTATCTATCTATCTATCTATCTATCTATCTATCTATCTATCTATCTATCTATCTCCTTGAAAGTTGGGTTCTATCAGGTAACATCACAGCCTTTCAAGCATCTGAATTATTGGAATGTGATGGGCTTTGTTTTACACATTGGGGTTATGTCTGTGCAGGAAGAAGTACTTTGTCTCCACACGTTTTCTCAGTTTCAGGCTAAATACAGTACTTAACAGTCTGGTATATGCTCTTTGTACTCCTGCGTATTCCATTTTTTTATTGTTATTTTATCTGATATCTGACTGGTGGTCATCTTTGAGTTTCAGAAGAGGTGCATCCAGTGATTGGCAACTTTCTCTTTGCACAAGAAATGACAGACTTCCAAAGTTGCTCCCATAAAGTGGGACATCTGGTGTCCTCAAAAATGAAGGCTAAAATTGATGGGTCACACATCTAACCTGTATTTTCTTAAACATCTACAGAAACGTGTCTCAGTAATAATAATACATTATGCTTATGAGTAATGAGGGTTTGCTAAACACACTAAATATGTCTCCTTCTCTCCATCTGCAGCCAAGGTGGGGAAGACCTCTCTCATCATGTCACTGGTCAGCGAGGAGTTCCCAGATGTGGTATGAATGCATTCCTGTTTTGCCAGAAACTTACTGTACCCATCTGGGATTAAACGTGCCCACTATTCACCTTATTTTGCATTGATTTGACTGTGCTATTTACGCTCTGTAGCCAGCTCTAAACATCTCTGTATCCCAGGTTCCCTATCGAGCTGAAGAAATTACCATACCGGCTGATGTTACACCGGAGAGAGTTCCCACACACATTGTGGATTACTCTGGTATTTGAAGGAACATTACTTTGTGTGTGTGCGTGTGTGTTTTATAAATAAAGAATTGGCGCATCCTTGTTTTACTTAAGCAAGCTCATCTTCCCTCCACAGAGGCAGAGCAGACGGATGAGCAGTTATTTCAGGAGATTTCCAAGGTGAGTCTGTGGATTTTGCTTTGCTCAGTGAAAAGTTTTCGGGTTCATGTAAAAGCTTAATGCTTATGTGTTGATCTGTCCTGTAGGCAAATGTGATTTGCATTGTCTACGCTGTCAACAACAAGAAGTCTATAGAGAAGGTGAGCTCCTCTGCTGCCAGAATTTCCATATTTAGTTTGTATATCAGCTGAACTGTATAATATGTAAGACTCTGGTGTGACAGCGTGATACTAAAGAATTGGGTATCATGTCTCTCTGAACTGAGAAAATCTTTTATCGTATCTACTTGTGTTTTCATAGGTGACGAGCCACTGGATCCCCCTCATTACAGAGAACACAGACAAGGACAGCAGGTACATACAGAAATATTCTGGGCTTTTGTTTTCCACCAAATATAAGAAGAGAGTGGGATCAGATTCTCAGTTTGTGCAGTTGTGTGTGACAGGACAGGCAGCTGCAAAATATTAGGTCCTGTAGCAGGAAGCCAAACCTGGTAATTTTCAAGTAGTGGTTAATGTAATGACCTACACTCCCAGGATGATTATTTGGTTTTGTTTTTTTTTTTTCCCCTTACAGTGTCTTCACTCTAAGCAAAAAGCAGCAGTAGAAGTGTCACATTTCACACAAGCAGGTTCACCAAAAAAAGAACTGATATGTATACTCACTGGTCACTTTATTAGGTACACATTGCTAGTACTGGGTTGGAGCCAGTCAGAACTACCATAGCTCTCCCTGGTGTAGACATTCCTCAGCGATTTGCATCTTGTCATTATGGCGTCACACAGTTGCTGCAAATCCATCATGTGACTCCTCCCTTTCACCACATTCCAAGGGTGCTCTATTAGACTGAGATCTAGTGACTGTGAAGCTTATTTGAGTGCAGTGAACTCAGTGTCAAGTGTTCAAGAAATCAGTTTGAGACAATTTGAACTTTGTGACTAGAACCAGCCAACAGAAGACGTGGTCATAAAGGGATGGACATGGAAAAATACCCAGGTGGCTGAAGTGTTTAATCGATGCTCAGTGGGTACTAAGGGGCCTAAAAGTTTGCCAGCAAAATTACCCTCACACCTTTACATCACCACCAGCGTCTTTGGTCAGCGGTTGCTGTTGTTTAAGTGCTTTATACTGTTGCCTTTCTGCTGATGTTTGAAACACTGGTAATTCTACTCTGACCTCTTGCATCAACAAGGCCTTTTCATCCAAAGATCTGCCAGTTTTCTCTGTAAACCCTAAAGATGGTTGTGTGGGGAAAATGCCACAAACTAGATTCACATGTCTAAATGCATGGTGTTCCTGCCATGTGATTGGCTGATTAGACATTTGTGTTAAAAATAATTTGAACAGGTATACCTAATAAAGGGGCTAGTTGGTGTATATCAAGCAGTTATTGTCTGTTAATCACTTTGCTTTGTGGTGTTGACATTTTCAGGGTTCCCCTGATCCTGGTGGGGAACAAGTCTGATTTGGTGGAGCACAGCAGCATGGAGACCATACTTCCCATTATGAATCAGTACAGTGAGATAGAGACTTGCGTTGAGGTGAGACAGTCACCACTCTTATTGCTGCCACCATTTCTCAACAATAAAACACAGAATGGCAGATTGCAAGAACAATCATCTGCTTAGATTCAAGTATTTAAATAGTTTGCTTCAGACAGTGGACATCAGTACATTCTTCTATTTTGTGCTGAACCTAAAGAGGAAGAAACACAACAGAGTTAATAACAATTAATTACAATGACCTTTGTGCAGAAACTTCCATCTTTACAGGAACAAAGAAGAACGGCATTTTTTTCTCTTAATAATGACATCCACACTTTAGCCATTGTTGCTTTTAAGGGATCTTAACAGACATGTCATTTAAACAATTAAAGTCTTGCGGATGTTAATATAGAAACAGAGTTGCTGCAGTGTGATTGGCTAACTTGATATTTAAGTATAAACTAGGGAGGATAACAGCCTAAAGATAATCTTTGCCACTTACAGTATATTGACTATTGTTGTCTTGCTTGTAAACACTGACCTAATTTGGCCTGTTGCATTTGTGTGAGTGATGCCTTTTGGTTCCCTTTTTTAATTCTTCCTGAAAATAGTGGTATTTCTGCATAAGTATTTAAATCTAGGAAGTCAAACAACTGTAAAGGGTCACGAGTTTAAGCCATAACCTGTTTAGAACTTTGAATTCAGCACGAATTCAACTCCTCGATATGAAAAACCAAAAAACCCTCACCAGTTTCTACCAAGTTTGCTTTCTGTTGAAGTTAGTTCACTACCTCCTGACACCTGTGGGTTTTTTTCCAGTCTGTTAATTGGACCGGGCGCGCCGCTCAGACAGATCACGTGTGTTAATAGCCTGTCTGGCAACTACTTAGTCACCAAAATACACACACACACACACAGGTAGGTAAACAGGGATGACCCTTTGCTGACTGGACTGTTTGCTCACAGTGCCGCATATAATACTTATGAGATCAAGAAGCCTCACACTGCGTATTAATGGGGCTTTCAAATGAACCACTTCGATACCAGAACTGCATTACAGCACTGAACAGAGTGTCTGTGTGTGTGCACATGTGTGCACATTTTCTTCTTCCTTGTTGTTATAGTGTTCAGCAAAGAACCTGAAGAACATCTCCGAGCTTTTCTACTATGCTCAAAAGGCAGTTCTCCACCCCACTGGTCCCCTCTACTGTCCAGAGAAAAAAGATGTAAGGATAAATGTACACTACATGACTCTTGAGCTGTTTAGTGTTCTGAGTTTGTTTTGCATTAAGGGCTGGATTTGAACTCTTAGCAGAACCTGCTTTTGTTTAAAGAACGTTTGATGTGTGTCCCTGATTTTTCAGATGAAGCCACTTTGTGTAAAAGCTCTCACTCGAATCTTCAAAGTGTCAGACCTAGATAACGATGGTAATCTCAACGACAACGAGCTCAACTTTTTTCAGGTAAACTGGTTAAAATAGAATATCCAGGCGGTCTTTATTGTTCCCTCCTTTCGGTGGGAGACGCTGAGCTAATTCAGATAACAACATTTGCCTGTCTGCCCATAGCGGACGTGCTTCAACACCCCGTTGGAGCCTCAGGCGTTAGAGGATGTAAAAAATGTGGTGAGGAAGAATTTAATTGATGGCGTGTGTGACAACGGCCTCACTCTTAAAGGTAGGAGTGATGGGACGTATTTCTGATGCTTATGTATATACAAGCTCGCCTCACAGTGGGATTCCTGAGATCTATTTATTTTTTCCTCTCCAGGATTTTTGTTTCTCCACACGCTGTTCATTCAGCGAGGACGCCATGAAACAACCTGGACAGTACTCAGGCGATTTGGATATGATGATGACCTGGAGTTAAATCAGGACTATCTCTTCCCTCCGTGAGTTTTACTTTGACATCTAAGCAACTAAAATCTGCTCCTGCTCTTGCACCTCATTATATTTCCATTCGTCTGTTGGTTTGTGGCACTCTGTTGAATCATTTCCTTCCGTATTTGCTTGTTTGATACATTTTGTAAATATGCTTGCATTTATTTTATGTGTTAAATATGAATAAATGTTATTTCTCCCTCTCTAGGTTGAAAATTCCCCCAGACTGCACTACTGAGCTCAACCATAATGCCTACCTCTTCCTCCAGAGCGTCTTTGACAAACACGATAAGGTACAGTCCTGTATATCTGGTTCTGTATTTATGTTGGCCTTCACCCTGATGAGACACAAACAAGAAGTTGCTGATTGACATTTAGGAAGGCACTTTCCCACAGTCAAGTGTGACCACCTGCTGAGGTGTGATGTAACTCCTTGCAGCTGAGGAGGGATTGGCAGGGAGAATTAGCCATGAGGTTAGAAGAGTCAAAGAGTGAAAGTGACAGCTTATTCCTGCCACGAGCACCCTGTTCGTTATTTAGGTGTAGCTGTACACAGTAACTGATCCTTGTGTCTGTTAGGACCGTGACTGTGCCTTGTCACCAGAGGAGCTGAGGGACTTGTTTGATGTTTTTCCCTACATGCCCTGGGGGCCAGATGTCAATAACACAGTTTGCACTAATGATCAAGGCTGGATCACCTACCAGGGGTATCTCTCACAGTGGACGTAAGTAGGCATTAAACTGGTGTCCATGTTTATTTGTTTCTGCTTGTTGATTGCTCCGATTGACTGATCAGCCACAACAATAAAACCACTGACACCTGTACAGAAACCTTTGAAACTGGCATTTACAAGGACACAGTGTAAACCAAACATATCCCTAAAGTAATGTTCCTCCCCGGTGGCAATGGTCTCCCACTTCCAGTGCTTTTCACCACACTCTAAAAAGCACTGACAGGAGAGAGCATAACAAAGAGTCCAAAGTTTTCATGTGGCATCTGAATTGAGTAAGCTATCTGCAGGATCTGTCAGGGAAAGCCCAAATAATAGAGGTCCCACCCCACAGCACTTACAACCCTACAGCCAAATTCTGATACAGGAACGTCCTGTGTCCTTGCCCTGATGGGTCAGGACAATTCAGGGACACAACGAAGAACTATTTAAATAATAAACTGATGATTTTAATATTGTCATTTAAATATAAAATAATATTAGTTACATTACTGTATATGAGTTCATGTGTCTTAACTTCAGCTGCCTTTTGTTCAGGTTAACAACTTATCTGGATGTCCAAAGATGTTTGGAGTATTTGGGGTATCTTGGTTACTCAATAATTGCTGAGCAGGAGTCCCAAGCTGCAGGAATTACAGGTAAACTCTACCATGTAATCCTCATTTAATCACAAAACTGTTTTAAGAACAGTTAAATGGTGTAGTTGACTCTGTTGGACTGTGCACAGCAGCTGTCTGAACTGATCCTCTGGTACTTGTGTTTGTATGTGGTTTCCTTCGTGCAGTGACCAGGGATAAGAAGATTGACCTGCAGAAGAAGCAGACCCAGCGCAGCGTCTTCCGCTGTAATGTTTTTGGAGACATTGGCAGTGGCAAGAGTGGCTTCCTACAAGCCTTTCTGGGTAGAAACCTCATGGTAAGCAGAACTAAGCACCAGCTCAGCCATCCACTACACCAGCATTGCAATAGCTATAGAATGAGCAGTGCACATAGGCATGCAGTAACATATTGAAGAGGTATTCAGAAAGGTGTTTTGCATGTTTGTGGGGTGTATTATGTGAGAGGCTTAGATTCGGCTGCCTGAACTGGATTTCAGGCTTTGCCATAAACATGTTTTGCTTTACCCTGACTGACGTGTTTACTCTGAGACACAGCAAGTATCAAAAAAAAGTTCCAGTAAAAAGGTTTATTTAAATGCCTTAACTCTGTACATTTGGGATTATGTCAATATATATATTTTTGCATTGCTGCATGTATTGAAAATGTCATTCACATCATGTTTTAATTAACGCCAGATCCTCTTCTGTCTTCTCAGCGCCAGAAGACCATTAAAGAGGAGCACAGATCCTACTATGCCATCAATACAACCTATGTTTACGGCCAGGAGAAATACCTTCTCGTGAGTATCAAACACACTGCTTTAATCATTAATGAAAACACATGACGGCACATATATCTTCTATCCTTGCAGTGTGGACACTGTCTTCCAGGCAGATTTTTTTTTTTTAACATAAAGTTACTCTAATTATTTCTCATATTGGGCACTTTAATGTAGCTCCTATACTTTTATTACACATTATGTATGTGCTGACCTTCAGTAACGGTACAAATACATTTTGTACTGTGCATGTACCGCTGTGTCTTGTACGTGAGGTTGTCAACTGTGATCCATGAAGGCCAGCCCAGCTTGAGGTTGGCTGTTCTTAGCTCGCTCTATGTAAGCTTCTTATCATGCTCGCCTAATGCTTTTGTCAAGCCAGCATTTGTACTTGCTTAACAAAGGCATTAGCACTGCTGTGCCTATTTTGACAAAGTGCAAGCACAGTTCATGTGCTGCAGGGATACAGAGGAACAGTTGTTGTAAAGTTGTAGGCAAAATATCAAATACCATAGCAAACTGGCTTCTTTTAGATGGCAACATTTAGCAGATGAAACTCAATAGTTGAAATGGTATTGATTTGCACATTGACTGCACTGTTTGTTTTGACACTGGTTAAAGGACCTTTAAAAGGTTCACCCTCCAGGGTGGATTCCACTCCCTCTGTCCTGGCATCCATAGTGAAGCACAACAACCCTGTTTGTCTTGGCACTTATAGGCAGCTGGAGAACAAATAATTAATGAGTGTGATTCACTCTGTTGTCCTTGGATGGTTGTGTGCTTCTCATCACTTTGGTTTTCATCACTGTGGGTTGGTTTTTAAACTGGTTAGATACTTACTGTACAGTAGTTAACTAAAAGTAAGTATCTATCTATCTGACTTTGACCATTTTCCCTCTGTAATGTCATGTGCTTGTGCACTTCTGGGTTGCACTGGTTCTGCTTACAGCACAGCTGCTATTTTTAGATCGCTCCCTGTACAAATTCCTCAACTTGTGTGTCTGCAATTTCATCATGGACATCAAACCTGCACTGAGACAAGACATCAATGTCTGTGTCAAACAGAAACAACAAAGGTCTATGGGGCCCTCTGGTGATCTGGTCATCAGATCTGGAGCACAATGAATGCTCATTTTATTTGTTTTTTTGTTGTTGTTTTTTTCACTTGGTTGCACTCATTAACTTGGCTAGCAGGGTAAGACGGGGACACACAAAGTTGCTGGTCTAAGGGAAACCAGCACTTTGTGTGTCCCTCACCAATGCACTGAAAACACATTTTCTTGTACACTTCTCACTGTGTACGGATTTGTGTCCCTGCAACTTTTACCCTAAAATGAAATTCATTCCAAGAGTTGCTGTTTCCAAACACTAGATGAACTCCAACGCACCTCCTAGACACACAAATTTTAAAAACTGGAATTCTAGGAAGCAATTGAAAAATGCCAGCAGCACTGCCGAATGAGATCACATTAAACTGAGTCAAACTCAGCATCTAACATAAAGTCCACACACATTCTACAAACTATTTAAGCAACTGTGACCACTAGGGATGTGCCACCTTGAAGTCAAATTAAAGGAACTAAGGTTCAAACTCAGCTGTGTTCCTCTAGCTTAGTGGATTTTAATTAAGAGATTTAGAAAAGAGAGTATTTCCACTTTAACCACTTAATTCTAACCACCTTACCTCTCCAGCTTCACGAAGTGTTTCCTGACTTCGACTACCTGTCTGACTCTGATCTGGCCTGTGACATCGTCTGCCTAGTCTATGACGTCAGCAACCCTTACTCCTTTGAGTACTGCGCCAAGGTTTTCAAGGTAAAACTGTTTTTAGTGTTCACATTGTACCAAAACACAGATGTTTGTCCACTTAAAACAAAAGACCACCACAACCATAATCATTCATTAACGAGTCTTTCTCCTTCAGCAATACTTCATGGACAGCAAGACGCCATGTATGATGATTGCAGCAAAGTCAGACCTGCCAGAGGTCAAGCAGATGTATGGCTGCAGTCCTCTGGAGTTCTGTCGGAGGCACAAGATGCCCCCGCCTCAGTCTTTCACTTGTAACGCAGCCTCAGCACCCAACAGAGACATCTACACCAAACTTACCACCATGGCTATGTATCCGTAAGTATGCAGAAATTTGAAACATCAACCTGACTGTAAATGTGATACTTTGTTACGAGTCACATTTTCAGATTAGATTCCCGAAAGGGTAAAAAGGTAACTAAGAACATAGTGAATTGTATTTAATTCAGAGAAATCCAATTATTTATTAGTGCTAACTGAAGTTATCCCACTTAGCTGTCTTGTCTGTTATTGGAGGGCATTGTCTGAGTTTTAATTGAAGTGCAGCTTTAGTTTCGCAGCTCTGAGATGAGCTTAGCTGACAAATTAGAATGAGAAGATTTGTGGAAAATATGTTTTTCTTCATGATATCCTGTTTTTATTTTTTCTATTTATATATTGTTAACCCTTTAACTATGATATAAGGATATGATGAGTATAAATCATCACCCAGAAGAGGAAGATTTATATGCATTTATTAACTGCAGATGTAATCTCATAGTTTTCTTGTTTCCTGCAAATGATTACATAAATCCTATATTATTTATGTTTGGTAATTTTTATTAAAGCTGTTGGTGCTGGATGAGGTTTTTAATACAATTTAGAGCATTCTTTATATCTCCCTCGGGTCTGGAAATGCGGACCGACAATATAGTCCTCTAAATCCTTCGCTCTGGCTCCAAACATAAGTTTTAGAGGATGTTGTGGTCTGAGGTGATGAAGTAGCTGAGTCACAGTTCTCGTTTGCTGCTGTAAAAGGAGGCAACTTGCAAAGTTTTAATTGTTTCCTGTAGTCCTTGAGGATTTTCTGCCCTTTAAGACCCAACTGTAGAAATAAATCTGATGAATCATAGAATACTCCCCCCCCCCCCCCCCCCCCCCCCATATGGTTAAGATTAGTCTGACAGTTTAAATACAGAGCTGTACTCTGTGTAATATTCCCAGGTCCCCTCTGGGGATGGTCCTGCTGTCTGCAAGTGTCAGTATTTGTCATCATGCGCCTCACTCGACACGCATTAATGCACTTCACTGGTCTCTGGACATGTTGCTTTTAGTCTGATGCCACTGTGTTTTCCACTGTGGATACACGGGCCTCCTGCTGAGCTGTAATAGTGATCTCTCCCTGAGCATCACACTCATGCCATCAGTCAGGCTTCACTTTACTGTCAACGTAAATCACCTCGCTGCACGTTGTGCTATTATACGATTGCACAGAGACTTTAATCTTGAGGAGGTCAACTTTATTGTCTGAGATTCAAGTGTTTAAGCTGGAGGCGCCTCCATGGCCAATGCCTTTTCTAGTGACGGTTTCAGGTAGATTGAGATTTGTTTTTTTGCTTTTATCACTGTTTCTGTTTTCTCAGGTTTCTTAAAAATTCTTTAATTTGCTTGAATTTTCTTTTCTTTGTTTTTGTAGAAATAATATTTAAAAGATCAGCATATTAGGTAACATTTTCTTTTTCTCTCAAAAGGAGAAACATTTAGCCTTTTATCAAGCTGCTTCTCTTGTGATCTGAACTACACTGGAGCCTTTTAATGGTGGCGGCCTCTTTCAGCTTTTAACTTTGTTTTTGTTTGTCGTATGTGTCCTGTTTGTCTGTATGTTTGTTGGCGTGTGTGCGTGTACGTACCCTGTGTCTCTCCTCAGCCACGCCCGGCTGCGCTGCATGTGCACTTGTAACCGGTGCACATTCTGCTTGTGTCAGAACTTCCTCAACTCTGAGCTGCTGCAGACGGTCAGGGCCAAACTCTACGCTGTCGTACTCCGAAGGTCTCTTACAAACTTCTCTTATCTTTGTTGACGTGTTGGCGTTTATCATTTTTATGTTTTTCACGTTTTCATTCTTAAGCTGCTTTTTTTTTTCTGTGGCATCATCATTTGTAACACAGCAGCAGACCCGGCTGGTTGCACCAAAGGGACCAGTTCTTTCCCGTTAATTCTTAATCGCCAAATTCGAGGATGGTGGTGAACCTTAACTCATCCATGCAAAAACCTCATATCCTCATTCCTATACAAATGTACAGAAAATATTCGATTTGCTCAATATTAGTAACTTTCCTCTGGAGCAACATGAGCCTTCAGTGTTGCTGTAGATCTGTTTAAATGCTTCTCACGGCATATATGATGCTTGCTTCTGTCTAATCTGATTTTGTTGAAGTTCCAGTCTTTCATACTTTATTTCTTATACTGCATTTATACTGCTGTTCTGTAATGAAGAATAGAAAGGCCATTAAGTTTACTCGCTTTCCCTCTACAGTCCTTTTTAGTTGTCCTCATTTTGCTCATTCTGTTTTTTCATCTCAATCTTGATATTGCTTTCTTTTTTTATAAAGACTTCATCATCATCATTTTTTTCCCAGTGTTTGACTTCAATCTGATTGTCATTCTGTTGGTATCAGCTTTGCATATGTCACTGTGCCTCAGCCGTCTCATCTAACAGAGTTGTCACAACTCATTTCTGGTCTCGCTGTCTCATGCATCCGTAACTATAAACCTCTAAGTCCCTCATCTGTTTGACTGGCTTTTGCTTCAGCGTCTCAATATGTCACAGCTCTCTGCTTGTTCTGTCATCCGCTCATCAATATTTTCTCAATGTTCATTTCTATGCGATCCTTCTTTACAACTAATGTCACTGCTTATTTGATCTGTTTGTCACTTTTATTGGAAAGTTGAGAGCTAATCGGGGAAGAGAAATAGTTTAATTTTTGTTTCGATGTTAAAGAGGATGAGATGTCTGTGAGTCACTTCTGTCCTAGTGATGAATTATCTGTGATCCTGTTCACACTTAGTTTTAAAATGCATCATCTTGGGTGATCAGTCACAAGTTGACGGCGTTAAATCCAGATGTAATAACCCAACAACAACACACGAGTCACTCAAACAACCTGCCCGGGTTGTCTGGGAGAAACTTAGCCGCATGTCTTTTGTAGTGTAGTTTCCTACTTAAATCAGTTTAACTCAGTGGTTTTTCCCATGCTCATCCACCACAGGCGTACCGGTCATATAGTCAGTAACACGATGTGAGTTAAATCGGACACCATGAATACACATGATGGCGACAAATGTAACTACATCTTAGCTGTTTTAACCCAGTCGCACAAAAATGAATTTTAAAGCCAAGTGAAAACAGGGTTGTATGATACGGAAAATCAGTTGTTTTTTTTGTTTTTTAACTCTTTACATATGTCTCTACACTCTGCATCCCTCTATTTAACAGACACGTTAGCCAAGCGGACCTGAAGAGCTCGACCTTCTGGCTGAGAGCGAGCGTTGGAGCCACAGTGTTTGCAGTGCTGGGATTCGCCATGTACAGAGTGCTGCTCAAAACGCGGTGATCCTTCAGCATTCAGTCCAGCCCTCACTACCCGGGGTACATAAAAGCTAATTTGACCAGTCGGAAGTTTTGATTTTCCTGTTTTCATTGAATTAACTTTATGGAAAATCACTCATAATTCTGTTGTTTAATAAGCCCCGTTTAAAAAAAAATAAAAATAAAAAAAAAAGAGATTTATGTGCAAATAAGCAAACATTTAGGTTTTGTTTTTTTGCATTTTCATTTCTGTTTCTCTTTGGGGACGATACAAAGAAATATTTAATTTTCTACCAAATGCTAATTTGCTCAATCTGTCCTGTGCAAATAAAGATAATATATTTATATGAAAAGAAACAAGGTTGATTAGTCATACTGAGTTACGTAAAAAGCTATTTTTTTTTTTTGGTTGCTTGCTGATATGATGAACAATTTAGTGTCACTTTCAGTACGATAAGGCTTGTGATGTGTACCATATGCAAGTAATTCTTTAGAAGAAGATGTAAATACTGTATATAGCGTAGACTATGTGTACGTTTGATTTATTTGTGTCTAAAAGGCCACTTTTGAGTCACATTTCAGCACTGACTGCAGAGCTATTAACAGCACAATCTTTCATCATTATCACCTGGCAGAAATGAGGATTTCCTTTAATGGCCAAATGCCTGGATGCACATTATTTTTTTTAATTTTATTTTTTAAATGTTTGCTTTATTTTTTTTATTTTTTGTTGCTACCTGAGCGGATCAAGATTATATCAGTGGAAGTGAATGTGTGAAACGAAAGGTCTGCTGCACTCTCTCATGTCTTCCTATGTTGGTCACTTTACATTTTATCTGTATGTATGCAAGTACTTGTCATAAAGTTTGCATGCTTCAAACTTTTTGATGACAGTTCAGTGTTTTAAGAATTATTGTAGCCCAACGTCTTCACAGCTTCTCCTCATTGCTTGTAAAGTCCCCAAAATCGAGGACTCGCTGATCTCTCCTGGTTACAAAAGGTGTAATAATTTTCTCTAGATGCTCATTTTCAACCACATGCAGCTACTTGCTTCACTGCTTGGTTTCTGTATTCATTCATCCCTGCCTTTCCAAGAGTTTACATTGAATAAATATATCTGAACAATGTGGTGTACTGGAGTTATTTTATTCAAAGATTTTCTTTTTTTGAAAGTTGTTATCTCCCGAAGACTCCGTTATTTATTCACAACTAATTAAATTATTGAAAAACAGTAACTTTATTCATGCTTTTATATTCAGGATGTTTATTACACTATTAACTTTCCTCTTGTCCTCTTCTGGGCCTGTCTTTCTCCAGATTATATTCGGTATGCAACAATTTGGAAATAAGGTTTACCTTAACACAAGAGGGCAGCGTTGCTTAAAAAAAAAAAATCTCCATCAGTGGCTAAAACCAGATTGTGAGCCATACAGTCTGATTCTGACTCAAGACTGTCCATGTTTATATTTTTATATATATACACACACACGGTGTTGCGGTTATCGACATAATGTCTTGGCTTATTAAATCCAGTTTTGCTCTTCAGCAAGTGGTCCTCTCCCTAAATTGAGAACAACTCATTCTGTGCAGTGAAATACAAGTTAGAATTAGTGCTCATCATTCTGACTCATTTATAATTTAACAGAATTATAATGATGAAAAATCTCTGCAGGCTTTTTTGGGCTTTGGTAAAAAAATTTGCGTATTTTTTGTAACTATTTGGAATAACTTCATGAGGAATGTGGTGGAGGGCTTTTCTCCCAGAATGTTTTAAAGTGAGACCCAGTACTGTGTTAAAGTAGCATCTCCCTACACCCCAGAAGAGGCTTAAACTGAACCATAATTTATCCTAGATTTATTAAATAAGAGACGCTGAACTTCTGAAGTTATCTTCCAGACCTCTGGAAAATGTATAAATCCTTTGAGATGTGTTTAGCATCATAAACCGCATAAGGACAGAAACCAGAGGTTGCTGGAAGTTTCTAAATAATGAAGTAGAGCTTCTTGGTGAATTTGATCCATTGCAGATGACTGAACCCCACAGGATTGATTTCACAATACGCAGCAATATCTCATGCTGTATGCTTCATTAGTTATTCCCCCAGTCATCCGCTGTGAAATGTTGGCATATCACAGCCCACTGAAAACTTTAAACTCCATTTAAAGGGAAACTTAGAAATCACTACTTGTCTTTAGAGACTACTTTGAGGCAGCCTTCCTTTGACTGCTTTTTTCTGGTTGGTGTCTCATCTTCATTGTGGAAGGTACTTTTCTATGTCTCTGTGAACAAAGCTCGATGTGCTGTCTTTTTGTCTGCTGCGGCTCTGCAGAGAGCGCCAGTTATTGCTCTCTGAGAAACTTGAATCGTGAGAAAACCTGTCTTTGCTTAGAATAACAGCCTTACTTCTTACTCTCTAGCTGTGATGTCTCCTACTGAAAACCTGATCGGGCTGTGGCTTAGAAAATTTCAATATTTTTTTCTCAAATTTTTTGTTTTTCTACAAAGTTTGAAAAAAGCAAAATTTATACTGTAAGTAATTTAAAGTCCTACAAGCATGGATGGATGGATGGATGATTTTAATTAGCAGGTAATTCAGTTTTTTTAAGCAGAAAAATAAAGTAATATTCTGCATGTTTTAGGGAAAGGGCCATATTATGAAGTGGCTTAGGCAACCAACCAAAGACAACCAATGATATACAACATCAGATTCAACATACTTACATATCGACCAATGAGGCACCAGCAAGAATTAGCTGGGCATATATTAACCACCTAATTAATGTGAACCACAACATTTGAACTGTTGACTGTCATATGTTTTACCCTGGTGACTGGTCAAACACTCTAAGTCACTCCATAATCTGCATAGTTATATATTTAATGTTGTTGCTAGTTTTTCAGCTAAAATAACTAAAGATACTCACTACTTGAAGTCACATACAGTGTAGTTTATTTCTTCTTTACTGTAAAATACCTGAAGTTACTTGCTACCCAAAATTACAATCAAAATGTTTCTTCCTTCCTGTAAAAACCCAAATTAGTACCACCTTATCCCAGTGCACTTTCTGGTATGTATTTCAGAATAAACTACATTGAAATTCCTGGGAGTTTCCGTTTAAATCTCTGGGAATTTTAGTTTCTATTAATTACTACTGTTTTAAAGTCTTTAAGTCTTTTTTCTTATATATATTTTTATATATTTATATATTATATAAAAAGATAACAGATTTGTGATGTTCTTGGTTAAAGCAAATGAATAAATGAGTGAAATAACTTCTGCCATTAGTTCAAATGTCTAGCTAAAATTAATGTGCTTGTATACATTTTAAATAGCAGACTAGTTATAGCAACAGATAATATGAAGTTAAATAAAAAAATTGTGTTTTCTACAGCAGACAGTGGTCATAGTAGCTAAAACTACTCAATAATGGAAACTTTTTAAAACACTTAACCTAATTAAACTTAGTCAGCATCTGTTACTGCAAGTATGGGATATGCAAAATACACAAACAAATAAATAAATGAATACAAAACATAAAAATGGAGAGAAGAAAAACAACATTTAAATAATTAACAATCAATGAGTCCATCACTGATTCACTCAGTCACTTTAATTTCAGTGCAAATAAACACTTTCACACCATCAGGAATGGTGTTAATAAAGAGCAGTTGGTGCCTGCAAACAGCCCTGAGCTACACGGATGCGAAAAGAAAGTGATACAGTTCAGGTCTTCATTTATAGATGAGCTAAGTTCCCCCACATAGCAGGTGTTTTTCTAACCAAACATCTTGTCTCTCTCTGTTTCTTCTTCACACTCTCTTTCCTCATCACCTCTGTCCTTTCCCTCTGTCTCTTGGGTTACAGCTCTTCAGCTGATGTTAACACATGACCTGTGAAAGCCACCTCAAAGCTGGTTTTGTACTTGTTTTAAATGGAAATTCCTGGGCTGTCTGCAGCTGTTGAGACAATAAGTTTTCCGGTTCTCTGGTGTCTTTTATGATTTTATGCCTGGTTTTATAGTTGAAAAGATCAATTCTGGCTGAGCTTTACAATAAGACAGGGTGTCATGAAAAAGTAGTTACCACCTCCTTGATTTCTTAGGTTTTTGCATATTTGTCACAATTCAGTGCATCGTCAGCCTTGTGTGAAAAACAAATTTCCCACAATTAACTGTGATTATGCATGTTTGTTTGAAAGCTGACTTTAATTTCATTAGCCACACTGAAGCCTAATTAAAGCCACTTAAACAGAATCTTTCTGACAAAGTGAAGCAGGTAAAAGATCTCAAAAAGCATCATGCCACAATCTAAAGAAACAGCTGAGAATCAAAGTCATTGACATCAATCCATCTAAAAAAGCGTTTCATTTTTATAAGGCTCTGGGACTCCAGCGAACCACAGAGACAGCCATTATCCAAACTTTGTGAACCTTTGTGAAGTAGTGAAGCTTCCCAGCAGTGCCCATCCTACGACAATGACAACAACAGAGACTCAATGACAAATCAAAGAAACCAGAACAACATCTAAAGAACTGCAGGCCTCACTTGCCTCAGTTCAGTGTTCACAATTTAGCAACAAGAGAGAAGTGCACATCCATGGGAGAGATCCAGTATGAATAAATCACTAGTGACCAAAAAGAACACAAAGGTTCATCTCAGATTTGTAAAAAACCCATCAAATGTTTTGATGATTCCCAAGGCTTTTAGAAAATATTCTGTAGACTGAAGAGACAAATGCTGCTTTATAAAAAGAACATCATAAAGTCAAACATGGTGGTGGTAGTGTGATGGTCTGGGGCTGTGTTTCTGCTTCAGGATATAAATAGAAGTGCAAATCAGATCGTAAGGTGTCGCTCATGCATCTGCTTCACCTGCACGGAGATGGTCATGTGAGGTAATGAAGAGTGAATTATTTGTGCAACCTACAGTAAGTTCAAAAAACTGCCATTAAACTTTTTTCTCTCCAGTGCACAAAAAGCACAAAATAAGAATACAGAATCTCAACACTGGGTCTGGTGACCTTTGACCAATTATTCTGTTTTCCTCCTTTTTTAAGCAACATGACAAAGTTCAGCTTTAATCCCACGTTGTTGTGTGGGAGTCAGGGAGAGACCCCCAGGGTTAAAAATATCAACTGGTCATATGGTTACCATGGTAATGCGAACACGAAGTACCTGGGGGAGGTTTACTTGATGGATACTGATCAACCCACACACTGCAGACCACATAATTTCTCCTCATACATGGCTTCCACCCAACTATTATGTTTGTTTGATGTCTCCTCAGGTAATTGGTATGTGTTTGTCTGAGGTGGGGCCCCTGCTTTTTGTAGCTGCGGGCTGGAGGGGACATTTTATATCCCTCTAAATAAAACGGAATTTATAGCTTTGGACACTCCCTCCTTCCCGCTTTTAGACTGAAGCGATTTTGTATGCTGTTTTTTGGGGCATGATTAATTAGTGTTTATAGCACAATAGAGCTGTATGCCAAGTGCTTGCTTACTGTTGTGTTGAGTTTGTCTTCGAGATTTTTTTGGAATCTTTACCTTGAAATAAAATCGTGAATGTAGACTTTTACAGTAATTTTGTGCTATAAAAATAAAGTTAAATGAATGGACTGTTTTAGATTAGATGGATCAGACCAAACGTGAAATGCTCACTCTAGCTGCAAATATTAACAGGGAAATGTTGAACCAAGATACTATGTCTGTAGTTTTTATTTGAGCATATGGTGGGACATTAAGCGAGGGTCCTCCCTTAGGAAATTTTAAGTGTCATAAACTTAACTTTATGAATTTCTTCACCAGTGTATGCATGGAAAACAAAACACATAGTGGATTACAATGCAGTGATTCTCTCTGGTATTCTCCATCATTTTTAAGAGTAATTGTCAGCTTTTGGCGCATAATTACCTTTACCTCAGAAGATTCTGTGGTTAAACCTTATTTTTGCATGAATATTTTATGCTTAATATTTATATTTTGGGAGCAAATTGCTTAAGAACAAACACCTGCCTGCTCCAGAAGTATTCTTTGCTTAGTAATGTTATCGTGTTTTCCCAAAATAAACCATCTGCTTCCTTAATGTTTTACGGGGAGGAAGAGATTAGGGCAAGTGCGTGTTCTAATTGTTGGGTGGATGGGGCTTGTCTTTTGGGTACAGCTGTGCTCGACAGCTACAAAAGTCTTTTAAAACAAGACTTTTCCACAAACAATACAAATAAAAAGAAGTAAAAAATAAAAAATGAGCATGTTGTATTCCATATGGTCACACTTAAGCAGTAAAGATGAACACAAGTCGTTACGATCGTGCACAAATCACCCTAAACCCCACGAGCCAGCGACAGCCAGCTGCTCGCTCAGGGAGCCGGAGTTCCTCGAAACCCCCGAGAGGCAGTGGCTGGTGATCCCTCCTCACCGCCGGCCAAATCTCTCCCTTTCTCCCTCCCTTCCCTTATCTCTCCGCCCCCACCTTCCCTCTCTTCTTCACTCCCTCTGTGCCTGGAAGGACGTATGCGGATGGAGCAGAGTCGCGGCGTCTCCTGGAGCTGATCCAACCATCCCGTCTGAGGCGGTCGTTTTGTGCCCCCCGCCCCCTAGTGAGGTTTCTTGCACGGCGCACGGTGGAGAAACCAGACGGCCTTTCCCGCTCTGCGCCGTCGACCGGCAGAAAACAGCGTGCCAGGTAACGTGACGCACCACAAAAAAGAAGCTGGCACATAACTGAACTTCTCTCCCAGTGTGCCATGTGCCCACGCTTCTGAAGTAGACTTTTACCTCTGCCCGGAGAGGCCATACGAGACTTCATAGGTCGATGTCGTCATCCCTTTTCTGGGTTTCATGTTGTTGTCACTACTGATGATGTAATTATTTTTTTTTCAGTTGGATCTGCGTTCTGCTGCTGCTGCGTCGCACCTCTCGAAGTGAGAAGACTCGCTCTGCCAATGTGCGTCCCCAGCATCGCAAACTTGGATCGTCGCCTCTTTTCGCGGAAAGACTCATCTCCACCTCTGAAAACCTTTTGTCACTGCTGACTAACGATGTATTGACAAATTGTGTGACACTGTATGGATACTTTTTTTTATCCCCTAACTGGCTTTTACTAAACTGTCAGACGTCAACTTCTCCCTTGCGGATGAAGCTTTGCTTGCTCTGTCTATGTGAAAGTGCGTCGGGCATAACCGGAGTGCGCACACGTTTAATTCATCGCGGCGGGAGCATGGGATTTTAAACTACAGCATGTGGAGTCGTTCCTAAGGACCGCATCGCTGCTCTCCGTGGGTGTATGGAGAAGAGCAGCCTGAGAATGACAGGCGGAACCCGGGAGGCGCCGGTGAACATCTCTCCGGCGGTGGCGGCCAACGCAGAAGGCGAGGAGATCGAGGTTTTGGAAAGTACCGAAGTCATCCCAGTGGCTCCAGAAGAAGTAGGTCTACACAATGTGGCGTCAAGTGAACACATGACCCCTGTAACCTTTTGACATTTTCACAGTTATGAATCAGGACCTTCAGCTTCTTTTTCTTTGAGCGAAGTTAAACACAGTCCCTCTAAAATTAATTTCAGAAAGTCATTTGTCCCTAAATTCAGTGGCACAACTGACAAAAACAAGCGTTTTACAAAGACACGAGATGGAATTTAAAATACTGTTTATTCTTTTGAGAGCCGAGTTAGTAAAAGCACCCAGCACTTTGCTTCATCTTTTCCAAAGACACACGCTCACAGCATACTACCTTTTACACATAATGAGGCACACTTTTGGTACCTTGTTATCTTTTGCTGCGGCTCATTGACTGTAATGATCAGATAATAGCTGCATGTGATCGCAAGACTGCAATTATGGCAAATGCTTAGTGAAGGAAGCCCTTTTGGCCGAGATTCATCATTATCAAACAGGTGCTTCCCTCCTGTCTGGTACCTGTTTCTGAGTTTATTTTTCTTCCCATCTATTCCTCTTATTCATTGCTTCACACGCTCTTTTTCTCTTTTTACTTGTCTCAGCAATGGAAGTCTCTGTTTGACAAGGTATGTATCACAACCTTTAGTCCTTTAGGCTTGACTTTTCATATGCATGTTTCACTCATCGTGGAACTGTGTTGTCTCTGAAGGTGCTCATCTGTGTGTGAACTGTTGGTGACCTATGTCTTAATCTTTATTATCCGCTCCAAGCAACACAGATATATTAATCTGTTAAAAACGGCATTGTCTTGCTTAAAGGTCATGAAACATAGGAAAGATTTAGCAAGATCAGGATTGCAGGATTGCACCAGAGGCAACGATATTTAATATTAAAAACTCCATATTTAGTGCGCTTTAGTGTGAATTGCCCATGGATCATGACCTTATCATTGTAAATGTGCTGTAACAGTGGCTTAATCACTAACAGAAGTGATTTAAACCTGCGCTGGGGGATTTTGCAAACTGGTAAAGGAAATGACATACAAAAGCAACAAAAAAAAATTTAGATTTTAGAAATATGATGCAAATATTTTCTGTTCAGCTATCACAAGTGCCTACTTAATATTTTTTATAGTTTCAAAATACTGCTAAACTTTGATCAGTTCCACAAAAAAGTAGCATCAGAGTTTCGTGGGGTTAATTGACTTGAATCCTGAGTCTTTTTTCCCTCCAGTCCCAGTTTATGAATTAGGATGAGTTGATAAATATATTTTCAGATCAAAATCTTGCCTAGTGCAGCTTTAAATCCTTCGCCCGCTGGGTATGACGGCATAATGTGTAACCAGGTCGAATCGCTGTCAAACCAAACTCGTGGAGAAGAGGGGGCTGTGGTGGTTGTGTCATTAACTGATATCGGCCCCAGTAATACAATTAGGACGATACACCTGGATGGATTGATCTGTGAGTCAGAGCAGTCTTGTAAGAAACACATGCCACCATGCACACACACATGCACAGACACACACAACCGAGAAACCCCAGGAGAAGAGAAACAGCGACTGGCTGATCATGCAAGCAGCAGGTCTGACAGGACTGACAGACGGCAAATGAGCCCCCCTCTATCACACAAACACACGCACACTTATGCCCACACAGCTTGCAGTGTGTGCGACTACTGCATCACCTGCTCGGCATAGGGCCCCCCACTTTCTCATGTGGGGAATTGTGTGCATATTTATGTGTGTGTGTGCGTGAGTGCAGTGGTCAGCTGGGATTTTTAGGGTTGAGACTGAGGCTCGTGTCAGCCTCACTTTTAAGGGGGAGACAGAGGTCCCGTGGGATTATGGTGTGTGTGTGTAAGTGATGGCGGCATTAAGTGGGCCTCTCAAGCCGCTGTCTCCATGTGTGCTGCACAGCTTGGAGTTTCCTCAAGTGGGCGTCGGTCAGAAAAAAGCAAATGGCAGGGTCTCTACTCACCGTGGTAGCAACAAATATCCTTTCACTCTTTCGGTCTCCTTTCCTTCTTGGTTCACACAATGAGTTGGTCCATTTGTCAAGGGGCTGACCTCGGGGACCCCCAGCTTCTGTGAAGCGACAAGAGAAATGATGGGCCACTGAAGACCAGGAAAAGAAGGCTTTTAATCCACCCTGGCAGCCCGTGTTACTGCATGTGGAACAAAAGATGAAAGCTACTGAAAAACAAAGAGCAAGATCCAAAGATTTATGAGTAAAGATACACATTTCAAAGTTCATCTGTATGTGTGGAAGTCTATTTCATGTGTTGGATACTTTATTTGGTAAATATAAGATGTGAATGAATAGAAATATGTATGGTTCAGAGATGTGGAACAAGGGAAGAGAGGGGTGTGACATGCAACAGGTCACCAAACAAGTTTTCAAAACAAAGAAAAGTCATGACTTAGTGGACTGACCGGTAAGAGGTCAATCAAGTACAGGTAACAAAGTCCTTTCTTCACGTTTATAACATATTATCATCATATTTGAGGACAGCTGAGAACATCTGTCGATTCTAAACGAAAAAAAAAGAGCAGTTTTTCTTGGCTGACAGGTTGTATACATTTGTTTCTTTAAAAGATATCCCAGTATGTAAACTTGAAAATGCCTCACGAATGAAAATCTCACCTTCTAATAACTAGATGTTACAAATCAGCTAAAAATACAGCGTCTAATGTTGAGGACAATGATGCATCTTTTCTGTTAATCAGTCCTGACACCTCTGTATGGTCTCGACAGCGCGCATTTTATCCTGTCATCTCTCTCAGTGATGTTTGCACAGCAAAGAAACTACAGGATCATTTTCTCTCATTCTTTTCAGCCTCACTCTTTGGCTTTGCTCCCAACTCTTTAAAGCAGTTTGAGCTGTGTAAAAAAAAAACAACCCTTTGCCATCCTATCAATTTTACCAGCTCCCACGTGACTCTGTACATACAGCTATCATTTCTGGATTTCAGACCATTGGGGACAGGAATCAAAGTGCTGCGTTGCTCTGTTTCCCCCTCACTCCTCTCTCCAGTCCCTGGAGAGGATTTTGTTGCTGTATAAGTGCTTTCTTTCTCTGCACACAGGAAGCAAGAGAGCAAACCTCAGAATGCTTTGATTCATGTTTCCCATCGCCTGAAACAAACATCGAGACTCAACACAGACACAGGCGATATCTAATGAAGCAGAGGAGATGCTGTTAGCGCGGACAGCAGCTGCACTGCCCTCGCTCTCCCTCATAATCAAAGTGTCCCAGCCTCTGTTTGTCCTCTAGACACACAAATCTGAAAAGGCTGCAGTCATTGTAGCGTGATTACACACGGCACATGTCATCAGAAGAAAAAGAAAGGGCCCTTTACAGATTCTTCTTTCTACCCTGACTGATTTGCACACCAGAGCTCAGATAATGATGTTTCTTTTTTTTCTTTTTCTTTTTTTGAAGGTTTCTGTGGATTTAATCAATCCAGTTTATGTCTAGGATTTATTTGATAAACCATATTAAGCATGTTTAAATCACATGGTAAAATGGAGGAAACACATTTGTTTTGCTCAGCCAGGGAAGGCACATCAGATGGCTTTTTATGTGTGACTGGGAGCGCTAAAGATTTCTTTTTCAACCCGCTGGTAAAAAAAGTGTCTAAAAAGCGTCTCTCTCCTTTAGCTGTCTTGACCTAGATGGTGATTTTCTTACAATATTGATTGCGAAGAGCTACGTACACACAGCAAAGACTCAAAGTTATTATTTACCGGGGCTGGGACTATATCTGCGTTTGCGATTGCTGATAGTAGAAGTCCCCAGATGTACTGATTGCGACGTGGCTCAGCTCAAATGAGATGAAGCACCTGTAAAGGCAGGATATATACAAACCATAGATTGTCTTCCTCTTCTTTAGAAACTTTTCTTTAGCTAACTCTCGACTGAAGACGCACAACAGGATTGTTTGTCAATTCTCATAAATTGTCAGTGAATACTAATACATCTTTGATTCTGTGTGTGTGTTTGTTTATGTGCAATCCATAAGTGTGTCCACAGATGCCTTTGTGTTGACAGCATGCTCCCAATGCCACTTCGAAAATCCCCCAGGCATGCGCCCACAGGAGCTTAGTGATTAAACACTTTCACATGTCTGCATACTTTCCGTGAAAGTGTTTCCCTTTTAACTTCATGGTTGGTGGCAAAGAAAATCCCAAAACAACTGACTGGAGCCACATAAATCAATGTCTTATAGTTCTTTTAGGAAGGTTGTCTAGCTGGGGAGATACAGTATACAGTACATGTCATTTCTTTTTATTCTTCCTGGAAAATGGGAAGTAGATACAGTTATTTATCAAAACGTGAGGAAAAAACAAAGTTTGTTCAGTTCTAATGAGCTTGAAATTAGTATGTGGTATGACTGCCTTTATTCTTCATCACAGCCTGAACTCTTCTTATTTCTGGAAGTAGTCTTCAGGAACAGTTCTCCGGGCCTCCTGAAGGAGATTCAAAGCTCTTCTTTGGATGTTGGCTGCCTTTTTTCTTTCACATTTTCTGTAAAGATGATCCCAGAGAGGTCACAGCTCCGGGGAGGCCAATCAATGACTGATATTGTTCCATTGTGTGCTTTTCTGTCAGGGTATGTTTTTACTGCACTGGCAGTTCGTTTGGAATCATTGTGCTGAAAGATAAGGCTATGGCCAATCACAATGTTTACAGATGGTGTTGCATTTGGTCAAATCCGAATTCATAAATCCATCAATTTCAAAAGATCCCCAACCCCACTGTCTAAAATGAACGAGCCTTCACCGTGTTTTCCAGATGGAAAACACTGTTGGGCTTCTCTCCTGAGTCCTCTGATTATTTGAACCAAAAATGTCAAGTTTGGATTCATCACTCCATAAGACCTGTTACCAGTGATTTTCAGTCCAATTTGTGTGTCATTTGGCATCCCTCAGCCTTTTCTCCCTGTTTCACTTCCTTAAGAATGGATTCTTGACAGCCATCCTTCATTTGGGACCATTTCTGATGAGGCTTCAGTGAACCATAGATGGATCAACTGAAGGGCCAACTCTAGCAAGGCCTTTGTTGGATTGTTATTATTATTTTTTGTTGCTGTTTTTCTTTTGGATGTGGCTTGAAGATACTGCTCATCTTCTGTAGTGTCTTTTTTTCACCTTCACATGTCCAGTTTCCTCAAATTATTTAGTGACACGCGGCACACAAAAATATTGATCAATGGCTCTTCAATAATCATGTTTTTGGTGAAGAAAAAGTATCAGATGATGTTATTTTTGGAATTTAAAAAAATAGATTCAGCTAAATAATTGGAACACATTTTGTGTTTTAGCGACATGCTGCAAATAACGAAATACCTAAATACACAGAGATTGGTTCTTTGCTAAGTTGTCTGTTAAGTCTAGAAAAAAAGGTTCATCCCTTGATTTAGGTTCCTTTTTTGTGCTTCAATGATTCACAGCTCAGTGTAAAGTGATTTAACAGTGAAAATGGCCAGGTATAGGGATTGGCAACACGTTCTCACTTGAACATAAGCAAAGAAGTGGATATGTCAAAAGAAAAACTTCAGGAAAGTGTGGAGAATTATTGCTCAACAACAATAAAAATGACAAGCAAGTCTGACTACATGGTAGCAAAATCCAAATAAATTAGACTGGCTCAATACTTTTGCACATTAGTGTATATTTTCCTGTAAACTGCTGGTTAGTGCCTCCTTCCTCATGACCCGTATATTCTAAAAGATGTCAAGCATGACTGATCGAGGGGAAACCACGAACTTTGTGAATGATGGGCGTAGCCTCCTAGCATCATATACTGGATTTGGGCTCTGGCTCAACGTCAATTTTTGGCCGCCGATGCTGTCGTTGCACAGACACATATCTTATAATTAGTGTTAAGTAACATTCAAACACGGGGTCACCTAATTCTAGTATGCAGATAAACAAGTTATCAAGCAAAAATCTTAAAGGTGATATTTAGCAACTCTGTTGCCACTTAATCTGAAACAATGCACACCATAGGAAACAAGGATATCATGTTGTCTGAGTAAATGAGCGAATGGTCCACCACCCAGTTGACTGGCACTTAATGGAAAGCCAACTGGGAAGCCTCAGCTGCTATTAGCGGTGCATGCAGGGAGAGGATGTCTCGACACGCCCCATCAGTTTTACTTACACTAAAAACAGAAGGAGGTTTAGACAATGAGACAACAGCAGTGAGTGAATCTAGTGGTAGTTAGGTATTGTGTTTGAAGAGGGTAAGGCCTGCATCATTTCAAAGAATGGCACCCGCAGACTGTAAAGGATAAATCATAAGGACCTTTGCCGCTCCCCATTTTCAAGAAATCTGAGACTAGATCAGATGGTCAATGTTTGACCAAAATATTTCCAGGACAGGCGTTTTTTCCCTGTATTTGTACCTTTTATGTCCTTGATATCAATTAGCTTCTAATTGCTTTCTGTGTATAAATTTACTTATTAGTGTTTCTCTCTTTTATCCACTTTATTTTTAGTATCCTGATGTGTTTATGAGCCTAATTGCCTCTGACACATACACAGATGGCGAGGTCACAGTTTGCTGACCTGCTCATCCAACGGCACACATGTGATTGACACCAGCTGAGTCCTGGAGATGAGCCAACGACAAACACTTTTTGAAGTGTGTTGTCTCGATTCAGGATCCTGAAAGCAAAATACACTCCGCCTCATTTTTATTGCAAAGCGCCTGGCCTGTGCGGTGATGAAATAACAGAGAGAGCCTCAAACATTTTCATTGAAAGATTTAATCAGTGCTCATCTTTCCCCCACTCCTTTGCCGCTCCCCTGCTCAGCTCTAAATAGATTTCCTTAATGAAAGGCACAGTTCCAGTTGGCGGAGTGTGAAAACAGTTTCTGCTTTTATGCAGAGGTAAAAATAGCCGCCTTGTCTGTCGATCTGTAAATGAGAGATAGACGATGCACCGGTTTATTTGTAATTGGCTACAGTGTGCAAAACACAGCAGTGACATGAATCCGAGGTGTCTCTTTTGATAGCTGAATGGCTCGGTAATTTGGCAACCTCCATATGCCGTGTGTTTGTATGCATGTGCATCTAGTAGATTTGTACACACCGGTCCTGAGAATGTAAATCCATTACTAGAAGTCAAGGGAGGGCAGTGAAGAAGGCGGGGTATGCCTATTGCCTTTTAGGACCAATGCCAGTGCGTACATTCTGATGGGGCTTCTTCACAAATCATCCCTGACTGGTCTGCTTTCTACGTTCTCTTTCATCTCACTTATTACCTCTCTGTCTCTTGTCTCGTTCTTCTGAAATGCGATTTGCCATCAGAGTTAAGTGGATGACACTGCAGATGTGACAAGGCTTCAGTCTCTGTCTGCTCATCAGTGCTTTTATTTAATCTCTTTCCATTAGCTCTGTTCACAGATCCACACATCACCATGCACTAGCTCATCAATGATACAATAACAGCCCAAAAACTGAAGGGCTACAGACGAAAAACATCAAATCAGTGGCTGATAAAGGAGCCTGAGGTATTGTTTTCAGCAAGGCTACATATATTGTGATTGTGAGCCGAGTGCGTGTCTATGTCACTGCTGACACAGCTCACAATAAGCTATTTTTTGTCTGGAAGATCATGTTGTAGTCTCTCTAGCTGTGAGATTGTGAGAGTTTTGGCTGAAACTGGGTTCTAGTTTATTCCTGAATGATGGCTTTTGTTGGTAACCTGTCATTTTTGCACTGTTTTTAACCATTAATGCGGTGGCATTTCTCAACACCACTTATCAATGTTGGGATGGTTTAGTTAGCTCTGATGGTTAAAACAGAAGAGTTTAATTTTAAGAGAAAAGCTTGGTCCCGCTCTGTGCTGTATGTGCCAGCATGACATAAACTCTGGATCCTTTATTGCTCAATGTTACGCTTGTAGGCTGCCTGCAGTCAGCCCGCAGGCTCTGGCCTAAGCTACACAAAATGACTGTTTGATTGTTATGGTCCTGTTAAGCCACTGGGCTTTGCATAGGGCAAAGCACATCCAGTGTGCTCCCGAAAGCCAGCTTAACCTGCAAACACGATTTATACGTGAAAAAAAATCTTTTCATGTTGCAGCATGAAAATAATTCTCCAAATTCTCCTTTTCTCCTTATTTATTCATCATAATAAATCATAATAACAAGATTTAGCTATCAGCCAATGTTCGGACATCAAACAAACACATTTGCTTACTTTGTTTAGTCTCAGGTATCCAGACTTGTTTTGTCCTCTCCTGCTTTACACAAGCATGTTTTGCTGTCATCTTTTATTTGTTATTTGAACAAAAGTGCCAAAAGGATTTGCTTTTTATAATTATCAAACAGGAATACAACCTTGAAAATTATAGAAGAAAATAGATAGATCTAGCTTTTTCAACACAGCCAATTAGCAGGCATGCTGCAAAAGGTTTTAGTGAGAAAAAAATAACCAAAGCTTATTTTCACCCATAAATAAAGCCAATCTAAGATTTCAAAAATTCTGTTTTTTAGGTTTGAAAACCAGATTTAAGGGGCAATCGCAAAGGAAGCACTTTGCTCAATGTACATCGCTTTGTTGCTGACAACTGGTAGCTTCTAGGCTCGAGGTTGCTCTACACTTTATGGCCAAAAGTATTGGGTTGCACCTCTTAATCTTTGAATTCAAGTGTTTTTGGTCCAGTTGTCATAGATATTTCATGATCAACTATAACTGATATTATTGCAGTGTGGAACATAGCATATATAAAAAAGATGGAGTCATCGAGTCAGGTTAACTCATGAATCATTATTCACTTCTACTAAACAGAAAGCACAACTCAAGTATCAACACGCATAATAGATCATCAACCAGACATGCCAGTGCTCAGGAGAACAATTCCACTGAAAGAAATAGATCTCAGCTCAGCTGAGAAGTGGCCGATTTTATAAAGTCAAGAACAGAGTTTCCGAGTGAGGTATGTTGAGGTGCTTAGTGTGTAAGAGTCATGAATGCTCTGCTGACTCAGTAACTGCAGCATTCCACATATCCTCTTTTATTAACATCAGCATAAAGACTGTGCACCAGGAGCTTCGTGGGATGGGTTACCTGTAGCCATGAGGCTGCTGTAGGTGTACAGTCCTTTATGATTATTGGTAGGTATTTTCTATATCTTATTTTAAAGTTGAGAAAAGTTTAAAGCCCTGTCCACACAGGAACTCAGTTACATTCAATGACTTCAAGAGAGGATGGGCGAAATACCTGCAAAGTGGGCGGGTCCAATTTAAACTTTTCTCAATGTTGAGGCAAATGATTGAGAGCGCAGGATAGCACTCATTGACATATGACAAGGTAGTAAATAAATGAGAGGGTTACCTACAGGAATGTCCACTAGTGATCAACCATCAGCGACAAAGTGATGCTTGATGAGTGAATCCCACTCATCAAGTGGACGGGCTTAACTCAGGATCATCCACTTTGCGTTGCCTACAGTTGTTTCACCTGTTGTCGTTTAAAGTTGATCATGCACGGAGAAACAAATGTAATAAAATATACTTATTCTCTTATTTACTTTATATATGCGCTTACATTTGTATTGTTCAAGACACTAAGTGCGAACCATTTTGTCCAAACCAATCAGATGTAGAGATGCTCCAAAGTCACAAATGTAAGATGGCAAAAACTCATTTAGATAAGAGGATACATTTGAACACTCAATATTCACTTTTTCTTTGTAGGTATTGATGATATACAATATGAGTTACAGAAGTAGTCATATGAAGAAATTAAAAGCTGTAAAAATCTTGCTCATTCTTCCACAGATGACAGCTAGTTTACTTTCTTCGTCTATTTCAACGTAGCAGTGCAGGATCACTGTTTAACAGAGTCCGGTTTCCTTGTAGCAGGTCATCACTCTGATCCTCCAGGGGATCAAAGACACATTGCAGGTCCATTCATTCCTCATTGTATCAACAGGTCTTCCCACAGGTTGCAGAGCTGTTGACAGATCTGGTCATGACCCATTACACATTACAGCAACTAGCAGCTGTGTGCGTGTGTGTTTACATGTGTGGCACACTTGTAAGCTAAGCAGTTCTTGAACCTTGTGGCACATGAAATACAAAATGACTCCCTTTTTCTCAGTTTATAGATGTTGTGTGAATGTTCTCCCCAGTGAGATATCAAGAAAACCACAATTTTAGGACGCATTCCTATGCCATAGGCCATGCAGGTCCACAATGAAGCCTTGCAGGTGTGGTGTTGACACAGGTACAATAACCCTGTGTTTTCTGTGTATACCTGTCTGTGTGTTTCAGTGCTCTGATTTCTGCCTCTTCAGTCAAGCACTTCCCATTAAGGAATGTTTCTGACTGAGTGTTCAGCTGAGCCAACTCTTTCATTCCCCTCTCTTCTCCCAGTAGAAGAAGCGTTTAGTGCTCACTAAGACAGATGGCACATTGACAACCACCTCAAACGAAAGCTGACAACTGCTACCGCAGATGTTTAGGCCCATGTGCTGGATTCATAATGCTGGCTGTATTTGCTGAGTTTGAACTCTAAATTGTTTGTTGGCTTTCAGATCACTTTGTCTCACTATGTGCTCAGCTGTCCGTGAAGCGCTGTTCTAACAAAGTGCTTCTCCAGCGACTCCTTGTTTATTCCCACACCTCCTTGTCTCTCCGGAGAGTTTGCAGTCATGACAGACTGTTGTGCAGACAAGAGGAAAAATGCATAATTCAAAGGTAATGGCATTTTTTTCTTTTTTGCTGCTTTTTTTTTTTTACGCCCACAGTAAAACTTTAGGTGGTGAGCTCAGATCGCATTTTTCTGGATTTACTTCTCTAAATTTACTAAAACCTTTTTCTTAGTTTAGGGGCATTTTCCATCCATACATTTGTCACAAAAACAAAACAGTACTGTGAAAAAAATCTGAATTTCTTGATTAAAGGTGTAATAGGTGCAATATGTTATTGAAACATGTCCAAAAATACATGGAAATATAGCACATAAGGCAAAAGCAGAGTTTGTTCAATTCTAATAGGCTTAAAAGTCAATATTTGGTATGAAAATCTTTAGAAGCTTAGTGATTAAACACTTTCACATGTCTGCATACTTTCATGGAAAGTATGCAGACGTTTGCTTTAAACATCATGGGTGGTGGCATAGCTGAGAAGATAGATACATGTGCGTACAGTATACAGTACCTGACATTTCTTTATATTTTTTATAGGAAAATGGAAAGTAGATACAGTTATTTATTGAAATATCTGCACACATACATTAAAATATAGTATAGAAGGCAAAAACTAAGTTTGTTCAGTTCTAATGAGCTTGCAAGTCAATAATTGGTGTGACCACCTTTATTCTTCAGCACAGCCTGAACTCTCTTTGTTTCTTTAAGTAGTCTTCAGGAGTAGTTCTCCAGGCTTCCTGAAGGACATTAAACGCTTTGGATGTTGGCCGATAGTGCTCTATTGTGTGTTCTTCTATTCATGCTTTTACTGCTTTTGTTGAAAAATGAAGCTGTTGCTAATCAAAACCTTTCCAGATGATAATTCAGGGTAAATCAAAATCTGAAGACACTTTTCTATCTCCGTATTTCCATCAGTTTTCACACCAACACCATTCCCAATACCACTGTGTGAAATGCAGCTCCAAGCTGTAGACACTCACAGTTGTACCAGCTTTGAGGTCACGTGACTCTGTTTGTCTCTCATATTTTTCACAAGTTCTGCTAAAGAAATGGGAACAAAGTTTGCCTTTATTTATCTATTTACTTATTTATCTTTTACAGGCTGCTAGTAGTAAAATGTGTACAGACACAATTTAAAATGGATTCTTTTCTATGTATAGACACATATAAGAAAGATAAACACTGGAGCCAAGCAGCCAATGTCCAAAAACCCCTCCAAAACATATAAGACCTCCAGAAAGCCTGGAGAACTCTTGCTCAACACCACTTTAAAAATGAACAGAAAATGTGTCCATTCTCTCTTTTGTCTGTGCTCAGTGGCTTCTCTGGTTTGTGTTCACATGACAACTTTCCAGAAGCAGACTGTATATAACCCCCAAACTGGTGTCACTTTACTTAATAACGCACTTAGAAGAATATAAACAATTTACTTGACACGGTACAGGTGGGACTGTGGGCCTGGACGCTTCGTTATAACTTTTTGCAGAGCAGTTGTTCTCTCTGCAGCCCTCACATCAGGTTCCTCTGTCTGCCACATTAAGATTGGTTAAATAAATTAGGCAGACAAGTGACTTCCCTCAGACTCGGTGCCTGCCCCAGTTTCAAGATCAGGAAGCTGGCTTCAAGAAAGGGAGAGAGATGTTTACTGTTTACTAATGTGGGTAATCATAGAGTCACGATTGAGATGATAATATCATCACACATTACCCACAGTAACGATGGTATTGCACTGATTTTGTAGCAATTGATACATCATGGCATCTAAGTAAATAACTAAATAAGAAAATATTTTTAGCAGCTGCATTTTGCTGTCAGTGTGTATATGTGTGTGTGTGTGTGTGTGTGTGTGTGTGTGTGTGTGTGTGTGTGTGTGTGTGTGTGTGTGTGTGTGTGTGTGTGTGGACCTCAGTAGGTCACATTAGTGGAGAATTCTCTTTAGGGTGTCTGCGTGTTTTATTCGAAATGTTGGTATTTGGTGACAGCACAATGATAATGGTGTCCCTAGAGAAAGTGATACGTGATACTGATACTTAGCCCCATCCTACTGTTTCCTTACTGCTTTCTTATTTTATTTTCAAGTATATAAGGTTCCCTTGCATTTATTTATTGCCATGTTTGATGTTATACCTATAAAGTAATGTAATGTAACATTGACCAATAAAACCCCCATAAAGGGTATGCCTTAGGGTGTCATCCTGGTGAATGGCGGTACTTTAAGATTATGCACATCAAGATGACGGTGATGAAAATGCTCAGCATGAGGTTCACTCTGGGATATCATCCACCGATGGATGACATCATAATGGCTTCCTCCATCTTTTGTATACAGTTTCAGAGTAAACCAGAGGAGTTTTGAATGTTGGCAGTTTTAGATTTCAAGAAGAAAGTCAAATTGAAGAAAATGCTTGTAACTTTGGATGGGTTTTATTCAAAAGTTTGAATATTGCAGATAAGAAAGGCAAAACTTTGGAGCTTTTCGTTGTATCTTGGACCAGGAGCTGTTGTGTCAGACTGTTCACATCAGGAGAGAGGCTCTGTGAATTGCATTTTTAAGTCAGGAGTCCAGATCATTCACATTTTTGCAGCCTTCTTACTGACTATGTTACCCATACCACAGCAAAGCAAAGGAAGCTTCCTGATGTTTTTATGTGATTCATGACATCGGTGTTTCTTTGCAAAGCAATTACAATGAATATCAAAAAAAGTTACAAAAAAACTGAGTTATGTTGAAATTGCATGGGTAGTAATTTTATTTTTTTATTTTTATTTAACATAAGTAATATAAGTGTACAAAGTGTATTTGGACTATCTTACACTAAAGGAAGGGAATAACTGGCTTTTTAATAGGCTATTATGTAGTGATTTGAGTTTTTCTTCTGACTTTGAACTCTATATAACCTTAAAAGATGAAAAGAGGTTTTACACACTAAAACATAATTTTGTTAGAGAAAAAGTTGTTATGCGTCTGAGAGTAAACGTTAAATATTAGTGGGGTTATTAGAGATTTTGGAGCTTTTATATTTTATATAAAAGCTCTTTTATGTCAACATAACCGCTTGATTTGTTTGGGTGAGAGGATGGGTCAGTAACTCTCAGACATCTTGGGCCAGCCCGGCAGGCTCAGCAAATGTCCAAGGTGAGTGACAGTGCTTAGCTTTCACACAGATACCATCCTGTCTCCCCTGTGTCGTCTTACAGGGCATCGATGCCAAAGCCTGCCAGCCGGTCCAAAGTGCTGAAGTGGCTAACAGTGCCAAGGGCAAAACCACATCACAGCGTGCAACACAAAATTAGACAAACAGGATCTGCAGCCATTGTAACTCCTTAACTTTCTGATTTGATGTTTACTGAATTCTAGCATCCTTTTGAATATTAGCATTGATACTGCTGACTGCTGCAGTGGCGTCTGTTCATAAAGGGGTAAATAAGATAAACTGCACACTGAATCATTCAGGTTATAAAACATAATCCAGACGTCCTGCATGTAATTTTACAATGAAGGCCCATGGTAAAATACAGGGATATGAAATTAGGTCATAGATGGAGTTGTTCCCACTGATGATAAAAATTTCAGCAGTTTTTCAGCATTGTTTACTATGAAGCATGAGCTTCAGGGAAGATACTTTGATTCCCTTTTCTCTCATGGTTGGACAGGCGTAACTGTTTTTAGACAAAATATATTTTGTACTCCTCAAAGAGAATAGCCTGTGTTGTTCAGCACTGGGGAAAAAACTGTTGCCATAGTTTTACAGCACAGTAATGTCAGACTGTGTGCTTAATTAAGATATTAGTAAGAAATAATAAATCGCTGCTGTAAGTTAGAATAGATCTCGGGCTTGATCCTAGATCTCTTATGGCACTTGCTCATTACATGGACACAAGTTGTAAATTTATAGATTTGATGGTTGGGTTTGTTGATGGCAAGAAATTGCATCTTACATTTTCATTTCAGTTTCTCAACTCAGACCTATAATGCAGACACAGCGGGGCTTATCTGAGCTGTTTTTGACTCTCATGGCTCAGCTATGGCACTGGCAGATGCTGTGTGGGTCTGATGTGCCCCAGTTGTCATGTGAAAATGAAAGGTTTCACAGGGCTCTATGCAGTCCTGTAAAAATCTAAGTATAACCGTACTGTTTCCATAGGAATTTAGAGGGTAAGTTGCAGCACTGGTGTAGCTTATCAAATGCACATCATCAGTTATCATAAAGTGTGACTTCCTCTATGAAAGCAGATGTTTTAGCAGTTTGCTGGTCTGGAGCCTTTAAGTGTGTTTTAACACAATGCCACAATCTTCCCAGGAGTGGACATCCCAGCAAATTCACCCCAGTACTCAGAGAAACTGTAGCAGACTCAAGAGCTACATCTCAGTTAGTAGTACACTTAGAAAAAGACTGAACAATTATGACTTATTAGGAATGGTTTGCAGGAGAAAGCTTCTTCTCTCTAAAACATGACATCATGGCTTAAGTTTAAGCCGAAGTTGTATCTGAACAAACCAGAAGACTTGATGGAACAAATGGAACAATGCCCTTTGAATACATAAGCGTAGAATGGAGATGTTTGACCAGAATACACATCGCCACATTAGACAAAAACCAAACACAGCATATCAGCAGAAACACCTCATACCAGCTGCCAAGCACGGTGGTGGACGGGTAATAACTTGGGCTTGTTTTCCAGTAACCTTGGCATCTTGCAGTCATTGATTAGACCATGAACTCCTCTGTATAGCAAAGTATTGTAGAGTCAAATGTGCAGCCATCTGTCCACTAGCTAAATTTTGGTCCAAAATTGGACCACGCAACAGGACAGGGATCCCAAGCACAACAACAAATCTACAACAGAATAGCTGAAAGGGAAAAGCATCAAGGAGCTGCGATGACTCAGTCAACGTCCAGACTTCAGCCTGTGGTTGGATCTTTTCATAAATAAATGATTGTAAATCTCCATGAATCAAAGCACCATTGTAAAGAACAGGGGACTAAACCTGTTATGCAGTTATGTGAGAGACCGATGAAGTCATGCAGAAAATGACTATTTCAACTTGTTGCTGCTAAAAGTGTTTCTACAAGCTATTGAACTATGGGGCGTACTTGCTTTTTCCACAGGGCTACAATGTCCTGCACCAACTGTATTTTTCACATGACGGTAAAATTAATGAATGACTGAACTTTGGCTATTAGACACACCCTGAATAAAGACCCGCCAGTCAAGAACATAAAGGACTAATAAAGCTTACTGCATTTGATCCTAACATTTCACTATCTGTGGAGAATTTACCAACACTGAGTCTTAGTGTGTTGTTTAATTTAATATCTGTTGAACTCACTGTAGGGAGCTAATTTTCAGCTTAGTAATTCTCATTTAAGGCAAATTGAGGACGGGAATTACTGCTGTGCTAAAAACTGGGAAATGTCATGACTGATTATTATAACTGTTAGATGAAACACAATAAAATTACACTGTTAACCAAACAGTATTTAATATAGATTGGTCACATTATGTCACTGAATAGGGACTATATTTTGGCTGACTGAGATACAGTCTCTCAAATAATTGTTAGCATGGGGGAACATCCTTAAACAGGCTTTTTATGTATAAGGATACACAGTGGTCAGAGGTTGAGATAACAGAGGCTTTTCAAATAGATAATAGGCAACATAGAAATTTTCATATAGCTTTTACTGTTGTAAATTGAGCTGAATTAACCTTCAACAATAGAAAACATGCAAAGTGCAGATATTTCTAGATATGGATTGAAAAGCTTTTAAAAGAAATAAATAGTATTTGTGGATCTTCAACGTTGCTTTTTTGTAGTTGTAATGTGTTTGTGTTCAGCTTACCTCAATAATTAGTCAGTGGATCTAAAGTTAGCTCCGTTCCTGTAAAAAATCAGAATTTGATATGTTGTAGTCAGAATGAATGTTACTCAGCTTTCAGCTTATTACTCTGTCCGGATTTGTTGCGATCACTTTTGTGCTGTGGGGCAGTAAAAACCTCATTTATTGCAATCTCAAAATCTTTTGTATATCCACTTGGTCTCGTAGTGCTGTCTTGAGTGCTGACACTAACCGTAAGGATAACATAAGAGGGAATTGCTGTAACCTGACATTAAGTGAGAGAAGATTCATTTCACAGCATTGATAATGGAAGATTCTCAGCCTGTAAATCCATCCCTAATCCTTTGCCAGCCCAGTGGGGTATTTGCGTTTTTATGTGGTTGTGTCACTTCCAAATGTGGCTGTAGTGATCACAGCGCATCCTTAATGCATTTTGGTGCAGTCGCTCTGTTTACTTGGAATCAGATCAAACAAACTGCATGTTAATGCTGAGTGTGAAAACAGGGCCTGTTCTGTGACAACACCATCACCTTGTCTCCTCTGTTGCAGTGTTTAGTAGAAATCTTCTCAGAGTTACAGAAGGAGATGGGGGTATTTTTATGGTCGTCACTGGGTTTGCTGAAGCCACATTTGCAGACATAGTGGCTCGTCAGAGTGCCTGTCAGAGTCTGACACTGAAGTTGCCATTAGATAACGCTTATCTCCTTCAGGGGAAAAACTGCCAAGGTTACGATAACTTACAGTTCAATTTCAGGTGGAACGAGAATCCATATTTATTATTTTTACAACAGTCTTTCTGAAATAAACTTCACTTTTTAATGAGGTATTTATGTGTGTGCAATCACATATGACATATAACAGACAGTCAACACAGGATTACATAAAGTGCACTGTGCAAAAATTGCAAAAAACAAAACAAAACAAAGACAGTGCAACACCAGACAGAACAGAACAATGCAGGCACAAGACAGTGTGGACACAACAGAGCAAACATGTGCACACACAACAGTATGTGTGTGTGTGTGTGTGTGTGTGTGTGCTTGTGTACTCTAATGAAATCTGTGCATGGATCTTATTATTTCGACTCTTTCTTATTCTTCAGTGAGGATATTGTGGCAACATTGGTGATTCAACTCAGACTGGGAACAGAAAGTGTCAAACGGACTCTTTTGCTTACTTTTCTTCAGAACTTGAAGATATGTAAATATGAAGATATGAAGATGCAAGAAAAGGTCAGGAGAGAGTTAACTTAGTTTGGCACAAAAAAAACCCCTAAAAAGTATAAAGCTGGTCATAAGATCCATGAGATGAACAGGAAGAGATGAAGGTTGGATCAGGAAATTTGGTATGCCAAATATACAGCAACTATTTTGTTACTCAGTGACAAGTGGGATCTCAAAATGCCAGTGATGTTGTATGTCTGCAATTTAAGCTGAAGCATCTTCATCAATCCGGTATGTGCAAAATGGAGTTATGGAGCTGTTATTAATCATATCTGTTACCTAGCTAACTCTGATTTATAACTTATTTCAAACAGCTAACCAGATATAGTGTTTAGTGAAATATGCTCTTTTATTTTGGTAGCTAAAGTCATTTTGTTTGTGTTCAAGCACTTAACTACAAATATAGACTGTATATAAATGATGGAAGTAGCCATCATTAGCCACTGTTTTCTGGATTTCCAATTTTAAAACTTCAACTTTTTTTTTTTTGGCCGCTGCCATGTTGCTATTTTTAAGGGTCACGAGTAACATGTCACCCTGACTTCCTCAATGAAGACCCCTGTCATACAAGCCTACAGAGCGGCCGGAGAATAATGTGTATTCCCCAACTGGTTGGTGAGTGGTTGCTGATGGTTGCTTGCTGTTTTCCGGATGAAACCAGTCACAAAGGGGATGTTGCACCAAAAACCTTGCAGTTACTTTGGTCATTAGCAGATTGCCACTTTCACATGTAGCTTGCATGGACTGGTCTGTGGATGGTCCCTGAGTTGAAGTGAAACTTGTAAAAGTACAACAGAAGCCAGAAATATAAAAAGTTTGTCTTCAAAGTAAAAGTTGTCTTACAGCTGCAACCAACATATTGGGGGCAGCTTTTTGAAGGCGAATTGTTTCTGTTTCCAGTTTGTGTTATGTGTTTCACAGAGCAGTTGCCATTTGTTTTCAGCCCAGTCACCATCTTTAACGCAAATCGTAGGCCACCATAGTCTTCTAATGACCGCAGGAAGAAGGTTTGCACTGCAGCACTATATCTCAGTTTGATCCAGAAACTGCTAGTAAGAATTCACATTTATCCTTAGTGACTAGCGGTTGCCAGAAAGTCTGAGGCCTAAGGCTAGCATGCATGTTTAGCAAGCTGCATCCATAAACTGCATGGTGCATCGCCACAAATATCTGTTATTTAGTGACGAGTAATGCACTAATAAAATACCTGAATTTTACTCACCTAAACTGCAACAAAGACTTCAATAATTCAGTTAAAAAGCTTCAAAGTCACTAGCATCACAAAGACAATTGAGACCTCTCATCCAGTGTAGGATGTATTTTTAATGCCATTGTTGAAGCTGAAGACGTTTTCACATCTGAACATGGGAGTCAATGGGGATCGACTTAGCTTTATGTGTTGCATTTTGTTTCTATTTGAAAATGTTAGTATGAGTCTCAACTATTCTCAAATATTTACGTAAAAGGACAAAAAAAACCTGAAAGAAGTCAGATATGGTGTTTTTTTGGAAAAAACTATATAATAACCTACACTTCCTGTAAAAACTTGATTGTGAGGTCTTTGGTTGCTGTATGAATGCAACATAACTGCCTCACATCTTAAACACCTTGAACTGCTTTTTCTGCACTGCAAAAACCCACCTCAATACTAGAAAAATACACTTATTTTTGGTGAAGATTTGCTTAAAACAAGTGAAATTATCTGCCCATGGGGTAAGTGTTTTTTTCTTAATAAGATTTCTTGAAATAAGAACAATATCTAGATTTAAATAAAGCTAAAAATAAGTATTTTACACTCATTCCAGGGAACAAATCAGAACATTGAAACTTAAAATAAGCTTTAACCACTTATTGTAGGCCACAAATAAGATAATAAAGCTAAAAATAAGTCTTTTACACTTATTACAGGCAACAAATTAGAACAATTGAAACTTAAAATAAGCTTTAACCACTGATTGTAGGCCACAAATAAGATAATAAAGCTAAAAATAAGTCTTTTACACTTATTCCAGGCAACCAATCATGGCTTGAAACCTAAAATAAGCTTTAACCACTTGTTCTAAGTAAAATGTTGAAGAAATTAAATCTGAAAATAGGCATAAAACACTTATTCTAACAAACAAATCAAGGCAAATAATCTAAAAACTAGTACATTAAATCATTTTAAAGATATTTCTTCTTTTTAAATTTAGCTAAACACTACTTTAAGATTATATTGCTGATTAAGGACAAAACAAAACTGAAACAGAGTAAAAGTGTCCATCTTTATTTGTCCATTTTAACAATAACCTGCAGATAATAAAGATACAATTGAACAGTACAGGTCCAACATTATGAGTTTAAGTGGTTTCAACATTTCAACAGCCTTAGAGGTTTTGCCATTGCCCCATTAAAATTGACGAGTGACATAGGAAGACCACAAAGATTCTAATTTCTTCCGAATGACACCAAATACCACAAAACTTGTCTGGGTGAGTAAATGAACATTTTCCATTTTAGAAATAAGACCCAGATTGAAAAAAAAAAACAAACAAAAACAAAACAGAAGTGCCCTCTCCTAATCTTATCTGAAATTTACACACTACTTTCCAATAAATGCATGCCATTCTGCCAGGGCTTTTCTGTAAGATGATGTAGTGTCATGCTCATGAATGGCATCCTGGAGAACTTCTGTCTGAATGACAGACAGCAGGGTTGCCACGCATTTGGGGTAAGTCAGATGGAGTGCATAAAAGTATGCCATCACATATATCATAGCCTCACCAATTTTTTCTTTGTCAAATGTTGTAATTGGTAAATTACCAACAGCAATGACACACTTGCAGCCATCGAACATCACTACTGGACATGACAAGCTTCGTTTCTGGAGGACAGCATCTGGATCTTCTGTAGGCTGCAAGACACAAAAGACATGACAGTCAACATCTTATGTTAATTGTATGTTTTTTTGCTGGGATTTGGTCATAACGTTGGAGATGTCATTATCCTGTTCTTTGTTGGTTACACACATTTTATAGTAGTTTTGACTTATGGTTTATCAAGTGACTCCTTATGTGACCACACTCGTGTACATTAAATACGTTATAAATTAATGAAAACAATAAATTATAGATTTAAGTCTTTCGGCTGAAACTGAAAAAGCATTTTTGAGTCATGTTTGACCGAAATATTTTGTTTGCCAAATTTTCTGTAGATCTTTATAAGCAAATTTTATAAAACTTACCTTCAGGACATGTAGAAAATGCTTCAGAAGCATTCCCCATCTTTTTTGGTGGATGGGCAGGTGTGGGAAAGAGGAAGAGCCTTCATCAGTGCAAGGTGGGCTTCAGCTGGACAAAGCAGAAACAAACCTTCATAAACATAAATTTTAAAGGATGAGAACTTTGTATTCAAATGGTAAAACTTACTTTTGTCCATGGTCATTGGTGGATTCATTGCCTTCTTTGACACACCGTAGAACTCTACCCTGGAGCAGAATTCTTCCCATCTCAGTTTTACTTGACTGATGAACTTGTTGTTGTGGGGATCCAAAATTCTGCGAAGCTCACCCAACGCCTACAATAGGTTTAAAAAAATAAGTAGACAAATAAAATCAAAATAACTTTACTACCACACCAAATATATTTGAAATTAAAGTGATTATTTATTAACTCTTCCAAAAACTTACATGATGCAATTCTTTAAAGCATGGATATGCATCCAAGATGAGGCAAGCTCTGTTCTCCTCTTTCATGGTGTCTGAGTCAATGAAGGATCTTCTGGCTTCAAACTCGAGGTCTAATAGCTGGGACACATCTTCTTGGTTTGGTTTTGCCTTCTTACACATTTCTTGTAATGTTTTGTAATGTCTTGCTTGTATTTGCCGACTATCCTTGTCAGCTAAGATAGAGAGAAGTACAAGAGCATTTTGGTTTTTCATTGTTACTGAAGTAGACTTCCACAAAACATTAGCTACTACTGGCTGTGTGTTGATAACCATTTTACAAAATTACTAGTATGTACTCACATGAAGTGGAGGCATTGTCAGAATTTCTGACAGGTGATAACAGAGTAGATGCACCACTGGAAGAACTGCGATCAGCATCTTCATCATCAGCTTCTTCATCCCTTGGGTAGAGGTCAGTGAGCCTTCTCTTGGGCCGTCCCCTCTCCGGTGTTGGTCCTTGCCTTTTTACTGGTGTTTTCATATTTTGCAGCCTTTTCTCCTGGTGAAAATACATATATATCATGCCCCCTGAACAAAACAAAATGATTTATATATGAGACACAAATACAAGAACTTACGTGTTTTACGCTTGCATCATTATCCTGCAGCATAGGATAATATTCCACAACTTTTTTAGCCATTGCAGTGATTTCGGTCTTAGAGGGGTATTGCTCCATTTGGCCTTGGCTTGCTCTCAAAAGGGACACCATACTTGTGATTGTATTTCTCACCAATCTGCATCTCAGTTCTTTTGACATGACGCATGCCTGTTCCCTGCCGGAGCAGGCCAACTCCAGGTAACTCTTTCGGCATTGCTCCAACTCACTGTCGGTGTACAGAACATATTCCGGAGGACTGGGGAGCTGCAAGGTTTTCAGCTGGCTTACATTAGCATCAGCAGTTGGAGGGCCTGTTGCAACTACCCTGGGTGAAGAAGTTGTTTCAGGTTTCTGTGGTAGCGGATGGTCTTCCTGGTTTAGGGTGAGAAAATAAAAATGTCAAGTACTGCTAAAATAAAAGCATACTTTCTGGAGATTAGTTGAACTAAATATTTTTTACATAATACCTCAGGATGAATTATTGACCACACATGTTTTCTTCTGAGAAAGTGCTCAGGCCCAGAAAAAAGGTCCCTCAGATCATCACGGGTCAATGTTAAAAGCAAGCGCTCGTCAATGCTTGCAGCTAACAAAAAGACAAACACCAGTTAAACTGTGCAAGCACATAACTGCACAAACATAACTGTTTTTTTAATATATATATATATATATATATATATATATATATATATATACACACATACACACACACACACACACACACACACACACACACACACACACACACACACAAATAAATATATTATCAAATATAACCTTTAAGGACAGATACTGTAACATCATCCAGCTTCTCCATTGCTCAGTCACCTGCAAGACAAATGTTTACAATTAGTGTTATGTTAAAAACATTTGAAAAGTTGAATCTTAATTGAGTCCCATGAGAATCAAATTGATTCACGTCAAAGAATCGTTTTGATTGTTCAACATTTTTACCCTTTTTAAAGCTATTATAGAAAAGAAATGTCCAGACAGCCCGGCTGAGGTCTGAAAGGGTTATACAATATTGCCCGGTGAACTTTTACTCACCCAGATTTGTGTCATTGAATTTCATCAATAAGATTATGCTGACTAGGGCTGCCAGATCATGCATCCATTGGACGTAAAATGTACAGCTTATTGCACCAGCAGTATCTGCTCTTACATAACGATCATTAGCTTATAGCTTTAAATGTTTAAGGTATGTGCTAACTAAAAATAAAGGCAAGATGATAGTTTATTACATTTTAAAGAAATTTGCAGATTGCTCATTGCTATCTAAAATATAAAAGGACACCGGAGTATATTCTCCAGCATCTCACACTTCTGATAATCAGCTGTCTGCTTGACGTTTATTCAGCTGTGTAAAAACTATAACTTTAATCTCAGCCAAACCGATTTACTCAGGAACAAATAAAATACTGAAAAAAGCCAAACAATAACATTTTTAAGTTATTTAAGTGACTTATATATCATGTTTCACCTGAGTAGTGAAAGACAGCGGTGGTTTTGAAAATGGTTCGCCCGGAGTCCGGTGTTCTCACGGCTCTAGTGAGCGTTAAACCCCGGCTAGCTATCGAGCTAGTGGGTAACAGACTTCTCCGAAAACGTCGGAGCGCTTTTGAAAATATGTGGTGTCTTGATAAACTGTCCAGATATTTGAAGTTTACACGGCTACATTCTCGCCTGAAAATATGTTAAACGTTTATTTTGTGACCTAGAAAGAGTAATAAGAGAAATTTTAAAACTAACTAGCTTCCGCCATTTTTGGAAACTGAGCTAGGCCGCGCTATGAATTCTGGGATACAGCTTCTTCTTCGGGGTTTAACGGCAGCTGGCATCCTTGTACATACAGTGCTGCCATCTTCTGTTTCAATTTTGAATCGACACACAGCGCTACTTGTTTTACCAACCAGCCTGATTCCTGAATAACACTGTTTTGAGCCCACTTTAATAAATCCAATTAATATCAAAATATTAATTTAAACCCACACCTTGTGAGGGAATTCAAGCAGCTAGTAAATCAGTCAAAGACAATTGGAAAACCCTGAATGTGGTTAATTAGCTCTCTTGCTAATTGAAAGAAATTCTCAGTGTGCCTATTAACTTAAGTTAATACAAACGGCTAATACTGCCCCTTATAAATAGCATAGCTAGGAATTCTCACAACATTACAGTAGATACTTCACTAAATAATGTTCTCTGAACCACATGCGAGGGCTGCTAAGCTAACGCTAGCATCCGTTAGCATGCTACATTACTCCTTCCCGCGCTCAAATTAAATTTATTATTCTGTCCGCTTGACTTTAAAACAGTGATTAGACTACACACTACTTACATTCGAAAAATTAAAATTGCTTACCTCTCTTTCTTGACGAAGTTTTCTCTTACAGCTTTTCTTTCAATGCTCAGGTGCAGAAGATTCCTGTGACTCCAAATTCAAACGGAGTTGGGTAGCAACTAACATGGAACACGAAGGGGGTGCACATCTCAATTTTTGCTTCTATATACAATTTAGTGGTTTGTACGTTCATAAAACACAGTCAGTATGATAGGTAAATTTCTTCTTCATTGATTTAAAATAAACTCTTATAGGTGTTATTTCATTTTACCTTATTTGTGACCATTTTTTGTTTTTACAGCTCCAGTTTGTAATACCCCCCTCCCCCCATGAACTTGGTATTTCCCAAACTAGCGCGGCAACAGCTCCACACTGCAACATATTTTTTGCTTGACTTTAGTCTAATACAATGGCCTGTTGGAGGTGTGTGATTTGCTTCGTCTTTGTGGCGTTAACATTGAAGTCTCTCTTAAGTCACATTAATACTGCACACAGTCGCAGTCCAGATTTCCGTGTCATTTGTGGAGTCGATGGATGCGCCGAGGATTACCGTGTTTTCAACTCGTTTTACCACCATCTCAGACGCACACATCCACAATACATCTCCACTGGGAACCCGCCTACAGGATGGCTGACAGCTTCATCCGATGCAAATGTATTAGGAGGCGAAAATTTTGGTACAGCCATTTTTGCCGACTATACTGCCGAACCCAGACAAACTGTTAGCAATGGCAATGGCACTGAAGTAGAGCCACCACCACTAGACCCCCCAGTAACATCGGAGGTGTTGGAGGAGGAGCGACAGGAAAGTCAGAACGTGATGGAGCAAGACGCGGCTGAGCTTCAAACACCTCGTCAGAATCAGGTAATGTACTTTATGTGTTTCTGTGTGTACGCGCGCGAATTTTTAAATGTATGTGTGTTGTTTAACCTTAACCAAGCACAGTTACCCCAATTCAGAAATGTACTCAGTTCAAGTGAAAATTATAGTTTTAAAGTTATGTGTTTTCTAAGATAAACTACTTGATTAGAATATTTTAATAGGTATGAAGGCCAGTGCTGAATTTCAAATGCATGAATCCGCTGAAATTCAGGCTTGCACAACAATGTAGGCTTAGTTACCATACTTAAACATAATAAATAAACTTATTTACCAGTGTTGTGTACCTGCCTTGGTTGTTGTTAGATGCTCCATGAACCAAGCAGCTTTCAAATTTTTCTTTCAGTTAACTTCAGAGTAGATTCCATAAAGATTGGTTAAGTTTCATTAAATAACTCTTAAATTGTTCATAACATTTGCAGCTTCATTAGCTATCCATTGTAGTATGAATCTTTTAATAGCAAAAATGTACAACAGTTTGGAATATTTCTTTGTTTTGTTTTGCATCTGGTGGAATTTGAAACACATTCTGAGTGAGTCATTTTTCTTACACAATTGTTTTTCTTTTTGTCCTGTAGGGTAAAAGAGAAACTGTTGATCTTGCCAGATGTGCAGCTGCATTTGCTATTGGTGTGCGGGAGCAATGCCACCTATCACAGGTACTGCTTCATCTGATATTATGGGGGTGTCATTGTTAACTTGTTAATAAGTCTGGTTCAATGTAAGGCTGCAACTAATGATTTTTTTTTCATAATCTGTCCACTATCTTTGCAATTAATTGATTGTTTTTCATCGCTGGTTTTATTCAGCTATTACTTTCACCTATATAAGTTATTAAGAACAAATGTACATTACGAAGAAGTTAAGCACAAGAGTTGTGCAGTTCACTGCAATGTATGTAACTCTGGGCACACTCAACAGTTTAAAATAGGCTTAACAGTGTAAAATGTGTTCACTTTTAGGCATAAAAGACAAATGAAGTAGAATTACATAAAAAAAATAAATGAGGCAATCATTTGTTCACTTTTTCTGTTGTAACCTTTCATGCTCCTCCATCTTGCTCGGTGCAATGTGTTTGTGCCACGTGAGTCATGCATGTGGCATGTCATGCAAAACAATGCCAATTATTGGCTGATTTCTTCTTCTACTGCTCCACTGGTAAATTACAACATTCAGTGGCTCATTAATTTGAGCTAAAGAAATAGAGTTGCATTTTGCTTCTGTTATATTTTCTATTTACGCTTTCATGTCTCTGATGTGTTTTTTTTTCCCCCATCAGAGGAGTGTCAACAACATTGTCCTTGGTGTCCAACAGTATCAAACAGCTCTTCTGACGTCCTTGAGGGGAAAAATAAAGACCATCCTTGAAAGGCAACCTGACAGCAATGGACCTTTACAACAAGAAGTTCTTTCAACACTGGACAACTTTCAGGATCCCTTTCCCATATGTGCAGCTTCAAACCTACAGGACCGTGTAACACAGATGCATTTCAACCCTGTCACACCTGAGGAGATCATCATTTCCAATTATGCCTGTAGAGTTAAAAAGGGAGAATCGAGAGTTCTTGCAATCAAAAACAAGTCTTTCTACTACATTCCTTTGATTGAAAGTTTGAAACAGCTTTTATCCAATTCAAGACTATTTGACATGCTCAGTGCTGGACCTCAGAGTTGCTCCAACGCCAGTTTTTTGTATGACATTAATGATGGAATTATTTTCAAAACCCACCCACTGTTTTCAAAGAAGAACTCTGCTTTACAACTGATACTCTATTCTGATGAGATAGAAATGTGTAACCCCCTAGGGTCACGTGCGAGTGTAAATAAACTACTAATGTTTTATTACACCTTAGGCAACATAGACCCTAAGTTTAGATCAAAGTTGGCTTCCATCAGACTTCTCGCAATCGCAAAGTCTAGGGACATAGATGAGTGTGGGGTAGATATAATACTGCGGAGAATCAATGAGGACTTGAAGTTACTGTACGATGGTGTTATGATTAACACTGTCAATGGGGAATTTTATTTAAACGGAGCAGTTGTTGCTGTGTGTGGAGACACTCTTGCCCAGCATGAGCTTGCAGGATTTAAGGAAGGAGTTGGTTTTGCGTATAGCAAATGTCGTCATTGTGAGTGTACTTTTGATGAAATGCAAGAAAATTTCAATGAACATAGTTTCACCAGACGGACATTGGACGGACACATTAGGCAGTGCATTGAAATAGAAAGGGCAACTACCGAATTTTTGAAATCCTCGCTCAAAACGACTTTTGGCATAAATAGACAAAGCAAATTAGTTGATTTCCCAGGTTTTAATCTCATAGAGCAGATGCCACAGGATATTATGCATGTAATTCTTGAAGGAGTGGCACCAATGGAAATTAAGTGTGTGTTGAAATACCTTGTTTTATCTGGAAATTTGGATTTGGACTTGTTTAATTCTGCCATGCAGAACTTTCCTTTTTCATCAGTGGACATACGTGACAAGCCTTCACCAATTAGTATTGCTACTTTAGCTTCAAGTGACAACAGACTCAAACAATCCTCTGGACAAATGCTTATATTGATCAAGATTTTGCCATTCTTATTGTACAGTGTTGTAGAGAAAAATCCCTTTATCCAGTTTATTTTGGATTTAATTGAAATTGTTAAAATACTTTTTGCCCCAGTTGTGTCTTTACAAACTGTGTCCAAACTAAAAAAAATGATAGAAGATCATCTTAAACAATTCAGGCAACTATTCCCAGAAAAAAATGTAATACCAAAGCAACATTACATGCTGCATCTTCCCTCTCAAATTATTGCCCTGGGACCTGTAATACGTCATATGTGCATGAGATTCGAGTCTAAACACAGTTTTTTTAAACAATGGTCATCCAAATTAAACTTTAAGAATGTGTGCAAGTCTCTTGTAAACCACAATCAGCTGCTGGAGTGTTGCCAAAGTGAAGCAGGAACTGAGCATCCGATATTTGTAAATGAGAAAGAACTAGGTCCTGTATCAGAGGTTGCTAATATGGACCATTTGCAATCAAAGGTTGTAGATTTTTTGGGGATTGAAGATGCTATACATCATGCCGTTAGAGTAAAGTGGCTTATTTTACATGGAAACAAATACATCTGTGACAGGTCTCTTATACTCATTTCAGCAAATGGTTTAAACCCTATCTTTGGACTTGTAAAAAACATTTTTATTGTTAATAGTGTACTTTATTGTTTTGAATACCAGGTGTATGAAACCTTGGGTTTCAACAAAGACTTTCTTGCCTATGAAATTGCAATTCCCAACCTTGCCCAAGCAACTGAACTGACTGATGTTGAAGACCTACTTGATTTTACGTCATATTACCCAGTCAATTTCAGAAACAGTGTCTATGTTATGACAAAATATAACCTTGAAGATGTCCTTTCTTTAAAAACCTGAAATAAATACCTTCCAATGAGTGACTTTCTTATTTCAAGGAAAAAGGTGAATGTTTCTTATTTTGAGATAATTTTTGTTTTACACTCTATCTAAAAGCTATTTTTGCTTGAAATAAATGTAAAATGGTTCATTTTTAGATATACAGACTAAATAAGGAAAAAAAGTAATATATACTTGAAACAAGTCTAATCATCTAACACATGAGACTGGAAACTAGCTTGTAATGTTCAAAACAAGATGGACAAGATAATCTGGCTAAAATTAAGACAATAAATCTTGTCAAGCTACAAGGAATTTGCAGTGTGTTTTTTTGAAACTCGAGTAATGTGGGTTGAAAGAACTCCCTTCTTCTTCTGCCTTAAAAGGAAAGGGGAGTCTACCATGGAGAGAGTGGGGATTGTCTCTTGCTCGCTGATTTCTAAGGATTATGGGAATAGGATTATGAAGTTGAGGGTGCCCGAATGGGACTTTCCACTACTGCCAAGGATCAGGAGACAGCTAACTGGCTGGCTGCCTGATTGTAGCTGATTAATAAAAGCTACTGCTTGCAGAGTGGCCTCCAAAGAGCAAATGAAGGGTTCTGTATACTGGTGTAACATGTCCTTTTGCATGCAGTGTATTTCTTCTATTAAGGGAGAAATTCTTGTTTAAGATTGACAGACAGTTTCAAAAGTCCCACCCGGCCCAGATGGCTACCTTGAAAATGTTTCTGAGAGCCAGATTAACTCCACCATCCTCACCCCAGCCTCTCGCAGCTCACCCTTTCCCCCCTTTTCTTTTTGAGATTTAAAGAAAATAAGTCTGGGGCCTCCCCTTGGGGCAGCCCAAGCTCGGGTCCATTTGCCAGCTATTATAGATCATAAATCTCTGTGGTGAATGGAACCGCTGCCATCAGTGGTGCAGGGATTTGATTGTGTTTTGGGGAGAGCTGACCTGAGGGCAGGCCTGTAGCAAAAGAGAGGAATGAATGCGAGAGAAAGACAGCCTGGGGAATGGCTCATTAAACAAATGTTTCTCCCCACTTTTTGTTCCCCTTCTTATCCTGTGAGGAGCTGCTGAATGTGTTGAGCACTGAAGGGACGTTTGATAGAGGGTTTGGCCTGGCTATAATGAAGGGTTCTCACCTCGTTGTAAAGGGGAGGTTTGGGGAGAAAAGGTCACTAATCTCCATCTTTGTCTCAGCGCTGACCTGCCTGTGCCCTTTGCCTGAGTGACATGGATGCTCTGTTATAACTTTGTTGGTGTATGTGTGTGTTTGACATGAATTTTGACTTCTCCATGCCTCCTGGCAGATTAGCTCACGTGTGTGTGTCTGTAAAAGTGACATTTGTGCTCTTGTGGTGTAAAAAGCTTTCTTCCTAGTCATGTCTTGTCTTGCGTGTCCAGTTTGTGTCTTTGTTTGTGTGTTTAATTGTGTTTCCATACATGCTTTTCTCCAGTGTGAATGCTTTCACAAGCACAGACGGGAGGTAAAGTGTTTATTTGAACACATGTTAGACAGCCTGCTGAGGGCCATTCTGTCTGCTACAATCCCCTCTGCTTCTGGAAATGCCCTGGGGGCAGTACAGCTCTCTCTCTCATTTCACCCATCTTTTAAACTATCAACCAGTCTGTCCCGCTCCATATTGCCTTCTGTCAGACAAAATCAAACCCCATCCATACTAATGCAGATAACTCTGAAAGCACATCTTTTTCTTACACCCACTCGTGGATGTCAAGGCTTAAATTTGAGTTTTTCCCAATTCTTTCTAAAATGCAGGTAATAGTATTTAAGGAGAAAATGTTGCAGTTTTTTGTTTTGCATGGATTAATGCCATTCTGTCAATGATGCACTTAGGATCTGCAAAAGTGTTTGTTGGCATGTAATGTATAATTTAATTAGCAATGTGCTTTTTGCTGCTATACCTTGTCCCCTCCATAAGCTTGTTGCCACTGCTGCCAAAGTTCACATGACATTGGATACTCTAAACCCCATGTCAAAAACCACCTGTAGATATCCAAGCATACATCCAAGTCTACACATGCTCGTGACTAGAGATCAATATTGGTAAACCAGCTTTTACCATCAATGCAATTATAATATGTAATTCTGAATTCAGTGTTCAGTACTATACGAATGTCACACTACCAGAAATTTAGTAGTCGGTACGAATACCGGAAGAACTGCAAGATTCTCGATACCCAGTTGAATGCCAAAACAAAACGATCATCCTGCGGACACAAACTCCTTTATTAAAAAGTCATTTTAAAACACAGACATGGTGGAAAAGTTTACAATTTTTAAATTATATTTTGTTAACAAGACACAGAGTGAAAGGTTAAGATGGTTCCTGAGTAATCTACAAATGTTACATTTGCATTACATTAGCATAAGAGTTTAACGTTTGCTATTGTAAACATTTTGATCTATGAAACAAAAGTTGAGCTTACAAGGCCAAGAAAGATCACATTTTGTTGCTGTGAGTTGAAACTTACTCAAACTGAATTCTTTGAATAGGTCTTGGGTGCTTCGCTACATTGGAAATACTTCCGCCCAACATCAATTGCATCTTGCCTTTGGTGAATCAGTTATGATCCCTTATTAAACCCCCGTTGAACACAGTACTTGTCATGTCGGACCCCAACACACGCACACAGACCAGCGGTATAGTGACAGCAAACACAATCAGTCACTCGTCCCAAACACCTGTTCAGCCCCGCCTCCGCGCTGCCCCGGGAGCTCACCGTGCCACCCCTCCTCTGCAGCGGGCCAGAGACCACGTCCACGCCACAGTACTGTTATTGCAGACTCCGCCTTTTTTACCAATAATTTGGAGCAGAACCAATGTTGAAATCGCACTAGTCTTCTTCTTCTTCTGGATGCAAGGATAGACTAGACCACTTGTAGCTGTACGCTGCCTCCTTCAGTTCCAGAAGACTGGAACATACCTTTACCCATAGGTATGTACTGTCTCGATACATACCTATGGGTTGGGACAACTAATGGTACCACACATATCAGTTCAGGTGACATCCCTACAGCAGTGAAAGTTGAAAGCTGTAAAAAGTCTTGCATGTGATTCGCAGAACGAACTAATAAGCTAAGGGGTGTTCTATTTAGGCCAGTTTCTGCTCCGTCTGCAGGCTGCTTTGCAACCCACCTCCACCCCAGCATCATGTGTCAGTGTCATCTTTGTTCTCATTGTTGCGATTTATGTTTTGTACTGAAGGGGTGATCCCAGAGCCATACATTTCAATTGGTCCTGATTGAGCTGTTTTAATTCATATAGTAAAATCTTTACAAAAACTAAACAAAACCTAAGCATGCATGCATGTAAATCAGCGGTCTCCAACCTTTTTTGCGCCACGGACCGGTTTATGCCGGACAATGTTTTCACAGACCGGCCTTTAAGGTGCCGCGGATAAATACAACAAAATAAAACTAGTACCGGTACCGAAAAAAAGAAGATTTATTCATAACACACGTGAAAAGACCCATAAAAACGATAACAAAATAACGCTGAAAACCGATAAAAACCCTGAAATCCATACATTTCACACCTGAGCCTCTACTCTCGCAGCCCGGTACCAAACGACTCACGGACCGGTACCGGTCCGAGGCCCGGGGTTTGGGGACCGCTGATGTAAATCACAGAATCCAATCACAGAACTCTATTGAACCCATAGGAATAACAGTAGTAACACTCACCTATGGTTAGTTTGTTGTCTCATTCACACTCGGTTTATCAAAGTTATTGCAACAGTTGGCTTCCATGGAGTAAGCTTCATCCAACAAGTAGCACCGCAGAACTTGCTAATAAATGTAGAGCCTGAATGTAATGTCTCCCCATTCAGCATCTGTCAAAGAAAACTGCTGATGATATTATGACTGCATCTTGTCACCCACAGACCAAAGTAGCTCTTTGTCTGCAACAGCTTTAAACCAGGAAGGAATGTGGTTTTAAACTTTAAGAGTACATAGGCTTTGTGATTTAACAGTGCAATGAAGTGTGCATCTAAGGGTGTGTTAATGGATATTCAGGGACACACAGTTGGTATGCAGCCCTCTTTTGTGGCGCTCGGTGATAGATCTCAGCTGTCTGTGCAGTGAGCTGCTGTGATGTGTTGGGAATTAGCAGAGATGTCGATGGGACAGATACTCAGCATGCTGCTGGGTGATCAAGGGTATTGATACTGTGTTACCCAGAAACATTCAGTTTAGATTAAGCTGCTCCAAGGTGCTTTATAGTTACATGGAAGTGAGTTTTCTTATTAAGATTATTTGCTTATTAAGATTATTTGCTTATTAAGATTATTTGCTTAAGGCAGAGTGCCTATGTTTTTTCTATTCGGTCTTACTTAGTGAAGCAGAATAAAGAGGATGCCAGTATTTACAGCAGTGAGTGGCTGCACAGAAAAGAGAGAGGTTGTACAATTTCACACCTTCAGCAGAAACTAATATTACAGTGTAGAGGTTTGCTTAGACCCACTGAACACAGGTTGCACAGCATAACAGCTCTACAGACACTATTAAAATCTAGCGAGTCCATAAAAAATACAAAAAAACTGTGCATTAAATATAGACGGAGACACTTTAAAAAAAGCTACTTTAATACCACCTTAAACTTTGGAGAAATGAAACACCAATTATCATTTTAGTCTTCCAGCCATGAATAAACTGACTGAAATGATGTTTCTGACATTTTTCAGATATCTAGCCTGATCTAATGTTTCACTTGTATGTCTCAATCGTATCATAATGATACCATTAAGCGGATTTTTGCACCATTGCAATTGTAGAAAGGATAAATTTGCAATAAGCATCCCACTCAGGCAGGATTTCCTCCTCAGCCTTAAGTAGACGAGGATCTCTTAATAAACAGTGTCACCTGGGAACTGTACTTATTGCCATTAATGATAACTAAATGTGAAACCACTCCTGTAGTTTTGATCAGGGTTTACAGATGAATTAACTGCGAAGCTGTTTCCATGTCAGTGTGTAGTTGTATGTTTATATGCTATCTCCGTGCAGCACAGTAAGATGTCTACAGATTTAAAGTAATACCTTTGCGTCTGACACCTATCCATATACTCCATCTGTGTGTGCACACACACATGTACCCACTGAAGACATCTTCACGTAGATCAACGTTGCCTGGTTACTGGCCAGTTGGCAAGGGAACGGTGACAGCCCATGCTAATTTGTGATGGCCTGAGATGACTCTGTTCGTGCCTACGTGTCTGTGCGCGTGTGTGTGTGTGTATGTGTAAGATCAATGAAGGTTTCTAATCTGTCAAGTGAGACAGGTGACCCAGCAAGGCTTTGATTTGCCCAGACACAACAGCAGACTCTCTAAAATCAATTTATGTTATAGCGACAAAATGAGCAACTTACCTGACTTAACTCAAAAAATATATTTTGATACTGAAGTGGTCCTAAAAGAAGTAGCAGTGCATAATTCTGATCTTTTTTAAAAGATTTTTTTAATTAAAAGAATAAAATGAAGCAGTGTATTCTCACATATTCTTATTTGCATGCTTTTTGATACAGAAATATGTACTGTGTCAGAATTGTCTGTTTCATGGTGAAGTAGACAGAGTAAAAGAAGGCGAGCGGAGAGAGTATATTAGACTACACGCAAGAAAAAGCAATTACCTGTGGACGGCTACGTGCACTTCCCATCACATAGAACAGGAAAGCAGTGGAGAGAGGAGAAATGAAGACAAAAGGGAGCGGAAGCTGTATCAGGAAAAAAAGGAAAGGAAAAAGGAAAGAGCGGAGATACTGTGGCCGAAAGAGTCTGCAAGTCAGCTGTCTCTGTGAGAGCTGATAAGACTAATCTGAGTGAATAGAGTTTTGGAAGTAATGCCATGCATTTGAAATTTGAATTACTAGGAGGAAGGGATGACATGTCCAGGTGCAACCAGCTGCTCCGCCGAGTGAACTTTAGCTTCGGTGCAGAAAGTTTTTCTATTTGGACTCTTTCTCGTCTTCTAAAAACATGAGAGTTGGTTCAATTTAATGCTCAGACTTAAACATCAAGTGACTTCACTTTTACCATACACAGCTCTGCATTGTTCTTGTATTATTTGTCTGAGTATTTCTTTTAGAACATGACCAAAATATATGTATACACACACACACTCTCTGAGCACTTATGAAACACCTGTGTAACCCTGTTCTATTCAATATGAGTGTTACAACCCTAGCTGAGACTACTGTGACTTATACCTGTGTGGGTGTCTCCTGCCTTAAGTGCCACCCTTCTGTGCAGCTGCCTCCAATCAGCAATTAGGCCAGGAGTGCTTAAGGCCAGAGCTTCAGTGCCAGAGAGCCTTTTTTTTTTTTTTTAACAGCTTGTGAGCGATGTTTGTGTCTGGACTTCTTACTCCTGGGCCCTGTGCTTCGTACGTCGCTTACTACATCCAAGATCAAATGAAACATCCAAGACCAAATCATCGCGCTAACTCTGAGCTCGCTATTCCGGTTCCCCGAACACACCTGTTGTTGACGATTAGTACAGCTGGATGAAGTAATGTGAGATCACTGGGTGGCCCAACAGGGGCTACGCATCGATAGTAGAAACATTGATCGGCAACCCTTTGATTGGTCGGCGAAAATGTCGAAGGAGCGCGCTCGGTATTTTTCGGCAGCAGAGCAAGAACTCTTGAGTGAGGGATTTCAGGAGTTTCAGAGTTTAATTAAAACGCAAGGGAACACTGCAAAGGCTGCAAAAGCAAGGAGAGAGGGCTGGCAGAAAGTTGCTGACAAATCAAACTCGTAAGTAATTCAATAATAACAATAATAATGGAGTGGATTTATATAGCGCTTTTCAAGGCACCCAAAGCGCTTTACAATGCCACTATTCATTCACTCTCACATTCACACACTGGTGGAGGCAGCTACAGTTGTAGCCACAGCTGCCCTGGGGCAGACTGACAGAAGCCAGGCTGCCATATCGCGCCATCGGCCCCTCTGGCCAACACCAGTAGGCGGTAGGGTAGATTTATCATATCACACCATATTATCCAATATTATATTACATTATATTATATTATAATATGTTATATTATATCCCCTTTCACATTAGAGCCACAACAGGACCCACTAGAACATGGGAACAAGTAAAAGTGAAATATAAGAATATTCTACAGAATGGTAATATTTATCACTTATATTGCTTTTCGTCTCTTGGAAAGAGACCCTGAAATAATCTGTTTGTTTGTTCATAACAGCAACCAAGAAAAGGGCAGAGCAAAAAAAAAGACAGGTGGTGGTCCTGCACCCCCTCGTCAACAAGTTGGTTAAGTGAATAATACCCTCACGGGAAAATCGATATCTCTCTATGAGCACACTGTCGCGCTGAGCTAAAGGATCCCGTCTGTCCCGCAATATACGCTGAATTCTGAAAACTCTCCTTATCAATCTTGCACCTTCCGCAATGGGCTGCTCGCGTAAACGGACAGGACATGGCTGCGACAGGCTTCCCAAATCCACCTTCGCTTTTATAGCCGTGGTCTCTCATCTTGATTACACGAAGTAATTTACAATTACTACTCTGAAATATGAATTACATCTGTAATAATCACATACATGTAATAGAATGTTAATAGTACATTTCCCTTTTTTAGGGAATGACCTGTATGTATCTGTGTGAAATCAATAAAAGGATCAAGTGCTGCATTATCTTTAGTTACATTGATGTTATTTATTTATGGTGAAACAGTGGTGGAATATCGCTGTTGCTTTCGTATGAATGACGCGGACATACCTGCGTGGCCGCGATCTAATCCTGTTTACATAAAGTAAACCTGCTCCCCAGCAGGTTTACGCTTACGGCTCTGTTGCTATGACAGCAAGTCCCGGATGGGCTTCGGGGAACCGAACGATCCAGGATCACGCGAAATCGTCAACAATCTCATCCAGCTAACTCACTTAGCGCGGTACGAAGAACAGGCCCCTGCTCTGTGAAGAAAGGTTGTTTTTGACCATTTAACCTTTTTGATTCTTTTGTTTTTTTGTGCAGCTTCTAGGCATTGTTGTATTTTTACTTCTTTTGATAGTGTTAGCTCCTTGTCCTTCTTTTCTAGTTTAATTATTAATAACAACTTTTATTTAATTGATATTTTTGCCTCCTGGTCTCTTTGTCTTCAACCTGAACACTTTGAACAAGCAATGGCTTACGATAAGGTAACATCCAGTAGTAGAAGCCATACAAATATGTATGTAAATCCATGGAAAGTTATACATGAACAGGTACAGGTACATGAACACACAAGCCTGTAAATATACAGGTAACTGCACATATCCATAGATACATATACATGTGCCGAAGGTAAAAAGAGAAACAAATTTTCATTCAATTTCTACTTGATCTGATACATACTGTGCATGTTCTATACATGGATTTAAATTGTACGTTATTCAAAAGTGCAGTGCAAAGCTTTTTCTTGATGGTGCCATAGTTTCAGTCCTTAGTTTGAAATACACTTTTGTTTTGAATTAGTTGACAAAAGTTGAGTTTTTTCCTACAGAACTATCCCGTATGGCAAAACACTTTTGTAGATTAGCAGGTAATGGAGTAGATAAGCATTATCAATACATTATCATTATATAAAATATTACTTTTGTTCTTTCCCCACTTCTCCTGGTTTTTCAGGTGAACGTCACAATGAGTGAGGACCTTAATGTTACACCATTCTGCCCACAGACATTTGGCCAGTATGCTCTTCAGGGTCATACCCTTGTGCACCTCTGGCCCGCTCTGCAATTGTTAGGTTGTTGCATTTATGTTGTGACTATTTTTGTGTCTGTAATTTCACCAGAGAGCAGACATAAACAGAAATAACCGTTGTCATCACTAGTAAATGTTTTGTTTACCTCGTCAGCAAACATGATAGAGACGCAATATTAGCAATAGTTTGGAATATAATGTAGTATATATCACATATTTATGTTTAAGTGACTTTCTTTATTTCTCACACTGTTCTTCTACGCATCTTCTTCTGCGTCCTTAAGTGGTTTGTAAAATGCCAGCCTTAATAAAATTGACATTTGAATAATTATTGTTCTTAATATTATTATTCTGATTATTATATGTATTTCACATCCCCGAGCTACTTGCATGCACTTCTCAGTGATTACTCTTTTGTCTCTCTTGTTGCTCCTTTGTCTCTTACACTCCAAAGCAAAGTGGCTTCATCCTGCTCTCTGTCCTACAACAATCATCTTTTTGCGCTACAAGCTCTGGGAAATAACAAGTTCAAGTGTGCGTTCTGTGCAACACTTGCCCCTCAGTGTTTCACCCGAGTTTCCCAGGGGAAAACACCGCTCATATTCAAGCATGAGTAACGAGGTAAAGAAAGCGGAGTGGGTGAGAAATTGTTGGTCCTGCTATTTAATGAAAGTGGGTTGTAATAGAGAGCTGTGCTGGGACAAGAAAGGTCCTCCCTCAGCTTGTTGAACTTGCTGATGTATGCTCTGTCACAATGTTGCTTAATTGACTTGTTTTGTGCCCAGCTGAAGGTTATTGCATCAAAAGAAGTAATTTTATCTGGCACCTGGAATCTGTAGTACTTTCTGTCCTGCAAGCTTCCATTTGTAGGCTACAGTCTGGACATTCTTTTAAGTATTATAATTTTAAACTTCATCCTCATGTTATTTTATCACGACTTAGCAAAAGAAATGTTACCATTATCTCAAAAGATCAAAGACTCAACTGGATAGCCAGCTTAACCCCCATCAGTGGTCAGCATATTTATAACTTTTAATCCTTTCCTGAGTTTCTTTGCTTTATTTCTAGCTTTTCCCTTGTTTTCTCTTCCTCCCTCTCTTCTCCCTTACTCATCTGTGGCCTTGGCCTTTGAGTCTTAAGTTTTTATGGCTGCATTAACAGGCACTGCTTGGCATTTGGGGGGCTATTAGAAGTCTTGTTGAGTCATTAGTCATGCGTTTGAAGTGTGATGTGGGCAGAGCACTGGCTTGGCCAGCGGGGGCCGTGACATGCATGGTGAGCTGGTCTCTATGCGAGCCAGACGGCTGACCTTTTCCAGCAGAATCCTCCACGACAAGAGAGGTGAAGTCTGAGTAATTAATGGTGTGAAACTGTGGTTGCTCATCACATCCCTTCCTTTCACGACGTCTTGTCACTCAGCCTTCAAGTGACACCGGCGGATGATCCACCTGGGAGGAGCAGAGAGGTAATGGATCTTCCTTTCTGTGTTTATCCCAGGTGGAGATCTCTCCCCAGCTGAATGCTTTCAAAGTTCATTTTGAACACGGATGATAATGAAACTGAAAAGAGGATCTGTGTGACAGCAAGACTAAAGCGAGTCATCCAGCTTCAGTGTGAGACAAGTTGACTTGAGCTGATTGTTTTTCCTTCATTTCAGTAAAAAGTTCTACCCTTTGAGGTTTAAAAAAATAACACATGCACTGCAGAGCATAATTAAAGTAACGATTAGATGCTGCTGAATTCTTCTGCTCTGAACGGTGTTGGTTTTGTCTGGGTAACTGAATTTGTTCTCTGTCAGAAAACAATGATACGACAAACGGGCTACTGACTGGTAGCCCGTCTGCATCAGTGCCTGCCTGAGCTGGAAGCTGTCAAACTGGCCCCAGGCTGTGGGAAAGATTAGAACCGCTGATGTCAGACTGACCGACGTCAATTTGGCACTTTTTACTTCGAAAGAGAGCTGACTGCTGTGCTGTCTTACACGTATATATGCTTTACAATGTGTGTGTTTGCAAGGCTTTGAACCTTTCGGTAAATGAATTTTCAAAATAATGAGTTATTATTGATGTTCATGCATTTGAGCATACTTGCACCAAGACAAAACTTCTGAGAATGATGATCACGTTTGAAAAATACTTAATTGTTAAGTTGTTATCCAATTATTTCCTTGTAGTGTTAAATTTAAAACCAACAAATAAAATTAGGGATGCACGATTATGGCCAAAATGATTATCATGCTTAGTTTGTTCAGTATTGTTTGTGGTTATTTATCACAATTATTCTTCAATTGTGTTGGCAAAAAATGTTTTCATTGCATTGTCATGTAAACACTCCTTTCACATTTTCATATCTGTACAAATCTTTGCATCCGGATAACATCAACACCACACTACTTTTACATTAAGCTACATACCTGTTAATTAAAACAGGGTGTTTATTCACCTTGCCTGTTGAAGTGTTTGTACATGCATGATGCATATGACTAAAATGCACACGGTGTTCAGTGGGCTCCTATCTTTGGTTGGTGATTTCAGTAAGTTTTGTCAGCTGTACGGGCTCACTTTTATGGACATCAGAGTTGATATTGGATGTTTTAAGTAAGTGACCAATTCATAGTGGTGTTGGCCAGAGGGGCCGATGGCGCGATATGGCAGCCTCGCTTCTGTCAGTCTGCCCCAGGGCAGCTGTGGCTACAACTGTAGCTTGCCTCCACCAGTGTGTGAATGTGAGAGTGAATGAATAGTGGTATTGTAAAGCGCCTTGGGTGCCTAGAAAAGCGCTATATAAATCCAATCCATTATTATTATTATTATTATTATTATAGTTTTTCTTGATATTCATGCATTCATTATACTTATACAGTTTGTGGTTTGTTTTCAGGTGGCTGAATAAGCTCATTGCAGACACAACTCTACAGCACTTTTTGCACATGATTAGTTCTCGGTTAGCAACACTTGGGCTAAATCAAGCGCTGTTGTTTGGAAATCAAAAGTATTTCCAAACAACAGAGGGTGATCCATTTGGAGGATAATCTCTTAATCTTCTCTTATGCCAGACATTTCAGTTTTGTTGTATATTTGTCTTTTAATGTAATTTTGCTCATCCACACTCGTCCGGAAAAACTCAAGCTGTGTGATGCAGGGAGCAGCTGTGACTGGCACATGCAGGAACAGGTTATGGATCTAATTTAGGGAGTGCCTCATTAGCTTTTGCTTTGAGTTTAGCATGCATTTTCAGTGTCTCTCGGTCACGTTCCTTTAATTGTGGGAAGCCAAAATCGTGAACATTAAAATTCAATGAACTGTGCAGCCCCAGATAAAGTATATTAACAAAGGTGTTGATAGTAGCTTGTCTATTAGAACATTGAAATGAAAAAACCCAAAGGGCAAAGAAAAAATCAGGGCATAATAAAGTAATCACCATAGATCATTAGGATTCTGCATACTACACATGTGTCATGGCAATTTTGTATATGTGGTTTTGTGTTGCTAAAGGGAAAATATGGAAAAATGCTTTTTCAAATGCATCACTTCGCATGGAAATGGCCAGAATTGGTGCAAAGACACACACATCACCAACATGAAGATTTTCATCCATGATTGCTCATAGCCCCATAATCTTGACTGGGGTCTTTTGGGTGATGTCAGCTGTCGGTCTGAGTGTTTGACTTTTCACCTCTCCATCGCTGCTCCGCCTCTACCATTAAGGGTTGCCTCCCGCCGACAAGCTGTCGGCTCCACTCAACCTGAACTAGTCTCCTAAATGAGGCTGGGTCCTGCTAGCGGGGCTTATGACAAGCTCTAAAACCACAGAGCGTCTCCCAGCTTACAGTGGCAATAACTCTGATAATGTACTCTTTCAGCTGGGCTAGATAATGCAAAAGAAAAAAGCAAAGGAAATAAAAGAATGGGAGTGTGTGAGAAAGATGAAAGAGAAGGCAAAAGAAGGAAAAAAATCACACAGGGAAACCCCTCCTGTTGTCAAGGTCACATCCTGAAAAGCCTGATTAACATGAGAAGGTGAGTGTGTTTGAGTGGATTCAGTTGTAGGGTCTGAGTAATGGCCAGTGAATGAGGTGCCGCTGGTTTTGCCTGTCCTCCCTGGTGCTTCAGTGTAATTAGCAAGGAGACTAACAAGCTTTAACGAGGCGGGCTTTTTATTAGAACTGCTAATTGCTCCATGCCAGGGGAATATTCAGGAAGCACAGGGAAGTGGAATTATAATACGTGTGTGTGTGTGTGTGTGTGTGTGTAAATGTGCAGTATCTGCTCAGAAAGACAATAACACTCAAAGACTGTATTTAGACAGGAATCTACATGTAAAATTGTTCACATGCTTATTTACATTCCCGTTTTCCCTTTTGAATTCACATGTGTATTCCATGTTTATAGGTGAGACAAATTAAAGGAAAAATTAGCATCTTCAGTTACCTTTGCGTATTTGTGCTTCTGTTTGGGTGTGCTTAGGTTTGATGTAACGCTCTAATCAAACTGAGATTTTCTTCCAATCATTTCAAGTTTCAAATGGTTGCATTTCCTTCTCTTTGCCCTGACTGAACTTTGTTAACTCAAATTATAAGGTTCTTTTTAGCTGACTCTCATTCAGGAATTTCTTTTTCGTATAAACTTGTTTATCTGCATGCTAGGCCTCGGTAATCATTCTTATCAGATTCACAAGTTAATGAAGAATATTCATTGGTTACTATGATTGATTTGAATAGGACACAGCAAGGATCTCCTGGTTGTAAATCAGCTGGCCAGCTGTGACCTTTCTGTGTGGAGTTTACATGTTGTCACTGCGTCTCCCACAGTCCAAAGACATGCAAGTTAGTTTTATTAGTGATATGAAGTTAGTGTCAGTGTGAACTTGGATGTGAATGGTTGTCTGACTCTCTGTGCTGGCCCTGCAATAGACTGGCATCCTGTCCAAGATTTACCCTGCCTTTTACTCATGACAGCTGGGATAAGCTCCAGCTACATCAGGGCCACGAAATGGACGAGCTGTTAAGGAACTGGATGTTTTGAACAAGCTCTGATTTCCTGAGAAAAGTTGCTTGATTTTTTTATTTTTCATATGCTAATTACTGATTCTGATTCCCTCTAGACTCCATGCACACATATCTTTTATTTAATTACAGTGTTGTCCTCATACTCAGTGATCAAACATGTCATGTAGTCTTACTGAGACAGATTTTGAATCTTTAACAGGGTGTCTCGGAGTTTCTAACACCAGCAGGTTGAAGTTCAGATGCTGTTTTTACAAAAGTCATTAGGAAAGAGAATCTGCCAGCTCGTTAAATTGCCTTTTGTAATGTCAGCCACAGTCAATTAGCTGCTCTGCCTTCATGCTCCATCCTTCATGATGTATTACATATAAAAATACTGTAACACTAATATATATATATATATATATATATATATATATATATATATATATATATATATATATATATATATATATATATATATATATATATATATCTGGGAGAACCTCAACATCTCCAAGTGTTTTACAGCAAAGCAACTTGTTCTCTGAAAGAATTTAACAGGACACGGTAGAATAGCCTCATTGCTGTGAGTTGTAATGAGATGTTTGATTTACTGTAGAAAATACAAGATGCCAGTGGCTGGATAACCAAAAATCTTGTTTTGTCTGTGGGTCAGCAACTCGAGCGGGCAGAAGCTGCTTTTTTTTGTACTGCACAATCCTTAAAATAGCAACAACTGAACACTGTCTGACTGTGTGGTATGACTGTAGGTAATTATATTGCTGAACAGGCTGCTTGCTGATGGATTATGCCACACCATGTATTTAACTGGAAGGAAGTAATAAATGATACACTGTATGTAGATGTAATATATATTTTTCCTTAATACCCCAAATAACAATATTTAGGTAAAAAATAATTGAGCTGAGCATACATCTGCAGAGCCAAAGTTGTATGTTGACTGTATTTACATGCATTCTGCTCTCTAATTCTTCTTAATATCAAATAACACTACCAAAAGTAAGTCTACTGCATCCTAAAGATAGTGTCTATTTTTAGCAATCCCTCCTTAAAACCACCTGCAGTGTGTGGTTGCACACACTCAAACACATGTAATTGCATTCTCAACCTGGATGTGCTGCCACAGCGCGGTGCTTTGCTACTTAGCCATAGTCGTACCTACACCACCAGGAGGATGTTATTCTTAAAATGTGTGACACTGGGAATCTTTACTGACTCCACGGGCAGCAGTCATGTTTGTTTATTTCCTCACGTCCTTGTCCATGTGCAAACCTTTGCAGCTTTCAGGTAATCCAGGTACTTAACAATTCTTTACATGGGATAGAGTGACATTATCAATGGGAAAAATGGCTCGTGCGTGTCATTCCATCCCAGTGAGACAGGTCACACATGTCACGCTTGTTACTGCACCAACCCGTATGACTGAATGAATTATTTTCCAGTGTGAAATTAGCTCTGTGGTGATGCAGCTTCAATTTCCTGTCCTGTTAGTTTGTTTCACCACATTTCTGATGTAGGCAGTGAGAAAAGAGTGACTGTCAGAATGACTCACAGCCTACATTTTGTGATTACATGCTATAGTATGAACTTCTTCCTGCAGAGCCTCCAGGGTACATCCTGTCTAAAATGTAGATGAGGTTATCAAAAAATTTGGCAGTCTGTTTTCCGCTGATGTTGCATAAATCATACATAAGTTTACTGTCAGCAGTGGAACAACAGATCTCATTTTCTTCCTAAACAATTAAAAAGGTTTTGTCAGACACAGAATAAAAAGTTTTCCCACTGTGTGCAATTATCCCATTTCAGCATTCAACACATCAGTTCTTAACGGCTTGACAGCTTATTAACTGTTTACTGATGTACAGTTGTGGTAAGACATACGCATACACTCATTATGGGCATGAATGTCATGGTAGTTTTGGGCTTTTAAGGCATTCTTTGAACTAAAAATAAGTTTTAATGTATTTTGGGTTTAAATTGGGATACATACAGACCCAAATATATGCATATATCCCCCACTAATATTTGGTTTAATCTCTACTATCAATCTGCACCGAAATCAGTCAATTTTGGTAACAATCAACAAGCTTCTCGCATTGGTGGTCAAATAGCTCAGTCTTTGTCTCGTCGGACCATAAAACTTTTCTCCAAAAGGCATTTGGCTTGTCCATGTGGGCAGCTACAAATTTCACTCGAACTTGGAGGTGTGGGTTTTGGAGCAGGGGCTTCTTTTTTGGTCCGCACCCTCTCAGTCCATGGCGATTTCAAACTGTCTTCACTGTGGAGAGTGACGGTGGTGTTCCAGGAGTTTCTAGTTCATGGCAGGCTTGTGCAATTGTTGGCTCCTTGGTTGTTCCTGAATATTCTAACCAATTTCCTCTCATCTGAGGGTAACACTTTGGGTCTTCTACAGACCTTGGCAAACCGGTGATACATCAGAATAACTTGAACTTACATACAATTGTTTGAAGTGGTGATGTTGAAATCTTAAATTGTTTAGAGATAGCTCCAAAAGATCTTCCCAGTCTGTGTAGATCTAGTATTTTTCACTGAGTTCCTTGGATTCTCCAATAGTTGTGGATATTGGTTAATCCAGTGAGTGCTGCTGTCAAAGAAGAACTGCCAGTTGTAGCCAGACATGATCACTAGTAAGCCTTGACCTTGACAAGTTAAAAGGCACTGTGGAAGATTTAAGGAAGTCGATATATGTATATATTTGAGCTTGTTTGTATGCATTTGACCCTGAGTGGATTCGAGAAAGTCCAGAATAGATTCAAACATGTGCACCCAGTTCTTGTATTTAAAGTGATTTAAAGATGTTTTTCTAACCAAGAAAAGCAATCATTAAAAGCCCAAAATTACCGTGACATTTATGCCCAGGATGAGTGTATGTAAACTTCTGACCACAACTGTTGGTGTAGCAGGCGTTGAGTGGCTCTGTGATGTGGTCGTTTAAACATTAGCCTTACATGTAAAAGATATCTGGTTTGAGATCAGCTTCATGAGGTCAAAAACTAGTGTACTCCTAGTGCCGGTCCCAGGCCCAGATAGATGGATGTGCTGCATCAGGTAGGGCATCCTATCTAACAGTCTGTGCCAAATCAAACGTGCATGTCCATCTGCTGTGGAATTTCCTTGGGAAATTAGTGAGCAGCTGAAAATTCCCATCACAGGTGTAGCAGGATTTGAGCGTGGCCACCAGCTGTGGTAGAGCAAGATGATCGTTTGGACGTCGTCATCTGTCCAATTTTCTTCTTAGCTTGTGCTTCTTGTTCCAGACACCATCTAATTAGTAGCTCACGACTCAGAGACAGCGATTCAAAACAGTGTGGGGTCATGGTCAATGGTCACTGAAAAACTAAAAGGTCAGACAGATCAAGGCTTTCGGTCTTATATTTTAACACAGCAACACAAATTGTGATCAATATTTTGGAATCCAGGCCCAGAGTACAGCAGAGGATCTCAGTGTTTTCATTCTTTTCAGCCACTTAAAATAAATGAGGGTTCGATTTTATCATCCTCGAGTTGTTTTGAGTATATTTTACACAGCCTGCTTTGTTTCTCCAGGCTCTCAATGCAAACTTAAATCCTTAAAAAAAAGTCCCTGACCCTCACACGCTGCCTCCCCTCTGCTTCCTTAATATTCAGCTTTGTGAAAATGAGGATGAAGACAAAAAGCCCTGCATTGTGTCCAAAATGCACCCCTCGGCCTCAGCATTAACACCCCTCACACTCCCCTCCCTCTGTTGTTTTCCTCCTCTTCCCCCTGACAGGCTGCTGAGAAGCCCTTAATATTGGTTGTGAATGTTTTATGGTATTATGTCTGTACCAGGATTTGAGAGTATGTGTGTGTGTGCTTATTTTAATCTGAGAGATTTGCATCACACTCCCTTTGCTGCTTGCAAAACAGGCCTTATGAAGCAGAGACAATAACATAATTATGAAAATGAAATGTGTTGGGATAGAAGCTAATTCAAATTCTAGATCTGGGAAATATTATTACAACACAAGCCAAAATGCATCCAACAAAACTCAAAGTTATTTCATAACTGCTAGACAGATGATAATAACGTCGGTGCATAATTTTAAAAACAGCATTAGTACATCTTTATGTGCAGCTCACACTCATTTCCTTTGCAAAGTGCAATTAAATGTTAATCATTTAATTCATAACTTAATTAATTAAATTGATTAAATGATACACAAACAAACTAAACTTGCTTAAATGTGCCAGTTTTAGCTTGTGCCAAGAGTCTTGGTCAAAAATGTTTTTTGTGCGATATAATGTCCTTCTCTGCGTGGACCTGCATCGAAAGAAACAATCACTAATTGGAGTGAAGGAACTGGCTAAACCTTGCATGAAATTGCCATCAGTGGTCCATTGTTGAGTGTGTGTCCCTCTGCAGCTCCACCCCAGCAGTCTGCCCATTGACTTCAGAGGGTGCTCAATCAGCTATGAAGCCTGTGGTGTTGCAGGGTGGAGCGAGGAAGATGTTTGTGTGTGTGAGGAAAATAATGCATGGCTGTCTGCATCTGTGAGTGACATGGGAAGAGATAACAGGCACATTTATTGAACTATTTATTTTTCTTCTGAGGGATTTCTTGTATTTTACTTTACAGTGAGAAAGTAAAGGGGATAAGTGAAGGAGAGGTGCATGGATGTAGGGTAAAGAGGGTGTTGTGTGAAGGGGATAGATGGAGGGGGGTGATAGGAGGTTGATGGGGGCCGGGGGGGGGGGGGGGGGGGGGGGGTTTCGTAAGTAGGGTGGGTGTGGGATAATATTGGGGCGGTGTATGTGGCGGGGGTCTTGGATTGGACTGTAATCCTTTAGTCCTGGTTTGAAATAACCCTGCACAGTCTGGGACAAACAATATGACAGGGTCTCTCTCTCTCAGACACACACACACACACACACACACACACACACACACACACACACACTGAACATATTGCCTGGCTCAGAGTGGTGAGACTGGCTTTGGCTGACGTTACTTCATCATGACAAAATGTCTTCAACGGGAGCTCACTGATCTGCAAAAGAAGGTTTGTTCTTACTTCTGTAGAGGAGAGTTTACATTTTACGCATTAAGTGAGATTTTTTGGTGGTGCATAAAGTAAAGAGAGCATGTTGCACTCAGAAGTGCAAGTTTGAGCATATTCAGGGGTGACTGTTTGTCTAATATTGAAAAATGCAAAAATGGATGGGCTGTTCATGCTTGAAAACCCTTCAGTGTGGCTAAATTAAAACAATTCTGCGAAGAAGAGTGGGCCAAAATTCTTCCACAGCGATGTGAAAGACACACTGCCAGTCACTGAAAATGCTTAATTGCAGTTCTTGCTGCCAAGAGTGGCACAAGTAGTTATTAGGTCTAGGGGGCGATTACTTTTTCACACAGGGCCTGCTAGGTCTGGATAGTTGTTTTTCCCTTAATTATTAAATAATTGCATTTTGTATCGACTCAGGTTGTTTTTGTCTAATATTAAAATTTTTTGATCATCTGAAATATGTAAGTGTGACGAATACACAACAAAATAATAAAACAGGAAGGGGGCAAATGCTTATTCACAGCACTGTATGCTTGAGGTCATTAGGCACGAAGAGCACTTGGCTCCCTTCTGGTGAGGTTACTCTTGTGGTCCTATTTTGTCTTTTCTCAGTGCTACATCTGTTAGCATTAAACTATGGTTTTTCTCAGATTGCTGTCACATTTTCCAAACATTGCTTACAGATATGTATGTGAAAGTAAGTAGTCACATCATCAAATGTAATATTACTCATGTGATATTGAATATAATATTGAATAGTAGTAAGGCCGTTCTACGGAAGAGGATTAGGGCCACTGGAAAAAAAAGATGTGCCCACTTTTTTTTTCCAGTGGCCCTAATCCTCTTCCGTACCATTCCAAGTAAAATCAGTCAAATCTAAAATAAGGTTTCCATCTGATCCCCTCAGAACATATTTAATGAAGCTATGCAAAATTGTACTTTCCTACTATGAACATTTGTGCCATTTAAAAAAAATCAGAGTTTAAATGCATTTTTCACACCTGAAAATTCATGTAGCTATCTCCTTTACGTAAGAGGGCTCAAAAAGGCTGGGAAAATGAAGACAAATTCAAATGCACCACCTGATGTACTTCGAGGGTCTGTGCATCAGAAAATACTCATTTTGCATGGTTTCAATGAATCAGTTGTTGTATAAAAACAAAACGAAAACAGCTGATTCTCAGGGGATCAGATTGTCAGCGATTATATAGTGAAGTGGGAAAACCTATGACTTATTTAAAAAATACAGACATCTAGACACTTTTCCATGCTACTTCCTCTTCTGCAAATGTACAGCTTTGTTGCAACTGTACTGCTTTTCAACATTTGAGAACTCCATGCATTAATCGTGTGAGCCTCTCATCATGCTTTCTATACTCTAAAGGTCTCACTTACTATCTGCTGTCAGTCATTTCTTCTGTTTACTGTCAAGTGGAAAAAACATTTTCACAGGTCATCATTTTTTATATGACTTTATTACTTCCTCACGTTGTGATAGATTAAAATTGTCCCACTCGTCTTTACATTGTTCCTTAAGTTCATTGAAGTTTTCAGCCATTTGTTTATGCACAGCTCTCCGCAGGTCTTGCCACAGCATTTTGATCGGGCTGAGATCTGGACCAAGTCCAGTTACATTTTCTTTTCCCGTCCCTCTGTTGTAGTTTGCTGGTGTGCTTCAGCTCATTGCAATTTCACATTTGATTCTGAATGCTTTGATATACAGAGGAATTCATGGTCACAGTGACTACAAGCTGAAATCATCACCCATCCACCACTGTGCTGGACAGTGGTGGATGGGTGGTGCTATGCTGTGTTTGGTTTTGGCAGAAAGATTCTGTTGTGCGTCAAAGTTTCATCTGTCCACAGGACATTGTGTCAGAGGTCTAGTGATTTCTCCAGGTGCTGTTTAGTCTTTTTTTTCTAATTCTTCTATCATGATTTTTTTTTTTTTTTTTTTGCCGTGATTTAGCATGCTAACTGAGGCCTGTAAAGTTGAGATGTAGCATTTGGATTTTTTGCACGTTCTCTGAACATCTGACTTAGAGGTCACTTTGCTAGGACCTCTAACCTGTGAAGATTGTGGCATTGTGTTAACATACGCTTGAGTGCTCCAGACTAATAAACTCACACTTGCTGATTATCTAAGTGTTATTATTAAGTGTATTTGGTCATCAGCACTTGCTGCTTCTTAACCTCTTTATTCCTTTGCAAGTGAAGGTAAACTTAGTTTTTTCAAAGGACTGCATATGTTAAAAACATCTGTCATTGTCTGATGAGTCAGTCCATAGCATACACTTTACTTACTATACTTTGTAGCACCGGCATGCTTGCTACACATGACTGCCTGCTGGAACGAGCTGCATTTAATTGTCTGCTGCCAGACGAACTGCATATAAACAAGTTTCAGGCTAGATGCAAATTTCAGAGATAACACTGGCTTGAAAATGTACAAATGGGCTTGCGTTAAATGAAAACTGCATCATCGCTGTTAGATAACATGTAAAAATAAAGACACACAATGTTAGAGAGAGCTAGAACCTCTTCTGTCTGTTGTCCCTTGGTCAACCATAGACCACCTGCTGCCAGACTGGCTGTGCTCAGCTTCTGCTAGCGCTGTCATATGGCAACCACACGTTTGCATACACACGCGCATGCATGCTGTCAGGGTTCCTGGGTCGGTGACCCAGTATTTTCAGTTCACGTTCACTGTTTATCTTCTGCCTGTTCCACTTCCTGTTTTATTGTGTTAGCCTTGGTCCATGTGCATTATGTTCCGTCCTCTTCCCGTTTATCATTAGTTCATTATGTTCAGCTGTGTACTCACCAGGTTCTAATCTCTCATCACTCAGCCTGTGTATTTATGTCCCTCAGTTCAACCAGTCCAATGTCGTGTCATTGATGTTATTGTGATGTTGTCTCTCCGTCTGTATGTTCAGTTAGTCAGTCAGTGCTTCAGTCAGTCGTCCAGCCAGCCATTTTCTCCCTTTGATCTGTTCATCCACTCCTTATAATAAATCGTCACCTACCTGCGAGTCCTGCGTTTGGGTTCCTTCTTCCTCGCCTCCACCCAACCGCTGACACATGCGTGCTGTAACTATATCTGGTTCAGGGGTGTTGAAGTCTGGCAGGCGGCTAATATTGTCTGAATGCCACATCTTTATGCATGGATGTGCACATTTGCAAATATACAGATAGAGAAAGACAGAGTTACATGTGCATACACACTCACATGCACAGAGGCAAGCAGAGTGGCAGCAGCTGTCTTCTGTCTGAATCCACAATCAACCCAACATCCAAATAACACATTCAAGTCCTTTCTAGTGTAATTTGAGGCCAGACAGATATTGTCGCATATGGCTGTACCTTTTTTCTGTTTTTCTTGTTTTAGGGCGTCATGAGCAGCTCGGTTTTTCACATTTCACTCAGAATTATTCCAGAAACACTGCTCACTTCTCTGCAATCAGAAAACCTCTGTAAGAGGTCCTTCCTCTGGCCCCCTAAATGTCTGTGTGCGTGCATGTATATATGCATAGGCTGAGTGGCAACTTCACTATAAATTGGCACTTAAGATTTGAAGCCACACGGCACAAAGGAAAGAAAAGAGTGGAGGAAAAAAGCAAAGCTCTTTTACCATTTAAGTGCTTTAGTAATCACTGCTCTGAAGGTCTTTTGACATATTTGGATTTGTCAGAAAATCTTGGGTATGTTATTTTTCAGATATGTCTGAATGCTTCCTCTCATGAGCAAAAAGCAGCCTGTGGCTAAATGCGGTGCAGGGTGTCATTTCAAAGTGAAATTCAAAGCTGTTATAAGTTACTGCATCTCCACAGTTGGGCCTTTTAGAGCAATTAGAGCTCTTTTATGCAAGATCTTCAAATCATGACTAAACCGCTGCTGATGGTTTTTAGGGTATTGATATTTGGCTTTGCAGAAAACTGTGCACGAGGTGAAACTGACTACTCTAGACTTTTTAAAACGTTTATTTTATTTTATTTGTTTGATATACTGCAAGTGTTGTGCCCATAAAGACACCATGTTTCGTTTGTCTAGTATTTTTCTGTCTGTTCTATTTAAATAATACTTTTAAACAGGTAATCATCACATAATCAATCAAATAATGAATCAATAATAATCTTTTGCATTTCCATATGTTTTTGTTTGCAGTATGACCCCGAAAACTCAGGCTTCATCAGTACAGAGCGGTTCAGGGACCTGCTGGCCACCCATGGCTCTGAGCTCGACCCCCACAAACTGGAAGTCCTGTTGGCCCTTGCTGATGGCAATGCTGATGGAAAGATCTGTTATCAGGACTTTGTCAACCTGGTGAGATGATTTAACTTTCTGTAACTCTGTATTATCCATAAAGATGGTTATGTGAGAAAATCCCACTACATCAGCAGTTTCTGAAATACTGTGCCTAGCACCAATATGCGTCGACATGTCTACTTGAGTTACTGCCATGTGATTGATTGACTGGATATTTGCTTTTTGATCAGCTGAACGACTATACTTAATAAAGTGTCTGGTGAGTGTCAAAGACTCAATACTTATGACTTCACGTGGACGTCACACCTTTTCTCTTAATTGTGATGACATTAAAGCTTCCACAAACCCGAAGGCTAAAGAATATCTAATACGCCAAAGCAAAACATACGTTGCAAGCAGTAGAGTACAACTCTAAACACTAGAGACATTAAAAAGACTGATTAAAAATTGTTCATAGTACTCTGTATGAGGCCAAAACTGTTTGAAGTATGGCCAAGACTTGTTAATTGTCTCCTAATGTGCAGCAACTGAGATTTATTTGTGACTTGTGGAACAGTTTTTTTTTTTTTGCCACATCTGGAACTTTTTCAGCTTTACATCCACCATATTCCAAAATCACCTCAGCTACACAAGATTGCTCCTAATAGGAAATAACTCCCTGTCTGGTGAGAATTACCCCTCCTAAGGCTCACCTTGCCCCACTTACAGTTTCACCTTCAAACCACAGCCCGCCGCTGATTGTCCAAGGTCTCACTCAAGTCTCTTCAGCCTTGCTAGCTTCTTCATAACCTTTTCTTTTCTTTTTTCTTGCTGCTATACCTCGTGGGAGACTCAACTGCTGACCCAGGATACTGTGAAGTGGTCTTATGTGGTACACAATAACTACTGGGTGGCTAAGGGATGCGGTGGGGGTGTACATCTCTGTACAGACTGTAGGGAATTCATTGTTGTCTCTGACTGTAAGAGAGTCCATCTCTCCCTGTCTCTCTTGTTCTTCGGAGCTGTTTATTGTGTGATACAGTGGGTGAGGAATGAGGCCTGTAGGAAGCTTGGAAAAATGTCAAAAGGACATTTTCTATTTGGTGCATTCATGTCACGTGAGAGCCTGTGGGTCATGGTGTGCAACTGGAAGTGGGACAGAAAGGAATGGAGGTCTGCGTGCGTGTGGATCTTTGTGTACAATATAGTGAAGTATAGTTTATACATTCACAGAGGCAGCACCAACAGCAGCTAAACACATAAGAGAGAAAGGAGTGACTCATGGTTATGGTAATAAGGTGTGCATGTTTGAGTAAATAGGTGCTAAAATTTCAGATTTGTAAAGCATTTATCATCATCTTCCAGTTACTCACTGCTTTGCACTGGTGGATTACAAAGGTTGACCATCTTTAGACATTTCCTGAGCTTTGTAAAAAACATAGTAAGGTTTTTTTATAGTAAGTTGAATTTCGATGACCTTAACACTAACATTGAACTGTTTCGATTGATCAACAGTAAAAATGTTGTTGGTGGGATCCTTCACATGTGAACCCACAGCTCTGTGAAAAGGCTTGTGAAACATTTTATGACTATCTGAAGAAATGCGTGGTATGTAAACACGCAGGCACGATGCTCAAAAGTACCAACTGCAAACTGGGAGCTTGAGGCAGAGAAAGAAGGACTGCAGCAAAGAAAGAGCGGAGTAGAGGAGTAGGGAGGAATAGCAGAAAAGGAGGCAAAGGAAAGGACAGACAGAGACAAACTGTGAGGGTTTTATTTGTTGCGCCATCTCTCCCTTGCACCACAGCTCTTCCATCAGCGTGATTGTCAGTAATTGCCTGCTCACTGCTCCATCACAGTTAGCTTTCATATCACTGCTCGCTCGCTTTCTTCATCCTCTCTAACTCTTTACCTTTCCACCTGCCTTTCTTGCATTGAATAAACCAGCAGGTTCCAGCTCTTTATTTCTTTCTTATTTTGTATGCTTATTACATTCTCCTTTACATTTGTCTCCTTGTATTTAACTCTCTCTCATACATCACCCTGATGTGTTGCATTTTTTTTACAGCTTTCCTGGGCAGAAAATAGCTACGTAATGTGTTTATACTTTACAAAATATCTACACTTTTAACCACTCAGTTTCTCGCCCGAGTGGAATAAATTCAGGTAATGCTCATAACTTATGATGCATGCTCGCATGTCCTGTTTTGTGTTATGTATACCTGAGAGAGCTTGAGCTTTATGTTAGTTTTTTTTCTTCTTTTATGTGGACGTTTGTTTATGCTGGTGTAAGATCTCCCAACATCTTTTTGTTTTTGTGATTCGACACAATCGTCGACATTCAGGCAGGAAAACACGTGGAGACAGTGAAACGCAATCCAAGACACATTGTGGAAATGCCAAAACACACAGTGGCATATGAGAAAGGATTTTCTGTTATGACAGTGGAAGTTGTTTTAATTGTTTCACTTGGCTTGGAAAGCAGTCCACCAGGAATGTGGACGGATGACGTTGTTTTGTGTGTTGCGGTAAATGTTAAGCCTGGTTGAACTTTTTTTTAGTGTGACCACCTTGTGTGCGTGTGTGTCTTTGCCTGTGCTTTTTTAAAAGCCGCTCTGTTGATGCCAACATTGTGCGCTCTGCCAAAAAGCTGAGGGTAATCCAACAAAACAGATGAAACTCAGGGCTGACCTGGTGGAGCTAACGGAGGCATTAAGGCATAAACCGCATACTAACACACTTCTATAGTCTCTTTTCAGCCTTCATCATATTTCTTCTGATCCTCCGCCTATTTGTCCTTCTCTGTCCCCTTCTTGTTGTACTTGTTTCTTCCTCTGCCTCTTCTTCCGTCTCTTTTCTCTGATTGTATTTTCCACTGATCAAACAGAGAAATTGTCTCTTCCTAGCCGAACGCTCATCAGTGCCTCTCACCTCTTCTGCCCCTCTCCCTTCTCCTCTTGGCAGCGAGAAAACAGACAGAACATTATTCTTTCTTTTGTGCCTCGCAAAGACGAGAGGAATCACAGTTGCTTCACACGAAGAATTGACTGTCTTTATGGGGCATGGCTGCCTGGGGGGGATGTCTGTGAGAGCGCTTGCTTCGGTGTGCGGTCTCGAAGTGGCCATGGTAACCTGTAATCATTTTCCCACAGTTCTCTGTGACTGATATAAAGGCTGAAATAATTGGCTTTTTTGAAGTTTGTCTCCAAACAATGAGTCCTAAGACTCTAAAAGTCTCATTAAAAAGCGTCAGAAGAACTATCAGACAACTGTTCAGAGATTTTATTGTTTTTCTGATTTCGTGTATTCCTTCTTATCTTTATTTCTCGTGCAGTTTCTGTTAAACTGAGCTTAGCTGTGATAAATGTCTTTGCTTTCAAGATGTAAACAAGAAGATAAGCCTGCTGGCTTTAAACTAAAATGTTCCTTCTGATAAGCCAGTGCTCGTACTTGAATAAACATCAATTGAAGCTTTCTTACACATCGCAATTTTGAAGCCAATTTAAAGTTGTAGCTTTTGAAGATCCAGTATTACCGTCCACATCTACCTCTATTGCCAACAGCTCCGCTGCCACAACACATTTATGTTTTTTTCCCCAATCTCTGCCCTTGCTGAAAACAATAACACTCATCCTTATTGCCTTAAAGTAGCATCTGCTAACTGACACATCTGGGCTTCCTGCAGTTCTAGAGACACAGACATAGCCGTAAAATTGAGTTATGGAGTGTCACATAAACAGAGCGGAGCTGGAAACAGATTGGGGGAGGAGGGAAAGACTGGGACCGATAGCCAGAGTGAGAGAAGGATGGAGATGTGGGACAAGAATCTTATAAAACACACAGCAAGTGCAATAAACGGCATAGAGACGGCTGTGATTTAGGCAGAGAGCTGGAAAGGATAAACTAGAATTTCTTTTGCCATCTATGCAAAACAAAAAGCCTTACTCAGTTACTCTTAAGATTTGTGCAAACATTTTTTCGTCTGGTTATTTGTGGAAAATGTAAAGATAATTAAGTGGCAGATAGCTAAAACACATTCCTATTATTATTCTCACTTTTCTGACCTTCTTAATGTACTGTTACGCTCAAACAAAGGCTGCTGAAAATGGCGAAACATTTACAAATGCGATAAAGCCTGGAAACCCTCATTTCTTGTGGATTTTGCACCTTTTTTCCATGGACGGGTTTCTGATGGACATGTTTGTTCAGCAAAAGATGTGTTAGCTTTTAATGCCTGTACGTGTCTGTACTGTTTAATGTAGGGTGGCTGGCAGTGTTCATTATCAGTTCACTGCAGATTATTCTCTTAGTCAGTCAATCATTTGACCTATTGGATATCACAAAAGTGTGAAAAATGCCTTTGTTCAGCCAACAGCACCAAATCATACACATTCCTGCTTCATTTTTTTGTCCTTAGACTCTCAGCCTGGGTAGTTTTGAATGATTCACGGTTCAATATAATCCTTTTTTTATCCTGGGCCTTGGTGCAGTCCCTCAGTTCATCGACTGCATGAAACAAGCCGTTTTATCTCCCTTGTCATTGCCTTTGAAGCAACTTTATTTCGATTGGCTGCCCCTTGTAAACAGAAGATTTGATCAGCGGGTGGGTTTCTGAGCTGTGTACTTGTGATGACCGTACCTGCTCTCACAGATACAGCAATTGAAAAAACTCTCTGATAGTGAGTTTTAATAATGATGGTTATAGTTACACTGTTATATTAAACTATTTGTACTTACCTCCATCTCCTCTTCAGTTTTCTTCCATTCTTAATATTTCTTCTTCCTCTTTTTATGTTTGTTTCGATAGATGAGCAACAAGCGCTCCAACAGTTTCCGGAGGGCGATTCTGCAGGGCAGCAGGCAGCTAAAAGGCTGCAGTCTCAGAGACGAGGCAGGCTTAGGACTGTCCCAGCGGTTGGTCCGCCACGTTGCCTATGAGACGCTACCCCGTGAGGTCGACCGCAAGTGGTACTTTGACAGCTATACCTACTGTCCCCCTCCCTGGTTCATCCTGGCTATCACCATCGCAGAGGTAAGTTGATGGAACATAAAATGTGATGAATCTTTTAGTAATAGTACATTTTAATATGAATTGACCATGATGCTTTTCAACGGTGCCTTCTTGTGCACCTCTAGTATGATGTCAGTGTGCCTGTTATACAGTTGTGGTCAGGCGTTTACTTACACTCATCATGGACATGATCGTTGTAGTAATTTTGAGCTACTGATTTCTGAGCTGTTCTTTTTCCAGGTGGAATGACTGTACGACATATTCTTTAGTATAATGTAATCTTTAATTGACTGCACAAGTTTGAATTTAATATGGATTTTCTCTAATTCACACAGGGTTAAAATTATAAATAAAGGTGCAAATAAATACAAACACAGCCACTAATATTTGGTTAAATGTCCCTCAGCAAGATGTCCCTGAACTAGCCATCAACAAGCTCTTGGCATGATTTTCGTCGGGTATTTGGACACTCTTCTATATTTAAATCTGTTTGGGTTTTGGGAAGATCATTCCAGAAGTTTAATGTTAGCCTGCTTTATCTATTCCTAAACCATTTCGTTTTTGTGTGTTTGCAATCATTGTTCTGTTGGGACACCCAAATGTGTCCAGGTTTCATCTTTCTTGCTGAGTGGTTTGCAACTTTTAGTGTCAAAAGAACCCTTTTTGCCCCTTCTACCAAACAAAGGGAGAAAAATCACTGCACACGCAGGGGGGTAGTGGGTGGGAGGATGGACGATGGATGGGAGATGTAACTGGGAGAGGATAAATTCGTTTAAATTATTATTTCTTCACATATATATATATTTTTTTACTGATGTCAGCTGAGAAAAAGAGACTCACCAAAACTGTACAACAGAAGACTGAATAACATGTTACCTATTTGAGAAGTCTCTTTTTCTGCTGTGATATTGGGATGGTGGGGTCAGAATTTGGCATAAAGAACATAAAAGCATGGATCCATCCGGCTTGTGTCAGTGGTGGTGGTGATATAATAGTTTGCCCATATAAGGTGTATATAAAACATTTAATAATAGGATAAACATACAGTGGTGTGAAAAAGTGTTTGCCACCTTCTTGGTTTCCTGTTTTTTGTATGTTTTTTACACTTTAATGTTTCATATCATCAAATTAAAAATTTTAGAAAAAAAACAACAAAACACAAAATGCAAAACATCCAAAGCTTTGTGAGAAAGGGATGGCTCCGCCCCCCCCAAATCCCCTAAAAAAAACCAAAACAAAGCAAAAAAAACAATAGTATTTGATGTTGATGCCACCACTGATTTTTCCAGGTTAATTTGATTGAAACAATATTAAATCAGAAGCTTTTGCTCAACTCCTGTGAAATTACTGAAGTAATTTATTTGCATTGTTTCTATAATAATCTATGAATGGATTTGTGTATTTGTTATTCTTATCATAAATACTACAGCAAGTCACTTATTGTTTGTTCTCTGCTCTCCCAGGTAGCTGTGTTCATGTACTATGGGTGCCAGATGGACCGCTTGGTCCTGCAAGTTTCCAGTCCATCCTTCCTTAAAAGTCCCCTACCTTACCATCCTCAGCTACGAGCCCAGGCCTGGAGGTATCTCAGCTACATTTTCATGCACACTGGGTGAGTTTAAATCTATTGCTTTTCATAACTTTGCCACCATTCAGATTTTCTGATCTTGGAAACAACTTGGTGACATATTTTAGATGAAGTTATCTGCTACAGTGTGTTCATGTCAGCCTTTAGATCAAGGAGGTACGCTTGTAGCATTTTAGGTGGATATGACATATTGATGAACACTAATTTGAAGTGCCGCATAACTGTGATGCCTTGGGGTGGTGTTACCTAAGGCATGTGAGGTGCTGAAGTGAATCAGCACAAGTTATGCAACAGATTCATCAACAGAAATATACAGCAGTGATTTTTCGTTCAAACACACCGAGCAGGACAAAGAAGTAAGAGATGAGAAACGTAGTCGATGGATGCAGCCAATAATGTTGACTGAAAGAAACGGGTCCTCTAATAACTGTTTGTAGTTGGATTATTGTAACGTGTGTTATGTGTGCTCATATTTGACCATAGAAAACAGTTATCTTTACAGGTACTCTTCACAAAAAAAGAGAAAACACCAAATATCAACTTGACAGATTTAATAAAACCACCTCTACATTTCTTCAGTCTCCTCCTTCCCTCCTCCGCTCCTCTCCTCTCTGACTATATTATTATCTGTTCAGTTCCGGCCAGGTCATCCAGGTTTAATTACTCTTCTGGCTAAATGTAGTTTCAGGCGATAAAGAGAACTAATAAAATGGTAATTTACTTAAGAGAACCTGGTTCAGTGCGAGGGAAGGGCTCGTGCACGGTGAGAAGATAAACTGGAAAGGATGGAGTGATGTTTAACACACCCCAATCACAGAGGAACTCACTGAAATGATTACGGTTCTCAAGGAAAGTGGCTGGCGGGAAAAGGGACTGTTGGGATTTAAACAGTCTGACTGAGGAAACTATGTATAATCACTTGGAAAGAAAAGCGTCTGGACTTCTTTAAGTTGCTTGAAGACGTTTCACCTCTCATCCGAGAAGCTTCTTCAGTTCTAAGAGTCAAATGGTGGAGAGCCCCAGGTTTAAACCCAGTGGGAGTATCCCCCCAAAAGATGGACAAAAGGACCCCCTGATGATCCTCTGCTTAGTCCAATGAGCCAAGGTGTGAAAACGGGTGTAGGTCACAATTAGCCAGGGTTTCAGGTGAGCTCATTGTGAAACCTGGCCCCACCCTATCATGTGATTTCCTGAGGTCAGATGGCCCAGGGTGTGAGTGGCTGTTAAGGCGTCTGGGAAGGGATCTCAAAACTGGATTATAGATGGCAGACAGTTGGTGTCATAAAGCACCGCCTCTGTTCAAAGATGGTCATTCACAGTGAACATAAATGGCTTCTTTCACTCCTCTTTCAAACCATCTGTCCTCTCTGTCCAAAATGTGAACGTTGGCATCCTCAAAAGAGTGTCCTTTGTCCTTTAGATGCAGATGGACTGCTGAGTCTTGTCCTGTGGAGGTGGCTCTTCTATGTTGTGCCATACGTTTATGAAGTGGCTGTTTGGTCTCTCCAATGTAGAGGTCTGGGCATTCCTCGTTACACTGTACAGCGTACACCACATTGTTAAGTTTGTGTTTTGGCGTTTTGTCTTTCGGGAGAACCAGTTTTTGTCTGAGTGCGTTGCTGGGTCGGAAATGCACTGGGATGTCGTGTCGTTTAAATCTGGGACTCTCCACCATTTGACTCTTAGAACTGAAGAACCTTCTCGGATGAGAGGTGAAACGTCTCATAAAAGACACTTTTCTTTCCAAGCTCCTTAGACTACGATGACCTGGATGACTGAGAACCTTCACAGACATATGTATAATCACACAAAGTGACATGAATTCAGCACAGTGCCCTTAAAAAAGTTTGAAAGATGATCACGATATTCAGCTTCACGCGGTCATGTGATGTACGCAGGAACCCTGTTATGCGTTGTCAGAAGAGAAAGAGCTCAAAGAATCCTGATTAAAAGTTAATATAGATTCAAGATGGCTGCTGGGTGACAAGATTTGCTTTTAGGACTTCGGCTATAATGGAGAAAACATGGACCAGCTGCTTTTCATAGCGGAGACCTATGAATGTGTGAGTTTTTGCACGAACAGTTTATTGATTAATCACAAAGAAAAAACAAACATGTTTTAAAAGCATTACTATGATTGCATAATTTAATCCTTAAATGTTCCATCATCTGTAGCTGGCTGCTCTCACCTAAACAGATATATTGCATATTTGCAATCAAGCTGCTGATTTGTGCTGTTTGCTTTCAGCAGCAGTAGCCCAGGTTGCACTTGATGATAGTCCACATAATTTAATCGCTAATAGCTGAACAAGTAGCTACCGCACAGCTGTGTGAAATCCATGATGCTGGTCTTTTTGATGCAGAGAATGATCGTTTATATCACACTGCAGCAGAACTTCTTCAGCTTGTATGGATCGTGTTTTGTCAAAGATATTCTAACGCCTACAGACTGAAAATCAATATTCTTATTTATTCAGAGAATATAAACCTTTAATCACTGATTCACTCTGGATCTTTAAATAATGTTGAAATACATTCAGTTTTTATAGATTTTAGAGACAAAGTAACCCAATTCATGTCACTTCAGATAGACTCATGCATCATCGAGTGTAAAGTGCACAAGTCTTGTCTTTCTTTATTTAGCTGTAATTGATTTAACACTGACAGAGAGCACAGACACAGAAATGGAGTGCCCTTTAACAAAAGTCAAGGCTGGTTTTCTGATTCATTTATCCAATGGTGCAGACGAACTTTGATGTGTATTGCAAGATAATACTCGGCGCTCACATTAAAAGTGGCACTGACAAAGCTTTGCAACTGACTGATACCAATATTTCCATATTTGAATTTTGCCCGCTTTCTCTTCTTGTTTCCCTGTGTCTCTCACTCACACACACACACACACACACACACACACACACACACACACACACACACACACACACACACACACACACACACACACACACACACAGAAACAGAGAGTGAGAGTCTCACACACATCTACAAACCATGTAATCCTGTCAACAGCTCAGTACCACTGATCCCTCCAGTTCCCAACACTAAAACAAAATGTAAATATTGGCCCCAAAACATCCCTCAGCAGAGCAGCCTCTCAGACAGACAGAGCCTGCTCTGCTCTCTCTCCCCTCGCTCTCACTTTCCATCACAAGCACACGAAGGATGTCTGTAGCAAGTGTGAAGCCTTCAGAAAGATTAGTGCTTTTTGAGATTAAACCAGGACAAGTTTCTGCCCGGTTGTGTTTCTCGAGTTCTCAGTCTAATGTGGGAAGATGTAACCTACAATAATAATCAGAGGAGCCTGAGCACCTGATGATAGTGTAATAATTTGTGGAAAACTGGCAAGAGATTGCACTCAGTTCAGCGCTAAAGTTGTTCCATTAACGTGAACTAACAATAAGGTTTTCTGTAGTTTGGTGAAGCAGCGATAAAGACAGTAAGATTCAACAGTGCTTTTGTTGAGTGCCCTGAAAGGCCACGGTTATCTCGACACAATAGGGCTTCTCATGGGTATCCACGGATCTGCCTGACAGTGCAGCCTGTTCCTCACAGCCTCATTAGTGGTATAGAAATATATAGCTGCTGTTATCTGGAGGGGAGTTGTTCTCTGAACAGGGTTCTCCCAGCCAATCAATATCCCCATTGTCTTTCTGATCGCTGAGCGATGCTTTATGTCGCCGTAGTAGTTGAGGTGGCTGCGTTGTTTCAAGCTAACTAGATTACTGGGCTTGCCTGAGTTGAAGGAATAGCATGTGTGTCAGACACACAGAGAGAGAGAGGTTATTTGTTTTAGGAAAGTTTTTGTTTATTTTTGTTTGAGTCTGTCTGTAAACGCAGCGTTTACTGGAACCCTCTGCCAACCTGTCAAACAGGGGAAAAAAACGGGACTCCTACAAGAGTCATCGCCATGTCTTTCTCTTCGTTTCTGTCAGCGCTCTCACACATTCGCTGAAAAAGAGACGTCAGGATAATTTAGAAACAGAAAAACACACCAAGTGATTGAAGAGAGCGAGAGAGAGTTATCAAAGCCGAGACGCAGAGAGAGGCTGAGAGGCCAGATTATGCTAGCTGCTTTCCTTTTGGATTCTGCTGTGACACCCGAACGTGCCTGAGCTGCTGACTGAGGTTTGGCTGGAAGGACTCTCTAGCTGTGAAGGGCACAGGGTGTCTGTGTTTGTGTGTGTGGGTGTACGTATTTGTGTGCAAAGCTATCATTTGCTTACAGTCATCACATTGAACCACAAGCTGTGAGCAGATTAGGGTCCATTTATGGCAGCCGCACACCTCTTTTATCTTTTGTTGTTTTTGAAATATTTAAATGCTGGGTGCATGTCTCTGCGACTCTGTGATAGAGCTGCTTAATCATGGCTGACACTGTAATCATTTTGGTCACTACTGAGGTCACGGAGATTTAGTGGCTTCTGAAACATTGTGCATTTGTTTGAATTTTTTCTATATTTGTTGTTCCTCATTGGTTCCCTTGAATAAAAAGTATTTCCAAGCAGATGAATAGGCTTTACCCTTTCTAGTTGACCAAAGACTCTTTTTCTCTTCTTTCAAAGCATCATAGCTGGGAGACTGAGTCTGGGCTCTGAGGTAACAGTCAAAGCCAAGCAAAATTGTGCATTCATGACCAACGCGATTATAGTAATAGAAAAATAGAACAGCAATCCGCAACACAGCACCTCTTAAATAAGTTGGGACAGGGCCATGTTTGCCACCCTTTAGTATCCCCTCCTGTTTAGACGAGAGACCAGCTGCTGAAACTTTGAGAGAGGTATGCTGTCCCGTTCTGGTCTGATATAGGCAGCAGGACAGAAATACAATATGGATTTTTGCCCATGTCCCTTGCACACAGATTATTTTTATGACATTTTTTGATGAAGTTATTTAATATAGATGATGAAATATTCAGTATCAACAATTTTATCATACTGCTAAGATGAATGATTCTAAAAGAAAACAACTATTTTATAGAGCAAAAAAAATTCTAAAGGGAACATTTATTTTGTTTATTTTTATTTTATTAGTATTTTCCTTAAATGTGTCAAATATATATTTTCTCATCTAAATGTCCACTGTGCTGTAAGCCAGGGGGCGGTAATGCGCCTTAACATTGGTTGCCAACCAGGAAGAAGCACAGGAGGGAGGGGGTGAGTAGCTCAAATGTGCTGTTAGCATGTTAGCAGAGCGATGCTACTGTGAACCAAGGAGCTATTGTCTTGATGTGAGCTTCTACTCAGGGTTTTTTTTCTTCCAGCTCAGAGCAGAAATATTTTTGTTAAGATACTGGATGTTGTGTTTTTCTCCACAATTTTAATTATAAGCTAGATATATTTCTACTAATAAAATTAGTTTGCTAACTGCAACGGGGATGAGTCAGTTGGGCTTGTGAATCATGATTCATGAGTCAGTAAAGTGATTCTCGAGTACTGAAGGATTAGTTCATGATTCGCGGATTAGCATTAAGTCGATTATGCATCACAGGGTGGAGGGTGGTTCCCTGTTTTCTTTTTGCATAACTAAACTATAGGGTTTGTAACCCTATTAGTTAGGTTGTTCAATATTTATGCTAAGTACTCTTTAAAATACCAGAATAGGGAGGATGGTGTAGGTTTAAGTTTGCTAGATTGATCAGTGTAGCTGAACTAGAAAATATTTTGGGTGCAGTGTATTTTTTGCATACAGGTATAACAGAATAGTTTTAGTGTTTTGTTTTTTAAAACTTGAGTGTGAACTTATACAAAATGCAGCAAGATATTTATAAAAAAAATTGTATTGATTACAAAATACACTATATCGGATTCATATTGGTATCAGCCGATATCCAAATTTATGATATCATTATTGGTATCGAACATAAAAAAAGTTGTATCGTGCCATCTCTACTACTTACTTTTCCAGCCTTTTTATTCTCCCTGTCCCAACTTTTTCTGAGATGTTCTGCTGCCATCAAATTCAAGAGCTGTTATTTTTCATTTGAAACATTTAATCATGTTTTCTGTGGTCTGTTGTGAATAAAATATGGATTTACTGGATTTACATTTTACGTAGTGCCTTAACTTATTTGGAATTAGGGTTGCAAAGTTAAAAAACAAAAGAATGTATTTTTTTTAATTGTATTCATCAAACCTGAAGATAACCTGAATACGGGCAGTGCAAGTTTCCATCATGATGTACCTCACTAGGAAGTGAACCGCTTTCATAATCCTGAAAATCCGGTGTTAACCCTGAAATTACCTGTAAAAAAAACAAATTTGGTACTTGTTTTTTTTCTGGTTATAAGCATTTTGTTTCCTGTTGAGCTATGGTAGTGATAAGTTTATTAAATGAGAGCCAGCTTGGCGTCAAGTAGACTTTATCTCAATTTATATACAGAGATTGTTTGGGTTTTTGTTTGTTTGTTTGATTTTAATTAGGATATAGCTTACATAAACATGCGCACACTGTCAGATGAGGAAAAGTTTCTTGTCTTCTGTGTATTCCTTGTGTCTAATAGGTCTGTGTGTGTGTGTGTGTGTGTGTGTGAGAGAGACTTTTTGGACTTGTTTTCGGGCTGTTTATCCTTTCACCTCCCTTTGCCTCGCTGACAGCTTACCAATGTATGAACTCAGCCTTTTGATGAAAGTTTTGGAATAATGAGGCCAAAGTGGACAGTTACAAAGGAAATGCTACTAAAAAAACCATAAAAATAATGAGAGATTTTTTCCCCTGAGGCCACTCTCTTTTTTTGTCTAAAATTCAAGCGTTTGTCTTCTATATATATTGTACTGTATATCTCAAAGGACTCATATCTCACATTATGCTGTTTAGCTTCTTTTGCTGTTGTGTCATAAAACATGAGAATTAAGTGAAAAGTGAATTAATCACTTTTGTGATTAAATTATGAGACGTGAGTCATGTAAGACTTTGATATAAAACATAAACATTTACTCTTGGGGACATATTTTTTCCCCTTCCTATATGGCTTTTTTTCCTTTCTTTGTGACATTCAAGTTGCCCTTTTTTTCTGATAATGCCTTTGCAAGCTCTGTAGCGTTCATGAAATCATGTTTTCTTCTTCTTTGAGGAGGTAGCTCCCATTTACTTTTACACAGTGTGAAAAACATTTCCCATCCCAGTAAACATGAATCCAGAATTTGATTCTTATCAGAGTTTCTGTTTCACTACTTCTTCGTGCCAGAGTTCAGTACGTTTCCTGCCAATCATCCGCAGGAGGAAAAAGAAGTGTTTTGCCATCACAGAATTTTTTATCACTTTCATGTCTTCACTTTTAAAGTTTACAGAAGAGAAACAGGAGAAAAAAGTTGCCTTTTAAAGACTTCTATGTCTCATACAAGGAATTTGTCATGAAAGTGGTCATTTTTGCACTTTTAATGCGACATAAAACTAATTAAATATGATCAAACAGCATGTCGCTTGAGAGAAATGCAAAACCCAACACTTTCATGTCTGTTTTCATATTTGTCAAGATTAGGCAGACGATACATGTTTAAGATTTGGAATTGAGTGCAATGCTATGTTGTGTTACACATTCATAAGTGAGTGATAAGGCCACATGGGTTTTCTGGCTGGGAAATTGTTGATATTCAAGTTTCTTTCATTGCAAATTTGGGTAAAAATCATTATAAATGTATCATATGCGATGATATAGCATGCTTATTTAGATACACTAAAGGTGGATTTGTGTGTTTATGACATTATGCAGTGTTTAAAAGCTGCAATGGAAAAACAACTGCTTTGAACCACTAATAAACAATATAGTAAGAAATTTAGTTGTTAATTATGAGACACTTAATAGATGCGTGCACACACATTAACAAAGCATGTAATCCTGTCAACAGCTCAGCAGCACAGATTCTTAAGTCATAAACTGACTGCAAATATTGGCTTCAGAAATAAACCTCAATGGAGAAGTATGCAAACTGACCAACCTCCATTTCTTCCCCATCTTTCTTTCTTTTTGTGCAGATGGAGGAGGAATATTAATTTTTATGGAAATGTTTTTAAGCCTTAAAGGCAAAAACAAATCCAGGAGCTATGTTAATCAGCAGAAAGTGTGTGTGTGTGTGTGTGTGTGTGTGTGTGTTTTAATTCAAAATAACATTTGATGACGTCTATGGCAACAAAAATTTAAATTCTAGATACTCTTCAAAAATTTTGAAAGAGTAGTTGTTAAAGAGCTAACTAATCATCTGCAGAGGAATGGCTTATTTGAAGAGTTTCAGTCAGGTTTCAGAGCTCATCACAGCACAGAAACAGCTTTAGTGAAGGTTACAAATGAACAATTAGAGCATTCTGTGTGTATTACAGGTACTGCGCTGCAGTGGTTTGTATCATATCTATCTAATAGAGTCCAATTTGTTCATGTAAATGGAGAGTACTCTTTACACAATAAGGCACAGGTGTCGAACTCCAGGTCTCGAAGGCTGGTGTCCTGCAGGTTTTAGATGCGTCCTTGATCCAACACAGCTGATTTAAATGGCTAAATTGCCTCCTAAACATGTCTTGAAGTTCTCCAGAAGCCTGGAAATGAACTAATCATTTGATTCAGGTGTGTTGAAACAGGGTGAGATCTAAAGCCTGCAGGACACCGGCCCTCGAGGCCTGGAGTTCGACACCCCTGCACTAAGGTTAATTATGGAGTTCCACAAGGTTCTGTGCTAGGACCAATTCTGTTTACATGCGTCCCTTAGGCAGTATCATCAGAAGGCATAGCATACATTTTCACTGCTATGCAGATGACACCTAACTTTATCTATCCATGAAACCAAAAAATACACACCAATTTGTTAAACTGCAGGAATGTCTCATAAAGACCTTGATGACTTCAAATTTTCTGCATTTAAATTCAGATCAAACTGAGGTTATTGTACTCGGCCTTAAAAAGCTTAGAAATATGGTATCTAACCAGATTCTTACTCTGGATGGCATTACTTTGGTCTCCAGTAACACTGTAAGGAACCTTGGAGTCATTATTGACCAGGATATGTCCTTCAATGCACATATCAGTTTTCAGGCCCCTCTTCTGTGGAACCAGCTTCCAGTTTAGATTCAAGAAACTTGTCAAAATGACAAGGGGCTGTTTCTAGGGAAGAATGTTTCTGGAATGACACATTACTTTTTTCCAAAATAAATCACACTACACTATAAACTGGGGAGTCTGGGCTCCATTTGTTGTATCCTGCTCTGAATGTATAGGCTGTATAGAGGGTGAATGTAGCATCCACATCTGAAATTGATGTAGAAATGTATAAAAGCTGTACTTTCTAATGAGAGAACACTTCCCTGATGACTTTAAATTCCTCAAATGCTTGTTTTAAGTTTTATTTAATGCAACATAGGGTTAATTTTGTAAAACATGGTCCTCGTTTGATTTAAAAAGGAGGACAAAGTTGTGGTCTTCAAAATCCTGTTTCAAAATATTGAAAACACAAATGGTAAAACTTTGAGGCCTCACAGTGTGACCTCAATAGCTCATGTGCCACTCACATTTCTGCAATGACCTTTTTATATTGCTACTGTATTAAGTGCAGGGTTATATATTTTTCATGTTACAGGATTGAACACCTGAGCCTGAACATGGCCATGCAGCTGCTGGTGGGCGTCCCTCTAGAAATGGTCCACGGTGCCCTGAGAATTGGACTGGTCTATGTGTGTGGTGTGTTAGCAGGTAGGTGTGTGGCTTCACTGTCTCTCTGCTACCCAGGGATGAAAACACAAACAGACATGGCGGGGTTTTCCCTTTCAGCTCCGTCGTTGTTCCATCTGCTTGTTTTATGCATTTAATCACCTATCAGATTTCATCGTGTGTTGGTGGATACTGGTCAGGGAGAGAACTGTGCATATGTGTGTGGCATGTTCAGGACAGATGGTCTTCTGTTTCTGTCCTCCTACCAGACATGGTGGGATGCAGGGGGTTCTCAGAGCCCTTATTTAAGCCCCCGCGTCCTCCATATTCATTCAGTAAAGGGCAGAGCAAAGAGAGTCATCTCAAATAAAGCTCAATCAGAGAAACACACACAGTAATAATGAAATCGGGGGGGATGAAGAAAGAGAAACGTGATGAATTCTTAAACGCTAATAACACAGAGTCTGAAGAGGAGAGCCGGGATATGAGAAATGCAGAAATGGATGTGAAGCAGAGCTGGGCGAGAATTAGGAGAGGAACTACCAATGAGAAAGCAAAAGCGGACACAGCTTTGAACAAAATGTCACTGCTCCCTTCCTACTCCCCTATCAACCTCAAGCACTGGTGCAATTTGAGTGTTCAGGCCCGTTCAGCTGAGACAAAGCATGTGTATGTGTGAGCTCATAAGCACCGTTTTTCTTCACTGAATCTGTGATCAACCCCAGTGCTGTTTTCCTGTTTTTTCCCCCCCCTTTTATTTGGTACCCTGGGGTGTCATTTTTAGCAAAACAACTGGAGTGGAAATATTGGGCTACTTTTTGAGACGAGACTTAGAAACATGATGCCTCGTGGCGGGAAATGAGGGTTTTTACTGATAGACTGAAAAAAAATGATTGTGTGATATGAATCGCAGCCGTTGAGGTTTTGTTTAATATTCATGAACATTTCTCTCTACACGTCTGCGAGCCCCCATTGTGTGTAAGAGAGTGTGTGTCTGTGCGTGCACGCACAAGGGTCACTGACAAACACCCCTGGGGATACCAGCTGCGGCGGCCTGTAGCATTAACCTCACAGTGAAATGAGGATGAGGAAATGAGCACATAAATCACTCACACTTACATATGCACACAGACACACACACACACACACACACACACACACACAAATGTCTGTTAATTAGATATTGACCACCAAGAAGAAGAGGGGAGTTGCAGTGTGGTTGTGCCGGCTGCCATGTTTGCGTTTCTTGTGTCTGACTGAGCTCAGCAGGTAAAATTGGGCAGCAGAAAGACTCCAACCAAAATCTGTAATATTTAACAAGAACCGGATGTTTGTGTATGTGGCACATATACAGCACATGTATTGTGTAGACTGTAGATTTATGATTATCTTTAACAGAAACTTTCTAATAGTAAACAGTAAATTAAATTTAAAAAAAGGAAGTTTTCACTGAGGTTTAATGTTTAGTTTTTGCCCCTTTTAGCCTAAATTATATTAATCTTTTACATTAAATTGCCAGAAGTGTTTCCTTACTATCTGTTCTCACTTACTTACTTTTATTTGCACTGTTGTGGATCCTACTCAGAGGTGCCAGTAGTTTTTTTTAACATGAATGAACCTGTTTGTGGAGTATTTGTATATGATTTCAAACATATGTGTAAAGGATCTTTAAAAGAATTACTGTGAGCTTTTTATTCTTTACACTAGATGCTTTTATCAGTGTAATAAATCAAATATAAGGCCGGCTTTAGATTGTTTTTTTGTCTTTCAAACAGTCGAGGTCATTGGAGGGGCACAATTTGAACTTGTTCACAGGGACACATGGCCATAAACATCTATGAGGTCATCAAGCTCTGGACCTCAATTTCTATGTATTTATTTACTTTTAAAACGGTACAATAAAAATTGACATGAATCAGCGTTTGAGACTTAAGGCGGATAATACTCTGAAGAGACTCTAGTGAGTTATGGCCTGCAATATAGCCCCTCATGCATAACTCATTAGGAATAATAATTGACTGGTTTATGAGGAGTTAATCAAAGGCGCAATAGCCACAGCCACTGAGCAAGTAATTTTTTCTCTCATGATAAGTGTAGAATATATATATACTGGAAGTGCTGGGTATACAAGTCTGGCCTAAGTCTTCGGTCAGAAAGACTGCAGCAGTCCAGGAGTTTAGTTCACTGTCTTTAATGAAGCTTCACAGAAGATATGCACTGATAATTGTGGCAGGTGCAGTATCGGTGACTATAAGCATGGTTGTCTGGAAACAGAAACAGGTAACACTATAATTAGCAGGCTCAAAGACAACCAAACAACAATCAGAACACATCATCTACTCAGACACAGCAATATTTTACAATGTCCACAAGGGGTCGCCGTAAGACCAGAAGTTGGCTAAATAGCACATATTTTCCCAGTTGCTAGTACTAAGGCAAGCATGTGGCAAGCTAACAACAGCTAAACTAAACAATAAACAACAGAAAAATCCTTTAACCGCGGGATATAATCATTGGGGGAGATTCTGGCCACTGGTATTAACTTAGTGCTTATTAATTAAATAATTAAATAAACCTACTAACGTGGTAGCAGTGTACTGAGGCATAACTTTAGCTTAAACATACACAAACAACTATAACTATTATCATACCAGTTAACCTGTCAAAGGCAATAACACTTACAGTCTCATTAACGCACACGGAATCACACAAACTGCGATACAACTGCCATGCTCTGCTGCTGCTTTTCGTCCCTCACTCTCCCTCTGCGTGATGCGCACATGATCACTGGTGCGCTCATTTGGGTGCGCTTGGTTCTTGCCTCTAGACATCCTGAGGCCGAGTCAGCAGGGAATTTGCACAATAAGGAATAATTGACTATTTTTATTCTAATTTCTATTCTTCTTTTGCATTGTTTAATTTCTCATTGCTACAATGACAATAAAGTTTCTGAGTCTGTTTCAATTCAACTCAATGTAGACATACATGTGTATACAAAAGTGTTTTCAGTTTTTCTATTTTTGGTTTTGTTTGTATCACAACTCTACGAACAATTCTCTTCAGAACAACAGAGTGTACAATTTTAACAAGCTTTAAATCAATATTTGGTAAGACCACCTTTATTTATTTAGTGCTTGCTCATAGTGGGTCGTTGGATTGTTGAGGTTTTCTTTGTTTTCTCGGTTATATTGTGTTACAATATAAAGCATCTTGAGGCAACTGTTGTTGTAATTTGCACTGAACTGAACTGAACTGAATTGAATTCTTCCACGTGGTCTGGCCTCTCTTAGAAAAGCTTTCATGCAAGTTTCTTTAAGTACTCTGGAGGAACAGTTCTCCAGATTTTTTGAAGAACACGTGATAGCTCTATATCTTTGTTTCTTCTCTGTTCTGTCATGGGATCATCTCTGTCAAGATGACACACTGCTTCCATAAATGTTGAGGTCTGGGTTCTGGGGAGGCAAATATAATGAATATTAACAAAAAACTTTGAATTCCCTACATTCCCCTTGTTTGATTTGAGGCCATTTAAACATTTTAGCTTAATCCTTATATATTAGGGGACAAACAGCTACTCTGTTGCTGCATAATGACATAATTTCCTCACATAGGTTACTATGTGAGGAAATATTGCATCAAACAGAAAAGGGCTCAGCTGGCACATACAGAGGTTAAGGCATAGTTCAGAGGTCAAGTAATGACTCAGAAAAGGGTGTCTGACCCTCTAGGGCTCACACACACTCTGACACTTTAATGTCATAGCTCCCCTTATGGAAAACAGACAAGAAGTGGCTTTTCAGAGCAAAGGATATAAGACAGGTGCAGCAGTGGACAATGATAACTAAGACTCAGACGAGACAAAACAGACACACAGACAATAAAGCAGCTACACAAAGTCAAAGACTTGACTATGGGCACATGGGGGTCACTTACAAAGGGCACACACATAAAACACTACTGTAAAGGCTCGGTATATTCAGTTGGCTCAACATGCAGCCAAGCTGTTGATTTTTCTCATTATGAGCACTGATGTGCGTTATTATTTCTCCTCATGTGTCTGGCTGTTTCGCTGCAGTTTGGAAGAAGAGCCAAGAAAAATGAGCTGCCACTTTCAACTGTAAAACCTACAGGCCTCCTGGGGCCTGCTGAATGACTATGAGAGACCGTGTCCTTGTCTGTGTGTGTGTTTGTGTGTGTGAGATTATGTGCACACAGAAGCACACTGCTAAAATAATGTTATTAAACCAAGGTAATTACAGAGATGGAGGTCACCCTGCAGAGACACACTTCCAAAACACAGGAACTAGAAGGTGGAGTTGCTCTTTGTGTGTGTGTGTGTGTGTGTGTGTGTGTGTGTGTGTGTGTGTGTGTGTGTGTGTGTGCGCGCGTGCGTGCGTGCGTGCGTGCGTGCGTGCGTGCACGCATGTGAAAGAGAGAGAAAGAGAGATCTGTTAGGGTAGGAATCTGATTATCTTTTTTTTATTTGTTCTTTTTTGTTTGTTAGGTTGGGTGCCAGTGTTTAAAAGTAAAGGATTAGATATGGTAAATGGCCTGTATTTGTATGGCGCTTTTACTAGTCCCACCTAGGGACCCCAAGGCGCTTTACACACCCAGTCATCCACCCATTCACACACTGGTGGAGGCTAACCACAGCTGCCCTGGGGCAGACTGACAGGCTGCCATATCGCGCCATCGGCCCTTCTGGCCATCACCAGTAGGCTTCTTTTTTGCATGCTAGAGCTTGAACCTGTATTTGTGGATAGTATAACATTTGTGGAAATTACTGGAAGTAATTCTTGAGTCCATGCAGTGATTTCAGTGACAGAATATTTCATGTTTTGCCCCATGCTTTTCCCATCAAATACCAATGTTTGGCCTTAATCCATTGTGGACAGAGATTTCTCCAGATTTTTGATGATATTATGTACTGTAGATGATGAGATATTCAAAATGTTGAGGGGCATCAATCTAAAGTTGTTCAACAAACTGGTGAACATCTGCTTCTCTAAGATGCTCCTTTTATTTTATTTATTTTTTTATTCACATTTTACAACATTTTTGGAATAAGGCATGTATGAATGATAAAGTATGGTGTAATAAATTCTGTACATCAAGGAGAAATAGCAATAGCAACAGAAATATAGGAGAAAGTAAAACTGAGCATTGATCAAACTGGGTTTTAACATTAATTTAAACATTATGGGATTGGCCAAAGGTGCAGAATTATAGAAAATATCCAGTTCAAGAGTTTCCATTCCATTTTAAAAATTTAATTTGAATTTATTGGAACCAGTACCAGACATTAAAAAAATCGAATCTTCATCTATAGAAAGTTAATAAAGCATCTGTATCAAAATCAAGATGGTGAAGAGAAACGGTGGAGAATAACCCCATTAGATTTTCTATGCGTTTGAGTATATGATGCACATTTTATTGTGTATTGCTTAAAGGAGAAATATGTAATATGCATCCGTATTCGTACTTTGAGAACAAGAGTGGAAGAACACAGAGTGAATGTGAGAATATTTATCTGCATCTCCTTGTGCTCTCTTTCATAGTGTGGGCAGTTGTGTGTTATGTACTTTGCATCAATACAGTAAACATTCAGTGCCAAAAAGTGAAGGAAAGGAAAAGAGAAGCAAAGTGTAAATGAAGAAAGGAAATGAGTGAGAGGAAAGGGACGATAACAGATACTGTAAGTGTTTGGACATTTGAATAGCCCAGCTAAACATGTCTGCCTTTTTTGTTTCCTTTTATTCCATCTCTTGTAAAGTGAGTGCTGTGAGAACAAATGTGTCTCACCCTCTGAATGTCCGCATGTTTAAACTTTGCTATGCGTGATTGGATCTTTTGTGTATGCAATGAATTGCCACCAGTTGCACAAAAGAGAGCAGCTCCTTGCTGCTGCCCAATTTGCTTGGATTGCTTTTGTCTTACATTAAATTATAGCGTGTGCTGTTACGGTATGAGTAAGCCTCAGTTCACGGAGGTCTGTATATAATACACCCACATTAAATAGCTAATAGCAAAGCTGCCAAAATGCTATTCACAATAGATATTCAGTACACGAATGGTCACAGCTGGTGTGAAAGCAGTTTAAATTAGACATATTGTCAGAGTATTTCCTCTTGAATAAATTAAAACTCAAGACTGAAATATGTGACACAAAAATCAAGAAAGTCTTGTACCATGTAGCATTCTGTCATATTATAGAAAGTTTGCAGCATATGTACAGTTTGGTCCATTTCTAAGATGACATAATGTTTGTAATTTTGAGTAATTGGACAAAACTAACATAATTTCAAATATAAAGATTTTTTAAGTACTTGGATGAAACTCCTTTATAATCAATGACTTCCTGAAGTCTAGAGCAAATGGACATCACCAGATGCTGTTTCCTTCCTTGAGGACTTATCCCAAGCCTTTACTGCCGCCACCTTCGCTTGTTTGTCGGACTTTCTAACTTCAGTTTTCTATCTTCAACTTAAAACCATGCTCTTTTGGGTTGAGATCAGGTGACTGACTTGATTTTATTTCTTTGTCTTGAAACACTTGTGGATTGCTTTTGCTTTTGGGTCATTATCCATTTGTGCTCTGTAGCTCAATCAGCGTTGCAGCATTTAGCTGAGTAGGTGATATTGGCCTCTACACATTAGAATCCATCTTCCTGCATCTATCAGCAGTCACATCAGAAACACTAGTTAGCTGGTTTCTATTGGCAGGTATACATGCACAAACCATAACATTGCCTCCACCATGTTTAACAAATAATGTCTGGTATGTTTTGGATCATGAGCTGTTCCGCTTCCACCACCAGCTCAGTTTTCATCTGTCCAAATATTTTTTTTCCCAGACCTGTGCAGGGCTCTTTTAGAAAGTCTAATATGATCTTCCTGCTCTTGAGTGTAACCAGTAGTTTGCGATATGTTCTGTCGTTACAGTACATTGGTAGTGGTTGTTTACCAATCAGAAGGTTGGTAGATCGATCTCCGGCTCCTCCAGTTCCCATGTCTAAGCATCCTTGGGCAAGAGCTGCCCTCAGCGTGTGCACTGTTAGATAAGACGCTTAGTCATAGATAGGTTAAACCACTGTATGAATGTTTGTGACTTGCAGTAGAAAGTGCTTTGAGTGCTCAAATTGAGTAGAAAGAGGCTATAAGTACCAGTTATTTACACTCATGAAAGTGTTTTGATTGTAGACCTTGACAATCTCTCTAGAAGGAAACAATTCTGCAATCATCAACTTTTCAGGCCTTTTGGTGTTGCTGAGCTGGTCAGTGCAGTTGCTGGCATTAGGTTGTTATACCTAACCAGATGCTAAAAAGTGTAGAATGCACTCTGCACAGACACTGTTTATGCTCCCAGATGTCATGTTTATTCAGGGCTCTTTGTGCAACAACCCACACTCTGGTCAGCGCTGGTCTCAGCTTTTCTAACAACCAGTTCTCTCGTCTAAAAGGGGAAAAAAGACCATCATCAGTCCAAACGCCACCAGCTGTGTTCTCACCTGCCTCCCCAGCACCGCCCCATTGAGCTCACTGCACCGCTCCTCCCTTGCAGCTGAGCCAGGGACCACACCTCCGCCACAAGAAGCAACAGCATGCACATACCTATGATTCAAAGTGGCAACTTTAAAATAGTTTTTAAAGGGAGGATTTATAGATATGAAAAAAATTGTAAAAAAAAAAAAAAAAAAAAAAAGCCTCTCGTATAGTTTTCTCAAGGTAAAGGAACAGAGGCTACAGAGACCAAAACATTTAGACTGCAGACATGTTTCTTTTTGCGTTGAACTTGGGATTTTTACAGAGGAGTCTGTGGGGGTCTGACTGAGTTGCTTTTGAAGCCGTCCTCAAGTGGCCTTTTGGGTAATTGCAGTTTTTTGTGCTTTCACACTGACCCCAGAGGTTGCCGGTGATACAGTCAGTGGTTTGGTTAAGTTTGTCTTTCCTCTAGTAATAAAGTAGTTTTTGTGACTGCCTGCTTAAAAGCTGAGATTCAAAGTACTTTTTTTTTTTCAACAGAAAGTATATAATTGATAGATTTGTTAAATAGAGTTAAACTGAATTAATCCTAAGGAAAGTCAGGGAGTTGAATCGCTTGAAAGTTTTCTTAGGTGTGGTTGAATGAAATCCTATATATTTCACTATTTTGGATACCTGTCTAATTTCACCTTTTAAATATCCCCTAGGCTTTGATCATTACTTCAAATTTCAGTGGCAGCTTTGAAAAAGAAAGAAAACCCCCAGCGTTTTTTTTTTTTTTTAAACAAAGGTTTTAACAAAGATTGACTGAAAAGATCATTCTTCAATGAATTATCAGACAGTAAAATGATGTCATCATTTATTTATAAATTTTCACTGACATGTGGCCTTTATCATCACTGCAGGGTCTCTGGCCGTGTCTGTCACGGATATGACGGCACCGGTGGTTGGCTCGTCTGGGGGAGTCTACGCCCTGGTCTCTGCACATTTAGCCAATGTAGTAATGGTAAGTTTTCCATTTACATGCACATGCTATGTGTGCGCACATGTGTATCAGTGATTACCACATCACTCAGTGTTCCTGTCTCTACACATCATTGTCGTATCGTCAAAGTAGCCTACAGTGGCCCCTCGACAGGTGCCGCTTTATCTACAGATGCCATGCATTCCTCACCGTCAGTTTTCTCCCATTCCTTCAAAGATCAGAAAACCATCTGAGCGTGTGCACATGTTTACGTGACAGAGTGCGAATAAAATGCATCCCATCTCAATGCACTCTGCTGTCCTTTGACTTCTATGCCTACTCTGTTTGGTCTAACCCATTCAGCAGGTCATTAGACACATGTAGCAAATATCAGTCAAGGTGAACCTCTATTATGTGCAGTGGGGTTCTCATTATGTATCCTGCCACATCCTTCACAGCATTCTTGAGGTCAGTATGGAGGAGTTTGTGTTCCTCCTCTCCATTGAAATCTTATTATCTAACACAGCAAGAACAGACTGGGGGTCAGAGTGTCTCTGGAGCCTTTAAAATTGACGTGAATTCAGACAAAGGGCACAATCTAAGGTCATTTCAGGTAGTCATGCATGTCTGTTTGTGTGTGTGAGTGTGTATGTAAGGAGGACTTTCTCTTCTAGCAGAGTTAGTTCTGTCTTTATCATCAGAAATGTGTTTCATTATGATTTCTCCACTCTCTCTTTCTCTTCTTTGCAGAATTGGTCAGGAATGAAGTGTCAGTTTAAGTTATTTCGGATGGCCATGGCTCTGGTTTGCAGTAAGTCTGAATAAATATGCCACACTCCCACTCTTAACACTTCTCGTTCAACAGAAAAGTTTTGCTGTGTTACTACTTCAGCACCAGAAATTAATTATGTCAAAACAAATGTTCCTGTTCTTGAAAAAAAAAAGTGTTTATTTTCTCCAAATGCTACAATAATAAGCTTTCTGGCTTTGGAGCTTCAGCACATGAAGGATTTCTCGCTGCTAAGACACTATGATTGTTGTGATGCACTGCAATGGGGTGATGTAAGCAAACTTCATTGCAAGGCTAGATGGGATTCCAGGCAACCCAGATCTGACAAGTTCAAAGTGATTTTCTCCAAAAACAGAAAACAACAACTAAACAAGCAGTGAATCAAAAACTGTAGTCGTGCCAGATTCACTGAAATTAAACTAAATTTCCTCTGTTGCTCGTAACCTTTGACACACTCCATCCAAATAGCTGGGTGAGTTGCTTCCAGTCAGTCTTAAATCAAATAAAAATCCTCCCTCTTTCTGTTACTATCCTGCCACATAAACGCAGTAGCAAAATATGTCTGTGAAACCCCAAGAGGGAAAGTTGCACTAATATTGACTTTGTGTGTAACATGCTCATCCACTTGATTTGCATAATCCTGGCTATTGAAGCTGAAGCCTCATAATAACTTTGCATAAAACTTCAGAATGTAATTTTGCAGCAGCACAAGGACTGTCTAATTTTTTACCCCCAGTTCCACTAGAAGGTTGTTAGGAGCAGATCAAGTCAAATACACAAGAGAAAGGATGAGAGCAATTGAAACTTGTATAACAAAGGTTCACTGTTGCTTTATGTCTTATTTTAAGACATCTCGACATCCTTCTTTTTTTATCATAGCTCATCTACCTCAAAGTCAGGACTGTTTATTTTTAATAAAGTGCTGCTGTTGTCACCTACATGCTCACATCTCGCTGCCATTATGTCTTCCTTTCTCCTTTCTGTCCACAGTGAGTGTAGAGTTTGGTCGAGCAGTATGGCTCCGGTTCTACCCTCCGGCCTTTCCTCCATGCCCGAATCCCAGCTTTGTAGCTCACCTGGGAGGAGTGGTGGTCGGCCTGACGCTTGGTGTGGTTGTTCTGCAGAACTATGAGCAGCGGCTCCAGGAGCAGTCCCTGTTTTGGATATTTTTCTGTGTCTACACCTTGTTTGTGCTCTGCGCTGTTTTCTGGAACATTTTTGCCTACAGCCTGCTTGATGTGCGACTGCCCCCACCACCATGAGTTGCTTATTAGAGGCACAGAAGACACTGTATCCCTTTTATTCCTCCCTTGGTAGACGCCTGACCGCCCGGCTGGATGAGTCACCCGGGCCTTCACTAACTGAGCCTCATCTTGAGCCAGTCAGAGTTGTCTGACAACCGCTTTACTCATACATCCAGTGCTCCGATGCAATGATACTTGGCATGCAGAAGCCCTCTGTGTTACACTAAACTTTTTTGGACACGTGTGCTACGTTTTCTGGTTAAGCCTTACATTGGCTCACACTCACCATACAAGTTAATCTCCACTCGTTCTTTGTCTCCATGTCTGCTGGATGTTGGTGTCAAGAGTATCAACCAGTGGGACAGAAGGTAGAAGAAGAGCTGTCTGCATGGCCTGACCTTCTCTGCCTCTTTTCCCTCGATCCAATGGTGCCTATTCATGGAGACATCAGCCTGATGAAAGTATTTCTGCACAATTGCCTGTAGTGTAGGGTGACAGCAGTAAAATCCTACAACCATTTTCTGAAGGGAGACGTCTCTGAAACTCCTCTAAATGAAGGAGAGTATATCAGAACTTAGTCTAAGCTGGTGTTTTGTCATAATTACAAGCACCCCATGAGCATGAGAGGATATAACAGGCAACAGGATAGTCAATCTTCCCCAAGTTTCACAGGAAACGGAGGAGTGTGTAGGCACAGTTTACCTTCAGAGGTTATTATGAATTTACCGTTTGAAGGAGACTGTGGGTTCAGGGTTCAGTCAATTTGTGTTCGGCACAATTTCAACCTCAAACTTGTGTCTTTCGTGTGTTTGGAAGGAGTGCAACAAATGTATCATTGTGTGTGCGAAAAGAAAAGAAGCGGAAGTGCCATTCAGGCTTTTTGCTTAAAAAAATATGCCAAAACATTGTTAATAGCAGCAAGAGCACAGCCCGTAACAAGTGTTGCTTTTTTTGACGTGAAATAGGTCTAATTTTTTCAGTTGAATGCTATATTTTCTCTAACAAATGTTTTACTGACACCAAGAAGAGTAAAGTTATTTTCATTTTAAGTAGTTTTTGCAAAGGTGAAAATAAAAATCTGCAAAGAGTTAAAAGAAGTTTATTTATTGAAATGTAATAAATACACACAGCAGTAAAGACATCCGGGCCATTCTGAATACATCTTTTTTTTCTTTTTCTTCATTACCAAATGTAGACAAACACACATGCCTGACCTCGAATACATCTGGGCTGGGGTTGTTTCCCTCTCAGTTCAGGATCAACTGGGCAAAGAAATCAATGGTCTTCTCATTAGTTCCTGACACAACTTAATTTGTTAATTGATTGAACCGAGACAGAAAGCGACCCCAGCCCCAAGCTGTAAGTCTTAAACTGTACTGTATTCTAACCTCATGTTACACTGGTAACTGCTTGGCACAAACATAATGTAATTACATACAGATTAATATTTTAACATGTTTGCTGTTGATTTTTTTAAAAAAGATTGTGATATTGGTATGTTGTGTAAATCGTCTGGTCGGTCTGCATTGTGATATGTTAGCTATATACTATATGTGTCCTATTTAAAGATTGATTATTAATGGCCTGGGATTGTATATAATAAGGGCTATGGCACAAAACTGAATGAGGGGCAAATCACTGCTATTTTAACATTGTGCATATTTTCTAGATTTGATATGTAAATACTGGAGTGCATTAAACAGTTTTATACAGAAACAAATACTGATATATTGGATTTTTGCAATCTCTGTGATAGACTGACAGCCTGACCAGAGTGGACCCCGCCTCTCGCTCTGTAACACCTGAGACAAGCCCCAGTCCACCTCTGACCCTGAACTAGAAAAGTGGTTAAGATGACGTATGGCTTGATTTTGCCCTCTTCTGTACCAGTTTTTTTAATGATGCTGTTTGTCCATCTGTCACACAATTTTACAATAATATATTTTAGCAATGTAGAATCTGAATGTGCCCAACAATAAGTGTACTGTTCATCTTTGTTGTGAGTGTTTGGACTCATGCATGCCTTTGTCATTGTTTTTCCATTTGCTCGGGGTGGCTCCAACTCTCTGTTACTACAGCATCCTGACAGCAGGTCATAGCACGTTCTCAAATATTTTAAGCCAAGAAATATCTTGACCAAATAAATTTGTTTCATACATGGATATATATACACACACACACCGGACTGATCAAATAAAATCATTTCAAATATTTTAATCAAAGATTGAAACACAAAATGCCAAAACATTTGGCAGTTGGATTAAAGGAGGAGGAAATGAAGTACAGACCAGCAGGTCTTCTTTCAGCTGCATCTTCTTTTGGCTGCTCCTGTTAGAGCAGGGGTAGGGAACTCCAGGCCTCGAGAGCCAGTGTCCTGCAGGTTTTAGATCTCACCCCGGGTCAACACACCTGAATCAAATGATTAGTTCATTACCAGGCCTCTGGAGAACTTCAAGACATGTTGAGGAGGTAATTTAGCCATTTAAATCAGCTGTGCTGGATCGAGGACGCATCAAAAACCTGCATTAGAGATTAACTCATCATCTGCCTCCATCTCACCCTGTCCCAAGCATCTTCCTCTGTCACACCAACATTCTGCATCTCCTCCATCACTCCATCGATGAACCTCATCTGTGGTCTTTGTATCCGCATGTCTGATTTGGCAAAGATTTTAAGCCGGATGCTCTTCCTGACGTAGTCCTGCCCTTTTATCTGGGTGTAGGACTGACACTAGGAGTGACACTAGGACTGACACTGGCTTGTGGCCCGTCCTGTGGATGGCTTCAATGAATTTGGACAAAACATTAAAAAGCAAACTAAAAAGTAATTAAGTAAAATGTTATTTCTATAGAGCCTTTTTAGACAAACATCACAAACCACAAAACACCACTTGTGATCTGAGGTGGCATGTGGGTTTAGCATCCTCTGATGTGAACTGGCTGAACTTCTGTGGACTGCTATTAAAAAGTCAGCTAAACTAATGGATTACACAATCAGACTGCTAATATTAAACTTTATTAGTACTAGATAAATTTACAAATATTGTGAACTTTATTTAAATAGAAAACAATTCACCGACAAGCTATCATTGAAAATATAAGTTTGTATACTTATTATACTTGTATACTTACACAAGGGAAAGGAAACACAGATAAAAGGGTTAGTTATTGCACTCATTAACTTCTATCCTTTATTTCACTTCAGCGACATCAGTTAAAATGATTTTGTTTATTTGGCATAACCAAGATTTCCAATCTAATCTTTATTTTTGTGACTCCCAGCTTGGACCCTGCCAACAACACTAATCAATAAAAAACCATAACCTCAATCTTTGCGTGTGTGTGTGATCATTTATCTGTACAATGTGTACAATTTATCCATGAGCAAATGCTGTTTTGTGAAGTAATAAAGAGGAGCTTCACTGCACACATTATGAAATAAAAATGACAACAAAGGAGGCCCTGAAGTGTTGAACAGCTGTTCAGTAGAAATGGGGAAAACATTTGGCTTTCAGAAATGCAGCAAGTGGTTTTCTCAGTTCCCAAACATTTAAAGTCTGTTAAAAGAAGCAGTTCCCAAACAAATTAAGGAACGTCACTGCTATCTATCCATCCTGGGGAAAGAACAGTTCAAATAAATTAAAAATTACCATGACATTCATGCCTATGATGATTGTATTTAAACAACTTTCTTTGGAAACATTAATGTCGGTTGATTCAGTATCAAGGAAGGAAGGACAGAGGATATTGTCCAATATCAAAGAAAAAAGTGCTCAAACTGAGCAGCTTTAAAACAGGATTATGTGTTAAATGTAAACTTAAAAGTTGGAGGAAGCGATTATAGGGCCATACAGAGAGTAGAGAGCTGGGGTAAGAGCCTTTGTGAAAAAAAGCAGATGTCAGAGTGATCAATGAAATGTGTGAGAATACAAGAATCAGCTATAATTCATTCAGAGAAGGGACCCCTTAAGCTGTCACTGAACATCTTCTCTGTCTAGCCGGTACAACCATGGAGTAGCAGTTTTGAAGGCCTACGATGAAAAATTCATTATGCAGCCAAGGAAAGCCGCCTCAGTTGTGTTTCCCCTTCATAAATCTTTCCTTTCAGAGGTAATCATTCACCTTGATGAAGAAAACGAGAGGCCGCAGGAAAGGAAAATCTGTCTGGAAACATTTGTTGCATCTCAGCATTTATGCAACCTGCTGCGAGAAACACTTGTTACTTATTTATCCTTGTTTAAACATGAAGGTGCACACAGAGACAAGTACGAAGTACACTTAAAGGACCAAAAGTAATGAGGAGTGATAAAAATATCACTATTACATTGCAGTGGGTCAGTCTGGACTTGATTTTAAATACTGGGTATTGTAATACATTAAAATTGTCAATGTTGTTACACCTTATTTTCCTGTTTGGGTTGATTACCTAACGGTTACTAAACCTCTCAAATACATGTATATTTGGCTCTAAATTGTAATGGACCATAAGCGTAATCAACACTGTATGTTGGTACAGATAGAGTAACCATCGAACGTTTTCTAATGAGAGCGTTTCCTAATGAAATGTATATATAAACCATTACTAACAGCTGTTCTGGAAAGCCTTTCCACCCAATTTCCACAGCCTGAAACCCCCAATGTACTGTTCTTGAAGTACTATCGCCACCTAGTGGCCAAAACAAGTTGTGCGCCGTTCTATTTCATCTATCAGTGTTACCTGAGCTTCCAGCGTCACCGGTCAAAAATCTGTCAATTTCTTGTAAATGTGATCTATCAGGATGCCTTGGAGGGAATTTATTACATCTGGGACAAAAATCCGCCGCGTCCACAATATGGGTTCAAATTGAATGCAAAATATATTTTTAGTTATAACTAAGTTGGAAATTCAGAGAGATATCAAATACATGACATGGCATTACATTTTGAATCTGAAGGGCTGAAGACACTGTTGGCGACTGGACTGAAAGTGGAAAAATCTGTGAATGATGGAAAATTTCTCTGACATTAAATCCTCTGTGTCTTTTGCGCATGTAAGTAAACTCTTGTGATAATTAACTTTTATAAATTATTTATAAGATAAGTGATGAATGTTTAGCTGGCTAAAAGTTCATATTCATTCATAGTTCACAGATTCTTGTTAGGTCTCATCAAAATGTAAATAGTTTTATTGCATTTAACTGTGAACATGTATTTTTACTTCATTTTTGAACTTTTTAGGCTAAGGAAATCGCATACCTACATGCACATACCCCAGCAAAATGCAGCACATCTTGCTACAAACCCCTTTTGGACTTAAAAAGACAAGCAACAACAACAACAACAACAACAAAAATCCAAGGAGCTGACAGGAGAAAAAAATGCTGCTGTGTGGAGAGGTATTTGCTGGAAAGGAGCTCAAGAAAGTGTCGACACTTTTAATGGCCAGACAGGACTTGGAAAGCTTTGTAAAAGCAGTGAAAAACAGTTTGACACTATGTGCGAGGAGACTGACAGAAAACTGAAAGAAAAGGAGAAGTAAGGTTGGATCTTAAAAGAAAATCTGAGCATCCAGCCGAGTGAGAGTGAGAAGGTCAAAAAACACCAAGCGACAGAGTGCAAACAAGGCAATGAGGTGAAGCTGTCACTAAACACAACAGCAAAGCTGGCAGGGGGGTGCGGGGGGGGGGGGGGGGGGGGGTGACCATTGAGTTTAAAACTCTGTAGGAACACTGTGGAAAAACTTCATCCAAGACAGCTGAATTTTCAAACTTGAAATGATGGCACTGGTAGAAAAACATTTGGCCAAGCTGAAAACAATTAAGTCGAAACACCACCAGAGCAAAACTGAATGCCAGAAAAATTTCAAAGCTTTGGAGGACTGTCTCAGATGTGAGCTGGCAGCAAGAAAGAAAGAAAGAAAGAAAGAAAGAAGGCTCATCAGGCTCACGAGCCATGTAAAACGCTGAGCTAATGCCATTTTACCTCATCGTTTGAGTTACATGATAATATGATGGATTGTAAGATTTTTTCTTTTCAAAATGAAAATAAAATGCTTTGTGTGTCTTTTTAGGAGCTTACCTTAAAAACTGACGAAGGCAAAGCCGAGATGAAAAGGGAGAAGGCTAGAAATGGAAGTAGTAGATAAACAGAAGAGATTAGGAAAGCATGAACATAAAGTGAAAAAAGTTGAAGAAAGAGCAACATAACAGGAATGCAAAAAGAGAAAAAGAAACAGAAAAACAGAACAAAAAATAAGGAGAGATATAAAAGAAAAGAAGGAGGAAAGCAGAAAGACAGAAAAGTAGGTCTCTCTTCCTAAACCCCATTTTCCCTTTTACTTAGTAACTGCAGTTAGGTCCATATATATTTGGACAGAGACAAATGTTTATTTTATAATTTTGGTTCTGCACATTACCACAAAGAATTTTAAATGAAACCACTCAGATGTAGTTAAAGTGCAGATTTTCAGCTTTAATTCAGTGGGTTGAACAAAAGATTGCTGCCAATGACAGCCTGACATCTTGAACTCATGGACATCACCACATGCTGTGTTTTCTCCTTTTTAACACTGTCAGGCCTTTACTGCAGCAGCTTGTTTGTGAGCCTTTCTGTCTGAAGTTTAGTCTTGATCAAGTGAAATGCATTTGAAGAATATTCCACTTCTTTGCTTTAATAAACTCCTGGGTTGTTTTGGCTATATGTTTTGGGTCATTGTCCATCTGTATTATGACGCCCAATCAATTTGACTGCATTTAGCTGGATTTGAGCATTTCTTTGTACATGTCTCTGAACATCTCAGAATTCATTCGTCTGTTTTTGTCCTGTGTCACATGATCAATAAAAACTAGTGTCAGAGTGCCACTGGCAGCCATGCATGCCCAAGCCACAACAGTGCCTCCACCGTGTTTTACAGATGATGTGGTATGCTTTGGATCATGAGCTCTTCCATTTTTTGCCATCATTCTGGTAGAGGTTGATTTTGGATTCATCTGCCAAAAAATGTTTTTTTCAGGACTATGTTGTTTTTTTATGGATTTTGTTTTTGTTTTGGGGTTTGTTTGTTTGTTTGTTTGTTTTTTCATTTTTAAGCAAATTTAAATTTAACCTTTCTCTTCTTGAGGCTTAGGAGTGGCTTGCAGATGGCAGCGAACCCTCTGTATTTACTTTCATGTAGTCTTCTCTTTATGGTGGACTTGGATATTGATACCCTCTGAATGTTGTTCACTTGGTTGGCTTTTGTTGATCATCCACCACTGTTGTCTTTCTCTGATGGTTTTTTCTGTTTTCGAGGTTAAAGGAAGGCTTTTTTTCATCTGCATGGAGTGCTCCTTTGACTGCATATTGTCTGTTGACAGCGAACTCTTCCAAATGCAAGCACCACATTAATGGCATAATGAAGGAATGCACACACCTGCCAATGAAATACATGGGCTAATTAGTCCAATTATTTTTGTTCCCTTTAAAAAGAGAGTGGCACATGTTAAGGAGCTGAAACCCCTAAATCCTTCATCCAATTTGAATGTGGATACCCTCAAATGAAAGTTCTACACATTATGCCCATGTCCATTATATAACAATAATTGTATTTGTATTGTGTCTAAATATATATGGACCTAGCTGTAAATACACCTGGCATTGCAACAACTTAATAGCAAAAGGTATAGATATTTAGCTGTCTGGCTACGTGAACATAATCCTGAAGATAGAGCATTTTTTTTGGTTCTGTATACGTTTTACTGGAGTGACTGCATGTTATGCAGGAGAAAACACCACCATCCTGTGACAAAACTTTAGAACTACATCAAAATAGTCCCACAGACCTTATATTTAGGGCTGCTCAATTAATCGAATTTTAATCACGATTACGATCTGGGCTTTCAACGATCATTAAAAATGACTGAGCCGATTATTAGCCCCTCCCTCGTGCTTTACTCTCGCGCTGCTCCGTGTGGCAAATCGAGCGCACCTCTCTGCATTTCGAACACCCGTCACAACAATCCGGTTGTTCAGTGATGACGCGACGGATCCTACTTCCGGGTCTAAAGTAGTCTGCGTTTAATATGGCTTTTGTGTTGTTAACATGTTTAATGTTATGTATTTTCTTCTATTTGATCTCAAAAAGCTCCTAAAACAGTCAGTGATCACTGTTGACCTCCCTCGGCTTTTATTACCGCTAATCATTTATTTAAGCTCAGTTTTTAAAACCTTAGGATGTAACTACAGCCCAGCCCATGCAGCAGTATATGAATGACTAACCTCGTATTGTGGATGGATTATCTCAGTTGTTCTCCTGGCTGAAGTTTGGTCCTTTTACAGCATCCTGCCATGCGATTACATTTGTTCCTGACCACCGAGAACACTCACGGTAACTTTTATCGAGTGGAAAAAAAGTTAGCTTGTTTATATTATGCTAACGTAGCTGTGTCGCTAGCGGTCACGCAGCACATCATTATATACCAGCTAGCCCAACTTCAGTAACCCTACAAACGTCACTGCTGTTTAGTTTTCTGTCTTCATTTATGCTGGAAGTGATAACAGAGCTGTACGTTTTAATTTGTTTCCAAAACCCCGCAGTCAGGACATGCTATATTGTATTTAGATAGAAGCTAGCGAGCTAACTCCCTGCTAACTTCTAACTCCTTTAAATGTCATAAATTCCGTTTTCATGGATGCCTGGATGTTAAACTCAATTGTTACACCTGAGCAGAACGCTGATCATTTTATTAAAGATGAAAGACTTTAGACAGTTTTTCAACTCTCAGTAATGCCATAGTGATCGTTTGATATATGGACCTGCAGCGAGTTTAGACCCAGACACGGCTAGTGACGTCAGACTGAACAACCGGATTAAGAGAACCCAAGGGAAGCTCGGAAAGCTAAGCAGAAGTTATTTGGAGAGGAGAGTGACTGCCGTTGGTTGAAAAGAGAGGTAAAAAAAAAACCTTCAGTGGTGTGGAAACATTATGGGTTCGCAGAGTCAGACGTCAAGTAGACATAGTGTGTAAACGTTGCTACGGTGTAGTAGCTGCACCACAGAGGAACACTGCAAAGTTCACTAAACATAGATGTTTACATTTTTCATTTATTTTTTATATTGCAAACATTTGCACTGTTATCAGTATTTGCACACTATTTTATATTATTTTTTTAAAGTCATTATTCAATACATTGTTATTGTTAACCCTTTAAATCCCTGTAGAACCAGAACCGCGTAAGCTAGCGCAATAATTTGTTTTGCATAAGAAACCGGAGGAGTTGTACTTACATCTTATGTAAATGGCCTGTATTTATATAGCGCTTTACTAGTCCCTAAGGACCCCAAAGCGCTTTACATATCCAGTCATCCACCCATTCACACACACATTCACACACTGGTGATGGCAAGCCAGTGACAAGCTTATGTCATCAGCTTGTCCTCGGTCACTTAATGCATACATATTATTAAAATATGGGCTATAACAGTTGTATTGATGTATAGCAACTTGAGATGCTCCCAAAAATGGCACTACAGCATGTAAAAAAAAAAAAAATAAGCTCTGGCGGACTTGGTTCTATGGTAGGTCTTAAAGGGTTAAATAAATATCGTCAAATAATCGAGATCTCAATTTCAGTGAAAATAATCGTGATTATCATTTTTGCCATAATCGAGCAGCCCTACTTATATTAATATAAGTATATTAAATTACATTATAGTAAAACCATTTTTTAAATAAAAACCATCCTCAGATGCAAAAGTGGCGCACAAAAGCCAGTTTTGTTATCGACAAAACTGTGGTTTTTACACCTAGTATATTTTTTTTCCATTTATATGATGGAAACCTCTAGACTCCACGCAACAAGAAAAAAGTCAACACTGGTTAAAAGAAAAATATGGATAATGTGGCAGCTATTTATTGATGATATAATCCCCCTGCTGTAATCTGTGCCCATGCAGCTATATCATTACTTCTTGTTTTTAATCTTGTTAAAAATATATGAAACACGTAATACCTATCATGATGATAACTTTAGTTCATCTTTCTGGTGAAAGTAGATCTTTGCACATTTATTGGGTTACAGTTGCCAGTCAATCATGAACTATGTTTTAGTGTCCATAAAGCTTTTAAATATGTTGGTGGATAAACGCTTCTAACAATGGTTATAGCAATACAAGAAAATGTCAGCAGTTATTTCAGTAAACGGATCTGTTAGAATAAATAATATGTAAAGAGAAAAACCGTCCTGTAAGTTAAGTTCCAAATAAGACATCATTGACTATCAGCCCAATCTGCTAATATTCTTGTTTTAAGACTTCGTGAGTCATGAACGTTTTCGTGAGACATCAGTGTGTTGGCCATGATCAAGACAGTTGCATGTTACATGGCGAGCTGGCTTTGGGAGGTCTGTCCATCGGGGAGTGTTTTTGCTATAAAGGAATGATGGAATGAGACACACTTCATTTTAAGTCTCCAAGTGCTATTCAGCACCAAAGGTTCGCCAGAATATTGCATTGCAGTGAAATCAGTTATTTACTTCACCTGTCGGCTATCCTGTCTACCGTGCTTCCTGTTTTGAACCTCTGGGCGTGTCTGTGACGCTCATTTCGTATTCGCGCGAGAATACGTTCGTTACAACTTCCGCCATTGAAGCGCCATTTTCGGCCTTGTCACGGGATTACAGCATGCTGTTCTCAAACAGATAATAAGACAAGTGTTTAGAGTTTTGATACCGGTTTTCCAGTATTTCATAAAATGGGGCGAAAAAAGAAGAAGCAGATGAAGCCATGGTGCTGGTATCCTTTTTGTTTCGACGATAAAGTGCCGCTGTGGAAAGACGAGGGGCTACATGTTAGCTCGACAAAGGGAAGGCCCAAACTAACCTCTTGACGCCCTAAAGCTTGCGTTAGCATTAGCGACTGGCACTCACGAACTTAAGAGTTTTGCTGGTTGATTTTTACTTAATGAGATATTTTTAAAGCTGTAAAATACTCGGTATCGGTTGTATTTCATTTCTAGTAGAGTTTGGGTTCGTGGTGCTGGTTACAGGAATCGAATAATACCTTGGATATTAACGGCTATGTTAGCATTTAGCTTCGTTTATGATTCAATCTTCAGGACTGATCCGTCTTTAGATTTGTGTAACCAGACGATTTGCGCTACTTAGTCGCTGAGTGATGGTTATTTTAAGCAGTTCTTATGTTATTTTGCCGGCTTGTATGGTCGCTGAATTTCGATCTTGTACAGTGTTACTGGGCAGTCCTTAACTTCAGTTTCCAGGTACTGTAATCGAGACTTCGACGATGAAAAGATCCTCATTCAGCATCAAAAGGCAAAACATTTTAAATGCCACATTTGCCACAAGAAGTTGTACACTGGCCCTGGCTTGGCTATTCATTGCATGCAGGTATGGGTTTTTAGTTATTAATAACCTTATTAAGATTTGTAGCATCTTTGTTTAAAAAAACACACACACACATTAGTTACAGGTAATCGAGTAGTTATTCGAGTTTGTGGTGACTCACTTTGCATATTTTTCAGGTGCACAAAGAGACGATTGACAGCGTACCAAATGCAATTCCAGGAAGAACAGACATCGAGCTGGAAATCTATGGCATGGAGGGAATTCCAGATAAAGACATGCAGGAACGAAGGCGAACGTTAGAACAGAAATCACAAGGTTTGTTCACCTATGCAAGGGCTGTGCTTGTGTTGACTAAAACCTGGTTTATATTATAGGGTTTGTAATAGAGCAGGGCGATATGGCCAAAAATATTTATCACGATATATATTTGAAAATTTGCGATAACGATATAACCGACGATATAATTGATGCGAGACAAAATACAACTCCACAACATTACTAGCGCAAAAAGACAACCTTCCATTTATTTTCACTTAAATAAGAAGCTGGTTTTTATGTACATTAAAGCTTTATAAAAATGTAACAGTGCAAATGCAAATTCCTTGCTGAAAGTTTAACCAAAAGGCATTTCCAGTAGAAATGGGCTGACATATCCTGAGCATAACCATGTATAATATCCACTGAAGTTAAAAAGAGGTGCTTTGCAACATTAAACTGCAGTGTGCAGTACGCATTTTTCGGACCATAAGGTGCACGGGATTATAAGGCACATTAAGCGAAACAAAGCAGTCAGATAAATCAAACTTTATTAAACTCATTCTTCTTGCTTCCTCCACTTCTGTACCATTGATTCATTAATGTTGAATTCTCTGGCAGCTGCTCTATTCCCATGTTGTTGCAGTATATTAATGACTAACCTCGTATTGTGGATGGATTATCTCAGTTGTTCTCCTGACTGAAGTTTGGTCCGTTTACAGCATCCTGCCATGCGATTGCATTTGTCTCTAACCATGAAGAACCTTCACGTTAACTTTTATAAGTGGAAAAGTGTTAGTGTTCGTCCTCCAGCTTCACTGTTTATGTTATGCTAACATAGCTGTGTCGCTAGCGATCACGTAGCACATCATTATATACCAGCTAGCCCAACTTCAGTAACCCTACAAACGTCACTGCTGTTTAGTTTCCTGTCTTCATTTATGTTGGAAGTGATAGCAGAGCTGTACGTTTGATTTTTTTTCAGAAATCTCTCAGTCAGAACATGCTATATCATGCTTAGGTAACTAGCGAAACTAGCGAGCTAACTTCCGCTAGCTTCCTGCTAACTTCTAACTCCATTAAATGTAATAACTTTTGTTTTCATGGATGCCTGGAAGTTAAAGTTGAGAGGCACTTTATAGTTACACCTGGTAAAGCAGCAATGCTGATCGTTTTATTAAAGATGAAAGAATTTAGACAGTTTTTAACTCTAAGTGATGCTGCAGTGTTGTTTGACCTGAAGCATACGGAGTTTAGGACCCAGATTACTCCCAGATTTAAGAGCATCTTAGTCCGACAAATACGACAATAACAACGGCCGCTTGCATGTTCTGCAAAAAAATGTGCTTTGTCGTGTATCTGACGGACAAACACCAAACCAGTTCCACATCACGGAAGTTGCACCATTTTTACAAACCAATTCTGGTTCATCTGTTTCACTCAACAATCGGCATGTGCGTATGAAAACAAAGGCACTGCGCATGCGCGTTTTACTCCCATTCTATCGCGATATTTCATTTTCCTATCGTTGCCTAACATTATACCGGTATTACCGTGAACGGTATAATATGGCCCAGCCCTAGTTTGTAATATGATGCACGAGTCTTAGTAATCTAATATAGTGTTATGGTATGGGTTACATAAGATTTTGCTTAGGTGTCAACATTTTCTGTTTTCAGAGAGTCAAAAGAAGAAGTCAAACAATCAGGATGACTCTGATGAGTCTGATGATGATGAAGCTGGACCGTCAGCTCAGCAGGTCACTGTGGTCCAGGCCCAGGCAGGTTATGCTGCCCCAATGGCACAACCTGGGATCCCTCCTGTGGCTGGAGCACCAGTGATTCCTCCTGCAGGATATCAAGGCAGGGTTTTTTATTTATTTTTTTTTTTTTTACAAACTTAAAAATCTATGCATCAACTACACATATGAAACTGGCTTCGCAGCTGATCAACTTTTAATTCCAGTTGCAGTTCTGCTTTTTAACTAAAACCGTTATTGTGTTGAATTGTTTTGCAGTAGTTTCTCATGTCGCCATCCTTCACATCCTTTTCATTTCCTTTTGCCAGTCGATAGAAGTTCAAGTTCATTCCAGGTTTATTTCAGTTTAAAAGTATTCTTTTTCTTTCCAATTGAATTGTAATTCTAATGCTAGGAAATCTTGCATCCACAAATTCACAATATTTTTAAATGTTTTTGCTAGATGGATTTTACTGCTGAATCACAGCTGCATTTAAGGAGACATGGGAATTTGATTTCTGTAGCACGTTACATAACACATTCCTGCTGGATGTGTCTCTAAATTCATCAACAATCTCAGATAATTGGTGTAATTGTTGGGCACGCATGACCCGTAATTAACCAACAAATCCACCTCAGTATATATCTTAGTATTTTTGTAAGTTTTTAGCTACCTTCTTAAAAAGTTGACAGTATTAATGCAGTTTGTCCACCAGAGAGCACCAACAAATAATTTTTGTTCAGCGGTTGTATCTATTTTAACCCTATAGATGATCTGTCATGTATGCTTTTAACACACTCCTTCAGTTTTTTGCCACAAATATCTAAATATACGACTGAAATCATTCAAGAAACTAAATGGAGCCTGTGAAAATGTAGTTTATGTATGTGTATCCTTTTGCTGTGTTTATTTGCCTACTTGTTTGATTGTTTGTGTGGCATGATGAGTTATTGCTAAATAAATCTTCTCTAACCCGTTGTTACAGGAATGCCTCCTATGATGCCCGGTGTTCCTCACATGATGCATGGCATGCCTCCTGCAATGCCTGGAATGCCACCAGGGTAATTCATTTACTAACTTTTGATTTAATAGTAACTTTACTATCCAGTGTTTTGTCTGTAGGGATAATACAATCATGGAGCTAACTGAAATGCAGTTTTACTGTAGTTCACTGTCAGATCAGTGTGTCCAATTTTCTGTGGGTCTCTGCTTTTTGCAGTATGATGCCAATGGGAGGGATGATGCCCCCAATGATGCCAGGGATACCCCCGGGTGAGTTGTGCTTGCATTTCAGAAACAACCGTTGAACTTATATTACACAAAGAACTAAATTTGACAAATGTGATCATGTAAACACTTCTGATCCTGGTTCCGGTTCATCCTACAGCAGTCCCACCCCACATACCCCCAAGGCCAGGAATTCCTCACATGGCCCCAGCCCCTGCAGTCACTCGACCAGCCGCACCTGCGGCCCAGCCAGCTGTCACCAAACCTCTCTTCCCCAGTGCAGCACAGGTGGGCATTGTAACCCCACTAACACACATGCAGTGACTTCTTTAGACATTTGCCTCAAAGAGATGTTATTGTTTTCTTAGGTCTCATGTTGTTAATGTAGTTTACTTTATCTGGAATTAAACCGTCAACAGGGTGTTTTATGATGTCGTTGTATACATAACAGGATTTTTCCAGGCTCAAAATTTAGGCTTGGAGTCTGTGTCACTTGCTCATATTTGCTACATTTCTGGTTGATTGATAAACAAATTGTCAGAAGTAGAACATAAAAGAAACCCCACTCAGATAAGCTGGTTAAAATTAGTCTTGTATACCAGAGGAAAAAAAACCCTCATATTTTATTTCCCATTTGTTCTTGTTTCTGATGTGTCCCTTTGCTTTCTAACCTTGTTTAGGGTATGTTGTAAAGGGTAAAATTCAGATTAAAAAACATTGTAGACATGTTACATGCAAACGCTGTGGTTTCCTTTCCACCATGCTGCAGATGGGCTCTGGTGTTCACAGCAGCACAGCAGCTGTCTCCTCTCCATCTGCAGACCCTCAGTCTGCGTCTCCCCAGCCTCCCTTTCCTAATATGCTACAAGTATGCTCACAGACAGGATTCTGTGCTCTGTGGCAGCTGCATGTTGAATATTTATTAACACTGCCTGTAAATTCTGAATTTGCAAACTTAAACATGGCTGGATACTAACCATATTTGCTTCATAAGTCTACTTGTGCACCAAAATAGCCATGCTGGCCATGATGTTGGTGTCACAGGATGGGCATCTCTGACAAGAACTGACATGTTTTGTTTGTGAGCTTCATTAGTGTGCATGCGCTTTAGTTAAAATAGGCCTAAGATGAGATGAACTTTATTTAGAATCTTCCACTCTCTCTCAACCTCAGGAGCATGATGCAATTAGTACCCAACAGATTTTGCAAGATTTTTATTTTTCTCCCTTAACCCGAGTTCTTCCCATCTGAAGTGCTATAGATACTTCTAGTTCTTCTCCATTTAATGTAAAAATTGCACTGTGGTTGAGACAAAATAGTGCAACAGCTTTGTTCCAATTAAAATAAAATGGAAACAAATTAATTGGGATTATTAAAATCATGTGTAATTTGTGTATTTAAGCTTCAGAGTAACCAAATCATAATACACTTGTACATTACAGTGCTTTAAAATGTAAAGCTTAAATCAAATGATTAGTTAACTTTTCCATTTTTTTTAATGTTGTTACTGAGATGTCATCTTTTCACTGTAATTTTTAAAATGAATTTATTTTGGGGTTATTTTCATTCCTTTTTTGCATATTGCAACATTAAGCTAGTATCTTATTATTAATTTAAAAAAAATCAGTTATATGTATGGTGTCTTTGCACAGGCCCAGCAGACTGTTCCAGGAGTCGCAGGAGCTTCAAGTTCCCTCAGCACAGCTGCCTCCACTGACCCACCCAAAGCAACATTCCCTGCCTACACCCAGCCCTCTGTCTCTTCTTCTTCCACTTCTTCTAATCCCTCTAGCAGCACTGTGGCCAAACCCCCAGCCACAGTGACCAGTAAGCCTGCTACCCTCACCACCACGAGTGCAACTAGTAAGTTGATCCACCCTGATGAGGATATCTCACTGGTAAGTTGCTTGAGCTTTCTATTTTGCCCTTTTCACAGTAAGTAATGACTGATACATATTTATAATAGCACATTGGGCAATAGATAATAATAGACTGGTGCAGTATTTGACCACCAGCTTGATTCTGTATATCTTGATCATAATTCAGCTATATATTCAGAATATGTTTGAAGCTAAACACTTTGGTTGCACATCCTTAATACTACTTAGTAGTTCTTCTTTTGTGGTTATGTTAAAGGATGATTCTGAACTTGAACATCCTCAGTCTGAAATCAGGGCACGTCAACATTGGTACAAGTTCCTCATCATTTTTTTGTACTGTAAAGGGGCATAACAAAGTTTCTTTAGTCTGAATGTTTGTTCTGTGCATTGTCCCTGCCAACAGGAAGAGATGAAGGCCCAACTTCCTCGTTACCAGCGTCTTGCACCAAGACCTGGTCAGGCCCATGTGGCTGCTCCCCCAGTGGCAGCTGTGGGTGGTATAATGCCCCCACAGCAAGGCTTGCCACCACAGCAGCCAGGCATGAGGCATCCCATACATGGTAAGAAAATCCTTTTTTTTGTTTGTTTGTTTGTTTGTTTTTTTTGGCAGTGTACAGAATTGTTTCTGTTCTAGCAAACTCATTTTTTGTGTAACTCACTGTTCTACCAGCTTGTGCTCATTACCTGTCTGTGGATCATTTTAGTTCACATTTCATTGAAAGCTTAGCTTTTTCTCAGCAGTCTCTGTCAAGTAGGTGTTTAATTTAAAAAAAGAAACCGCAACAGGAAAAAACCCAAGTATATTTGGCTGTTTGAAAAATATAATTAATTGAATTTTGTAGATTTGGACAGGAAGGTGTATGGTGCACAGCAGGTGAGATCAGATGTCCTTTTGAACAGTAGCATTAAAACACTCCGTGCTCTTCTCTCTGTAGGTCAGTATGGTGCCCCTCCTCAGGGCATGCCAGGCTACATGCCTGGAGGGATGCCTCCATATGGGCAGGGGCCTCCCATGGTGCCCCCTTACCAGGGAGGCCCTCCCATGGGTATGAGGCCTCCCGTCATGTCTCCGGCTGGACGCTACTGAAGCAGCAAAGCAACCTGCACATTAGGTTTGAGGTTAACACCTTTCTATCACCCTTGTGCTTTTTCAAACCTAGCTGCAAGCAAAGAGCATAAAGACCAACGGTGGTGAAGACAAATATTTGTTAGAACACATGGACATTTAATGTAACATCTTTATTTGAAAAGAGCCAAACACCACATAAGTTTTTAACAACTATAACGTTGTTAACTAATTACATGTGAGGATATATTTTTCCCCTTAGGTTTCACTCAGGTTCATAGAAGTGAAGTGTGTTTAAATGATTCATATTTCTTTTGAAGCTGCTGGAGTTTCATGAACGTACCAACTCCTTACAAAGGCAAGTTTCTCTTGTAAACATTTAATCATATTTTTGTTTATTTCTTTTGGTGGAATGATTGAGGCCCTCACAGCATGCTTAGATGCTGTTGGACATTCGTCCCCAACCTTGGTTGGTGAGGGTCTCAGAAACTGGTTCCAGTTACGTAGTCTATAAACTCCATGACTCATCAGGCTCTAGTTTTATTCTTTTTTTCAGGTTTGATTTAAATATTTCCTGGTCCTAAGTCTACTTGTATACATCCTTTGTAATGTTTTATCAATCTGTTGTAATAAAATCCATCTTGAAATCCAATGCTGGTTTGTCCTGACGTGCGTGGAGGTGAGTCATGAAGGTTTGTACTGATGTCTTTTGTTTTTCTGCACAGCTTAGGGATTTGTTTAATGGCAGAATCTTATCAGGTAGACAAAGACCAAGTTTGCCATCATCTGTTTTTTGTTGAGTGCATCAATCATTGCCTTAATAATAGACTGATTATGAAAAATAAATTTAAAAAAAAATTCTTTACATAAATTCAGTAGCCTAATAAAGATTTTACATGCTTTGAGTTTGTGTACTTCCAGCCAAAAACTGAGATGTTGGCTAACTTTATGTTCCAAAATACTGCATGGTACCTGTGATATGATGGAATTAACTGCAAATTAAGCAATACAGTTGCAGTACACCCAGTCTGCAATGAAGGAAAAGCTAAGTTTCATTTCTGACCCATTAACTCCTACACACACACACACACACACACGGTTGACTGCTTTAATAATGTTGGTGTCTGTCGTGGTCATCTCTCTATTATGCATTGAAGAGGGAAAGCAAAACAAAGCCAACAGCAGCAGCTGAGTTTAACATATTTGTTTTTTAAGGTGAGGTCTTTGCTATTTACTTTAGACTTGATTATAGTGTTAATCACTGTCTGCAGCGTAGTGCTTATTTCTGCAGTCTCTTTCTCCCTGCAGTTTTTTTTTAATTTAAAGAGTAACTAGCACTGTCATTTCTATAGGAAAAATAAAATGCAAGAACAGACACCTGAGGGTCTTCTTGTGACCACTGCTAACCCCTTAACATTATATTTCTAAAATGACAGTAAATCAATGCCTATTATTATTTTCCAAAGCACTTTGTTTGGCTGGTCTTTACCACAGTGCTGGCCTGTGTTGCTGCGTGGTTTTGTTTTAAATCCTAGACGTATCATAGTTGTCGGACATCTGGGGTTATCCTGTTACAGATTGCTGTCTATAAAGCAATCTGTGAAAGAACAGACACCACAGGTGTGCAAATCTGAGTGTAGTGCATATATGGATTAAAAACAAAAAATAGCAGGTTTTTTAAAAAGAAGTGCTTGTAGGTATTTGATGTGGCACAGTGTTTCCTCTGCCCATATCACTTACTGCTTTGTATTTGTTTTTGTCTGTAGCCCATCCATATCAGCTTTTCAGCCTTAAAACCCAATCAGCTGGCATGACAGGTCAGTTAAAACTCAGTAAGTACCTGATGATGTTCTAGTGTGGCTCCATCCTCTACATGTGGATGTTAGGCCTTGTATTATTAAATTTCACACCAATCAGCCACAGCACATGAACACTTGGACTACACGTCTCCCAGCAGCAGATTTTAAGATGATTAGTGTCACTTCATCTGTGAGTGGTTTCAAGGTTGTGGCTCATTAGTGTGATGTCAGAAGAGCTATGCCTGAAGTGACATTGAAATGTGCACTGAGTTTGTCTCTCTTGTCCTGTCTGAGTTTGAAAATTACAAACATGGTAAGTAGTCGTGGGATGGGCCGCCAGTGTCACCGGGGCTTCTGTCAAAGGGTCAGTTCACCCTGATTTCGCAAGTGGTGTCTAACCTGATTGCTCTTAGTTTTTGTGCTTGCTAGGTAAATTCCAGCATCTTACTAACTTTGCACATTGACATTAAAGAATTTCTGTCAAATGTTTCACACCAACGTGATTGTTCTCTGGGAAGTTCCCTTCAGTCTCAAGAATCATCACTGTTTTTGTTCCTTGTAATAAGTAAAATGATAATATGAATTTCCCCTGAAGTGTTTTTGGGAAAAACACCATGATTTCAGGATTAGTCTTATATAGCAGTAAAATTTAGGCTAAACTTGAATTTTTTTTTTCTTCACCTTGCTGTCTTACACATTCTCCAAAACAATATCACATTTTTTCCTGAACATAAAATTGTATCGAGAATATCTGAACCAAAAAGAAGCAAAACAGGACACCACAGGTGAGAGCTGAGTAGGAAGGTTGTTTTAAACTTGGGTGAACTAACTCTTAAATTCTGACATAAGAGCTAATGTCTGTAATACGTAAAGTGAAAGTATTGATACTGGTTAGGTGTTTTTTGGTTTTGTTTTGTTTTTTTGTTTTTTTCCCAGCTTTTTGGGTGTTTTTTTTTTTTTTTTTCTTTTTTTTTTTTTTTTGAGGGGGGGGTTAGCATCAGGCTCATGTTTAGACCAAGCTATTGGATTTCAGATGTGCTTAGCTATGAGTCTGTCTAACATGTGCTTCTTATTCATGTCATAACGGTTTTCTGTATCAGATGCTTTATTTCTCTCTCCAGATAGTAAAATAAATATAAGCTGTCATATAAAGTACAGAAATAATACATGTCAATTTAATAAAAATAATTGAAATTTTCTGTTGACACTTGTTTTCTTTAACGGGTCTAAAAAAAAAAAATACATTCTGGTTTATAACATCCACGTGTTCATGCTTGTAGGCATTCAGAAACTATCTGCCCCTCTACGAGTCACTGCTCCGTCACAGAGTATTAGTCAGATTTTAACCCCAACTTCATGATCACTAAATGCATGTTAACCCAAGTTAAGGTCAGAATTGTGATTTACTGCTGATTAACATACAAATAATTGTGAAACAGTGAAAACCTTGACTTTCAGTGGAATCTAATTTCTGTTAGTGTAATAAGTTACTTCAAGTCCTTCCGTTAGTCACGTCACACTAGTCCTTCAGCAGTTCTGTTGGCTTCCGGTTAAATATTGTATTGTTTCCGCTCCTCACCTGTCACATGAATCCTCTGTTCAGAGTTAATTTACATGCAAATTTGTTTTGACTTGTCAGGTACTTTTGTTCTTACCGTTTTTAACTCTTCTGTGTCACATGACCTTGAATGTTTTGAAAAGGCTCCTAAAGTAAAACATGTTATTGCACATTAGTGCACATAGGTGCAAAAGTTCATCAAGGTATTTGTTTCACCTGCCATCGAGTAGTTGGTGTACAATACAGTATTAACCCTTTAAGACCTACCATAGAACCAAGTTCGCCAGAGCTTATATTTTTACATGTTGTAGTGCCATTTTTGGGAGCATTTCAAGTTGATATACATCAATAAAACCATTATAGCCCAAATTTTAATGATATGTATGCATTAAGTGTATAGTAATTACATAAATTGCAAAAAAGTTACAAAAAAATTTAAAATCGTTTTTGTGTTTTTAACATATATTTCTAGTTAGAGAAATTTAAGAGGTTTATCTGTAAATACAAAAAAGTGGCACAAAATAGTTTCCCACCACAGGAAATTTATTTTAAGTGTCTTCATAGTTTTATTTTTGAAATACATCAATTTTTATATACTGCAGGAAAAACAAAAATAAGTATTATAATGCAAATTTGCAAAAAAAAAACAGCATATGCATCAAAATAAACTATTTCCAGTAGTGCAATATGAATCCTAAGCATTCCAGAAACGACACAGAAAGTCATAAAGTCAAACATAACTTTTAAAAACACAAGTATAGACTCGTAAGGTCCTGATGGTAAAAAACTACATTTCCGCGAAATGACGTCACTTCCGGTTTTGGTCATGGTGGACATGCAAACCGATTATCAAGTGATGACGTGACGAATTCTACTTCCGGGTCTAAAGTAGTCTGCGTTTAATATGGCTTTTGTGTTGTTAACATGTTTAATGTTTTGTATTTTCTTCTATTTAATCTCAAAAAGCTCCTAAAAAAAGTCAGTGATCACCGTTGACCTCTCTCGGCTTTTATTACCGCTAATCATTTATTTAAGCTCAGTTTTTAAAACCTTACGATGTAACTATAGCACAGCCCATGCAGCAGTATATGAATGACTAACCTCGTATTGTGGATGGATTATCTCAGTTGTTCTCCTGGCTGAAGTTTGGTCCTTTTACAGCATCCTGCCATGCGATTACATTTGTTCCTGACCACCGAGAACACTCACGTAAACTTTTATCAAGTGGAAAGAAAGTTAGCTTGTTTATATTATGCTAACATAGCTGTGTCGCTAGCGGTCACGTAGCACATCATTATATACCAGCTAGCCCAACTTCAGTAACCCTACAAACGTCACTGCTGTTTAGTTTTCTGTCTTCATTTATGAAGACTTACTTAATTACTTAAGTAAGTCTTCATATAAAATTCTATTAAGTAAATCTTAAGTAAGTAAGACTTACTTAATTGCTTAAGTAAGTATTACTTACTTAAGATTTACTTAATAGATTTTTATTTGAATGCATCCACATTCAGCCACTGAAGTAAAGATAACAGTTCAAAAATAAAGCGAGTTCTCAAACTGTGACTCATTATTCAGAAAAATGCTATAAAGCCACCTCTGACACCTAATTGTGGTTTTCCTGATACAAATCTAGAGCACGAAATTAGTTTGTGCAGGTCGAGGTTGCACGAAATGCACTTTTTTCTACCATGCTTCAGTTGTTGATGCATTCAAATGACATTACACTGCTGTCCTATTTGTTCTGTTTTTCTTATATCTGCTAATTGGAATGTGAACAATAGCATGATGAATGTTTTGATAACTGGAATTCCCCATAAGTCAGAAACAATGAGGATTCTTATCTAGATTAACGAAATACTCGGTAGTTTTGTCTGTAGATAGAAGGTGAATCGCTAATATTGAAGAATGATCCAATTGTCTTATAGCTGAGACCAAGTTTATTTAACATGTACTGAAGCTGTTACATTCTTCAGTAAAAACTTGAGATCTGAATGTTTTCAGAGTACTTTCTTGAGTTTCTTGATTAATTTTTCAGTAATAAAATATCTTTTTAGCTCCCTTCAGTCACTGGACCTATTTTCTAGTCTCTCTCCAATGATGCAAATTATCATCAAAAAGCAGACACATCCTGTTCACGGACGAGTCTTCAGCATCATTTCCTCTGGGACATACAGAAATACTATGTGAGGAAAGTTTTTTTCCGAAACATGTGAAACCCAATTAATGCAAATAAAGCTCTGCTATTGAAGTTAATTGAAGTTAAGACAAAAGAGAGCACATGCTGCTTCTTTCTTTAGAGCCAGTGCTCAGCAAATACTCAATATGATCCTAAACTGTTTCAGCTGAGGTGTTAAATGCTTTAATTCATGGCTGTAGGAGGAGCTGATCCAACAGTCGTGATGTTCATTTGTTCGCGCTTCCTCTTGTGAATGTCTTGAGGTTTGAAGGTGGAGCTAATGGAGTTCCTCTTGGTTTCATTTACTGTAAGACACACTTGAAATTCAGTTTTTTACACTTGCATCTCTGCTGTTATGGTTTCCATCAGTGGCTTCCCACAAGATCTTAAGTGTGTGATGTAAAAGATGATTTGGATCCAATACCTTGCTTTTTTGTGGGCTGTAGTCATCACGCAGATTGGGTTTGGTAAGTTTGGTTGTGTTCCTCAGGCTGGTGGCTGGTGGTGGTTTGATCACTGGTTTTTCTTTCAATGTGAATTGTGCATGCGGCACAGTGGTTTGGGTAATTTCTGTGCGAAGGAATCTGAAGTCACTTGGAGTGCTGGTGGATAAAATGATAGAAGCAAAAAAGAGCGCACTGGAAATCTGTGAAAATAGTCTGGTCACATTTATTGAACCTTTTTGCCTTTTGTTATAGTGTGAAATTGAAATATAGTCACTAGGCAAGTCTAATGTCTATTACAATGATAGATTGTAATCTAGACTTCAAACATACAATTTGTTTTACATTCTGCTGAACAATACTCTTCATATTTAATATATTTGTTGCCCCCCACTGCAGTAATTATCTGTGAAATGTTTTAAAAAATACGTGAAAATTATCTTTATTTTTCCAACACTTTAAAACATGCTTATCTAAAATGGAAATTAAAAAGCAACTAGAATGGTTTGCAAATCATTTGAACAATACATTTAACGGAAAAAAATGTAGAGAGATCTTTTGAATTTTTAATATGTAACAGCTAAAGCCTTATTATGTTATACAATACTATCATGAGTCAGAGGCACTCTTTCAAAAGTAAAGATGGGAAGTGGTTCACCACTTTGTGATCTTGGCGTAGAGTGCCAGTTGGTGGAACTGGTAACCTGAAAATCTGTCACATAATGCCGTTTGGTTTGAGAATAACATCCTTTTCAGTGAATATCTTCCTTATTTCAATAAATGCCAAACCACATTTTGCATGTAGTACAACAGAGCGGCGCATTAAAGAGCTTATCGTTCGCTAGAAACATTTGTTTAGGTGCATACTGTCTGTATACGTATACAAACACATACACCTTCATTGCTGGTATTTACATTTTGCATACCCCAGTTTTATGAAAATTTGGGCTAAAAATAAATTATGTTTAGTTCTTCTCTGTTTGTGATGTGCTTCTTTTTTTTGTCATTTTAATTTCATCTAAAGCTCACAGTGAGATTCGCTTCTTGAAGCGGCATGAGGGTGAATCTGTCGTTCTTCCCTGTGAGATTGAACACAGGGACCCATCGCCCTTGGGAGTCTACCTGAAACGCACCTGGCTGAATCATAAAGAAGTGCTGTTCAAGTACACCAAGGAAGACTTTACAGTTGACAATTCTGCTGACAAAAGCCGCATTAGCGTCAGTGGAGACCCGAGCCTTTATTCTCTGAATATCACCATCTCTCAGCTGAACGCCAGCGACACAGACCGCTACTACTGCGAGTTTGTCGTGGAAAATCTTTCCTCTGCAGATGAAAAGATACCATCAAAGACGGAATTCTTCCTCCTTGTTGGTGCTGGTGAGTGTACTTTTTGATTTATTTTAGGTTTAGCATTAAACTACACTTACACTTTCCAAACCATATTACAGTGCTACGATGAAGCTTTTTTTCTTTGGGGATGTAAAAAGCGTAACATAGCGTCTCAGCAGTGCCTCAAACATCTTAAAAGTTTAACAGAGCAGTTCTGGTTGTTTGTTTTTTTCCTAAGTATGGCACATTTCCTCCTTAACATATCATGCCAGACTCATGCACATAATAAAATCAGATTTGGAACTTGATCCTTACTAGTGGCACCCATATCCATTATATCGTTTTTATTCCCTTTCCTTTTGGAGATGTCCCTGAGTCAGTGGACACTTATCCAGAGTATGTGATAGAGAGATGTGCTGGGGGTTCGGCGGTACTCCCCTGCCTCCCCCAACGTGGGGAAGGCTTGGCCGTGGAGGGGGTGATTCTAAAGAGGCAGAAGGGTCGGGGACCTGTAGAACTGCTGTACAACTCAAAGCAGCACCACAGCGGCAGCCGTTCTTCCTCCTTTTCTCAGTTCCCTGTTGAGAGGGTCCAGTTGTCCTCTGCGCCCGGCCCCGGCGGCATCACCTACAACCTCACCCTGCAGCAGCTGCAGCCAGAAGACAGTGCTTTGTACAGCTGCCAGCTGCTTCTGCACGGTCAACCCGATAGCAGTACCAGCCTAGGGAGACGTGTATTCTTTATTTCTGTACAAGGTGGGTCACATCACAGTGAGAATTTCTCACCAGGTGACTTCAGCTGACTGGTATTTGCTGTTCAAGATGAAACTTCTTTCCATACTAATTGTGAAAATTTCTAGCTTTTACTAACAAAGCTGCCACTGATGATGTAATCAATAACACTGTGTTGCTGTGGGGCTTTTACAGCCAGCAAAGCTTATGGTCTGTATTAGTTTCACATCAACAATGTTCCAATGTCTTTTGCCCTTTTCTTTCTCTGTAGGCATGTGAAAAACTGATAACACAAAGACAATAGCAGAAATTAATATATTGTGCATGTGAGATAAGTTTAATAAGGTGCTAACCAAATCAATCTGATAGCGCTAGTGATGAGAACAGGAATATTTCTGACTCATTTCCTTTGATGGTATCTGGTATTGAGGGGTTGTTTCTGAATGTAGTGTGAACTATATCCTTTAAGCTTATCTTCAATTTGGAAACAACTGAAAGCTTTTTGTTTTTTATTCTAATGAAGTCTTATTTTAAAGTTGTAATCATTTGTGTCATGATGTTCTACATTTCCCCCTCTGTAAACAGATATCCTGTAATCTTCAGCAGGTTTAGGGATGTGTACACTTTGTTTTTAAGGCTTTAAAGGTCATTGTGCTGCTTAGCATATCTCCTGCTTTTAATGTGCAAACCAAATCTTATCAGATGTTTGATAACATTTGCCTATTTATGAACATTTAGGGGATTTTTTTTTTTTTGGAGCTGTTTATCCTAAAGTTTGCAGAAGTTTCCACACTATCTGATATCCTTTTGAGGTATATTATTCAAACTGCAGCTTAAAACTAAGAAGGAAGTGACTTCTGATTCTGATTGTGTGTCTATGTTGAAGAAAGGGGAATGGTATGGAGTTTCACATTTTAAACACGCCTTCCTCTTTCTGCTTCTCCTCAGGTGGTCATTGGTGCGGTTGCTCCAGTTACTCCTCTCTGCTGTACGTTTTGTCATCAGCTGTGGGCGTTCTCCTCCTCCTCCTGCTCCTCACTGGATGTGTGTTATGTAAAGTGAGTGTCTTTTTTTGATTGTGATGTGCTACCTTGAGTATGCTCGTACACAGGGGCAAGAGAGTGAAATCTAACTGAAGCATTAGCACAAGCAGCACCTGTTTGTTAAGATCACGGCTGATCTGCAGCTCACCACAGAAACCACGCTGGTTTCACAACTTTGTGCAGCCAGTTATCAACATGTTTGTCTTAAAGTTCAGTGAAGAACACTTTCAAAAACCCTCTTCTTCTTCTTAGTTTAACAAATTTGTATCATTTACTTACATTATGTGCTTAAATTGGCCTTTATTTTTTCCAAGAAAGGGTCAGGTTAAGAGTTCCCACTAAGGATGTCGCCTTGAGAGAAAATGACAAACTTTGATTTTGACACAGGAAATTGAGAATGTGTGTTAAGTCTTTATTTTACTTCTCTTCCTCGCTCAATGATTGTCAGGGCAAAGCACGCCACAATGCGAAGTCACATAGTCCGGCCCCTATCTACGAGGAGATGAAGTCTCCCAGTCAAAAAGAGGCCCCTCTCCGTCTGAAGGACATAGGGTGCTCCGAGTACAGAGACAGCCCAGCGAAGAGATCCTCGTCAGAGAACCACTATGAAACTCCAAGAGCAGCTCTCAACAGCATCAAAACCTAGAGCGACACTCGCAACTCCAGTTAACACACAGAAGAAAATGTTGCAGTTGGACATTTGTGCCTGAACTTGGCTGGTGGGGGTCAGTTCACTTTCTGGTTTGGCGTAAATATTTTTCTGGCTATGTGCATCCTTTGTAATATTTTATTGACCTGCTGCAATAAAATCCATCTTGAAATTCAAAGCTGGTTTGTCGTGATGTGCGTGCGGAGGTTTTTTCTGCACACGTTTCATTTCATTTGTCATCTTGTTTTTGTTGAGTCCATCCATCACCCTTTAGGGGGTCTCCACAGTGGATCACTAGTATCCTCCTTTCAGTATACTGAGTCATCTGAGGTTTTCCTCATTTCTTCCTTCGTGGCATCTCCATATTCAGCATTCTTTATTCCATGTCTATGCTTTGCTTCAACTTTTCTTTTTCCTTTTCATACAATATTAACAACTAAATTAGCTCTTAGTCAAGTTTCCTGGTGAAACCACAATTGGCAGTGTTGATGTCTGACTAGTTCCCCTTCCAGAAAGCGTTCACATGGCACCGCAACAAATTCCTCTATCGCTGCCATGAGGCCCAGGAAGGGGGGGAAACCCAGCATGGCCTCAGGTCATTTAGTGCAAAGAGACAAACACGTACCTCAACTAAAGTGGAATCCTCCCTTTACTTATCTACTTTAAGAAGCTTAGCAGTTGGCTGTTTAAATATTCAACTCAGTAACCCAATTAGGCCCAAAGCAAGCACACAACAAACCCCCCATGAACTGACTATGTTACTATACTTGCAGAGAGGGAGAAACTCCACACAGACCAAAACTGATAATATCTCACACCTGCCCAGGGGTCAACACACACCACAATTGCAGGTGCACAACTCAAATTAACTATGCAAAGAAACAGCTAAAATTCAATCAAGCTCTGAGGGCTTTGATAGAGCAGCTGTGACCCAGCTGTGACCAGTGTCACTGTCACTGAAAACAAGCCACACCACCTCATGGACATCTGCAAAGAGACATGCCGCACAAAAAGGCTGAAAGGACAGCCAGGTGGAGGGGTTCATCAGATAATCTGTACCTCATGTGTCCTTTTGAACCGTAGCATTAAAACACACCGTTCTTCTTTTTCTGTGGGTCTGAATGGCGCTCTTCCTCATCACCTGAAGGGATTTTTTTTTGTGAGAAGGGGCCCCCTTACCAGAGAGGCACTCCAACAAGTATGCCATGTCTCTGGCTGGATGCAACAGACGCAGAAAAGCAAAGAGCATAAAGACCAATGGTGGTGAAGACAGATATTTAGTGAAACTTAGGTTTCACTCAGGTTCATAGAAGTGAAGTGTGGTCACATGTCTCAGTAATCTCTGTCTAATGCATTAAAGAGGGAAAGCAACACAAAGCAAACTGCAGCAGCTCTGGATTAAAAGCCAACTTTGTGAAACTGAGTTAACATTTTGTTCTTTAAAGTCTGGACGACTACAGTGTTAACCACTGTGTCTGCAGACACCAACGGTGCAGTGTACTGCTTATTTATTTCTGTGGTCTCTTCCTGCCTGCTGTTCTCAGAATGACTAGTACTGACAAGAAGTAATACAACAAGAAGTGATCATGAGCTGTAAACAGCTTTTCACCATAGTGCTGGTTTTTATTGTCGGGTGGTTTTGTCTTGCTCGTGCTATCCATGAATCCTACCATGTGGATTCATGGATTTTTTTTTCACATTCTGTCTCTCACAGTTGAAGTGTACCTCTGGTGCAAATTACTGACCTCTGTCATCATTTTAAGTGGGGGAACTTGCACAATCGGTGGCTGACTAAATACTTTTTTGCCCCACTGTAATGTCAATGCTACTAGCAAACCCCTGATATCACAAAGTGATTCACTGAAGAACCCCTCAAGAACCTTTCTGGGTATGCTACTTCTACTCCTACTACTTCTACTTAGAACCATTTTAATAATGATTACACAACAAAGTCATTCTTCGAACAATTGGTGGTGAAACTCTTCCATTAAGTTCTTGCAGTTATGTTCAACACATGAGTGTTTTTCAACGTTTGTGATGTTGGTTAGTTACACATTTCCTTTTGTTCGTGTCTTGAGGTTTGAACGTGGGCCCAACGAAGTTTCACTTTGCCTCAAATGTTCAAAGTCCTGATCCATTTGCTGTATACTCGCAGTTTATGTCAGTAGATTACCTTCTAGGCTTCAATTAGTGCTTTGCGGTGGTGTTACAGTGCCTGGCATGCCTTCGGGCTTTTGTCATCACACAAAGTGGGTTGGTAAATTTCTTTGTGCAGCTCAGGCCGGTATTTCGATATTTTGGTGTCAACTTTCAGTGGGAACTGTACGTGCAGCTGTGGTAATTTCTGAGCTGAGCCACAGGAAGTCACTTTCTTAAAGAGCTAGTGGATATTTTCTAACATTTCTTATAATATGATTTCAAAATATACCTTGAAGCCCACCGGCTATAGCGTCGTAAGAATTCACACACACGAACAACCGTCCAAACTTTTTTTGATCACCACAGCAATAACCAGCGGTGAAATTTTTATAAAATAGAAACCTGTTTTAGTTTTAAAAAGTTAAAGAAAGCAAAACTGTGATGATTGTAAAATGATATAAACCAAACATACATATATAACTGAAAGCGTTATTGCTTTTCAGAGCAGCTCTCAAGGCTTACCACATGGAACCATAAAGCACAACATGCTCGAAGTGGAAATTTTCAGTCTTCCTTCTCTTTTGTGGTATCCTCTTAGTGACCATCAGCCAACCTCTGGCTTCTTCATGGCTCTTACAGGCTCTGAAGCATACGCTTTACATCAGTTTCACAACAGCTATGAACCTTTCATTGCATGTTTGTGTACAAGTGTCTAATGACGAAGATACCTGTCACTGACGAAGACAGGAGACATTAAAAACAAAGCTTAGTTTCATGACGTGGTTTCAGTCAGTTACGAGGATGTTTGTCTTAAAGTTCAGTCAGAAACACTTTGAAAATCCGCTTCTTCTTGTTTGTTTAGTAAATTTTTATTAGTGCTGAAATACAGTATTTTTTCCCAGGTAAGTCACGTCAGAGTCAAGTAAGAGTTCCTGTTGAGGACGACATCTTGAGACAAACTTCGATATGGGAAATCGAGAGTGCGCGTTAACTCTGTTTTCCTCTTCTTTCAATGAAAGTGGAAAGTGCGCCACCATGTGAAGTGACATCCTCACACCTAAAAGGAGATGAAGTCTCCCAGTCAAACAGCAGCCCCCCTCCATCTGGAGGAAATGGTGTGCTCCAAGTTCAGAAGTGAAGTGAAGAAATCTAAATTGAAACTACAAAACCCAGAGAGTGCCTCTCATCTCAACACCATCATAAACTACAACAACTTGTCAACTCATCTGGTCCAAACAAATTGGACTCCAGTTAGCACGCAGAATCTTTCCATTATATATAATATGTTTTGAATCTGGTGCATATTGCCAGTTTGTAAACATGTTTGCATTTGGGTATTTCTTTAAAGACTTTATTATAAATGAGCAGTGAGCAAACTGAATCAAAGTTTCTATTGTAGTGATCACAAGTACAGCATGTCTTTGTCCCGTCTTCCTCCGCTCACCCCCAAACGGTAGCAACAGAAGGGACCCTTCCCTGAGCCTGGTTCTGCTGGAAGTTTCTTTGCTCATAGGGGGTCATATGGTTGTCAGGATTTTCTGTTTTCTTTGTATTATTCTAGTGTCTTTACCTTACAATATAAAGCGCCTTGAGGTAACTATACAAATAAAACTGAATTGAATTGAAGTATTACTGCAGTATGTTAAAGTAACACATTTCCAATGACTCTCAGAAGAAAAATGAAAATGAAAATGTTGCTGATAAACAAAAGACATACAAATGAAATTCTTGTACATTGATCAGAACCTTAAAAAAGATTTCCCTTGTGTTTTTTGACACCAAAGAAAGTAAGATGGTGCCTGTGATATGATGGAATTAACTGTAAATTAAATTATGGTGAAGTTTAGTACAGCAGTCTACAATGAATGTATGTGATAGGAAGCAATCACATACATTACTCTGCAACAGCCCCAATCCTACACAGCACTGGTTAGATGCTATCGCTGCAGTACTGTATAATATGGGGCTATTGCAGAATAATGTATGTGACAGCTTCCTAGGTCTGGCTAAATAAAATAAAGAATGTGAAAAAGCACTCAATGTCAGCGCTACTGTGGCTGCTACTATAATCGTCTCAATAGCAAACCTGCAAGCAAAAGCATGAAGGAACACTGAAGAACCTTTCTGGGTTTCCTTCGGGAGCTTCTTGTTATGTTCTAGGTTTTAGTAACTTTTTAATGTTTAAAGAGCTTAGCTTGTAATGTTAGTGCATGCTTCCTCTTATTTGCATCTTTAGGTTTGAATACAAGGCAAATTAATTTTCCCTTGGTTTAACTTCTGAGTCCTGATGCATTTACTATTTATACTGTGATAGTTTAGATCAGTGGATTTCCTCCAGAGCTTAATCAGTGCTTTGTGGTGGTGTAAAAGATATCCAGGATTGATTACTTGCTTTACCCGTGCACTAACTTTGTTTGCAGCTCAGGCTAGTAATACAACAATTTGATTTCTTCTTTTAGTTTAAATGTTTAGTGAAGCTGAAGAGTGATTGCGGTCATTTCTTGACCACGGCAGCCCTCTGCTACGTGCAAGCTGTCCCTGAAACAATCCAGCAGATAACTGTTGGCCACTTGGTTTTGACGTTCCATCTATGCCTGCATCCTAGCATCTTGCACTCTGCTGTTATGTTTTTTTATTTTTTAATATCAGCCACTTCTTGCTCCCCTTCTGCTTATTATCCATGCAGGGTCCACTATGTAGGGCAGTGGGTGTAGGGCCTAACAGAGTAAATGGTAATGGCATGGCCTGTACTTGTATAGCGCTTTACTTAGTCCCTAAGGACCCCAAAGCGCTTTACACATTCAGTAATCCACCCATACATTCACACACTGGTGATGGCAAGCTACATTGTAGCTGGGGCGCACTGACAGAGGCGAGGCTGCTGGGCACTGGCACCACCGGGCCCTCTGTCTTGCCCAAGGACACAACGACCGAGACTGTCGGAGCCGGGGCTCGAACCGGCAACCTTCCGATTACAAGACGAACTGCCAACTCTTGAGCCACGATCGCCCCAGAGGATGTTGCTTGGAGGATGAAGTCTGTTTCTGTTTCTGTCTCTATGGCCAATCCTTCTGATTAGTTAGGGCACACCAGGAGAGATTCACAGGTAACAATGATGCTGCCAGCTGATCCTGCACAGTCAACCCGATAGCAGTACCAACCTAGAGAGACTAGCATTGTGCATGTCTGTACGAGGTGGGTCACACCACAGTTTCTAGCTTTTCCGAACACTATCAATATCACTGGATGACTTTTCATTGATTGGACTCGGTGCTCTGAGGCTCTGAAGCACATGCTATGCATCATGTTCCCATTTCACCTTATTTGGCTGTGCAGTCAACTAATAACACGATCAAACTAAGACACATTAAAAAGAGATAAAATTCAAGTTTTACGTATGTTTTTAGATTTTATGTCTGAGTAAGTTTAATGAGATAGCAGCAGTGACTGGTGATATAAATTGGGAGATGGGGAATGGTATCTGATAGTGAGGAGTAGTAGCAGCGATGCCAAGTAAGGGTTAAAGAAGTGATGGAATAGTCTATAATAACTAATAACTACAATATTTTTTAGGTCATGACAGTATATGCAGCCATTAACTGTTACTCATGATTTGTCTTGATGTGATGAAATGTTCGCAAATGAATGAGAAATCATCTGTCATTCATAAATGAAATGTTTTGTAGGATTTGAAATTTTTTTTACTAGGTTAACTAACTATTAAAATTGAGCTGAAGCAACTGACAGCAGCACAGTGTCCGAGAAACTGAATCTTGCAGGATGTTCTGGCCTTGCGTCGCATAGTTGTTCCAGTTTCTCCTCTCTGCTGTGCACTTTGTCATCAGCTGTGGGAGTTCTCCTTCTCCTTTTCCTCATTAGATTTTTGGTGATGTATGCAAAAAGTGGCTTTCTGATTACAATGTGCTGCTTTGAATATACATAAGAACGCACGTGCACAGTGGAAGTGTAATAAGTAGCTGCTTGTTACGGTCATGCCTGCTCGGCAGCTCACCACAAAAACCACACAGGTTTCATGTGCATGCAGTTATCAGCATGTTTTCTTAAAGTTCAGTGAGGCATATTTTGAAACCCTCCTCTTCTTGCTTGTTTATTACATTCATATTAGTGATAAAATGCAGTCTTTTTTTTCAGGGTCAGGTCAGACTCAGGTTAAGCTTTTCTGAAGAGTTTCGGTTGAGGATGTGGTCTTGAGAAAATTTGACAAACTTTGATTTTAACACAGGAAATCAAGAGCGTGTGTTAACTCTGTTTGTACCCTTCACTGATTTTTGATTTTCCTCCACCCTTCCTCTCTCGATGACTGTAAGCGTGAAGCTCACCACCGTGCAGAGTAACATCCTGAACCCTCGATTTACCAGCAGGTGATCAAAGAGAAATGTCCCAACCCAAAACCGAGCCCCTCTCAAGTTAAAGGAAGTGGAGTCCTCTAAATAGCAAAGAAATCCTCGTCGAAGAACTCCTGTGAAACCCCGACACCGTCTCTCACCAGCTTGGATGAACTCAAACAACTTTAGCGAGCCCAAACATACATACAGGGAGTGCAGAATTATTAGGCAAGTTGTATTTTTGAGGAATAATTTTATTATTGAACAACAACCATGTTCTCAATGAACCCAAAAAACTCATTAATATCAAAGCTGAATGTTTTTGGAAGTAGTTTTTAGTTTGTTTTTAGTTTTAGCTATTTTAGGGGGATATCTGTGTGTGCAGGTGACTATTACTGTGCATAATTATTAGGCAGCTTAACAAAAAACAAATATATACCCATTTCAATTATTTATTTTTACCAGTGAAACCAATATAACATCTCCACATTCACAAATATACATTTCTGACATTCAAAAACAAAACAAAAACAAATCAGCGACCAATATAGCCACCTTTCTTTGCAAGGACACTCAAAAGCCTGCCATCCATGGATTCTGTCAGTGTTTTGATCTGTTCACCATCAACATTGCGTGCAGCAGCAACCACAGCCTCCCAGACACTGTTCAGAGAGGTGTACTGTTTTCCCTCCTTGTAAATCTCACATTTGATGATGGACCACAGGTTCTCAATGGGGTTCAGATCAGGTGAACAAGGAGGCCATGTCATTAGTTTTTCTTCTTTTATACCCTTTCTTGCCAGCCACGCTGTGGAGTACTTGGACGCATGTGATGGAGCATTGTCCTGCATGAAAATCATGTTTTTCTTGAAGGATGCAGACTTCTTCCTGTACCACTGCTTGAAGAAGGTGTCTTCCAGAAACTGGCAGTAGGACTGGGAGTTGAGCTTGACTCCATCCTCAACCCGAAAAGGCCCCACAAGCTCATCTTTGATGATACCAGCCCAAACCAGTACTCCACCTCCACCTTGCTGGCGTCTGAGTCGGACTGGAGCTCTCTGCCCTTTACCAATCCAGCCACGGGCCCATCCATCTGGCCCATCAAGACTCACTCGCATTTCATCAGTCCATAAAACCTTAGAAAAACCAGTCTTGAGATATTTCTTGGCCCAGTCTTGACGTTTCAGCTTGTGTGTCTTGTTCAGTGGTGGTCGTCTTTCAGCCTTTCTTACCTTGGCCACGTCTCTGAGTATTGCACACCTTGTGCTTTTGGGCACTCCAGTGATGTTGCAGCTCTGAAATATGGCCAAACTGGTGGCAAGTGGCAGCTTTCAAGCCTATACAGCTTGGAGTAAGACAACATGCATGAAGAGGATGAAGTGGACAAAATACTCATTTGCCCAATAATTCTGCACTCCCTTACAATAATTACTCAAAAAATTTACTTAATTACTCCCAGGAGAAAGTAATTAATTTCCATTACTCGTTACATTACTTTCATGTTACTGTAAAATAGCTGAAACGCATTGTCTCAAAATTACCGTTTATCAATACAAACCAACTCACTAGCTGGGCTCACGTCTTCATTTTAGGCGGGCAGCGTTTTTTTTAAGAGATAAAGGCGAATGGCTTAATCAAGAATTGAGCTGGGGTTTGGGGAAGGCCTCAATGGGGACTGGCAGCAGCTCCCAGGCCTGGCAGAGGGGATGGAAGGTGGAGCCCGAACATGAGAACAAACAGCTTGTAGAACTGGGTGGGTGATATATATATATGACCCGGAAGGGGTGTGTTTGGAGGCGAGGTCCCGCTCCTGAAACACAAATCCCTAGCCTAATCTAGAAGAACCAATTCTTGTAGATTCCCATCCCTACTCCCAGGCTCATAGACAAATGTATAACATTCATTTTGGAATTGAAATATTCCAATATTCCAATTCTTTTCAATTGATTTTTATCTTCTGTGGGTGGCATGAGTCTATTTCTTCAACCTCCTTAGACCCGAACTCTTCCATGGCATGTATTTTTAATTTCTCTTTGATATTTGGGCACGCTGGGCTCTGATGAATGTAAAAACAAAGAATTTCAATCTATACGAGTCTTTTTGGACTGTCAGGAAGACATCATGGACTTATTGGTGTTGCCGCATTTCTGTGGGTTTGGCTACAAACAAGGCATTTTGTTGCCTTGTACCTGTGACATGTGCAATGACAATAAAGTTGAATTCTATTCTATTCTATTCTATTCTAATAAAGCATGAACTTTCAAACATTGTGCATGGTTTTATATTTGTAATGCAATAGAGTTGTGGGTATTTTGTGATATTGTCTGATGTAAGCTTTTCAGTTGATTAAAAATAGACGTGCGAGACAGTTTGGCAATCTCTTGCTAAATATATGATAACAGTCCTACCTTCTAATAACACATATTTAAGAAATATTAAGGGCCTCCGTTTCAAATTGTGGTCAAGTCAGCCCACACGTGGAGAAGCAACAACCTCAGTTTGTATCTGAGGCCGTCTCTGCTGCTGCAACAACAGGAAACAACGTCTTCTCCCCTCCTCTCGTCTCACTGCACCCATGTCTTCCTCATTTTTATTTTTTATTTTTTCCATTGTGCTTTAGTAAACACCCCACTTTATAACAGCTGCTGGGGTCCCACACAATGAGGTTTATCAGACCAGTCGACAGCTGAGGCTGGTTCTGTTATAAGAGTGTGCGATCTACTGTTTGAATAAAATCTTTGTCAAATTTTGTGCGACGGTAGCTATTAGTACAAGCTCGAGCTAATTCAGTTTTGGTTGTTACACCAAAAATGAAAATTAGTCAAAACATTATATTATCAGTCATCAAATTTCACAACATTAAACAAGGCCTTGTAAGATTGCAAGGCCTGCGAGTATAACATATCACATGAAAGGACATGGAGAAAGCTTGCCCTTTGGTGCAGGGGTTGCTCTCTGTAAGTACTCTTGTTATGGCTGAGCTCAGCTCGTGAAAAACAAGCCCCAGTAGCAACTGACTCTGCAGAAAGTTGGCAACTTCTGCCTCGGATCCGTTTACCCCACTCTGTGGCTTTACAACTGTTCATAGCTGCAGTGCTGTCGTTCCCAATCACTTCCATTTTGTTATAATTCTGTTCCAAGCTGGAACCTGAGAGTGACCCATTGTTTCACAAATGTTTGTAGAAGCAGTCTGCATGCCTAGGTGCTTCATTTTATACACCTGTGGCCTTCGGAGTAACTGGAACACATGAATACAATGAATTGGAAAGCTGAGAGAAGACTCTGCAATATAGTGTAGGTCAGAGTTGCTAACAAACAAATAAGCAAATTAAAAAAGAAGAATTAGTGGTCAATGAAAATGATCTGTACTGGACTGAAAGTGGATGAAAAAGCAGCCACTGTCCAAAGAATTTCCTCTTCTTTCTTTTTTTTGACTTGTGTTTTACACTCAGAAAGCCGGGAGAACTATTCCACTAACCGCTTGGTTAGTTTTTACTTCCTTTTGTTTGTGTCTTGAGGTTTGAAGGTGGGGCTAATGAAGTTTCACATAGTTTCATTTTCAATTAATCTAGTTTTGAAGTCCATTTAAGAGTCCTGCCATCTATAATCTCATAATTCTCTCCAGATCTTATTTACTGCTTTGTGGTAGTGGACCAGATGTCTGGGATTCAGTACCTGGCTTACTCGTGGGCTTTTGTCATCACACAGACTGGTTTTGGTAAGTTTTTTTTTTTTTTTTTTTTTGCACAGCTCAGGCTGGCAGTTTGATCGTTTGCGTTTTTCTGTGAGGCTGAACCGAAAAGTCACTGAATAATTTCTGGGCTAAGCCACTTTTTAAAAGTCCTGATGGATAATCTCTTACATTTGTTATAATATGATGTTAGAATATACACTTTTCACTGCTGTTTACTGTTTATTTATATGTATGTACTGAATGTATACCATTGTATGGTATTACACAAGCCCAACTTTTTTGAAAATGCGCTTTTAAGTAAACAGAGAGTTAATTTATATAGTCCTTTTCAAGATGAGGAACAGTTACAAAGTGTTTTGCATAGGTATCAGTAAAAATCACCCAGGAAAGCGAAATGAACACACACAAACTGTGCAAAAGGTCACAAACCACAACCACAACCCAAATTTCTATTGAACAAAAGTTTTAAGCTACTTTTCAAAAGAGGCCACACAGTCACGGGTGCAAAGCGTGAGTGGTAAGTTGTTCTAAAGTTCTGGAGTGAAGTTTCGTCCCTGTATGTAGAATCACAAGAAGGACCCTATCTGAGGGCCTAAGAACCCAGCTAGCTTTGGTCAGACGAGTAATAAAAAAGCGAGAGGAGACAGAGATAAATTACAAATATATTCGGGCTAAAAATAAATCACGTGTGGTTCTTCTCTGTTTGTGATGCCTTTCTTTTTTTTTCCTTTTTTAAAATTTTCATCAAGTTTGCAGTGAGATTCACTTCTTGAAGCAGTATGAGGGTGAATCCGTTGTTCTTCCCTGTGAGATTGAACAGAGGTACCCAGCGCCCCTGGGAGTCTCACTCAAACGATCCTGGCTGGTTGAAGAAGAAGTGCTGTTCAAGTACACCAAGGAAGACTTTACAGTTAAAAATTCTGCTGACAAAAGCCGCATTCGCGTCAGGGGAGACCCGAGCCTTCATTCTGTGAATATCACCATCTCTCAGCTGAACGCCAGCGACACAGATCGCTACTGCTGCGAGTTTGTCGTGGAAAATCTTTCCTCTGCAGATGACCGCATACGTGGAAAGATGGAATTCTTCCTCCTTGTTGGTGCTGGTGAGTGCAATTTTGTTTTTTATTCAAACTAGAGGGTTTTTTTGTTTATTTCCAGAACTGTTGAGTATAAAGGCAAAAATCTCTCTACTCTTTTCCAAAGTAAGTATGTGGTGCTGTTGTATTGGGAATTGGACTTGTTTGTCTAGCACATCAAATCAAGTCGACTCGTCAGCTTCGTTGTTGTGCTCATCAAGCCTTTCCTAAACCGTTTTTGCTTTGTGGCAACGGCACTTTATCCTTTTGAAAGAAGCCATAGCCACCAGGGAATATGTCCATGTCCATGAAAAGCTGTACATGGTCTGCAAAACCGCTTAGGCAGGTGGCACGTGTCAAAGTAACATCCTCATGGATGCCAAGACCCGAGGTTTCCCAGCAGAACATTGCCCAAAGCATCACATCGTCTCTGTCATGTTGCTTTCTTCTAATACTTCATCCTAGTGCCATGTGATGTAAATGAAAACGTGATTCAACAGACCAGGTCACCTTCTTCCATTGTGTCCAGTAATGATGCTTTAGTGATTTCAGCAGTCGACAGGGGCACTCTGACTGGTCTACACACAACCAGCATCGACTTTCTTTTTGGCCAGTTTGAGTTATAGTACCCGTCTCTTGGAGTACAAAGCATAAGACGGTGTCTCAAACATCTTGAAAGTTCAGGTCTGATTTTAATATTTGAGTTGCCCAAGTTTCTTCTCTTTTCATAGATGCAGTTTTTTTTATCAACTTTTTGCGTAAGAATTTGAAATTAAATATAAATTTGCTCATTAACACACGGTGCCAGATTCATACACACAGCAACAATATCAAAAGATGAATTAAAGTGTGAACCTAGCTTTTTAAAAGTTTAGGAAAAATCCTTACTGTTGGTACCCCTGTCTGTTACTTCACGTTGTTTGCCTTTCCCTCTGGAGATGGAGCTGAGGACAGAGGTCAGCGGACATGGAGGTGACAGAGATGTGTGCCTGGGGTTCAGCCATGCTCCCCTGCCTCCCCAAACATGGAGGAAGGCTTGGCTTGGGAGGGATGACTCTAAAGAGGCAGTCTTTCTCCTCTTTTTAGTTCCCAGAGGGTCCTGGATAACTTTTAATTGATTAGATCAGGTGCTACGGAGCACTTAAAGGCTCTAAAACATAACCCCTGTATTACAACAGCACCGTTTGCCTTTTTACAAGTTAGTCTGTGGGCATGTGGACAACTGACGAAACAAAGTCTGTAAATGACATCAAATGAGCCAGTGTTGTATGTGAGAGACAGCTTAAATAAGTAACTGTACAAATACGTCTGGTGACACTGCTGATATAAATGGGGATGTATGACTCATTGTCTCGAATAGTATACAGTAGTCAGGGATTTTTGTATCAGTGATGTGTGAGAGTTAACCTAATTATAAATAATGCAATAGACCTTTTGGATTGTAAAGAAATAAACATTCAATAATTGTTCAAAGATGCACTCCCCATTTTTCTTAATGTTATTACATTTTTGCAGATGGCAATAATGAATGAGAAATCATCTGTAACGTATTCACAAGTCAAATGTTTGTGAAGGAGTTTGTGTCGTTTTGAGATTTGGAGTATCAATCAAGAATTGTGCCAACTGTGCAACAAGTATGATGTTAGCACAGGGTCAGAGGTTCTGAACGTCTCTGTCTGGTTCCTCGTAGGATGCTTTGACCTTGTGCCTACAGGTGCTCAGTTTGGTGGCTCCAGTTACTCCTTTCTGGTGTACACTTTGTCATCAGCTGTGGTTTTTCTCCTTCTGCTCTTCACTGGATTTGTGGTGATTTCTAAAGTGAGTAGCTTTTTATGTGCCACTTTGAATATACATATATACACGAGGCAAGAGGTGGAAATGTGTCACAAGTATTTCCACCTACACTGCCTGTTTGTTGCCATCAAGATCCTCTGCAGCTAACCACAGAATCCCCCACTGGTTTCAAAACTTTGTGCAGCCAGTTGGCACCTTTGAGTTAAACCCCCTCCTCTTCTAGTTTATTTCAGGTTATTTGAGCGCTAATAAAATGGTATTACAGTCATGTCTGAGTTAGGTTAACACTTCTTCTTAAATTTCCACAGAGGATGCTGCATTGAGAGAAAATGATGCATTTTGATTTCAACACAGGAAATCGTGAGTGTATGTTAATTCTGTCTTTTTTCTCCTCCTTTCACAATGACTGTCAGTGCAAAGGATCTCAGAGTATGAAGTCACATGAAGCCGATGTCTACGAGGAAATGGGTAGGGCAACACCTCCCAGTCAAACACAAGCACCTGCCCATCAGAGGGAAATAACAGAAGCTTCCCAACAAAGTAAACTTCACCTGGGGAACCCCTATGAATTTCAAGAGGTGCTCTCATCAACATCATAAACTAGAGTGTCCAAAAACACTAAACTCCAGTTAGTGTGCAGAATTCTTATATCTTTTAAATCTCCTGCATATTGCTAGACAGCTTGCATTCTGACATTTTTTTTAACCTTATTATAAAATAACTTTGGCTGCTTTTGCTGTGATCATAGTGATTAAATGCTCTGTACATTACTGAATTTTATTCTGCACTCCGTTACATATCCCAGTATACATATCCTTTCCAGTTACTTAGCAGTTGTCTCAGATTGGAGTAGATAGTGGTAAGTTGATCCGTTTTAGCAGACAAAGAGCCAAATAATCTGTCAAAGGGCTTCGTTCTGGTGTGCGGTGACTCAACTTAGCAGAAAGCCTGAGTTGACAAAGGAAGTAGATAATCAGTGTTGCAATACTCGTTATCTCTAACTGAGGTTTTTAGGTTTTGTGAAGACAGACAACACAAAGATATACTGAACTTATCTTGTAGTACATTCAGTCACCTTTTTACACGTTAAACTGAACATTTGGGTTATATAACAGGAAGAAGGAATGAAGAATGCATGGTTACATTGTAACACTGGTTCTTTGAGTAAGTACACTAGCCAGTATAGGTGGAAGTAAGCGGCTACATATGGAATGTGAGTGAGTCTCTTCACTCAGAGAACCAGCATTACAATGTAACCATGCAATAATACAATGTAACATTTTGAAGGAAACCAGTAAGAAAATGTTAATGGAAAATAATCAGACGTGAATTGAATCTGGCGGGGTTTCATCTAAAATGAACACCACACCTAGCCCTGCACCAGTCCAGCACAGAGGGCTGCAAACATCACCACAACACAGAAAACTAAGCAGTTTATCCTAAAGCAAAATGAACAGCACAAAATTATATTTCAGCTAGCTCTGAAAAAAAGATAGAAATCTGTACTTGTTGCAGGGAGAAATGTTTCATCACTCATCCAACTGATTTCTTCAGTCTCAGTTGACCGCAGGTTTCCCAGCTTTATAAACCGAGCAGTTGCATAACATTCAAAACTAGCATCATTGCCTAACAATAAGCCATTTTTGCTTTTATTAATTTGAAACCGTCATGACCGTTAGTGTTGTCATCAATATAGTTAAATATAATAAATATAGTTCATGCAAACAGTCATGGCAAATTACCTGTTAACAATGAGAAACTGTTGTGGCTCAATTTTTGGCAGTTGTGCTGATTTTGATTGTTTTGCAACTTCATCTACACAACTGTACTGTTTATAGGATTGAGGACACTTGCGATGAAAGGAAATTCTAACACGAATCAGAAATTTTACCGTCGTTGGGACAAGGTCGGTGAATACTCACTTCTCACCAATTGTGTCATGTGTTAATATGTCATTTTTTTTACATGCTGCATCGTACTGTTTTCTAAATGTGTTTATTTGCTGTGGTTTACTGTAGCTACCACTGTTTCACTTACTATCCCAGATTTGTTTGTGTGAGCATTGTGTTGCAGTTTGCATTAAAGTCATTTTAAAGCAAATGCAGTCTCAGTTTTTTTTTTTTACTATGTTGCAGGTTTAAATGTTGTTTATTCCTTTGATCATACATTTGTTCTGAGACTCCAAAGCCTGATTTCTTTTTTTAATAGCAGTTGGGCTAAATCAGGTGGCGGTGGGCTTTTTTCTTTTGTTTTATCACTTAAAAAATACATTGCTATGAACATTTGTCTCTGTATGGTGCTATTAAGTTACGTAGCAGTCATCAGTTAGTGAGTGTCATTTAATTGTAGGTTTACTGGCTTTAGCTACTGGCACCAGCTAAACTAACTGTGTGTGTACAGACAGCCCTATAAAGACACAGTCAGTGGTTTCCTCAGATCAGGAGAAGTGAAGTGAGGCTGTAGTGCCCAGAATGTGTTTGTTTCCAGTTACAATGAGTTATTTTGGTCTAAGTTTCACTTCATGTACAACGCTCACCTCTGGGAGGTGAGTCTGTCTAACCCATCACACTCCGTGAAGTCGTACATAAATTAAATGTTCTGAAGGATTTTACATCACTTTGACTTTCAGTCAAGAACTGAACCAAATTATTAACTAAGAAAATAATATTCAATTCAAGTTTATTTATATGGTGTCAAACCACAACAACAGTTATCTCAAAGTGTTTTATAATGCAAGGCAAAGACAGGCTGGTTCTTGTATAGTGCCTTAAACAACAACAGCCTCATTCACTTATTCATACAAGTATGTTTTGTCTGCACCTAAGTTCTAACATTTTCAGACATCCATACTCCAATGAATGTATCAGAGAGCGAACAGACAACCACCAAAGCTCCAATTAGTAGATGACCTGCTCTACCTCGTAAGCTACAGCCAACTCTGCAGTTTTAAGATTATTGGTAAAATAAATAAATACATAATAATAATAAAATAAAAATAATTAAACAAAATCTTAAAGATACAGTAATTTTTGAGATTATGTAATAGAAAAAAAATGATGTACTCATAACTATACAATGATTAGTGTGTGATTATGTGCTACAACAAATTGATGTGCTCATAAACTAAAAAAAAAGAATCCATTTAAAATACACAGGAAAGAGCGCCGGTCTGTGGAAGCTGCTATGTTGTCCTGCTATTTTAAATACAGCAGCTGAGACGGACACGTTTTGCCTGATCTTGTTTTATGTATCTAGCAAGAGATCGACCACTTACAGACCTATTGTACACCTTATACGTTTTTTTTTTTGTTTCTTTGGGGGGGGATTAAACTGCTTTCAAACTATGTATGATCATTTAAGAATTGTACATGCTTATTTTCATCCTCATCATCAGAGCTGTAACACATCAAAAGATGCCTAAACATTATTATTACTTACTTTGAGACATGCCACCCTTCCACCTCTGGACAGCTGACAAGTGGGCTAGACAATAACTTAAAACAGCTGGTTTTAAGTTATTGTTATTGGTGCTACATAAATAAAATTGAATTTAACTGAACTGAATGGAATGTCCAATGTTAGATCCACTTCAAAGAAAGTTTCACTAATATCAGCCAACAGCAGCGCTTACTAACAAACGTTCAGGATACCATCAAAAGCAGAAGTGAGCTTCTGCGACTTGTATTAGTTTTCACGCATTTCACCTGGCATTGCCAGCTGAGGTAAACAGCCGACTAACAGCCTGCATTTACAACAGATAAACTACCAAAACTACCACAGTGTGTTTTTCCCTACAGCAGCCACTGTAACTAGGATTATGCAATTAAATTGGAAGGGGTAAGAAACCAGAATTCAGTTGGCTGCAATCGAAAGGTGCTGAGATTTTACACATTGTACCTTCAACATAGCTCTTGGCTGTTACTTTGGAGCATTATAAAAATGTTCACCAGACCTTAAAATCTGCACGTATGGAATCACAAGTAAAATATGCTAAAAACAGCTTTAAAAGTTTGATTTTAGTTGCCCCCCAAAAAGCTTTTTTTCCCCTTCTACTATTAAAAAAAACATACAATCAAACAAAGAAAAAAAAAACAAAAAAAACAGGACAAGATACAAAATAACAGACAAGAAAATTTGCAGTTTATTAATATAGTCCGAAAGAAGTTCCATGGAAACATTTTTTTTTTCTTCGGTGCATGTCTTTAACAATCACATTCTATGAGGAGAAAAAAAAGAACAACATTAAAAGCCACAACTTTGTATTTCAGTTACAGACAATTTCACTTTTTTTTTTCTTCAAAGTAAAGAGAAAGGCAAAGGCAAAGTACCCCCACTCCCACAACCCACCCGCCGTCCTCCCCTTAAAAAAAAAAAAAACAGACAGCCTTAAAAGTAACGGGCTTCTTTTTGTTTTTTCCTCAGTACAACCCACAGTGCTTTAGCAGAAGGATAAGCGCTCATTGGTTAAGGATTACACAGCATGACAACGCAATGTAAAATTTTGCTAAAACATTAGATGACAATGGGTGGGATGGGAGTGGAAGAAATTTCAGCAAAAAACACACACACAAAAATGAAAACCCTCCATCAAACCCTGAACCCCAGAGTCTGAGTCGACAAACGCCGCAGTACAGCAGCAGGGTTTGGACTCCTCCCTCCCACTTGTGCATAGATCATGATCCATTAAAAACCAGCTTTATTCCTCCTCTTCAACATGCCTCTGAAAACCATCTGTTACATGTTAAGAAATCTCTCAGCTATTGAATACCTGTCACAGGAACTGACATGTTAACAGGCAGGAGAGATGATTTTAAAACAAACAAACAAAGAGTGTCTTGCACGTGCTCCTGAACTACAGGATGGAAACTCAAAGTCAAAACATACAAATGCATTTTCCTGTCACTGTCATAATGACAATCAAACCACTGATCGCGTTTAAATGTAAAGCAATTTCTACTTCAAATTTCACATGTAAAGCGCTCCACTTTTCTCAAAGTTGATTCTTAGTCTTATTTGGTAAATATGTGACTTGCTACGAACATTTTTTGTTGTTTTAAAGAAACAATGGTACTCTCTATATTCTGTTAAACTCATAAACTTCAGTGCTTTCTTGGAGTTTAATAGTTCTCAGTTGCTTATTTTCACACGAACATCAAACCTAGAAATGATGGAGTTGGTATCTGGAACCCTGGCCTTCCTGAGACAAAATCCACATCTTTTTTTTTTTTAAATGAGTGTGCAAGATAGTGAGTAAACTGCGTTGCAGTATTACAGAAAACATAAAATCACCATGTAACACATACAGAGATAGTCCATCGATACTAAAAGAGAAATTAAAAATTGAAATATGACAACACTGATCAATCCCAGAGTTCTGAAAGTAGCATAAATCTTTTTGCAAGATTTTCATGTCCATATTTGATGGAAGATGAAATTTGTCCTTAAAAACAAAAAACGAAACCAAAAAACATTCCTGTTTCCTTGAACTCCGATAAATGAAATGCTTTGTAAACGACAGGTGGCTTTTGCAAAATAAAAAAAGAAAAGATAGGCACCTCTGAAATGAGTCTTATAACAAACTCACCTCCCACACTTTATCCCTTTCCGTCTCTTCATGAAGTTAAAATCGGGATTACTAGTCCTTCTACAGCTATCTATGGCCACAGTTCTTTGTTTTGTTTTTGTTACTCTTTTTTTTTCCTTTTATCATTTTTTTTTTTGCACATTTTTCTTTTTTAATTTTTTTTTCCTATTTCCTTTTTTATATAATTGGAACAAAATGGTGCAATACTCAAGATAATCCTTGTATTGGATTATTCCACAATAAAAGCCACTATAAGGTAGATAAACTTTTTACAGAATGGAAAAACAAAGTCCTTGAGTAAACATGTACACATGAATTGTCACCATCGCCCCTCCGTACTTAGACTCGTTTAACTACGATTAGCTGAGTGAGGGGTAGAAGACACTCAGTGCAACGTTAGAAGATAACAACGTCTATCAGAATAGTTTTTGACAGATCATCAACAATAACAACAACGAAAAAAAGAAGATATAAACAGACACAAAATATAACGTACTGAGTGGAACATAACAGCAGGCCACGTGCCCTGTACACAGTTTCTTGAGCACACATTCATACAAACATCTGACTTTCAAGCACACATCTAAGATGACTTTGTTTTTTTCAAAGATTTTGTATTTGTAACTTAATGCAATACACATCTGGTGTTCTCTAAAAGCCCCTAAGTGTACCTGTCAGATGGAAAGAACAAAAAAATAATAATTACTGACTTCACATTATGTTATTGGCGTTCAATGATTCAAGTATTTCTGTTCAATGTTTTGTTTTGTTTTGATATGTTTGTGATTTCTTTTCTTTTTTTTTTTAATCAACTGGGTAAAATATGCATTAAACCAGGTGATTCAGGTTGGGCTTTTAGGCAGCCTAATTAACAAACAAATAACACACATATACAGTACAAACACTTCATAGTACTGTAATATGTCATCAAAACCAGAACGTGCATATCTGACTCCGTACAAGAAAGACTTTGCTTTCGATCAGTCAAGTATCAGTTTATACCCGACCCAAATTCTTTCCTTTGTCTCACTTATTTGCGGGGAAAATACATATTGCTCATTTTCAGCTGTGTTAAACCAAGACCTTTCAAACTAAAATGAAAGTTTCAGAGGTTACGATCCAAGAAGTCTGAAGAGGTGATACCACACACCGTACTCACAGTATATATATATATAGATATATATATTTATATGTAGTGTATACATATACTGCTATCTAGAACAGAGCTGTAGAGAGGAGAGCCTCTCGATGCTGGTGCAGCATGGGAAACCCCCTTCACTGTCAGGGTTCTCCAGTTAGTACAGGATGCTGGGAGGTCCTCGGCTATTGGGTCTGTCTGAGCTTGGATCAAGGCAGTTACAGAAACAGGCAATAGTGATTTTTGCTTGTGTGCTGCAGGACTGAAAGTCCTGAAAGGTAGCCTTTTCCCGTTTTCTTATTTTTATTTTTTTTTTAATATATATTTTTTAAGCTTTTTTTTTTGTTTTTTTGTTTCATTTTTAAGACTTTGTACCTCTTGAAATGTGCCTCTCTGCTCCTGCTGATGCAGAATCAGAGAGTGAGGCTGATACAGTGGGCCCAAGCCACCTGGGTCTGTGGAAATGTACAGTTCAGTGGGCCTGCTTTGAGCAGGGCACAAACGTAAAACGAGATAAATACAGCATCCACAAAAAAAGGCACCCCAGCCACCGCTCTGCTCCTTTAGATGTTGGTAGCAGAGGCTGATGACCAGAGACGTTTCAGCTAGAAGTGCAGAGCTTTTAACATATTATAGATCTTTTTTTTTCCATTTAGATTTTTTAGCATTTTTAAGATTTTTATGTCAAACTTCATAAAAATGACGTTAAAATGCAATTTCATTTTTGGTTTTAAAAAAATATGTACCCGGGATTACCCATCATCAACTGTGCACTGTAGCAAACCGGAACCCCCAACTGAGTAAAGATTTTCTCCTTAGCTTGGGGCATTCCCCACAAAAGCATAAAAAAAAAATCTCAGTCGCTTCAGGGTGTGATGCTGCCGCCCTTTTGTTTGATCCCTCCTGTCCCCCCCTACACCCTCTGCAAAGGTCATCAAAGCTCCTCCAAACAGGGAACAGAAGTGCTCTCTATAAATATACAGTATGACACAGCAAATTTATATTGGCACAATACATTGGCATCTTTTTACATGCAATAATGTCTCCCCAAACAATAACAAGAGGCCATCTTTTTGGGAAGAGGATTCAATGCGAGCCTCTTCCCCCCAACAATAAGGATTCAGTTTCGAGGCATGAGGTCTGTACGTCCTGCTGCGTGCAGATGGCCTTCGAAGTTTTAGACTTTGCTCTCACAGTAGAAAGGACAGATACGGAGAGCTGCATCTCATACTTTGTATCATCAACTCCCCTACCCTGAGATCAAGCTGGACAGAAGCGTCTTCAGCTCAGAGAGAAAGGCCGACCTTTTGATAAAGTGTTCTAACTTTTAGATACATGACAGTGTTCTGGTGGCTGAGCCTGACTTTACAGAAACTGCGGCCAGTTTGAAGTGCTGACAGGAGCGCGTGGGGGACAATTGTTAGGATATGCCAAGCTCTGGGAGGAGTGCTCATTCCCAAGACAGCTTTGGCGTGCTGTAAAGGGCCCCAGCCTCTCGTCTTTTTGCATAGAAACAGATATGAGGGCCTGTAGGTGCTTGGTCAGGGGAGGGCTACTGGGTCTTCTTGTGGTGGAGGAGGAGAGGAGGTCATAGCATAGCAGCTAGGCAAAGGGCAAGGGGGGACAGCCTGCGGGCAGGTGGAGCAGCTTGGAGCGGCAAACACCCACATCCCCCGTCTGAGACACCTTTTTTTTTTTTCTTACACATCTCAAGATACTACCTGGAAGTACTACAGAATACTGTCAAACGAAGAAAGCATGATCAGTTAAAAACAAATAGACAATCATTAACGGTCTGTAGTATTGATCCTCATTTTGCATTCAATACACAGGATGAACATACAGAGGCACCTCTGACCAAAGTGTTTCTGCATATGAACAGTGAAGGGCTAGTTCAGCAGCCAGTACTTTGTAGACCACTGCATGTAGATAAAAATAACAATATAACACACTGGAAAAAAAAAAAAAAGTCAAATGATCTTTTCCAAAAAATACAAAGTACACTGGCAAAAATTCCAGAAATATGACTATTACATCTTCCAGCTAAAGTGATCTTTGTGTCAAAGAACTGAGAGATGGGAGGTGGGGGAGTGGGCCCCTGTTGGAGATGCCGTGTGTGCGGCAGAGAGCCGTGATTGGCCAGTCCCGGAGGATCCGTTTTTCACGCCAGACTGAGAGACGGTCAAGTGGAGCCCAGGAGGAAGTGCTGCGCTGTGGGGCTGCCGCTCGACATCCAGAGGACCACAGCAAAGAGGCACTCAGTGGACACTCCCCCACCTCACCCCACTCTGACTCAACCACCGACTGACCGGATTGGCTGTCCAGCGGGTGTCAGAGACCACTGACACTGCAAAGTCTAGAGCCTCCAAAGAGAGCAAGGATAACAATTTTTGGAGTAACAGTGATAATCACGTTGATATAGTTCAAAGAAGGGGAAAAAACCAAGAGTGAAGTTTTTCCCCCCCAAAAGTCCAATGGTACAGTTCAGTTTTGTTTCCCTTCAGCCTGCTACCAGAGGAACAACGCCAGACACGTTTCCATGGAATAGATACAGTACATAAAAGAGCAGTACTTTTTTTGTGTTGTTTTCATCGTTTTTGCTGCTCCTTTTTGATTTATTGGATTGCAGTTGAAGCGATTTGCTCTTCATAAGTGCTATGATAAAACCCTTAGAACTCAAAAAAAAATCTTAGTCTCTTCTGTTTGTACAGTACCAAACGCAAGGAACACTCGTAGGTCTACTGCATTAGGAGAAACCCCTCTTATTTGGTATTGTGCCAGATGCCCAGAACCATCCAATCCCGCTGTGGTTTCAGTCTCTGTTGGGTGTGGCTGTGGCACGCAGAGAGGAAGTGTGCATTGTTGTGTACCCCAGTGTCACTTTTTAGTACAATTTGCTGCATACACAGTTCAACAGCTGCTTCTTCCTCTTTGCAGAATTTTCCCAACAGTTTCAAGGGGACTGGTGGTCTGGAGGGAATCCAAGTTTTGAAAAATGGGGGTAAGGTGGGTTTTTTTGTTTTTTTTTTGAAGTTCCAAAGTCTTTTTGCTGAAATCAGCAACATTCAAAACATAAAAGACAAACAAGAAAACAAAAATATTAGACAAACCAGCTCCGGTGGACATCGACTGTGGACGGAAGAAAGGTCTATGGTGTATATTGCACAATGTAACTGTCACTTGAAAGTAGAATTGAGGTTTTTTTCCTCCGAAAATTGGCCGACCATAAAGGCCGCTGGGCTTCATAACAAATCTGTCATTAGAAAATTCGACAAAGCACCAGAAAGCAACTGGGTTCCGATTTTAAAGGTGACCAGAAGGATCCGGGCTCACAGAGGTCAATGATTAGGTGCCACCGGACATACATATTCATAAGGAAATGGACAAACGCAGCAAGGCTGACAAATAATCTTCTCTCAGCTTATTCGTTGTGATGGGTGTCAAAACTTTTGCTTGGATTTAGGCCTACCAAAGAAACAAAACAAAAACAACAAAAAAACAACTGTGTCAATCCCTTTAAGACAAATTAAAATAATACGTAGATGATTGGTAGTGCCAGTCACGTGGCGTGGCCAGGCCTTCTTACTGCCCGGCGACAAAGTCAGTCACCAGTTGTGTCCTGTACCGCTCGCTGGCTCAGAGGTGAAACTGTGCAAGATTTCAGCTTTTTCTTCAGTTACAAAACAAAAAAAAGAACAAAAAACAAAGACGGCTTGGGAAGGACCTGGGCCAGAGAGCACTTAAGGCTAATATTAGTGCTGAGAAACAAACATTAACATAACTAGTAAAGGTCTTTGAACAACATCATTGGCCATGGATATGCTGGGAATGGTTGTTGTAAGTCTTATTTTGGGATGATTTTTTTTATTTGTTTTTAGGAGGGAAAAGGAAAGTCTCAGATGGCAGCTTTGATTGCTTCTCCTAAAAAGAAATCCTCCCACAGAATGCCATGAATACTTATGGAAAAACTAATAAAACAGTTAAAAGGTTTCTTTGTGTTGTGTCTCACTTCAGTTTTTTTTTTTTTTTTTTTAATATAATGCATTTTAAAAAATACCAAGAGGACAAAAAGGGCTGTTTTCCCTCAAAAACAAAACAAAAAACGGCAAACCAAATGAGAAAGGGACCAAAGTAAAACAAAAGGACTGGGGTCTGCAGTCTGTGGTAATGACCCCAACCTTCTGATTTACAATTCACAGTTCAAACAGTTCAAATTGATACTGATTATCACCACATGATTTGCTTGGGTTTTGCTCCTGTTCACATTGATTTTTTTTTTTTCTTTTCTTAATCCACCCCACCCTCCACCAATGGCTTACATGACATGGTGGCGGTGAGTTAGTTGGTTGGTTGGTTAGTGTGTTGTGGCATCATCCTACATGGACTCCCCACTCAGCAGATCTCCAGGCAGCAGGGTGTTAATAGGGGTGGGGCTCCCAATCACGCGTGCATCCTCTCCACTGGGCGGACCCCACAGGCTGGAGTACTGAGGCACACCGCCCCACAGCAGGTCGCCTCCGCTGGCCTTGCCTCCGCCGGTGCTGCTGCTCCACTGGCCAATTGAGTGGGACTGCGCTGCCCCGCCCATTCGGTTTTGATTGGTTCCCGGGTTGGCCTGCCAGCTCGTGGTGTTTGCCCCCAGCGACTGGCCTTGTGCAAAAAAGCGGTTCACTTCCTCCTCGCCAGCAAACTCCGCCAGGATTGTGGTATTTCCGAGCACGCACCTTAACGCACAGAAGAAGAAGAAAAAAAAAAATTATGAATGGTTTTTACGATCAGGAGCAAACCAGACATGACAGATGATTGCTTTTAATGTTATTCAATTGTTTTTGTGCTTAATGCCAACATTACACTGTAACCACATTTAATGCTGCTGATAATGAAAAGTGGGTCACAAGGCTTGTATTTTGTTTCCATGGCAACAAACTATTAGCTAAACCGAATCAGGGAACTCTCATGAGACTCACAGAAATAACAACGTGAGCGTGCAGCCTAAACACGTGTCTCCACACTGCTCTTTTCCCATGATGAACTAATTATCACAACAATCTCTGTAATTTTGCAATACATCTGACCACGGTGTGACTCCCCACCCCCATGTGACTGTCCCAGACACAAAAATAACATTGCTTGGAATTATTGAGAATGTTGAACTGTTCTATTCATGAGAAAAGATACTAAAGAAATCAGGAACACTGTGTTTTCCCCAAGCATTTGTCTTTTTTTTCACTGTTATATTGCCTCAGTAAAAAGTGCCCTTTTCCCCCGTTTTTAAGTCCACTTTTGCTGATGTAAGAGACTTGTGCTAACGCTTACATGTGCAGGGACTTCTGGGCCTTGGCAGCCTCGTCCTTGGAGCTGTAGCGCACCACAGCATTCCCCTGGGTCAGGTTGAGATGGAATGTGATCAAGGGGCCGTGCTGCATACACAGGGTCCGCAGAGTTGAACCATCAATCTGCAGCAAAGAACAAGACATTAGCACACTAAAGTTGCAGTCACAACTATCTTACCATTTTATCTCAAACACAGTCTACCTTCTGTTTTTATTCCTTTTGCTTTGTTTCTTTTGTCATTGCAACTATATAAAAGGTTACACCAGCAGAAATCTACAACTGCAGATTCAAATTTGAGCGGACTAAACTCGAATTCCTTATAATGGCCCAAGGTATCAGTGAAAAACTAGCAAAAAAAAAAAAGAAAAGGAAAGAAAAAAAAAGAAAAAAAGAAAAGCATACGCACTTGTGGGGTGAGATTCCTCAGCACCAGCCAGCTGCTGGTTCTGTTGGAGCTGTCTGTACTCCATGTGGTTCCCTCTGTAACACGGATGCAGACAGAGTTAAAAATTAAGAGTTTTCTTGGAATAATGATTTGCAGAAATACTTTCATTACAAGTTATTTGACTCAATGTCAAAACTGAATCTTGGTCAGGCACAGGCACGCATTGCAAGAAGCCTAGATGGCTTCTTTCTAAAGAAAGATAAAGTGAGTGTGTATCAATGTGACAGTGCCCTTCTAACAGAAAGAGAAAAATAGCTGTATTCAACATACAACACTCTCTGATATTATGAGACTTTTTCCAGAGCCCTGAGACTCTGGGCCTTGAAGTCTAAGAGCTCAACTACTAAGGAAAACATGACACCAGTTGCTATCTATTCCACACACTAAATTTATTTCCTCTTTGCTGCATAAAGTATAGATCTGTCATGTCAAAACGAGGTCACGCGAAAGCTGGTAAACCTCAAGATGTCAGTTTGGCAGGGTGTGTTCAGGCAACCTTTACAATACCAAGAGTTGGGTTGTGCTAAGTCGCAGCTGTGAACACCACACCTATGCATAGGCAACCATGTCTGTGGCTTGCGTGTAATACATCATAGAGATGTATTCGCCTGTATTCGTGGTCACGGCAATCTGCTCAAATGTCCTGATTTGTCCTCTGTAAATTACAGGCACTGTACGCAGCTTAAGCTCAGCAATTTCAAAGAAATTGTTAGAAGCAACCTGATATTTATTTGTTCATGAAGTAAATAGCCAATATTGCAGTTATGATGATGATACACTGTTCTTTAAAAAAGCAGTTTAACCCACATGATGATCATTAACTAAAGCTGAAATGAAAATGAAATCTAAAACTGGGCATTAAAAACCATTTTAGCCACCTGAAATAAATATAAATGAGACTTCAGAAAAAAAAGAAAATAAGAAAATTACTTGTAAAGTGTGTCATTAAAAAATAAAAAAGGAATAATGTCTTTACTTTATGTTACTATAATCAAATTTATAAACGCAACCAGTCTGAGCAGGCTTTGGGGAATCTGGTTATTGAGACTGTCTACATGACTGTGTTTGTATAGCTTGAAAAGAAACATCATATCGTTATAAACTTTCTAAATCACACAATCTGACTCTTCCTCGTGTAGTAAAAACAAAACTAAAACTAACACCGAATAAAAACTAAACTAAAACTAGACACAATAGATACTGAAATGAGAAATCTCACTCAGGAAACTCATTGAAACTAAAGTCAATTCAAAACAGAACGACACAAAATAAAAACAAGAACTGAAGAAAAATGTAAAGTGGAGTAATCACACACCTGAAGTGCCTGAATCACACACTAAACTGTCAATACTGGTGTTTTTTTTCTCTTTTTCCAATAGTATGCTTATTTTCAATAAAAACTCAGTGATGACGTATCAGATAGTTTCACATCACTATTTCTGATAAAAAGAAATTGAGTGCTCACCAGAGGAGTATGAGCCACTCCAGCCTTGAGACAGACCCAGCGAATTGCCTCCCCAGGTAGAGGAGGGCTTGGTGTTAGTGAGGCCTGGCGGAGGCCGTGATGGGGCTGTGGTGCTGCGTGGCCCCTGTGGGACTTTCCAAAGCTCGTGGGACAGAGAAGCTTGGCTCTGAGAGATGGGCCCTGGGGACCAAGTGGATTTCATGTCAGACAGTTTACCTGTACATGGAGAGCAGAAACAGAGAAAGAGAAAGAGGATACTGTTAAAAAATGTTTTTTAATGTATTTATTTTTTTTATATGTAATATGACCGTTCAACTGGATCATCTGGAACTTCTTTATAGTAGCTTCAAAATGTGGAAATGAACAGCAAAACAAGCCACAAACCCACCTGTCTTCAATTACACCATACTTTGCAAAAATGTCTACAAATAAAAACTTCAAATATCCTTTTTTAAGATTCATGAACACATAGGGTGTGTACCAATGTCACGACCAGTTAGGTGAGGCTTGTTTTTTTTTGTGGGTTTGGTCAAAGAGTTTTGGTAAAGGATGTTTAAGGCGCTGAAGGAACAGGTTTTTAGGTGTGACTGAGGTAAGGACATGTATAAATAAAGTTCAGAGGTTAAGTAAGGTTGAAGATAAGGAGAATTTCTCCATTTGGGCAAGGAAAGGTCAGCAGGTCCACACATGAGTGGGAATACGTGGGATGTGTACCTGAGGCATCTCCATCACAGGACGACAGTCTGAAAGATCTAGAGTAGCCACTGACGGGCCAGTCGCTGCTGATTGGAGGCAAAGAGCCATTCTGAAGTGGAGAAGCTGTGGCTATATGGTTGTAGAGAACAGTGTGGTGAGCAGACACAAACCCCCAAAAAGGTTAATTTCATATATGCTGTGCAGCATGATGGTGGGGGTCTGTGGTGAAGCAGATATGGTAGCATGGATAGGCTTGTGGAAGTGGTTACTAACGTATATTCATCTAACTTTACAAAGCGCGACTTTTCGGTGGGGCTATCGGTCGTACTGATATTTGGGCCCTTGTCTGTTGTCATACCTCCATTCCTGTCTCGCAGCAGGTAACGGTTGACGTCGTGGATGTTGGTGTTGATGGTGGGACCGCTGGGGACGCTGCCAGGGGTCATATTGGGGTCATTCTCGGGGTCGATGTTCTGAAGGCCTTTCCATGGCACCCCTGGGCAGAACTCTAAAACACACGCACACAATAAAGGACTGCTAAAACTTCAAGGTTAGATGTACACAAAGGTGTGAAGCGAGGTGTTACGCTGAATTATACTTGGTGCACTGCAACTGCAGCAACTGGGGTGCGTGAGATGAATTGCAAGAGGGCTTGCAGATAGAGGTCCACTCTGGACAGGCTAAGTTTAGCAGTAATACTGTTTAGCCTACTTTATATAAGAGCTGCCATGTAAATGTGTAAAATGGTATTGTGGTGAACCAACCTGATCTAATGCTATGCTTCGTATTTAAATCTTCCTCTGAATTTTGTAGACTGAATAGCTGCTTCCTTAGCAGCAGCCTTAATTGATGCAATTAAGCAATTACGACATAAGAAAAGTACTGTTTGTATTTTATTAGTCCAGTGAGATTGTACTGCGTTCTAGATAAACACCCGACATGTTCATAAATGCCTTTGTATCCAAAGATTCAGAGACTTTTTCACACAATTTAAAGAAAAACACCTGTCTGTTCTACACCTTTATACCTCTGCATCTCATTCTCACCTGGGGGCCAGTTAATGTTGGTCCCATTGGAGATCTTTTCACTGGGACTCTTGCCCTGGCCCCAGTCAGGGGGCACGAGGGGGCTGGTGGGAGACTCAGAGCTGGAGATTAGATTGTAAGGGCTGTATGAGTCCTCCAGCTGAGGAGGCTTCCCAGGAGGGACCAGGGTAGAGGCAGCAGATATGGCACCTGAAACACACAAGGAAAAAGTAAAAAAGTCACCTGAACCTAGTCCAACTTAGTAGGAAAATATACACATTTTTGCAAGTATTAATATTATAAATGCACATTTAACACCACCCTAAAAATGGTGTCTACATTAAGTCTATTTTTAAGTCTACTGATGCTCCTATTGAGCTTCAGTAGACGTAAGATTAAGATCTTCAATAAACATTTCCATAGTGGGAGAAAAAAGATGAAACTATGAGCTAAGAATAACTGTTTGCAGTCCACAGATTGTTATCTACGTATAAGCTGGAAAACAGATCATGTGTATGAAATGCAGAACCTGACGAAATCTTAAATGCTAAAATGAAAGTAATGCAGTAGTTGACAAGTCTGCGTCAGTTAACTAGTTTCTCAAAACATTACAGAAATTGTTTTTATGGAAAGTAACTGACATCATTACTGAGTGCTTTGTGTACTTCAGTGGTTTCAAACTGACACAAATATAAGACTGCATTTGTCTTCTCGAAAATCACAGAAATGTCACAATTATATTCAAGGATGTGACTGCAACACCTGTCATTGTTATTGGGTGGAACTATGACACCTCAGACTCAGGGATTCTTAATGAGCTTGCAAACAGAACGTGCGAAAAAAAACAAACGCACAGTCGAAAGTCTTGCATGATACAAGTGGCAAAAAGCTACTGTCAGTTGTTGAGTTACTCATTGGGAAACAAGTCAACGAGTCCTAAGTGTGTTAGGAGGTGTGGCGTTTGCAATAGTGCCTTATAATCACTCCTCAACAAGTGAAGCATGCCTGCACAAAAATCTCAAGATTATTTTTAAAAAGGCGTTGGAAAGTATTTATGCAAAAAAACAACTTAACATTAAATGTCAGGCTGGTTTCATCTAACAATTTTCTCAAAGCCTCTACATTATGTGAGCATGCTTGTCTGTGTTATTGTGCAAAGTACCGTGCTTATTGAGGTTGTTCTCCAGATTTGAAGAGTTGCCAGAGAGGTTGTCCATGGAGTTGGAGTGTGTCCACTGGGACAGGCGGGATTGGGGCTGAGGGGGCTCCTTAAGGGACAGACCCCCAACCTCCATGCAGTTTACATTCATGTTTGGATTCAGTCCAGCTGAACACAAAACACAGGAATCTTTTGTTAATATTTGCACAAATAAAAACAAATATTTCAAACACACAACACAACGATACACTGTTTGATACATTGTGTTGCACATACAACTATAAGACAAAAGATGCAAGCATTTTGGCAATTGCACGATTTTTTTTTTTTTTTTTTTTTTTTTTAAAGAGTTGCTGATTTATTTTTACTTCACATGACACAAAATCAGGTGCTACACAGGCTGTAATACACAATGAGGGTTCTTCTTTTATTTCTGTGTCATGGGAAAATTTGAGTTTTAAACAAAGTGACCATAGTGTAGTTCTTTCAGCCCCGTGTTGTTGCTAGAGCAGACTCACAGAGAGGGTAGGTGCTGTAGGCGCTGGGCGACGACGGCGGCTCTTTGGTGTGCAGTGTATCGGCAAGGCTCGGAGCCTGGTGAGTGCCTGTGAAGGGGTCCAGGGTTGATTTGCCAGAGCCGGGGCCTCCGGCGGGGCCACCGGGGGGATGCAGACCAGTGGAGGAGGAAGAAGAAGAGGAATGAGAGGGAAGTTGTTGCTGCTTCATCAGCAGCGCTTGGTACAGCTGACGCTGGTGCTGCTGGATCTGCTGCTGCATGTTGGTGATTGTACGTGCAACCTGGGAGAGAAAAGGAGGACTGTCATAATTATGTATTTCAAAAGAAAGCACTGGGAAATATAGGCCAGGAGAGCAACAACATTAATCAAATTATGGATGGAAATAATGAAACAAAAGAAAAACAAAGAGGAAGTCGAGACAGTGGAGAATAGAAAGGAAAAGCAAGAGGAAAATAAAATGTTTCAATGTTATAGATAAAGATACGCAAGCAAAAACAAACAAAAAGAACACGCAGGGGTGGTTTGCAAAGATAAGCTTAAACAGAAAATGTTAGATAGATAAGATTTACCTATATCTTATGGATCTTGTGGGTTATTTTTAACAAAACATAATTTCTTTTACAAAAAGGAGAACAAACTATCCCCTTTTGCAAAATGGAGAAGTTGTCAGATAATGGGAAGTAACAAGTTCCTGTGTTATCTAAACGTTTCAGCAACTCCTGTTGTTACAAAGCATATTCTTTTCGCTGTTGTAATGATGTGACAAAAAATAAGTGAAAAAAAAAAGAAGAAAAAAAAGGAATAAATGAAGTTGGGTCACAGTACGATGACATGTAGTCACGCACATGAAATTTTAAAAGACCTTCACGGTCATACTTTATTTGTAATGACACATTTATTGACTCACTTGCTGCTCTTGTTGTCTAATAGGGCCGGAAACATTGCGCTGCGCCTGCATCATCTGGTGCTGGATTTGTAAACGCTGGTACGCCTGAATCGATGAAGACAAATAAAGAAATACGTTGATGTAAACAATAAAAAAATCTACACTCCCTTTCTCATGCATTGTTAGATATCGTCATTTTTAAAAATGACATATTCATAGGAAGTAAAATCTAATTAAAAAGTCAAATCAAAAATGAAAATAAAGGTCCAGAAGACATATTCTCTCGCACAAGCTGTAAAGGTTAAAGCTGCGCTGCAAATGCAATGCAAAGAGCGATGGCACCTCACCATTTGCAGTTGCTGAAGTTGGTACAACAGGGTCATTTGTTGAGGGTTTATTGGTGAAGTTAAAAGTGCAGGGTTCAGACCAATGTTTTTTGCTGCAAACTGCAAGAGCTGTGCTTGGACCTGAAGCGAATAGAAAAAAATGGAGGTGGAACAAAAGAGAGATGACAAGTTAGTCACTGCACATCACAATAACTGTACATAAAAGCACCTTCTGGCAAGATGAAACTAGCCACCGCTGCATTTGTGCAGGATAGAAAAGAAGGGAGGTGAAAGGTCTGGGAGGCAATCTTGCAATTTCAAGAGTTATGGCCACAGTATGTCAACCACATCACTGAAACTGCACATGAGTTTTTAAGTGTGATTTTAAAAAAAAGGTAAAAAGCAATCTACGCTGTGGAGATTTTAAGAGGACAAAGACGACATATTCAACAGAATTAAAATGAGTTAAAAAGCCCAAAATATACAAAATATACACGTGGGGGAAGAAAAGAATCATGTTCCTCGGCCATATCACAAAATCTTCAAGCTTTAAGCGATTGTTTATATGTGTTAGGACTTGACATAGTAGCACATAATAAATCTAATATGCATTATCATGTGTTTGACTACCTGAGGGGAGAGAAACGGAGGCACTTGAGCACGTAGACTAGGCTGGGAGGAGCTGAGAGGTGGCACTGGTGGCTGAGGAGGCTGCTGCTGCATGGCCCGGGTTTGTGCTGCTCCACTACTGCCAAACATTCCACTGGGTATCTGTATGCAGGAATCACAATGGTACAATTAAATATTCAAGAGTACTGCCATGTAATGGCAGTATAAACAAAAAAACGTCAAAACAAAAATACATAAATAAAAAAAAATTTGAAATGAAGAAAAAAAAAGAAAAGGTGAAGTGTCTGCAATATTGCAAAATTTGATTAGGTCTAGATCACGTGTTTTACAGCAGAGCATATACTGAGGGAAAAAGGTGAGAGCAACTGTTTGTTTGATCATAAAAATGTCAGAAATTGCATTTTTTAAATTGACGAAAAACAATCAGCCTGTAAAAGCCACTTGTTCAAATTTCTAACCCCATACTGCTGAAGAGGGCTTTCCTTTCAGTTTGAAAAAAGGCTGCTTGCAGTGCCTTTGTTTGGACTTCAAGGACATCCTGTAGTTTTTCTGGGCCATGCCTGCCTCTAGGGGTGATATTTGATAGAGCATAACTATCTGGTTTCAATGGGCTCTTCAGGCAAGGTTATACACAAAAGTGAGCAACAGAAAAAGGGAGATGTGGGAAAGCATGTGAATAGAGAGATGTGTATAAAACAATTTAACACATCTTTTGTTGCTGCTACTGCAATCTGTATATGGAAATCCCACAGAGAGCACTGCAAATTAGTGGTTGTGCACAGTGATACTGTCTGTATCAGCTGTCCAAGGGTGCAAAGCCCCCCCCCCCCCCCATACTACATATGTAGTATTTTATATTACATATATTTTAAAAAAAAAAGAAAAAGAAAAGAAAACCTGCTTTACCTGTCTGTTCAAGTTTTGCATGGCCAGCCCCGGGTTGCCCTGTCCCAGACCCTGCCCAGGAAGGCTACTATTGGCCAGGGGGAGCTTCAGGCTGGGGGAAGGCAAAAACGGTGATGGGGGGGTGTCGTCTGACAGGACGCCATCCTAGACCAGAGGAAAATAAACAGTTAATGAGGGGAATAAAGGCAGATGAGTGCAACATCAAACATTACACGTTGACAATGTTAATTATATGTGTGTAAAAACATTTCTTGTACTAACCAAGACGTTACAATCTAAAAACCTTCCAATGTGATGTGTTAACATATCATAAAAGCTACAATCTAAGCATATAATTAGAGAAAAGCCTAAAGTTACAGTAAGGGCTCAAACCTTTCCTTTTGCTAAAGCATATAGTTAGGGCTGGATCACGTGACCCTGAATCCTCCCTTAGTTATGCTGCAATAGGTGTAGGCTGCTTGGAGAGTCCCATGATGCATTGAGTGTTTTTTCTTCAGTCACCTTTCTCACTCACTATGTGTTAATAGACCTCTCTGCACTGAATCATACTTGTTATTCATCTCTGGCTCTCTTCCACAGCATGTCTTTATCCTGTCTTCCTTCTCTCACCCCAATCGGTCGCAGCAGATGGCCACCCTTCCCTGAGCCTGGTTGTGCCGGAGGTTTCTACCTGTTCAAAGGGAGTCTTTCCTTCCCACTGTCACCAAAGTGCTTGCTCATAGGGAGTCATATGGTTTTCTCTGTACATATTATTGTAGGGTCTACCTTACAATATAAAGCGCCTTTAGGCGACTGTTGTTATGATTTGGTGCCGTATAAATAAAACTAAATTGAATTGAATACCACCATGCATTTATACCCGACGTACCTTGTCGAGGAAGGCGTTGCGTTCGGAGGGGTCTTTGGAGAGTGCGGAAGGCCGACACACCAAAGGCTTGTTCATGCCATTGCTGTAATCAGACATGCCCATGCCTCGCTTGTCCAGGTCTGTTTTCTTCTCTAAAAGAGCAGCTAGAAGGAGAAGAGGTGATTGCAGAGGTTGTGAAATCTAGCCAAATAAATATATTGTGTCACTATAAAAGAGAGTTTTATTTAATCTCATTAGTGGTAAAAATATATATTTTAAAGAAAAAGGTCCCTCAGTATTCAACCAAGCGGAACTGAAGAGAATGAACTGATTTATTCAAATAAAAACAAACATCTCAGAACAGCAAGCGTAAAGACAAGGTTGACACACGAAAATGCTGGTGTACTTACTCATAGCCTGGTCAAGGTTCATATTGTTGCTCTTCAATGCCTCCTCAGCAGGGTCTCTCTGTGAAGTACAAAAACCTTGTAATTAGCATAACCAGACTGGGATTAATTTGCCAGAAGAGCTGATATTTCATCACTTGATAGTTTTTCCAGCCTGAAAAGGTTTCATTTATAATGCCCCAAAATTTTTGTTTAAGGTCACAATAACCTTTGACCATTGAAATCCAATTTGTTCATTCCACAGCGCTAGTGCATGCTTGTGCTAAATCGTAAGAAATTTCTTCCTGTGTTGAATAAATATCAAATTCCTGGTTAGAGGTCATAGTGACCTTCATCTCTGAGTATCACTTTCAGAACTGATAACCTAAATAAATGATGCCTCGCAGCTAAATCTGCCACCAGCACAGAGGCATTAAAGCAAAAATTCCAGAAGAAAGCTTGCGAGTGCTTTGAGTCTGCATTGACACTTAATTCTAAATATGCAGGGTTCATACCGGAAAGCCCATGTCAGTGAGTTGCTTGATGAGACGGTTCATAATCCAGGCCTCATCTGGCTTGTTGCCCATCTTCCCCTGAAAACAAAGGAGCAAAAATATTATGAATTCAACATTACATGATGTTTCCAAGGTCATAAATGCCACTGTGACAGGCGAGTTCACTGACCTTGTTTGGGCACTTCTTGGGTCCATTGCTCCAGGAGTTACAAGAAGAGCTGCTCTCCTGGGGGGTTGGGCTGTTCCATACATCCCCATCCTCAGTGTCCCATTGGCTGGTAGACATGCCCATCTCTTCCCCTCCATTTCCCCAGCCATCTTGCATAGGTTTGGGGCCTGAAAGAAAGGGATGGGAAATATAGGATTAAGTTGTGAGGAATAAAAGAAAAAAAATCTTCAGTGCATTACTCGATACTATGTGTCCTCTATATTCACAATACCATTTCAGAAGCTGAGCAGCACGTAACTTTAAACACAGCCACTTGGTGCCACTGTTGCTACATGCCAGTCTGCACTTTCTCCCTACACCTCCCCTCTATCGTTTCCAACATTTAAAACCAACAGCACAAATAACCAAGCTCCACTGAGGCGTGGAATTGCTTTAATCCAAGCAACACTCCAGCAGCACTAACAAAAACTTTCAAAACTGGCACAAACGGTACAGTTCTGTAGAAACTTCCCGTTTGTGTTCCCTAACTGAAGTGTGCTGTGCAAACATATTATGGAGCTACTGCCATAAACAAAATAGTGAACCCAAAGCAAACCAGTGCCTAAGTTGACAATTGTGTTCACAGGTTAAAGCAGAAAAACAGTAATTTTGTAAGTCTGAACTAATTGATGGCACTGAATATAGCACTGGTGGTATCAGCTAATCAACTCCTATTATTAACAGCCAGCATTAACAATAAATTCTGAGTGTTACCTGGCTTGCAAGGTGCAGAACCTGGGGGTCCACTTCCCCTGCCATAGGGGCCAGAGGACTCATGGCCACCGTCTCCCCATCCTCCTACCCCACCTGGGGGCTTGCCCCAGGCTGAGGTACCATTGTCCACAGCTGATGTTGGAGCTGCTGGCTCTCCCCAAGCAGGTTCTGACTTGGGCTGAACACTTGGAATCTCCCCCCAGCCTGGAAGAAAGGGCAATTAATTAGTTAAAAGAATGAAATCAGCTTCTTTACAGCAGAAATTTTCATCAATTTTAAAACATCATTAGTTAATCCTCTTATGTGCTTCCCTGAAAACAAATGGAATAATACCACTGTTCCCATCAAGGCCAGCATCACATAGCATGAAGGTCTAAAGAGACTAAGCTTTAGTGACATATCAATAAGTGATAGTAACCTTTTCTATTGTATGCTGTGGTTTTTTATAATTATATGCCTTTCACCACCCCAGCCTGCCAAGCTGTGTCTATGAATGTGTAGGTGAATGAGACAAGACAAAGCAAAGCAGCAGATTAGGAAAAGCCTAAATTAATGACATCAGCAGAAATGGGCAGCTATTTGGCTTAAATGTGTTTTGGAAGTGTTCATGATGCTCCTTAGTCACTGCAGCACAAATTGCAGACAGCAGATGGCAGTGGTCTCATTCACAATTAAAACTGTTTGCCATTAAAGCTTTGGCAAATATCTATGCTTCACAGGGCTTTTGTTTTTCAAAGACTTACTAGATCTTGTGAAAGCGCAAACTTAAACCTACTATTAAATGCTGATGACAACTGTGAAGATTTTAACTTCTCTGAGAGCAAAAACAGTCACTTTGTAAATTCTTCAAAGAAATTATTTTTTGAAAGGAAGGACCATAGTTCCCAAGCTTGTTATAATTTTCTCATTTTATGGGAACAGGTGAAAACAAAATCTCTTTGTCTTTGTCTGTCTCCCTGGCTTGTTAACAGACAAGAAAATCAGTATCCCTTGAATAAAACACACATATGCTGTTAGAAAGAAATACCCACTTTTGTAAAAGTCAGTTTGAAATTTTTAAACATTTCATTGAATATAGTATGGTGGGAGACTACAAGATCAGAAATCAAATTTTAATTCATTTTTGAATTTCAAATACTACTTGAATGTTAAGCAAAATAAGATTTTAGGTCATTAATGTCTAAGTCTTTTAAATACCTGGGTTGGAGTGGGTGGGTCTGCCTTGGGGCCCCACACTTGGATGTGATGCTGCATTGTTGGGCGACCCATTGTTGTTTCCATGGTGTTGCAGGTGAGTTGGGGGCTGGCCATGATGAGTATGGTGGTGCATATGGTGAGGGTGAGAGTGATGGTGATTGTTGTTGCCAGGTCCAACGGAGTGATTGTTGTTGTTATTGTTGGGAATAATCATTCCACCATTCTTACTTGGAGGGGGGCCGCTGTTGCCTGGGTTACTAGTGGGATTGTTACGATCCCACATGTTGACTGTCTTGTTGTAGGCACTGGGATCCCCCCAGGTAGATGTTCCATCGTCAATCTCCATCTTCCTACGAATGGAGGGAGGAGAGGGCTCTTCCCAGCCAGTAGGCTCCATACCTTGGTCTTGTTTGCTGACATTACCCCAGCTAGAGTTGTTCTGCTTCACAGAACTGGGACCTCCCCAAGAACCAATACTTCCACCTCCTCCACTACCAGTGCTGCTGCTGCTGCTGCTTTCTTGTGGCTTGGAGGAGCCCCAGCCACCCTGCACTGGTCCATTGGCACGTGAGGTCTCCCCCCAGCTGCTATTACTCACAGCAGGAGTTTTGCCCCAGCCTCCTCCATTTGCTCCTCGAGGACTTTCCTTCCATCCACCATTTCCTCCGTTACTTCCTTCTCCTTCCCACATGCTGCTAGAGGAACCATTATTCTTGATGTCTGGCTCTCCCCATTCCCCTGTGGTGGAGCCATTAGAACCACCATTATTGTTGCCCCACTTATGGGCATTTTTGGGGCCTTCTCCCCAGCTAGTAGGCTGGTTTTTCACTAGGCCATTGTCCCAGCTGGATGACTTGTCCTCTGATCCCCAGGATGAGGTACCCCCATTCTTGGGACCACTGGAAGGCAAAGGATCTCCCCAGCCACTAGTAGTGCCATTCGGAGCTTTACTGAGTGACTGTGGGGGGTCACCCCATCCTGATCCTGTCTGGACTGGCTGAGATGCTGGAGCTCCCCACCCAGAAGATGAAGATCCTTCACTGTCACTTTTCCCTCCAGATCCAGGCCTCTGAGCAATGGTAGGAGTTATGGTGCCATTGGTAGATGAGGGTCCACCATTGGAGCTGGAGGCTCCTATGGTGTCTGAGCTGCTACTGCTCTTTCCATCATCAGAGTTTGCTTCTTCCATCTCCCATACAGTGTTCTGTCGGACGGGGGTCTGTCCCCAACCTGTGTTACTCAGGACTCTAGGGTCAAGGTCTTGCCGTGGTAGCAAAGGGGCAAATTCCATGCTGGAGGATCTGTCTCTACGCTGGGATCGACCTTCACTGCTGTCTCCGCTGTCCTCACTTGCTGGGGCTGTTCCAAGCTGCTGGCCCCAAGAGCTCAGTTGCTGGTCTTGGCCTGAGCCAGAACTACCAGCATCTATGTTGTCCCAACCTTTAGTTGCTTCTCCACCGCCAGAGGATTTTCCCCAATCACCCCAGCCACCACTTCCACTACTCCCACCACCACTGCCTTGGCGACCCCAAGCAGAGAGGCCTCCAGATGTTGTTGAGTCCCAGCTGGAGTCCTTGGGGGAGTCAGCTGCCTTGGTTTCTCCACTACCCCATACAGAGCTGCCGGTTGTATCCCCATTGAGCTGGGATGACTCAGTGGGTGACTGGCCTCCCCAACCAGTTAAACCATGGATAGGGCTCATAGGCTCCTGAGCTTGTTGTTGTTTAGTGTGGTTTGGTCCATCAGTGTTAAGGTTAACAGGCTCTATATTGAAGGACAAGTTTGTGTTGGTTGAAGGGTGCTGTTGCTCATTTTCTGTAGCACTCATCATGCCAACCCAACTTCCCCCACCGTTATCAGCACCTCCCATGTTCCCATTTCCTAAATTTCCATTGCCATTTATGCCTGGTGGAAGGGATGAAGAGCTGGACACCCCACTGGTACCACCTCCAACACTCTCATGGCCCAGAACAGGCCAGGCTGAAGGGTTGGCATTTGGGTTGAGATTCAAGTTAAAATTGGAAGAGCCCCAGTTATTGGGTGCTCCAACTCTGCCACTATTCATACCATCTTGTTTACCATCTGAAACCCAGCCTCTATTACCTACTAATGCGTTGGTTGATCCAGGTCCTGTCATCATGTTATTGTTAGCTTTGAGAGAGGGGTAGTGGGCCTGCTGGCCTGCTGCGCCTGTGGCCATACTCACAAAACTACTCCTACTGGTAGTAGTGACAGCACTGGTGTCTAGGTTAGAGCTGGTGGAGCCCGAGGGGCATTCTGGTGTTACAGGGTTGCAGGGGTCACTACTGCGGCTGATGGAGGGCCAAGCTTCTGTATCACTCTTGTCAATAATCACTTTGTCCCAGCTGTTGGCACTTGATGGGCTGTCAACTGGTACAGAGGCTCCCCAATAAGAGATCTCATACTGGGCACCAGGGCCACACTGGAGGGATATGTCTAAAGAGAAAAAAAAAAAAAAGGGGGGGGGGGGGGTAAGAGATTAAACAAAGGAGACAGATAGAGAGGAGTAAAAGTACAGGGAGGACAAGGAGGAGGGGAGAAAGAAAAGAAATTCATAAGTTTAGAGTAAGGAGAATCATGTAATGCAAGTTCACAACCAGGCTACAGTTAGCTTCCTGAACCAATTTTATCTTCTTGGTTAGTTAACGCTAGCTATCAGACTTGGCAGGATGAGATGGTCAGGCTTGCATGTTTCAGGATTTAAAACATAATCAGAATGCACAGCCAAGCGTGCTTCTTGTCATATCAGCTTCAGGATATCCATATATCCTTGCTCTGGTGCAGTCAGCCAAACAGAAACACTGAGATGGAGCCTTTGCTTTCTTTTTACATCGTTCTTTCCTTCTCTTTTTCTCCCCAGTTTTTACTTAACTTCCATTTCTTAAACAGAGGTTACTGATTTACTCCCTTTTCACTCTCTAAAGTCATTTATTTATTATTATCCCATCTCTCACCTATGTCCTATTATACTCATGTCTCCCTCCTCCATTTTTCCCCCCACCACTTTCTTCACCCTGTCCCTCTCTCCCTTCTGCACTCCTCCAACACCCGGCAGCGAGAGACCCATCCGTCTCCATCGTGGCTTCACTGGCTGGGACTGTGAAGGGAAGCCCAAGTGGAACGCCGTTCATTTATTGGAATGAAACCAGGACAGAGTCTCATCCATCACTCCTTACGCTTTACTGGGCCTACTCCTCCTTCAACTGCACTGCAATAAGAAACCACATAACAGTTCCTCCAAGCTTGTGTGAATAAGTGTGTGTCTATTTGCTTCTCACTACCTGCATATACATAATACTGCACATGCGATTCTGTATATCTAGGAATTATCTGTATGACAAAACTGAAAATGAGGGATTGTCCATAGATTTTGTCCTTCTACTTATGATCTATGATCTACAAATCCCTCACCAAGCTACCAAATCGCAGCTTTTTACAACTCTGATCAAGATGGAATCACGCACAAGCAGATTCGTTAGGCACAAAAGCAGCCACCATCAAATGGTGAACTAATAATAGACTGGGTTGATGCTGCAAAGGGATAATCAATCTGTGGGAGGCAGCTAATCAATAATCTTATTAATGTTAGTGGGTGAGAGCAGAGAGGCTATTGATCCAGCATCCAAACACTCTAACCAATAGGGTAGCTTCAGGCAAATGGCAGAAAAGCTAATGAGAAGTAGGAGCTACGAATATCACCATTGCGCAGACCAACTAACCTTATTAATAATTGATAATAATAAACATTTGTACATGAAAACTAGACATCGGAGTTTGTTTTTGCTAAAGTCCACACTAAATGTAATGTGTTTCTAAAGTAAAACTGTATAGCTTAAGATAGAACCTTAAGACAGGAAAGAAGATCCTATCAAATTGTTGCCATCCTAACAAGACGTTACACAGCACAAGATATAGAAGGAAAAGTCCATTTATTTGAGGTGTGAAGACAAAGACACATATTCTGGCAGATGTATGACTTTTAGATACTTTGAACGTGCCACAGAGGCTGTGAATTACATTTTCACTTATCTCCACTTCCCAGGCAGCCTTATCGTTCAGGGTCATCAGACTGATGACACACACATGCACACCAACATTAATCTACAGTCAGTTTGCAATCAGCTGAAAACAGAAATAACTAATGAAACATCACAACAAAAGTAATCCCCATATTTGCTGTAAGTGTACTTTTCTTTTTACGTTCATTTAAAAGATGCTGGAAAAAAAGCCATGTGTGCCTATCATCAGAAAGTTTTTAAATTACACTTGCCATGGGTTTTCTGACTTCTGACAACAGCTTGGTATTAGGGGTGGGCGGTGTGAACGGTATACGGTAGAAATGATATAAATTTGGCCAACGGTAGCGCATGTTGATGGTGTCATCAAGCTGCACCTATTTTGGTCGACAGCATTGCAGTGGCTGCAAACAACATCATCTGCAAATTATGCTGGGCGACAGTAATAGCAGAGACAAAGCACTTTTGGAATATAGGGAAAGCCAAAAACTGCGCTTCCGTAACATTGATTCATTGCTGAATGAATCAATGTTATCAATCAATTCATGCTGAATTCCCTAACAACTGCTCTATTCCCATGTTGTTGCAGTATATTAATGACTAACCTCGTATTGTGGATGGATTATCTCAGTTGTTCTCCTGACTGAAGTTTGGTCCGTTTACAGCATCCTGCCATGCAATTGCATTGGTCCCTAACCACCAGAAACCCTCACGTTAACTTTTATTGAGTGAAAAAAAAGTTAGCGGCCATCCTTCAACTTCACTGTGCTAATGTTATGCTAATGTAGCTGTTATGCTAACGTAGCTGTTTTGCTAGCGATCACGTAGCACATCATTATATACCAGCTAGCCCAACTCCAGTAACCCTACAAACATCACTGCTGTTTAGTTTTCTGTCTTCATTAATGTTGGAATTGGTAGCAGAGCAGTACGTTTTAATTTTTTTCAGAAATCTCTCAGTCAGAACATGCTATATCATATTTAGGTAACTAGCAAAACTAGCGAGCTAACTTCCTGCTAACTTCTAACTCCGTTAAATGTAATAAATTCGATTTTCATGGATGCCTAGATGTTAAACTTAATTGTTACACTTGGTAAAGCAGAAATGCTGATCATTTTATTAAAGATGAAATAATTTAGACAGTTTTAACTCTCAGTGATGCCGCAGTGATCGTGTGACTTTGGGACCTGAACCAGACGGAGTTTAGGAACCAGATTACTCCGCAAGGCTCCTGACTACGGCAGCCATAATGCTCCGACAATCCATCAAGCTGTGCGCCTTCGTAGCTTACCAAAGTCATACTAAAACATTTTTGACAGATTTTTGAGTGGCGTGAACCACATAAAATCAGTTTGAGGTCAGTAAGCACAACCAGAATTCGTACATAAGGCACACTGTCGATTTTTGAGAAAATTAAAGGATTTTAAATGTCCCTATAGTGTGTAAAATACTTAATACAGAAGAAAAGAATATATCGCGATATATATCATATTACCGCACATGCTTCAAATTATACAGTGATATGGATTTTAGGCCATATCGCCCAGCCCAACTTGATATAAGAAAAAAGTTTGGGGTCAAAACTCAGAAACTGGTAGTGAGAGCTACACCAGCTTACAAAAACATAACATTAATAATAATAACTTTATTTGTATAGGACTTTTCAAAACCCAGAGCTACTGAGCAGAACTGAGTTTAGCTTACTGATGCAGCCCTCCACAACATACTCAGTTTCTCTTCTGGCCCCTTAGGAAAGTTTATTGTGCACTCCTAGTTTAAACTGATGTAGACTGCAAAAGTAATTGGCCTTATATTAAATTGTTCAAAACAACTTTTTACTACTACCGTAGTCAGTAGGAAAACAAATCCTGATCAGAAAAGCCCACTGATTTACTGTTTTCTCTTTGTCCAACTGTACGTGGTCGATTTCCAAGCAAATAGGAGCACTACTTTATCACTCTGTGGACCCTATCCAAGAAGCTCAGGGGAGGGCAGTCAAAGTAAAACTATTTTGTTCAGTCAGTTCCTTACCACCCAGCATATCTTCCTCCTTCATTCGCACAATTTGAAAATAAAAGATTACTTGACTAATGTAAACTCTGCAAAGCAGTCCTCCTTTATCACACTCAACACCTTTGTCACAGAGGAAATGTACAAAGCTAATTTTGAACAAGCCCCCCCAAACCACACACATAAAAAAATATGAAAGAAAAGGTGACTCTCATGCACATGATAAAAGAAAGGAGGTCAGAGAGCGAGAGAATGGAAAAATACCTGAGGAGAAGTATAGCAGCCTTAGTCTTAAGAGTGCTTACACAGATCCACGCAAGAATAAGAAACAGCAGACATCATCTTAGTACATCTGCAACAGGTTAGTCAGTGAAGCAAAAAAAAAAAAAAAATCCTTTCGCAGAGGCAGCACATGTGGACATCTACCTCAACAAAACCGGACCATTATTAGCTCCACAAAAGGAGTGTTTACAACAGGATTACAGGGTTGCATTACACTGCAAAGGTTTTAATGTTGGTGCATCTTTGCCAACATGTACGAGTGGACTAATGCAAAACAGCCTTCCTTTCTTTTCACCTTAATGTGCCTCCATTGTTCCCCTTTCAACTCCCTTTCCAGGCATTCCAGAAAAAGGTACTGCTGATTCTTGGCAAATCATTGATTTGCGGGAAGGGCATGAAAGCAAGCTGAATATGAAAAACAAAGGCAAGGGGAGAATTATTTCCATCTACCATTTGCAATCATATGTCAGTAATGTGTTGCTTTCATTCTGGTTGCAATTAGGAGGGCAGCCTATGATTATGCCTTGTGAATGAAAAGGGTCAAAAACGGAAAGGAAAAAAAAGTAGCATCTCTGTAGCTCTTCACGTTTCAAACGGACAGAAAGACAGCCTTTTTGTATGCGTGTATGTGGAGTCTAGCTTATTCTCACCTGCACTGAACTACAGAAATGGTGGACATCAGTTTAATAATAAAAACATCCTAATGTAGGTACACCGACAGTGCTTACTACAAAACACGGACAAGCAGCATCAACACTGCAGTGGAGCTGTGTGATACCAGCCGGAGTTGAAGCACAAATAAGCAAGAGGTGAATTCCTGCTAATGACACTAGCTGCCATCATGGAAATGGGCAATAAGCCAAGAATTAAATGCCTTTCTTCCCCATTTGAATGAAATAAAGGGCTGGGTGACAGAAAGAAAGAAGAAGAGTGCGGTAGAGAGAGATGGAAGACAGTCTGTGGGGGTGGGGAGAGGTCGGCACATACAGTGGTGAGGGAAAAGAAAGGGAGACAGCGAAAGAGAAAGCATGAACAGAATGAGAATAACTGTAGTGACAAAGTGATTCTTTTAGCTTGAGTGTGAGCAACAGAGGCAGCTCGGCTTCTCGGTTAAAATTATGGGATGACATAAACCCAAAATCAAAGGAGGAGGGAACCTTTACTAGTCTTTTGTCACCATACTGACCCTCTCCATCTCTCTTTGAGGAGAACTTTACGCCCACTCACATAGAGGACGGCATGCACATGTTTTTCCGGAAACATAGAGAAAAAGAAAAACAGAGGGGACGGTCTCCGTGGGGTTTAAAAAGCTCATCATTCATGTCTGTTTACCTCTGCTGAGAGAAGAGAGAAAATAGAAGAGCGAGACCATAGTGACTTCTCTGGTTTCCCTGAGAGAGGCTGCATTAATGAAGCCACTAGGGGGTTCTCTCACTTGTGTGTGCCTATGTGTGTGTCACAGCTTGAGCATATGGACCAATCTATACCTCCGTGGCTTCTTTGGGGCCAAGTGATCTTTTCATTTGATTTTAAAAAACGTAGAAATAACAGATTTATTTTTTTGATGATGTCAGAAGAGGTAAACAACATTTTTATAAGATTATATCTAAAGAATGTAAAAATGCACAAGTGTTCTAAACGTGTTTTGTTTTTTAAATAAAGCAACACCAAACAGTTTACTTAAGATGTGTTCAAAATCTAAGCTAATTTACCTAAAAATCAAAGGAAGCATTATGAAAGGGTCAAGTGTTTTAAACCGCACCCAGCAGAGTGCCTTCTGGCTACGCGTGCTGTCTGGGTGACCGGCAAACAGCTGTTGGGCTACAGTTCCCACAGTCTTAAGAGACCCCATTCCAGCACCTGCTACTGGGGAGTCTGTCTGGCTGCTGGATGCTCCGGACTACTTAAATGGTCTCCAGTCAGCTGGAGAGATGGGAATGGTGGGTGTGACAGGGGGATGGAAATGGGACAGGGGGTCTCTGTCTGGTGGGACAATTGAATGGGTTGAGAAAAGACGCTGTGTGGGAGGGTGGTGTGTCGAGAGCAGACTGCATTTTAGACACTGGGGATGGGGTGCTTGGATAGCCTGTTGGAATCTCAAGCGTTACAGATTTACACAGAATTCATATAGATTCTACAATAATTAAATTTGACTTTCCAAGCCAAATGTGGAGTGATCAAAAATGTGTCAAAGAAATAAATTTAACATCTTTACAGTGTACTTCTACTAACTAAAACTACAGTGTGAGTACACTCCTCTTTAAAGTGTGAGGCAGATTGCAAGGGAGACGCATATCTGAGGGGACACAACTAGGTCAGACTAGAGTACTCTCTCTGCTGCACATTCATTATATCTATATACATGTGTTAGTGTTTGCATGTGTGCAACTACAAAAGTGAACCATCACATCACTGCCACCCTTAGGGCCTCAGTAACCTCACCAGAGGTCAGAAACACTGTCCTCGAAAACAAAATAGAAACACTGTCCTCGGAACAAAGTTCATCTGTAACTTGCAAAATGAAATGAAACTTTACCTCTATATTTGCAGACATTGTCTTTGAGATATAAGCATTTTGACTTTAAAAAAAAAAAGATGTATTTATGATCAGGAAAAACTTCATTAAATCTATCACAGTCCAGTATTAACTTGTAAATCCAGCAAACATACATTCGCTGGGTTTACATTTTTAGGTGAGAAGTTTTTCAGATTTTCTGCAGCAAAAGTCATGTTTGAAATGAAAGAAGCCACAGACTTAAATAATTGCTCTGCATTGTAGACTTAACTTCAGTGTCCAATCCCTAAGTTATGTATCGCAGACGCACTGCAACAACTGGTTACTGGCTTCAGGCTATTGGCAGTGCAGACAGGAAAGAACATGTTGTGGACTGGATGCCCTCAGGACAAGGACATGAGTGGAAAAGGAGGTGAAAACCCAGCCAATGGCTACTTCTGTCACAGGCTGTTGTACAGAGAGACTCCAGGGGAAACCAGAGGTAGGTAAAGGCCAATTAGGACAACAAGTGCTGGACTAGGACAATAATACAGCATTACAACGTAACACACTCAGCCAGGGCATCCTAACGTGTCCAGAGCTCAAAGAAGAAACATATGCTTTCAAATCTGAAGGTTCTGACTTAATGTTTCTCTTAAGAGAGTTACGCCTGCAGCTAAATTTTTTCTTGGCCCACAGCCAAAGAAACACTGCAGTAAATAGCTGTGCATAGAGAAAAAAACATTATTACCAATGTAATAAAAAAGAAATTTGTGCCGACAGATTGAATCTGTTGAATTTTTGCACCAATTTAATATATTTACTGAATTTAAAAAAATACAGTGATGCAGTTGCCTTGAATTTACTTCCTGTGAAAATTCTTTAGACAATATTAAAATGAATCCATTTTATATAGATTCTGTGTTTTTATATGATGTCATAATATTAGAATTATTTTTTGATCTTATTTTCTTTTTTTAAAATTAATTAGCTCTATTATTATATTTTTAAAAACAATACATTAAAAAATAAGTTAGAAAAAACTAATAACACTATTTGTGAAACAACATCAAATGGCTACATAGTGAAAAATAACATCCAAACATAGTAAATTGACTAAATAGACTGAAAAGCACAATTTCTGGCAAAGAGAGTGTCACTGGGTGGCTGCATAGGCTTAAAGCCTTTGTTTGATGCTGTGACTGGTGGCACAGACTTGACTACAACAACAGCAGCAGCAGCAGCAGAGCATAGAAAGACCAGCTGACTGTAATGCTGAGGACTGTAGCCTCCTGGCTAGCTAACCATACACCGCAGCAGCTGCAGATTTGTTTACTGAGTAATCCGTGTTCGCACAGCAAATTTAGAGACAATAATGAAAAGCAGCACAGAGCAGCATGATCAAAAGCTAGAGTGGAAAAAAAAGAGACAGGAGAAGAAGCTCAACAAAGATGCAAGCAGATGCTCGTGCTAGATCCTGCTCAAACAATGTGTGGTGTTCTACAGAGGTAGCCTCACATCTGTGTCTTCAAAGCTACGGCTTGTTACGTTGGAGGATGAGAAGTACCCTCACTTTTGCATCTGTGTACATTAAACAGATGGTTAAGATTCCTTTAATAAATAGAAGAAAAATAAAAAGTGACTGTATGAAAAATGCTCATGTCCAAAACCAGAGAAATATAGTTGTAATATTGATATAAATGGCCATGATTTAAGAACACGTGACTTGCTTACAAATACACACAAACCACTGTATAATGAGCCCCTCAAGGCAGGTTCAACATTAGTGAACTTCAGGGCCAACAAAGAGTTCGTTAAAAGCCTACCGCTGGTGATTTTAAAAACAGTGCACAAGGCTAAAACCACTTAACCAAGTTCTTCAAACACTAAAATATCCCAGATGGCCTTTGATTACAAAAAAAAAAGAAAGAAAAAAAGACATAATTGTCACCGTTATAAGTATCATTATTCACACTAATACACGTAGAAAACACAGACATGCTTTGAAAACATGCATCCAAGTACCAGAACCTCATTACTTCAGAATAGCCACAAAGGGAAATGGGGGAAAAAGCAGCAATCAACTAAAAAAGTCTGAGGCCCGTTTTAATATGGTCAGTCTACCCACAAAATTTTAGGTGGCGAGTCTTGTCATTACATTTGCTGACAGAGAAAGTGCAATTATAATCACTGTTTTTACTGTATTGCCAGTACTGCTTTTCTTATGAGTCTCTAAGAAGAAAAAAGGATGCAAAGTTTGAAATGAAGTTACATCTACAAATGCAAACATCTCTCTCTCATAATCCATCCCAAGATGGATAATGGTTCCTGAATGCTTTAGGAGGGTTTTTGTATATCATGTATATGTATTGTATTATTTAAACTCACTAAAATGCACATCTAACAAGGACAAAAGTCACAACATCACCCTAAAGCAACCACTAAAAAATATATATATTTATATGAGAAAGCCATTTGGCCGCAATGTTTTTTACTGGACTGACACAAACCTTGGTGGTGTTTGCTCGCAGTGGACGTGGTAGAGTTTGTGGTAGTGCTGCTGGTACTCGTAGAAGAAGAGTAAGATGCTGAGGGTGAAGAGGAGGAAGAGGAGCAAGAGGAGGAGAGAGTGAGAGTGCTGAGGGCTCCTGCTGGCAGTGGCTGGCCTCTCTTCAGTAGCTGCTTGTGCTCCTGCTGACGGAAGCGCGGGGGCACCTCTCTGGGTGGGTAGCGAGCACTGGCAGAGGACAACTGGCACTGTTGCTGAGGGGGAGTCTGAGTCAGGAGCTGGCTACTGCAGGAGGCGCGCTTGCCATTGCCAGAAGAAGAGGAGGAGGAGGAGAGGGGCAGCGTGGGGCTGGCGGGGTGGTGGGATGGGCCGGGACTGGGCTTAGTGGGAGCAGGCTCTGGCACTGGACAGATACAATACATGGGCACACAAGCATTCACACACAGAAAGACAGATGCAGGTAGCAAGGTATTAATGTCGGGGTTAAGTCACTATTAATACTACACAGAGCAGAAGATATTTATTTGTCTGGGCAGTACCAACACTGAAAAAGGCTGAAAATATAGAGCTATTCTTTTTTTATAAGAGAGCTGTCAACCTTTTTAACAGAGCCATATGTATAGCCCACAGCATGCCAGCACATTAAACTTGTCATCTTATCAAATTATATCCTAGCATATTTAATGGTCTTAACTACAATTAATGACACTTGAAGTCTGATGAAAAAAGCTTTAAAGACAGTTTACTAAAAATAGATGTTCATGCAGTTTCTGTAAATTCAGTGTATTTCATTTTATTTATGGTACTATCCAGGTAGTGAGCAATCTAACCTTTTCTCTGCACTTCTCCTGTGAACTATCACCTGAAGTTAACTGCCTCATGTAGCCTGTTGTTGAGCATATGTTACTGACCCAGTTGCAATCTATGAAAAGGTCAGATTTTTTCTGCTGAAAGAACACCAACACACAAACACGACGAGATACCTCCTTTTCTCCTAATTAAACTCGCCTCTCTATCTCTTCCTTTCCCAGCACAGACACGCACACTTACACACGTTTCCCTTCCCTGCTGGTTTGGCCTCAGTCTGAACCTTTCCCTGTGGTTACACTGACCAGCCAGCCATCTAATCGAGTGTTAGCCTGAAAGGTGTTATTATTAGTAGGACTTGGATAGTCAGCAACCAAACAGATTGGCTTTGCTAAAGTTTTCTCTACAGGGTGCTGTAAGATTACACACTTCTTTATCGTCATGGGAACTGAGCAGCTTGTTGGTGTGAGTCTGTGGCTGTAGCATGTATAAGTACTCTACCTCACAATTTCCTGCTGCACAGAAATATTTGCTTTCATACTGACATCAATAGCTTGTAACTCAATAGCTGCTGTGAATTACAGTTTTTTGGTCCAAGGGAAAATACATGATGAATAGTTGATGATGTTATTTTCTATAGTCCCTGGATAGACACAACCATTCTACACAACAGCTGAGACTGCCTTGACTCAAGGGAGTGGGAGAGGGACAGAAAGACAGTTCTTGTATTTGTAGAGGTAGGATGGCCAGTTTGTTCGAATGAAAAATAAATGGAATAGAAATTAATTAGTCCAAGCTGCAAATATCCTATTATCTGTATTTACTTACATTCTCTTTCTTTATTACTTAGTTAATTAAATTAGTTATGAATTTCTTATTCTTATCATTACTGGCTGCAAATGCCTATCTACTTAAAAATAATTGAGTGATCTCATCTTCTTATATTGCGACCAAGCTAAGAAAAACTTTACAATAATATTTGCATCCAAACATTTTCTTTTAACTATCCGGTGTACCTCCAAAATTTAGAATTTAACAGGAGGAAATAAAACAAAAAGAAAATTGCTCATTTTAGTTACATTAGGCCAGAGCTGTGGCCGCAACTCATTATCTGAGATCTATACTTGGCAACTAATGTTATATTTTTATATTCGTCAAAGAACAAACCCATGTGATTGATTTACTAACGGACAACACCCTGGCATGTCCCTTTAAAACTAAAAAATGTGCTGTGTCCTTCCCTACCTTTGCATTCTCTCTAGTCAGGGCACTGCTGGGGAATTCCCCAATATCACTCAGCTCTTTGCCCAAAGAGGGTCTCGTCCCTTGGTTGGACAGACTCTAGTAGTTGTTCTGCTACTGAGATTTGCTGTGAACTAGAAGGCCAGTGCTCCAACCAAAGCTCACTTTGGTGGCAGAGCAGAATAAGGCTTACCAGTTTGCAGGTGCAGTCTAACAAGGTGAAAATGGAGGTCATCCACAGAGGCGACTGCTTTTATTACTCAGTTACATGTCACTTAGCAAATAATATATTTGCAGAGAACCACTTAAGACCTACATTTTCAATATTTAAACATTATAAATGTAAATACACAAATAAACCTATAATAAAATATAATGCAATACGCTCACCTTATTGGGTGTGTTGACAATCATGTTTTTGCATTGGTAATTAATAAACATTTTCTATAGTGATAAAAAGATTCAAGGTCCTGTTTGCCAAAATACTACACGTGTGAATTGGTTGAATATGTTCAACTTCAATTTAAAATTAAATTAGATTCAATTTCAAATTTTACTCTGAGAGTCTGAGAGGGAAGAGCTCCAGTGGGGTGAGATGGTACTATAAGGTCACTCAGATAAGATGGGGTCAAACTGCCCACTGAGATCACCAAACGCTGGAAGGTTATTGCACTCTGACCATAGTTGCTTGCAGCTATATTTAGGGGTTCAGTCTCTCTGGTATGAGAGTCTAAACTACTCCTACAGCAGGCCTATACTGCAGTGGTAGTAATTAACCACACAGTGACATGCACACACCAGCCAACATTACCGCATAGGAGGTTAAAATAAATCAGAGTGCAGAGGTATTCGCTGTGGCTGCCAAAAGCTTGTCCAAAAGCACAGCTGAAAACAGAGGCCCTCTCAGGGTGCCTACCTGCTGAAACACACTAACAGCAGGGGAATTTGCATTGATCTGTATCAGAAAGAAATACAAATTACAACCACTCACTAATATATGTTTTTTTCCTGTAGAGAGTATTTTAAGTATTTGTATTATTTTTATTTGAAATCAAAACATAATGATCTTTAAAAAAATAAATTAAAAAAACATCCACTTCCCATACACAAAGAGTGTTATTCCACAGGCATACAAACGCACATTTAAGGTAAGAATTTTATATTTTGCATAGTATTTGACACATACAGGCAAAAAGACACTTTCATAGTTGTTTTCATCCAATTCAATTGAGTTTTTAGAAAGAGAGAAAGAGGGAGCCTGTGAGAGAGACAGGGATAAGAAGAACCTTCCCCCTTCCAGCAGTATGTGGTTGGCTGTTGGCTTGGAACTGCAGCTGGTGACGCACATCTGATTTAATTCAGCGCTGCCCGCCTGACATTGTCTCAGCCAATCGTACACCGGTATGGTGAATACACGCCGCCCTGCCCCCTTCCCTTTCTGTTCTACCCACTGTTTCCACCCGTTTCTCCCCTCATCTTCCCACCAGCAAGTTACTTCGTAGCCCCAGTGCTCACTCACTCTCTTGCCATTCCTTTTTTCCATGCCTCCTTGTCTTTCACTGCTCACTATGTTATTCTCCCTCAGGGCCTTTATCCATCTTGATCCCTCATCTCTAGCCTTTCTGTCTCTTTTCACCCATGCCTTGTTTCTGTCTTTTTTCCTTGCCATGTTCTTGTTTCCACTTCCTTATCCTTCCACTCCGAATCTCAACCTTTCATTCAACCTGCCTTTATACCTTCTTTCTTCTCTCTTTGGTCTTTCTTCAAACTCCAGCCCAAAGTTTCTACTATACATCTTTTGCTTCCAGTTCTCCACATTTCTGTTACAAAAAGGAAAATCTTTTTTTTTGTCTGATTAGCTACACACACACACACACACACACACACACACACACACACACACACACACTACAATACAATCTGTTTGTTGTGGTAGTAACAAGGGTACTTTAAGACAATAAATGTCTTTCACACATATACAATAACTATTAAACTTTTTTTTTTTTTTTTTTTTTTAAATCATGCTGTCAAAACTTCCTTGCAAGGAAGCTTAAAAAACATCTCTTCTATAACACTTCCAAACTGGATAATGTGTAACCACCCTCAGTGTAATCTGTATTTAATAAGTACATCAGAATTGAGAATGAGAATTAATGCTCTCCTGAGAGGGAAGTAATGTGCGCGTGTGTGTGTGTGTGTGTGTGTGTGTGTGTGTGTGTGTGTGTGTGTGTAGACAGACAAAAATGAGACCGCAAAAATGGCTGTCTGAGTGCGTAAGAGGTGAGAAAAATAGTACAGACACTGTTCCCCTCTACCCTGCACAAACATAAATACATTTAATGAGACACGTCTTTTATTTTGCTCAGAGAGATTCCTAATCCATGATGGATGGTTAAGTGCTTTTGAAGAGGTGGGGGGGGGGGGGGGGGGGGGGGGGGGTTTACAGAAAAAGAGAGCCAAGGAGAAAAAAATAAAATAAGAGGTGTGTGTGTGTGGAAGGTGGAGGGGGTCCCTTGGATAAGTGTATAAGTATAAAAGATTAAAAGAGGAAAGTGAAGCATATGCTGGTTCACTGGGAATGGCAATGAAATTTACTGAATAAATTCATAATTTATAATTCACTGTTTATTAAGCTCTTCTAAAAGGTCCAGTATCTTTTCTTAGAGATTCTAACTCAGATTAAAAAAACAAAAAAGCAAAAGAAAACATTTTATAAATATTCACTCACAAGCAGGATTTAAAAGAATCTGAAGACATATTTACTGGGCATTTAAAATCAAACTACAACTTTTCGACAATATCTCGATAAGAAACTAATTTTTAAAACTGCAAGGAAAGACAAATGGACTATTGGAAATAACTGTTTTACTAGCAATTGTAAATACAAAACTATTTGAAACTTCAACTAGTGCTGTGAAAACCAAATTTAGGCTTTTATGATGTGGTGGTCTGGCCCTTAGTGCCTCTAACTGAACCTGAAAATGAGAGCCAATTAAGTAAGCATCTGTATCAAGTGCCCTGCAAATTCCATTAAACCCTCCAGCTCAAGGACTCTCTGCAACCTCGCACCAAAGTTTTAATTAAAGCCATTCTTTTCACTAAATGGTTAATTACACAATCAAAAGGATCAGTGGCTTAAGAATAGTCTGCAAAAAAAACATTAAAAAAAAACAAAAAACTTCAGCCGCAAACTGAAGTTTATAACAAAATCACATATAGAACTGAAAATCCACGAATGAAGCACAAAAAGAGGGTATCTGCTATTATAAAGAACTGATTTGCTCCTTGAGCTTAGTGCCAGGCAGTGCAGGTTCACAGATCTCTTCTATTGTCTGCTGAGCCACTTTATTATGCAGCCATGTTTATAGAGGGGGGAGGGACAGACGCAACGCACAGGCTTCTATGCCCTACACGGTGCCAAATTTCTCAATGTAACAACATCCAAGAAGCAGAAAAGGTAAAGAAAACCCCTGGAAGGTTACAAAGTGCATTACACACAATAACTTTTTACAAACTGTGTTCGACTGTGTGTGCTGCAGTGCTTCCTCTTTGCATATGTAAACAAGGCAAAGAAAGAAAGCATGTCTATACCCTAGCAAAAGTAGTGGAACACAGACTAAATTTGCAGGCAATATGTAAGCAGAGGCACTAATACCACAATCACCACATCAGAGTCAAGTCCCTCCCCAGAAATCTGATCAGGACTCCTTTCATTACACTGCTCTGTGCATTTCATCTACAATTCTCACAATTGGCACAATATTCTTGTTTACCTGGAGACGCCAGTTGCTGTAATTTGTTACTTTCTATAGCAAGTGTAATAAATGTCTAAATATAATCAACAAGCATTGTGAGTATAAAGCAGATGGCAATGTTCTGCAAAGAGACGTTGGTTCTACAAAGAAATTAGGTTTGGCTGTTTCGATGAGATGACTCTTCACTTACAGGCAAATGCATGTGCGTGGGTCCGATTTTGCACTCAAATGGTCAAGTGGGTGTGTCTATAGAGAGCCCCATCTGTCTGTATAAGAAAAGAAAAAAAAAAAAAAAAACCACACAGAGAGAGAGAAAATTCTCACCCCTCACCCATCCTATAAAAGGACCACTACTATAGAGACTGACAGTTGCCTAATGCACCTCCATGTGCCTGTTGTGACCCCTTCTCCCACCACGCCTCTTCTACACTCTCTCCATAATTAGTGCCGCCATATTCTGGCTGTGCCAGGTTCATCTCAGCCGTGTCTCACCTGCTTGTTAGTATTATGACAGAGTGGCCTCAAGAACCCCTTTTTGCTTTTTAACCCTAATACCAGCCAACTTCAAACGAGGTAAAAAGCCTTAACGAGATCGCACTACACCTCTCTCCGAGGTCAGTGCCTGAGTGCAACGATCGGCTGTGAATCCCTCTGGCTCTGATAGCTCCATAGTGTGATTCAAGGTTTGTAAACTTTTAAAGGCTGATACATAAATGAGGAACAAAGTCTGCCCCAGTTATAATGTTAGTGTTATTAGAGTCAAGGGAGCTCAATTTGAGTATCAGTTTAACAATCTGAGCAGAACTCATTGGGGGTCTACAAAAGAATGTTTTCATACATAGGTATTTTATGACTACAGGTCCCAGACATTATTGCCTTACATTTTATACAAAAGACCACTTACATGGGTGAAAAACAAGTCAATCCCCATAGACGTCTATGCCCAACTATCTAAACAATCAAGTACAGAACCCTTAATTATTAATTCTGCATACATGGGAGGCACCCATAAAGTCTTTGGATGAAGTATTGGCTGCTGAAGGTCAGTTTTAAGTCCGACTTAAAACTGGGCTTCCCAAACCTATGGGTCACGGTGATTATGGACATCATTGAACTTGAACTGTAAGTCAGCTACAAGTATAAATTGCCATATGGACAAGATCACCTTTTTGGGGGAGCAAGCTGCCATATGAGGGGGAGACCAGACAGTTTTACAACATTAAACAAACAAATTGGCATAGACCTCGCGCTTCAAAAACAGGCTTAAGTGTCATTCATATCCTTCTCGATACATCCTATTAATCTGCCTGGTATTTGACATAAAGCAGCTCTCCGGTGGGGGAGAACAAGGTGATGGGGGAGGTATGTGAGGCTCTCTTGTCAGCAGCTTGTGAGTGATCATACAACATGAATACGGAGGGAGGAGAGCATTGTTTAAGTCTGAGCGTCCCCCTTGTTTTCCTTTATCGCTTCCCTTGGTCCATTCCTACATCCCTCACTTTCCCCTAACGCTTGACATTCATGTGGGGTGAGCACACAGGGGGTAAAGGAAAAACAATTATGCTTGGCAGTCATAAATCCACAGGACGTAATTCACAAGCTATTCACTATTAATTCATTCAGTGTTTAGAAATGTGTTTAACAGCGGAAAAAAAGCAGCCCAAATGTTAAAGTAAATTAGCCTCTAATTAGATTGCAATTCATGAAATTCCATTTGAGCTGTGTTGACGCAATTAATAGCATGTGAAATTGCGAATGAATCCAATGCGGTATTAAAAGGACACACTTGTGTTTATGTGTGTCTGTTGCCACTTTGAAAACATAATGCTGTTACCACCATGGTGACACCGTGTAAATATGTTTCTCCTCAGATGCGGTCGCTGGGACACGTAGAGGGTAATGAAACAGGCGGAAGTAACAGCATGGTCAAAGAGGAGAGTGAGGAACGAGGTACTGACAGACAGCACATTAAATTTCCAACCTTTCATCAGGGAAAAGCACACAAGCAGGAGAAACAGAGACTGCAGATTTTCTGATTATCGGAGAGTAGGAATGTAAGAGACACAGCGTGGTGTTCCTTGTGGCTTTTTGTTTCTAAATGTAGTTTTCTAATTTTTTTTTGTTTTGTATTTTTGAGTTCCGTTTGTCTAACTTCCTGTTTGGGCCATGTTTTCTTACAAATTCAATCATATTTGTATGTCCGCACATGTGTTTGTGCATGCTAAGAGCAATCTTGGCAAGGACATTATTATCTTGGCAGTTTTGCAGTTAAACAATGTAAGCTTCCTTCACTGAAAACATATTGAAAGGCTCCAAGTTGCTGCAATGAGCACGTTTTGATGGCTGTGGGTATCAAACTCACTACGTACCCTGTGTCTCTGTGTATGTGCACATGCTTTTGTCAAGGTTAGTAGATATGTGTAGCAATCAAATCGACTGATTGTGATTGCAGCAGGAGCAAAGATTGTGATGAAGGTGCGTTTGTGCTGGGGGTGAATAATCAGCGTCTCCGAGGTACTGGGGGACCAAGAGGGGGGAGGATGGAAAGGCTCTGTATAGGCAGAGGTCCAGCCTGTCTGTGCGTGTGTGTGTGTGTGTGTGTGTGTGTAGGAGGGAGTGGGGGTGGGTTGGGGCAATGGGACACTGCCTCCTGGAACCTTGCATTCTGTGAAGCTCCATGCCTAATAGGGGGCAGAGAAGTTAATTCCAGTGCGCCGAAGCTTTATCTCATTTTCATACATATGAACGCGCCAGGCCGAGATCGATTACCGCAAACAAATTGAAATGCCTGGGACCAGGGAGGCCTGCAGAGAGGAAAGCAGCAAAAGGCAGAGAGGGTGGGGAGTGGTAGTGTGTATGTGACTATGAATTTCTGAAAGTGTATAAGGAAGACAGAATGCACTGATATGGATGGAAAGACACAAATCACTACCGCATACCGATTTCCCCGGTCTTGCGTGCACACACGCGAGCAGACACACACACACTTACACCTCTATTATTTAGTGTCATGCATGAAAACCCATCTCATTCTAGTCGATGCCACGTTCCTTTTAAAAGCTATTGCAGATGGGAGGTTATAAGCAAACTCACAGAAGTCCTGATTTCTCGATTAGTCTTCTTTCACCTACTTTCTTTATCTGTCTGTTTGCATGACTACCCACTGCATAAACGCAATCAGTTTCTCATCCCATGTCCTTTTCCCTCTCTATCTCTCATTAAACACACCATAAAATAAATCTCCATGTCATTAGTCCTCTGCTATATTAGTGTCGTCATTGACTCTTGACGGTCATTTTTGGCACTTGTCTGCTGCTCGCTGCTTCATTACTTCCCTTCCTCTTTTCCTTTCTTCATTTTTGCTTTTATGTGGAACCAAAACAGCTCGTTACACTTCCTATTTCTTCTCTCTCGCTCCCTTTTTTCCCTTCGTAACTGTGCCCTAATCCATGGGTTTCTCTCCTAAAAAGAGTTTTCCCCCCTTCCCTTCTTGGCATTTCAATTGCTGCATCACACATCCAACATACACAGTTCATACAGCGCAGCAAGAAAATATGAAGACTGTGCTATGCTTTTCATTATTTAGACATTTATTTGGCACACTGGCTTTCAAATCTAACAATGGAAACATCAGTGTAGCAGGATGTGCTTTATATATAGTGCCTACATTTTAAAGCAAGTTAGTAAAAAGGGCTCCTGAACTGAGCAGCACAGTGAAGATGGCTGTAAAACATGCTTTTCAGAGCACCACCGGTGGCTATAGCACATTTCTGCTCATGTATATAATGCATCTAATTACTTTCAGTGCACTAAATTGGAGGGTTTGGTTTAAAAAAAAAAAAAAAAAAAAATAGCAACAGCTGCAGATTTGCAGGGCCAAAACACATTACTGGTCAAAAGGTATTGCCTCATATTTAAATACAAGATCTCTGAAGACAAATAGGAAGATGCACAAAGAAACAATGCAGGCTTTCACAACACAAAACAGCATGTGACACGTATTGTTGGCCACATCCTGTGGTTAGGTGGACGGCTACAGCCTAACAACATAATCTTTTCCATGCTCCTTGTCTAATGCATTATGCGGATCATTGGTAAAGTTTGAGAAAACAAATAAACGTGCAGCAGTCCTGCTTGCCTTTAATGCGTCATCAGTGACCAAAACATACATTTTCTGTTGTAAATGCCAGCATACATGTGTGAAAGTAACGTATATTAGTACAAACTGTTTCTGGAAAAGATCTCAGTGAATATGTCCTGTGTACAAAAAAGAAAACCCACTATAAAATGTGCCTCTTCACTCCTGATGTTCTTTGTTAATATTTGTGACAAGCCCCCATCTGAGTACTATGCAAGCAGAAGTCATACAAATGTTGAATTGAATTGTAGCCCTAGAGGAGTCTGATATTTTAATCTCTCACTGAAGCAGAAGAACAGTGGCATTAAATGCTTATTGAAATTGGATGCATTCAGCTTTGTAGGCAGCTTTGAAACTTGGTTAATAGGTCAAACTCACAGACAGTGCAGTGAAACACAGGGAGGGTAATTAAATAGGCAGGTCAGAGTCCAAGGCAAGCTGTGGTGACCTTTGTTAAAGCCTCACAGTTTCACCCAGATGGCCAAACTGCTGCTCAAACTGGCAAAGTGCAGGTGCTAAGAGACACACTAAGAAAAAACCCCAGACAGGATGAAATCTTCTGCCATCTTCAATCCAACACTACCATGCATTAACAGAAACCTTTAGTTTAGGTATTTAGCATTAACAGCATTTTTTTAAGTGTCAACACAGGAATAACCTCACTGTGTTGCTAAGTGACAACAAAGCGGGAGGGTGTGGTTGATAATTATCCTCGTCCATGATGTATGAAAATTCAGGTTTGAAAGCAGATCGCAAATTATGGAGGCAATGGAGCATTTTAGATGTTCTTAACTAACAATTGTTCATTCCTTTTAATGCAGACAGCTGGGACACAACGCTTCCATATTTCATTTTATACCGGTATGCATGTGGATGTAAGCTACTGCATTAAAGTAGAACTCTATTTAGAAATCTATTTATAAAACAAAAGCATGCAAATCTATTGGCTGTACAGATCGTTATACATGTCTTACTTAAACAATCCAAATTACAAACTTGTTACAGGAACAAGAACGCTGAGAAACTATTTTAACATCTTAAGAAATTGCAGAGGGGATATGAGGACACTGTTCCTTTAGTTTTGCATTTCAGCTGAACACCATTTGCTTCTTTTATCCCACTCATCCTCTCCCTTCTTTCTATAGCCCATCCCCCCATCGCTTTACCTACAGCACACTCAGTGAGCTGTCTGGGTCCCCTCACGCCTCACTGCCTGGTGCTCCTGGCATACTGAGCGTCACTCTGCATTAAAACGCCCCTGTATTTGCTCTAATGAGCGTCTGCATGTGTGTGTGCCGAGTCAAACAGCACAATTGTGCATGCATGTGCAAAATGTGTGTGTCCATCTGTGTACAAGAATGCTAAATGCTACGTGTGTATAATGCATAAATAATGTGTGTGCCTTTATGTATTAATCAGAGCTGATTAATGTACATCAGTGGCTGGAATGTAGTGTTAGAAAATGAAGTATATGAGAGGGTGTAGTTTGTCTGCTCATGACACTCACCTTTGGGTTTCTGATCAGCAGCCTGCAGAGGAGAAGAGAAACTGATTTAGGAAATGAATAGTTTAAGTATGATGTTCACAAATAAATCAAACGACTAGTGCTACCGAATAAGGTGAGCCTATCGTTTCAAGACATCAGTGAACAGAAGTAGTCATTTGGTCCTTTAATGGAAATTTGCTGCCTACATTTCAACAAATCAACCATTAAGCACTTACAATAAAACCACTCCATGCACAGGGGCAACTTAAGTGAAGGCTAGTATCCTATCTATTTTAATAACAGAAAAGTGTGTGTAATGGATAGCACTGAGGTTTCTCACATGACGTCATGCGCACACTGTGCGAGACATATCGGACATGATACAATCACTGTTTGTTAGGTCGCTGGATGTTTGGGCTGTTGCTTGGTGAAATCAGTCATAACTAAGGTGGTACTTTGGTTGCTCACAGATGGCCACGGTTGCCTAGAGTTTTTCATGTTCGTCTGCAAATACTTGCCAGCTAGAAGTGGAAGTACTTTATATACCAGAAATGGAGAGGGTTCATCTTCACAGTAAAAGCTGTACTTCGGCGTTGCAGCCAACATGTTTCAAAGTGTGCAACTTTTATTGTGAGGGCAAACTGTAAATTTCCATTGTGCATCACACTTTTACGGTTTCAGCACAGCTCAGAGAGTAGCTGGTCAGGCTACAAGGCTGCCACTTCCACTCAAAACAAGACTGCAGCAATATGCTAGCAACCACAAGGAGGTTTTTACCAAGAGGTTGGGGAATACATGTTTCCCTAGTGACAGGGGGTCACTGACTGGTCCAAAGGCCTGTCTGACTTGCCGGTTATTAACTTGACCATCACAATGATTGTCACATGTCCAAAAATGGTGGACAAGTCAGCATCACTTGATTAGCACTCACATGTCTGCAAAGCCTTAATAGGGGTTTTATATTCACCTTTTTCTGAGCAATTTCCTTCTTGGTCTTTTCTTCTTGTTTTTTCTTTTTCTTTTCTTCCATCAAATGGTTCTCTTTCTTCTGTTGCTAGCTTCTCTCAGCTGTTCAACAAGAAGGGGAAAGAATGATGAGTAAAAAAGAAAAAAAGAAGAGCACAATTAAGGAATACTTCTACACATTATAACTGGTATGATCTGCATTGTAGACTTTGGACATCAAGAGTTATTCAGAAACATCTTGGCCCCACACTGTAAATTGTTTGTTTTGTTCATTTTTAAACTTTAAATGAACTTAAATGGTAATGCAATATTACTGTTACTTTTTTTTTTTAATTTCAGGGGATTTCAAGCATGTTCAAAAGCACACATTAACTTGTAGTACCTTCCTTATGAGCCATTTGTAAGTCAGGGCCAAAGTGCACTCAGAGAACGTAAAAAAAAAAACAACAACATTTCCATCTACAAGCATCACTGCATACAAAAAAATCAATCCAGGAACTTGTGATAAACACTTTCCCTCATGATCAGAAACTAAAATGTAGAAGGTGAAAGAGGAGGACTACTCGAGTACAAAAAGGAAAGGGACAGAGGGGGAGATGAAGTGAGTGTGAACAAGAAGGCTTAAAAACAACAAACGAGTCAAGGGGAAAAAAGAGGAAAGGATTTAAAGGAGCAAAAGGAATAAAACATGAAGGCCAACAGACAAAATAAAGCACGAGTTCTTCTAACGAAGATCTCCTTTTAGTGGGAGTGTGGTTCCAAACTAGCTAGATAGCTAGCCTAAGGGCTCAGGGGAAACTAAGTACTTCATTTCAGTCTCCATTTGCTTTGGCTCAGCTTTAGTGACAGCTCCTGGAAACTATTAAAGGCATGAGCTAGAACACAGGCAGTGACTGTGTGCATGCTTTTAGGCTTCACCAAGTGCAATGGACATCAATGCATGTGTCATATTCAGTGAAGGGAATAAAGCATTTTTTCACATACATACATAAGACTGACATTATATCTGGTTTAGTGAAACAATTAGCACAATAATAATCAATATGATGAAAAATCATTAGTTAAAATCCCAATGTTGATAAATGTGTGTTATCGACCACAACTGAACAAAACACTAAATATAAAAAGTGCCTACACAAGCATGGATATGAATCAAAGTCTGAATATATGAATGAATCATAACTCTCCTAACAGAAGACTAATGGAAGGCCTGTCTCCCACTGTGTTGCCCACTGGCAGTGGGAGGGAGCTGTCAATCACAAAGACAGGAGAGGCTTCAATGAGACAGTCTGATGGTGCAGTAATGTCTCTATGGCAGCAACGGAAGAGGAATCATATAAAGGGGTTTGGGCAAACATACAGATCTTGCATTACTGCTCCTCCAACTGTATTTTTTTTTTTCAGAATCAGAATCAGAATACTTTATTGATCCCTGGGGGAAATTATTTTAGCTTCCTTGTTCCTTTTCCTGCTTCATTGTTCTTCCTTTCTCCCTTACATTCACGCATACACTCAAAACACTCCCATTTTTCATTGTGCTATCTCAACAGCTCACTGAACGCTAGGGCTGTGCGATATGACCAAAATCTCATATCCCGATATAAGAATTCTATCGTCCCGATAACGATATAAATCACAAAAATTTAACATTTTCTGTAAATTCTGTGAATCTCGGGCAGCTCGACTTGCGTGAAGTGTTTCCAGCTGCGCGTCCTTTACCTGGAGTCGACTGTTTTAACTAATGCGTGAAACTATACATTTTTAGACATAAGTTGTAACGGCCGCCGTTTTCTTTGTATTTATTACACGGCATGCTGCGGGTAAAAGCCTGTTCTAACGTTTGAGTCTAAGGTTTATTTTTTAGCACCTGGCGGCTCTTTTTTACTTCTAATCCGTTAATAATCTGCTCTTTCACGTGATTCTGTTTATTTTGAAAAGTCTCAACAGGATCTTGAGCTTTATTGTGAAAGGTTTATGTGGAACATAAACAAGCGGACACGCGATGGTGTTACCGTCGTTGTTACTAATGACAACGCATAAAAACAGGCGCTTGTCCGTCAGTAGTGTGGTTATTTACATATAAGAGAAAGAGAGTACTTTAAGAAATTAATATAGCCACTACAGTGACCATCAAAACGATGAAAAAATATTACCGTAAACAGTTTATTTTGCCACACCACGAAACAAACGATAGCATAAAATGAAACGATAGATGTTTTTATATTGTCATCCGATATATATCGTTATATCAAACAGCCCCACTGAACGCTGCCCTCGGGGAATAAATAGGGGTTCCATTATGTGTGGATGTGATTGTGTGATCCAGTGTGCATACAGATAACGGTATGGAATATGTGCACTGTGGATAGGAGTGGGAAAGTTAGAAATTTCAATACTGGGATTTCTACATTTGACACAATACCAATAGATTAATGATATTCTATTCCTTTTTCGTGATGTTGATAATGCTGCATCGATACTGTGAAAAATGACCACTGAAACCACTTCAAATAAATGTGCAACAAAAAAAATTCTATTTTGACAACAGTGTGAAGTGATCTTACTCTTTATTAATTCTCTTCCGTATTTGAGACCATTATTAAGTATAGTATTAAGTCTCTTTCTGGCCACCTAACAAGAAAATAATAGAAAATGCTGCACTGCTATAAACATCTAGAATAGGAATAGGAAAAAAGTGAATGAAAAGCTTTGCCGATGGAACAAATTGGAGCGACTGGAGGAAAGAAATGGACAAAGGAGTTTTAGGTGACAGAAACTATTTTTGTTTTCCTTTCATTTGCTAGTGACAGAGTCTCTTCTACTACAGCTCCTCCTGATAGTCTTTATACACAAAAGATTGCACTAGTGTCTGTTTACAAGTATTGCTGTCACTATGAGGGTTGGACAAAAACAGGTCCAAGTATTAAAACAACAAAGTTATTATCCTGATTTCCTATGTGTCACACTCTGTAATATCATTTAGGGTAATGTCCTAACAGCATGTGAATGTGAAATCAGAGAGCGGGCAGTTGACTTTTGAGCTTATGTAGTCATCGTCAAAGTTAGCTTCCATCCTGACCTCTGTTGACCCTACATATTGCATTACCTGCCTCTCTCCCCCTTTCTCAGTACTGCTGACAGCAGCACTTCTTCAGCAGTGATTCTGGGCTGTATCGCTCTCTGCCACACTCCCCAGCATCAGGTTTACCCCCTCTGGCAGTAAGACTCTGCAATTAGGGAAACATTTCCCATTTTGACATTAATGACCTACAAAGCCAGCGTGTGTCACTTAAGGTTCTCTTAAATTAAAGGGACTTGCAACACCACAGCCAATAACCAGCAATCAGCTCATATTCTTCCCCTTAAAAAGATATGGTTAAATGACATATGGAGATTTGCAGATAAAAAGACAAAAATCAATGCAAAGGTGCATTTAACCCAACAAAAAAATAAAAATTAATGTGTCTCCATGTTGTAACTGCAGAGCTCAATTGTGTATTATAACTATTATAACTGACTACTGACCAAACTGACCACTGGAAACTCATGATTTCATATCCAAGCAGGATCCCCCTTTCTTACTATGCTAAATACAACTGCTTAATATCTCTATATGTGGGGATAAGTTACAGAGGAGGAGACATGACAAGAAACATGCTATTATACAGGAAAGAGGTTAGAAACTCACTACACACACACCAACCATGCATAAAAGCACAGACACACACACGGGACCAGACAGTCTGATGCCTGTCTTCTTCCGCCAGGGATGCAGAAAAGAGGGAGGAGGGATGGAGGAAAGGGAGGGAGCAGGCGGAGGATGAAAGCAGACGCAGAGCAATACCAATTAAGAACGACAGCCGCCAGAGAACTAGACAGGGCACACAGAGAAAGAAAAAATACTGCTGGAAAAGGGCAAAGACCAAAAGAATCCTCACTGGAGAGGAGTTGGAAACAAAACTGAATGAAGCTCTATTGAGGCTGGCAGACCAAGGAGAGACTGGAGGACAGGGGTGGAGTTTGAGGGGGGGGGGGGGGGGGGGGGGGGGGGGGGGCTGAAATATTCGTACACCTTGATCACTAGTGTCAAAAGAACCAGACAGCAAAAATAAGGTTGAGGGCAAAAGATAATGCAAGGCTGGTAGAGAATGGGAAAAATGGAGGATAACTGTGCTAATGTTATTCTCTGCGTTACAATGAAAGGGAGACACAGGACTTCAAAAGAAAAAGAAGAGCAATCAAAACATGGAGAATCATGTTTGGAATGGCTACAGACAACACCACAAACACAAGAGTAGGAAGAGGAGTTTCCTCTCTTGGGGCAGGGGGAGAATAACAGAGTCAAGACTCATGACCACAGATTGTGGTAAATCTGCCACCGCTGCCATTCAGAAAACCACCCATTCCTGTCGTATTATGGAAGCTATGAGACTCTCCAGAGCCTTATTACATGGAACATTTTAGGCAGCCTTTACCTGGGGAATAATTCCTCAATACCTGCTAATACTGCAACACACCCCAACTAATCTCCACAAATGTGTGTGGGAGTGCATTTGTGTTTTCTCAACCTGAACAGCTTGGGGAAAACAAGCCTGTAAATTCCACGGTTGGTAAGTGCTAATAACAATCTTCTTGTGTTTTCTATCCTTCAGTCTCAGTGAGTGCTCGGTTTGTAAGCATCCTGTGCATACAGTGCATGTCGGCTTTGCTTACAGCCGGTGGTCAAAATGGTCTATGAAAACATACAGTGCACTTTATTGCTATTAGACTAGGCTTGCTCAGTGAATTGTGGAATACATATTGTATGTTGGTAAAACCTGTAAAGAAGAGATGGCCCCTGGAGAGCAGTGTTTTGGTTCGGCGGGGGGAATACTGGGGAGGAAGAAATGTCAAACAACCACATATTAGGAGTCAGTTGTACTATAAATAACAGCTTTGAGGTTTGCTTCCAGAAAATTCTCTCTCACAGTCTTGGCTGCTGCCTCTGCCAAGCAGATATGAAACTTTAACACAGTGGCAGCTCATTAAACTGAAAAACAGCACAATACACAAGACTAAGCAAAGCCTGGTCCTTGCCATCGCCACTGCTAAAGCTTAGTGAATTCAAGAAGAAGCTGTCAAGCTGAATGTGTTGGTGTATGTGTTTATTTTTGAGTGCTTTCTATAGCTTGACTGCACTGTCGGCGTACCAGCAATTCTACCATTGCCAGTGGCACTTGTCTCTGTCAGCTAGTACATCTGGCTACCTTACCCACACCTAAATGTTATTCTAACCTGAGTCATAAACTGAGACTTAACCAACAAAGAGTCCTTTGAAGGTATATCAGGAAGTGAGGACTAACCAAAATTTCCCTACTTTCCACCAAATGATCACACACCCAAGGCTGAAAAGACAAAGTTCTACTCAGAAAAGATTGATATTTAAGCACACGGGCATACACAATGTCCCATCAGCAATTTACTGACTGCCAGCAGTATAAGCAATCAGTCAGTCTCTGAAAGTGAGAAGCAAGCCTGCAAAGAGATGCAGGAACAATGCCTAGAGGAAAAGAATGGCAGAAAAAGCCACAACAGCTCCTTCTGTTTGGACAGCAGATGAGATACAGATATTCTGACACAAAAAAAAGCCTACATCTATCAAAGTGAAATGAAACATTAGACCATTTTTTTTTTTAATTTAAAGTAAAAATTGGCTTAACTGATCTAATAAGAATAAATACCCACCCTAGGTCTATGTGGCCAATAACAATCCTCAGAAATGTCTTGCAGCTATTGGTTGAGAAAAAACTGAGAAAACTACTAATAAAGATATTTAAATATGAAAAATACTTGCAAAATGACATTCCTGCTGCCTTCAATGGTTTGTGCCTACTGTACTATGCTAATTTGCATATCAGCTATTATCTTGTTTTATATGTTTTTATTCTTCCTACCTTTTAATACTGTTCTTGTTGTTTTTGTGTTGTAAGGTGACCTGATTTGCCACCAACAAACATGATTTATTTTTATTTCCTATTGTTATAATTTGTCATGTATTGAAGTGCAAATTGAGCTGTGAAAACCACTTTACATCCATACATCAATAAAAGTAAAAGCAGACGGATAAAGTTCATTGATTGTATTCAAGTTTGTGTTCAGGGGTAAGAATTGACGTGGATTATCAACCAAAGCCATGACCCCAGTGAAGGGAGAGCTAGTGCATGCTAGTGCGATTTACACTGCCATAACTGAAAGCTTTGTTAGTGCTGTAGGGACCAAGTCCTGTTACATAATGAGTAAGGATGTCTGTTGATTTTGAGCAGGAAATGGGAATATTATATGGTTGCTTGTCCTGCATATTCTCTGTCAGTTTCTATCTGATGCCAATCTCCTTCTGTCCACGTCTCTCCAATTAGCTAACATGAAGTAGAGGGAGGGACCGGGGCCTCAACCAAACCTCGGCACATTGAACATTCCCCTGGATCCCTGCCAAGACTCTCAGGCAGCAGCTCGATGGGTTTCAGCTTCGCTTCCCCCATCCCCCTGCTTCCACCCAGTCCTAGCTTACCCTTGGTGGGCCCCTAAAGCCCCTGCCCCCTCAATTGGCACAGAAGTTAGATAAGGAGGACAATTACACATCCACCTCCCTTTAGTTTGTATGTGTGGCTACTAATCACAAGAAGATTCCTTAAACTGCCACCTTTTACTCACAACTTAAACTAATTTCATCCATGCCTATTTAGAGTGCATCTTCAATTTTTGCAAATTCACAAGAAATGCCAGATATGGGTATGAGAGTGTAAGACGTGGAGATCACATCTATCATAACATGAGATCACCATCTTATACCAAAACAACAGTAAAGCCTGGTCTACACGATGGATGGATGTAACCTAAAAAGCTTTGTTTTCTAGTTTACATCCATCGAAGGACACTGTAACCATTTATGACTTTCTGGTGCTCTGTTATTACAACTGCAAACACAAAGTACAGACACACTCCCCCCTTAGGGGTGTGCCCACATAAACACTACTCATTTGGTACAATGGCTAAACCAAACACCATTGCTTGGTAAATCTAGATCCTGCCCCCCTTGACATTAAAATAGCAATACAGTGAGCAGAGGAAGAGGTTAATGGCTTTTGGCAGCCCCCTATTCAATCCAGCTGATTCTACTGTCAATGTACCCTTACTTGAGGAGCACCCTGCGGCGGTGTTAAGCGCGTTATCTATCGCGACTGTGCCAGTTGTTTGAAAAGCCTCATAATCACAGGCTCAGTAACTACCACACTAAAGCCTGGGATAGGGTCAATGACAGGGGGAGAGGACTGACAACAGAAGCAACACACAAGTCCAACTACAGGGGGCTTCACCAGGGCCACAACAAAATATCTGACAAGGAAAATAAACTATTTTACCACTGTACAGAAAAATGCATGGTGGATACAGTATATTTACACTTGGCCCTGCAGTGGAAACAAGGCTAATGATAGTAACTTACACTGGTGTTCATGTTTTGTCTGCAAAGGGTCAACTAAGGATAAGCAACTTGGGTTTCCTTTCAAATAAATGATCCTGCCCCTTTAGTGATAAGGGGCTGCAGATGGAGTTACTGCCAAGATTTGTCCTCCCGGCATTGTTACAATACACTCTAATCAAAACAGTGTCTAGATGCCAACAGCCTAAAGCCTGGTTAGATCCAGAGCCAACATGGGTAATGTGTTTCCTGCCTGCAATGCTGCCAAAAAGGCAAAAGAAGTAATACAATTCATTGAGTCTGAGCCTCTGTGAGATGAAATTTCTCATTTTGAATCCTTTTGCATTTTGGGACTAAGGTAAACGTCACAAGACCGAGCTAATTTAATTCAGAAATGTTATAAGATAAGATAAGATAAGATAAGATAAGATAAGATAAGATAAGATAAGATAAGATAAGATAAGATAAGATAAGATAAGATAAGATAAGATAAGATAAGATAAGATAACCTTTATTAGTCCCACACGTGGGAAATTTGTTTTGTCACAGCAGGAAGTGGACAGTGCAAAAGTTATGACGCAAAAATTAGAATACAATAAGAATAAATACAGTACACAGCTGTACAGAATAGAATAAAATAATATACTATATACAGTAGAATAAAATAGAATAAAAATATACAATAAGATAAAAATAGAATACGAATGCTATATACAACTGAGTAAAAATACAACAATGCCAGATTATTGCACTTAGTGTTATTGCACATGTGTGGATGTGTGTGTTTGTTCAGTTAAAGTCTTTGTTGTGGAGTCTGACAGCAGTGGGGAGGAAAGACCTGCGAAATCTCTCCGTCCCACACCGTGGGTGCCGCAGTCTCCCACTGAAGGAGCTGCTCAGTGCTGTCACAGTCTGCTGCATGGGGTGGGAGACGTTGTCCAACAGGGATGACAGCTTAGCCGCCATTCTCCTGTCACTCACCACCTCCACAGGAGAATGGTGGCTAAGCTGTCATCCCTGTTGGACAACGTCTCCCACCCCATGCAGTGACAATAGGACATATACCAATATTTATGCCACACTTTCTGCATATTTAATACATTTAGGTTATTTTTATACTACAACTGTTACATTAACAGTGACAGTGGGCTAACCACTTTCCACACATAAATACAGTTCAAATGAATTGAAGTTTTTTTTTTTTTTAAAGTTAAAAGTAAAAAGGAACCAAGCAAATCTTTAACACTGTTTTCCCATCGGCAGTTCAACTTATAATGTTTTGCTTATGTTGACTAATTCCAGCAGGGCAGACTACCTAATTTACTGCTGCAGGTGAATGACATTAAGCGTATTTCGATACATGTTTCAATACTGTTGGTATAGTACTTTCCCTTCGTGCTGGAAGTAGGGAATAAACTCCCCAGAGTGTCTCTCTCTGTCTGCTTTCATTAGCAACAGTTGCTAGAGTTGCATGTACACAGAGACTACTGCACTGCTCCCTCAGTATCACAGTACAGTGGACAGTGGCATGCAAAAATCAGTGCTACACCCCCAGATACTCCACACTGCTCCTGACTGCTTCTGGCAGAAAACCTGCACCTTCATTGCAGCATAACATGCACTGCCTAAGGAGTGACCCCCTCAATGGTGATCTAAGGTCCATGTGCAATCCCAAAATTTACCCTAGTGCCTTAAACCACTTGCTGTGGTTTAAGTGCTAGTTACAGTTGTGTCTGGTAATGGTAAAGGTAATTGCATGGTATTTAAGAAAAACTAAACTCCCTCCTCCTTTTTGTTCCACGGTGAAGAGCATCCTATTCTTTCCACTCATTTTGGACACCCCCCAAAACATCTTTTCAGAGCTATCCCCTTACTGCATGCTCATCAGCCTTGAAGGACCCTTAGCTCTGGGCAAAAAAGGGCTGTGTGTTTGTGCCCGTCTGTCAGCTGGCCGTCTAGGGTGCACTCAAGTCCTGATTAACAACTGGAGGACATTACTTAATGGCAAAGGTATTGAGCTAGACATAAATAGTCACACAGTCCCATGGCCAAAAAAATGAAAGGCATTGCACATGTGCAGACACTGGCTGAATATGCCACAAAAATATTTACATTCACAGACAGTGCATATATCCATCATACACAAAAATAAACCATCCCCATCTGACTGCAAATGTACGGTGTGCCACTACAGCTTGGGCACATTTTTCATTTCATCACCTCACTGATGTGTGACGGTAGAGATAAGACAGTGGTGACAGAGATGTCAGAGGAGGGTTGGAGGAAAAGGGGGTTTGAAATTGAACAGGAAATTATGTACTTCAATTAAGACACGCGGTGGAGATATTAAAAGCTATACTCCAGCGCCTGGGGACAGGATGCACGAGGGGGGGAAGCAATGGAAAGCGACAGTTCAATCCGAGTTGGGAAGGAGGGGTGTGGAGGAAAGGAGGGAAGAGAGACAGGACAGCTATGTTTAATAATGTACTAAGAATTAGTGTAGTGGAATGTACAATGGTGTACAAGATACATAATGTGATACAGTTGAACCACAGACCGAAGCGTAGCGAAAATTGGGAACAAATGGGACTGTGCCTTTGCCACATTTAAGAAAAGTGTAACTACATCGGATAGGCACGAATTAAAACATTTAACGAAAATATAAAAAGGTGTTACAGCCCTAATGCAACTCTGTGCTATCTGCAATCAAACTATAACTATAAAATTAGCGCCCCATTACCTTCTAATAACCACACAGACATTGGAAAAGGCAAAGCAATTCTCCCAGTGGCTCCAAGAAACCATCACATTACACACTCACATGTACATAGTGTGCTCCAGCGCACTCAGCCAATCATAAAAGGGCTATGATATAACACAAAAGTTCCCAACATATTCAAGACCCTTCAAATAAATACACTAAAATTAGTCATCAAACCCGTGTCTAAAGGCACATCTAAGAATACCTCGGCTCAATCAGTGTTTTCCTTTGCCGAAGAATGCCCTGCATAAACAATGTGAGCAGAAATCTGGGCAAAACAAACACGCTTAGTAAACTGTTAATGGATGTTTTAATGATGTAGTACTTGAGCGTTTGCCGGGGCATTACCGCTGTTGTTAACCGGGCTTAGTCTGTATGTCAATGAGACTAGAGCTGAGTGATATACTTTAGCTTAATTATAGAGGAACACGGCGATTTTCATTTTTCGGCTGCCGCTACAATTTTTGATTGCCAAACGTTGATTAACATTATTCATCAGTTTGCCAAGAATCTAAAAATATATATAAATAAATTACATGTATAAACTTACCTTGCTTTAATCACAGCTTTGGCAGCTTTCAGTTAAGAGTCGATGCATGGCAGGGGGGGGGGGGGGGGGGGGGGAATGCATAAAAGCATTCTCCGATGTCTTTTCTAAAGTTACCCGTAAAGAGATGGAGCAGAGATTTAGTCGTAATTAAAGTCAGACTTGGTAGATAAGCCGACTGCTGCTGTAGCAGCTTGGTGACAAGATACCGAGGTAAACAACGGCTACTCAGCCAGATATATACACAGCAAGTACGGTAATTTATGCTTTGAGCAAGAAGAAAAAAGATTAAAAAATAAAACCCAAAACACATACGCTGTGAAATTATTTTTACCAAAAAACAATTTGTTAAAACGTCACGATTTAACGGGGGGAGGGGGCGGGGAAGCGGACGAAGCACCACTAATAACAAAAACAAAAAAAATACGAACACGATTAAAATGACTTTTAAAAGCAGCTAAATTATGTAAGCTAACGTTAGCTGGTTGGCGTCGTAAGTCGTCGACCGTTGCAAGGTTTTGCAAACCAGAGAAATCAGGCAGTTTTCGTTAAAAAAAAAATCGCCGATGACTTCTCGCGGAGCAAGCCGACGGCCGTCAGCCAGCCACCCAACTTGTTTTAAAGTGCAAAAGATTTTTGTTGTTGTTGTTGTTTAAGTCGTCGGTTGGACGACTAGCGACGGACTGGCTACCGCAAATGCAAAATGAGTAGCGACTCCGGGGAAATACATTCTGTGTTGATCCAGACGGCGGAGCGGACACTCATGGTAGGCGTTCAGTGAGCTCTCCTTGACAGTGGTCTCGCAGCCATTTTGTTCAAACTAACAACACTGCAGTCTCCGTCTCCTCCTCCCAGGGAGCAGACAGACCAGGAAGTCGCTCCGGATACGTCACTCCCGACCAACCAAAACACTAACCCCGCCCACTCGCCCCGCCTTCCTCCGGTCTTCAAACCTCCCGACTGGCCACCGAGGATGGACCTTTTTAATACAACCATGCGACGGACAACCAGGAAAAAAACAAAACAAAAAAGGGACAGAGGCAGCCAGCTCATATGTCCAGGGTAATTGCTGAAGCGTGCAGCAAGCACTGTGTGCTTAAAAAAGAAACAAATGTGAGACATGTCATGCTGTGGAAAGAACATACATGAAGAAAGTATAGGCATTTTGAATTATATACCCAGCAGATTAGCTATTTAAGTCTTAAAGTTGCTCCAATCAGTTAATTTTAAGAATGGATCAAATTACTCAATATAATAGCAAAGACAATGTTCATAGTTGCAAACCTACTTTTGTTAGTAACCATGTGTAATCATTTTAGCCTCCTTTTAACCTATAGTTTTTGTTTAAAGGGCCACATATTTTACATAAGATTTCATATTTTATCTAGTACAATACATTATGTGATGCATAACTAAAATGGTAAATGTGTATAAATTCCATAAGCAACTGGCAGTTACACTGTGAACTTTATTTAAGCAAGTGAAAATAAACCCCCCAAAAACTGGGGTCAGAGAGCCAGCCCCGGGTTGCTCTTACCCAAGATGACCTTTGTCAAGAATCTCTTCATCACATGATGTCCAGAAACACTGGGTGATAATTTTAGGCTATTCACAACATGATGGATGAGGTCGCCCTTGTGCACCCTCAGTCGCGTCTGCAGCCATCTCACAGAAAGAAAACGCAGCCCCTGTCCATTCTCTGCACTCCTTTCTCATGGAAATGACCGCTCCATGCGCACACGCACACACACACACACACACACACACACACACACACACACACACACACACACACACACAGACAATGTGTGGTGGGAACAGGTCAAGACTGTGTTCCACAAAGAGGAGGGCTGACCAGTGAGAATGCTCCTATACATCGCAGGGAGAGACTACTAATGAGAAAGCCAGGGGCCCTGGCCAAAAGTTTTTTTTCTTCCTCCTTTTCAAGGCAATATGCCCAGAGCTATTAAATCAGCAAGCTCCAACTGAATGGAGAAAGCAGATGCTCCATGCTCAGGGGTTAAGAGAGGTGAGAGCAGAGGGGAATGCCTTCAGAAACGCCTTAAGGCAAGTGTAGTGCAGGCTATTAAAAGGGAAAATGCAGGAATTCGCTTGTAATGTGTGCCATTTGAATAAGCTGTGTTCCTAGTAATCATTTTGTCCCTGAATTAATATAATACGCTTACTTGAAGCGTCAATTCAGTGATTTATTAGGTCAAGAAAACTAAAGTGCATTACTTAAGAGATATCAAAGAGACACAGAAATGCATGCAGCACAAAGGACAGGTCAGACTTGAGACGAAAACTGTGGTTCGACACGATCTCAGCCATCAAAGGCAAGAGCTACTCAGGTGTATATGCATTAAGAAAAAAAAAGACAGGGAGTGTGTCTCTCCTTGAGTGCAGACATTCACATGTATTTTATGTGAGTGTGCGCTCATCCCTCCCTGTTCCACATGCGCTCTCCAACTCATCACAGCTATTCTTTTAGGTGTCTTTGAGATGTTTCTTTGACTTCGCCAATTTCCCTAATTGCTTTCACATTTAAGAAGACTGCTGACAGAAGCGAGTCAATGGGAAAGGTCTGCCTGACATTCTGATAAGAAACAACCCAGACGAGCTGTAGTACTGCAGTGGTGGCAATCGCTCACTTCTTCTCTTCTTAGACAATACACCTCTCCTCCTCCTGCTGCTCTCGCCATCTCCTTCTCCTCTCTCCGTTTCTTTTTTTTTTTTTACTCCGTGCTCTTCTGCCTTTTGTTTTAATTCCAGTTCAATCACGAGCTCTGTTCCGCATAAGGTTTTAATTTCAAGCCTGCTGCCAGAGTCTGCCACACGCGCACACACACACACACACGCGTGCATATTCACCCAAGTATGCATGTGTATACACCAAACCACAAATTCCTATGCTTACCGCGCACACTTACTCACGTCACAAGCACGCATACACACTTGTATGTTACAAGGCGACATGCAAATTTAATGCACGTGCTCTCTGGCTACGTCTTATCGAGACAAAGTATCTCCTACTTGAGACTTGAGACTTTAATATGCGCACACACACATTATTAAAACGCAGGCGCATCAGACAAATTACATAACCAGAATCCCGAACTGTATTTTTCCTTCTGAGATCAAAATCTAGTTTATGAAAGATCAGGTAGATTTATGGGATCATTAAATGAATTCATAGCACTTACAGTCTATGTTTCTTTGCCTTACTCAAAAATACAAAGCACCTCTTCAAAGGTACTACCAAGAGCTTTCATTTTGTGGAATTAGCTAAACATGATCTGAGGATTTACCAAGTCCAAAAGCAGGTCTCGGTGTTAAAACCTCACTCACTACATAATGCAGAAAAAGAGATTTACAGTTTGGTGTATGATGTGGGGTAACTGATGACTTGGTGATGTCAGTATTTTGGTATTGATTATGAATACACAATCCTCTGCATCAGTCTGGACTCTATGTATGTGAGTAATCAAAATGCAGACAGCGAGCTACTGTCGCTTCTCTCAAAGTGACATTTCCAAAGGCATGACTTGACATATGCAAAAGGGCCGTCATGATGATAATTCTGACAGGAAGAGACCATCTCCTAACTGCCCATAAAAGAAGAATGTTGCACAGTGACTCCTCCAGTTCTGCCACTTCAAGGCGAAATTTGCAAGTGGGTTGCTTTGTGGTTGAACTGAAACATTCATGGGAAGCTTTTCTCACTCTGATTAGCAGTGCTGATTGAAGTGCCTATCCATTAAATACACGCACAGAGTGGGAAAACCCTGCTGAGTTGCTCATTGCTCATCTCCAAGGTCTGCAGCATTGCATTGGGAGATAAGGAAGACTGCTAGTAGCTAAAGGCATGCTAGTGCAGGAGAAGAGGAGGAGGGATCCTTTTCATTAACTTTCATTAAGACTAAAGAGCGAATTAGTGTAAGAAGAGGTCTGATGTACAAAAGTCGTGCTCTTTTTAGCTGTAGCCACATACAGCATGTATGAAGTTCATGAAGACACACAAATTCAGTCTAAGCACTGGCAGCAAGTGTCTCTAATCCTCTGTACTGCTCTGTACCCGTGTACTGCTTTGGGTAGCATAATAGCAAGAATAAACAGAAAGCAGCATCTGGTAAAGGGTTTATGCTTGGGGTGGGAAAGGGGTTATGCAGTCTTTGTGTGTATGTGCTGGTGCTTTTAAGTGCACGCCTGTATTTGACTGTGTGTCTGCGGTGCATGTGTGTGTGTATGCATTTGGATGTGTCCATATGTGTGCTGTATGCGTGGAGGGAGGGAGGCAGAGCACAGCAGAGCAGAGCGTTGCAGTGCAGGCAGTAGGACAGCGTTTCTGAGCTGTGGTAATTTCCCCCGAGACAAGCGAGCAGGTAAAGGCCAGCAAAAGAGGGAGGGAGGGAGAGAAGGATAGATGAAGGCTGGGATAAAAGGGAGGGAGGGAGAGCATCAGCAAGCAAGTATGTCAGAGAATAATAAGGAATGATACAGCAGTGGCAGAAAAGAGGGCAGCACATTCGCCCAATCGAATGGGCACGGACTGCATTAAAAACGTTTCAAGGTTGAATTTAGCCGCTCTGATTGTCAACACATTACCGTTAACATTTGTATTTCCATTTCAAATGCCTTATCTTGTTAATGAGTGTTTCTAAACTGAGTCATTGTTTTTGTAATGAATTCATCTATTAATTACACATGCGCCGTTTTCTGATGACCTTGCTTTATTTTGTTACAAGCTGCAGACCTTAATATTAGCATACATTAAGCCCTGCTTATCTTTCATCCCCAAAAGCTAATACATCAAATTATCACCCGAAAAAAAAAATGCATCAAGCACAATTGTGTTTTGCGCACCAAGGTTTGTGTGTGTGTGTTTGTGGGTGAGCACTCTCACTTATTAGCCCCTTCCCCCTCCCTTCTTGCAAACTCATTACCAGCATATAAGACCTGCATGGATTTTATGGTGTTTTGGGAACTGACTGGTTAATCAGATTTATTGCACACTTAAGCTTAATTGATTGCCTTTATGGATTCAAATGAATAATTAAGTACTAACGAGCCTAGTTTCTGTTTCATCATTCTGAAATGATGATAATGACCCACAGAAAGGGAAAGTAGTAGAAGTGTCAATCACAAAATGCCAACATAACAATATTTGCTTTTCAGCCTGTGTAATCTACTGATCATAATAATGCTGTCAAAACACCGATACAAGCACGTTTTCCACTTAATCTCATACTAGTATTGGCCCAAAGCTGGAAATTTATTTTTCTTCACTTTTCACTTTGTATTTAAAAAATGTCTACTAAAAAATGAAGTATTATAAGCAGTTATACAGACAGCGAAAAGACAGCCAGCGCCTCACGATCAAGGCGCCCCCTGAACAAAGACAACATATCCTGACCTTCAGATGATCTTCATCAGATCAATACTATCATCGGCACAGACAAGCGGTCACAGATTAACCCAGACTCCTCTAACCAACCCCCAGCTCTCAACGCAAACACGTGCGCACACACTTTTCTCTCCCATACACAACAACAAACGTGCACGCATCTTTTTTAGCAGGGCCCTGGGTATATTGACTGGTTTGTACTGACTGACACGCAGAAACACCACACGTACGCGCTTGTTGATTATACTTTTCTGGCTGGCTTTTATTGCACAGTATAAAGAGTGAAAGGGTCCTAATGTAGCTGTATCTATCCCCAGCTACAGGAAGGGGAGAGGGCGATCTACCCATTGCTGCCCTCATCTTGTTATGATTGCAAACATGTTGCAATTAAAAAAAAATTAAAAAATAACTGACTTGCTTGTCAATGTAATATTATATGAATGACTGTTTCTGTATTTACATGCGTGTTTGACATTATGGAAAAGGGCAGAATAAAGCCCATATGGATATACATATACAGGTCTGGCACTGGATATCATTTTCCCCACACCTCTATACAAACATTACATTTCCAGACACAGAGAAGAATATGCATATTTGACACCCCACCAGCCATTTACATGGAATATGTACCAATGAGCAACACAAGCAAATTGATATCTATATGTCTGCGAGTGGCCAGAAGGCAACTGACTTAATCCCAGAACCAATGTAAATGTTGGTGGCATATCTACAGGCAAGAGCTGATATTTAGAAGTCCATTAACAAAGGGTGGAGATGGGTTAATTCACTGTGTGTAGCTGGAGATCCGGAGGGAGTTTAGGGCATACAAAGAAGAAGGAGGAGAGAAATGGATAATGGGAGGGAAAGAGAGGCGAAAGAAAAGAGGGTATAATGCAAAGAGAAGAAAGAATGAGAGGAAAAATACAAATAAATGTGGAGGGAGGTAGATGTGTATATAAGCAGGGATGGTGTGGTGGGGGTGCTGGGGATGGCAGTCGGCTGAATGTGTATGTGTGCATAGTTGTTGTGAGCATTGCTGCCTGCTATCATCCGCCTGAGCCTGGGCGTCAGTTTGATTAATGCTGCTTTCCTCCAACTGACCTCCAAGGTCACTGGAATAGTGGGTACTCAGCCGCTCCCATTTGCTGCTTTACCAGAGGGGGGTAAGGGCCATATAATATGCTCCTCCAGAGTTTCCTCTGTTTTTCCTGTTTCCACTTTCCTCTCTGTCCCTCATTTAAGCTCTATCTCTCTCTCTCATCCTCACCGTCTGTCCGTCTATCTCTTTTTTCCCTCCCCACCCTCGTTCTGTCCCGCCTCTCTTCGGGCTCTCTCATTCTGGTCCTCATCCATCTCTTTCTCTCTGCCACCATTTCTCTTTCCCTCTGTTTGACTCTTATGTGCTCGCCACCAGCACTCTCTAATCTGAAATGCAATCAAAAGTGGCAATAATGCAATGTGTTTGAAGACGCTGGCGAGAGGGAGAGAGAACAGGCCGGGAAAGGGCCATTAGGCCACCGAAAGAGGTTTAGATAAACACATTCACATTTCTCACACATGCTCACCTCCACACAACCACCACTTCCTCCCCTCTCTCCGTTCACAGAAAGACTGCCAAGGTGAAGGCATATGAATAGAGTTGTCCTACACCAATAGACACTTGGCACTGACACACTTCCTCTGGCAGAGACGCTCATAGCAAATGCTACTTATTGTGCCAGACGGCCTTTCCTGGCATGAACCTGACAAGAAGGGAGCCATGTACATACAAAGAGAGGAAGAGAGAAAGACGAAGGCTGAGACATGAGGAGGGCAGTGAAAAAGTTAGTTTTCCTTCTACTCAACTCCCCAACTCTATCAGTTGTTCGTTTTTTGTTAGTCCCCGATTAACCTGAGAATTTCCCAGCTTTTTCTTCCAGTTTTGTATTACTAATCTCCTTTTGCCCCATCTATAGAAATCCTCACTACATATAATATATTGTCAACACTTATCCTCTGGACAGTACACAATATGTATTCGTGTCGGTCTCTGTGTGAGCTTTGTTCAGATCAGCTTTACTTGCTTGAAACATAGCCTGTTCATTCGTTTCTGTGAAACCTGTGGGTTGGCACAGTGGGGAGTCCCGATGCACAGGGCTCTTCTAGGTGTTTTTTCTTGGAAGCCATTTCTTTTTCCATTGTATTATAAACCTATTTTAGTGTTCTTGTGGATGTATGGGTCAAACTGAACCTCCAGATTGCATTTCATCTCATGAGAACTTGTAACAGTACAACTACACAAACAAAATGCTTGCTTTTTACCACAGTGCTATTTTCAGACTGAGCACCTGTACAGCTCTGTGAAAAGGAAACTTGGCATTTGATGTACAGGTCTTTTTATCTGTCTGTGTGCACCACATGGCAGATCTTTGTAAAAATGTACATCAGATGTCTTTACTGGTTCAGTCCAAGACCTGACTGATGACTTTAAAGCTAGATTGGGCCCAAATTTTTTCTTATTAGGCTGGGTAGGATCTTGTTCAATAGGCATGGGCTATCAAATAAGTCAGTAGGTCCAAAAAAAGGTAAGCAGATTCCACATCATACGAAATCATCAGGCGTTGATGAGATTTATTGTATAAAATGATGACTTTTGCATTGCCAGGTACTGAATTGGTTTGAAAAATATTCATTTCTGTCTACTAATTGTTCAGTTGTCTAGAGAATATTTAATTCTTGGATGAAACACTAGACTTTTCATGGATTTATGTAAATATGTTTTTGAATACATAATGAATAGATAATACCTGTTTCTTAGTTTATAATAATCCAGTTAATGCACTTTCTGACTATGGCTGCTTCTTAATTGATAGTGCATCGCGCAGCTCTCTCTCGGTCCATTCAAACAAATAGCATTTTGGATAAGGTCTCATTTTTAGACAGTTATTACATGTATTCACATCGGCACTGACTGTGATAGGGTTTTATTCCAATCACGTTTCTCCTGTTGAAAATTCATTCATGTAGCTCATGTTTGGGTATTTTCCACCAGTCCAGTCAATGCAGTTTATTTCTGTTCAAAACTTTTGTCATCTGTAAGACAGACCTGACTAAGATGGCATCCAAAAGCGTGTACAAAGAAGCCAGCAGTATAATCACAGCCTGGAGAGTTAGCCCTGGTGTGCACCATCAATTTGTCTCACACTCTGTACCCTCCATCCCCCACCTCCTTTCCTTTTTTCTCTGTCTCTCCATGTTCCCTTTTTCCAGTCAGTGCCTGAGCGTGAGCGACACACACACACACACACACACACACACACACACACACACACACACACACACACACACACACACACACACCGACACTCCTGAGCATCATGAATCTTTCATGCGAGCGGGCTGTATAATCCCTGAGGCGTGCTCTCTGAGACCTATACACACCCGCCTCCATCACCTTGAGAGAGGGAAAGCCATCACTGGGAATGAGGGAAAGAGACAGAGTGAGAGAGAAGGCGAGGGATAGAGATCGAAAGATAGATGGAGAGACATGGAAGGGGGGGGGGGGGGGGAGTGAAGTGGAGAGAGGAAAGGATGAGGAGGAGGATGAGAAGGAGGAGGGAGTGCAAGGGTGTGGGAAGCAAAGTAGGACCTGGCTGGAATTACCTCCCTTCTTTTGACCACTGAGGGAGGAATAAAAGAAGAGAGATAACAATGGGAGGTTGGTTCTCTTTCGTCTTGGGTGCTGGAAAGTCAAAGTGTATCATTTCAAATCTTTGTCTGATGGAAGCACAATGGAAACTGAAAAATGGATGGCATCAGGATCTATATGTGTTCTAAACTGCCTTTTAAATAGATGCCCACATTATATCGACACAGGGCACATCCATGCTTACATACAGTGTACATACACATTTGTTACAATACACCTTGTTGAATGGAAAAGTTTAGGCACCCCAAAAAACAGTATTCTTAATGCACATTTTGTGACAATTTCATGGGCTAAAAAACAATTATTGTTGCAGTGTGATTAACTAGTTTGACCTCAGTTGACTTTTCAGAAGTTGCCAGGCAGCTGAAGAATTAAGAATTCATTAAGAATTGTCAACAGATGACAATTCAGAGCCTGATACTCTTTAACCTTATGCTAACACTCAACAGCCATGGGATCCTCTAAACAACTAATTGGAACATGAAAATTAAATGATGTAAAGCCGAGTGAGTCTATCAAAAGAAATTTAAAGCACTTCCATCTTGAAAGTGGCACTCTTCAAAAATTGTCTTTAAAAAAAAAACAGTGGGTACATTTGGAGTTGTCAAGAAAAAAAAATAGGTGCTAAAGGCACAAAGGGGGAAGAAATTGCACACTATCAGACACAAGCCAGAAATAGAGCCTGTTTATTGAAATGTTGTAGCCTTTGTGAGAATATTGAAGCTTAAGAGGGTGCACAGTGTTGCAGTCATGGAATGGTCTAGAAGACCAAGTCAAACTTCAGATAAGTTTGACTTTCTGCCTGCTGGGCAGAAAGTCAAAGCTAAAAACTGCAGAGAATCCACAGGAAGCTTTAGCTGAGACAGGACTGGCAGTGCCGCTTCAACATATCGTGCACAGCAATGATGCACAAAGACAGCCTACATGGAAAAATCATCTGAAACTAACCTTACCTGCAACCGAATCACAAAAGTTGACGACACGGCTCTGCAAAGCAACATTTGCGTACGCCAGAAATGGTTTTGAAAAAAACAACTTCTGTGGACGAGAAAATGTTTAGAGCAGCATTTATTTATCAGAACACCTAGCAAGCTGTTCAGCATGCAGGTGTAAATGATCTGCATGTGGTTATGTGGCAGCGGCGGTACAGGAAGCATTGCAAAGATAAAGGAACATCGCTCCTCCAAACACCAGCTAACTGTAGACACAATGACTCACAGCTAGCTGTAAGTACTATGTGATGACCACACTTACACATGCTACATTTACAGTTTAATCCCTTTAAGACTGCAATAAAATGTAACTTTACACTTAACATAAACCAAATATGAATTTCCAAACTATATTTGAAATTCAATCTGAACATGAGAAATAAAGCTCTACAATTTTTATATGAAAATATCAAACTTAACCAGCCTATTTATTTCTGCTTTTACCACAGAATCAGTGTAATTTGATCTTGTTCAGTTTCTTAACACAAGAAAAGCCAAACCCACTAAAAAAGAGAAAATGATGTCCTCCTATAAGAAACTCTGCAGTGGTAGACAGCTGAGAGAGAAACACAGACAAAAAAGGAATGAGATATTCAAATCTGTTATTATAGTCCCTTCCCCCCCACATACAAAGACCAAGGTCATCATAAAGTTTCTTCAAAGTCCAGTTTTTTTCTTTAGCTCACTCTCAAGAAAAATATCATCAAACCCAATATATGAAAAAGACTGAGATGCTATCAAATAAAAATGGCTTAAATGACAACAGGGTGTTCATCAGTTGGACATCTTGCAAGTTTCCTAATATGATATTTTTTGATGAATGAATCTTTATTGTTAACACATAAATTCCCTGCCTGCTACGCGCTTTATGATATAACGACAGCATACTCACAATAGACAGTTTGCTTACCCTAACACATGGGATGATAGACAGCGTTTTTTCCACCTTCTCTTGTGTTATGAAAGCCATTTCTTGTTTGCCATCCTTTTTCATCTCAAGCTTTAGGATGTGTTCTAATAAATACACCATATTAGTCCCTGCAATAAACTCCCACTACAGTTTATCAGCTTCATATCGGCTTGCTTTGGAGTGAGTCAACCCGACTGCAGGTTGTCTCGGTAAGTTCCTAATGGAGTGACAATGGAGAAATCATAGAGACTGGACAGCATAGTTGTGGATGTTGCAATAATTACCTGAGATGACAGTCAACACAGCAGCGGTAAGCACCTTCTCACTGGCCTGATGAGCTTATTATGCCCCCCAACCTTCACACCCCATGACCCTGATTTAATTTGACACTGATTAATAAGGCTGTACAAGACAAAAAGGTGGCCCGTGCATGTGTGTAGACATGTGTTTGCAAATACGGCTGTCTCCGTGCATATCACTGAAATCATGCTGCAGATAGATAAGCATCTAAGGAGAAAAAAAAGATACTAATGATACTGATGCATGTGAAGTTCCATATATCTCACTGGGATGTCTCAAGGTCAGAATGAACGAACAGCTGAGGAAAGGTTGAATAAAGGAGAAGAGCTCCTTCATATACAAATGCATGCAGGAACAACTAATAATATGAATACTACGTCAGGTAAATGCGCAGGTGTTGGAGGGTTTTGCCTGCGTTTTTTATGTTGTTGATGCTTCAGGGTGAGCATGTATAGGACCTATACTCATAGGTCTCCCGTCCTTCCAGCACACACACACACACACACACACACACACACACACACACACACACACACACACACACACACACACACACCACAGTTGTCCCTTCCTTGGTGGAACAAAATGGAGGGGGCAAGTAGGTTGAGACTGAGGGGTGGGGGCCGTGGGTGGTGGACAGTGCAGTGCCAATTTCACGCCTCCACTCCTCTCTGCCTCTTTCAGCTGCATGCTGTATGCTCCTTCTTCTCCCTACCTCAACTCTCTGCTTCCCCCATCTATAAACGCACACAGCCTTTTCTCCAACGCCTGTACCACCCACTCCATCCATCCTCCCTTGCTCCCGCCAGCCTCTCTGCTTAGGCTGGAGTATGACAGCCCAGTTGCTTAGGGGATGCTTGTCTAAATAATAACCCAGAGAACAGAAAAGACCAAAACTGTCATGGTTCTGCAGACCCGGTGTTTTGAATGTTGTTTAATCATTACTGTTGCATTCTTAGAGTGACTTTACTTTCCTAGTTTCGTTTTCTTGCGTTTATGAGTTTTCTGATTATTGTCTTTATCTCTTGTGGTTCGGGTTGATTTCCCTTTAGTGTTTCCCTTTCTCTGTTTCTTTTTCCTCAGTGTCTCCTGTGGAAGTCAGTGTCTTGTCTCCGTGTTTATTTACCTACCTGTGCCTGTCCACCCTCTTCCCCTGTGTCTCGGTGTTCTGTCTTCCTTACCGGTTCCCATGTTCTTCTCTGTGTTTCATCCTTTGTCTTCCCAGTCTGTTGTGTGTTTGCATGTTTGTTTATTCCCGTCTTAGTTTTAAGCTTGTGTCTCGGTCTTCGTGCTACTTCCTGTCTTTTTTTGATAGTCCTTGTCTCATGTGCATTGTATTCAAGGTTTGCTTCCCCTGTCTCGTTATGTCTAATTTGTTCCTGCTGTGCTCTCACGTGTTTCCACTTCCCTAATCATCCCTCAGTTTATATATCGTCTCTGTTTTCCTCGGTCCTTTGTCAGAGCAACTGTTCACCGACTCCTGTGTCTCTCTAGTCCTAGCGGGCCAGGTTCCCTAGTGTTTTCACAGTTTAAGTTTTGACAATTAGTTCCTCGTTTAGTTTGGTTTTCTTATTTGGCTCTGTTTTGAGAATCAGCCTGAATAAAGGGCTCGCCTTTTGTTTAAGTTCATTCCTGCCTCCGCTGTCTGCATTTGGGTCCTCACTCTCCACTCCACACGATCTGCCACCCGCAAATCTTGACAAAAACAGAGTTCCCTTAGAAAGAAACAAGGTAGGAAAAAAACTAAATCACCAGTAGAGTAAAGCACCACATGAGAAACCTTGTCTCAACTCAGCCCTTCAGCACTCACATCCAGCTCTCAAGATGGATGCCTCGGTGCATTCACTTCTCATGCTTGGCAGCACAAGGACAGAAAGAGGGCACGAGAAAAAAAAAAAAAAACAGCTCAATTTGCATTCGCAGAGGTAACATTTGTTTATCGCATGTATGACACTCCTCTTAACGACCCCACCGCTGATTGAAGCAAGCTTGCTAATTAAGCATTAATTACAAAACAATAGAAGTGGCAATTAGATGGTAGCATTTCAATGTGTAATATTCCCACCTGGGCTATTGTTAACATAGCATTATTACCATCACCGCCTGCTGTGGTTATGGTTATCTAAACAGTCATAAACGTCATCTCGCGCATACTGTACCACCCACAGTTGCCGTACAACTAAGTAATATGTTTTCTCTCTCTCTCTCTCTGTCCCTGCCTCTCTCTCTCCCTGTGTGTGTGTGTCTCTCTCTTTTTCTAGTGGCAAATATCAGCCGTTTGTTTCATCGCTGGGTTTTAATTGGTGAAAGCAGTGGGATTTACACAGGGACGCAGGCGGCAAGGGTTTTCCCTTTGTAGTGGCACAATGTTTACAGTCCTGCTGCAGAGCAGTCTGGGGCCGTGTGGACGACACCTTTGTTAGTGCCCCATTACATACAGGGAGAAAGATAAACCCTGCTGCTCTTTTGCAACACATATAAATGCTGATATATAGGAAAAAAAATAGAGACAGATTTGCACAGAAACACACATATATGTCTAACAGTGATGAGGAATTCAAGAGATACTGCTAGAATGACTGGAAAGTGTTGGTTAAGGTGCGTGTGTGTGTGTGTGTGTGTGTGTGTGTGTGTGTGTGTGTGTGTGTGTGTGTGTGTGTGTGTGTGTGTGTGTGTGTGTGTGTGTGTGTGTGAGTGCTAGACAGACATGAAGTCACTCTTGTGTGGACACCTTATTTGAAGATATAACCTGTGCAGGTTGATGAACACAGCAGATTGGAGAGAAGAAGATTAACAAAAGTGGAAAAGACGATGGTCAGCTGAAGTGTTTGACTGGAGTGTTTTTGACAGCTGTAAGGACAGCAATTTGGAGATACGGAGTGCGTGTGTGTGTGTGCGCGTGTGTGTGTGTGTGCGTGTGTGCGCGCGCGCAGTCATGGTACGATTACAAGTTGGATAGAGCAGAATAATCACTGAGCAAAAATACCTATGGTGCAAAAAAATGTCAAGTGCAAGATTTTCAAAGTAAAGCAATCAACATCGATTCGACACAAATGTATAAGGCTGCACAGCAGCTGCTCATCAGTCTAAATTATTAGCTTGATTAACACTGAAAAGGAAACGATTCATGCAGTTAAATAAAAACACTAAAGAGAGATGCAAATTGAGCAATAATTTCTAAATACATTATTGTAAAACATGGAGAAGCTGTATTCAGTAAACCTCTTCTTCATCTCCTTCATGAAAAAACCCCAGAATGAGGATTTCACACATGAGCAAACTTTGCTTTTTCCCTCCATCCCCAAAAGGCATGAGTCTGTGCCTGTGGGCTAACTAACCGATGGGAGTATCATCCCATTCCTGATCTGCTGTTCCCTTTGGCCCATTTCCCCCACCCCTAAATTAGTTGAAATTTCACAAAGCGGGAATACATTAGGGAGAGATCAGGGCAAATGGCACATTATGAATACTGTCAGTAGTGGCCTATTAAAGAGGAATCAGACATTATCGACGCCTATGTATCTGGAGAACTATCTCAGTTAAGTTAATAATGTGCAATTAATCATAGGTCACTTAGCGCAGGATGGGGTATGGGGACTACAGTGAAGGCAGGCCTAATCTGCTGTCCATCCGTCCAGAAGAAGAGAAAGATAGATGGAGGAAGGCTGGCAAACTGCAATCTCGAAGGATAGCTGGTTAGAGTTTTTGACAGCTGGCCAGCATGGAAAGATAGAGGCTAGCTACTTATCAAAGGCTTTTTCAAATTAATACAGATAAGCATTTTTCCTCATGAAGTAAAAATATGATTTCTTGTGACATTACTGATGAACAGAATCCCATTTGGCTAGTTTGTAGTATTGTGGGAGAGGTAACTGAATGGTTCAGTTATTGAAAGACTAAGGATAAAAATTCCTGGCGGTAGTTTGTATTCTCTCCATATTTAGGTAAGTTTTCCTTGAGTACTCAGACTTCCAGGTACGTCTGGCAATGCTTCTGCTGCTTAATTTAGATTTACCACTGGCAGAAATGCTACATCATGACATACTCTCGTTTACTGATGACTCTTTGTAGAGCCTACCTCAGCTTTCAGAGGCACTTATTTCTGTCTGAAGAGCCCACACAAAAGGTAGAGCGCCTTGGGGAGGCTTTGTTTGTCTAGGCTGTGCCTTCAAATAGAGCCAAGCTGATGAATTTCACACAGCATGGCACTGTGTTCAATAATGATGCAGGTAACTACCTACCCCTGAGAAGCCCTTGTCCCAGACACACTGCAAATCCATTTTTCAAATGCATAAAGGTCTGGAACCAATGGTGTTGTAAGCAAATGCCATCACTTTAGCAGATTACTGTTAGCCTTGTATGTTCACTCTGACAGGTTTTTCATTTTCATTGTCAAAGACTAAAATGGCTGTTTTCCAGTTTAATCTAAAAGTGGGCAAACTAATAAAGAAACAACAGAACAAAGCAAAAACAGAAATCAAGTCTCATTTCTGTTTATCTGTGTTGATTTTTTTAGTGATCGCTGCGCTTACCTCATGGGAGTGCCGTGAGCAATAAAACAGAACGTGATCAGACGTTTTAATGACTTCTGCTGAGATTTAATGTTTACGACAGATATTAACCTTTACTATCCAGTTCACCAGTGTTGACAGATGACATGTAGCCTGCGTGATAATCAGAATGGCATTCATTGACCAGAAATGGTCACAGGCCACAGTTAGCACTCTGATAATAAATCTACAACAAGGATAAATTAAGGAAGTATCTGCTTCAACTACAGGAAAATTTACGCATCATCACTTATTCTGAGCAGAGAGTTTAAACTCTCTGCAATGATAACATTTACAACCTGATATTTAGTTTGCACAGTGCATTCTCCTAGCCTCCTGCCTACTGAACTCCTCTCAGGACAGATGTTAGCGATGATGATCAGGACTGTGGTGACTTTGATCACGTTTTTCTGACTCCTCCCACTTAACTCAGCCCCAACTTAAATCAGGCAGTAGTTTTTAGCTCCTGGCAATTATTTGGTGGGACTGCTACAAATGATCACTTCTGAAACGTTCAATTTTTTCTTGTGATAAAATCCCGTTGATTTTGATTGGAGAGCGAGGCCTCGTTCACCTTGTCTTTAGTGGTTCAGTGGCAAAGTCACCACTTGCTGACCTCTCCTGCTGTACGTTCAAGGTTGTGAGTTAAAGTACAACATGCAATATTTTTCACAATGACACTTTTTGTCATTATTGTCAATTGGATGGCTAGATGGATGGGTGTATATGGGCTTTAGCTGTTAATGTGCTATATTAGTAAAATTAAATTATATTGTATTGAATTGAACTGGATGGATGGATGATGGATGGATGGACTGTGCATTGCACATCAACACAGTTTTTATAAATGTTTTTTTCTCCTTATGAACTCAGAAAAAAACTTTCATACTGCAGAGGAACAGCTTCACTAAAGTGAGGTAAACGTTCCTGAACAGTGAGGGTGGCTACACTTCAAATACATAAACTTGTATGACAAAAATTATTTCAACCACTCAGAGCAATTCCATTAGATACAGAGTAGCTGATATTTCAGGTACAGCACACTTGTGGCTCATTAAAGTAGCTGCCCGTGTGTTTATGCGTCTATAAGCCATTTCCCTTCAACTTTGCTAGCCAACCTTTTCACCTCCAAGTTTTTAACTGCACCAGAGGCAAACTACAGACTGAGTTGGCCAGTAGCAACAATAATACTGCGATTTCTACAAAAATTGCATAGTCTAGTTACTAATGATGCTGCTTTGACAACATGTAGCCAAATCTAAGAATTAATTAAGGGAAGCCACAGTATTATTATAACTATATTAATACTCTCTTCAAGTTCTGATTAAGCTACATATTGTCCAAAACCGGCAATGACCTACATCAGCGGTCCCCAACCTTTTTTGCGCCACGGACCGGTTTATGCCCGACAATATTTTCACAGACCGGCCTTTAAGGTGTCGCGGATAAATACAGCAAAATAAAACTAGTACCGGTACCGAAAAAAAGAAAATTTATTCATAACACACATGAAAAGACCCAGGAAAACCGAGTAAACGATAAAAACGATAACAAAATAACGCTGAAAACCGATAAAAACCCTGGAAACTATACATTTCTCACCTGAGCCTCAACTCTTGTGGCCTGGTACCAAACGACTCACGGACCGGTACCGGTCCGAGGCCCGGGGGTTGGGGACCGCTGACCTACATGACATGATAATTGTTTAAACTTTCAAATTTAAAAATACAGCTGTGATGACAAAAAGAAGTTCTTGCTAGAAGGATTTTAGTCATTAAACCTTACACCAACGGGGTCAATATTTATGTGGGTTTCAAAGGCACATGGCTACTACATTCATAGCAAACTCATTAGTCATTACTCATTGACAAATGACAAGTTATACATCAGATAATTCCACTAGGATAATCTAGAAAGGACAAAAACCCACAGAGTTCATGGAAAAGAGCTCCCTGTGTCTAATATCCAAGTGGATGGGTTATAAAAATATCCATGGCTGGTATAGTTGTCATGAAGGGTTACTAATGATACCTACAGAGACAGAAATGTTCTCTGACTGGACACCTCTTAAGGAAATAAACATCTCAGACGCTTTAGAAGTGTGTGCTGCAAACATTTTCTACCTAAAAGGTGAAAAAAAGACCCAATGAATTACATCAGTCTGTCTAATGATGAACTGTTGGATGAACAAATGAACTGGTGAACTAACCAGACAACTCTTAGTGTTCTTTGGCCTCTTTTGAAGGACAAAAAAATGACATTAACGAACATCATAATGTAAGTTGAGATCAGCAACACTGGAAAGATATCATTTCATTTATTTTGAAAGGCTTTAATTATGAAAATGGGCTCTTATGAATTATGTGCTGTAGGTATAAAAATATGGTTACATACAGACAGGGGATACAGGAGCACAATGTAACATCACAGTAGGATTGAAAGAGAAATTGGAATTGAATCCACTGGTCAGTGAGAGGCAGTATGTGATGAGGGATTGGGAGAAAGTGTGAGTGAGAGGTGGAGAAAGAGAGGCGGTGAGAGGAGACAAGCGGGGGGAAAAATTCACTTCCACAGCTGGCTGATCTAGGAAATCCTGCAATCTCTCAGAAGCCAGAAAACAGAAGCAGATGAGCCATGTCTCTCCATCTCTCATTCCCCCTCTATCCATCCTCCTCCCTTCTTTTCCCCTCTCCCTCATTCTCCAGATGAGTTGGCTCTATATTTTTCTTTCTCCCTCACTCCTTTGTTCTCTCTCCTCTCATCCGCTTCTTCTTTTTGCCTCCATCTCACTGCGCTCACTCTGCCTCCAACCCATCCCTTTTCCTCTCTTATGATGTCCTGAGCGGTTTGACTAGTGCTCACGCCAGACTACAGCCCCCAGTGGGCTCATTTCACACCTCTGGGCATGATGCCAGCCAGTCAGCCGCTCGTGGTGTTACAACTGACAGACAGACGGCTCTTGGCACTCTACTGGCCCTGATTAGGATGCATACAGTGGACTGAAAGGGAAAAAATGGGGGTGAAAGAAATACTGGAGTGTGGCAGGTTAATTTTCCCCCCATTAAATGAATTGGGTGGGAGAAGGGTGAGCATGTGCGTGTAAAGCAGAGTGGGTCCAGTGTTTGAGTGAGTCTTAAAAATTGTGCACCTAGAAATGCTGAAGTGTGTTTTGGGGAAGCGTTTTTTGTCAGATTGTGTCTACCTTTGTGCATATGTGAGTGTGTGTGTAATGATGCAGAATACCAAAAGCCAGTGATACAGCCAAAGCCTTCAGACTCGCTCAGCGTATTTCATAGCAAGCCTCCCATTACCAGTGAGAGCTCACTACTCCCCGTGAAAACAATAAAGACAACTCTCTCCATGCTTGTAGAATAATAACTGAAGGGGGATGTCACGTATTACATAGCAGGTCAAGTACGGATGAGCATGTGCATTGTATAATGGCAGGAGTAAACGGCGCACAACAAGGACAAATTGAGATGCTCTAACAAAGCAATTACATCTTCTAATAAAGCTGTAATTGTGTTTCATTATGGCGAGACGACATCTATTTGCATCATCTTTTATTCCCATGCTCGGTGAGTGGTGCCTGCTCACTAACCTCTGGCTGTCTTAAACAATGCTTATTATGCTTAGGGTGGTGATCACACACATGGAAACAACAAACACGGGCAGTGCATGCATGCACACACAGACACACACACAGACACACACGCATAGAGAGAGAGCCAGACAATGAAGTGAGGGAAGCCTCTAGCCTCACAGCGTCGATCTCTCCATTGAGAACCTGTAATTATAGACCCTGTCTCAAGATAAATCTATTAACGCCAACATATAGCTTTTAATTTAATCTGTAGCTAATTAAAGTGAGGGGACAGGAGGGAGGGGGGATGTTAGGAAGAGGGGGAGGATGGGTGGAGGAGGTGGCGGAGGTGAGACAGTATAGGAGGTGTGTGTAGCAGTGGAGGCAGGGGGATTGTCTCGGTCCCTGGGTTCTGCCGCTCGCTGCGGAGATGATTGAAATGAATTCCGCCGGCAGTTTGGTTTGGCTTGGGATCTCTGATGTTGGCTCAACATTACAAAGCATCACCTGAAGCTGTAAGACTGACAGGTGACACTTTAATTGAAATAATTTAGCTGCTCATCAAGGGAGGAAGCCTGAACCTTGAAGCAGGCAGGAAACCAACGTGTGTGGATAGAAACAGGAGTTTGGACGAAGAAGAAAAATAATGGAGCAATTTATCTGGAAGGAGCTTTTTCTCCGTGGCTCGCGGATGCGTGTAAAAAAAAGTAGCAGAGTCCTGGAGCTGCTGACTGAGTCTCTTGTTGTATAAAAATGGAAGCGGAGAAAGTAATTCTTGGCTGTACTTTTGCCATGCCAACAACCTAGTTATAAGACTGCTTTGCAGGGAAGCCAAATAGATGCATTTTTAATGACAAGACATACTAGATATGTGTTAGATGAACCTGATGGAGACTAGATTGTGGATGTATGTCATTTCTTTTGCATGTTGTTTTATTGAAGACTTCGTCCATATCTCATGCATCTCTGCTGGCTGCAATATAAAGCCCAATACTAACTGAGATCACGCGGGTCTTCAATAAAGCCATTGCTGCGGTTTACGAAGCGTATTTCCGGTCGTGCTGATAATCTGCTTTTGCGATCTTGTAACACCCCCACCGCCCCACCTTCCAACACACACATTACTCTGAGCTCCCACGTCTCCATATGATGGTAGGGAAACCCACATCTCACAATATGAGAGACAGTAGCACAATTTTGAAGTAACTTTTAAGAGCACAAGTTTGATTTCTGTCTTGTACTTTTGACAGAAGTCTGAGGTTTTTGGTGATGTTTCAAACACTAAAGCCGTTTGTAGACTGTCTCAAGCATAGAACACACAACAGGAAATTCACACTAATGGAAAAACTCTGTTCGGTTTAGCACCTGTGTAGTGAATGCAGGAGGCAGAATACATGACACACAACTCCCACTTGCTTTCTTTGAGTTCTCTGCATAGTTACCTGCTCTTTTCTTGCATGGGCTCAATTACACATCACACATACTTTGTAGTAGGGAGCTGGCAGGGAAAAGACCAATGAATGTCTAATCCGACAAATTCAGGCATTTTTATATGCAGCTCTGTCAAGAACAGTACATGTGTGACAACCTATGATTATTACTGACGCTGTAAATGGCTACTTCTAGAAATTTCACAGCAGAATATGATTTATATTCTACTTAGTAATGACCGAGAACATGTGTTCAGCATGAATCAGATACACATTATCGAGCAAATTCTTTGGAAACTAAAAGTAAAGTTAGGTTTCTTTCAAAAGTAATTTGCAAACTTCAAACAGTGCACACCGTTCCATCAATATTTAGTGTAACCACCCCCTGCCTTTGAATGCTGTGAGAACCATAGAATTTGCACTGCTTGGTCTTCTTGTCACTGAAGACAGATGCTTCTGTATGGTTGAGGTTTCATAATCTCATCAAGAAGTCACGTCTCCAGTCTATGCGTTTCTCAGCCAAGGGTGCCATTTGTCACTTATTCCTACTCTAGAAATGCCCTTCTACTTTTTGCAGAGGATGCAATTCTGCTGGCTGCAAACCAAAATGTTCAGCTTGTAGCTGAGTGGGAAGATGCTGCAGTTCTATGCACAGCTTAAGTTGGTTTTATGGTCTTGCAAAGGTAGAATGCCCCCTCTTCGGCCCACTTTTCCAAACAAAATCTGGCAGATGTTAACGTCATCCGCTTCCAGCAATGTGCAGTCAGGGTATTGGAGGACTGTGCAGAATGGTGGGGTGCACTGGGGTGGGTGAAAACCCCTCTCCACCCTCTGTCCGACCAGAATCGACACATTTGTGGTACCATAAAACAAACTATAGCAGCTTACAGTCACTAGGGGGCAGTGTGGCAAACAATCAGTCTGTGGGCTACTCTTGTTTGTGCTGTTACAGGTCCTTCAGCCAGCTACGGAGAAGAACAAAGTTAAAGCATAACAAAGAGCTAAAGAGTGTTAAAAACTTCTCAAGATGTATTTTTTCTTATTCACTTCAATTCAATGTTATCTATATATAGCTCCAAATCACAACTGGTGTCTCGAGGATTGTTATGATAATTTTATCAGCTGTTGACCTATATGCACCATCGTCCAGGTTGAGATACACGCTGTTGGTGTTTTGTATGTTTGTGTAGACTATAACATCCTCTGCACAGGCTTTCCATAGATGGACACAAAAGCAGTATTATAAATTAGCCAAGAGGCTACACTCTGTGGGAAACATGCTGTATTGCTTCCTCAGGGTTGGGGCTGAGTCGCTGCTCGAAGTGAGGCAGTTGAAGTATCTCTGAACCTTGTTCACATGTGAAGGAAAATGTAACAAAAGACTGACAGGTGGATTCGTTGGTGTGACATTAGGAGGAATGTAGTGCACTGAAATGTGGTGAAGAGCGAGCTGAGGAAAAAGTTAAACCTTCTAGCAGTTGATCTTGATCTCTGTTATGAGCTCATAGTGACTGAAAGAATGAGAGTCCAAATAAAATCTCTGGAATTGTATAGAAAAAACAAAATAATGACTAAAAGAAGAAGAAAAACTACTGAATGTCAGCTCTCTCTACTATGGGCTCTCATTACTTGGTCTGAGGACACAGTGTGTGATTTTTTGCTGCGCGCGCACACACACACACACACACACACACACACACACACACACACACACACACACACACACACACACACACACACACACACAAAAGTACAATAGCACATTTTATCCCACTGATCACATTGATCTTCATCTTCTTACTATGTCTGCTTTTACATTGACTGCAATTTGAAATCTGCTCACATTAATGGCTGATCATTAGGAAAATACACAGGAAGAGTGAGAATCAAGTCCTTAATTAAGGCAAACTGATTTTTCTTTATCTCCGTTGTCACTTTCATTTTTAAGTTGATCTCATTTGCCAGTTTGTATTTCCAAAACCACTATCAGGATCTGGCAACACAACCATAATATCAAATAAAAAGAAATAAAAATAGCGTAACAAGAAAAATTACTCAACAGCTGTTCATCTATGTCACTTTAAAATGATACCCATGTATCACGTATAAATTACTGAAGCTGGAGATGGCTGAAGGGAAGCAGGGTAAAGCATCGTATGGATGTTTGGCTGAAAAAGTTGCTTTTCAGATGTAGTGCGATAATTAAAGTCACAAATGACCTCAATGAGGACATTAGTTACTTCATAAATTTAGGAGAAATACACACACACGGAGACACAGACGTCGAGTGACTAACGAGAGATCAAAGAAAATGTGAGAAAGAGAAGGAAAATGGGAGAAGAGAGCCTCAAACACTTCCAAGATAAACAGAACGACGCGCCATCTGAACCTACTTCAGAATATATACTATATATATACTATACTTCACTCTGCTGACCCATGACTGCACTCCATCACACAGCTCCAACCTCTTCATCAAGTTTGCGGACGACACAACGGTGGTGGGTCTCATTAGCAACAGGGATGAGACCGACTACAGAAGTGAGGTGAGACGCCTGGCCACGTGGTGTGCTGACAACAATCTCTCTCTGAATGTGGAGAAGACGAAGGAGATTGTTGTGGACTTCAGGAGAATGCACACCCAACATGCTCCTCTGACCATTGACGGAGCGTCTGTGGAGAGAGTGAGCAGCACCAAGTTCTTGGGTGTGCACATCACAGAGGATCTCTCCTGGACGTACAACACCACAGCACTGGCCAAGAAATCACAGCAGCGTCTCTTCTTTCTCCGCAAACTAAGAAGAGCAGGAGCTCCAGCCCCCATCATGTACACTTTCTACAGAGGCACCATCGAGAGCATCCTGTCGAGCTGCATCACTGTGTGGTTTGGAGCCTGCAATGCGTCCTGCCATAGATCCCTCCAACGCATAGTGAGAGCTGCAGAGAGGATCATTGGTGTCTCTCTCCCCTCCCTCCAGGACATTTACAGCACCCGTCTCACTAAAAAAGCCCTTTGCATAGCGGCTGATCCCACGCACCCAATGCAAAGCTTCTTCAAGCTGCTGCCGTCAGGGAGGAGACTGCGGAGTCTCCAGGCCAGGACCAGCAGACTGAAGGACAGCTTCATCCATCAGGCTGTCAGGAAGCTAAACTCCCTCCCGATTCTGCCCCCCTCTCCCCTCTTCTCCACCACGGTCTCACTGAACTCTGTCACACTCACACACACACTCACTCTCTGACGCACTCACTGGCCTGCTCCAGTCACTTTGTGGAGCATTGGACTGCTTAAGCATTGGACCTCATAAGACTCTGTTGTTACACTATCTCTTACCGTACACTACTAAATCCCCATTTGCACTATTTGCCTATTTTGCACCACTATGCCTTCTTACTTGAATATTGTATATTGTATATTGCATAGCTTTTTTTTGTTATACGTAAAATTGTATTGTATTTATTTAAATTTTTACTTTTTAATTATTTTATTTGCATTTTTCTAATCACTAGGGTTTGAGAGTAACGCAATTTCTATTCTGTGTATGTCCTGTACATGTGGCAGAATTGACAAATAAAGTTGACTTGACTTGACTTGACTTGATATACATCAAACAGCTACACTGCTCTTGTGTTCCCAGCAAAGGCTTGAAATACTCATTTAATACCCCTCTGTATCATAATCCATATGGACACAACATATTGAGGGATTATATGTGTGTGTACACAGAGCACATAACCATTCTCGACAACCCTTTCTGCCCTGGGGGATCGTAAAATGCTCATTAATTCCTTAAATTAGCTTAAATGCCCTTATTGAACAGCACCTTCATGATTATTTTTTGCTTATTAACTATTCCCTAAGTGGGCTGCCGAAGGTCCTATCAGGTCAAAGCATGTGTGCATGTCTGTGTAGGTGTGTGTGTGTGTGTCAGGGGAGGGAAAACCAGTTCAGACTCAGTCCTACTAAACCCCTCACCCTCCTCCCCTTTCCCCATTTCTCTCTCACGCCAGGCACAGGGACCCATTGCAGTTGCCTTGGTGACGCTGGCTGGCAGCCGACAGGAAAAGAGGCTGGCAAATAGAAAATGTCAATTACTGCTGAAGATATGTAGATCTGAGTGAGACACTGCTGCAATGAGAAAGAGTGGGAATGAAGGAAGAGAAAAAGAAGGAAGAGAGGACGTAGACCAGAAGAATGGGTGGGAAGAAAAAAAAAACACCCGAAAAGAGGTGTGATGTTAGACAGCGGCAGGAAAAAGGATGAGGACAGGGACGGAGACAGGTTGACGGGCAAAGATAGCAAAAGGTTACAGTGGATTGTTGAAGGAAGGAAAGTGGGGAAGGCAGGGAAGGGATGGCGAGGGCGCGTTAAAGCAGGAGATGAGAGGCTGAACGGAGCCCTGTCTGCTGACAGAGAACGTCTGTCCACATCTATTATAACACCTTTCCTTTTCTGAGGCTGACTGAAGCTGCATGGGTGCATTCATTATTCTCTCTCTCACGCTCTCTCCCAACCTATCTTCCATCCGCCACCTTCAGCAACAGCCTCTACATCTGGCTGGCAATTTGATTAAGTCTAGGAGATAAGGTCGCCAAGGAGAGAGGAGAGCAGAGCTGCTGGGGGTGGGGAGCGCAGGGGGTGTTAGGCCGATTCTGGAGTAATCACTGTATTGATCTCTGAAAGCATGTGGCTGGTGTAGATTATGGGACTGAGTTAGGTCCATGATGAGTTTTGGAGTTTGAGATAAGTGGTTATATGTATACTTACACGTGCGTGCGTTTATAGATTTAAATCCAGTGCAGTTAATTATACATGTATGCATGCATATCACACATGGTATACGTCCACCCTATCTGTATGTGTGCATAATTATCCTCTTTATGTTGGTGTATGCATTTCTGCGGTGTGTATGTGTGTGTTAGTTTGCATGTGCTTCACGCAAATGAACATATCCTTTCTGAGTATGACTAGTCCTAAGTTGAATTAATGCATTCCTACCCCCATTCCAATTTCCAATGGAGGTCTCTTGACCTCCCACTCTGCAGACACATAATGGTCCATTTGGGGTTTAGCAGCAGGCATTACCAGGAAGCATGGAGACACTAAGCTAGACCGTATTTCCATAAGACTGGGACATAGAGGCCCTTCTATACATACATTACGTTCTTTGTGTCTGAGAGGTCTCATATGGGGCTTGTCTACACCCATGCAGAAGCAATTGTATACACCCACAGCACTCCATAAACACCCAGGCACAGAGGATGGGATGCATATGCAGCATGATATGAAAACACATACACTTCTATAGGAATCGTCTCATATGTCGTTTAAGCAAACACAGGTATATATGCACATTGACATGACACGCACACAAAGATGGTAGCACAATGGGACCTGCACAGCAGCTGCAGAGTGACTGACACTGATAAGATCTGAAGGGCAACAAGCCACCACTGCTGTCACGTTGTAGCTTTGCTATCGCACACAAACATTTGTAGTCTTTTATGCCAGATGATGTTCCTCAGTTATGTTTTGGATTTTAATCTTATTTTCTCTTCAAACACAAAAAACAGCTTGGAGGTAAAGTTTTTGCATCCATGTGGATTATTGGCTAATTTAGCCAATTAAAATGCATGCATGCTACTAATGGAGAGGTTTTCTGGGCAACCAGAAAAACGAATGAAAAGTTGCACTCCCACCCTCAGAGACCTGCCGGTCAATGTCATTGGAATAATTAATTATGAGTAATTACAGTGGTAACAGTCGGGATAGGGTAAAAACTCGGGAACTGCAATCTTAATTCATTCATGTCAAAACGTATTATTTCATTAGAGGTGAAACTTCAGCTCTGTGCTTCAGCTATTCCATATAATATTTCCCCAGAAGATGGAAAAAAAGGGAAAAAAAGAAATAATGTCTTTAACTGAACAATATCACTGAAATCAAAAAGATGAAAATGTTCAATTTGACTTTAGATGTATTTCTTCAGTTTTACACAGTGCCAGGAGGTGCTTAAGATGCCATTAACTATTAGGGCTGGACTGACATCATCAAATCAATAATATGCGTAACTAAGTATCACCTCAATGAACACATTCCTAGGGCTCACTTAAATCTCTCTCTCCTTTTTTTTTAAACATACACACACACACACACACACACTATATACACAGTGCACATCATGCTCCACAAATATCAGCAAACAGCTGACACAGCTCTCTGTTGACCCACTTCTGATAGTATCATCTTCAAAGAGAAGGGAGCAAAAATCAAAAGAAAAAAAGGGGAGAAAGGAGGAGAAATGGGATTAACATGAATAAAGCGGAGTAATTGACCGGCGTTTCTCTGTCTAAGGCACTGTGCAGTGTTGGTGCTGTGTAGGTTAAGGTTGCCCAAAGGCAAAAAATGCTCTCCATTCATTTAAATTTACAGGCTTTTGCTGTTTGAAGCCAGCCACTCATCTTCATTTGGGATTCACACACAACTGCCCGTGGCAGATGGCTGTTTCATCATCATCACACACACATGCTCGCACACGCATACAAACGCATACAAATGCATACAAACGCATACAAACGCACAAAGTTGATGAAATAAGGTGGTATCTGTGTGTTTGTGTGTATGTGTTTCTGGATTGTGGATTCCAAAATATTATTTTAGCATAATTGGCTGACAGAGCCATTTGGAGTTAATTGGTTGGCTGACAGTCTAAACCCCAGGGCTTATGGGTATTGTAGTACGGATAATGCTGACAGTCTGCTTGTTCACACAGCCTGACTGAAACAATTATCTAAATGCTTGAATTAATCTATTTCTGGTGTTTTTGTTTATATTAGTAAGGAAAACAACAGTAAGGATGACTTAGCATGAAGTCCCTTGTTTTACTTGTCACTAGATAGATAGATAGATAGATAGATAGATAGATAGATAGATAGATAGATAGATAGATAGATAGATAGATAGATAGATAGATAGATAGATAGATAGATAGATAGATAGATAGATAGATAGATAGATAGATAGATAGATAGATAGATAGACAGACATCTATCTATCTATTGTATGTGTATGTGTCTATGAATTCAACCTTTTGCCTAAAGTTTTGAGCAACCACTCATTTCTTTTCACCTCCAACGAGCCAACCTTTCTTTTGGAGGTTTTTTCTTTGGACATTGGCTGCTTTTTCAATTATTTTTAGGCAATGACCTCAGGGGATGAACCAGTGCTGAACCAATTTTAAACTGTATCTTAAGACACTTTGCTACTACCAGTCTGACACAAAAACAGACAAATTGTTCCCATTTCTTACTTGATCCCTAAAATAATGCTAAAGATACAAAATTTGATATAACATTGTATTTCTGCACCAAAAAGGTTCGAAGAACACTTGACATATCTTGGCATGTTGCGCATTGTATTTTAAAAATAAACTGAGAAAACAGGATAAATGGATGATAAAAGTAGTGCCGGGCCTAAAACAAACAAACAAAAATACAATCTGCTGCAGATGAACAGTATCTGAAAGTCATGTCCTTCAGAAATAGCAAAAGCATCAAGCAAAGAGCTGATACGGGAGCTAAAAGAGATTTCAATTTAGTCGATCCACCTCATTGGCAATGGTTTCATTTTTTTAACATGGCAATGATCCTAAACACACTGTCATTCATGGATTGGCCTCCCCAGAGCACGAACCTCAGCATGATTGAGGCAGTCTAGGATCACCTCGAGAGAAAACAGGACAAAAGGAAGCCAAAGTAGAGCTTTGGAAAGTCCTTCAAGAAGCCTGGAGAAATACTTCTGAGATGTACTCAAAAATGACAAGAAAGCATGCATAAGAGAGTTCAGGCTGTGTTAAAGGTTTGATTATATATTCTATATCCATTTAAATATCCAATTCAATTTCCATTTCAATAAATTGCTGCACCTCTTTCCAATTATCCTGGAAAAAATGTACAAATGTGAGGGGTGACGTGAGACTTTTGCACAGTACTGTCCATTCACCTTTTCATGTAGCACAGGAAAACCATATTTTATAAAAACAGTCCTGCCAATACTGAGGTAATAAGTCAAGTCGAGTTGGTGAGGAATAACAGGTGGATCACAAGTGAGAAAGGTTTGAAACAGCTGCCTTAAAAACCCTGTAAACAAATCTATTAAAATATTTATGTGGCCATAAAGAGAAGTATACGTCACATAAAAAGCAACCAACTATTTAAAGTCTTGTTTTAATCATAATAACGAAGGAATTAAGAAATTGTTATACTGTGAAAGTTACTCCTGTTAGAAAACATTTTTATAAATTTATACATTACTCTCTTGAATATCTTTAGGAGATTTAAGGATTTGTTTTGGCAGGCGCTCCCTTGATGGAGGATTGATGTTTAAATTGAGATATCTGCAATAGTGAGTGCAGAAGTCTAGGTCAATAGCAGAGCGAATCTGCTATCTCAGTATCTCAGAAATCAAAGTAAAGAAACTCTTACACCAAACTGTGCCCCTGAGGCAAACTTCAACTTTGGCAGAGCTACTGTATGAGAGATGCTGCCACCTACAGCAGAAATGTACCAAATCCGCGCCTGGTAATGAATTCAGCTCAGCACACAGCAGCAGAGAAAAACCCTCCGGCAAATACAAACAGAGGTTCCCAAATCTGCTGCAATAAACCTCAATCATACGCTACTTAGGCTGACTGACAGTCAGTCAAAACTGAAGCACGAGTCCCTCGATTAAAAGGGGAAACAGAGTTGAAGAAGGTGAAACCGAAGTCATTTGTTTAGTTTGCTTTTCCTTATTAAAACTGTAAAATTTCTAAAAGAACTTCACGCTCACTCATGCTAAGTTGATATGAGGGAGTAATGAACTCGTGCCTTTCTCTGTGCTCTGCTTTTCTCACCAGCCATTCGTCTGATCCAGTTCACACTTCTTGGGCTGATGGCTGGGGATTCCAGGAAGTGGATCAGTGGCTGCTTCATGTTTCTTGTTCACAACAGCTTAAATGAGCAAGACAGGCATATGCATGGCAGCTCAAGAACATAGGGTTCACCCGAGGACTGACAAACTTTACCGCAATGTCTAAAACTGTGCCAACCCCTATGACTGCAACCCTGGTCCCCTTAAACCACCAATGGGCAACTGAGTCCAAAGCCATGTTCACCGATACTGCAACCTTTTCTAAACATCACCAGAAGAAAGTGCATGTGAGAACACACATGAATCAGACATCATCTGGTTTATAGTAATGTCAGCTTCCCAGCTGTGATGGTAATATTACAATGTGTGCTACATGTGAGAAAGGACAAGTGTGGAAATAATCCCAACCAGATTCTCCAAAAACTGCCTGAATTTTGAGGAGAATTGGTTTCTGCTGTCTGTGATGTTAAGTAGTCTGTGTTGGTGTGGGTTAGAGGCTTCCTGTTATTTAACATGAGATTATTTGCTCAGTATGAGTGCAAGACAGAAGGAGAGAGTATTTGTGACACTATAGAGACTTAAGACCTTTCCCAACCTACAGGGATGCTGGTTGAGACAGTGGGTGGGGGTTAATGTGCACTCTTTAGGGCATTGCAATCCATTCCCCATAATGCTTACTCTATGTGGCCCAAAGCCGCCCTTCATCATAGTTGATGGGCTAGAGAAAGACACTGGGACTTTATCTCCCACTTCCAGCATAAAGAAAGAGACTGTAGGCTCTACCAGCTGGAGAGCGTACTGTTTACATACAGCGATAAATGATTTAGTCTAATCTAGTTCATGACAATAAGCATATGGCTATCAGCTGAACAGCTCAAACAGAACTGAGTCATAATCTCTGCCTGTTTTCTTAGGCTTTTTATAGCACACATGTACACGCACATCTATGTCACAAGTATTGTTTACATACAGAAAGCCATCATGATGCTATAGCAAAAGAGATTAAATTTATTAGGAATCGAATAAAAATAATTTGATTTACTTAACGTTTGAATCTGCTGGCTGGGCCGGTTGAGTGTGGAGTTTGCACGTCCAAGGACATGCATGTCAGGTTAATTGCTGATTCTAAATTGGCCGTAGGTGTGAATGCAAGCATGAATGATTGTCTGTCTCTCCACGTTAGCTCTGTGATTGATTGGCGACCTGTCTAGGATGTATCCTGTCTCTCATCCTACACAGCAAAATCTCCAGTGTTAATTCAACTCCTATAGTGTTAAAGTTAACACTTTTCCAGTGTTTATATAATTCTCACTGGTTTAGAGTTAAAGTAACACTTTGCAAAGTGTTATTATTTTAACTCCATTGTAGTGTTAAAAATATAACACCCATAGTGTTAAAATTTCACTCTGTATGGTGTGAAGTGTCTTCACTCAGAGTGTAACTACCTAACATTTATAGTGTTGTTTTAGGACACTGATAAGTGTTCACTTTTACACTGGCTTGGGTTAACTCTTTTCACTGAGGGTGTTACTACACAACAACTATGGTGTTATTTATGACACTTTTAAGTGTTTATTTTCACACTGGATTGTGTTGACTGTTTTCACTTAGAGTGTTATTCTGTAACTTTTACAGTGTTATTTTGGCACTTTAAAGTGACATATATGAGCTTTTAAATACTAGTCTGTATTAATTGTCTGAATACAAAAATGCATTAAAGTGCAATTACTGTATGACTACTGTGTTACATTCAGTGAAAGTCCTTGTTAAGTCCCTTTACAGGATAAAAGGAGAAAACATAAAATTGGTCACATAAGCATTTTAATAAATATTAAATTCCAAGCACCATACAGCATACGTTCACAACAAAAATAATGGCACAATGTACAGACCATCATCATCACCATAAGCACTTTGCAAATCAAAGGGCTTGTATATTTCAATACAGTCTGCTTTAACAACATCTTTTTCATCCGTTTCAAACACTTTATAAGCATGGCAATGTTCACTGAAATTTTCAACCACAAGCTTCTGAACTATGAAGTAGGTGTGACTATTGACCAAAACTATTGTTTTTATTCTGCAAAACACCGGCATCTCATGTTCAGAACCACAACAAATGACCAATCCTGTTCTGTACTCAGTCCCATTAATGTTAACCCAATTAGCAGCGAAAGCCTCTTCTGCAACAGCAGGCAAGCCTAGGGAGATCATTTCACTATTTTCCTCACTATCAACATCAAATGATTTCAAGGGCCCATACTCAACATGGCTTAAAGGACATGTCTCCCACTTGTATGCTATGGATGTTTGATGTTTTTTGGCAAGTGACACTGTGATGTTCTTAAAGTTCTTAAGGGTGTCTTTGAACACCCTATGTTTAGCCTCACCTCTCATGCTCCATACATGCAATAATGGCCCAATTTTTCTGATGCAAGTTGGGTAGTGCAACATAAAGTGGTGTTTGGGAATCATGTTCCTACCTGGATACAACAATTTGAACAAGTCATGATGTTCCATTGTTAAATGTTTTAGAAGCACAGTCATGCCATGTGTAACAGATGGAGAGAATATGATGTTAATTATTTGCAACAATAGCAATAGCATAGTCCAGTTCTGATTTCCTTCTGGCACAATATCACCAAAAATTAAAGGAATGTTTCTTATCAGACAAAGAGTCTGAATGGAGTTAAGACCTATACTATTACCACTACTGTCTAAGTTCACCCTTGTTGGACGATTTTTGCTCTCCAAGTAGCCATAGTCAAAAGCATAGATCCGTGACAAAAGAGCAGGTTTCGGCAGAAAATTGTCTGACAGATATTCCAACAGTAACTTTATCTCATATTGTGCTACCCCTTCGAGAATATCATGCATAATGTCCAAGGAAAAGTTCTGGCAAACATGAAAGAATTGAAGAGTGTTCAGTGTAGAATTCTTTCTTAAGCCAAACACATGTAGCTTTTGAGGATCAGATTGCAACTCACTGCAGTGCATTTCAAAAAGTTCTTTCCCTCGTAAGATGATCTTTGGATCATCCTCAGTATACACACTCTGTGCATCCTGTTTTGCAATTAAACACAAACGACAAAAGTAACGTCCACTGAAAGACTCAACAAAACCCAAAATTGAGTGCATCCCCAAGTTGTCCCCAGTTATCTGACATATAGTGCCATGGACCTTTTCAGATGAGAAGGGTAAATCAATGCCATGGCTCTCCAAAAACTTTATGTCATCAATCAGAGGCTGTAAAATAGGATCAAAGCCGTATTTTTTCACATCTTCTGCATGAAACAATGCAACCAAATGAATGTTCATCAATGCAGAATTTAACTTTGGAGGCAGATTTCTGAGGACAAAATAGATTGCACCAACTTTGTGAACACCACGTTTGGAACCAAGTGGATTAGCAGTCTCAAAGTCATCATAATAAAGCTGAATTTGCAAAGAAGTCTGTGGTTTTGAAAACAATGGATGAGACTTATAGTAACTCCCATCACAAAAGTCTTCATATCTGTCTTCTTTTGATACACATGGTTTAGCAAGCAGCTCGCAAATATAAGAATTGCGACATATAAATTTGATTGTTTCCAAAATTGGAATGTACACAAAAGTGTCTTTTACTGGTACCTGGTCATAAGTGCCTGATTTTTTATTTAACCTTGTATCATAGCGTATTCCTAAAGTCTTTTCCACTGGATCCACAATTCCCCATTTTTCACGGAAATATGACTTTCTTTTAGCTTCAGTGTCGAACTTCTCAACTGGATTGTCAAAAGTCTCAAGACATTTTTCCACTGGAGATCTAACAGGATTTTCTGTTGGCACAACGTTCAGTACTTTATGTTTAAACTCACAGTGCAGTCCATCAGCAAAATCTTCCAAATCACAAACAAGTGATGACACAAAACTATTTGCCAAACCACTACCATTGAGTTTACCAATAATTTTAGTGCAAATTGCTTCAGAATTTTTTTTAATTCTTTGACCTGACCCATTGTTTTCAGAACACCCAACCTCTAGGCTCTGAGTAACACTTGTTCCTGCAACTGCTATGTCTGTATCTTGTAATCTGTCAAAATCAGCTTGAAATGACTCTGAGGGTTCTGCATCACCACTTTGACAACAATCTTCATCATGAACACTATTTAAATGTTTTTTTAAACCAGAATATGTAGTGAACTGACGGCTGCAACCATCTTGTGAACAAGCCAACTTAAATTTGGTGCTTGGATAAAAACTGTGACCTAGTCGCAAATGACTTATCAAAGCCTGACTGGTGCTATGCAGAGTTTGACAGATAAAACATTTAAACATGGTTCTCATTCAACATTTTGGCACGCAACTCACGAACACGTGGTGACTCATCTGTTGAGGTGGCATCAATGTTGAATATGGTGGTCTGCACAAAACTGTAGAGATGAACCAGTGACTCGTCGTAAGATAAGTTGAACACGTAGTGGGATTTGAAAAGTTCATCAAAAGCACTGAGTGAGCTGGTGGCTTGGCAGGGGATGAGCTGTTTGTCCACTGCGATGTAGAAGGTGTCAATGCTGTTCTGGGTTCGACCAACAGCGAGGATGTATGGTTGTTTACCATCTCTTGCTTGCAAGTGTTCATCAATGCTGCAGCATGACTAAAAACAAATGAGATATTGACATATAGGCCTAGCTTATACTTGCTGAGTATGAACCATTCATTCAGTTTGACATTATGTGCCTTGCTAACTTATTACAAAATACTAAGACACATACTTCATGGAGAGGAAAACTAAAAAGTGCAAAAACTGAAAAAGTGTTTTGTAGGATTTTAAAAAGTGAGACAACATATTTACCTTGTGAAAGTGCACCATTTTGTGTGCTGCATCAGTTGGACTTATTTTGGTTCTCCTCTTTCGTCCAGCTGTGGGTGGCAAAAGTTGAAGGAGTAGCAGCAGAGAGGCCATGTCACTGTCCCAGTCTGTGTATGGTTGAATTTATAAAACAATTTCAAAATGACAGGTAAAAATAAATATTATTAAAATCAAACAAGCATGGTGCGACGCCTACCATTTACATCACTCTCTGTTGGTTTCTCAGCAGCTTTTATCAAACGACACAGGTCAGTTGACTGAGTCAGCTGTTTGGCTTCTTTAATAACCTTTGGCTTGAATGACATGTCCCACTTCTCAAGCAACTTGGTGGCTGTTTCAGCACCAAACAGCAGCAGGAAGTCTTGATTGACCTGTTCATCATACACACAGGACATAAAGACAGTGCTCAACATTGTTTACATTGCAATGTGATTTTGACCAATATGGGATATAGCCTGACTGGGATGACCAATGATCACATCTTTTACTGTTGCCATCCACATCAGCAAAACAAAAAAAAAAGGATTAACAGTTGAAAATATCAAGTGATTTGACTTACTAGTCCTTTGACATCCAAAAAGCGTGGAAATGTTTTGAAGACATCTGCAGTTCTTTGTGGATCATGCACCAGATCCTGGCGATGTTGGAACGTCATTTTCATCTTCTGAAATACACTTGCTTCATCAGGAGAGTGAACAAGAAATGAGATGGCCTCCTTGCAGGCATCTCCATCAAGTTGCTGAGGCAATGTGGTTGCTAATCTTCTGCGCTTAGGCCCTTGTTCTTGATGCACTGGGACTTCCTTCACTGGCCGTTTGGTTGTAGACCTGGACATGGTTTTGAGGCGCCACGCTACATATCCAGTGCCTTTCACTCCGTCGTAGAAATGCTCCTGTCACATTTAAACATAGATGAAAAATAAACATCAAATGCGATCTTACAGACTTTGCAGATTCAGCAAAAAGAAACCCAAGGACTATTATCATGTAACAGGTGCAATACATGTTAAACAACATCCACAATTTCAATACAGTTTTATGACAATAGTTATTACGAAAGAGGAATTAAGATTTTTCTTTTAAATCATTTAGCTGATGTAATTATTCCATGATGAAAACTAAATAATGTGCTGTTTTACAATCACTGCATGACTTACATAGCCGTTTGGAGAAAATGGATCCTTCAATGAGGGAAAGAGTGTAATTATTCCAAGGGCATATTTCTCCTTTTGCTTACGGGAGGGAATTCTGCTATAGAGGAAATACAATTGACAATGTTAAATCAGAAGTATGTGTCTTTACTGCAGTATACATTACAAGAATATTCCATATGGCCCATCTTTACTTTTTTTATTAGGTACTATTACTCTTACCCATGTCTCTCAGTCATATCACTTGCCAATATGTTAACAAGCTGCCGCCGGGTGCGGTGGCTCAGTGAATTTTCGGCATTGTATTCTTCAAGAATTTCCTCTCCACCAGGTTTCCTAGTCAAGGCATTTTTAACCATCTGCTCATATAAAAGGGAAAATAATAACAATAAAAACTTGTTTGTCAGTAAAGGTGAAAGTTTAGAGGAATGTCAACAAACCTGTGAAAGACATATCTAGCAAGAAGCACTAACTTCTACTAACATTTTTTCATACAGGGCAAGTTGGGAACCACCATGTTTTGAATTTCAATTTGTATAACAATCTACAGTATAAATGGTGTCAACTCAAAAATACAAAAGACATTTTCTGTTCTCAATTACCTCTTTTGCAGCCTCTGACACAGAAACATTTGGTGCAGAACTGTCTTTGCTGGATCTACTGCGGCCTGCAGGAATGCCCTTTTCCCTGAGGTCACTGTCACTTGATGAAAGTGATATAGTGTCCGTGAGGGAAGATAATGTATCCGAGGAGGATGGTGTGGAATGAGCTAAAGGACAAAAATCTTTGGGAGAGATGATTTGGTTAACTTTCTTTAGGCTACTCCACAATGCCATTAATAACACAATTTCAATGTTCATGTTCAGACAACATTCTATACAAATATGACCCAGCCCTGTCCACTGTCATGTATATTGCATGAAGACAGGTCAATGTCATCTGCATCAAGAGCAAAAGAACTTGGCTCTACATTGAGTGGGCTATACTCTGAAAATTTAAGTTATGATAACATTTACCTTCATCTGAAATCTTTTCACGTATTGTCAGGCATAGGTCTGGTTGGGCCTCCAGTAACTCCAGAAAAATGTCTTCTTCGACAGCTGTGTCAGTTTCATCGAAAATATCAAGGTCAGCAGCATCCGGAAGTCCAAACTTGGTTTTGGCTTTACAAAAAGATAAGCATAATGTCACCTAAAACGCCTGAAAAACTTTTTTAAAAACTAATTTTGACTTTTTTATTTAGCTAATATTTATTAACAGCTGTTTTACCTGTCTTTAAAATGGTTAAATTAGACAAGTCTGCAGCAACAATATAGGCCTAGGCCTACTGCTCTGTACTGTTTTTAATGTCACACATTAAAATAAAATGTGTTAACATTTAATTCGTTTTTTAAATAGATGAGATGCAAACATGATGAACTGATACATGTGCAACAAATTTTGTTCTGCCAGGTTATCTTACCTTCACTGATGAATTCTAGATAAGTGAATCCTGCGTGCAATTTAATGTACTTCTTTACATTGAGGTATTTCACTTTCAGCAACATGTCTTACAACAGCACCTGGTGGAGAGAAGGGGGCACAGAATATTTTTTACCATATATTTAAACCATAGCTTAAGTGGCAACAAATCCGGACAACTTTAAGAAAATATTAGGCTATACATTGTGTGATGATCTGTGAAGGGGTGACAGACCACTTCAACCTCAGGAACATAATTTGGCTTCCCCCTGCGCACTAAAATAGCTGAACTTGGGTACACAGAAATAGCATCCAATGAATTATCCACCCATCCACATGTTTATAAGACGACAACGGCGATCTTCTCGTCTGCACGCAGGCTAGATACTTAGTTCTGCTATGTTGCGAGTAAATCGCTGTAGCCTACTTGGGGAAAAGCATCTCTGTTTAAACCATGTCAGGATGATAATCCACATAAAATTTCCTGTTGAACGCACACCTGCCTTCATCACGCTTTCACTTATGACAACAAATATCCCTTATACTGTAAATTAATGAGTGCAAGTCTTACATTTATATCGGGAGTTTCTGACACATGCACAGCCGTCTGGCTAGTTGCTACTTTGTGGTGGTTGTTTTGTGACACGACATGCTAGGATTATCAGTGGAGGCGACGTCAACGACCCTCAGTCGTTATACCGCTTTGTCTTAAACACTGGATGGTAGCCTATTTCACTAAAACTGTAGAAAAGGGGAAAATGTTCCCTTAGATTAGGCCTACTACAACATAGGGCTGCTCGATTATGGCAAAAATGATAATCACGATTATTTTCACTGAAATTGAGATCTCGATTATTTGACGATATTTATTTAACAATAACAATGTATTGAATAATGACTTTAAAGATTGTCAAAAAATAATATAAAATAGTGTGCAAATACTGATAACAGTGCAAATGTTTGCAATATAAAAAATAAATGAAAAATGTAAACATCTATGTTTAGTGAACGTTGCAGTGTTGCTCTGTGGTGCAGCTACAACACTGTAGCAAAGTTTACACACTATGTCTACTTGATCCACGTCTGACTCCGCGAACCCATAATGTTTCCACACCACTGAAGTTTTTTTTACCTCTCTTTTCAACCAACGGCAGTCACTCTCCTCTCCAAATAACTTCTGCTTAGCTTTCCGAGCTTCCCTCGGGTCCTCTTAATTGTTGTGACACGTGTTCGAAATGCAGAGAGGTGCGCTCGATTTGCCACACGGAGCAGCGCGAGAGTAAAGCACGAGGGAGGGGCTAATAATCGGCTCAGTCATTTTTAATGATCGTTGAAAGCCCAGATCGTAATCGTGATTAAAATTCGATTAATTGAGCAGCCCTACTACAACATGTATGATATATCCTAACCGTTAGCAAGCAATCCATGCACAAACGCAGCGCGCCTTGCTTGGTCACTAACATCTAACAGAATTCCATAACCCCCTGCCACTTCAAAGATTTGTAGGCTAGGCTACTGCTAAACTCGCTGGTAGCACGTGTAATTAGCCTATCTTGACGCTTTCCAAAACTTGACTTGAACGTCTCCATGTGATTGTTTAGTTCACTTTTAAATAGGATATTTCTGAGGCGAATGTTCGCTTCCCTTAAAAGCAGTGGGCTAAACGCATTTGTCTTAGCTGCCAGCTAGGCTACCACAAATTCAAATTTTAACATTACATTTAACATATCCAGAGGATAGCTAACTCCTCCCTCGTTTCATTTAATAAGCATTGAACACTGGAAAGCATTTCTCTTATGACATTAGAACTAACTAGAATTGAGAATTATATTAAGCACGCATTTATTTTCGCTGCAATATTAACTTGTTATAGAGGATAGTTTAGCTACCTAAGCTAACGAATCCCATCTCTTACCGCAGATGAATACACTCCACATTAGGAAAATATTGCATGCTTCTGATAAATAATGTTATAGGCTAGTTAGTTACAATATTTAATAATGATAAAATAACATAGGTCTTGTTGTATAGTTCTTACCTGAACAACCTCCTCGATCTTGACAGCAAACTTCTGGCGGACTCCTCATGCCCATGAGCGCGAAAAACCCGGATGTGGAAATCAACTCCAAATGAGTGTTATAGTATTGACTCTTTGAAATAACTCCGGCTACAGAGCTTTTTCAGCACCGTTAGTGTTACTGTAACTCTCAAACCAACACTTTTCAACTCGAAATTTTTAACACCAGTAATTTTAACTCACATCAACACTTCGGATTTTGCTGTGTACCACACCTGGGATAGACTCCAGCCGCCCACAAACCTTAAGTTGATAAGCAGCAAAGAAGATTGATAGATAGACGGATGATTTAATCCATTCCCGGGAAAACAAGGACAAATAAAACACCTTGATTTTTAAGCTATTAGTAATTATTCTGATCATGGTAGATCCCCGAGCTCATCCGGCATCGGCACAACCATAACCTGGATTGCAATCTGAGCCCAGTGTTCTTTAAGTATTGCAGGTAAATTCTGGGAATCCAAATCAGCAGCGTATTTTGCTGATATAACCTATTCAAAGAGCAATGAATGACTTAAATTAAGTGCTCAAGTTGTATGCCACAATCAGACCACGTCTCATTTTAGCCAGGGACTAAACTGATAAAAAAAAACCCATCTTTTTCCACTGGGCAATCCGGGCTTTTTCCCTTTCATACACCCTGAAGTGTGTGTACATTTGGGTATAAAGGCAATGATTTTTTTTTTTAAAGATGTAAATTGGACTTGTGGCGGGCATTTGTGTGGTTGCGTACGCCTGTGCCCAGTGTTAAGGAAGGCAGTAAATAATTTGCTAGGCATGAATGTGAGATATTACCTCAGGGCGAAACAAAAGGACAAAGCAGACACAACGACTAGCGAAAGGTCAACGGGAAGCGAGGCACTGGGAAAAGGTCGGCTGGTACCAGTAAAAATGAGCTAGATGTGAAAACAATAATGTGGTAGAGATGGGAACATCATGTTCACTAACCGCAGTGGAAGGACCGGGCACAGAGGCTTACTGATGCCTAAAGAAAAGAATGAGCAAGTTGATGAGGGGCTGCAATAAGTGTGAAGCTGACATGCAGTACTCATGAGTGTGTGTTTCATGAAAGCCAGCCTGAGCTACACTTCAGTGTTTCTTCTGTGTGTGTGACTTAAAAAATAAAGAGAGCAGCAGTGAAAAGGACCTGTTTTTGTTTTTTTTAATGAGCACAAGTATCAGTGAGCTATATATAGACAACCAGACAGATAACGATAGCTCCCACAGCACAGCAGTGCAACATAAATGATAACCCAATGGATACACACAGGGCGCTAATGACATTAAATCATAAACACACCCTCGAATTAATCTATCACCTTCATGTTATTCCTAACACACACATACACACGATTAAAGTGCTAACTCGGAACATGATTTACATCATTATGATTATGACTGTCATAATTACGAGCGCTGTTATCACTCTCATTATTAATAGCAATGACACTATTATTAGCCTGTCTGCTGGTGTGCTACTTAGTCTGCAGGCTAATTACTGCGTCTGACTGTCCAGGCATGGTGCTGGTCCACAGCTCCAAGGTCAGGAACCTTTTCCTCCTCTTGTCAAGGGGCACTCACACTTACTTAATTCTGCCACTCATAATCTCTTTTAATCTGGCAAATGATAGTGAAAGCTTTAATTCCCACCCACACAATTTATTAGTGTGTGTTTGTGCCGCTGAGACCCAGTAGTGCATTACTGTCATGGCTAATCCAATTAGTGTGGATGCATCTAGCCGGGCCCAAGGGGAAGAGCAGACTGGGGGACTGGGGGAGCAGGTACAGTAGGGGAGGCATGTGGGAAGATGAGGCACCCCGCTGCGATGAGAGGGAGCCTCCTTTTCTGTGGCTAGTGTCTTTTTTTTTTTATCACTGCAATGATGGCCTGTAAATTAGTGTGTGATCAAAGGAGGGATGGGGACAATGCTGAGCCCCTCTTTGTATAATGTGTGACTGCATGTGTATGCACTGTAGGTGGATGTGTTTTGTACACCGACCAAAGCGCATGTGTGTGTGATTGTTTACACAGCTGAAGTGGTGTGATGATGAGGTCCTTATGGAGCAACACAATTTCACAGACCATAGAGCTGAGAGGGCTTTGGTGCCCATAAATGCATCAAACAATTTGTTTCGTTCTTTCTTCTTCTTCTTCTTCTTCTTTTTTAGATCATCCGTAACCACAAAGGTCTAACTGGGATGTAAAGCTGTTTCTTAGTAAATGTGAAAATTATTCTGTGGGATTAAAAATATAAATACAAGAAGTTTTTAATTCATTTTTTTAGTACATTATCTACTGCCATTGTTTCCCAGGTCCTGATGAAAACCTGGAATAACATGCAACAGGTGATAATTTACAATATTAGCCCACTATAACAGAATATGTGTGATTTGAATTGTATTGAAAATAAATTTTAAAAAGTTGGTTGAGTTAAATTGAGTACTGCATGAATTTTATCACACATATAGTAATGTCACAGGCCACACATTAACTGGTAACTATGCATCCTCTGTCAAAATAACTACAAAATCAGTTGTTTCAACTACAGTGTGCAAGAAATTAGAAAAAAAAAGCATGTTCCACCAGAAAAAGTGGGTTAAATAAACAATAACAAAGTGAATTCCTTGATAAAAGTAATTATGATCCTCACATATCTGCAGAAATATAAAACATAAAAAGGAATTTGAGAAAACAAACCAAAAAAAGTCATTCAAGCCCAAATGCATTTAATTTAACTCCTCCCAGAGTGGTTTCAGCACTTGTTAAAACTGAAGCTTTAATTAATGATGGCAGGAATTGCCCACAGGGAACAAAAAACACAACAGGATGTACGACATTGAAGAAAGAAAGCATCTGTTTCTTATCCTAGTAAATATAACGTGACAACACCCCACTGTGCAATATGCTTGGTAATGTTGTTTCTGTTTGTGTGGTTTAATAGTTATTGCACTCAAGATGAAAACGTCCTACTTTACAGGGTACAGTCATTTATCTGCTGTTATCCTCAAAACTTACATTCAATTTTCCTTTTTTAACAAGTACTGGGTGTTAAAAATATACTAGTCACAAATTTACAGACATTAGCACTCACTTGCTAACTACCACATTTGTCCTTACTAGTCAACTTGCCTTTTACTTTCCATGTGAAAATGAACAGTAAACAGCTCTTAGGATGGTGCTAAGGCATAAAAAGTGATAAGTGATAGAAGAAGAGAGTGCATTTAGCTCAGGATGAGGGATTCTTGTAAGGTCTTTGCTGAAAGCATCCAGTGTGACTGCTGCAGACTCATCTCACATCTGCAACATATATTCATTCAAGTGTACTGAAGAGATGAAAATAAAATAAATGAATGGGTATACATCTGTATATAGTTCAAATGTAATTAATTCAGTTAGATGATTAAATGCCAATGTTAGTAAACAAAAGTGAAAGAAATGGTCCTACTTGAGTGGCTTCCAACATTTGACACCATCTTCATTTTCCTTAGACCATGATCAACTAGCTCTGAGTTGCCCCCAGACCTTATCGGAGAGCATGGCTACCATGAAAAACAGCTCTCAAACCCAGAGGAGGGAGTCTGTTTAAATGACTATAAGCTAGACTTATTGCATACCTCAGCTTGCTAACCTGATTGGTATATGTGCCACTTAAAGAGTGTAAAGTGTGTGAAAAAGTACACCTCATGATGCAGTAGCTTGTAGAAATTCTTTACATAATTAACGTGAAGTGTGAATTTTCTGTATGACTTTATCAGTCTCTCACATCACTGTGGAGGAATTTTGGTCCACTCTTCCTTAAAGCCTTGGTTCAGTTCTTTGAGGTTTGTGGGATTCATTTATGCACAGCTCCCTTAAGGTCCCACCACAGCATTTCAAGTGGGTTGGAACTGGCCATTTCAGCACCACAATTCTTTTCTTTTTCAGCCATTCTGTTGTAGATTTGCTGCTGTGTTTGGAATCTTTACCTTGTTACATGTCCCAGTTGCGGCCAGTCTTTAGATGTCAGACACATATTTGACTCTGGAAAACTTTGGTGTGCAAAGGAGTTCATGGTTGGCTCAATGACTGGAAGGCGCCAGGGTCCTGTGGCTGCAAATAAACTCAAATCATCTCCGCAACTGTGACTGACAGTTAGTATGAGATGTTTATGCTGATATGCTGTGTCTGGTTTCCTGCAAATATGGTGCTGTTCATTATGGTCAAACATCTCCAGTTGGTGTCATCTGTTTAAAGGACATTTTTCCTGAAGTCTTTGCCTTTATTAAACAGATCAGCAGTGAAGAGTAGATAGGAACAGGGAATAAAGGGAGAAGGGGAAGACATGTGGCAAAGGGCTGCAGGTCAGACTCTTACCTGTACTGCTGCTTTTCAGGCTTAAAGCATATGGGTGCCTGGTGACCCAGTGAGCTAAGCTGGAACCCCTGTCATGAACTCCAACATTTAGTCTGAGACAGCTTTTTTCCCCAGAGCATTGCACAGTTTGACCTTGGGGTAAATTTGGAGGACGTCCACTCCAGGGAAGACCCAAGACCTTATTAGCCGTTTTCCACTTGTGAATAATCCTTCTCACTGTAGAAAGATGGATTTAGAAATGTCCTCATAACCCCTCTGAGAGTGATGGGCAGCAACAATTGCTTCTCTCAGATCACTGCTGAGCCTTCCCTTCTTGCCATTGCGTTAACAAACACCTGAATGCTCCAGGCCGGCAAAATGCCAAAGATTCTGCTTTTATAGAGGTGCTCAGCACTTGCTGATGATCAAGTTATAAGATTAGCAGCACCTGGCTACTGAGGCAGTAATTTATCCCAACTACTACCGCAGCCCCATTAAGAGATGACAGGACAGATACTTTGAGAATTTATTACAATTTTATGATGCTCAAAAACATAAATTGAAAAAAGAAGAAGAGTAGTGATACTGAATCTTTACTGTAGGCAAGCTCCCACAATGAATGAGAGATAATATCTTCATTTCAGATGCTCATCTTTAATTGACTTTAGAGATATTAACATTAGTTTTTTTGCAATGTTCAGATTTAACCACCTTAGGACTAATAGAAAACGAGTTGTGAGATGAATGCCAAGGTTCTTGTTATGGCACATTTATTCAAAGTAAAAAAAAATTAAAAGAGCTTCTTGTCTAAATGGAGTAAAAAAAAAAAATCAATCAAGCAAATGTATCTATTTCAGCTAAAAATGATTGTAATATTTTCATTAAGAACTAGTGGCAGTCAGTCTAAAATAGAAGACCCAAAGGCCGGATGGTAAAATCTTTTTTTCCCCTCAAGAGTCTCCGGTAAATATTTAAATTGTGACTTTTCTCTGAATTCCTGGCAAAATCATCATAATGACAAAGATAGTGTAGTCAAAGTGAGGAAATGTGAAAGAATGCGGCACGCACTTTGGCTGATAAAAGACACAACCAAAGAGGGGTCAAGCTGTTTCTTGGCAGACAAAAGCTATTTCAAAAATCCATTAGTGACTCAATGCACCATCATTATCACCAGCTGCTTAAGCATATAATATCCTGGCTTTGACTTTTTTGTCTTCTTGGCATTTTCCTCTGAGGTGAGTTTCAAAATACCACATGAAAAAGGAAAAGTGGAGGAGAGATTTCTTAAATGGAAAAAGCAGAGGTGGTATTAAAAGCCATTTTTATGCCTCTGCTGAAACGACATAAAGTCCTTCCATTAGCCATCACGTCGGCTTTGTGTCAGGACACATTTTGGAGCTTGTAGAGTATTATGTGGCACGGATATGTCTGTTTCTAGTATACTGTAATCAGACTTCCACAAAGGAAAATCAGTTTTGACATGTCTGAAATAGAGGGATACAAGCGGCCTTGGAAATCCAGTTACTAAGAATAAGGCATCTGCTGCGAAACAAAAAGCACAAAAAGTAGTGGAGACACATGAAAAGGATACAAAACTAGTAAACTCAGTAGCACTACTTTCCATGACCACAGTTATCTAGTAATTTCAGAAATCTCTGATCTGCATCTCAATCCACTTGTCTCTGACACACCATTTATCTTCCCTCTGTAATGGCATCCTTGAGGCTGTGTGAAGTTGCTTTCAGATGTAATAACTTTAAAACACCATTATGTTAAACTATGTTAGAGTGTTGTAATGTAATGCAGTGTTGTAAGGGAATGTATTGCTCATTAGGCTCCATATTTCTACTACAGAGGTCTATTAGAGTAGATTTGCACTGTTTAATATGATATTTCATCTCTCTCTCTCACACACACACACACACACACACACACACACACACACACACACACACACACACACACACACACACACACACACACACACACACACACACACACACACACACATATTTAGATTGTGGCCATGTTTAATAAGAACAATCACCACTGTAACCAGTACCGGTAAAAAAATTTTTTATTCATAACACACAGGAAAAGACCCAGGGAAACCGAGTTCACGATAAAAACAATTTAAAAATAAAGCTAAAAACCGATAAAAACCCTGAAAGCCAAGTATTTCACACCCGAGCCTCAACTCTCATGGCCCGGTACCAAACAACTCTTGGATGGTACCGGTCCGTGGCCCGGGGACCACTGGTCCAAACTATACACAGCAGATGAGTTTAAGAAATAGAAATAGAAAAGATATCAAGCAAAGAACTGGCACGGGACCGGAGAGACGCATCTTGTCCTTTTGCGGATCCATCTACTGTTCACTGAAGCTTCATCAGAAATGATCTCAGTGGAAGGATGTCAGGCAATAGACTGATGTATGTCAAATTAATTCAATTCAATTTTATTTATGTAGCGTCAAATCACAACAACAGTTGCCTCAAGGCACTTTATATTGTCAGGTATAGACCCTACAATAATGCAAAGAAACGTGAGAAATCTCCAACGATCATATACAAAAACTGGACTGAAAATCAGTGTCTATTCACATTCAGTCAATACTTTAAAACAACTGCACATTTTTTGTTCTTACAGTTTCTTGTACCTAAACAGAAAAAAAATATAAAATTGAGGTGCCATCTGCTTCTATGCTTACTTCTACATATGGCTCTGGTACTCTGAGCAGTGAACGGTGGATTTATTTCATCTTTTTGTTGGAAATAAGACCTAAAAACAAACATGAAAAGGGGTAGTGGCTGTTATTGTTATGAGTGACTATATTCATATAAAAAAAAACTTAATCTAAACCTTTGTTAACATAAAATTTAAAGGTAAAATTGTTATTACAACAAAGATAGGGAAGATTTGAATTACAGTAGAGAACTACGGCATACTATAAGATGTAGCAATGATGGATGTGGTTGGTCAGGCGGGGTCATAGATACCTGGTCTGAGAGAACACAGGGACTGACCCGGGGGAGTTAAACTCATGCTCTCTTATGAAGGCTCGCTCTAGAGCTATTTGTGCTTTGTGAGTCGAGGCTCATTAAAAGACTGCCAGACTCTCTCAGGATCAACAGAATGGTGTTGAGAGGGCCAGTGCGAAAACCCAGAAGGTACAGGCTTCTGATTATCACATACAAAGTGACCATATCAAAAACATACACATATTCACACATGTAGATACATACGAGCCTAATGACATAGCCAGTATGCATTTCTGTGTAGCTCTCTCAAAGGAGTTTCTGTGCTGGGCTTACAGTTCGCCTGTGAACGCCAACCCAATGTGTGCATGTGTCTTGATCATGTCTGGAATCACAGCGCCAGGTGCTGTCACACACGGGGATCAAAAAGGATCAAGTATCAAGAAGCTACAGGACAGGTCAGACGAGAAGAAAAAACAGAAGAGAAATAGAGGAATGGAGAAGTGAGACAGGACGAGAATAAAACATGAACAAGGAGACTTTGTTCAATCTTGAAACAGAGACACCTGTCAACTCAGCAGATATTTCTTCGTGTGTATGAAAACAGCCAAAAAGAGTCAGGCAGTCAGGCAGGCAGTCAGGCACCACTTAGGTGCCTCAGAAATGTTAACATTTGTTCAGCCTGGATAAAAACACACAAACAATTTTAGGAGAGGGGGGGGCGCTGAGATACTGACAGAATGAGCAATGACACACATGCGTTCAGCCTGTGGGCTCTCACACGCTGAAGACACACTCCTATCAGAGACACATGAAAAACACACATATACAGACATACCCAGACACAACCTCATTTCACTGCCCCGTGACACAAAATGGGATTTCTGTGTTTGAGCAGAGGGGGTCCAATGGCTACAGAGGGACACATGAAGAGGTGAGCGCTTTATAATCACTGATGCCAGATTGGATGTCAGCTGCAACATAAGTGACTATCTATCACCAGCGCTCCACATGTGAAGAGGCCTCTTTATAGATGGCTAGACTTCAGACAGCACAGAAAAAAAGCCTCCTCCCTCCATCCCACTCCACTGCCCTGCAGGAGGGATTGCACACAGAGGCTTGCATTCATGCATACATGCACAAGGCAGACACACACAACATTCACCCATATGGTTGTAAACATTCATGGGCATGCGGTGGAGCGGGAACGTTTAGAAACACACTCATTTGCATTGCAACACTCACACGACTCCTTCTTCAAACACATCACAGATGAAGCCTTGGGCCTCCTCTAAGCGCTCACACACAAACACAGCCACGCGGTGCGGTTTTTTTAGTTCTCGGGTAAGTGCTGAAAAACTCACTGTACTGCTGACACTCGCAGAGAGCCGCAGCAGAACTGTCATCAATTTAAGTGGAAGCTGATTAAGTATTTTTCTAGAGCTGTAGTGATTAAAGGCAGCCGAACGTCTGGATCCCGTGGGTTGCAAAGTAGGAGTCTCCGTGGACCGGGTTTGTCTCTGCAGAAGCTTAATCTGATTGGGATCTGGGCAGCTTAGAGGACAGGTCAATGCCTCAGGCTCTTTGTTGTGTTCTTCAAGCTGTTCCTGGGCTTTTTTGCAGTGTGGTGAGGCATATCATCATACCTGCATGCAACCGAGTTGCATGCAGGTATACTGTACACCTCAAAATAATATCCACATGAATTCTAGGAACCAAGCAAGTATATAAATAAAATTTATTCATATAACACTTTTCAAGGCAAGGAAACAGTCACAAAGTGCTTTCCAAAGGTAAATAAAAACCAGCACATGTCACCTCAAACATGAAACGCCTGTCTGAACAGCTACTTTGTAAAGGAAGCCACCTAGTCAAGGGTGTTCTTCCAAAGTTTTCCAGCTAAGGTTTCAAATGCACAATGTGTTAGCTTTCAGACGTTAGCGTGCGGAATCGCAAGAGGACCACATCCCTCCATAAGACCATTAAAGTAAGAACCAAGAATTAAACTGATATGGAAGCCTGGCAGGTAGCCAGTGCAAAAGCTTTAAAAATGGAGCGATATGAGAAGATTTATTTGAGTGGATCAAAAGCCTCACAGCAGCGTTTCTGGACAGGCTAGAAGCAATTACTAGATGCTTTAGACAGACAAGAAAGTGGTTTTTCCAGCTGAACATTTACCTGTAAAAAAGAGAATCAGTGTTAATCACTTCACCTGTTTCAATGCCGACTGACTGGTGCGATAGTCAGTTTCAGTTCAGACTTTCAGGTCTGTGTTTTTGTGTTTCCTTTAATGTTGCATCTTGGAAATATTTGACCTTCCCAGAACAAATTTCACTGTATAACATGTGAGTGTGTGCGTCTAGCAGCAGCAGCAGAGGTGGCGACAGATGCTAATCTGTACGGAGAGCCATTATCTGCGTTTCCTGGGCCATTAGACTAATGCTAAGGGATAACACAGAGAAGTGGATGAGACCTGACGCTAACAGGAGCTAATCATCGAGACAACCTCTCACTGTGAGTTCAGCTATGACACTAAATATCCCTCAGAGGCAGGAACCTCAGGCGCAGGCAATCAGATAATTACGAGAGCCTGGAGCATTATATTAATAAAATTTCAATAAATCGTCTCAAATATTTGAACTAGCGTGTGTGTGTGATTTGATATGACACGCGAATGGCCTCAGAAGTGCTAACACCCCTTTTGTCGCTGTTAATTTTCAAGTCTTATATTAACCTTTCTAACTCGGTCTTTTTAATGTGCTCTTTTTAAACTAAAAAAGGAAGGACGCCTTCATAAATATCACAGCTTTCAAAAACGGGAAAATATCAAATGATGCACAAAGCCTGCTAAAAATGATGCAGGTGAATTCATTACAAGTCACAGCTCCCCCAACCCCCAAAAGTTCCCCTAGCAACAACCATTTCAGAGTATGTGTTTTTTTTTCCTCTTTGCCAAGCAATGGAACAGCACGGTAGCTCTAATCTGCATATCACCTGATCTGACCAATGAATCGCTTCCTGTTTAATCATTCCATTTGACCTGGCAACCAAAAGCACCTGGTGAGCTTTTGACTGCCGATGAGTAAAATAGAATACATCCCTGGGACCGCCGAAGATCAAATATTGAAGAAAGAGCTAATGAGGCAGATTTCTGAGCCTTTTTTCATTTTTTAATGAGCCACTACTCAATGTGGGTGACCCTGCTGCTTCACACTGCACCAAGGTTATTGAATGCACCTCCATGGATTCATCAAGGCTACAATTCAATATTAAACAGTCACAGGTATATATTTACCCAGGGTAAATTCACTGTCTGGCCCCCATGAGAAATAAACTAAATTGCATAATAAAAATAAAATTTAAAAAAAGCGGGGGGAGGGTGAGTGTGTATCAGGTATTTCACATCTGATAAAAAACAGATCGCTCATCTCTGCATGTGCCAGTCTCTGTGTATATGTGTTTGCCACCTCCTCCTTCAGACAAACAAAAATAAAATGTAAAAGATGATAAAACAGCTTCCCCGTCTTTTGTCATCCCTGCATAGCTAAGTCTTGGCTTCATTTCAAAGCCAACCTGACGGATGGCGGCCTGGCCAGAAGGCAAAGGGAGGGCTGCGTATGACTGAAGAAAGTCTGAAGAAATATGGTGAGCTCGCACACACATGCATACACCAAAGCACGCACTTCTCTACTGAAGGAAGCAGTGGTAGGCTCCAGCACGAGGCTACAAAGAGACCCCACTGAGGCCGAGCAGACAAACAGAGGTGGCCTTGGGCCGAGAGAAATGATTGAACTGATGAGGGAGAGAAATTTCAAACAACCTCCAGGAGGAAAAGATAAAGGGATAAGGAAAGAAGGATGGGGAGGAAGAGGAGTGCAAGCAGGAGGCATTAGCTCCTGTTTAGCATACCAGTGTCTTCATTAGACCTTGCAGGGCTGACTGAAAGACTTATAAATAGATGGAGGGAATGAGGAACTTGAAGAAGAAAAGAGGAAAGAAGAGGAGGGGTAGGAGGGTGGAGCAATGGAGAGGGCCCTTATTAGCAAGGTCCGTCACCTTTTGGCCTGCCCGCATCTCCTCATCTCCATAATAGGCTGACCCCCTGTGTTTCAGGCTCATTAGAAAAGCAGACAGCAGGGCCAAGCCTGTCACCTCTCCACTCCCACCGGAGACCTTGATGAGACAAAGATAAAAGAAAGATGAACGGAGAGATGGTCGGACAGAAAGAGCAGGATGAGATGGAAGGTGGGACCCCAGGTTTTGAAGAAGCCAAGCCAAACAGCTAGACTGTTTTCTCTGATGGAAACACAATGGGGAAACAGGGAGGAGCAGGAGGGTGTGTGAAAATAAATCTGCCTAGAAACAGTATTTTGGTAGGACTAGAGTGCACAGAGAAAAAATAAATAAATAAAAGTCTTGTGTGATTTGTCACCGTAAGCCGAGCATACAAACCCAGTGAGTTCAGTTAGTGCATCACTAAACAGACAATCCGATATAAACCCAGAATCATGCCCACATCTGTAAAAGCGTAGAGAAAAGTTTGTTGGAATGAGACATGAATGAGTTGCATAAAGTGCTTTGAGTGCTCAAGTACAGTAGAAAAGCACCATACAAAATCACTCCATTTACCAAATGTGCAAAAAGGCATTTCTTCCCCTCTTTTCTTCATCTAACACATTCTTTAAGAGACATTTTTGTTTTCTCAGACTCCCTCTCTGGCTTTCACTCTCAGCAGTTTAGATACAGGCTGATTTAGACTTGAGCAGGAAATCTTTGAACGGTCTACAACGTAAGTGGCCAAAGTTGCTGCCGACATTTATGTTTGTCCTGCTGCGTTACATTTAAATTACCATCCGGTCGTGTCCCGGTGTTTCATATTCAATATTTTATTTTATTTTTTTTAAATGCCAGGACTTTTTTCCCTCCAGGGCCTCCACTCTTTGCCGTGGTCATTTCTTTCCCCCTCCAGTTTTTCCAGTTCTTTGTACAAAATATTATCACAACTGTTGTGATATTTTCAGCAATCTCCCTCCAGGAATTTGCTGAGATTTGTGAACCCCTATATTGATGCTATGATGATGATTCCTTATACTGAGGTGATGATTGTTATTCTCTCACTGATAAACTAAAAAACTACAGTGAAAAAGTCTCAGAAATGTGCAGGATACAGGCTCCTTCAACCTGATGTCCAGTTACATTTCTCGTGAGGTGCAGGTACCTTATATTGTAGATTACGGTGTAGGGTTCAGGGGGGTTTACAGTAACATCATAGATAAATTGATGTATTAGATTTACCAATAAATAAGAAACTACATTCAGGAATCTTTTTTTGTTTTGTTTAACAAACCTCAGTTAGCATAAAATTATACCTCAGACAGAATAATCTGACCATATATAAATCATCTGGAACTGTGTCATCAGCTATTTGAAGATGTAAAAATTGAGCATATTTTCAAGATTTAGAAAAATGTCAAGAAGCTTTGGCCGTGCCTTCTCAGACCAGATCAGGTGAGCCCTATGAAACAGCAGAAAAAGAAACAGTTCATAGAGGACGTAAGATGTGACCTTGACTGTGAATCCTTCCTGGTGGGAAGGATTGAAGCAGAGGGAGAGAAAAGCCACAGCAGGAGAGCCATATATTTTACATTTTTGTTTGTGCCTATAGTGCCTGCTGCAGCCTTAATGGCAATAAAACAAAGCAAAAGAGTTTCCGAAGATTGTTCTTGACAGAGGAGTGTTCCCCTCTGTGTATATATACACCCCTCCTGCTGCTACTGTTAACACAAACAAGCCTACAAAAAAGCATGATGCTGTAAATGAGATAAAGCAGTTGTCTGACAGACAGTCTGGTCACTCAGGACACTGATAGCTTGTTTGGGATCCTCTCTGGGGAGCCCTTGTTTTATTACATGCTGCCCCTGCTATTGATTAACCCAGCATCCCTACGCCAGACTCCCACCACAACAGAGCCAGAGGTCACGAGAGCAAGGTCGCAAGGTGACAAGGTTGGCGACCTCATCTAGCCTTTTCACTCATGGCTGGCGATCAGTCACCCCACAGCTGATTGACCGGTGGGTTAAATCATTGCTACGTCTTGCCTGCGGGGAAATCATGTCTGATGAAATCACAGCTGCCCCACAGGAAGAAAATCCTACAAGAACAGCATTAGCATCAGGGCAAAAATACTTCCTAAATAGTATTTGAAATAATAAATGGAAAGCATGTATTTATATAAAAAATGTTTTTTTTTAAAATAAGAGCATGATCTCTTGCTAGCTTTCTTTGTTCACTTCAAAACTTGATCCATTTCTGAATCTCTTGCTTCCATCTCTCCCTTATCAGTGTGCATCATTTAAATCTCTGTCCTCCTTTCCTGTGTAAATTCCCTGCAGCCCTCCCTCATCCAACAGTGTGCTCATGTCTGCACCCATACCAATCCGCTCTGTGTCTTGTATGTGCATTATGGCTGCTATGCACACACACACACACACACACACACACACACACACACACACACACACACACACACACACACACACACACACACACACAGACACAGGCTGGGATCCCCAGAGAGCCTCCCTGGCTGTACAGTGTATCGACTGGCTTTGAATGGTAGGTTGTTTGGGTTTTCATAGATGTGAGCGACGTAGAGTTTCTTGGAGCTCTTCTCCCCACAAAAGTGACTTTTCAATAATTTAACAATAAAATCTGCTGCATTGTAAAATAAAGCAATACATGAAGAAGAAATATAAGGAGTTCTTGCACAAAACAGGTGTAATATAGAGCTGCAAGAATGCTCTAAATTTAAAAATCCATCCATCCATTCTGTTTCACTTCTAACTCAGAGTTAGGGGGGGATTGGCCCAGCTACAATAGGGCAGGAGTCGGGGGAACACCCTGGGCAGGTCGCCAATCTGACACAGGTTGTGATATGACCTCAAATAAAATTTTTATCTCAGTTCTGAATAATGAACAAGTAACAATTAAATACAGCCACTCACAGACAGACAGACAGACAGATAGAGAAAGAGCATTAACAATTTTATTAGACCATCTGTCATAAAAACTAGAAAACCCAAATATTTCAAAGCTTTTTTAAATCCTTTAAAATGATTTATTAGGCAAATCAACTGAATTCACATTTAGAAAAACATTTACACCCAAATTTGAGGTGAAACACATGAACTTCTCCGAGAAGTCAGAAATTAATAAAGCATAACATTCAACCACAAAAACAAACTCTTCTGTTCAGTAATGCAAGTAAATAACCGTAATTTGGCTTTTTAATCAAAAAATGATGATGTGCTTTAAAAACATTTCTGCTTTTTTGAACAAAGTAAATGTGAAAATTTATGGATAACAACAATAATTATTTTAGCATTAACAATATAATTTTATGATTTTATAATTTTTAATTTTCAGATACGGTCTTTCTGCATGTTCTCCTCGTATTCAGGGTGTACCCCGCCTCTTGCCCAATGACAGCTGGGATAGGCTCCCAGCATTCAGGTTCTGAATGTCAATTTTTTATTCATTTTCAATTAATTGCCCAGCCCTAATTAAACATATAATACAATCAAAGATGAGTGTTCCAAGAATGGTGTTTACTTAGTTGGTGCGATGCCATCGGTGTCTAGAGTGCTTTCAAATTGTTGTTCATTTCACATTTAGTCTAATGGTACAATATCAAAGATTGATGTAGCCTCCCATCATACCACCCAGTGGGTTGAGATATCCCATTACGAAGCCTGCCATCCTTGGCTTAGAGTTTTAAAGCCTGACGAGTAAGAGGTACATCTGACAGCAAACCCACAAGCTTTCCGGTGATGACATCCTGGATGATGCTCCTTTCTGACTCTTGGACCATAATTTACAAAATGGACTTAATGTTCTTTTCAATATGACCCCAAAAATGGTAACTGAGCCCATAAATTCAACAGTAAAGTGTTTACTGATGTCACAAAGCTGTGGGGATACAACTTTCCATACAACTAAAAGTCTTTTTTCTCCCACTTGGGCTGCCCCCTGGAGGCCATTAAAATGAGTGCAAGTTAAGGCACTTCTAGAGTATATACAGAAAACAAAAATAAAATATAAGTTAAATAAGAAAGGCCAACCGGTTTATATTCTCTATAATGGGGAAATGTTTAAAATCAGTTTACTGGTCGAGGGCCACTATATTCAACATTGTAATATGGGGATTTTAGGGTAACTATAGCATTATTAAACATTTTTATAGCTACGTTAGAGTCAGGTAGCAGTTGTTAAAGGTCAAATGAAGGTTTTGCTTGAACATCTTTCTCTCTAGAGCCCCATGTTCCTCTGTAACACTGTCGCCCTTCATGTCCTCACTACATCCATGAATCTCCTCCAGCTCCATATTCAGCCTCCTTTGTCCTGTATACCCACCATCATTCCTCTGTACATGTCCAACCCATCTCAGCATTGCTTCTCTAACTTTGTCTCCAAAGCTGCACCTGTGGTTTCTAATCCTGCAGGTCGGTCTTCTGTCTTCTTGTCAATGCCACCATCTCCATCATTGTTGCACCATCTGACACCATTGTGACCACCGTTCCTGTTTTAAGACCAAACTGGATATAGTTTTGTTGGGCTCCAATTAAAGCGCTGTAGTACTGTTCACATGTAAAATTCAACATATGTAGTAAATGTAACGCTCTCTCTTTGTAATGAATCAGTACAATATCATATCATCTTCTCCATATTACCTACTAGTGCAAATATTTTGTGTATTTGCAAGAAAAAACCCAGTTTTGAACATCTCCATCTTGTATTGTCAAACAAATAATGACAAGAATTTCTTGCAAAATCTGCTGTGCATAGTAACCAAATACAATAAACCCTTTATCTACACACACAAGAATATGCCTCTCCTACACACACACACACACACACACACACACACACACACACACACACACACACACACACACACACACACACACACACACACACACACACACACACTCCAAAGCAATGCACACAGAACTAATTGAGTGGATTTCAGATTTCACTTCCTCACAACTGATACACTGGAGATCCCTAAACAAATTTATCCAGCTTTTACACAAATCTCTCCCCGGCATCTTAGATCCGTGGGGTGGGGCTCTCCCGCTCTTCTTCCCCCATCGCTCTCCCTCTCTCTCTCTCCCTCTCTCTCTCTCCCTCTCCCTCTCTCTCTCTCTTGGGAAGCTCAACCATTTACACTAGTTGACCTCATTGAGCCACTGATGGAGATGGAAGGAGGTAAAGAAAGGAAGACAAAAAGACATATGTATGTGTATGTAAGTTTCCTCACCCCTTCCCCCTCTCACTTGGCTGTTTGCTTTAATTTGCCCTGCTGGCCGTGTCTGTGAGCTCATAGTTTATTTTGATAAATTGAAGGGGAAGACCCACTAATAAATCAGGGCTCATGATGAAGAAAAGCCTTAAATAGGGTATTAAGATTTATATCAGACTCCAGTAGTACACTGACAAGTACACAATTGCTCCTTCTTCTACTTGTCTCTCTTTTTCACGAGCACACTGATTCCATCTTCTTCTCTTGCTCTCTCCTGCTCTCTCGCTCAAGTCAAATTGTCCTTGCTTCTTTCATGGCACTGAGAGGATGATTTGTCATCAGGGCTCTAGAAAGTGTAGGAGTGAGGGAGTGGGGAGCAAAAAACGTGAAGCAAAAATGGAAAGGGTGAAGGGGAGAGAGGGAAAAAAATGGAGTTGGAGAGCAGAGGGGAGCTCTCTGCTGCAGTCTTTCTGTTATTGGCTCAGTGGCCAAGTGTGAATGCAACACACCGGGCTTCATTACTGGAGCGTGACGACTATCTGTGCAACAGAAAGAAGGATGGGGAGCGTACGTGTCTGTGAAGGAGCGTATATGTGTGCGATCTACATTTGTAGCGAGATGCAGGATTGAATTTGTGTGCCTGCGCTAGGAAGCATGCATATATACGTGTGTGTGTATGTGGCTTCCTTAGATCTGCAACGTGAGCACACACACTCACAGTGACTTATTTACTCCAGAGGCGAGGCTCTAACCCCAGGTACAGAGCCCTGCACAGAATAATTGCTTTTTTTCATCCCTCTGCATCATGCCGTCTCTTTGTTCCTAACCGCTCACACGCAAGAAGCGAAATCTATTTGTGAGTGAGAACGTGCCAGCATGCAGATGAATAAATAAGAGTGAGTCTGGCTGCCTGCGAGTATGTGCATCTGAATGAATATGAGACTCAGCCTGTGTTAGTGTTTAAAAAATATTCATACTTTTCAGTCTTTATTTGCTGTCTCAGCCAGAATTAGATGTGGAGATAAATATTAATTTGATCTTTTGTGTAAATATGCAAAACATTTTGAATGGCTTAGCAGAAAGACAGTAAGTGGATGGGAACCAGCTCACCTATCTCACAGAGTTACCTCCATCTTTACATTGCACACAGTGTTGAAATGGATATTAATCTCAACTAACTCTCAGTGAGACATAATAAGCTGCTTTGCTTGAATGTGACACTTTTCCTTTAAGCTGCATTAGTGCCGTCTGTGTTTTCAAATATGCTTACATCCTCTTTGAAACCATGCAGCTATGCAAATCTGTAACAATTACCAGTTCAGCATTCCACCATCAGTTCATTCAGTTAAAAAAAACCCAGCTATCTGGTCTATTAGACTGTTGAGTAATGCTTTTAACTCCGTTCCCATAATTAAACCCAGTGTACAATTGAACACTCAAAGGCGGGTTCCTTGCGTTGCGTAATGATTGCAATTAAGGGTCACACACAATGCTGGGGCTGCTTTCGGAGTCGCCGCGCGTGACGCTGGCAATTAATTGAAAATGCAAATACACAAGCTGATGAATGAGAATAGTGCTGGGTCTACACTGCGTGAAAAGACTATCCGCTACACTTCACAAGGCTGGAGGGGGGGAGGGGGGTGATGCGCCTTATATTCTTTCAGAGAGGAAATCAAACCAATTGGATATGAAGCATCGCCGTGCCGCTGGGGAAAGCGTGTTGTTTGCTGAGACAGTGTGATACCGAAGACCTCAGGCGCAAACACAATAAGAAGCTGATTAGACAACAACAACAGGGTCATGGAAAAATGCTCTTTTTAGTTTAGATTTGCAACTTACAAAAAAAGAGAAGCTCCTTTATCTTACTGATATAAGCTTCAGCAGAAAACTCCTAGTTTCGTAGTTTATCGGTCAGACGCAGCCTTTCTGTGATCGGTCACGCTGCTGGTGGAAACTGCAACCAAACACTGCTCTCAGTTTGCAAAGTACTTGGATGTCTGAAAAGTACCACACAAATAAAAATAGACAGGCGGGCGCGGGCAGACAGACAAATGGACACACAGGCAGAGCCGGTTGTCTTGACAACAGAAGAAGAGCAGCACCCTGAGAGTGGATGGAGATCGAGACATGAGGAGGGATGGACAGAAAAAGCATTCCTAAACCCCCGTTAACACACATGAACCATTAAAAAAAAGAAAAAAAGTCTGTGCTACAGCATCCAACCTTTGCAGAATAGATGACTCTGTCAGGATCCACTGACAATATGAAATAATGGAGACTGGCTATTTTAAATCAAAAACTGTTCATTCAGCCCATTATGTTATCTCCACTGATTTCACCCCAACTGCCATTCTAAGAATGCTTAATGAGCTACCAGCAATGCACTGAAAAGTTGCCCATTATCCTTGATTGCTGTAACATCCTGATCATCATCCTACCCAACATGAACCCTGACATTAGTCTGAGCTGCAGTCCAAAATAAGAAATCCAAACGTGAGCTTCAAAATGAGTAACTATTATGTTTCTGCTCTGAGTGTTACTGTGCAGCACACCGATGTACGTGTGTGCTATTGAACATGTCTAGATGCATTCATATCTGCATAATACTACACCAGAAATAACACTTAAGCTGTCTGTATCTTCTCGAGTGGAGGGGCTCAAGTATCTCAGGGTCTTGTTCACGAGTTAGGGAAGAAGCGAGCGTGAGATTGATCGATGGAGTGTTTTTAGTGATGCAGATGGTGTCCAGTACACCGGTGGTGAAGCGTGAGCTGAGCATTAAAGCAAAGCAAAACTGTCGATTTACTGGTCGATTTGTGTTCCTATCTATGATCACAAGGTGATGACAGTAACCAAAAGAATAAAATCCCACATACAAGCTTTGGAAATGAGTTTTCTCAAATTGGGCTCAGTCTGAGAGATAGGATGACAAACTCGATCACCCAGGAGGGTCTCAGAGCAGGGTTTGTTGTATGGTACCACAGTTGTGTACAGTTGTATCCAGGCTATCGGGAGGGATTTCCAAAAAGAGTCCCCAAAAAAGAGCAAAGTAGCGCCTTGCTACTAATCTCCTAACTAATTATTCATTTGCAAAGTGGTGACTGAGCATCTGATAACGCAATCAGACATGAGCAACCAAGCGAACGATCCATTCAAAGACAACTTCACTTTTAGAGTTTAAATATCTAATTTTCACTAATAGACTTCATGGTATGCCTCCTTTTCAAAATAAGATAGCTGGCCAATGGAGCAGTAAAAATAATATGAATCCTTATTATAACAAACCAGTGTAATATTCACAAATAAGTTAGGTCATCTACAAATGGTACAGTACAACAATAGCTTCATAAAGCTAATTTTTTTTTTTAAGCTGTTACCTTTAAAGGTTGGATTATCTAGACTCTGTAGCTTATTTTGATCTGAATGATATTCATTCTAAATTATAATTTTATAAAACATGGTGAAATCACAACTACATACAAACAGCTTGAAGACTTCTGCTCCGCCTTTCCTCAATGTGGCATGGCACAGCATGGCGCAGTGTGGCTGGGCCTGGCACAGAGAGCCAGACCACCTGGCTGATGCCAACTGTGATGTATAGTTCTACCTTGGCAGGGACCCCCTGCACAGTGACACAAGAGCATCAGGAGGGTCTCATGAAGAACAGGCGCTTAACATCGTGCCTCTCCATCTCTGTTAACCTCCTCTGTGCAAAAGGGGGTGGACCCTCTCTTATGCCAAGCAGCATACACACAAATGCACCAAATGCGCACACTGTGCATGTCTTTGCACACGCATGGTGACAGATGGGGGATGAAGTTGTCAGACCCTTGCTCGGTGGTGCTGTAGACCCTTGTCGGCTGGCTGCTGCTTGTTAATGTGTTAATTAGACTACTTGCTCCTCCTGTTAGGTAATTACAGTCAGTCTGGGCCAGGCCACTCATCAGGGGCCACTGAATGCAAGACAGTCGGGCAGACAAGGCCGAGTAAGGAGACATATGACTGAGATGGTATCTGCTGCATTGATTCACCAAAGAGTGAAGAGTGTTACAAATGGCCAACACTAAAGATCATAAAATATAGATCTTACAAAAATAGTTTGTTAGTCTAACATAAAGGATCACAGGGACATTTTTAAATGTTGGTTGATATCAGATGCAAATAATCAGTTCTTGTTCCTTTATTTCCTCTTATTTAAGAGAGACTTCACTGAAAGTAGTGCCATCTTTTTTTAGAAAGGCTCCAAATCTGTAGAACCACCTGTAGAAGTCATATAAGTTAGGGTACTTATCTGTATATTCCCTACAAATTGAGAAAAACAAAACATATTGGCCTCCATAAAGTCTGCATAAATTCACGTAAGCGATACAATATCACGGAGTGGTAATGCAGTTTTAGCATAGACTCATTTTAAACGTCTGCATGTCTGCATTACACCACAAGAACAACTATGACAATAATGTAGCAGATTTGATTGCCAACGTGATGGTTTTTATATTTCTTATGGAAATGAATGGAAACCAGGACATCTGAGGTCAAATTCATGAAACTTTGCATAGATTCATAGCCACAACTCGATATATGCAAAAAAAAAAAAATGAAATATGCAAAAGTGTTCTTTTGTCAGATTTACAAAGTTATCCAGGAGAAAGCCACAAATGGATGTACATAACCTGTTTGCAGATCAAACCTCCCGGCTCCGATGCTTGTTAGACCTCAGTCAGCAGAATGGCAGAGAAGGAGAGCAGTTGCTAATTAAGTCTCGTTGGCGAACACCTGTGATTATACACATCTGTTACGCATGAGTGTAGTTATTTAAAGCAAATTCGTGGCATATACTTAGAAACCATCATTAGGCTCATATTTGAGTCATTGCTGTTAAAAGTCAGAAAGTTTATCAGAAATTACCTTAAATTTAACTCTGACTTTAACATACTTTAAAAAGTTCTTCAAAACTCTGGATGTAACTGTGTCTCTACACTTACAATAACCACTCTGGGAAATATTTAGCAAACTAAAATAGAAAAAAATCATTATACATAGAGCCATAACGAAAACAAACAGCTTTTTTTTATTGTGAAGCAGACAGAAAGGGCAATAAATGAGGTGACAAAGGGGAAAAAGATAGAGATAATTTGTGTGGTAAAAAATGAGCAGGGTGCAGGAGAAGGTAAATGAAAAGTTAAAAAAAACCACACAATTTTAAAGCACACTGAGTGGACGTCAGATAAGCGCTAGGAGGGGTGGAGCGGTGCCGGGGTGTCGTCATCTTTGCCGTTATCTCTGGCTCTTTCCCGCTCCTGCAGGAAGCAGCCAGTTCATTTGCCTATGAGTGCCTGACAGAGGCGATTAAGAGCAGTTTGTTTTATAGACGTGGGCTAATTGAGTTGGCTAGATTGCAGTCGCTCGGTTTGCTCTCTCCATATTGGAGATTACATATTTCCTTTTTTCATATCTTGGTGCTGCAGCCGCCCGACCCATCTATCTCCATTCCTTCTCTCTTCCATTCCTTCTCTCCCCCCATGTAAAGTGAGAAGGGGCTTTGGTCCTATGTCTAATTAGTGCTCCTCTCCATCACTCTTCTTCTGCCTTGTTCACGACTACATCCTTGCCCCAGAGACCTTGCCTCGCCTCTTCTTTCTCTGTCTCTGACCCTTCATTCTCATTATCTACTCCTCTCTCCCTTCTTCCTCATCGTTTCCTCTTTGCACCACTCCATCCTTTACCCTCTCCATCTCTGTCATTATTCACCCACCCCCTACCTCTGTTACGCTCTCTCTTTCTTTTCCTCACCCCCCACAACATCTCTCGCTCTCTCCCTCTCAATGAGTTAATTAGGCTCATCTCTGGCACCCTCTTGCTGAAGCCTGTGCCCACAGGGCCGGTTGCAGAACTCCGCTGATGATTGGGGAGCTCTATTTTTAGAAGACAACAGAAAGTGGAGAAGCACAATGAAGAAGAGAGACAGCTGAAGGTCATTTGGTACTTTCATTTTGAGCCTCTGTATCTGAATGTGAGGAAAGGAAAAGGCAGAAAAATAAAAAAGGAGGATGACGAATGAAGCAAACATCTTCCGCGTGGATTGGATAATTTAAGGCAAAACTCTGCTTATGCTGTTCTTTTAGACCATTTCTTTTAGAGGAACTACATGAAAAGCCTGTGATTTTCCTTTCCCTTTTGAAACTAACTGTTTTTGTACACCTCAAAAGTAGATGCACATGCTGAAGTTCCAGCCCACTGTGTGCAATCATAAACTCATCTCTCTAATGAGCCAAGCCCTTTAAGAGCTCTGTATGCATACTATAGCCTAAGTCCCGCCGTCATTTGCCATTCATACTAAAAACGCACATCTTCTTGTGATATACTTTGTTAAATTGCCCGAGCAGCACATTATAACGCCATTGTTGTAGCAATAGACAACAGAGCTGCACCATATATAAAGATTTCTTTCTATGCAACCTCGTAATCTCTCACAACTCATTGCCGTAGGGATAGAATGAATAATCCCTCGAAATTCCCCAAACCTATAACAAACTGTGGGCAGAGAAAATTACAAATCTAAATATGTGGGACGATAAAAGCATATGCAAATGCTGCACCATATATCACAGCAAGTGCTGCAATGTGTTTTCCCCCCTTTAGCCATGGTAGGAAGGAGAACAGTACATTGTTTTGATGTAGACAACAGCCACATGTGCAAATTAACGGGATTACCTTCACAAAAACCGAATCTATTCTTTCGTTTTCACTGGCACAAAGTTTCCCCTCTTTTCTGTGTGCAACAGCACAAGAAAAAAGCTCGCCATGCAGACTGCGGGCAAGCTAAGTACTTCCATCTAACTGAATTCTGGCCGAAAGAATCCGTTGGCCCTACGAGTTTCTCAAGAATTTCAGCTCATAGCCTCCGTCAGGATAGTCCAGAAGCCCACGAGCCAAAACGCATTCGTCAAACAATAACGTTTATCTATATGCTTCACGTGTTTCTGGAGACTTCATGCTCTTCGTGGTGCATTTGTGCCAGAAACTTCTACTCTCTGTTTTCACAGCCCAGAAAATGTCAGAGGAATTACCAGATGGTGAAACTCTAGAAATTAAGAAACTCTTGCGAATGTCCTCAGCCAAGAATCAGTTACATGGAAATATTCACCTTGGCTTAGCCTCCCAGAACTCTTTGGATTTACATACAGAATCAGTGTTTCAGATTCTGTTTTCATTGGCCTTCAATCATTTTTACTGTACAATCTGATTTTCAGTTGGTAGTTGGTTACATTAGGGATCAAACATGCTCGGTTTGGATCATGATTTGGGTTAAAATTTACTAACTGATTCAAGGTTTTTCAACTTTTTTGATTCCCCAGCTGATATACATATTTGATGATGGCACTAAATATTTCTCCCATACTGTCTTTTCTTCACTGGCTCTCTGTGAAATCACAATTGAATGAAATTAAGCTCTTTCTCCTTACATGCAAGGCCTTTTTTATTGATCTCATCTTATCTTAAAGACCCCAGAGCACCGCATCACCCCAATAGAGCACTTCACTTTCAGACTGCGGCCTTACTTGTGGTCACTAGGATATTTAAAAGTAAGCATTCAGCTCTCAGGCCCCTCTTCTGTGGAACCAGCTCCAAGTTGGATGAGGGAAACAGCCACCGTCTCTACTTAGAATTAGACTTAAAACTTTCCGTTTTGATAAAACATATAGTTAGGGCTGAATCCTCCCTTAATTGTGCAGTAACAGGCAGAGGCTACTGAGCACTTCCCATGATGCACTGAGTTTTTCACCATCACTCACTATTTTTCACCTTCTACTTTGCAGTATTCTGAATCTCAGGCACTCTTCGCCCATCACTGTGCGCTTTGTTGTGCCTGAGGGTTTATCCTCTTAATAGGGAGTTTTTCCTTCCCGCTGTCGCCAAGCGCTTGCTCATAAGGGATCATTTGATTGTGGAGGTTTTATCTGTACTATTGGCGGGTCTTTACTTTTTAATATAAATTGTCCTTAAGACAAATATTGTTGTGATTTGGTGCTTTATAAATACAAAAGAGTAGAATTTAAGTGAATGAACTAATTAGACTTCAGGCTGAACTAAAAATAAACATAAAATGCATCCATGCATGCTAACAAATAGGTAATTTTGTGATTACTTTATGTTTTTCCATGAGATCTGAATAAAGTATGTGCTGCTTAAATAATTTGTAGTGAACCAGCAAGATTTCTAAATTTTAAGTCCGACTGAAGACCTGCTGGATGTTATTTGAGCCACTATAGTCTTATGAATCTTCTCAGTTCAACACAGCTGTACGGACGTGATACGGCACAATGACACGTCTACCTCTTCCGCCACTATCATGCTGGTTGGGGTTACATTTTTTAACCACTTTATTAATACACCAATTGCCTACTGTACCTTAACAAACAAGACCCCATGGCACACTTTCTTAATGACAAATATAGACAGTAGAAATAGCGGAGACTGTATGAGTGAAACCACCCGGAGTTCATTTACCCTTCTCCCTCTAATAAACAAAGCAATCACTGATAGTAAGAGACACAATTATGAGGTAATTACAGAAAATAACAGATTCTCCCTCTCTACCTTCCACGCTTGTTTCACACGGGTACCCCCACAGATTACAACAGCCCCTATCATCCCCTCCCTTCCTGTGCCACCCCACCCCACCCGCACTCCATAAACACACACACTCACACGTATGCTTGCACAACATGCGAGTATACACGCAGATACACAAGCACAAAAAAAACAAAAAAAACCACGCACGCAGATTTATGCAAAAGGTTATTCATGCGAGTGTGCTCGCTCCCTCGCACGCAGTCATCCCATGCCCTCCCAGAGCTCGTCTTAATTAGCAAGCAAGTCGTCTCATGGCAACACACTCGTCAATCTCCCTCTATGTAGCCTCACACTAATTAACTGATTTAAATGGGAGTATCGAAGTGACACAGGGTGGAGGTTCTAGTCCCTCAACTGCCTGCCTTTCATGAAAACCCTCCACCAGCTCCCTTACTGGGGCGTATTTTTGTCACCATCTCTTTTTTCCTCTACTCTTTCCTCGCTCCATCCCTCTTTGCTTTTTTCTTGTCTGTCCTCCAACAGACCCGCTCACTTGTTTGATTACAGTTATCAACCCCAGGCAGCCTTTTCATCCTGCCAACTGGCAAGTCACTGTGCCCCTGTGCCCACATGGCTTGCTGGAAAGGGCAAAACATGGTCATTATCATGGGCAGCTCCGCGGGGAGGAGTTCCTCAAAATATGTAAATGAGAGCAATGTTGAAAGTGCCATACACCAAGGATGAACAGGGAGACTCACAAAAAGAGCTGCTGGCGGTGTCTCTAAGTTTTTTCAGAGTGCAAAAATTACAATTTGAAGAGACTGTGGTGCATCTCAGTATCAAACTGAGCCAAGAGCCACAGGATAATGCGTAACAGCAGAAATGAAATCTCATTTCCATAAAATGAAATGTGACTAAATCTGAGCAACCATTTTTGTTTCAGAGATAGTCCCGCTTCCAGCAGTTTTAAAGCAGGCAATTTCTTCATTGTTCTGAATGAATTTATTTTGGTTGCCAAGTATTTAGACAACATGAAGCAGAGTTTTTTCTCTACCCCACTGACTAGCGAGGTTTTGCCAGGAAAGGATCTATTTATGTATATAAAGAAAGTCTTTATGTAGAGCCCAGGCACAGGCTCCAGTCAGTCCCTGCAGAGATGGACTTAGCAGCATTTGGAAGATAAATGATGTCCAATTAATATGAGATACAAAAGTCTTTTCCCCACAATTCTCTGTTTCAGTCTGGGAGGCATCATGGGAGGTCCTTGGCTGGAGCAGCCCAATAGCTGTTGGGTCTTGCAAGCTGCCCTGAGGGCTTCTCACCTACTGCTCAATTACAGCTGAGAATGATAAAGCACTTGGTGGTAGCTGAGCTACAGAGCTGTAAGCTCCATGTCGGGCCCTCATCAATATTTCAGGACTCTTTCTTTATACTGTATTTCCCTTTATCTGGACGACGATAGCCCACATCACACCTCAACTTTTCCTACCCTCAGGCAGGGTTGTGTTGGGAAATGAGCATTTAAGCCTGAATTAAAACAAGAGCAAATGGACACAAATGAGGTTTCATTGAAGTATGTGTCTTATTTGTTTTGGCAGAGGTAGGTGTTTCATACAGAGTATGAATTCAGTGGCAGGTTTCAGTATTTCCAGTAAGCGTCTATCTCTGGGGATTTTGCTGGTAAGACACAAAAAGACCCCCACAGGCTGTTGTTTTTGGATTTTTATCAGCTTGGCTTGTTTTACAAATCTGCTTTTTCTTCTTATTAGTCTTTTTCTCGTCTCCTCTTATTGTTCTTCTTCCAAGTCACAGAATTCAATTGCATGACAACTTTGGGTTGAGTTCAGGTCACTTCCATGTAAAGGAATTGCGTCTGACATAAAACTTTTGCCTAAATCAAACACTCAGATCACAAAGAATGAAATTTCCTTACCGGATCACTTGCGGACTTGGTTAACAATGACTGCCTTCAGCGCTGTTGACAGATGAGGATGCCAGAGATGATGGGTGAGATGATCTGCTACAACAAGTAGCAGATTATCCCAAAAATGGAATTCCCCTTTATTCCTGCACACTGAAGTGTTTTTTATGTTGTTCCAGCGTGCAGGAAGACACTGTCAGTCTGCGCCCTCCAAAATCAGTGGAGGCAGAAATATGCTTTCATGAAGGTTTTAGGTTTCAGGACCTAAGATTGAAATGATGAAATTCAGGAGAAGTGCTAAAATGGCCAAAAGAAGTCTCAGAAAGCATTATGGTTAGGCTTAAAATGATTACTGAAAAGGTTTTGGGAACTTCACTATCATTTTTAACAGTAAAGATTTTAGGGGGGGAACATTCGTGATTGAAAGAAGCTGACACGGAGTATTTTCTGGAAAACTATTTAGCTAACAGTTACATCGTGTGCTGCTACTCTTTGTGAAGACACCACTTGACTTGCTCGTTTTGGGCCATTTATTGAAATGGAACTAAAATATAATAAGAGGAGCTTAGGCATCTACAGCAACAGATAAAGAAGTCAAAACATAAAAATAAGGGGATATGAAATTGAATCAGTGTGCAGCAGTGAGGGTCAGTATCTGCGAGCCTACTGAAGCACAACCTAAGGGGTGTTTTAAGGCCATTTTTCTCACAGGAATCCAATATTATCAGAACAACCACCACATCAATACACACACACACACACACACACACACACACACACACACACACACACACACACACACACACACACACACACACACACACACACACACACAGTGTAAAGCTGTGGAACCCTCCCTCCTGAAACCCCCTGGCTTCCCATCACGGCTCACAGTGCCCGTTTTTCACAGCAGGTAGCTAATTCTGCTTTTATCCCCAAGTAATATTGGCCTTATCGCTCGCGCCACTGCATCTATGCCGAGACTCGGCGAGCCATGGGGGTGCGGATGGTGTGGGGGTGAGGAGAGGAGAGGCGAGGCAGGTTCTGGTGGAATGTCAGCTTGGTGGAACTGATTGTGCTTTGCAGTCACAGAGCTGTTGCTCTATTAGGTATAAACGCACACACTCAAAAATACACACAAACAGCCTTGCTTCCATGACTGCAGTGGACGGCAGTGACTCACAGTACATATATTTATTTCCTGGAGACTCATCTAAATAACTAAATACAATGTAATGAACTCCCGTCTAGTCTTTCCTTACCCGAAATCTGTTCTAACCACAAACTGATTTATGTCCTCAAAACTCCAGAAATATGGCTGCACACACAAAGAGAGAGTAAGAGAGAAACAAACTCCCCCAGGTCCTGCTCACTCGAGCCCTTCGTAGACCACCAATATTCCCGCTGATATTGCCTCGGTGTTACATCATTCAAGACACACCCACGCACGCACACATTGCATTCCCCACTGCTATCACACACCATCCAGTAATCTCAAGGAAGCCACAACCTCTGCTCTAGCCACAAGGCAAAAAACCATTTCACATTTCGCCCACAGCTGTCCCTCTTTGACCATTTTCACTTTTACATATTTTCTCATTCCACTGCTAAATTATAAGACTTGGAGCTCCACTCGTGCCGCCCCCCTCTCCTAACCCACCCACCGTCACCCTGTGGATAAAAGGTGCCTCTCTCTAAGTGACACCTGTCAGAGTTTACAGTAGACTGGTAATATGCTCCGATGCTACACCACGCCATACATCACACTCTTGCTGTCACCCTTACACATGCAGACAGGTTAACACAAACATACTGGGGAAACTTTGCAGTGCTGAACACTAAATGCCACTAATAGGCTGATTCTACACACACAATGAATTCAAGTTGCCTGCTGTACACCACACCAAGCTTAACGTGCTGCACTTAAGCATTCCCAGGCAAACTGGGGACATATTCCCATGATGCCTATCTGTGCTGTGTTAATGAAGATATATGGCACAGGTACAGTGATGACAATTTCATAGGCAGCAGACATCCTCCATCTGTCCCGAGGCATCATTTCATACGATGGCTGTCTGCTCCGTGATTTGGAAAGTCCATCGTTTCACACACAATGAGGAAAAAAAAATACAGTGAAGAGTTTAGGAAAATGAGCTCTCTGTCCTGTCAGATAGAAAACTCAATCCAGATTCTGCCATGCTGATTTAAGCTATTGTTTTCATTGACATTGAAAAATTACAGATCGGTTGTTATGCAAAAGTTGGCTAAAGTTTATCCACAGAAAACCCCTTTGCACCACCTTTAAACATCATTTTTCTGTATTAATGTTTTGAGGTATGAAGACTTTCTTCAATGCCAACCTCTAAATTTGTGTCGTTAGTCCTTAAAAGATGCCTTTTACCTCAGTGTGCAATAACACCATTCTCAATAGAAAAGGAACAGCAGTATCTGCGTATCTGACACCATGGGATGAAAATACGTTAGCTTGTTTTCGTAAGCACAGTCTTCACCACAATAATCGCTTAGAACTAGAAACACTACATCGATACACTGAAGTTAAGGGTTTTTTTAAGTCACTTTAATACAAAGTCAAATCACCTTTGAAAAAAATATATTAATAATGCTGCAGGAAATGTAGCTGCTGAGCACATCTGTATGATAGCTAAAATGGACAGCTTTAGTAAAACTTAGGCAAGACTTTTCTAGCTTTTTTGCATAAATGAAAAGTTATATATAGTTATATATTATGGGATGGTTAAGAGTAAAAATTAATGATAGAGGGAAACCATTCCCAGGTGTATACAAGTACCAAGACTGTTACGTAAACTTACTATTTTGATAAAACCCATTAGCCATTAGATGACTGTCAACAAAGGCCGGTAAATATAATGTTTTTCAGATAAAGTATACAAGACTTGATTTTCTGAGTATTTGCCAACCAGAAGACCGTGATCTGTGATCTGCTTGGATTTTGTTTGGCTTGTGTTCCCTTTATGATTAGTTTAATTTGCACTCCCTTTATATTTTAATTCTGTAGTTGGGTTTAAGCGCCAAAAAGTACCAGATGAAGTTTAGGAAAATACTAATGTTTGTTTGTGTCAAAGAATGCCATTGAACCATATTAACCCTTCACATTGAAAAACTATGCATACTCAGTGCTTTTAAATGCAGAGAGGTCCTTTTGAAGCATCCGAATGTGACAGACCAATAGCGAGAGACCCATCTCACTATTGCCATGACCCGCTGCACCATGCCACAGACGCCAAAGGAAAGCTTGCATCTGTGAGACGCCAGCGGCTTTAACAAAACAACAGTGGTTAATGCCCTGGGAATGGGAACGGGTTATATTATTACAACATGAATGGGAAGCCAACTGCGACAAAATGTGTTTGTTATGGAAATCGTTATTGTCTTTCTTTGAGGAGTTTCATCCTCTACCCTCTCCACTGATGCACCCCAGCCCTTATTCTTTCCACTCTCCCTATGTGTGTCTCTCACTAGGTGGTTAAAGCTGGGAGGGCTGAGGTAGTAGCTGACTGACGGATGCGGCGGAGCGTGTTGCCATGGTGCTACCTGGCGGGGAATGTTCCTGCAACAGGAGGCTAGCAGTCTGCCAATGACAACTCGGAGAGAAAGAGGAGGGCGGTGTTAGCGGTGTGTGCGTTTATATGACTATTCATGTGTGGAGGGAGGTATTGTCTAATTTCAGAACCACATTCACATACTAGCTCAAACAAAACCTCGCAGGCATGCATGCATCTAAGCAAGTGCACACACTTTCCAGTCTGCAGAATTAAATCTCACCACTTCCAGAGATAGTGCAGCTGAATTATTTATGGCTGCCCGTCTCCGGGCCAGGCTGTAATAAAGTTACGGCCGAGACTAATTTGCAGTTTGATGAGGTGGGCTTTTAGCAGCGGATCCTGGGCCAACATTAAGTACATATTGTTTTTACAGATTTGATTACTTTTTTATTGTTATTGTTATTAATGCACTGGGTGTGTGCATTGGGTTTTTGTACTGGCTACACGTCCTCGTTTGGTGTAGCCAGTACAAAAACCTGACCAGAGGAGAGAGCTGAAACTGAATAAGCAGTATGTAGGGAACTATTAGACATATTCGGAATGTAATCGCCTCACTTTAAAAATCCAATAAAAGTGGCAGCTCAACACCTTTTATTGCAACCTGGAGGCAATCTGCTTCTAAATACATAAGCCTCAGCCGTGAATCAGCTGTGAATTGGACCTGAGCCATCTTCCTGCTCACACATATACGCACACACAGGTGTGCACGCAGTCAGATACACAAACATGCACACAAGTACCTCCATGAGGGCCTACAGAAAAGTATCAGGGCTGGTAAGCTGATGTCGGCACTCACAGTCAGTACATTAAGGCTAGAGTGGAGGAGCTTTACAGTAATGGGATGATGGTGTTTGGAAAAACAGATTTTGATTTGCGATTTACCCAGGCTAAACAAAATTCAATTTTACCCACTTTTCAAAGAGCCCCCCACTTTGGCTGGAAGAGACGACACACAGTAAACCCTGTGCATAATTTGATGGAGTGTTGTTGGGTTGTAAAATAAGTACTTTCAATAGCTATTAAAGGCTTAGAGCCTGTAAATATGTTATGGTGATTAAAATACATAAAGAAGCACAGAGTTATACAACACCTTGTTGATACCAAAACACCTCACACTGCTAAATAAGAGCAAGATGCAGTGCATTCCCTTCCCCTGAATACATGATAATCCTTTGATTAATGACGCCCAACATATTTAATGCCTAATACGTAGAACGGGAGCTGACAAGCCAAACAATTAGGTCAATTACGGGATGACAACTATGTTGCGCTGGGTTAATTACTTGAATCTTCCATGGTGAGACACATCCATTTGAGGGCCAATGGCATGTAACAGAGTGCACATGCAAATGAGCTCACCTACAGGACACAGCTATGCCCGACCATGTGATCTGTTATGAATAAGGATCCGTATTGAGCTGTATATGCATTTTCTTTTGCATCTTTCCAGAGATAGATGAAGGAATTATTTGTTTCATTGTAATTTATCAGTATTTCATAGCTGTTTAGGCTTGGGTGGAATTTGTATATCTCGCCCAACCTGTCTAAATGTGAATAGATTACCCCGAACTAAATATTTATAGAGAGGAAAAGAGAGGCACAGAGACTATATATGTGTGTGTGTGTACATTATATATATAAAAGTTATGAATCTTTGGCGTGCTGTTAGTTTGATTAGAAAGACATGAGAGGAGGCCCATCAATTACTATTAAGTTATTATTAATATTATTAAGAGGTGTAAAACAAAACAAAAAAAATCTTTAAATGGTAAATGGCCTGTATTTGTATAGCGCTTTACTAGTCCCTAAGGACCCAAAAGCGCTTTACACATCCAGTCATTCACACACTGGTGATGGCAAGCTACATTGTACACAGCAAATTCAAAAGTGTTAAATTTTTTGGTGTTAATAGTCTCCTTGCAAAAGTAGAGTTAATTTTACTCTAAGCAGAGTCACATTCTTTTAATGTAACTCTGAGGTGTAAAATGATAGTAGTTAAAATCGAGTGTTAAAAATGAGTGTTTCTCTGTCAAATCTGGAGGTGTTAAAATGGAAACATTAACTCTTGACCTCTTAACTCTGAACTCCTAGAGGGGCTATGACACCAATAGAGTAAATTCACAGACTCCGCCCCCAGCACGGCTCCAATCGAAGCTGAAGTGAAGCCGTTTCAGAACATTTTGCTCTACATATTTGAGTTGTTTGCCATGCTTGGTAAGTCATTTTTTCAAAGATTGTTTCAATTGTTATTAGCTTTTACTTCTGTGGCTCTTTGAAGTTGAGACAAAGCTGTGTGAAAGGCATTAGCCATGTTGCTCGCTGATAGCATAATATTCTGTTTTAGCTAGCTGAAAGGTATTGTTTGCGGGCAAATACCACAGCCTTGAAAAAAAGCTTGCATGTGAATTTTCAGTCAAACTTTTGGTCAAATACACCTAAAACAATGTGTAGAATGTGAAATGTTGGTGTAATGGTGCTACTTGAAGCCTGAAAACGATCGCCCATAAAAAAACAACAACGAGCAAACAGCAGTAGCTGACGTCCTGACTGGATTCTACGTTAGCATTTAGATCCCTCCAGAGTTTTGTGCGCACGGTTTAGGTAAAAATGAAAAAGGTTGAGGTTTTACATTTAGTTCAGTATTACCTGTTGCCTGTGTCCTTGTCTTTTGGGAAAATACTTTACACAAGTAATGGCTCAAAGAGGATTCCTTTTTTTTTTTACTGTGCTGCAATTGATTACTGGATTATTTGTGCCATTAATTAGTGTCAACTAATTTTTATTCAATCTCCACACAGGATATGCTTGTGAAGATGGAATATGGGGGAGAGCAGAAGTGCGTTGAAGTTCCACAAAGGGATGAATGAAGGACATGCATATTGTATTGAAGAAATAAGTGATGAGAATGCTGTTATTTGCATTTACCATGTCAGACCTTTTGATAAACAAAATTCTAATAAAAAGTGAGAACATGTACACTGTTACATCTTTCAGAAAATGTTTTGAAATTGTGGTGCACAGTTCAGAATAAATATTTTTCAAAAACCATTGCATCTTTTTAGTAAATGTTTAATTCCAAAAGAAATTTCTAGAAGTTCAGAACAGTAAAATTCCCGCTTTTTAGAATGAATTAGAAGATAACTCTTACGTAGTTAAACTAAAATACTCTTTGAGAGTTAATATATAAACTCTTAACACCAAGTGTTAAATTATCAACTCCAGACAGATTTGGTGTTTAACACTAAATCAGAGTTAACGTACCAACTCTCCAAAAAGAGTTAAATTAACACTCTCTGGTGTGGACCCATATAGACACTTTAATAGTGTTGAAATCAAATCCGACAGTGTTAATTTGGACATGCTGGATTTGCTGTGTAGCCACAGCCACCCTGGGGCGCACTGACAGAGGCGAGGCTGCCGGACACTGGCGCCACCGGGCCCTCTGACCACCACCAGTAGGCAACGGGTGAAGTGTCTTGCCCAAGGACACAACGACCGAGACTGTCCAAGCCGGGGCTGGAACCGGCAACCTTCCGATTGCAAGGCGAAGTCCCAACTCTTGAGCCACGATCGCCCTAATTATCCCCTTTAACATGTAACAGCTCTGTGGTCGGCTACTTATGACTGTTACTTTAACTTTGCATTTTCAACACAATAATAGCATGTTTTGTTAGCAGAACTAAAATAATTACAAGTTTTTTCTTACTATTTTCTTATGTTTTATTACCAACGAAACCAAACAGTTGGGAAGTTGAAGAAAAAAACCTCTAATAGTATCTATTTGAAATAAAGCTGCTTTAAAGCTATGCAGAGTCCCACCTGTGCCTGTGCAAATGAATCGAATTAAAACAGTCTACTTTGATAACAATAAACAAAACACAGGGTTTGAAATCGTGTTGGCATGTTACATGTTAAAGATGATGCCAGTACAATTAGAAAAAGTGCACTGCACAAGTATGGCTTGGTTGGAAGGGTTACCACTAGAAAACCTCTTCTCTCTAAAAAACAAAAAACAAAAACATGTCGGTACGGATCTGTCTAAAGGACAAACTGAAGATGTTAGATCATAATGAACAGAACCACATCAGGAGAAGAATAATTTATCACATCAGCACAATGCCTCATGGTAGTAGAGGGCTCCTGATTTGGGCCAGCTTTGCCTGGGACTTGGGCACTTTGCAGTCACTCCACTATGAGCTGTGAACACTATGAATACTCCAAACACAACAACAAATCTACGACCGAATGGCTAAAAAAGCATCAAGGTGTTTCTCCTTCGATGCATGAACTAAAGAGAGCTGTGCATCAACAAATGGCCACAAACCTCAATGAACGTAATTGTAGAGAAGAGTGGGTCAAAACTCCATGATGTGATCATTTTATACTTCAAGTTACTGCTGATCAAGGTGATTCCACAAGTTACTGAACTTCTTATTCTCTCATTCAAATAAAGCTAGCCTTTTTGTTAAAACCATGGGGAGTCTGTTTTCAGATATCAACCAAATGTCCCCATGTTCTTTCTCTTTCTTTCCTGATTCTTTTCTTTCCTCCACAAAATCACACACACTTCTCGAGTGCTATAACCTAACTAGAAATGTACAGGGGGCCTCTTTTAATGCCTTGTCGCTTACAGAGAAACAGGACATACTCATTTGTATCACACTGCTCTGTGCATTAAGAAAGGTTGGCGTGGGAGCAAAAGAGGATGGCGAAGGTCATTTACATATTCACTTAACAGAGTGTTGCCTCTCTCTTTTCTGCACTGTGGCGCTTTAATCAAAGCAGGTGGCGCTGTCACTGGCCCTGGAGCACCTTTGAAACACACTGACACCAGTGTCATGCTGAAAAGGACATGCTTTATATCCCCTTAAATAGCTTGCAAAAGGGTCCCATTGACTACACAAGCAGCCAACACTTCCATGCCTCTTCGTTCTGGCCTCTATTGTACTTCCAACTGAATGTGTCAATGATACTGGCTGAACACAGCGCACTGTTTAACAATATCTTGTGGGTTTTTTCTTCAATAGGTTTGTAGCATTAGTGCACGGTGCATATTTATATTGATATCCGTGAGATGGTCTTCTATGATACTTGGGGGAAAACGACACCAAAAAAAAGAAAGAAAAAAAAGGAGAAAACGTATTATGGGGATGTGAAGTTTGTGATATAATTTTAGCTGTTTTCTTCTGAAAGGGAGGGCTACACAAACACTGATACAGAAGGTAATGACATGCAGACATCCACATTCAAACCAGAACACACAGCACACACACATACACAGACTTAATCACACACACACACTAACATGTGCACATACAGTAAACCCCTTCAGCACACGCAACCTAGAAGCGCGGCAGTACAGTATGAAGGCTGTCATCCATCAAGAGGTATTGCCTGTCCTTATTAGAAACTCCTAATCCACTTGTTTCTGCAGTCTATTCTCTTGGTAGTCGCCCTGTGCTACCACTTTAATGGGCCCAGAGAGCTTAGCACACACACACATACACGCGCACACACACACATACACACACACAAAAAGACACAAACACATTCTCCGTCCTTCTCCTCCTATAATGGTCTTGGAGTGCTGAGAGTGAAAGAAGAGAAATGTTGGGCCATTGCTGTCAAACTATGAGTGTGTGTGTGTGTGTGTGTGTGTGTGTGTGTGTGTGTGTGTGTGTGTGTGTGTGTGTGTGTGTGTGTGTGTGTGTCAGAGAGAGAGAGAGAGAGAGTATTATAGGGCGGGAGAGCACCTAATGTTTTTTTGTTCTTTTTCGAAGAACAAATCCAGTATAGTTTTTACATTTTCTGCCACTTATCCAGGTCTATAGGTCACGGGGGCAGCAGTGTCCTCCTCCCTCGCCACCTCCCCCAGCTCCACTGACACATTCTCTCCAGGGTGTCCTTGGACTACAAGGGGGCTCCTCCTAGTAGGATATGCCCTACACATCTCACCTCGGAAGCTTCCTGCTCAGACTCCCAAACCACTCTAACAGCTCCATTCAATGTGAAGGACTAGTGTCTTTACTCTGGCTTTACTCTTCTTCCTGAATAACCAAGCTCCTTACCATATTGCCAAGACAAACCACTGACATTATTTGGCAGAAAATCATTTCCATCGCTTGTATCCACGACCTCATTCTTTCAGTTGCTACCCACAGCTTGTGGCCTCTGACAAGGGTGGGAACACCATCTCAACTACATAACTACATAAAAAGATGTATTCCTTGTAAACCATTTTCATTGTTGTTGATCAGGATACCTGTCTGTCTGCCAGCAGTATTACACAAATGCTGCAGGAAACATGGTGGAAAGGTGGAGTGTGGGCAAAGGAAGTCAAAAAAATTCTGACAGCTTGAATTTTCACAATAAAAGTCTTGCTTCAGTGGCATGCATTTCTATATAAACCCCCCCCCCACAAAAAACAGAAGTATTTGTTGAGTAAATAGTGGGTTTCAAATTCAGGACCCTTCACATGTTAGGTGTACCAACCACAGCTCTATGAAAGCACATTAATATTTACTTCCTATTGCCATAGTTTAAAAATGCTTATGTATGTGTTACACAGCATTGTACAGCATTGAATATAATTCTCCTAAAACTCATAATGAGTTTCATCTGCTTCAGAAAACCAAATCAGATCAAATTATTTGTTACATATTTGGCATTCAAGTTCCCTCTGCCTTTGAAGATTAAAAACATTTTGTGGTAACAGTTGTCAGCTGCATATGCTGTTGGCTTGTAACAATTCTGAAACGTCTGCAGTATTGTGTCACAGTTTCATCTTCCTGTTCTGTGAAGCACCCACTTGGAGCTGTTAATGAGTAATCTTTGCAGACTGGAAATACATCAGAATAATGGAGTTTATTTTTGTTCATGATGCAGCCAAGTAATCAGGCAATCAAGTCTATGATAAAAAGATTGTTTCCCTGTTTTTTTTTTTCCCTTTTGATTCTTTGGTAGCATTCCTTTAAAGAAGTATCAAGGTAACATAACTGTGCTTTTGGAGAGCTGTTATGCCCCTTAATAGCCAAATATTGTTTTTTCACAGTCATAGGTGGCATGCATGCTAAAAGCTATATTGTGTTTACTCAAACGGTTCAGTTTAATATGGAGACTAAAAATACTGAATAAGACTAGCTAAAAGTCATACAGCCACTCAAGTTTTCCTAACCATTACTTTTGTCAGACAAGTCCAAAGAGCAGCCATATACACTCCCATATAATGACTCCCATACATGATGCTGTCCTCTACAGGGTTTCTTCAATATACAGCTTTGAAAAAAAAATGTATTGGGGCAACCATATGGTGAAGATTATTGAACTAATAAGCTTTTGCTTGTAGCCCATGGCAAATCTGAGGTCATATAACACATCACATTTTAATTTTGTACATTCATCAAACAAGAGGCATCTCCACATATGCCATTTTGTACAGTCTACATACACTTACATACGACATACAGTTATAATTCGTACAATTAAGAGCTTGTAACCAGCCATGGCTCGCATTACAGTTGTGTGAGGGAGGACTTGGTGAAAAAGAGAACCAGATACAACAAAATATTGTATCGACAATGTGGTTTTGCTCTGTGAGGCTCCTCGGTGCTGTTGGATTAAGTGCAGCTGAGGTGAACGGCGTGTGTGTGTGTGTTGTTGTTACACATAAAAGGGATGAAGAGTGGCTCTATGAGCACTATTTGCTCCATTTTTAATGCTTTATGCTGCTACATGTCTGTGTTTGTGTTTACTTGTGAACGCGTGGAGGTGTTTGGGTGCGTTTGTGGATATATGTGTGTGTGTAAGCGAGCCAGTGTAAGTGTGGCCCTATCACTTCTTTCTTCTCTCTGTAGTCTCTCAATTAGGCAGCGAGCGGGCCCATGGGGAGCCATTGTTTGAGCAGCTGGAAGACAAACAAGACCGCCACAGCACACAGGAGCTCCCTGGGCAACACTCGAAACCGCCGCAGTCATTCACTCACCGTCTCCTGAACATGCACGCATATATGCTAACACTATATTTGCATATATTTATCAGTGCATATAGGCACAAATCAAAAAAAGCATAAAAAAAGAGAATAAAAAAATAGAAATAAACCTAGAAACACACACGCAAATAGCAAAATCTGACACACAAATCATAAACCACATGTACGCATACACACATAAAGAGGTTTATACCACTGTGCTTCTTGGTAAATGGACCAAAACCACAGATCCGGGGGGGGGGGGGGGAGGCCACACATGTTTACGCACAAATTACACCCTGTGGAATCACTTAGTCTTGTTTCTACAACAGAAAGCCACAGTGTTAGATGATAATGTGAACATGGATATGCCCTTATGCCAGTTTACTTAAACTTAATTAACAGCAGCTTTGGCGGTGCAAGTAGCCATAAAGACCACAAGGATTTTGCTTTCAAATTTCAGCCCACTTACGGGAGAACAGAGGCGAAAGGGAGCGCGCTCCCCTCTCTGCTTGCTTTCCATCTGTCTCCATTACTCCCTCATCCTCTCATCCCTTAATCTCTGCTTTTCTCTCCAGAGAGCGAAATAGAGGATTTTCAAGTCATAAAAGTTTTATGGGAGTCGTAAAGGGTGAACATGTACAGTCGGCCCTTCTGAACTCTCACTGGCGCTCTTTATATCCACCTGAGAGGAGAGGTGTTCAGTCAGCTAAAGAACCAAGTCTAACATTAACTTATTTTGAGTTTCGCGTATTGTCCTGTTTTATTTCACCTCTTCTGATTTTGCCATGTGATTCAGGTTAATTCTACTCACCGATGTGTGCGTGTTTAGTGGTCTGAGTCTGTGTTCACACTAATGACCACATCGCTGAGGAAAGGCAGAAAAAAAAGCTCAGTGAAAAATGAAAACTTTTCATTCAGCTTCAAGCCGCAGACACTATTAGTCCGCATTAGAGATTGAAGTACACAGATGCACTTCGGGGCCTCATTAAAGCACAGGTATGTTTATTGCAATCTCTACCAGTGTGGATATACACCACAGCTTCTATTGTGGGTTTGTCTATCTGTCTTTTCACAAAATAAGGAAATAACTTCCACTCACAACACGGGCTTGCAAATAGAAGATGACAGTCATTCAGCTGAATGGGGAGGCAGCTGTTTTTTTCCCCCTAACCTATGTGGCAAGCAGTAAAATAGCAAGCGAGCAAACAACAAGAGAAATAAATGACTTTCTGGACAAAGGCAGCGGCAAAGCAGAAAGCATTTCTCCTGAGGCTAAGAGGGGCAATGAGAGAGAGAGATGGAGAGATGGAGGAGGGGAGGGGAGGGAGCGGGGATACATCACCTTGTGCAGCGCTCCATATCATTTGCATGGTTTATACTCTCCAAGGCCCCCACCATGCAAATGACTCATAAAGTAGAAATCGAGAGACTTTGGAGCTGGTGTCAGGAGTGAATTTATATATGATTGCCAGGCGAGCCCGGTGCCCTAAATCATTTTCAATTAGATGACACTTTCAATATCGAGCAGCTGATTTAGAGATATTAAAACTTCTTCTCCCTTATCCTCCACAGAGTTGAAAGCAAGCAAGCTTATCAGCCACCCCTCCTCATCCCCTTCCTCCCTTGCCTCTTCTTCTTTTCATTCCCCTTTCCTCATCTTCCTCCTCTTAAAGGTATATGTCAGAAATATCTTTCAGAGGAAGGATCCAGCTCTTCAAAGGATGAGAAGCCCCCTGCATATAAAAATGGGGGCGATTTGAGTTCCCTTTTAAAATTACCATCCCATTATCTGGGCAGGCAATTGCAGAACTGAAACAAATAGGATTCCCCTCCACCCCCTCCACACACACACACACACATTTTTTAGACTTTGGCAATAATTCAAAAGGTGGGGGATAGAATACATTTTAGATTTGTGATGACATGGGGCTTAATTGTCATCAAATTACTGGCAGTTGAAGAGATAACGCTTTAAATAGTGAAGCAAAGTAAAGTCGCCTTGAAGTGCTTGTAAACCAGCACATTTTTTCAGTGTTTTACCCTCACAAGCAACCTTTATGTGCTGCGTCTTTGCTTTCACATCGTCAAGGCAAGCATTGATCCTGAATCTCTTTAATAGTCGTCCCCTCATTCACATTCTGCACGCGTGGCCCTCTCGACCTTTCTCAAGGCTGCCTTTCAAGCAGTCATTGTACCGCACTTAACTCCGGTGCATCTGTAAACCTCAGCCTGAAAGGCACCTACATTTAACCAAGTGCATCGCTCCTGGTTCATCGTACCAGTAAAACTGGCTGAAATTGGCCGAGTGGGGTCCATATCAGAAGCTTTACCAGCCAGCTCAATCTCCAACACCCTATTTTGTCAACATCTAATGCACAGCAACCCCAGCCCATTCTGAGACAATAAAATCTATATCTTAATGGACGTACTCCAAGAGAATGTCCCACAGTAATGCATCCAAATGGCACTGCCACCCCCATCATTACAGTCAACCTCTCACATTTTGTCTAACTTATGCTCAGCAACCCCACCACTCCCCCTCAAATCACCACCCCCACCCTTTTTAGAAACAATAAAACCGAGGCTTAGATGGACATCTCCCATTTCTTTTCTTCCCTCTACACGCTGCCCTCCACCTCGTCTTCCTCTTCATCCAATCCTCTCTGTCCTTCCCCTCTCCTCCCCCCACCCATCCCTGCCTGCCACTTTTCCATGTCCCTCTTCATCCCAGCGCCCGTGCTTTCCCTCCCCTTCGTCGTCTTTCTGTTTCTGTGTCTACCCCACCTCGTCGATCTCTCGCTCCATCCCATCAGCCCCCGCCCCCCTTCTTTTACTACTCTCGGTGCGATTGTGTATGAGGCAGGTCTTGCTGACAGGCCTGGGCAGGACCGATAACGCAGGGAGCTGAACAATGGGGGAATATTGTAAAGCCTAATGGAAAGGAGCTAGAGGTGGAGGGGATCAGGGACATAAATCAGCATGCCTGGCACTGATGGGACTTTTCAACAGCCATAAGAGAGGCAATACCTCTCAGAAAAGTTCAGCAGAAGAGAAGAGAGGACCTACGTACTCTACTCTTGATTCAGAATATGAGAAGAAATAACATGAGACGCAAACACACTCACTAGGGCACGTATGCACATTTTCATGCAAACACAAACATTCATACATGAACAATGTCTGGACCTCGATGTACAAACACACAAGTACACACCATCTAAAAGCACTTTTTGAAGGTCTATATTAAGTGGGCACTGTCAATCTGTGTGCGGATGGATGGGGGTGGTGGGGGTGGGGGTGTGCAGGGTTGACTTCCATAAGCAACTGAGTGCGATAACCAGTGGGGATGGATGAGTCACATTTTACTTTTATGGTGTTCTGCTATTCACTGTGTAAAGATAATGGACGGAGCCACTTAGTAATCAGAGGAAGAATTAAAGAGCTTCTCTCATCTCCATTCTGACTCACTACAAAGCTTTTCTTATTCCATCACTTCTTACGCTCTCTCTCTCTCTTTTTTTTTAACCTGCCATCATTTCTAATTATCTAGAAATAAATGCATTGCTTCTGCATTAGAAAAAAAGATGCTGTGTGTGCTGTTTTTATCCAGTCGAAATGAGAGTGAAGGCAGAGTAGGCAGAGCGGCTGTGTGTGAAGAGGGAACAGAGGTCTGGAGAGTCTGGTGAAGTTGTTTTCAGAGGACAGAATGCGGTCATTGTGTACAAACATGATTAATATTAACCTTTAAAGAAAATAAGTTGCTAATTCCACCATTCTTGTTGTTTGGTGACTGTGTGACATCTCATATTTAGACCATTTTAGCCATGTATTTCTTAATATCTGCAATTATGAACTAAAAGAAATCACTGAAACTTCAGTGTTTACTGTAATGTGCTAAAGTCTTCAAGCCACCCCTGATTTCTTTACATTTTGCTTCCAAAAGAGCCAGCTTATAATTTTTAAAGTGGCCTTGAGGATTACTTCTCCAGACTTTCATAAGGTCTTTCAAAGTTTTTCTTCGGACACTTGCAGTCCACTCCTTGTAACTATGATTTTCAGAGGAATTTTTAAATTTTTTCAGGCCATTTAACACTGACCTATGAACCACCTTGTTGATCTATCTTTAGCAAAGAAATCAGTGCAAATTAAAAAACACAATTTGCTCACATTTCTTTGTTTGAATCTACAAAATATGCCAAAAAACAGTGCAAATGGCAAAAAGTGGTATTTCGGAACCAACAAATTTGGCATTTCCAGGTGTGCAGAGCGTCCCCAAAAAATGGGAGGACAGAAGAAGAAGCGTCAGGCCTTAAAAAAACTGCAGCACATGAGAGTCGAAACAGTTAAAAAGTCCAGCAAAGAGCCGACACATGACCTAAGATATCTCTGGTACATGTTTGTTTTTAATGAAGCTTGATCAGAGATTAAAATGACAGCTGACAGCAACAGAAGACTATGTAAAATTTGACAGCAACGCCCTAGCGAGATGTTAAAAAATCTGAACGGCTTCAGTGTTTCCTGAATTCTTTTTTATGTCACATAATGTGTGTCTTGTGTTAAGGCAACAGATCCAAAACAAAAATCACAGAAGAGAAACTAACCCCAGTACTGAAATACTGTTGTTAAATAATAAATACTAACCAAATAAAAGACTATTTGGTGGATAAGATGATAAGATAACATGTTTCACATTATTAGACCAAGCGCAATCATTTTAGCCAATTTTTTTGTGACACATATGTGACTGTGTGGAATGACAAGTCAGTTAGGAGTCCTTCATAGTTCTTAAATATCCATTAATCATTTCCCCCTATTCATATGCCTGACTCTCACACAGATAAGGGTTTTGCATGAAAGAGGAACTGGATAAGACAGGGAAAAGGGGGAGATCACAGACTTGTTAAAACTAATAAGCTGCTACAGAGCCACGTGGAGAGGCCCTGGCGAGATGGGAATTGCTGATTAAATTAAAGGCTCATTAATCAGCCCTTGACCATGACTCCCCATTCCTCTTGTTCAGCCCGTGCCACTGACTTCCCCCATTTTTTGTCTTGCGTTTCTACATCCCTCTTGCCAAGAGAGGGATCTCCCGCTGAAGGGTCAGGGTTAAGAGTCAGCAGGAGAGGGGAGGGAGGGGATTAGAGGCGAGAATACCTGGCAAGCCTCTTTTCATGATTAGTCTGAAAAAAATAGCAATCTGGTCTTCTGCCTACTTGTCTGCCTCCTGGTGAAAGTGAGTACATCCAGGGCCATCGTTTTTTGCAATGCCAGCAGTCTACCACCTCACATTTACACACAGCCACTCACTTTCTCTCTTTTTCATCCAAACTCAGACAAACAAAGCTTTGCTGGCAGCCAGCTAAATTTCTGCTTCGATTTGGCTGCGATTCTGGCAGCACTGCTGGTAAACTGTTTGGCTCACTTAGTTAAAGAGGAGCAAAAAGTGAATGAGCGATGGCTGTCGGGATGAGTAGGCAACATTGATGATGAAGTGGTTTAGAGAGCAGAGTGCCTGTTTCATAAAGGTGGTGATTATGCTGAGGTCATTAGAACCTACACATTACATCATGGCTGCCAGCAAGGGGAATCCCCTCTGGTTCACCTTAATGGAGAAAAATGTGTTTTACCCTCATTGCAAAACCAATCAATTAGTCATTCAGTCAGCCAATCAATCAGTAAATCCATCAGTTAGTCTTGAATGATCCCTTCCTTCCCTAATATGAAACATGCATTATGGATGTTGTGTCTCCTCTGATGTTCTTAGTGGAGAAAAACATCATGTCCTCATTATGGTTCAATCAATTAGTTAGTCAGATAATCATTCAGAGAGCCAATCCATCAATCAGTATTTAAATGTTTCCTATATGAAAGACAGCCTTTGTGTTTACTGTTATTGGGATGGTGATGCTCATTTTCAGTCTCGGGTTTTGTTACCTTTTTTTGTTTGTGTGTAATGGACATCACTGTTGTAATAATAAAGCTTTGTCATAATCATCACAATCACAATCATGACTTGTAAGAGTCCCGCAAAAAGTTTACTGAAAGTGCATTACATTAGTGATTTATTGTTTTTTTGGATAAATTACCATTTTAGTCACGTTGACATTGGATTTGGACTAATTATGGTGCAGAATGTGAAAACCAAGCTGAAGCGCTAAACTTGTTTCCTGAAATGAACATGAAAAATATATTTTTTTACTTATTTATCTTTTTTTCTATGAATGTTTGACATGAAGATGTCAAACTGTGTCTGTTCTTTGGATTACTATGATTAAACTTCTGCAGCAACACAGAAAAGTCACCAGCATCACAAAGAGGGCAAATTTTGCTGAATGGCTGGCCAGGTCGTACCTCTGGGTGTGTGTAGCTACACTGAGCGAGGGGTTTCCCCTAATAACTGAGAGTTCCTGGACAAGGATTCGGGCCAAAAAAGTGCACTGTTTGTTTGCAGATTTTACAACAGAAACTGTCGCTAGCTATTTTTCTGTTAATTTTATTTTTGAGTCATTTTCACAAGCATGGGTATTACCCCAAAGAAGTCACCATTTTTCTACTTAAAAAGGTGTAAAAACATGTTAATATTTTAGTTCTGTAATTTGAAAAATATAACAAAAAGTTGCAATAAAAGTACAAAGGAGGAGTTTCAGATAATCATAGCCTGTAGAGTAGTCACATGTGGTAAAGATTTGAATTATTTTAACCTACTAGTAATGTTGTTATTTACAACTTCACACAGATTTCTTTGGTCAAAAATTCCTTAAAAATAGCTCTTCTGAGTCACAAGTAAAAACTGGCAAACTTTTGCTAGCTACATATTTTATTTGGTCTAAACTTAAAAACATAAAACAAGTAATGAATGAAACAACAGTAACTAATAACTAAAGAAAATCTAAAAAATAATTTGAAATAATGAAGTAAAATGGAAAAAGAACCACAGTTTCCTGGGTGAAAAACCTAAATCCTGAAAATCCATGCATAAGACTATACTGATTACAGTGCAAACCCCTATAGGTGTCCTGGTTAAGCAGGCAACCCCTGTATCAGGGGCTATTTTCCTTAATGCGTGACATGGATTGGAGAATGCTGATTACAGTAACTTAAACTCTCACAGCTGAAGTTAAGGTTTTACACAGAGGTGACCATAACATACCAGAAAACTTTATACACGTTACAGTCTAGAGACCTTCTCAGTCTACACTACTGACAAGTGTTAATCTGTTTTCCACTGGTATCAGGTGAATGCTTGGTTAAAAAAAAGGGGAAAAAAGGGATAATCATGTATTAAAACAGGTATTCCTGTATTCTACCTCTCGCCCTGTCAGGTCCCCCTCAGGATAACCTGATAGATTTAACAGGGCTCCCTGACATATTTGACAGGGTCCCTTTCACTCCTTGGTTGCCCTATCCTAGCTCACTCCACTGTCCCCCACTCGCTCCATCCACCGGAGAGCTGGGAAGTAATGGGATCTGTGGGCTAACTGACCCCTATATATGAAAGGCGCTGACATACAAAGCAAAGAGGGAGCGGCCACTTAAAGAGGAAATGGAATGAATAAGGTGGGGGAATAGAATAGGAAGGTGTTAGCGAGGGAGAGCGAGAGAGGAAAGCAGACGAGGACGATAAGAGGAGCATAGAAAAAAAAAAAAACAAGTGCCCAGCCATGTGTGAAAGACATAATTGAAAATGTCAAAAGAAGTAAGGAATGACAGCAATGAACTGGCTGAGCATAGCAGTGCAGGCTGTCAGTGATCTACTACCTCTATCCTGAATAGATTCTCCCTTTCTCTCCTCTCCTATATATTCTCACTGTGGCACGTGCACACACAAGCACAGTTAAATAAAATGCAATATTCTCCTTTACTCATTTGATTTCATCCATCTGCTTTTTGTCTCAGTGACTCCACGTGTGTCTGGCTGGTTGTTCCCAGCAGAGCATGTGGGCGTGCAGCCACACACTGCTAGCTAAAGGCTCCTATGTGTGTATGTGAGAATATGCATTTAGATGGATTTAAAAGGGAAATGTGAACACGAGATCAGCACTTGACCCTAATGTCAGCTTTACCGCTTATCCTCACTTCTGCCCTTCTCTTCTTCATGAGTCCACCTCCATTCCTCAAACAATCATCTTTTTCATCTTTCAGGATGAAGACCAGATTTGTGTCGCCCACATTTGCCATTGATGATGATATGTATGCACGACTTGTAATTCAGCAAATCTGCCCACCCTCAGGTGTTTTATCTTATAATAGAGGAGGTTGGGGGGTCTTTGTGGGCTTTAGATGTGTTGTGGGAGACCGTAAAATGCCACTTAAGCAATATCATACAAGAACAGTAGCTATAGGTGTGCAGGTATGTGTAAGAAAAAAACCTTCATCATTTAAAATGCTTGTCACATTTAGGCGTAAGTCTGTAGTTTTATAATGGAATGAAGCAGAAAATATATATTTTTAAATCTATATGAATATTACACCAACAATATTATTTATCAGCTAAATTAAGAGTACTGGCAGCATATAAAGAACATTTCCATTCTTCCTTTTAAAACCAAATTACACCAAAGCTTCATGTGCGAACTGAGCTAGCATTTGGATTAACAGCAGGGGAGCATTTAAGTTCAAGTGTGTCTCCTAAAAATGATAAAAATGCATTTAGAGTAAACAGGAAACATACCCAGCTTGAAATCAGACGTCTTAGCCTTCATCCAAAATCTTTGTGGTTCAATGCCAAAAAACCAGAATGTGGTTATGATCAGGATAGCCAGAGGTCCAATAGCAGTTCAGCCAGATCCTCTCATACAAAGCAGGAACTATTCATTATATTATTGCCAAAAACGCAAATGGTATGTTTTGTATTTTTTAATACAACAATTTTATTAGGTTGTGCTCAGCCAGCCACAAGACATCCATTGAATATACAAAGAATTACATCTTTTAAAATGCATTAAACACTTTTATTCTATTAAAATGTACATCTACATATAAATTAAATTCCTGTCTTATTTTGTGTTGCAACTTATTGAACATACGTATAAAGGCCTCTGAGCCGTAATGGTAGCAACAGTCAACCCTCTGCCCTTCCAGTGTAAGCAAAACATAAGTTTGCAAGGTATTTATGAAATGCATTGCCTGTTAGTTCAGTAGGATAAAACAGAATGACTGATAATATGTTATGAGAAGTTTTGAGAAGTTTGTAGAAAGCGCAGCATGGCTGATGTTCCTGAAGGACATCGAACACACAGCAAGGTAAAATACAGGTATTTGAGGTTTGAACGACAGCCAATCAGTGTCATCTGGATATTCTGGATATTTAAGCTGCATCGACACTAATGCACCCACATACCATCAGAGAAGCAGACTTTTGAACTGAGAGCTGATAAAAAGCTGGATGGCCTATCTCCTCTTTAGTCCAGAAGACGCAACATCCATGTTTTCCAAAAAAGAACTTCAAATTTTGATTCATTTGACCACAGAACAGGTTTTTACTTTGTTTTACTACATGTTAAATGAGCTTTGGTCAAAAGAAAACGGCTTTTCTGGATAATGTAGATGTATGGCTTCTTCTTTGTGTGGATGGCATGGTGACCTGTGTTTGCAGATCACAATTTCTATTAGTGTTTTTGAGCTCATGCAGCGAACTCCGTGACAGAATCACGTCTGTTTTTAAAGCAGTACCACTCGAAAGACTAAAGATCATTCAATATCGATATTACTTGGTGATACATTTTATATTTGGCCTTATATTTGGCCTTACACCTTGTACACAGAGATTTCTCCTGACTTTCAGATTCTTATGATGATGTGAAGATGATTTTACACTGCCGAAATTGTTCCACAATTTGTAGACGCAGTTTTTTGTAGACTGGTGAACCTCTGCCTGGCTTTACTTCTACAATCTCGGTCTCTCTAAGATGGAAATTTTATAGCCAATCATGTCACCGACCTGTTGCCAATTAACCTAATTAGCTGCAAAACAGCTGTTTCTTTTTAGTACCACTTTTTTTTAGTGGTAATAGTACCACTAGAGCCTTCTGTTCTCCCTTTCCCAGTTTTTTTGTTTTGATGTGTTGCTGCCATGAAATTAAAAAAATCAACTAACATTTTTCATGAAATGTTAAAATGTCTCACATTTGTTTTATTGTGATTAAAAAATGAGTTTATGAAATTTGGAAATTGGTGAATTCTGTTTTTGTTTACATTTACACAGCACGGGAAATTTGGGGGAAATTGTCATTTAAAACATTCCATAATTATTTAAAACTACCAACAGATTGTAAAGAAACAACAATGTCATGCTGTGTTAAGAAGATATCAACTGAAGTTAAACAATTTCTTTCACAGTTAGGCTGCTTTATGTTTTATTTTTGGAGCAACAAACATAGATAGGACTTAAAATACTCTACATTCTTTCATTTTGTTGGTAATGAACGCGTGTAAATAACTTGAATTTTTGTTTTGTCATAATAACTGCATTATTGTGTAAATAGAAAAAAACCCACACGGTGTTATCGAGACAAAAATGCAAAGTTAAAGCACCAAATAATCATAAATAGTCATGAAGAAAGGCATTCTGAGCACATTCTTATTCACAGTGTTCAAACATATTTCAGCATGCCCACTGGTAAAATGCTGCCCCCTGGAGGTGTTTGTTTCAAATTCTGTAGAGGGTAATTACAAAAAGTACCTTTAAAGTTTGTATCTTTGTGAGATCATTTATAGTAAATGCTGACCATAACATTTCTCTGCTGTTATCTTACTTTATTTAATTTAAAACATTAAGTATTGTAAAGTGAAGGGAACAAAAGATGCTGACAAATTTCTATATGGTATGTTCTATATGAACATTTTGCAACCTGGCAGGTACTTTCATGTATTGTTAGAAAATGGATTTGCTACTGCAAATGAGCTCTACATCATATCAATGTGCATATTTGATTTGTCAGTTAATTAATACAAGATGAAGAACTGGATTATAGATAAAGACTACAAATATTTAAAAGACCGTCCAATCAGACGTCACCATGAATATTCATCCTGTATAGGGTTCAAGAACTTCAGTTTCAGGACAGCAACATAAAGATGTGTGGCCATTTAGGGAACGTGCGGTTTCTTCAGTCATCAAAGCAAAAACAAGTCCTGAATTATCACTTCTCATTAATATCTGCACCAATTCCATTTTGAAGGAGCTAATTTTTCCTTGGAAGAAAAAACATTTTCTCAGCACCATTAATTAAAGAGAAAGCGGGGGCTGTACGGTCGTATGGAGATGTGAGGATGTAATTTGCATAGCTTGATGACATGGGTGGAAATCACTATGATACATATAGGCTTTCCGAACAGTCATGAATATTCATTTATTCCGTACGCCACCAACACAGCACATCAAAAATAGATGTGCAGGGTGGAAAACGATCTTATCAGAAAATCCACGGGTGACATACAACGTTCGGCTGCGGTCCTTCACCATGGAGAATCTGCTCAGTGATTTTAAGTTCATTGAGTTCAGAGTGTTGGTGTAAGCCGGTTTACACAGCCATTTGATAACAGAGCTCAACAGAAATGTCATGTAAGTCTTGTGTGAGAGATATCAAGACCCCCTGCTGTAAAACATGAAACTCCAAAAGACTCACTGCAGAGCAGCATACTCTAACTCGCCTATTTAGGGAAGAAGCAAATGCCACTGTGGCTCTGTGAGACAGTAACGGACTATATCCTGCAGCGAAACTGAAGGTGAACAAGGTAGCTCATCCTTGTTTCTTTTTGTTGCCAGTGGGAATCGGTTTTACTTAGGTTGTAATGCCGCCCTCTGAAAAGAGGGAATGAGAAGGAGAATGTTGGAGGGAGGGAGTGAGGGAGGGAGGCAGCGGCCAGGCAGTGAGGGAGCAAGAGAGGGAGGAGGAGAGGAGGCAAAAATGGCTGCAGGTTATGGGGAGTTTATTTAAGACTCAAATTAAACATCCAGAGCAAAGGCGCCAACAAAAATTAAACCTTAATGACAAATTATTACCCCTATATTAGCAACTCACAAAACAGAAGGAGAGGGGGGTTCAGAGGTTCAGTGTGCGTGCGTGTGTGTAAGGAGGATATTTACTTGTGGTCTTTTGTGTTGGTGCTGAGATGATGTCAAAGACCGTTATGACCATATGAAAACGTTACAGAAAAAATACAGTTTGTATTACTTTGCTTATGCAGCTTGTCTTAAATGAGTCTCAAAACCAAATGGAGCCAAATGAAAAACATGAAAATGTCAGTTTAAAACACTGTAGCTGGGATTTGATGCAGAAATATTTAGTTTTAGTCTTCTTTTCATTTGCTTTGTTTTGGTAATCCTACATATATCTCATGCTATAACTGGAATGCACTATTGAGAGTAGTATTATGTATGTATGCGAGGATGTGTGCTGGCATGCGTGTCTGATCGTGTGCCCAGTTGCATCAAGTTCACCAGCATCCAAGCAAACACGCGAGTGCATCGACACAAAACAGAGCCAGGCAGCGAGGCAACAAGAAAGAGTGCCGACACAGCAAACAATGCTGTGACCAGGGACAGCCGGTAATGGGATAAGTGGCGGGTTGCAAATGTGTCAACTGGAGTGTGAACGCCATGTTAGGTATGCAAATGAGGAGGAAAACCTATTGGCTTGGAATGCATGGCCCATCTATTCCGCAGCCGCCAGCCACACTGATACAAGACTTGTCAGAGATGGCCTGTGGTGGTTCCAGCAGTTTACACTATAAATTCGAGTTTATGGGTTATTGATTCCACCCTAGGAAAATTAATTCAATATATCACTTGCTGTAAACTAAATGATAATAAAAATGCCCTTCTTTTCCAATATATACTTTACTGTTCCTCCACCTCCAAAGGGAATTTTTATTAACGCAGGCACCATACAGGGCAAAAATAAACAAAGCTTAGGGTGCTCATTAGCCGACTGCATAATACTGCATCTCAGTTCAGATGTGGCTGTATCTCAATAAACTACAACTACTGATGAAAACAAAAATAGAAACAAACATGGATGAGTACAGAGGGATCTGAAGGGACCGGCATTGCTGCACAGCTTTGCAGACAGTTTTCTATATGTTGTAGCTGTTTATTGTCACCAGGGGGCAGTGTCAAATTTTTTTAGAACAACCAGTTTGTGGGAGAAGAGCTAAGTGGTAACACACGAAGCGCTGAAGTGAAACACTGTACAAAGTGTCGAGTGCAGCCACTGTCTGTGCCTTTAATGCTGCTTTTCTTGCACTTCTGTCTATGTGTGGTGACTTTACTGTCATCCCCTGACACTTTTGAACAATCAGCTTTTAACCTTAGCAGCCCCGCTCAAAAGCATGCTGTCTTTATGGTCTTTTTTTTTTTTAATTATTAAGAATCATAATTAATAAAATAAACATTGTGCTGTATACTTAAAACTAACTGACACCATAAACACAACTAGAAAGCACTGAGGATCACTTTCCTATCGACTTGTATACAAAGCGACTTCTTTTTGCAGTCAACCGTCGCCTCGCTGATGACCAATAGAAAGAATGAGGTTTTTAGGCACGTCCTCAGTGGCTTCTCTTTTCAAACACGTATCCATCTGTTATAGACAGCGTATGGCACTGACACCGCTTCTACACTATCCTCTGGATATACTGCACTGCATGAATTGATTTTCTTTTAAGAAAATCTTTTGAGCACATGCTGCTTTTTACAAACGGACTGGATAATTTATAAGCAGGTATTTAACATTATCTAATATATGACAAGTTCAAGACCAAGCTAGTCATTCTTTTAGCGTTGGAGGAGTTTAGCAGTGGAGCTTTGGCCCACTTACATCCAAAAAGATATTCACTCAATATGCTTGAGGGAAACTGCTCCAAAATCAAATTCAGTTGTCAAGTTTCAAAGTAAAATCAGAAATAAATAACACAAAAAGCCACCAAAAACATAATTATACTGATATGCCTTTTTCAAAATCCTCTTCTTCTTGTATGTTTTTATGCTCCTGCATGTTTCCTACATGTTCCTGCATGTATTTATTTATCTTGTTGATTTGGTGCACTTTCAACCAGAAAAATTGTTTTTTCCGCTTTGCACATTAAACGATGAAACGGGGCTCGTGGCAGTAATTGCATGCAGTAACTTACAGAAAAAGGACACAATTTATGGTGAATGCAAAGGCAAAAACAAAGACAAAAGTGACCCGCAGCAGAACTGAATAACATGCCAGCATGCCTGGAGTTTCTTTGAAGAAAAGTCAGGAACCCTTAAGGTTCAGAAAGGAGAAAAACCTGATTTCTGTTCCTCTGCATTTTTCTTTGTCCTTCTAGCCCTCCCTTCTCCTCCTTCCCTCCTCCCCCCTTTTTTCTAATTTTCCTGAGGACGGAGGTGCCTGCCTGCCTGGCACATGACATTGATTTCCATCAGTGCTTGGAAATAACCTCAGAGCCGTTGCCAGGGCAACCCGCATCTACCTTTTTGCATTTTTGCATATTGCCACTGAGGGTTTTTTCCTGGTTTTTTTTTTTTTTTCTTTCACTGTGTCGGCCGCAGCTCGCAGTAAGCGAGGATGACAAATGCTTCCAGGTAGAGAGGCGATGGCACGGGATGGAGAAGCAGCATGAGGAGGGGGGTGTTGGAAGAGAGAAGTAGAGAGAAGCGGGTGGGTGGTGGGTGATATAAGAAGAGGGAGTGCACAGAGATGGATGGCTATGCCAGGCGAGAGCAGCCAGGGCCGTGGATACTCTGGCATGAAATGTGTGTTGGGGGAGAGGGTTATTGATGTCTCCCAGTTGGGGACTGGGGGGGGAGCCAAGAAGGAGAAGACAATAAAACACCAGAGAAATGACACCAATGGACTCCTGCCTCCTAATTAACCACATAAAGGACACGCTCAGATATTCAAAGAGAGAAAGAAGAAAAATGCATGCAGAGGGTTGGAATGAAAAGTGAGAAAAGAAAGGACAAATCAAACCAGAAAGATGCTACTTTCTTACTAGCATGAAGCATCTGCCACACCAACATCTGTATGTGGTGCAGGCCAGCACGCCACTGCCACTCACCACGTGTAAGAGACTGTTGTCGCTGTGTGTTAATATGCATATGCATGTATTGTTGTGTGGCTATCACGAGTGGCTTTCTTACTTTGGTCATCAGTTCAGCGGAGTAGAGACCGAGGCTTCCTTGTTATTTTGAGGGTTCCTTCAAATTTGTATGTGCACGGGAGCATGGGGCGTGTGAATGGATGCGTGGGGTTGGCTATCAAATCACCGAAGTGTGTCATGAGAAATGTTGATGCACACACAGAGAGAAAACGAGAGCGAGGGAGGGCGAGAGAGAGGCCAAGCTACCTACTCCGACGTTTGCCTCCTGATTTCTCTTCCCTGTATCAACAGCCCAGTCAAAGCGCAGCCAGGGGGAAAATTAATTTCTTATTACCTGATTATATTATTGGGTTTCGCTTGGAGTGTCTGTTAAATATTCTATATCAGCATTCATGCTGGGTATAGCATGGTATAGAGGACTGTATTGTAAAGAAGGGCTATGGGCCGAGCGGGGCAGGCCAGCAGCACGAGCCTGAGTTTGGGGCTGTAATCGTCTGAGACATGCCTTCTCGTCCTGGGGAATAAAGACTGGCGGTGGCAATATGCTGGCAGAAAGCAATTTGCTCGAAAGCTATTCCCTCCACCGGACACACACACCCCTGCATGTGCACACTAAGTGCAAAGCCTAGCCGAGTTTCAGTCGGGTAAAGCACTCACCATCATACACATTTTCTGGCCCTCACTTGTACACATACACAACTACAAATACGTTTTTTTTTCATTTTTTTCAGTAAAATAAGTGTCATCCATCCAGCCCTCAAATTTGCCTTTACAGAGGATTTCAGACATGACCAGTAACTCGGTGCACTCTGGCATCTCCCCATGTTGCACAAACACTAACTGATAGTGGAATTTAGAGGTCATCACATGGAGAAAATGAAAAATAATACACAGAACACTGCAGCGGCAGCAGCCAACAGTATATAGACTAAAACAGATCGACATTTCGGGTGTAAATCAAGCTCTCATATATCCCGATAAGTCTTGGAGGAGGTACGGTAAACAAAATTGATCATTACAAAATTCATGAGGTCCAGAAATCCTAACTTGGGCCTCTTTCCTCCTGGAGGGCAATGTTATTATTTTTTACCTCATTCCTTGCAACAAATCTACACACCATGTGGCTCGAAGACTCAAGAAAAGGGCAAATTTGCATACCCTCCATAAGGAAGAAAATCTGATCATATAAATGTAAATAAGGTGAGCTTAACTTATATTTTCCTTGAGAAAAACTGTGAATTGATAACATGAGTGAGCAGCAGGCAAAGGAGCGGTGGATGGAGTGGAGAAGGTTCCAAGGTGCCTGTGGATCAGTATATATATTAATACTGGGGACCAACAGTAGGGAATTAGTTTGTTTTTGGAGGGGTTTTTGGCCTCAAATGCTACAGCTGTGGACAAACAGCACGAGGCAATGGTGCAACATCAGGAGCACAACCATGTGCCTTCTGAATGTTTTACTCTGATAGGCAGTTTTTTAATGTTGCATTATCATTTGTTCTTTAATCGGTCGAGTACTTATTCTGAAACATTAAATGTACTGTTACAAATAACACTAAATACTATATAACCCTACACTGTGCAGCAAATAAATAACTAATATACATCATTGCATTCAAAATGGTTCTTGGCTTGTGTTAAATCACAAAGCTTTGTTTCTTTGCATAACTTCTAATTGAAACTTACAGTGAGGTCAAATATTGTCTATAACCAACTGAGTAAAAAGCATCGGTCACTAAAACTGAAAACAATCAACCATAAACTACAATGACTGGCAGATAGATGGTGACAAGGGAGGCTGTAGCAGTTAGCTTTCTGCTAGGCTACAACACAACTAATTTGAGTCACTGAAGTGAACCTTTAGGGTTTTCCAATAGGTGGTAGTACCTAGTACCAGGTATTTTTTTAGCACATACTTGACCAGGGTTCGCCTTGACATCCTCCTTTGTCGTAGCGTTTATGTTGCATACAAATGACTAAAGCAGTTAATTTCACAGGCAGACAAGTAACAACCTCAAACAACCACTCACTAACCACTTTTTGCTAGGGACCGGTGGGGTGTGTGTGTGTGTGTGTGTGTGTGTGTGTGTGTGTGTGTGTCACCAACTCCACCTTCTGGGCAATGGCACACTGCCAAAGTGCTAGCTTTAACACCAGGCTTCATAAACCAGGATGACATCCTCTTGGTTATATCCATCTTTTATATACAATCTTTGCTTTAAACATTACTAATTCAGTTTTTGTTTAGTTTGGGTTTGGGTTTTTTTGGTGCTGCACAGTGCAACAGCCCCTTACCTACAATGTCTTCTGGACAGTATGTTGGCTCCTCCATGTTTTCCTCTCTCTGTCTTTTCCTGTGCATCTACAACTCCAGGTGTCCATGCTGTAAATTGACCTATTGATGTAGATTACTGTAGCTACTGAAACCAATATGCTTTCAATATACTAGAAAAAGGGAAAACACAGTGCCACAGTGGTTAGCACTGATACCTTATAGCAAGAAGGTCCTGGGTATGAACCTCCCAAAGACATGCAGCTAGAGGGATTAGCTTAATTGGTGATTCTAAAATGCCTGTAGATGTAAATGTGAGCATGAATGGTTGTCCGGGTGCGACCTGCCCAGGGTGCAAGCAGCCTCTTGCCCTATGGTAGCTGGCTCCAGTTAAGTATTCTCTTAACCAAGGCTAAATCACTTCACTGTTTTATCAGCTCACTATATTTATGTAAAACTACATATAAATATTTTTTTTTATCTTTTAAAGTTTTGTCTTTCTTGTCCTTAAACTATATCTAAACAAATAGAGGTTTTTTTGCTGAGAACTAGACTTCTCCAATGACTTCTCATTGAGATCAACAAAAGCATCTGACTGCTTCATTTTAGTTAATATACTGTATTTTGCTGCAAGGCACAAATGCTTCCAGACTGAATGTAATTGTGACAGAGAAAAGTTCATGGCTGAGAAGACACAAGACAAGCATTCTATTAGTCTGCTCGGGGACACGCTGCTCTGCCTACAGAGAAAATGAAAGGACAATCTCTCTGGCTGTAGGCGCACCGTGGGCTCAAATCTGATTATGTTCCCCACCTATTGTGACTCAGAATTTGATCTTTTCATTTCTGTCAAACAAACAATCTAATTTTCTTCTTATTTTGACATACAATGAAAACATTAGACGTATGCAACATACTCTAAGAGCAACACAAGAAGAAGAAAAAAAACAAAACAGGTTTGGGCTTTCATTTTCTCTCTGAGCAGTACGAGCTACAGACCAACACAATGTGATTCATATTATCTTGACCTCGAAGGGGGTTTCATTACAGTGAGACTGCGAGGATGCCAACTCGGTCAATGGTGCATGAAACTGCCTCCTTTTATTGGCATGGCATTCAATCAGCTCCTCTTGGGTATATGTCCTTGGCTTTGCAGTGGGGCCACCTATAATAGCGCTCCATGCACCTGCCCACATCTTACTACCCCTTTTAATGCCTTTCCCCCGCAACCGCACTTCCATTCCTGCATAAATATAATCAGCCCTGTCAAGAAAACCAGAACCACTTGCTCTCTTCCTCTATTGTTTCTGATGGTTTATGCAGAGCAACCAACGCTTTCTCCTCTCAATTCCTCCCCATGTCTTTGAATTCAACCAGAGCTGGCTCGATGCCAGCAGATCCTCCCCCAGCGTTCCTGCTTGCACTGTTTAACCCTACAGCATGCCCACCTGCCTATACATCACCCCTCTTTCATCTCTTGGACAACTATCACCCTCAACTAGTAATAGCAAAAGGAGAATAAAGCAGGGGAAAGATGCCGTTTAGGAATTTATCCATTCAGACTAACAGTAACAAGGATTCAGGTAATTATTCATGCAACTGTAGGTTTGTTGCAATCATTGTAAGACCAAACTGAAGAACTATAACTGTAGGTCTAGGTGACTTCTGTCACAGCAACAACTTATTTCTCTGAAAAGCTGAAAATGTTCTGGGGAAGCAACGTTTTGTCTGTCACCCAGTCCACAGGGAACAGTCTATCTGCCACAGAGTGGAGGGATGGCCACACGACAAGCCATTTTATTACACAGACACCGGGTTTACTGTTTTCTCGCAGCAGCCTGGCAGCGGTTGGTGGAAATACAACTGACTTGGCATGCCAAAGTACCTTGAAGGCTGGTCTATATTTCATTGTCAATTGCTTTGGTTATCATGCAGTGTGCATTCATTCACATTCTGCATCAGTGTGAGCTTTAAATTATGTGCTAGTCAGTCAGCCCCATTAAACCCCAAAGCAGTCCCTGGGCAGCCCTTTCGTCTCCTCTATTTTTTCCCCACTGCAGCACTAAACAGCAGCTCCCACAACACTGACTCCAGCTAAACAACCTTTGCATCCCTGGAGAGGTATACTTTTTCTTGTCTCATCTACACTGGTGACTTTAATGAAATGTGCAGCTGTCTTTAAATCAAAACACGACCAATTTGCATACGGACCGGGACGGGACAGTGGACACTCCCCTCCGTCCTGACCACGTCAGAGCTGGCTGCGATCTAAGCAGATGAGCACTCTGATGTCTGAGCAGTATGAAGGAGACAGCGAGGAGGGGTTGGAGGAGGAGGAGCAGGAGACATAGAAGGTGTGGATGGGGGGTGAGGGGAGGGAGAGGTGGAGTAGGAGGGGCGGGAACATGGCTGGAAACAAGAAAAATCTAAATTAAACAAACAGATGGATGTGGCACATTTGCATACATCAACAATAAACAGGGGTACTATGCTTCATGTCCAGCAGGGCTCAAGGGTAAACCGGGCAGAGGATTACAGAGAGCGCTGGTCTGTGTACACGTATTTGTTTTGGTGTAAATAAGTTTGCCGAATCTAAAGGTGCTGATTAGCCCGGGGTGAGCTGGATGCCACGCAAAACAACTGTCAGCATGCACAGCTTTAATAAATGCAAACGAACAGCGAATTAATTACCGGCAAATTACCTTGCATCGATTACTCTGAAGGCGCTGCGGAGCGAAGCAGGGGATGTGGGAGCTGGGCAACGGGTAGCAGCCTTTTGTTTTGGGTGTTTTGCGGCTGAGGACTGAGGAACAGGCAGAAATAAGAGAGTTCTCTCCTGTTGTGTGTGTGTGTGTGTGTGTGTGTGTGTGTGTGTGTGTGTGTGTGTGTGTGTGTGTGTGTGTGTGTGTGTGTGTGTGAGATTTTGGGACTGAGACAAGCAAGCAAAGTAGCCACTAGTGCCTCACCAGTGCAGACGGGCGTTGGCTCGCTCAATGACAAACTTACCAGGCAGATGGTAAACTGGCTGAGTGGAAGTCTATGTGGTTGGCGTGCTGGTTGTCTGGCTAGACCGGTGGCTCATTGGCTGTCTGGCTGGAAGAACTCTGCCTGGTAACGACGGAGCCAGTGAAGGAACAAGGAAGCCTGTGTTTTTGAACCCTGCTTTTCTTCTCTCTGTTCCTTCTCTAAATCTGGCTTTGACTCTTCTTTGTTATTTAGTATTTGTTTACACACAAAAGTATATCCTGTCGTGTGGAAAAGGCGGAACGGTGTCTTATCTTTGTTGTTAAATGATCAACATGCAACGTAACCCACCTGTCTGTGTTCCTACCAACGGGCACTAGTGATGTGCCGCATTAGAGCAGTATGGCTGTGGATGAAGTGCAGTGATATATTAGGTGATATGATCCAGCTGAGACACATTATGTACCTGCTCTTAGAGTTGGTGGGAGTTTCTATATTTCTAAAGCACTGTGATGGAGGGGAGTCTGGCTGCCATTTGCTTTATCAGAATTAATCAGTTCAGAGTTACAGTGAAGCCTTTTTTTTTTCATCCCTCTGAAAGAGCTCTCAATTATTATCCAGCCTCACTGAAAAAAAGGCACACATTCATACCTTGTCAAACTCCAGCTGCCCCATCACCGCCGTCAATCCAGCCGACACTTCATCAGTGAGGCACAAGCCCAGCCGGCCACCTGCAGATGGGCCGCTCGCTGACTGAGAGAAAGCAGGAAAACATATTTCACCATCACTTGCTGTCAAATTTAAACACACATCAGATCTGCTTTGGTTGATCTTACATAGCTTCAAACGATGCCGTGTAGCTAGTGTTGTCGAAAGCCTAATTAATTCAGGCCTCCCACAGCTTTACAATGTGACACTACACGTTGGCTCGTTGCCTGAACTGAGCATTGGTTGTCTGCAAAAACACAATGTAACTCAATATGTGTTGCATCAGCTATCCGCGGAAAATACTCAGAAACATAAAGCAGCCCCAGGGGCTGTCTCTGCTGCTCTTGTGACTTATTTGTTAGGAAACAAAGCCTGTGATGAGCGATGGCGGTGATGATGATGATGATGATGATGATGAGTCAGAAGTCTTTCTGAAGTGCTGAGCAGGACGTTTCCAGCAATCAGTGCCAGCAATGAGCTTTGTTTGTTCAGATGATCAGAAACATCCTGAGCTGCCATTCAGTAAAGACTGTGGTAAGCTCCTGACACCAGATAACAAACGAACAGATGAAGGCACGAGGGCAGTCCAGAATCTATACATTTCAGTATAGATTCAGTAAATATGGTTAGTATATTGCAGTTATGGGGTGGCTGTAGCTCAGAAGGTAGAGCAGGCCATCTACTGATCGTAAGGTTAGTGGTTCGATCCCTGGCTCCAGTCTACATGTTAGGTAGAAACAGTACTTGTGTGATTGGATGAATGTGGCATGTTGTATAGAGCACTTTGAATACTCCAGGAGAGTAGAAAAGTGCTATATAAGAATCAGTCCATTTACCAATACTTATTCAAAATCATAATATACATTTCTACTAAAACAGACATTACATTAAATGAGAAATGCAGACCGGCAAGTAACAGGGAGCAATAAGGATATCCTCAGCTAAGCATTTTATATAATAGTACAATACAATACAAATAAGTAGAGCAAAGTCAGGTTTTATAAATTCCCCACGGATACAGAAACAAAAACAAAACAACCTTGTAAGCTGGATGTGTAAAAGTGAGTTGACTTACCTATCCATTCACTAATCTCTCAGTTTAGTTTTATTCTTTATTTTTACCAGGACCATGCATAAGAAAAGTGACTCTCATAACAACAACATTTGCTACTACCTAATTTCAGACCCTAGGCAGGCACAGCATTTCACAAAGCTAGGTCGCTGGATAACCCTCGTGCAGCCAGTTAGCATAATTGAAATGACACAGATAAATATATATATTTCTGTTTTGTACGAAGCTTATGTATTTTGGTTCAAATGATCCTTATATCAGTGTATGAAATAGTCTAATCACAAACAGTACAGCAGAAGTCTACTTTTATTTATGTCTGTTGCACATACAATGGCGCAAATGTATAAATTAGATGGTTGGCAAAACTTAAGATGGAAAAGAGAAATAAATAAAAACATACCTGATGCAGAAACTCCCTTTTTTCTTTTTTTCAGTGACAAGACTTCAGATGAAATTCCTCCCTCTCCTCCCACATCCTGCCACTCTTCCTCTCAACCTCCGAACCAACCAGGCCACAACAGTGTTTCGGTCATTATTAACACCATGTTTTCGTCATCTTACTCATATTTTGAAAAGAAGTTGGCAAAAGTTTTAATCCACCTGCACCAAACTGCATTAGCAACATTCAGTTTCTCTTGTCATTAGTGCCAACAGCTAGCCGTGCTAACGTTGGGTTTGCCTGCTAGCGGCACTCCTGCAGTAATGCAGTGGGAGAGGAGGGCAGCTGTCCTCCTGTCTCCAAGGCTGTCATACAAACATTGCTGGAGAACTGCACCTATCAATAGCCACAAAGGAGAAAAACAGCTGTGTGCAGCAGCAGCACTTTGGTAATGTGTTTGCACTATACAATATAAAATATGTATCATGGACCTCATTGGATATTGATAATTTCCACTCCCAAAAGAGCAGAGACAGGCCTTTTTTTGCTTGTTTATGCTGGTGAATTTGAGATCAAAACACAAAACAGTGATAAAAACCTACTTTGATTTCATAATATTTATTATAGGCACACAGAACATGTAAGATATATCTCATAAAAATATCCCAAAATTGAATGTACGGTATATATCCTAAAGTATCATCAGCACAGTGAAATGATTGGTTCCTTTCCATTAACATATATTGCTCTGTGTGTTATGTTTTCATGCTGGTTTCTTAATCCTGATGAAGGCCATGTGGTGAAACATATCAGCTTGTTAAAGTGCAGATGCTTCTAGCAAGGCACTTGGCATTGCCAAGTTGTTTATATCTTTGGCTTAGACAGTCTATTTCTGTGACATAAAATAACCAGCTTGGCTTCACAGCAAATCTGCTCTGGTGTCATTAAATGTAAACACTCTGCTTTACACTTGCTTAGTAACTGCTGCTTAGTGATTCTGAAAGTTTAGTTTTAGGCAGTCTGTGAAAGGCCACCTCTTGCCCACTTTATTTCTCTGATGTACGATTTCCATTGGAACGGCTAACTGTAGGAGACGAACGGCAGCAGTGAGAAAGTACAGATGTCAGTTTACATGCACCAATAAATTGGTCTGCCTCTGCTAGCCAGTGAATCTGGCACTGTCATAGCAGTGTCAGAGATGTCATTATCACTCACCTTCATGGCTCCGGGTGGCTGCCAGGGAAACTGTTTAGACAGAGGTGTCAAAGTTACGCGAGTTTTCAGTAGATACTGATCTTTCTGCAAATTTCATTGTCTCTCATTGACATTTGTCATTTGTCACCAGAGCGGCGTCGTCCTCGGCAAAGAGGACTTTCAAACCGAGGACTGAATCTAACACAAGAGACGGCTGAAAAAGCACCAGCAGGAGCTGGAACGTGTGAAAGGATGACAATGACCTTCGACAAGCAACGGTGTCAACACGTTACAATCGACAGAATAGTTGAGAAAGTGTGAAAGGAGGTGTAAATGAAAAGCCCTATTAAACCGGTGCTATGTGGGCATGGTGTGATGCCGCTGCAAAGACATATTTCCTCTCAGTTGGATTTGTTTTGTGAATGCGGTGCTTGATGGTCAGTATATTACATGATTGAAGGCTATTAGGAACTGCACTCAGAAAAGGAAATTATTTCTTTTTGTCAGTACCTTTATCATAACATCACAATGACTGACTCGGCTCAGAAAGCATATGTGCGACCTGGTGTGCTTTATATCCACCAGAAAAAAGTTAGTCATTTAGAGATTACTTCATTAACAACACTCAGTGTCATTTCTTCAATTTAAATAGAGTTTTTTGATTTTTTTATTCTTGCTTTGCACAGTTTGATAAGTGAAAAACAGTAACAACAGTACAACAATATAACAATATAGTTAGTGATATATTTAACTCTGACTTCAGAACTGCCGCAGGGTCAACAAGGTGCCAGAAATATTCTTCAGAGATTTTGATTCATAGTCACGTGACATCACCTCGTGGTTACTGCAGATTTGGCTGCACATCCATAATATAAATCTCTTGTCCCAACACATCCCAAAGCTGGATTGAGGTCTGGTGACTGTGGAGGCCATTTGAGTACAGTGAACTCGTTATCATGTTCAAAACCAGTTTAAGATGGCTTGAGCTTTGTGATGTGGTGTCTTATCCTGCTGGAAGCAGCCATCAAAAGATGGATACACTGTGGTTGCAAAGGGATGATTAGCAACAAAACTCAGGCTGTGGCTTTAGACAATGCTCATTATTTTGCCCTAAAGGTCTAAAGTGTACTAAGAAAATACCTCCCACACCATTACACCACCACAACCCCGAACCACTGATACAAGATAGGCTGGATTCATGCTTTCATGTTGCTTATGTCAAATTCTGACCCTACCATCAGTGTCGTAGCAGAAATCAAGACTCATGAGACCAAGCAAACTTTTTCCATCTCCTTATGTCCAATTTTGATGGGCCCATGTGAAATGCAGCTTTAGTTTCCAGTTCTTAGCTGACAGAAATGTTACCCAGGGTGGTCTGCTACCGAAGGCCATCTGCTTCAAAGGTTTAGAGATGCTCTACTGCTTGCCTTGGTTCTATCAGCTCAAAGTAGCCTGGTTGATCTTGAGTTAACAACGTATTATTGATAGGGATTACAAAGAAAGTGCATATTTCTCCTATACTGGCGTCTCCCCTCTTCTTCTCTTGGCTCCCTGTTAAATTCAGAATTGAATTCAAAATCCTTCTGCTCACATATTAGGACTTGACTTATGAGGCTCCATCTTATCCTAAAAATCTCATCGTACCATATCACCCCAATAGAGCACTTCGCTCTCAGACTGCTGGCTTACTTGTGCTTCCTGAGGGGATTTAAAAGTAAAATGAGAAGCAGCTTTCAGGCTCCTCTTCTGTGGAACCAGTTCCCAGTTTGGATTCAGGAGACAGACACCCTCTCTACTTTTAAGATTAGGCTCAAAACTTTCAATTCTGATAAAGCTTAAAGTTATGGCTCGATCGGATTACCCCGAGTCCTCACTTTGTTACACACCATTAGGCCTTGGCTGCTGGGGGCTTCTCATGATGCCCTGAGTGTTTCATCTTCACTCAACGATCGCTTCAGATTGCTGCCCCACCCTGACTCTGGAGGTCTGTTCCTGCCTTCCTAAATGGGAGTTTTTCCTTCCCACTGTCGCCAAGTTCTTGCTCTTACGGGATCACCTGATTGTTGGGATTTCTTTCTATAATTATGAATGGGGATTATGCACCATATAAATAAATAAAACTGAACTGAATTAAACGGCTGTACCCAAAATAAGTTTTGCTCAATTAACGTTTGACTTTCATTTAACTGATTGGGGGGAAAAAGATCTGCCTTCAAAAACCAGGTATATGAGGTGTAGTCTTAAATATGAAAAAAGGAGTACCGTAATTGTCGGGCTATAAGCCGCTACTTTTTGCACAAGCTTTGAACCCTGCGGCTTTTAGTCAGGTGCGGCTAATGTATGTACAAAACAGGATTTTCCCCTGATTTTAGCTTGTGCGGCTAATATTCAGGTGCGCTTTGTAGTCCGGGAAATACGGTAAACTGAAATTAGAATTTTTGAAATGATTATCCTTTTAACCGTAGGCGGTAAGTGATGAGATACTAGCATGCTGTGAGGAGTGTAAACACTGTGAGGACTGGGCCATTCATTTCATTTTTGAAAAGCAAAGTAAAAAATGACCTCTACCCTTCTTCATTTGTACATTTTGGAGAAAAAAAAAAAACAACTATTAAACAATAAAAATATCAATCTTTATTCTTTGAGATAGCATATCAAAGATAAACCTTGATCTATAATACCATGACAAATTACACAAGAACTATACAACGGTAAACAGTGTAACCCAATAACTTTCTCTTGATAAACAATAGTTTTGTTTTTCTTTTCTTTACTCTTAAGTAATGAAAATATCTTTGACTTCAATTATACTGTTGACTCTCTTTTGGAAATTAGAATGGTATATTTAGATGTAGTCTCTATAAAATATCCCATGAGCTTTTAAAAATACTTTTCCCCCCCAAAGAATATAATCACGTGATGTATATCATATGATATGACAGGCAACATTTAGAGGTATCATTTCAGGCTTTTAGGTACAAATTGTTCTGCCACAACTGCGAGGGACATCTGCCTCTGATGAAATGATGTAAGCTTGCAATGTAAAAGTCACCGTCTTCCCATTATTTGTTGGCATGACTGATTGTAAATAATAAAATTCAATGTACAAAATGATCAATTCTTGGAAAGTTACTGGTTGCCAGGTACGGTAAAGTCTCACAAACAGCGTACAAAATACTGCATGATACAAAAAACCCAAACATATTCTAAATCTAAATTATCATCACTGGTTAAGACCTGCAACAAACCGGAAGCCAACAGCTGGAATCAACGATGAATTAAAGTGATTACATTAAACACACACATAAATACCTATTGATAAAATCAGATCTATACTGCATACTGTATGTGCTTCTCTTTAGAAAAGAAAATGGACTTTTATTTGGTCAGAAAAAAAAGGACAAAACGGCTGCATGGGATAACAGTTGCACCCCCATCTTACACAATAAAATTAGAACATTAGCAATTAAAATACAACAGTAAAAGAGCAATGCAAAATGACTGTATTACACAACATTGGCATTATATGGAAAGAGACAATATTGTTTGGCAAAAAAAGGGGGGAGGGTTTTAAAAAACATCCTAAAAACACTGGAAAATTACAAGACTCGTTGTTTCCAAAAGCTACTCCACACTGCTACCGCTTGTCTGTTTAATTCTACAATGCGGAGGTGTCAACAATATCTTTACTTTCTCTGTAACACTATAAGCCTAACCTACATATCCCTACTTAACCCTAGCGACTATACAATACTATACACCACAACACAAGTCTTACTGGGTCAGTGGCACTAAGTTAGGTGTAGTTTAGAGCTAATCTACTGGCATCTCAAAAGCTCTACTGTACTCTGCAACATGACATTTCTCCTCATCCGTGCAGCCTTGGCTCGCCAACACTTCTGTCGACCCATAATTTCGATTATCTGTGTGTGTGGATGACTTCTGTGGATTTCTGTAAACAATCCTGAATGTAGATTGGACTTGACAGTTATCATGACGGGAAAACGAACTAAAAGAAAGTAAGAAAGAAATAGATCACTGTATGATATTGTGGCCCACAGCGAGGATGTGATTTTGCTTTCAACTGTAATGATGTAAAAAGATGAGAAAACAGCTCCATGGATGGAAAAATGTAGGAATTTACTCTCCGCTCTGTTTCTTGTAACTTCCTGATAAATTAAAAGATGTAGTTAGGTAGTCCTTCTTGGTAATAAAAATGATCTTCACAGCATGAATGCGTGTGTGTTTGTGTACATCTGGGCTTGTTTTTGTAAACAGAATATATGCAAGAGAGTGTACGCTTTGTGCCAAGCTGTGTCCTGATATCATAAATTGGCAATTTGGCTCCACATTAGACCCTCTACATCTCGTGGGACAAGGCTTCGTGCTGAGCAGCGACTCCGTTTGGCTGCGGGGTGGCGGGCTGCTCCTCGGGCTGGCCATTGGCCTTTGGCTGAACAGCAGGATGGTCAGGCGGGTTAGAGGTGAAAAGGATGTTGGATTCATTCAACCGGCGAACACGATATGTCTCATAGTGGATGCTGCATGTGATGTCTTTGATGTTCTGCATATGTGTCCTGAAAACAAGACGAAGAAGAGAGTATTACATCTAATGAGAAAATACCGCAAAGCAAGCTTAACAGGAAATGCCTACAACAGGTATCACTCTATATTTATGGTCATGTGTTGTGGAAACAATCGCATGTATTTGCATACTGTGTGCGAGGAGTCAGTCCTACACTAACAAGCTTAAATGCACAGATTCATTGGAAGAACCTGAGTAGAAATGCCTGCTCTACCACTGTCTAGGGAAGCACTCAAAACATCAAAAGGAATTTCATTGGTATTGATTTCAGTCGGAAATTGAAGCTTTATAGAATCACTCCTGTCTCCAATTCATTTCAGCACATCTAAAAGACAGAGTGAGCTCTGATTTAGCAAAATGGTGAACCTGTAGCTGGGTTTTTATTCAAATCACACTATACCCCTAAAAAACAAAAACATTAAAATAAATGTAGAAGTGTGATGGATGCTCACCTGATTAGGAGATCTCGGAGATAAGCAAACTCACAGTGTGCAATGTTCTCAACTGCAAAGAGAGAAAGAGCAAATCGCTGAGACTAAATTCACAAAACAATCCCAAATCCTTTCCAATCCTGCTTTCTTGCAATTCCTTAAAAAGGTCACAAGATGGCAGTGCCATTCACAATCCAGTTGAAGGGCGTCCTCTAACATGACATCTACAGCAATTTTCTTAAGCCATGATAACTCCCTCCTCCACTTTCCAGCAATTTAACACATCAGAGCTCTTCACTGTATTGGAGAACTTTAAGTAAGACGTTTTAACAAATTCCCTATGACAAGCTTGTGGTGCCTTTAGTAGGCCTAACATGTTTGAATTATAGATTATGTCTAGTGAAAATGAAGTAAAGGAGGCTACTACTTAAGTAAAGCTTTGAAATCCAGGGCAGGAAATTTAATTCTCTTTGAAAGTGGGAGAGTGGAATAACTGCTGGGCCTGTGAGCGCTGATTAACGGCATCAAGGGAACAAGATACCAACTTGTAACGAGCTGAACTGCTGGTGTCTAGACGCTCTACTCCTCAACTAGCAGTGAGGAGCTGTTATATCAATCGATATGTATGTCTAATATACCCGTTACCAACACAGCCCCTGAAAATAAACAGTATTTTCAGTGCTTGTGATAGTATAGAGACTTAGTCCTCCTCTGAGGCTTAATTTATGATGATGGTGCCGGCATGTCCGGGAGCTTTCTCTCCCTTTCTTTTCCCTGTTCCCGCTCTCTTACTACTTGGCTTAACCAGAACTGAGCCACTGTTCTCTTAGCCAGACAAGACTGCATTTGTCCTGAAATTCTTGTACTCTATCTCCCTCACCTTGCGGTTCTACAGAATTCATTTGTAAGCTTTCGTATGAGTAGACTGGACATCTTCAGAATGTAAAATTGAAAGGTTAAAAGTCCAAAGTACCATGTTTTGAGGAGGAAGAAAAGTCTGCATGCACCTCTGAATATAAAGCAGGTTTATACACTAGAAGTACAAAGTCAAACCTGAAAGTATTGGGATACCGTGCGACATGTACATTAAAAACAGAATGCAATGATTGCAATTTCATAAACCTATATTGTATTTATCATAAAACATTTAATGTTTAAACTAAGAAAATGTACCACCAAGGTCCAAACTCAGGTCAGTTTGAATTTGATGGCAAAATGTTTCATAAAAGATGAGGAAGTGCTGTGTTTACAGCTGTAAACATCTGGGAGCTGAGAAGAGCAGCTGCTGGACTTTTGGGGGAGGAATGTTGTCCCATTTTAGTCTGATAAATTATTATAGCTGCTCAACAGTCTTGGGTTGTCTTTGTCATATTTTTGCTTTATGATGTTTTGGTGAAAGGTCTGGATTACAGGCAGGCTAGTTCAGCACCCAGACTCTTCTACTACAGAACCAGTGCTTACAATAGATCCAGTATGTGATTTAGCATCGTCTTGCTGAAATATCCAAGGTCTTCCCTGAAAAAGAGGTCATCTCAGTGAAGCGTATGTTGCTCTAGACCCTGTATTTACTTTGCAGCACTGATGATGCCATTCATGATGTGCAAGCTGCCAATTCCACAGCCACTAATGCACCCCGACACCATCAGAGATGCAGGCTTTTGAACTGAGAGCTGATGAACAAGCCAGATGGGCCCTCTGTTTTAGTCTGGAGCACATGGTGTTTTCAAAAAATAATTTCAACTTTTGATCCGTCTGACCACCGAACGGTTTCCCACTTTGCCTCAGTCCATTTTAAGTGATTTTAAATATTCAAAGTCATTGCAATTATTATTCATTAATAATTTATATCCACTGTTCTGAAATGATTCTACAATGTATAGACAGCTTTTTGCAGGTTGAACCCATCCATCCATTTTTTATACCCAGTCATGTTACTGACCCAATGCCAGTTGATCTCAGTTAATCTAAAATGTTCCTCCAGCTGTTTCCTCTTAGTACAACTTACTTTTCCAGCCTTTTGTTGCTCCGTCCATACTTTTTTCTTCAGTTGCTACCATCACATTCAAAATGAGCATGAGTCTCTCAGTTTAAACATTTGATATGTTTTCTATGTGCTATTGAATAAAATACAGGTTTACAAATCACTGCATTTTGTTTATTTGCATTTGAATCCTTATCTTTGAAATCATTTTTTTATTTTTATCCCAGTGTTTTCTGCTCGAAGCGTCACGCCAAGTCTTGCATGCTACCATACTGTTTAGATACTTGTGTGATTGAAATGCTCTTATTTATCTGAACATTTGTTGTGTTTCAGACACAGTATTTCAAGGTCATATTTCATAGTGAACACTGGGCGTTTCCCCAGCTACACTGAATCACAAAACAAACATAGTCTGAGTCATTTACATTTATCATTTACATGATATTAAATAGCTTGAGGGGGTTTTTTGGTGAATGATTTATACATTACAATGCATTTATAGGACAGCAAATGAACTAGATGCTCTGCAAGGACTGTGATGAAGGGTGTCCTTAGCAGGAGACACTATTAAACAGTGATAGGTCCCTGCTGAGCTATCCTTCCGTTGGCTTTTTGTCTTTTTGCTACGTGTCCAGAGAGATGTCCTCGCTCTTTCTCCATCTCTACACACACACTTGCACAATTGTGAGTAATGCAAGTACAGTTACTTGCTAAGAACCTCTTTGGCACTGTGAGCGTGCAGCACCGGCCAACAAATGTAAACCACATCACAGAAGTTATTGCATGCAAGTGTGTCTGTGAGACAGTGTGCGTGTGTTTTATGTTTCTTCCTGTAATCTCAAAGGACATAGAAAGTGTCTGCAAATCTTTTCCTCCTGTCTCCTACGTCTCCCAAGTTACAGACTCAGAGAAACTTATATAAACAAGGATTCAAACAGCAGATGGTTAAACTAGCTGGCCACGTTTTCAAGCAGCAGTCTCTAACTTTCCACATGCTGAAAGTTCACCAAAATCAGTCTGCTGGTTTTGCTGGTCATTTTGCCACCACAAATACCAGCATGAGCAAGGTGAGACAACTCAACTGTAGTTAGTAACTGCATGCTGCTGTATTATTTATTGGGTGAAGTCAGATGGCTTTGGCACTGTCGTCTGGACAGGTGCGACCCAGTCATGAGTACAGGAAATGGGCCGTTTTAACGTTTGACCAGATGGACATTATAACATTATTAGGCCAAGCCAAGTATTTTTTTAACTGCTTTGCTGGAGCAATTAGTGGCACTGGCAGTGACAGCTACATGTCGACATGGCCGATCTACATCGAGACAGTAAATAAATGATCACATTGTTCTACCTTGTTATTCATTTTCTATTATCTGGCAGGGAAACTAACCAGCTGTGGTGTTTTATTTGCAAGTGTGTATTACCCTCTATGGTGCCCCACTTTGTTTTCCTTCCCAGAATCCTCTTTCCGTTCACCTGGTACTCCTGGTCGCTGCCCACCACAGCAAAAGGGGTCATCTCCTGTTGAGTGCACACATGCAAACATGAAGAGAAAACGCTGAAGTGTTTGCACCGATTCATTTTCAGGTCATGTTTGACTTGTTGCAATTTCCCCAGTTATCATGGATTTTCCAAAGAAACACATACCGGAGATCAAAAAAGTTGCATCTAACAAAGGCTTACATTACATCCATGCTGTAGCCACAGGATGCTATTCTTTAGGTTTGCTGTTAAAATTCGAAGTGAATGAACAAAGCAGTATCAACTTACCCTGATTTTGTCATTGATCATCCTGTCCTCTGCATCCTCATCAAACTCTTTCTGAGGATAAACATCGATCCCATTGGCTCGCAGCTCTTCCCTAATCTATACACAAGTAAAGAATGACACACAAAAACAATAAAGTTAAGATGACAAAAAATGCAAAAAAGTCACACCGGCACATAATATATAAATGAAGATGCTTCAGTCTACGCAGATAAAAATGTACAAACGGAGAGTGAGACTGTGGCAGTTGTGCACAAACTCACTTGACTGTGTCCTGGAGCATTTTGTCAAACCAGTATAACAGAATATAAGCTAGCTGTTGATACCCGTGACAGAAAGGGGCAGGGACACGCTGGTTAACAACAGACTTTCTTGAGAAGTCTGACATCCAGACAGAGGTACAGCTCATAAAATCTCCACCCCTCAATTTCAGCATGCTTTTAAAACGACTAAAACTCGGGCACGGGCGCAGGAAAGTTTCTGAGAGAAATGTCCTTTTAATGAATGACTGTTCACTCCCACAATTACTACTCTGACAATTTCCACTTGGTCCTTGATCAAACATTTTTATTGTGCATCCTTAGAAGCTTTCTCAGGGTTACATTAAAGGATGCGAACCAAGTGAAATCCTACAAAAAAGCCACATCAGCGGTGGTTATGTGAACACACATTCATAGTTGAACACACCGAGACCCAACATTTAATAAAAAACAAAACAAAAAAAATTCAGCTTGTTCTGGTTGCATGTTAAGTTGCTGCGGGGATAATGGGAGGGAAAAAAAAACTGGCACGAGAAGCTTTTAGTCAATAATCTTCAGGGTCAAACAGAGCATGTGCAGCCAACCAAAACAATCCAGCTACAAGCCCCGAGGCTTCGACTCTCTGCCAGGGCCTGGCACAGAAACCAGAAAGCAGACTCTGCTTTGTACTTATTGGACTGTGTTACTGGGATAGAGGGGAGACTGGTAGCCAAGACACCCATTGTGCTTCCACCTCTCTAAAATGAATAAAGCTTTTGGGAAGTCTGCATTCTCAAAACAAGGGATGTGACACAGAGAAAAAGATGGAGGAAGGCAGGTGGCTGTCTGCCTCCTGTGGAGTGAAAATAATCCAGCAGAGAAACGCAGCGAGGAAGAGATTCAGCATCACGTAGGGACTCAACCCAGGTGAAGCAGGAATCTGTTTAGCAGGGAAAGCCACGATAAGAAGGTGAGCGGTGTGAGGCTACAGATTGTCAGGTTTACAAGTCAAAGTGTTGACTGTAAAGCCAAATATACCCCCAAATTACACTCTGTGGATGAAAGCCTGCACAGATTTACAGTGGTTAGCCTGGATGCATTTGCTAAAATGTGCTTAAAAAACTTCAGTGACAATAAAGATTTCTTGCCATTTGCCAAAAATAAAAAATGCCCATCATGTTGCTGAAATAGAGGAAAAGCCAGGAGATCATAAAATTCATTATGTTGTTTAGTTTGGGAACCGTAACTGCATGTATAAAAGCTCTGCAGCGTTAAAAAAAAACAGTATGGGACTTAACAATGAAAAAATAAACTCACGTATCAAAAACGGGCAAATTATCTCAGATTATTTAGAGAAACTGATGAATATTCAGGGTTTACTAAAATGCTAATTTTGAACTCATTTAATTCTAGTCATGTTTTATTGCACAGTGGAGACCTCTTTGAGCTTGGCTGTATTGTATGCTCACCCCATAATTCAGTGGTAGCCAAACGAAGAGCCTGTCTGCTTAGCTGGAAAGTGGGCTTAAATCTCTTGGATTGTTGCTTAGATAAACAGTTCTTAAATATCTGTAATTAATAAGAGCTTAAAATGTTCACAGTTCACAGAGATAATAGAGTATTTCCCAGGATGGATGGAGTGTGAGTTTGCACAGATGGCTTCAGTTTGTGGTTAAGCCTGGCAGCTTCTATACACCAGTGATTAATGATTATTACTGGTTACTGAACACACCTGTGTTCATGAACACACTCTGTCGTCCGATCTACCAACGCACTGCATTTATTTATCTTAAGCACACTCTGAAGCGCTCCTACAGGCTACTGCAAGCCAGGTCTCGCACACAGCTAACACGATGCAGTTACCAAGACCCAGCAATGCACGCAAACACACTTCTCTCACCGTCTTTTTAAAGGAGTCCCTCTCCTCCAGGGTGAGAGTGTCGGCCTTGGCAATGACAGGAACGATGTTGACCACCTTACTGAGATGCCTCATAAACTCCACATCCAGAGGCCTAAGACTGGAAGATGAAAAAGACAACAAAATTCAATTTTACTTTAAGTAAAATAATTCATATTTTACACATAAATGCGCAAGGAGGTTCTAAATTAAGAGGTCTTACACTATGGAAGGACAAAGCAATTTATACTACAGATAAAAAGACACCAAGATGTAAACACCTTGTTTCATTTTTAAGTGAATAGTAATAATAATTTAATTAAAAGTGCAGGAACGTCAGTTTAGGTTTTAGATATTGTATACAGGAATCGCCACATACAGGATCAATCAGTTAGGCAGGTACCTAAATAAAATATTCCAAATGTTTGCTAATAATATGAAATAATCAATAATTCCAGGAGCTTGCGCCTGATGATGTTCTCCAGTGTGAGCACTGACCAATGCCTAGCTTGCAGTAAAAGAGAAGAACTGGGGGGGGGGGGGGGGGGGGACTCAAACTGTTTCTTTTCAGTAGTTGACTGCACCAAAAATAGCAAACGTGGTTAATTACATGTACTTCACTGCTCCAAACAGGCAACTGGAAGTTATATTTAAGAAAGAGAACAACCACTAGAGAGCAGTCATGGTCCACTGCAGTCTTTCTGTTCGCCCTGAAACCATGTCGCTGTAACACACAGAGGGGCTTTCTCATTTTGACAGGTTCACCATTTTCCCCATTTGTCCTTAATATCCTGCTTTCGCCTAACTCAAAGCCAGTTTAGATAAAAGCATTCCTCCTCACTGGCTTTGTGAATCTTTCACATCTTAACAGTGTGTTTGATTAAAGTTGTTTACGTTTCTCCTTTAGCAGCCTGTAATCGTGCCTAGCATAGCAATGATTAGGACCGTCAGTGTGCACACTGTTGTTCCATGTTGCCTCCAGTTGCTCCTGCACACAGTTTCCTTTCATGCTGTCTGCTCTGCCCTCCAATTAACCTCAGCCAGCCTGGTTCAAAGACCCAGAGGCAGCTGGAGGGAGGAAGGATGCCAGGCAAGTTCTCCAGAGCAACTGACAGACATGTCACCATCAAAATGGGATGAGCTTGTGCTACACAGAGCACAGAGACAGGACAAGAGAAACAGAGCAGCAGAGGTAAAGAGAGAGGAGCGATGCAGAATAAGCGAGGCATCAAATGCTCAGGGGGCAAAATGTCACGTGAAATAAATACGCAGACAGGAAGGATATCCCCCCCTCCAAAAAAAGAAAAACTGTGGCTCACGATCCATGTGTGTCAGTGCATAAATAAACTGGGGCTATATGTACATGTGTGCAGCATCACATGCATGACAGAGCATACATGCACACTTTCAGATGTACACATGCACTCTTACCGCAACATATGCAGCATGGACAGTCTTTATAAATTAAACATGGATGCATGCACAGACGTACAACTGTATGTCTGTGCATGCATGAATAAATCCTTCTGTCTAGCAAGTCGAAGAACATAGCAGTGACGTTTAAATGAACTGAGAATGGTTAGCTCGGTGGTCAAATGAAATGAGGAGAAAACAACCAACCACACTGCGAGCAGCACTCCCCTCCCACCATTTCAGCAACGGGTCAGAAAACCAGCTCGGAGTTGACGAGAGCCAAAGTGGAGTCTTTGTTTTCTCGTGACAACATGAAAATAATGTGCCTGATGCTGCCATTATCGGAAATGGCTTCTTTGATGCCAAGGCTGTGTCTTGCTTCACTGAGCGCTGCTCTTCGATCCGAAACCACAGTAGCAACCGAAATGCACATCTCCAACGATAGAGGCTTATGAAAGCTCAATCTGTCGTCATTTTGCTTCCTGTCATTCTTGGTCACATGGCACAGGCATCCAGAAGCCTTTGGCATTGTGTCTGGGTAATTGGTAACAGGCCTCATTTAAAAAACCTTCAGCTAACATTACTGTGAGAATTTAAAATGAGAAAATAAGCAAGCAGAGCATAATAGGGTAAGAGTTTTGTGATTCTTTCAGGGACTTATGTTCTTATTTTATTTGTGAATCACTTCTACTAAGTTAAAAAAAAAAAAAAACAACTGCAAAGATCTGCCGTAGGTTTGTAAGTATCCTTATATGTACGTATGAAACTACCAAACAGGAACTCTCTACCACGTGCCATACCCCAACGGTAGCCCCAGCAGATGTCTCCTTTATTCTTGCATACAACTCTCTGGATAGCTGTAAGGAAGATCACTTCCTGACAGATGTTTATAACTTTTGATTAAGAAAAAAGGTGTGAATTTTTGCAAAGCGGGCACCTCTGCTTATGAGCAGTATCTGACCTGCAGCAATACTATGATTACAAAGATGACGCTGGAGGATTTAGGCACTAAGAGAAGCAATGCACAGTCACAATAGAAGAGGGTGGACTGAACTCTGCAGCTGTAAGCACAATTATCCACAAACACATTCAGGGTATCCACATATGCGCACCCGTGCAAGTTTCAGCATGCCCACTGCCCACTTGAGTCCACTCCCTGCGCCCTGCTTTACAAGAACAAGGGTACACACGAACACACACTCGCTGAAGCAACAGCTGTGGTGACATGAGCAGATGATGAGGGGGTCTGTCAAACTGTGGGGCTCGCACATGTCATCCCTCGATCCTTGAAAAACATTTAAGTGGACAACTGTTGAGTTATTGGTGCACAGAAATATGCGACTGGGTTGGATCTGCGGTAAGAAAGCCAGTTAATGGGTGTTTACAGTTGGTGCGCATTAAAGCTTTGAGTGTTTTAATTCACATATGTACAATATTTTAAAGCCAAGGTGGCTTTATCAATCACACACACTCAAGAGACAGTATCTTTCTTGCTCCTGAGGTAACACAAGGACACTAGCATTAGTTGCTAAATGAGACACCTGCACTCTTTTGGTCCACACTTTGGTATGTTAGAATCATTCACACCATTTTGTTTCTGCTTTAGCCAACAACCACGTCTTTTGCACATTTGGCGGCTCAGTGAAACACGCTCGTCTCTGACCACTGTCGCACTGGATTTCATCATCAAGTTTCCGTCAACTGCTCGATATCACATCTCTCTATTCAGTCACAGATGATAAAGCCGAGAGATATTTAAGAGAGAGACGGCTCAGAATGAAAGGAATACAGCGGAAGTTGCAGAGTTCAGTTTCTTTGTGAAATGTGACCCTTCGAGTGACTCTTACGTGTCTTTGAGGAGAGAACGAGTTCCACATGTGGTCATTAGAGAGTGAGATGAAAAAGACCAGGAAAGCGATGTGGTTAAAGAGCTAGAAAGAGACAATAGGTCGGGGGAGGTCCCCTGAAGACCCTCTGTAGTTGTGGTGAGAAAAAAGGAGTAGGAGCTTGTATCATTTTAATACAGGCTCTTACCAGTGGCCAGTGGGAGGTATGAAGTATATGCAGCAGTGCACCCTGGAGTCTGGGATCCTTTTCTTCCTGTTAATGTTGATTTCCTCTTGCAGGTAGGATTCATACTGGTCATTGATGAACTTCATGATGGGTTGCCAGCTGTAACAAAGAAAATTAAGGAAAGAAACTATTACCTCAAAACCTCTTGTAAACAGTTACTCTGCTACAGTGACTCCTTTTGTTCTGCAACATTAACTTATAAGCTCCAAAGAAATTTGTAAAGAAAAAACTACGGATTTTTTTTCCTTTTCGGTGATATAGCGATATTATAACATGCAGCATTGCCTCCAGGGAGGCAAATGTTCCTGTAATGCTAAAGACACTTTTAAGACATTATAACTTCTAATTAAATCATGCATATTTTACTTACACAAAAACTGAATCACATTTCCTCAACACTTAAATTATAAAATAATAACATGAAATCCACCGTCTTGATTAAACAAAATAAAATGGAAAAAGTGTTTAAAAAAAACAAAAACAGAAAGAAATTGAGTTTCAGCTTTGAGACAAATTGAATAAGTACAGGAAGTGATTGTAGGCAGGTAGATCAAGTCTGGGCTCACCAGTTTTCATTGTTGATTTGATCCCCAAAGCCAGGAGTGTCAATAACTGTTAGCTTCATCCTAACGCCTTTCTCTTCAACATCTACAGAAAGAAAAAGTGATTCGTGTAATTTAGGACACTTCACTTTTGCCAGAACGATGTACCGTTTATATATTTATAATGACAGATTAGACAGAAAGCCCATATTTCATATTATTAATGCAATATGTGCTGCATCAGGTGGTAGGCTACAAAACACGGCATACCGTGACTGACGGACTTGATCTCGACTGTCTTGGGGATCCTCTCCTCCACGTTGGGCTGCACAGACTTACGGCTCACCTTGGATTTGAACAGCGTGTTCATCAGAGTGGACTTTCCCAGGCCGCTTTGCCCTGATCCGAAAAACGAACAGACGAACATGCAACATTTAGTAAAAGTAGGAAAACAACCATCTTAGGCGGTCAGAAGGGAAATCCCTCTGAAGACAAAAGCACAATTCAGCTTCTCTTTTTTAAAACCTCAGAGTGGGGAAAACTACATCTTATAACAGGACCTTACGCTCTTCTGCATGGGTTGTGTGGTGGGTGTGTAGTTGCATTGGGAGCCTCGTTATAGCCCCCAGAAGAGCCACCTTTGGACGCCACAGTATTGTACAGACCACACACAGAGATGCAGACATCACCCACTAGGGGCTGAATCCTCTTACGTTGTGTCTCCAGTATTATATAATTCTACTGAATATGGTCTTAGTGAGATGGGGTGGGTGGAAACTAAGTAGAAAGTGCATATATACTTATTATACAATATTATAGTGTCATTTCTCTTACTTAATTAAAAAAGGTCCACTGCTGTTGATACCATGAATAAAAATGCAATTTCCCCTTCCACAGTGTATACTTATCATACTTGTCAATACATTACATTTAGCATTTATTAATCAGTACAAGAGTTATACTCCGACATCTAAAAGCCTCAAAAAATGTGCACCTGCATAGTATGGTATCCAGAGTCGTTCGGCTACGTTTCTTTTTTTGACTTCCAAATGAATTTAAAATTTAGTCAATCTGCTCATTTCCACTTCTACATTTTTACTCTAAAGACTGAGGTAGATTTGCATAATTCACAGTTGCTGTAGCTCCCTTTCCTGTAGCTCAACTTTACTCTGACTGGCTTAAGCATTAGCTGTATGCCTGACGACATCATTATTTAAAACCATGACACGCACGATTGTCAGATATTAAATATGTCGAACTTGTGGACAGAGGATGCCAACATGGCGAGTCTATGAAGTTAAAGGTGACTTACAGCGATACTGTGATGCTATTCATTGCTTGTTTAGCCAATGGAAACATCGACTAAACAAATGCGTGCTTGTGCTGAAACAACAACGAGTTGGTTTCCTTTGACTGGACGAAAATAATACAAGGTGGAAGCGAAAATCTTGATTTGATACTAGCATCATTTTGAAACATTAGGAGTAACCGGATTAACGGGTCACTGCACACAGACCCACTCTGTGTGCCATATCCCACATTTCCTATCCTAAATGTAGACTCTGTGGGTATCTGATAGGGCATATGGAGAGTCGCCAAGCTGCCAGTCCCTTTGTGACCCCTCTTGGTGGCCTTTACTGCCTCTCTCTCACCTTACATAAACACACTGCCTCTTTAGCACACACTTCACATGCAGTCTGCTCTGCTGTATGCATTAACCCACAAGCACATGGTCACATTTTCTTTCCTTCTTCTACTGACATACACACTTAGACACATTGGCCAGGACTAGGTAGCTGAGGGGAGAAATTAGGGTCAAATGCATTCTCTGAATACCACAAGACCACAAGGGACAAGACCAACACCAGTTAACCTTTTACATTTCAACTAACCACTCAAATAGCAAATCTGTTAGCCAGCAGGAACTTTATTAGAATGGGAATAGATTATCTCTTAACGTTAACTAAAAGAAATCTAACAAATCTAACTACAGAAAAAAACAACAACAACAAAACAGTAGTAATCTGACTACACACGGTAGCCAGATTCCTACTGTGTTTCATGGCCTTGAGCAAGAGCTGAAGACAGTCTCACAATTATCACCAAAATGATGCACACCCTGCTGTCAAAACAGTCAGAACCCAACGGCAGGCCAGCACTGAACGGAAAGTAAGAAGTAGATGCCAATCATGTGCTAGGTGTTTGCTAACACATTGCCCGAGGAACTTGACACGTTGCTATAGTGATGTACTTTAAAGCTCCCTTTGGCAATCAAGACGCCTCGTGCCGGTTGAAACTTGCCTTTTCTTTTCCTAGTGAGCGTTATTTAACAGCGATAGACTTTATCAGTTAATTTTCAGTTATCCTTGATGCATTTGGGGCACTGCAAGCAAACATGTCAATGTTGGGTAGAAATCTGCAGTTTTCCTGCAACAACACAAATGTGTAAGCAGGGATGCAAATCTCACAGAGATTGAAACACGCTGCTGTTTCACTCGGGAGCTTTTTGTGTTTACTCAGAAAATAAACGTTCGGTGAGTCATGTTCCACCATCATGCTCTCAATATAAATCTGACACTCTCACTTCACACTCAATGCAATAAACAGTAACTATGCAGCAGCCCTCATTTGCCATGCTATGATCCATTTCCATGAAGCTGCACTGACATGCCACCGTACTAAACATAGCCCCGAAGAGCCTCAAATCAGAGTTTTACAGTTACTTCCAACAGGCCAGTACCAACAAACAAAACAGATAAAATCTCTGATTGTTATGTAGCTTGATAACATTCCTTTGTTTATAAGCAACATTAGCATAGGTCTGTGTCTCTTGTATGCATGTATGCACACAGGTGCAGGATTGGATAGATGTACTGACACTTTGATGGTGAGGCTTAACTGGAGGTGCGTAGCTGCTTTCTGAGGACGTGAAGTCTCACACAGAGTGTGTGCTTCAGCTTGTCAGAGTAATCGCCATCATTATAGCAATTACTCAGCCTGACAGCCTAAGTTTATCCTCTCAAGTGAGAGTGTTTGTCTGATAAACTGTGGACACTCAAAAAGAGAGCTTGTTGAGGAAGTCGCCACGTTAGCTGACTGTTACCAGAACAAGGGAAGTAGAACCACACTATCAAACACGCACGGTTCGTCCTGCCTTTGCTCTTTACGGCAGCCTCGTAATAGATATAAAAAGCGATTTTCTGAATCGACAGCAAGCAAACCAAGCATGTCCTCTTTTAACTGGCGATATGTGTGCTCCTGATGTGTGTTGCGTCTCAGTTAAATGCTGACTCATGTGTTACTTGAACCACAACTCTTCTTTCGTTGCTTTGTTCTGCATTTTGAGTTGTTGCTGCACAAACTGAAAAGTTTTAAATGACTCCCATGTGATTCCCCCCCCTTTTTTTTGCTTTGCTGAAATCAGGACTGGGACAATATCTGTTGCAAACACACCACATTTGGGAGCAATTACAGCTTCAAGCCTTCTTGGACACATCTGTGCTAGTTTAAACTGGTTACATAGTTATATTCAAATCTAACATGAAGGCATAATAAACATTAAAGTGTGAGGTCAGACTAGATGGGAGGAAAACATTTAGAATTAGGCCTTTACATCATTCCACAGATTTGTACGAAAGCGACCACCTTTACTCACTGTAATTATCTTTTTTATATGCCATAATTTAGCATCTTTAGCATCCCCCGCTTCTCCATTTAATAATAATAATAATAATAATAATAATAATGGATTGGATTTATATAGCGCTTTTCAAGGCACCCAAAGCGCTTTACAATACCACTATTCATTCACTCTCACATTCATACACTGGTGGAGGCAAGCTACAGTTGTAGCCACAGCTGCCCTGGGGCAGACTGACAGAGGCGAGGCTGCCATATCGCGCCATCGGCCCCTCTGGCCATTTAATTTGACAAGACAGGGTTAGAGTCAACAGCACAGGTTTTCACTGGGTAATGTTGTGTGTCTTACTCACCCACAACCATGACATTGAACTCAAAGCCTTGTTTCATGGCCTTCCTCCTCATTTGCTCCAGGATGGCATCGATGCCCACATAGCTGGTGTCGCTGATCGGGGTCTTCTCCCCCTTAGCTTGAGGTTGGGGCTTGGTGGCTTCAGACATGTTGCTATGGCTCAGATTGACCTCTGACCCTAAGGGACACAAAGAGGGGGACAAATTAGTGTATTTTGTTGGTGTTTATCCCCAAAGCTTGATGTTTGAGCACATTAGTTTATGAAGTTAACGTTTAAATTTAGTACATTTGAACAAGCAACATAAATTCAAGTGAAACCTTATTAACTGCAGTGAACACCAAGTCAGGAGTGCAAATCATACACGATACTCATCTGAGAGGCTGACTTCCTGTGTGAAACAGGATACCAGACTCAAAATTCATAGCACCAACCCCCTTTTACAAGTTACTGTGTAAATGAGACATTATAGAAGAACAAGAAACTTTCCAGCAACCACCTCACGCTAGCAACCCATTGCACAAAAGCTGTTGACTTTTTCAAAAAATAATGATGTGGAAGTTGGAGCCACAGTCAAACAATGCAGCTGTGTTTTGCAGTAAAGATAAACTAATAAGGAAGACAAAAGAAACAGACCTCGGTGGAAGAAGCGACCAAATATAAATCACAGCTTACCTCACTTTAAGGCGGATCAATTGAAGGCGAAGGCTGTGTGCCAAAGCACTGCTGCAACAGGCAAAATAAAAAAAACAGTTCAACCCTACCAACTGTACTAGTATGTGCTTGCATCAACAGCAAGACTCACTCCTATGGTAGGAGGAGATATCATTTCCTGTACTGTGACAGCGTGTGCCGATGCCTGCGTGAGGTCTGCAGTCAAAGACACTACAAACCACAGACGTGTACCTGAAACTGAATCTGTTACAGCCATCCTGGATTTATCTTTATATGAGGCACGCTAAAACAACAGCTTGTCCATAAAGTGCTTTCTGCAGCATCATGCCTTTTAACGCTATAAATATAAATGAAGCAGTTATGACAATGAACTTTCTGATACTGCTCCCTGCTCAGAGTTTCTCTCTTCCTGGGTATGGGTAAGACAAAAACATTTTTTTGTGAGCGTTTTGTTTTTATATTGATACCACGCTGGTTGTTTACAGGCATAGAAAACAGAGATTTACCCACAGAGGCTGAAAGTCAAAGACTCACAAGATTGTGGGTGTCCACTCTCAAGTGGACACCATTAGTCAGCACAAGCCTGAAAACCACAGACTTTTCTACTTTACAAGTCATGCATGCTTCCCTTAGCCAAGATTAGAAAAACAGTGCACACATGTTCACCGATACCCAGTTATTTTAATAGATATAACACAAAAAGTAGGTAAACTACATGCATGACGAGAAGGTAGGAAGTTAAATAAGAGTTTTCAAACAGGAATGGCTGCAGTGCTATCAGACTACCTTGACAACTTTCCTTTTGGTTAAACCTTACAGTTAGGGTTGGCCCTTAACCACCATAACTTTAGTTATGCTGCTATAGGCTCAGGCTGCTGGGGGACGTCCCATTCTCCACTCACTTTTGTCGACTCCCTGCGCATTCATGCGTCACTAATGCATGTCATTACCATCTGTCTACATTGTCCCATAGTTTGTGTTGTTTCCTGTTCATGGTGTCTCTGTGTCATCTTTTTTTCTACGTTCCTCCACTTAGCAACCAACTAACCGGTGTAGCAGACGGCTGCCCCTTCCTGAGCCTGCTGCAGGTTTCTTCCTGTTAAAACTGAGTTCTTCCACCCCACCGTCTCCAAGTTCTTGCTCATTGGGGAGCATTTGACCATCACTGGTTCTGTCTCAAAGATGGGTGCTTCAATTTATAATACAAAGCACCCTGAGAAGCTTGTGTGAGCTTGTGCGATATACATAAACCTGAACTGAACTGAATGTCTACTAACATAACATAATTTCAACCTTCTACACACTTGCATAATACTGAGTACGTCTGAAATCAATGACCGCTTCTTCTCTGAGCGAGACAAAGAGCCACAATTTTGGACCACGAGTAAGGTTATTGCACCTTCAGCAGTCTCTGTGGTATCCATCAGACCTCTGACTTTCAGACTCTGATGGCCAAATGTTTAGTGGACGAACTACTCATGTGGCTTGATAAAATTCAACAAATCAATCATCAGGCAATAAGTGATCACTAAACAATGCATTTCTCTTGAGAAATCACTCAACTGAAATTAAAATGCTATTTCTTTTTCAATTCGATGGGGGGAAAATCCATCCACCACAACAATTCAGGAGTTTAACCCATGCTGTGATGTAAACCTCCTGGCAATACTGCACAGTGTGATCATTTCGAGCAGCACAGCTGTCCTCAGGAAACCCAACACATAACTGCTGTCTGTTGGACATGATACAATAAGGTTTTTGGATTGGTATTTCTTTAGCCTGTGTTTCAGAATATTTGTACAGGTTTACAAATTGTTGTTTGGCTAACTATGCACAATGACATCAAACGTGAATGCAACAGTAGCTTCTTGAATGACAGAATGAAAGATCGCTTTAATGACGATATCCAGAGCATTTGCCAAACTGCCTTCTGGTCACCCTGACCATGCCAGCCCCAGACCACCTACTACGTTATAAGTCTGCTTTCTAATAATGGACAGCCACCAGCTAGGTGGGGCAAACAAGCCAGGCTACTGAAATCCTGCAAAAACAGACAAATGTGTGATACACGTAGGGAAAAAGGAGAACAAGTATCAATACCAGGAAAGTGCCTGAAAGCTCTCTGCTGTCAAGCATACTGAAACTGTTTTTAAAGTCACTTCTCCTTTTCAAAGGAGAACCAAGAACTTTCATTTTTAATCTCTGAGCTAACCCACAGCTAATTGATTAATATAATTAATCGCTGAGCTATACATTAACTGACCACTAGCGGGCATCTACTTTACTTAGAATTATTTGTGGTCTTCACGTACATAAGAGCCAATTCTGCTAAAACCATTTCTTCATCAGATCTTGATTATAATGTTGTAAAGTTCCACAAGAAAAGCACCAATAACGCTTGCTAGTGGCAGAACATATTAATCGCCAAACCTCATTCATAAATGAACAGAAACAAAGGCTGTGACTCAGATCATGATTTGGCTGCCACAGCCGTTGAATAAAGACTGCTTCTACATGAGAGAGACTCAGCAGAGTCATCATAATGGAACAACATATCAAACTGTGAGATGCAAGCAATTGATGGCAAAGTGCAGTGGACTACAACGATGCATCAAGGAGCCTCAGCGAGCACCTATACCGATAAAGCACACTACATTTATTTTACCGCCCTTGAATCTTACTTCAAATGAAAACAGCTTTATTAATCTGCAAAAATATTCTGTCTTAAGATCACTTTGAAGAGGACAAAAGAAGAAAAAAAAAAACCCACTAGACAGAGGATGTTTTGCCTCGTAATATGAAAAAGCAGCACTTTGGGATTAACTGATTTCAGAGCTCTGTTTAATGAATGGAGAGGAGTTCAAGCCTTTTCCCTGCATGAATGGATAGATCCCATCAAAGAGATTACTCCAATCTCTTGTTAGTTATTTTCAAATGAGGGCACTTTATGGGAAGCTGACGTTCATTTGCACTCAAGATGGCATCTTGCTGTTTTGTTCTTGCTCTTTAGAAGTCGACACAGTTTTCCACACAAACATATTTTATGTTGTCTTAATGGCGAAATGTGTCTTTATTTAATAGGAGTTGCATGCTACAAAATAATTGCTCTATTAAAACGAGTTTCAGTTGTGCACGTTTTCTAAAAGATTTCCTGTTTGTCACAGAGGGCCTCACAGCAGACAAACCACAGCATTTACATCCGCACTGAAACGGTTTGTACAGCTTAAAGGCATACACCAGCAAACTGTACTCATGAGGATCAATTAATTTGCCACAAGAAATATCACTTAGCACTTGTACAGTATCCTCCATTTCTCTGAATTTAACCTTGTCAAGTCTGTGAAAGTAATCCCGAGGTTGTTAGACACGTCATCGGGGATATTTTAGCCTTACAGAGTTTTGTACATGCAGATACTGCAAAGGATATTTAGGCCTTATCTTATAGAAATGTACCACTGAATAAACCGACTATTGTTTAATGAACTATTATTTCTTATCATTTTCCATAGCGATCCCATTTGATACCTAATGTAATAGAAATGGACTGACATGTAGATCGTGCTTTTCCAGCCTGAAACGACAAGTCCTATTTAACCATACATTCCTAAAGTGCTTTGGTCCATAGACTTCTTTTGCCTTAAATCGACAACCAAGTTAGAGTCAATGACTGACTTAACGTGCATGTCTATGAGCTGGTGCAGGACATGGAGGAAGCCCATGCAATTACAGAGACAGCTTGCAAACTTTGATCGCTACGATCAGGACAGTGAAATCTGAAAACCTCTTAGATTTAGGTGACAGTGCTACAGAACATCTCAGTTTAAAATAGATAATTATCTGCATCTACTATATGAAAAAGCTTTCACAAAGCCTGCAATAAACTGTCTCTGACTTAAATTTATGTCATACAAAAATATGAACTATTCTGGGAGAACCAAGTTGTTGAATTTCATGCAGTTGACCTTTGTCACATGTAGCACACGGCTGCTGATAGTTTGCCCTAGCTGGGTGGTTTAGGTGAAGGTGCATTATCAAGGACGCGTGACAACCCCTCGCTCACTGGTAATTAACTGGAAAGTTATCTGCCCTATTCTTACATGGCCCCATATGGGCATTACTCAGACTTCGTACCAGTCAGGGGGCAGATTAAAGACATTTTAATCTCCATCAGGTAATGTCCTCAGAGGACTGCGGAGGGAGTGAAAGTGAGGAGAGCTCAACATCCACGACTCACAGAACAGAAATGATTGCCGTTTATCTTCAACACCAGCAATTTTTTGTAGACAAAAACACAGAACGGCTTTCAGGCAGCAATTCTTATATCATAAGAGTAGAAAGATAGACCACTTTGAGATTTCAAAACTTGCATACAGCTGACAGATCAAAAAGTGCAATCCTGGACACCAAACCCACTGCATTGTAATATAACCTTCCTGGAAAACTAACACACAGTATTACTCTTCTGTCAGATATAATACTCTGTTTGGCTGTAACAGAGAATCCCCTTCCCATTCCACATTCACACATAACTCAACACTCCCTCCCAAGCCCTTCATTAAAATCCCATCAGGCATATCATATCCAACTCTACATTTAATATTCACCAAGTGAAACTTGAACATGCCTTCCCAAGAAACAAAGCCTTTATTGTCTTCTCGAAAAGCCTCCTCAAACCAAAGAAATTCAGTTTCCATCGATCCGCGGACGCCACATCACCACTTTTCAGCCCTGCTTTAAATTACATGAAAGTTTTTCTCTGTTATTGTTCGACTACAGCCAAGACCCTGACAATGCTGCAGAGGGAAAAGGAAGCAGGAGGTGAAGGAGAGATAGAAGAAATGAGTAAAATGAATCAGTGCGTGTACAGCATGTAATTAGCGCAAATGAGCCAAACTGTTTAAACGCTGTGGTCGATGACTGACACTTTGAAATTTGTGCATTTTGAGGATTTTACAGCACCCCCCTAAAGACTTACTGTGAGGCTTTTTAGCCTTTATTTTTGAGACGACAGTAGAGTAGACAGGAAAACAAAGAGTGGGGGTTGGGGAGAGAGCAGCAAATGGTCAAGATGCACTCAAACCTGGGCCCCGGCAAAAGCAATATGCTGCTGAACCCAGTATCTGAGGATTTTACAGCTGGACATAACTTTCTTTTTTTTCTGGATTCAAACAGTTCATCAGATAAATGGTTTAAAGTGCATGAAGCTACAAAGCTACAAAAGTTTCTAGCCTCATAGAAAGGAAAGACAGAATTATGAAAAACTTTTTGCTAGTATCCTCTGAAGCGAGAGAGTATTTAACTTTGTTGCACTGAGGCTCATCAGAATGCCAAAATAACCAAGGACATGGTCTGCAAATTACTCGTGGCTAGAATTCCTACATATATTGCATTGGTTGAATTTTTGTTTACATGCAGCAATGTTAATAAGCAGCATCTGTTATAATAAAATACAAACACAAGACTTGGTTTATGTCTTGGACTCACTTGAGTTTTTAAAAATCTACTGAACTTTACATTTTCAGATCTTGATTACCTCCCTGAAAGTTACTTGTTAAAGAGTCAGATTCTTTACTCTAAGTGAAGCGTTTAATGTCTGTTGACGAAAAAAGAAAAATTCTCTGGGAAATCTTGATTAGCTCTTATACTTAAATCACTGATAAGTCCACTTTCATTCAATTAATCTTAATAATGAGGGTAAATGTGCATTACAGTTTGAGATTCTCCTTTTTCTTCCTGTGTTCAAAACCTCTCCAGTCCCTCCTGAGGGGAAGTGAACCCTGGGTAAAAGGAAGATCAGGTTTGTTGTCGCACTCACACAGCTTTTTAACATCATCTGCTTTCTGAATGCTCTGTTATGTTTTTAAAAGTCATGGTTCCCATGAGTCAAATCCCCTGATCCTTTCCTTTCCCATGTGTGTGTGTTTGTGTTTTTCTGTTGCTGTCCTCATCCCTTCCTCTCTTCTTAAACCAGAAATTACATTTCCAGAGGTGGCGTCTCGCTCTCGAGAGGAAGAGATCGTTAAATTTTATGCCAGCTGCTGTCTAGAGTTCAATAGATAGACCAGAGAGAAGAAGGAAGCCACAAGAGTACACAGTAATAGAAGTGTGGGGTTAATATACGCACAATTTAGCATCCTCTAATAATTTAATGGAATGTTTCTATGCCAAATATCAGTTAAAGAATTTAAAAAGATTTTCATCTTCAGGCAAAATTGCATTAAAACTCAGTTCTACTCAAAGCTGCTGTTTTTTTTAACCATTTTCACCAATAGTTGCAATATCAGACAAAAGTATCCTATAGAAACTGTGACACAGACAAAATAACGCAATTAAAAAAACGAAACAAATAGAGCATACAATATTGCACTTACACTTCAAATATATGCCTATATTAGCATCAACTCCTGCTACAAGGGCGTACAACATTGTCTTCAAAGAAATGAGATAAAACTGAATCACCTAAATCACACAAGCATGAACGAATTCTTGTGAAGGACTCCAGTCATAATGATCACATACGCCAAACACAGGTCTGAAGTTTAAACACACAAAAGCTATAAAGTCGACTAGTCTAAATAACACGACTGCGTATCGTGTGAGAATGCTACGAATTCTTCTCCACAGCACTAGCTCACATTTCCTTTTTCCGTCAAGGTCTATTTCCAAGTGGTGTTTGTATCATCTTATCCATATTGTAAACGCTCAATCCACAAGTCCTTCTTAAATCCTCATGAAAGCCTATGACAGGTTTTGCCTGGTGAAGCTGACAGCAGCACAGGCCCCTAGCTTAATCCTTCCCTGTGTTCTGTTTGATGGAGATAACATGATGACATGTTTACAGAAGGCAGTGACAGAGCGAGGCTGACAGCTCAAAGTTGGAAGGGTAGTGGAGCCTCTCACTGGGCTCTCATGTGTATCCCTGACAGAGGAAATCCCTCAAACATAATCCCCCCCAATCTGTAAGTTCAAACCACAGGAACACAATGATTAAAAAGGGACCTATTATCCTTTGCATTCTAGTAGACTAGCTTTGCATGATTCTTATTTCAAAATAATCTTTATTTATCTGCTGGGCCTTTTTGCAGCCCCTCAGTTCACACTGAAACAAGCTGTTTTAGCTCTTTTGCCTACACTTTGTTGCACTTTCTTCTAATTAACTGAAGGTTTCAAAAGCAAGTCTGAGCGGCTGCTGTATAATGTCTCAGTGGCATAATAATGATCCAGGAGTAGAAAAAAATTGGGGGGGGAAACCCCTAACAGATCCACTTTTAAAGGTTCTCCTTTCTCCGTAAAATGGCGTGATTTTGTGAGGTCAGTCAAGGAAAGAGCTGACACAAACTGAAATAAGAACTCAAGAAAAGGTCTGGAAAAGGCTACTGGCCCACTTCATCTTTCAGTCTTGTAACATGACAGCCCACTGAGAACGCAGCCGCTGTCCCGGTGTGGAGCAAAAGCAGATGGTGTTGATATGCTTGTCACTCGTAAACGTCTGTTAAGGACCTTTAACAAAATACCTCACAAAGATTGAAAGAGTGAGAGTGGATGACCAGAGAAAGCTGTAAATGGAGGACCCTTTAGGTGAAGGACGAGTCAAGAAAAGAAAAAAGGAAAAGAAACATGAGCCAAATGAAACAATATCAGTGACAAGCTGAAAAACAATAGGAGAATACAAAGCCCAGCGCAGCAGGGCAGACACTGTGGTGCTGTGTACCACTGTGAGAGCCCGCTGTTCTGGGCAGCACTCAGCAGACTGAGAGACCACAGCTGTAACTCAGAAGCCCGGGCGTTTCTGAGAAACATGGAAGGGGAACTAGGAGGGTCTCACCACAGAACCATCCACAGCTGCAATAAGGGAAGTAGGATAGGGCAAAGGACAAACAAAGACCATAAAGGAATAAATCAAGCAACCACTAAGCATCAAGTGGGAAAGGGGCTGGCTTGTTTGCATATATCAATGGGCAGCACTTAATTGGGGAAAATGAGAAGCAACTCGCTGTGCACAAATGGCTTCTGCACTTCTTCTGCACACAGTTTTGTTGTACCCTTTATCTGTTCAGAAAAACATCCAGCTAATCGGGTCTATTAACGGACCCTTTTCAATGCAATTATATAGACAAGCTACAAGTCAAGACTTCAGAGTGAGCCAAAGCTAAAAACTGATTCTAATTTAAAGAACCATGAGGTATCTGTGTGCAAGCCATAGACCAAATTGTATCATTTTCTATTACCAGTTTAGAGTCAAGATGCCACAGCAGAGCATAATATTATAGACTGGTGCAGTTCTGTAGAGCAGACCACCGCAAATAATAATCCACTCTAACCCCCTCCACCCACCCAGTGTCGGCAGGTCCTCAAACTGTCACCTCTGACAGGACGTGACATGTCTGACTTCCTCCAGGCACTGACATACGTACAGACAGAAAATGTCAGCTGTGGGCAGATAAACAAGCCATTTTTTAAACAAAATGTGACATTTATGACTCGTGCATTTTTATTTCCTACCACCACCTGACAAAGACAAGAATGAATAAAAACTTCACAATGGCGAACAAGAAAGACAAGCAAGCTTTTAACATGTGGGTAAAAGGTGTGCACGCTAATGTGTGAAAACATATTGTCAGCCTGTTTCTTAATAGTAAAACAAGTTCACACTATTCCTCTCCACTCAGCTCTTCTTCCTTCGGGGAAAATTCTTTGGTCAAGAACACCAAAAGTGTGTTGAATGTCAAAAATGACACCAGCAGTGGGTTATGTGTCCACAGGGGTGGATTTATACCTTTAAAGGATCAGGTTTGAAGTCTTTATGCGCTCGCAAAACAACAATAAGTCTCTGAAAATGATCCATCTGCCAAAGCTCACGATAATGCAAGACTTAATTACAGAAGGGGAAGTAACCCCCTTCATTTATTTTGGGCTGCTAGCCCCAAACTATCCTAATGAAGCGTTTACCTGTTGTGATTGAATTACTTATTATTATCCAGCTACAGTAATCTGATTAGTAGCATGTAAACAATGGATGACTGACTTTAACCAAAGGATTTTGTAATAATGCTTCATGTAAATCAGACGTGAGGCATTAGGAGTAAGTAATATCAAATGTATTGTGTGATAAGCTGTAACAGTGACAGCAGCACGACTGCTGTGGGGAAAAACACATTTAAATTAATTTCCTAATTCAATAATGTTCTGGTGGTATTGTGGCGCTACAGTGACTTCAGGGTAGCAACACAAAATGCATGCATTTATTCATGCAGACGCAATACGCAAGGATGAATGCATCTCTTTACTTATCAGACATTAAGATGAAATGCAGCTGGTTCGTGTTGGTTAACGAGAACATTTCCAATAACACAACAAGAGAGCAAATGGAGCGGAAAGATCCATCTGCTACATTAGCTATGAGATGAGTGGGATTCAAGGGCATCGTATCCAACAAAGCAACTGTTCAGCTACTGTACTAAAAAAAAATGGGTAAGAGAAGATCATCGGAGACACCAAAAGTATGAGATCACAGCTAAAGTGACTAATCACATCCTTGCACAATTTTCTTCCTGCTTGAAGCAACTGACAGGAGTTAGAGGAAGAGATAAGTCCTTCCCTGAGAAAGTCTCAAGGCAAATCTCAAACTCACAACATGACCTGTTTGACTCTTCACCTTTAGCTGAACTTGGCAACAAACTCTCTGGAGAGAAGACACAAGGGATTGACAAAATTAAATCACATCACAACAGCTTAGGTCCATCGGTCCTTGGCTAATCCACTGCACTGGATCAAACAGAGCCTTGAAACTGTGATGTGAGGAGAGCTGAGGCTAAAAGAAGGGATCCTTACTACAGAGAACCCTGGAGGCATGCAACTTAAAGAGGAATACGGGCTACCCTGATTGGTCGATCACTCTGCCTCTTTATGCGAGGCTGACTACCCATCCATGCTTCAGAGTTGAGGACACAATGGGGAGGGAAAGCAAGAAAGAAAGGGAGAGGGTGGGAGGAGGGGGAAAGTAAGGAGGGGGGAGAGTAGCAATGCTGACCCCCCAAACTCTTCCCGATAGTTGAACAATAGGAAAGAAGAAGAAGAGTGGGAAAGGGAGAAAAATTAAGGTATTTACACTAAATTTGGCTAGCTGTACAGATCTCCTGCAAAAAAAAAACCCCATCTAATCTACTCCCAGCTTCAAAACTTTACTTTCTGAGCACACATGAAGCACCTAGCAAACTAACTCTGACACCAAACAGCCCCAGAGGACACATTTACCCCCTCCCCACACACCGACACACCGCCCTTTTGTTTCCCTTTCCCTCCCTCTTACAGCCTGCCCCCTTTTATACTTTTTCTAAAACCATTCCCCACTGTTACTGCGAAACAGAAAAGTACACGGTAAACATAAAAATCCACAACTCACCCAACCCTTTCCTCTCCTCTCTTTCTTCCTCTCAATCACAGATTCAGCTGTAGAGGCCAGGCTGCCGCTTCTCCTCCCGGCCACGCCCACACGTGGTCATGTGACTGCCATCCCAAGTGGCTAAGAAGGCATTCGGCAGTCACACCCCTCATTCAAAGAAAGTGAATGAGGAATATTGTGGATATAGCGAGCTATCCTAAACCACATTTATTATAGATAAAGTTTTATGTCTTTATGGGAAAAGGAAATTACAAAAGAAGAGTGTGTGTTTGCACAATACAACAGGCAATACCTACTTCCCTGTCCTTATGTGTGCCCATATGCTCTCTACCACCCCCAACTGCTTTGCTTCACAGCAAGAAGTGTAACAGATTATCTGTGTGTGCACACTAACAGCATTTGGTCTTTCCTTCAGTCCTCATTGCGCCTCTTTCTGAAATAATAGGCAGCACACACACACACCAACATGCATCCTCTCCCTCCAGCTGTAGCTGACTCATGACCAAAACCATGACTAATTCAGAACATTTCAGAGTTTATAAAAATAAAACTACATAAAGGAATATTTTGCGAAAAATGCTGTAAAAGGATCTACTTGTTTTATGCACCGTTCCCTTTTCAGCTTCGATTTCCCTCTAAAAACTGGCAACAAGGAAATAAGCTCATAGTTTGTAAGAACGCCCCCACCCCCAGTAAAGCTTACCAAACAATTAGTGAGTGTTGTTTTGGAGGGTTATGTGTTGACCAGGTATAGTGGCTTCCTGTGGTCCAAGGCGGTTGATATAAAGACTCAAGGAATGATTAACTTTAGTTGTTTTCTTCTCCTTTCAGTTGTTATGCTTAGCCAGCTGGGCTTTAGCTTTGCCTCAGTGGGCTTTAGGTACACTCTTAATTGGTAGACGTAAGAGAAGTCTTTGCCGTTTTAACCTGCAACCAAAAACCCAATACGGTTATTTCCAGTGATGCCAAACTACTTGTTTTCCAACAGAAAACGTATGTCCTGGATGTTCCCCCTGTTACACATGCTGTTTTTATTTTGCTGTGGTAACCCAGCACCGCTCAGTGTATGAAATAGTCGTGTAAGAACTAGACTGTACTTGTGTGAAGCTGCACTGAAGTAAGCATTGGCTGCGAAACAGCAGAAAGTATTTCCAAATCCCAAATGTTCCTTGGAAATGTGTAGGCCTTGTGCTCCTGCTTCCTGTGTCCCTCCTCTCCAACAACATAGAGGTTCACATTGATCAAATCCATCCCTCCGACTGAGAAATACTAATAGTGCAGTCAGCGTGCGAGGAGCTGTTTTCTGAGAACAGATTTTTATGAATAAAGACAAAGAAAGATTTCTGCTACAAAGTGGATTTAATCTTAACTTACTGGAAGAAGAGCGTGATTAATTTGTTCCTTTGTTGACTTGGCTCTGCTTTTTTTTTCCATCAGCATGCAGGCTGAAGGTCTGACAGAGGTTTTCATAACATTCAGCAGAAATACTTCCTTCCTGTCAAAAATGGAGCTGAATCTGACTCTTGGCAGCGGTTTTGTTGTGAATATGAAACCAAAGCAAACGTGCAATATGGTGTGTTGTGGGTATCAGGTACCCAAACATATTCACTGCTGTTATCAGTTTGCATATACAAGCTACGAGTTTTTAAGATACACCTATTAAGAAATCTCAAACATAGAAACAGCAAATCGATTTAATACTGAGCAACTGCTCAGAAAGTTTACATTCACTTCCTTCACTCGGACCATGATAAAAGATTAGCTTTACCACAGGACCGGATCAACCACGTTATCTGATGTCTGTATCTAGAACACCAGCATAACTTTGTGAGACATCATTTATGGTTAATTCTCCTGTGATCTATATGACTAAAGCATCTAAGAACTTTAAGCTATATGCAGCAGTTCCAAGGTTCAGTTTAGGCTATGTCCTGGGCTTGTATCACAGCTGTCATCAGATTCAATTATGAATATAAATCTAATGAACTTTTGCTACATAAGGAAAAAAAACCCAAAAAGATAAATGTTTTCACTGTCCCACATGCCTTTTCGGGTGACACGCTTTCTGACAAATTTCTGTTTTATCAAAGAAGATATTTTCCCTTCAGTTGTCACCAGACAATAAACAATGTTGTCAGTATGGACCTTGCGACACACCAGTGTCTGAAGTTCCCATTTCCTCTTGGAGGAAACAAACATCAAAGGAGAGGAGACATTTTATTAGTGCTGCAAAGAGCCTAAAAGACGGATTTCAGAAAAAGCAGGCGGGGGTGCAATATGTGTGTTTGTGTATTATAGATACATTTCCTTACTTATCAATGTATATTTAGAGTGTAGTATGCATCCCATGCTAAAATGCTATGACTCATATCTGCACAACAAATAAGTGATTCAGACGGCCAAAATAACCCAACAATCACCTCTACTTCAGCCACACAGTGCTATCTGTGGCCTGATCCACGTATCGCTGCTTCACTGTAAATCTAAATAAATAAAGAGTTTCCTCTTTCACTTTAATTTCAGCTCAAATACATCAAGCCATTAAAACCTGTGGTAACCGAATGCTAATATGTAGGGATGGCTGAGGGGAATACGAGCTTTGCCTTAAGGCCAAAGCTGATTTCTGAAGGCTACCCAATCAGGGCAGAGCACATACTGAGCTGATTAAAAGAGTCGCTTCCATGACTCAGCGGACTCAGTGACACATCCTCCCCAGGAGAGGTTGGGGAGCTGAGGAAAGAGCAGAAAGCAAAGGGAAGGAAGGCCGGGAGGGAAAGAGGAGGCAGAGAAGAGAGATAGCAGCAGGAAAAGTAGCGGGTGGGGGTGGTTGGGAAAGTAAGGAACAAGACAGAGAAGGGGAAAGAAGAAGAACATCTGTCTTGGCCTAGATATCTATGGGGAAGATAGCTGGGTCTGCTGGAGACTTCCTGTTGTGTTTTTTTTGCTGTGGTTGCTCTGCTCTCCTGTGGTGCAAATGGAGACAGCATGTGTGATGAGCGAGGACACCCAAAAGTGTTCTCGCAAGACTCAACTTCTGGTTAAAATCGCCAAACATATATTAACAGTTCTGCTGGATTAGTCTGCAAATATATCTCCAGCTACTTCACATGTTGACAGTAAAATATTTCACTGCTCCAGGTTTTTTTCTTCAGCCTGCAGCTTGGACAATTTATCTCAAGGCTACTATGACGTATGCTCATGCTTGTATTTTATTAGCTTTTCACTGTACCAAACTAGAAAAGAATGTGCTTCGTTCTTTCTTTCTTTTTGTTTTTAACAATGATGAAACCATTGAAGATAAAGTGATTTTGTGGTCCGAGCAGTTGTTTAAAGAGATGTGTCTGCTTGTGGTTTACTGTTTCTCTTAAAAAGCCACTAAAGCATTCCCAGCTGGACTGCTTAATACAGAGATGAGTTAAAAAGACAAAGAGAAGTAGAAGCCTCTTCCACTTTCAATTACCATATTTAAAAAAAAAATCCCACTCATTCTTCTATAACGATGTTTTCTTTCAAATGTAACCACATCACCATTCTGGTAAGAACAACATGTTTTTCCAATTCATAGGAATGAAAGGAGGAAGTGCAGAATGGTGTCTCATAAGACATTAAAACACTGATCTTTGCAAAATTGTGAATTGAAAAAATGTTGAAAAAAAAAACTCTTTTCCTGCACCAATTTCCCTGCATCCCCATCTGAGGAGGATTCATTGTTCATCCTTTTCCATGATTGTCCTTAATGGAAACCAGACAGTTATTCTGCCTCTGTAAGGAGATAGTCCAAAACAGCCAAGCTCTCCCACAGATACAAAAAAGACAATGCCTGAACAGATACTCACACAGGGGTTCTGTCTTGTGGTTGTTGTACATCTCGCTGCAAGTAGAAGTCATATCTCCTCAAAGCGCCTTTCCTTCTGCACCTCTTTCTTACTTTCACAAGTGAAAGACCAGGAGTTAAACTTCTAGTCCATACAAGCCAGTGTGTGATCTCTCACAATGTCCTCTAGTCTTCCCTGCTGACCACCAAGCAGAAAAACTACAGAGAACTGGCCTTCTGGGGAATCCCTAGCCCCCTGCTAGGTCTGCGGGGGCCAGGATTGGGGATGACTCAATTCTAAAAATGAAAACAGGACGGAAGGAGCTCTGTGATTAAACTGTTTGTGCGGTCACGGCATGTCTTCGTGAAACATCTAACTATGTTATGATGCTAATTAAATCTAAACAGAAACCTGGGATGTGCACAGACATGGAAGCAGATAGAGATGGAAAATGAAGTTCAGCTTCTGACATTATAAATATCCTTCTTCTGTAACTGGTGTCAGCATTCGTTTGTCGACAGGACAAAAATACCACATAAGGCTTCCACTGAACATTGAACCTCAGTTTGATGGTGCATGAGAGACGAATGAATCTGAGGAAACTTGTCATTTCTCTGTGCAGTTGTGTTTTCCACCCTCATCTGCCCGCTCTGCCGCTGAGTGATGCTGATGACTACAGTTGGCTGTGTACCATTAGCAAATCCTTCACACCATCGAGGCTGGACGTGAAAGTTCACCCAAAGTTCCTTCAAGCTCAATTGGTACATTTCTTTTCTCAACAGATGACGGGGTTCTTCAAACAAGGTAATTGCACTAAAAACCACAAAGCTGCAGGCATATTATCTAAATCCCTAAACTATCATTGTAAATCCCATTTATAGCAAAAGATCCAGATCACTGCTTTTAGAGTCTGTGCTGATTATTGGAAAGTAAAGACTTGAGCATCAGTAATGATGCTTGCCCTTTCTGAACTGAGAAACCAATCAGTCAGCAGCGCAGCATGTCTGAATCAGGCTTAGAAAGCTAATCTAACACATTAATCAGCAGGGTGAAGGTAAGAGCGCAAAAGAGGCGATGAAGATTATTAATATAAAAAGTTATGTAGCACTTCAGTTTTTTTTCTAAACTTCATTCTCTGTTATGAAATGTCATTTACTGACACTGAAATTTTATACTTTTAAATTTCACATGTGCAGAGTCTGCACAGTTCAGCATCAGCAAGATCACATTTTTTATAACTGCGCTGTCTTTAAGTGGTTTAAGATAATCACCTGTTGTTGGTGCACAATGAGGGACGAGACTGCACAATCTCATCTTTATTTTTGGGTTCTTTTCCACGCACATTCACTTCAGACATACTAACACACCAGTCCCTCCGCTTTACTCGTTTCAGCAGATGGTAAGTCTGTGATGCAAAAGGCCATCTGTCTGTCCATGCACAAAACAGCCCCCTATCAGCCAACAAGTGGATAAAACATCATTAGTAGAAAATGTGGAGACAAACACATGAACTTTTCTCCTGCACTGAAACGACTCTAAACAATCAATATCTGAAATGTATTTTACCCCGACTGTTTTTGTCAACTTTAGAATTGGAGTTATATACGTGTAATGCTGCTTACTATCATAATTATGCAATTCATCGTCATTCTGGTCACGTTTTAGGTTTGTTTGTAAATGTTTTTGATATGATAATAGTGGATTTAATGCTCAGTTTCACCACCTGAACATATCTGAAGATCAGTTCTTTAAATTTATCAAAGTTTTACTGAAAAAACAAAACAATGGCTGATAATAGCATGCCATATTCCATTTTAACCTCCTCTTTAATTTCATGACCAAGATAAGAGGTATGATTTTCTCATCAGCTTTTCCAAGACAAATGAATCACTAGCCCCATATCTAGATAAATAACAAGGAAGAATCATACGCCGGAAGGCCAGATAAATGAAGATAATGTCAACAGACTAAATGCTATCTTGCCTTCCTTCATTAGGCTCTGATGGCCCATATCCTACTATCTGTCTTTTTCTCTTACGGCAAGGTTGCTGCTTCTTTGTGATGTGTGTGCGTGTGTGAAAGTCTAAAGCTGAGCTGTTTACGTTTTGCCAAAAGTTAATTTCCTAGTCAGATGAGTTTAGTATATTCAAAGTAGTAAATGCTTGGGTATACATATGCTTTAAAATATAAGTGAAGGAGAACTATGTGAACATGTTTGGGTTCACAGCATGCAGGGGTAACTGAATGGAGAAGGGGGTGTTTACAGCAGTTTGGGGATTTGGCATAATGACTTAACAGGACAGAGGTCTTTCTGCAGTGGTGGGAAACTTCTTTAACCCTTGACTTCCCCCAGATGCTCAGTGTAAACTTTAACTTCCGAAAGCCTTTTCTGGGTGAGAGGGGAACTGTGTGTGTCTGTGGTCTGTGTGTGTGCGTGTGTATGTGGGACTATTTATCTGAGGCAGAAGGGCTGTCCCTTTCCCATTATTCAGCTCCACCTTCCAGTGTAAGATGTTCATTGTAAATAAGGAAAACATTTTATGTTAAGTCTTTTTAGTGTCTGCACACTTCAAAGAACTGCAAAGCAGTTTATTGAAAAAATGTCTATCCCACTGATATATTGGTGTATTAAAAACATTCATAACATATGAATGGAAAAGCCTGACATCTCTTTTCTGCACCAGCATGGTTCAAATTTCTGACCCTGGAGCTTTTTTCTTCATTAAGCTCCAGCCATGAGAGAAAGCGCAGTTGTATGATAACATTTTTCATTTGAAAATTAAACTGTCTGAAAAAGCATGAAACACAGCTTTATTTTACCTGCCACCCAGACTCATTTCATTTCATTTCATTTATTTATTTATTTATTTATTTATTTATTTATTTATTTATTTATTTATTTATTTATTTATTTCACACTTGGTACAACAGTTTCCACAGTTAGTTCTTTCAGACAAACCAACCACACTTTCTGTCAGTAAAGCACTGCAACAATGTGTGAAAAGGAGCAGGAAGAAGAAAATATTCTTATTAAACCCTGCCCCCTATCTACAATCCAACTTATATTGCAAGTGGGCACCACAAATAAAGGAACAAACTAACATTAACATTTATCTCCGGTCCTGACTCAAACCAAACAACAAATTTACAATCAGAATATACCACTCCACATAGTAACAAGGAGAAAAGATAAGAAAATAAAATAAATAAAACAAAAAACAATGGATCCTTTTTCAATGAACTCCAATTTCATTCACATTCTTCATATTGAGTTATCGTTTTAAGCATGTCACACTTTTTAAAACAATGTAAATTTATACAATTCTTTAAATTATAATGAAGAGAGTTCCACAGTCGTATACCCCTAACCGTTGGACTCATTAATCTTTGTGTAGTCCTAGCTAGCTGATGCTTAAAAGAAAATTTCCTTCTGCTGTCTTCTCCCCCCGAACACATTAAAAACACTCTTTGTAACTTAAAAGGCAAAATATTACTTTTAGCATTAAACATAATTAATTATATTAATTAACAATTTCGATTTTATAAATAATTTATTTGTATGTTCCCTTTATTTAATATTATGAATCATTCATATCACTTTCTTCTGTAATAAGTTTAGAGGTTTTATAGTATTCTCATATGTATTCCCCCAAACTTCGACACAGTAACTAAAGTATGAGAAAAACAATGAAAAATATAAAATGCGCATTGTTTTGTAGTCTAATAAATCTCTTACATTTCCCAAAATATAAATGTTTTTAACCATCTTCTTTCTAATATACTCGATATGTGATTTCCACATCAAATTTTCATCTACTATGACACCCAAAAAGCAAAATTCAGTAACTCTTTCAATCAATTCTCCATTAATGGACATAATGACTTCTTCCTCCTTTACACGATTGCCAAATATCATGAATTTCGTTTTTGTCAGATTCAAAGATAATTTATTTACATAGGGTTACTCAAGATTTACTAATCACACACTGCCTCCTGCTGGCTTGTTAGGGAAGCACAGTGACAGTGAAAGTCATGCACAAGATAATAGGAACTGACGCTTGTCACTGCTGTCACTGCAGGGCGTTTTTTGAACTGAAAAAATAGATGTAAACTCGAGGCTCGCTGACTTCACATGAGCAAAAGTGCTCATTAATTTGCAGCACAGCCAAAGACGCAGACACGAAGAGTCTCCCCTTCAGCGCAAGAGCGTCATTTTAAGCCACAAATTTCTCATCATCATGATCAAGGATCTTGAATTATTTGGCAAAAATGTACTTCTATCTAAAAAAATATTATTATAATCCAACAGAAGAGAGGATTTTCAAACAATTCAAACAAAATGATTCTCGCGTTAATGAAAGAACAACAAACTAAAGTAGGATTTTATTCCCATTAAGGAACAGCTCCTCCTCACAAGCGCATAGGTAAAGCCTGCCCCCGCTCTCATTTTTTTCCTTGGCAATTAGCCGAAGGGTCACACTGAGTAATGGTCTGGGATCAGTCCAGAGTAATTACACTGGGAGAGGATTGACCCCACATGTGCCTCTGCCGGAGGCTGCGTGTTTGCATGTGTGTGTGTCGATGAGAGACAACAAAAACACGCATACACACAAAAAGAGAGATTAAGAAAGCATGCTTGTTTGTGTGTGCATGTGTGTGTGCGTGTGTGGCCTTTTTTGACCTTTGGACAAGCAGAGACAAATCGCCCTCCACCCTCTGTGGACGCCTCCTCCTCACTTTTAGAAGGTCAGTCCAAACTAAAGACAAATGGCCTCACTTGGTCTTTCTTTCACAGTGACCACATTTTAATTATGAACAGAAATGTCAATAATAATAGGAATCAATTAAGGCAATAGGCAGACATATTCTGTCCAGCTGAAATGAGGATATCACTTTTGTTCCGTACCATCACAACAGGAAGACAGGACACAATGGCACTACATGAAGCGACTCCTCAGTAACACCCATTAAATACACATTTACTCTCAAAGCCATAGCCTTGGTTTCCTTTGCAATTGTATTTTTAGTGTGTTACAGTTTACACTTTCTGATGTTCTGAATTTCCTCTCTACCCTTATCACAACAAAATACTAAAGAAGTGAGCAAATGAGGTTACTGGATGTTACCCTTTCCCAATGATAACCTATACCAGTCCCATCATCCCACAGATAAAGACACTATTTATGGTCAGCCACTCTAATGAGTTACTATAAAAGTCCATGCTTGATCTTAAAATAAAGGCTTTTCCGGCAAGAAGAAATTGTATTAAAGTTGAAAAATGTGTCAGAAAAAAAGTGCTAAAAAAATTCTGACTACAGGTGGTTCAAGCATTTCTGTCCAGAGATATTACGGCTCCTTCTGCAATGAACTGGTGAATAGCAGGCCTAACTGTCAAGATAACGAGTGGACCAGATACCCATCAGAATGCCTCTGGCCTGAAGTGAAGCTTTGTTGTTACATTTCTTAGATGTGCTGGATCAGTTTAAAGCTGTTACTTAAAAAAGCTGCTTCTTTCTGCTTCAAGTACTTAAGCTGCCATCTATCACAGCTGAACCGAGACAATATTGAGGTCTTTTAATATTTCACCACATTATACAAGATAGAAAATTCTGAATTTGTTTGAGATTTAAACACGTCTCTCCCTGTTCAGCTCAACCCCTTGGTTATTATCAGCAAAATTTTGACTAGAATTCTGTAATGAAACAGTTTTTTAACACTAAACTTTTTATGGAACCTAATAGACTAAAAGGGTGAATAAACTGAAGACAGTGGCTTACAGATAAATATAAGAAAACTCCAACAAGTGTTAATGTCAAGTCCAAATGTGCATTTGAGTCTTTGTGCATCTGTTGGGAGTAGAACAGCCGTCCACGTCCCTAGCTAAAACACCATAATGAACTTAGTATGTACAGTTGCCTGAGATGACATCTGTTGCTATGATTTGGTGCAGTATAATAAAATTTGACAGAATTGTGCGGCCTCTGTTGACTTAACCCTCTTCAGATGACGTATGTGCTATTCATTGATCTACCAGTGATTGTAAGTCACACAGCAGTGGATGTGCGTGCACATTTCTTTTCATGCTGACCTTTTACCTAAACATCCTGGCGTATTTCATTCCCCTTAATGCTCACATCAAAGTACGGAGGGATATTGTCGAGGAAGCTGACTAACTTAGATCACATGACCCCTGTGAGAGGAAGCGCTCTGCTGTGAGGTCAGCTGCAGGGGAAACAATCACACTGAGAGAACACGGAAGGAAGCAAGCACAGCGTACACTATGTGTGTGTGTGTGTGTGTGTGTGTGTGTGTGTGTGTGTGTGTGTGTGTGTGTGTGTGTGTGTGTGTGTGTGTGTGCGCACATGTGCGTGTGTGCATATGTACTCATATGATGTGTAATGTCATTTTTCTGGAAAAACTGAATAGGCCGGAAATCAGGGCAAAACACTTTAAAAAAGTAATATGGAAAAAATAATCAAATCATAATCATTAGTTGAAGTGTTGCAAATAACTTTCCCTGTTATCTATGAGGCAGATACACTTCAGAAATTTCAAATCTGTGACAGTAGTGCATTTATAAGCATAACTTTGCAGATGTGTTTTTGCCACAGTTCTCTTTTGCGTTTCTGCCGAAGAGGGCGGGCCCATTCAGGTCACCCCTCATTTAGACCCCTATTTGGGCCTCTCCCTGTGGACAAATAAGTGGCTACAGCTCACATAATCTCGAAGAGAACCGTTTAAAACTCTCAGCACACCGTCAAGAGATTTATAGTAATATGCAATAAAAAAAGACTATAAGTACAACGTGACATACTTACAGCACAGGCACATGGGCGCACTGGGACACTTTTGAACAACAAAAAATCTGCCAGATGATAAAGTGCAGTTTTCATGGTAAAACTAGTGTAATATTTCAAACCAGGTAAATATAAAATTAAATGTCTAAAATCAGCAGGAAAACACACACATTATGTTTCATCAAGTGATAATTGCAAAATACTTGGCATTGTTGATAAAAGCTGATATATCCAGCTTATATCCAGTACAGCAGAGTTTTGCATTTTTATACTAGCTTTGGAATGATGCAAGCTAATGGCCATTTAATTGGCATTCGCGGCTAAAGGTGCAGCCAAAAACTTAACAAATAAAGCAGATGGCTGTAGAGTCTGTGGCCATAATCCAATTTTTCTATAATAACAATTTAATAAATGACACTGTGAAAACAGTGTGACATGACAGTGGTTACTCCCAGTGATTAAAATACTTAATCATCACCTGAATCTGTGAAAGAGATTTATAGTCATTTTGCTAATTAATCCTAATGATGATCTTTAAAAGCCATTTGCAAATTAATTTGCAGATCCAAATAATCGACACTCCAAGGAAATAAAAAGAAAATGTCACGTTTAAGTTTTATACCAAAAACTACACAAAGCTACCAATTCATACATTCCTTATCCATATTTGTATCCATCACTGAACAGGTTGCTGGGCTCTCCCAGTGTTAATACAGAGAAGCAGACCTTCACACTCATGCCCAATTTAGTATCATCAGTTACTCATAAGTACAGAAGACAAGGTTTATTCTTTATGTTTACTTCTGCCACTTATGCTGAAAGAGCTCAAAGGTATTTAATTCAATTCAATTCAGTCAAATCATAACAACAGTTGCCTCAAAACACTTTATATAGTAAGGAAATGAACCTACAATAATACAAAGAAAAAAAGAGAAAACCCCAAGAATCTTATGACCTCCTATGAGCAAGAACTTTGGTGACAGTGGGAAGGAAAAACTCCCTTTTAACAGGAAGAAACTGTTCTAAGCCTAATCTTAAAAGTAGAGATAGTGTCTGTCTCCCAAATCCAAACTAGAAGTTGGTCCAAAAGAAGAGGGGCCTGAAAGCTGAAGGCTCTGCCTACTATTCTGCTTCTTAAATACTTTAGGAACAACAAGTAAGCCTGCAGTCTGAGAGCGAAGTGCTCTAATAGGGTGATATGGTACTACAAGGTCATTAAGATAAGATGGGGCCTGATTATTTAAGACCTTGTATGTGAGGAGCAGGATTTTGAATTCAATTCTGGATTTAACAGGAGAAATATGTTCTCTCTTTCTAGTCCCTGTCAGGACTCTTGCTGCAGCAGTTTGGATTAACTTGAGGCTTTTCAGGAAGTTTTTAGGAGATCGTGATAATAACGAATTACTGTAGTCCAGCCTAGAAGTAATAAATGCATGAACTAGTTTTGCAGTGTCACTCTGAGACAGGATGTTCCTAATTTTAGAGATATTGCGCAAATGGAAGAAAACAGTCTTACATATTTGTTTAATATGTGTATTGAAGGACACATCCTGGTTAAAAATAACTCCAAGGTTCCTCACAGTGTTACTGGAGTCCAGTGTAATGCCATCCAGACTAAGAATCTGGTTGGAAACTGCATTTTAAGATTTTTAAGGATGAGTTCAAAAACCTCAGTTTTATCTTAATTTAGAAGCAGAAAGTTAGAGGTCATCCAGGTCTTCATGTCTTTAAGACGTTCCTCCAGTTTTACTAATTGGTGTGTGTTATCTTACTTTATGGAAAGATAAAGTTGGGTGTCAAATGTGTATATCAATAAAATGTATGCTCTGAAACCTGAAGGAAACTATTCAATTAAAACCATTCCTCCGCAGATGATCATTTACCTTCTTTATATCTACTCTTTTAAGAATTTTTGAGATAAAAGGAATGTTGGAGATTGGCCTATAATTACCTAAGACAGTTCAAATGATGACTTTTTTAGTAACGGTTTAACTACTGCCAGCTGACCTTTGCCAGCCCAGCTACAGTGCTGAAGAGAAAGCTAGGGTTGTTTGTATTTCATTCAATCAGTGAAGATGTTCTAGCTTTACAGAGGGCTTTCTGGGCCAAATTATGATCTTTTAAATTAGCGAGGCACCATTTCCTCTCCAGTTTTCGAGTTACCTGCTTTAAGGTGTGCATTTGAGAGTTATACCAGGGAAGTATGACTTAAGGCTTTCTTTTTCAGAGGAACTACTGTGTCTAGAATTGTACTCATTGAAGAAGTAAAAATATTAAAAAGACAATCGAGCTCTGTGGGAGCAGCGTTCAGGTAGCTGCTCTACACTGAGTTGGTGCAAGGCACATAGCATAGCACAAGGCATGTAGCTGGATGTAGAGTTTTCAGAAAACACTATGTCTAGATGAACAGAATAAATGTTTTGAGACACTATCTATAGGTTTTTAATTAAATTGGCTTCGCAAAAAACACAACTGCGAGTTGTAACATGAACAGGAAGTGATGCTCTACCATAGAGAGACCCAATACATAAAGAAGTTTGTCAAATACCACATTTACCTGAACATAAACATAACCAAAAATTATATTCTGTATCACGATCAGTCATTTGAGCTTCGAGCGGCTCGAAATACAACACAGTCCTGTGGGATAAAATCATTTCATGGTCTTACTTCATCTTTCTTACCTTGTACTTAAGACAAATACTATTTAGCTGCCATAATTACTATAAAGGTCAGGCTTTCATCGTATCACAAAACTGCCCCGGCTCTAATGCGCTGTTCAGGAGAGACATGGATAACCACAAACACAGACAGCCCAGTCTACTGTTTCTACCCAGAAACAGGCCTCTAAAGATACGTTTCCTTGTATTACTGACAGATACGCAGACATCAGATTAATCAAACCAGCTGCTCTTACTGCTGCTTTTTCCTTGGTTAGAGATCTGATACTTGGGTCACTTTGTGCAGAATGGAGCAGTGTGCAGTGTGAGTACAGAAGGGAGCAGGAAAAAATAAAGTCCAAATGGAAGTCCAATAACACCAGAGATCAAATAAAATGCAATCTGGAAAATGTGACAACATTTCTCACTGGGGGATTTTCAAATGTAAACTCGCAGCCAGGAGTTTAAAGTTGCTGTTTCTCATCACATGAGAAAATGTAATTGGTTTCATTTGACTTTAAGACAGTCTTTTATAATCCTTTTAATCTCTTTTCCACTGATGATATTCCCACATCAATATGGTAAGTCAATGCTAAAGCAATTACACAAGCTGGTGAACTATATCAATGCACCAAAGCACCACTTTACTAAAGACGTTAGAATGCATGAGTAGATAGCATGTTAACAAATCTGAGCAGTTTGTCAAAGAGAATTTTCCAAATCAACAACCAACAGCATCCATCTGAAACAACAGCCTTAAGGGTGCGTGATACAAGTAGCAGATGAGAGGCTAACAAATAACCTAACAAATCTCATGGAGATACCATAAAGTTACTGTGTTTCAGACGTGTTTTTTCAAAAAGAGTTCAGCAGACATAATTTCAGGGCACGACTAGAAGGAAAAATATGAGTGGAATAAGCGTGGGTTGGACTGATATATGGTGAAAGCAGACTTACTGTCAGGGTTGGGGGATTTGCGTCCATGGTTAGGCGAGGAGCAGCGGAAAGTGGTGACGATGGTGTTGTGGTGAGGGTTGGGGTGGTGCGGGTGGTGCACTGCTGGATGGTGGCCATTGTTCTCGGGAGGTGGTTTAGTGATGCTGATATCAGGTTTACGGATATCCCCTGGACTAGGGGGCTCAAACTTGCGGGTGTGATTTTGCTCAGGGGCTCGGCTGGTCCCGTTGTTGTTCATGCTGCTCTCATTGCGGCGTGTGACCGGGGAGTCAGTTGGCGTCTTGGCAAAAGTCACCTCCCTCTTGTGGCTTGTCTCGGGCGTCTTGGAGTGCCCCAGGACTTCTGGGCGTTTCAGGGCGCTGTTGCTCACAAAGCGTGCGGAAGCAGGGCTGGTGACATTATCGACCTGCTTGCTGGAGGAAGAGATGTCGATGGAGAGTTCAGAACGGCGGGACACAGGCTCCGGAGTCTTGGAACCTCCTCCACCCATGATAGAGCGGGGCTGGGTATAGTTGAGGTTGTTGTTGTTAGTGGCCGGGGTGGCAGAACCGAGGTCACGATAATAGATGCTGGTGGGAGACATGGCGTTACGGTGAGGTGAGTTGGTTGTCCGGCGGGAGCCGGGTGAAGAGTGAGATGAAGTGTCAACATCCTCTACCTCAAAGGACCTCTTCAGGGCTGCATGAAGGAGACCAAGACAGCGTTTTATTCATACAGTCATTCAAGTGCACGCAAGCAGTTACAAAGTGCTTTACAAGTGATCTAGAAAAAAAGCAAAAAGTTGGTGGATTCACAATAAAATATTATAGAAAATTAAAGCGCTGATTAATAACAACACAAAATCTAGTTAAAACACAGGTTAAATAACACAAAAGTATTGGTCTATATTGGTAAAAGTGTTACCCACTACATATGTAATTAAAGTAAGCAAATAGTAGTACATAAGTACAAAAACAATCTTCAGAAATGTATGAACAACATAACTAAGCTATTGTTGTTCCTGTAGAAATGCTTCAATTCACAAGTAGCAGTTTGCTCTTTTACTGCTGTCTGGCATCAAAATAGTTTAAATTATATTTATATTCATATCACAGGTCATTGTAACAAGTGTGGAATTGTTAATGAAGTAAAAAAGAGGAAAAACACTCTTCTGCTTGACAAATGCATGCAAGCAGTATCTCTAACTTGTACTAAACATACTTGGTTACTTTTCACATAAAACAGAACACAACTGGTTGAAAGCTCGTTAATTTACTGGTACAATTTCTTAAATAAATCAAGTACATCCTTCGCTTATAAACGGTGACATTTACAAGTAGCAGGAACAAAGTCATAAAAAAGTCATCAAAAAGGTCAAACCAATTAAGTGAGAAATATAAAAAGTTAACTGTTTTTTCTAAAGGCATTATGAACAGCACCCAAGTAGTAAAGCGCCTGGGGTTTGAGGGTGGAGAAGCTGTAGGAACAGTTTTGGTGGCACTCGAGAGAAACAGCATGCGCTAGTAATTAAGCCGTGTACTGTATCTAATTTCATTCTCAATCACCAGCAGCAAGTTTTTCGCTGCCGTATGGACTGACATGTTTAAGCCAGTCCATGCCTTTCTTTGTCATGACCTTGCTTGCTACGTGTGTGGTACGCTACAATATAAAATTCTAGGCTTTCACACAGAGTCACTCGAAGCGTTTCACGGCATGTTATAGCGCACGCAATCAGTCAAACATCGACTGCCAAGCATCTGGGCAAAAAAAAGTCCCAAGACTCCCTGTTTTTGAGCAAAGTCAACACACAGATAAAGGCACATAGTTCCCCAAGGTTAGTTGTGATGTGAGAAAATAACAGCACTGTCCAAGAAGACACTGAAGGATGGAATCACCCCCTGGTAAGACTGTGCTGGCTGAGAGTCAACTTGAATTTGACTCTCAGAGTTGCTGTGCCAAGCCAGTGGCCAGGAGCTGGCATCATAATGATATACTAGTAAGACTAGTCCACTCACGCACACCCTTTAAGAGCATCTCTAGTTTCTTACAATCCAAAGCACAGTGCTGATTATTTGATCTGTTTGTGGCTTGCGGTGTTCCCAAGTGTGCCTATGTCTTTATGCAACTATTTGGAGTTTTGTTCAAAATGCTTGTAAAGACATGTAAGTATGTGTTGAGGGAATGTATACATGTTTATTTTTAAGCAACTACACAGGGAGGACACAGAGCTGCAGCTTCACTGCTCTCAAAACTCTGCGGAACTCAACACAATCACATCAAAGCTGCACATCAGCCAGCATCCCTAATCTGATTTACTGCCATGAGATGCCTCCTAGCAGCATGGTGGACATTTGATACAATTTGCTGTCTAAGAAAAATTCAGGCCAAAGCCGATGTCTTGTTCTCCTTTTTGTGTTAGTTGGACACACCAAGGAAATTCCCATGCACCGCGGGAATAAATAAATCTGATCTCACATCTTGGAGTTCGTGGTGATTTGTCTTACAAATCCCTTTAACTCCCCGCACCTCCCTGTACACCACTCATCTGGACCTTGAGGTACAGTTACCTTTCATCCTTGGCACTATTACTATGTAGAAGACTGGTTTTATAAATGTTGTCTTAGCCATTAGGCAGATAAAACCTGAAGTCACTGAATATAATGTAGCTGTGCAACGCCTGTGCTATGTGTGGAAAACATCTGTTTTACTAAGAAAAGTTGAAACGTTGACAAAAGATCATTAACAACTACTAATAAACACTTTAACAATATTCTTTCTCACAATTCTGTTTCTTATTGCCTGAAGTTCAATATCCAACTTTACAGTCTATTACTTGAATATGCAATCTGTAAATGGTGTCCAAACCCACACTGCAACCGAACTATGCCCTTCTTACGCCTGCTGTCTTGTTTTTGATGATTCCTAAGAGGGAGTCCAAGGTTATGGCTACTTTCAACTCTGACCAGAAAATGAGTCGGTGTGCCAAAATCAGTCTGCACATTTCACAGGAAGCAAAGAGGCTGTGATACATGCATGAGTCTAATCAGTGAGGCATTCTTTTTAACCTCCTCTGCAGTCAGGACTGCAGACACCCGTGCACACTCTTAACTTTTCTTGACACTTGCTGTAGACTTTTGTTTAACTTTGGAGAAGTTGCAAGTGTGAGAAGCGAAACCTGGGGGATATATTCACAAGTCTGACCAAAATCAGAGAGCTGAACCAAAATGTTTTCCAGTGACCTGTTAAGTGATTGCAGATTAGTATTTCTGGTCTTGGCTGCTTTGTGATTATATGCCTTCAGGCACGTGACTGGAGCAAAGGGTTTGAGTGCTTTGCTCTCAGGTTGTTTGTATTTAGAGGCCGTGCAGCCAAGTGTACATAATTTAAGAGCACAAGTGTATTTTAATCTTTCTCTGCTTTTTTTTTTCTAGGAATAAAGAGAGTGGAAAAGGGCATTCGGGGGCATTTTTCATTCACTCATCAGTCAACTCTTATATTCTTATTCATAAAGTCTGTCATACCTCGTTCTGTTTTCTTGTTTAGCCAAAGAAAAAAGAGGAAGAAAGAATATCCTAAGTACAGGATCATATAGCAATAGAAATTGTATTTCTGCAGGACTGACAGATGGATGAAAGAGCATAGTTCCCTGTGAAAGAGCATTCCCAGACTATGAGCAAGAAATGAGAGGTCCAGTCTACCCCAGAGGAAACTCATTAACAGGAGCCAGAGGCCTCATCTCCCCACGTCCCTCCACTACCTATCACTGCCCAGTGTTCCAGTATCTCACACTATCTCCTGTGGGAAGATAATGCAGCTCAGACAATGTATCTCAGGACTACCACTATAAAAAAAACCCAAAACAAAACACACACAAAAACAGAAGCAGCTGTTCACAGTCATTTATCCTATATGCAGCCCAGGTGCCTAGCCACACTGTCTCTTTATCATCAGTGTCATCACTTACTCTCAAGGACATCCCAACAAATGAACGCAAACATTCGGTATCATCTCAGTGCAGATGGACTAATAAGAGATAGTCAGGGCTTTGAGGGCGGAAAACAAACACAAAAGAAAGGAGGGAAAGGCAGAACACTAGAAAGTGGGAGAAGCCAAAACAAAACTGTAAGCACTTCTATTACTGGCATGAGCTGGGAGTGAGGGCTTTCCACACTGATTTGGTATGTCAAAGGCGCACATCATTTGTTAAGGGATGAGCTGACACATTATTACATTGCTGCAATAAGATTGCAAAGGTCGTAAGACTGGAAATATAATAATATAATTGACAAAAATCTTACAACATGAAATATATTGCATATGGTGCTGGCAAGTTTTAGAGATGACTGGTTCTTATTTCAGTGATTAAAAACACTGATTTTTATTTTTTTATTTTTAAATTGATTGATGTTCAGTTCCTGTTAATGAACTTCACCACTTGTTATGTATGTAGCCCAATAAAGGTCCGCTGGGAAAGGGAAGGGATTATGCATCTGAACTGCTGTAAGGCATTTAATGTGGAACAGATGGGTAAAGTGCTTAGTTTGCATTAACAGCAAACTGCTTTAACAGCAAATGAACACCATAAACAGGAGCAGATTAGAAAATTATGTTTTTTTAAACTAAGATGACAAAACTGGGAGAATTACAAATAAAGGACTGTCAGATAAAAGGCGTAGTTTTACAGCACACCTGCAAACATTTCATTCATTTGAGTATTGTGGTAATGTCCTTTTAGATGGTAAATGTATATAAAAGTATATTGCATATATACTGCATATATTGCAGTGCAAACAACAACAACAACATAAACAAAACAGTACATCAGTATTTTGATTAATAAGAGGGCGTACTTCATTTTACATAGCCTTGAACTCACAACTGGGTCCAGTAATTCTAGCCTCAGAGTCATACGTCAAGTGATTAAGACAGTTGCTGTCTGTCACACACTGGTTATTTAAGACCATTTTATGCACAGTGCAGTTTATCTGATGTCAGTAGCCACTGAATATATATCGATGTGGTCAGGCAAGGAAAAACATGACCAAGGCTTTAATTGACAGGACAAGGCCAAACAATAAACGATAGAATTTCACACTATGCTATTCTGCTGGGTAAGACAAAACCTTAATGCTAAACTGTCAAACACACACTTCCTTCAGCTGCCCACTGACGGTGTTGGGTTAGCTAATGGTGCCCGGGAGCAGTACATCTCAGTGTGTCAGATTTACTGCACTGGTCTGCACTGGTCTGGCCGAGGAAAATGAAATTCTGGGAATGTTATAGGTGTTGTGGTGAAGTGGAAAGACATTAGAGGAGAAGCGAGTGTGGAGAAATGACCAAAATTTGCATTTTTAGTTTTTATTTTTTGCCATAATGTTGATGAAGCAGATGCTTAAAACCAAGATCTGAGCTCTAATCAGAACCAAGAGGTAGTTTCACCTGTTAGATTTTTTAATGCGCACACTTTCCAAACTGATTGGAGTCTGATGTTGAAAGGCTACCCCAGTTCTTGGCTTTAGGTTCTCAAGGCTGTAACCTGAGAGATAAATCCTTATTCTTGTACTTTGATCATCCACTGGCTAACTGTATTCCACATGAATAAACAGATTTACATCAGTGATCAGTGAAGGTATAAAGAAAGTTGTTGCATTCCACTTACCGACAGATAACAAACTGATTGGGCTTAAAGTCCTGATATAAAGGGAGTGAGGGGGAGAGAAAGTGGTTGACAAAATGCAGATTAAACATGTGATTCACTGGAGCTTAGTGACCTCAAAGTAGAAATGATGATGTTCAAATGAAGAACTTTTTGCAAGATGAATCACACAACACACAATAGAAGATGCCTCAGCAAAAAAAATATTCTTTAAACGAAGCAGGTGCACTGAATCTGCCACTAAACTAACAGATAAAGGATGTAACGATCCAGCGCTGTCAGCTGTATCTCTAGCCTCTGGGTGTGATGATGTCACAAGCAGCAAACGCAGATTCACTAACACGGGGCTGGAATCGAATTCCTTGCAGGTCAGAGAATCCAAGCATACAATACTTAAAGAAATCTCTGCTCTATCTAACTGGCATATTAGCAATAACTTACCACCTGCACTGTAATATGTCTGCCTCAGAATGAACAGGACCACAGAGAACAGTAAAGAATGTGTTGCATATATGCACATAATCCACTCATACCAACTTAATAACACACTTGCCTCTCTGCCAAGTTTGGAAAATGTGCCACACACAGACACTCTGTTCATTTCGATGTTAATTTCCTCTCTGTCTATGCATGTCACGCGGGACAAAAATGTTGCACCTGTAAGCAGATAATGTGCCTAAATGTCTTGGCTCTGTTTAGGCTGGAAGAAACATGAGAGGCCCACTGTTCAAACGTCTCTGTGAATATATAAATATGGACTTGTTCCTAAGGTTAGACAGATACGTTCTCTTCCTTTCAGAAAGTCATAATATTATTTCAGTGTGTAGTTTCTATGGAGGTTTCAGTCACCCATATTCCATTATTGGGTCTATCCGAAGAGGAATTATTACATCTTCAGTGTGTTCACCAATTAAATTGCCTTTTTGTTTCGGTACCCATTTCCTCCTCAGTGTGAAATATAGTGGAGTGCAATGCACTGTAAAGCATAATGATGTGGGGTAAAATGGGGATTTACTCAGTCAAGTGTTTGCTGTGCAGCTTTCTCTACCCTGAATGGAAAATGTAGTCAGTGTAATAACACATTGAATGGCCACAACATTAAAACCACCAATGCAAAGTACACATTCATCTGGATGTTACTTTGAGGCGTTTCATCAATCTAAAAGCTGTTACAGACCTAGCACACCCCGCCACGGTAATGACACTCCCCAGAGGCAGTGGTCTCAGCAAGAGAATGCAGCTTGTGAAACAGCAAAAAAGGCTCAAGAAGGGAAACGAGAAACACCCAGGCTTGACCCATCCTCCAAACTCCACAGATCCCAATCTGATCAAGCATCCATGGGATGCGTCCTAACAAGCCTAATCCACAGAGGCCCCAATGCAAAGCATCTGCTGCCAGTGTCTGTCTAATTTCTGCATCGGTGCATTCAATTCAGTGGATGAGACTTTTCTTATATAATTGAAAAAGTGTTTTAAAGAAAAAAAATCCTTAGCTGAATGTGACCAAAACAAGCTCATATGTAAATACCTCTGAAAGAGTGCCGGGACACAACACACAATAAGCATGAAACAGTTATACCGCCTTATATTTTTTGAATCTATGGATATTATCCCCGTCTACAGCTTAACTGCATCAAAGCTGTATCAAATCACTGTAAACCAGATTACTGGGTAGAAGTTGCTTTACTTAAACAATCCAAACACAAGTGTAATTTCAATAATCTGGTCAATCTCAAGGATACAGAAGTCAGCATCAGCCCATGACGTCTGACGGTAAGCATCACGCCAAACAGCAGCTGTAGGAACTGACAGGAGGAGGAACAGGAAAGAAACAAGCGAGGAGGAAGGAAGAAAGACAGAATAGCAGAGGAAAAGGAGGACAAAGGCAATCAGTGCTAGTTCCACACTGGCTTGACAAACAGAGACAGAGTTGTGAGTTTTTTTATGAGGGGTTAGACAGATGTTAGTTCTTACTGCTGAGGTTTTCACTGTCTCCCTTTCAGTGTTTACAGCTGAAGGCTTTCCGGTGATGGTATTGTGTCGTCTCAATACTGCGTTTCTTTCTGTTATTGCTGTAACCTCAGTATAATCAATAACAGACAAAAGGTACAGGAAGCTAGCATCCATCCAGCGCTATGTTTTTTTGTTTTGTTTTTTTAAATACATGCACAAGTGCCCCCGCCCACAGAAACATATTTGAAACTAAGAAAAGCACAATGTACATTAACACCACCTATTGATCAATTTGAGCCTTTAGCCAATGAAAATGTCTTACAGATGGAGTGAAAGAAATGCAGAAAAATACATAACAAACCTTCAAAATCTGAAATAATTCCCTCCAAGTGTGGGTTGACTCCAGAATCAGACATTTTTTCAGGCAGAAACCTTTTCTTTCAACTTCTAAAGAAAGTTTGTTGCTTTTGAACAAACTCAAAAATAGAATCAGTGTGAAACAAGTCGGAGCCCACAAGTTTCTCTTAAAGTATCAGCTGTTTCTCTCTGACTTCCCACCAACTTCTCTATGTTGCTGCATTCAGACTTCAGAGAGAGAGAGAAAAGGCAAGCCTCCTCCCTTCTCCTCCTCCCTGTAGTTACACACCCACCCTTCTCCCAAATGTCCTGTGTACGTGTGTTTCCCCTGCCCCCCACACACTCATACATGCACACTCATGTAGACAACAGACGTCACTCTGAGACCCTTTCCAACCAACCAACCAACCTGAGGTGTGATTTCCTCAGTCAGCCTCTGAACAGCTCTGAGAGCCGAAGTGGACAGCATGTCAAAAACCAAATTAAACTCAGATCAGACATCTTTGTTACAACTGTGGCTGTTATGATCACCTTCATAAAGAATACCTTCATTCTGGCACAGCTAGAGCGGGACTACAGTTAAAGTGAGCCTTTGAGGTTTCAGTTTTGGGTAAACAACCTCTAAAACTGGCTGACATGTTAATTAGAGTGCAGTCACTTCAGGAGTAGCTGCTTTCCTGTGACACGAAAACCTGAGAGACTTCCTGGAGAAAGTTGACATTAGGGATATACAATGGCGCCTCAGGGCAATCAGCAAGTGATTTGTGCACCAGCCCGCCTTGTGTGACTGTGTTATCAGGAGAAACATGGGAATTCAAGCTCCGTGGACACAGGTAATATAGCACTACTGCACTTCTGCTGGCAGTGGCACTGATGAAAAGCCTGCTTTTTGATGTGGTAGATATGGTTACATTGCTCGTCCTTGAGGCTGCTCTAACCAATTTGGTGACTGATCTTTGTAGCGATAGAGAAATCGTGTTGAAAAGGTGCTGACAAAACAACCCAAAGTGGTGAAATATCAAAGTTAGCCATGCGTTTACTTAACCACTTCCACTGTCTCCCTGTGGGACGTCCTACTGGATTTCTTATGCGGGAATCTACTGCGGAGTCAATGCAGCAGTGATGCTATCACGATAATTGATGATTGGTCATGAGTGAGCAGCTTATCACAACTTCCTGTTTGGAGACAGGAATGACTGCAAATGAGAATTGTGGCAAATACACTCTGATCCTGGGTTAGTTTTACAGTTTCCACACTAATGGTAGCGGTCATAAGCATTAATGTAGCAGATGATTCCCGACTGGCATTGAAGGGAAACCCAAAACTAAAGAATAAACCACAGGAAGCTGGTATTTCCTACTTCAGTGTCACACATTAGGTATCACAAATTAAATGGCGTCTTTCACCACAAGAATGGACAAAGAGGCTTAAGTGTTGCGTGGCACATTTACAGCTTTTAAGAAGCATTCGCGGAATCCTATCTGAATGAAAAGCTTCATTTTAAGGTGCACTGGGTGCCAAGCCCACCCAGTGGCCCCTAACCCTAACACCCGAGAGGTCAACAGTAACACAGAATAACACTGTGTGTTTGTGGTGCAGTGTCATTACTTCATACAACTGCTGTGAAGGTGTCTCAGGACAAAAAACAGAGCACAGCACATGCAGTGTATTCCAAATCCAATAGTAAAATATTAACATTTATTTTCACGTGTTGAGCTTTAAGTCCACCTTAATAAAGGACAGAGCAAAGTAATGATTAAGCTGTGTGTTCAGGTCTTTATAGTGTATATTAGTGTGTGTGTGTGTGTGTGTGTGTGTGTGGGCTCTCTCTGTATGCTGACTGTAGATTTTGTGCTGCACTGTGGACAATATGCAACATGATTCTGTAGCAGTTGCACTAAAGGACACACGGCTTGTGAAACACACACCTCATTTAAGCTTGTGTGTATTTATCCAAACATGGATACACAATCCAGGCAGGGCAACAGCATGAGCTCAAAAATCCAGAGTGACATCTGGAGTGACAAATCTGTGAGTAACATTACATGAAAATGTGCCTTTGTGTAAACTGACTGTAACTGCAGGCGCAGGTTTGTTTGTGAGTGTCTGCGGGTCCGTGTCCCTGAAAGAGCTCTGTAATAAACCGAGCCCGAATCATTCAGCGTCCTGTCTCTTTGGCAGTGAAAGACACCAGAACTGTTTGCTTTGTGTCTTTTACCTGTGCGCGAGTGTTCAACCCTTTAAGCAATGCGTTATTCCCAGAGCAGTTTAATGTTTTCACGAGCGGGGTTTGAATGGGATTTAATGATTCACGCTGAGATCACCTTGATGGGATTTTCCAGAGACATTGCATTTAATTGCACATTTATATTATAATCAATGCCTCAAAGAACACAAATACAATTTTTACTTTGAAGTGTTGGAGATGTAGAGCATTTCTAACATAGCAAAATCACAGATACTCTTAGGAAAAAGACATAATTTAATCACTTTGTTTTCTATATAGATTTGACATTAGGCCTGGATCAAAGTTGCACATTTTGCAGTCACCTAGGGTAGCACTGGCACATAAGGCCTTGCTTTAACTATGACTGTTCACTGGAAAAACTAGTGAGAACATAAAATGATTCATGTTGTCTCCATCGTAGTAAGATAAATTGGCTTAAAATTTGCGTGGACAATTTATAGTGGCAGGAGGCTGTCGTGGTCTGCAGACTTGGATGCTAGTCCCTGTGTAAGTAATTGGCCTCCTAAGTTTTTGGGTGAGACATACATTATGAGGGATGAAAAGCAAGCCTGAGTATTTTGTCCATGAAATGTTCCCACAAGTTCCCCATACACAGCTATCGCTTTGTTCATATTTTGACACTTTACCACTATTGTACAGTTGTTCGCACCCGAATGAACTTTTCAGAGGAGTTTGTTTATCTCTGTTTTCTCACCCTTATAATAACCCATGTTTCCATCATGTTGAATAACATCACCTGTCAGAAATCCTCTCTCAGGAGGAGTGAAGGTGGGGCTTCCCTATCAGTTTCCTTTACTCTATGCACTGTTTTCATGGCTCCCTCATTTATCATTACTAAGTAATAATAAAAGAAACAATATGAGGTGAGATACTGGGAGAGCAGCGGGAGGAGAACTGCGAGGCGTTCACTCGTAGAGGATGTCCTGTACACCTTTTTTATGGAACATGGTGAGCTGAGTGATTTCCTTGATTTCCTTCAACTCTGGGTTCATGTGTATTTGTGGATGTGGGTGAGGTTATGTGCACGTGTCTTTTAGGGTGAGGGTATACAGCTCTCAGAGTGGATACACCACAACAGCACTTCTACAACCCCATATGCATGTGCTAAAAGAGTGAACAGTTAATTAAAGACAGAAGTTGCAGACTGTGTGCTCAGATTCATCTGAAGGCTAAAATTAAAAAATAATGCTAAACGTTGCGTGCTGATGTTTACGAATATAAATAGCCACAAACATAATTAGACATCTAAGATGCATTTTTAGAATATAATAACTTCGAGGAGAAAAGCAAACATCGTATTCACATAAACCAAAAAGTTGCAAACAAAGTGGACTGCATTTTTAATGATAGATACAGTCTTTTGAAAACAGAGGGAAAAAGCACATCCTATGATTCAGTAGCCTGTAGAAGCTCGTTTAGCAGATATAAGTTGAAGTAATCCTTTTCTGTACAACTTTATCAATCTCTTACATCATTGTGGAAGAACTCTGGCCCGCTCTTCTTTACAGTGTTCCTTCAGTTCATTGAAGTTTCAAGTATTTATTTATGCACAGCTCTCTTCAGGTCCCACCACAGCATTTCTATCACGCTGATGTCTGGAATTTGACAGGGCCATAGCAACACCTCAATTTTTCAATACTTTTTCAGCCATTCTGTTGTAGATTTGTGCTTGGGATCATTGGCCTGTTGTATGACCCAAGCTTTATCTGTCGGACCGATGTGGTCTTATGGTCAACTCACTGACTGTAAGGCACCCTGATCCCGTGGCTGCAAAACAAGCTCAAATCATCGCTCTTCCACCACTGTGCTTGACAATTGGTATGAGGTGTTTGTGCTGATATGCTATGTTTGGTTTTTACCAAACATGGGGCTGTGCACTGTGGCCAGACATCTCCACTTCTCAGAAGAACACAAGTAGTGTGGTTTGTTCAGTAGCAACTTTCCAAACCCCAAGCTGTGCTTTCCTGATCTTCTTAGTGAAAAGAGGCTTTCTCCTGGGAACCCTTCCAAACAAGTCATACTTGTTCGGTCTTTTTCTAACTGTACTGTCATGAACTTTAACATTTAACATGCTAACTGAGGCCTGCAGAGTCTAAGATGCAGCTTGGACTCTACTGAGCATTGCACAGTCTGAGCTTTGGATGAATTTGCTGGGTCATCACTGTGTTAACAAAACCTGACCAGACTAACTTTGTGTTTAGAGTTTATATAATGCATCATACTAAGACGTGTCGAGACAAGAACTTGATGAAACTTCTTGATCTTAACAAATGTGAGGAGATGTTTATTTGCCTTATTTCCCAAAGGAAGTGTATCAACTTGTCTTTTTAAAACTATCAAAGAGGGCTTTAACCGTCCTATTTAATATCCTTTTTACATCTACTGAATTATTGTCATTTGATTCTAAACAGGCCACAAAATACTGCAATTAATGTAATCGCAACAGTCATGATGGCTATTTCCTTCCAGTTTAAATGCTAACACATAAAGCAACTTGACACATCTCTTATGTCAAGTCGTAGGCTTTGATTTATTTTCCTTTAGTTGTATTTTCAAAGTAATTCTAACAAGTCAATGTGTTCACCATACAGGACAGCCATGGTAGATGACATCTCATGTTGAACATATTACTTCAATCCCAAACAGATGAAGAAAAGGAACAAGATGGTTGTGTTACAAATGCACACAAGAATTATTTTTGCACTTTTAAGCAATCACAGTCTTAGCTCTTACCATTTACAAAACAGAGGCTGAGAGGATCAGCGATGGGTGGTGTAAGGGCTGGGGCAGCTGTCAAGACAACAGGTCCAAACTAAACCATACAGCACAGACGGAAAACCAGGAAACAGCCATGCAAGACTTCCTTAAATAAGAGGAAGTCTTGCATGGACCAGGGTGAAGTCATATCTAACTACAATGCTTTCTTGTTGGCAAAACAATGCTCTGTCACATATCTCGAAAACACCACCCGTGACCGCCTCCCAGTTATTGTGACAGTCTTTACTAAATTCATCAACCTCCATAAGAATCACTTCAGCTGTAAAATATGAATCATCCACAAGGGAAATTTCACAAACTGAGAGAAATGGTGACTACAGTGCAGGAGATAAAATGACACTGCAACAGTGCCATCAAGTGGAAACAAAGATAGGTGTGCCATGTGTGTCTATGCATAATGCCACTCACTGAGCTCAAACACCTGATTTAAAGAGACTGTTGCTCATCTTGATGCCAGGATTTAATTATTTAAAAAAAGCTCAATAAGTCAGATTAGAGATTTAGCAAATCTATACATTTAAAAAGAGTATAGAATAGAAGAGAACTAAGTAGCAGCAGATGCAAGAAAGTTGAAAGAGTTTTCTTTCCAGAGCTAAATCGTATTAGCAGGAATATTAGCTCTGCTTCCTATCCCCCTCAATTTAAAATAAACTGCATGTGCCAGCTAGAACTAATCTGACAACTAGGCTGTGCAGCTTAAAATGCTGTGATGACAGCAAGGAGACTCAGCTCTGTCTATCTACTGATGGGCTGTGTATGTGGATCAACTGTACCCAAAGCTGGTAGCTTCAGTTCAGCAGCAACTGGAAGATTTCTCTTTCTGGGAAGTCATATTTGACAGCTCATCACATGAGATTTACTCACTGGCTCTTTGTGTGCGAGAGCTGATAGAAATAGTCTGAGCACTTTACAGCCTACTGTACCTGTGGCTGTGCGTTCAATCAATGATAAACAAAGAAGAAAAGTTGAAGGTTTGTAGCTCATGCAACATCTATGAGACGTAGATCAGAAGGTTAAAGTTGACCTGTAGACGGACGCGCACACACAAACACACACAGACACACACAGACACACAAACACACACAGACACAGGGCAGCGGCTCCCACCGCAACAGATCAAGCAATGCAAACGCAAGTGGGGTGGCTATAGCTGAATGCTGCCGTACTGCTAAGAAGCTGCTTCCATCTGAAGTCTAACCAAAAGAAAAGAAGCTACGCTGAACAAAACGTTGAACTTACCAGCTATTCTGTCTCGCTCCATAACTCAATGGCTACCTCAGATAGCCACATGCAACCCTCTCGCTTTTCTCTCCTCTCTTTCCTTCCCTCTCTTTTTTCTGCTTGAAGACTTCCCCTTTCTCCTGACTTAGTCACCCTGTCCCCCTCTTCCAACCCTCCCTCTCTCCTCCCTCCTCTTCCTCCCTCCGTCTCCCTTGCTCTTACTTCCTCCAAGTTTTAATGTCTTCAGTCTGTCAGAATAACAAGTGAACAGAACAGACAACCACAGCCATGTGCGAGTCATATGGAGTCCCTCTTTCTTGCTTTCTTTTCTTTCTCTCTTTCTTGATTTTCTCTCCTACACACATATTTCACAGACTTTTATCATAAGCGGACACTTTTTCACTGTCGCCTTTTTTCTCCCTCCACTTTTCTTTTTCCAGTGTTTTATATTATCCCCATGATACCGAAATGAGTCCTCCTTTCTCTTTATCTCGCCTGCTCCCGTGACACTGAGGCTGTATTATCTCTTTCAAATAGAACTTCAGCCCACTTGGCCATAGGTCCTCATGTGAAAATAAACTCGCTTATTTCAAGAGAAATACTCTTAACAGTCCACAAGGACTCCCTGAACTACTCCAAGAACACACACTACATGTTTCCATGTCATCATTGCTATACTAATTATGCTATCAGGATATACAAACCCTACATTCACCAAGGCCAACATTTCAAACCACAGATGAGTCTCTAAGTGGATTAAAGAGATTTCTCATCCAACCTAATCTAAAAACACTTCAGTCCTGGCACTCATGAATGAGGAGCCTCTCAATGAGGCTTCTTTGCAACTTGCTAATAATCGTCATTACAAGATCTCCACCAACAAGCTTGTTGACCTCTGTGTCTGTGTCTTTCAGCTCAGCATTTAGGAAATGACAACATTTTTCACAGTCTGAAAGCATAATTGTTCTGTGAAACCAAAACCAGATTTAGCAGCAGAAATCACTGGTGCTCCAGAGCAGCATGCACACATACTTCACACATCATGCCTGACCCTCTGCTTGCTGCTCAACAAGGTCAAGGGCCACTTAGGGAGCTGCTCTCTTGGCAAAACAAACTCATACGCATCCATCTTTGTTTTTGTGTCTGGGAAAGAATGAGGAGTAATAGACTAACATGCAACGACTCACTTCCTCTTTCTTAGAAGGAACATCCCTTCTTTAAATTGCAAAGCTAACGTCAGCAGAAAGCATAAACCTAAAACAGTCTTTGTATCACCCACAAAAAAATACATGAAAACAAGCGGATAGACAACATCTCTCTTTATTCAGACCTTGGACAAAGTGGTCAAATAACCTGTAAGGATTACTGTCCAAAAGTCTTGAGCCGCTCTTCTTCTCTTTATATTTTGTTAGGAAAATGGGAAATACGTGCAGCGATTTACTGAAACATGTGCAAACATAATGGAAAGTATGCAAGGCAAAGAGAGAGTTTATACAATTGTAATGAGCTTGAAATTCAATATTTGGTATGACCACCTCCATTCTTCAAACACAGCCTGAACTCTCTTAGACAGGATTTGTTGTAATTTCTTTAAACAGTCTCAAGGAATAGTTCTTCGGGCTTCTTGAAGGGCATTCAGAGCTCTTCTTTGGATGTTGGCTGCCTTTTGCTCTGTACTTTGTCAAGATGATCGTACACTGCCACGACGATGTTGAGCTCTTGGGTCTTGGAACACAAGTTCACGACTGAAAGAGTTCCATTGTGTGTTTTTCTATTCAGGTATGTATTCACTGCATTGGCAGTGAGTTTGGGATCACTGTAATGCTAACAAATGAAGCTGCTTTCAGTCCCAAGCTTTCCTGATGGTACTGCATGGTAGATCCAAATGTTTTCAGTCCATCAATTTTGACAAGATCTCAACGCAGAACCCAAACCATGACAGAGCCTTCACCATGTTTACTTCTGGACAGTCACCCTCATTTCTGATGAGTCAGATATATTTCTCAGGTCCTGCCAGGTCATTACAACAAATATAACAAATAACAATATAGCAAGAAACAAAAGAAGTACAGTGACAATCAGTATAGTAAGAAAGTGCCTAAAGATGTAATTAAAATGGGTTATGCATAAATATAACACCGGTTCATCTCTTGAGTTAGATGCCTTTTTATGCTTAGATGATTTTTAGGTGAGCGTTAAGTGGCTGAACTAACAAAACACATTAAAATGGTCAAAGAATGGACTGAAAGTGAGTGAAAAAGCAGCCAATGTCCAAAGAAAAACATTCATAAAACCTTGAGAATTATTGCAGAAGACAACTTTTAAAAAAATTACAGCCAGGTCTGGCTCCTTTTGTCTGGCGCCGTTGCACAGTACTGTATTTCCTGTAATGATGAGAAGATTCTATTTGGAGTGCACTTTTACCAGAGCACTTTCATCTTCAGTCTTTTGTAACCAAATGTTTGTTTTGCTTTGTCTGTGTTTCAAATTTCAGGGCTAGTAAGGGAAAGATTATTCCCATTATTTCACATTTTTCAACACGCTTTTCCACATGAAATGAACACAAATGGTAGAGGGGTGGATCATCCTGACTAAAACAGGAAGCGCCACTAACATACAAAAAAATACACAGCTTCCACTCTTCTGTAGTCCCGGGGGCCATCATTTGACATCTGCAAAAGGGAAGTGAGGAGAAGCAGAGCAGAAGAAACAGATTAGGGATATTCAAGTGTAGGTGCGATGTGAGGATTTAAGTAGCTTTAGCTCCAGGGAGGCTCTGTGGCTAATTGCAATAATTAGAGTTTTAATAATACCTAGAATAAAAACAATCATTTTATATATCATTAACAAGGTTAATAAAACAAAATAACTATTTTAAAAATAAAAACACATGGATTATAGCGCACAAAGGGCTTTAAATACAAACACCTGACCGAAGATTCTGGTAAAATCTTATGTCTCATAAGTTGGTTGTAATTAAGATTTCCATTTATATTTCTAAACATCCATATGCATTTATAAATTGCAATGTTTTTACCTTGGAAAGTCTGCCTCAGATCAGCCATTTTTTCAAGGGCTGAGAACAATTACCGCAGCTCTGAATTCCACCCGTCTGGTGAGTTTAGATGATGATAAAATTCTGATGGAGGAGACCTTTTAAACCCCAAATCGGAATAAAAACACAGACAAATTGTGAGTGAGCGTCCTGGCGTTGAATCCATATGGCAAGCAGGAAGTCGATGTTGTGACAAAAGTGTGCGTTTAAAAATAGAGATATGTCTGTTTTGGCCACTGGCTCTTTCTGCCCCACGATGATTTTCCAGACTTACAAAGCTGCAGTTAATCACAAGGTCAGAACCCCCCCCCCCGCGCCGCCCCACACACACACACACACACACCAAACACACAACATGTGCTTGTGCATTTGTTGACTCACTCACATATAACACAACAGAAATGTAGTTTTTGATGCTGCAAAATGTGTTAAAATGCCACGTTTGACATTAAGAGCTACTTTTGTTTTCTTTTATTTTTGGATGGAGACAAGTTATGCTCCAGAATCATGTTTCTTGCACTCTCTCCCTGTTATATATGTCTCACTCTTCTTCTCTGATTTGTGTGTGCAGGTATCTATTAGTACACAGGAATGTGCACATTTACATGGAAACATCCTTTAAATGGCGCCGATGATGTGGATGCAGGAGCTAGGGTTAGTAAAGATTATTATAACTTAAGGATAAATAGACATTCCATGACTTAGTTTACTTATTTAATATGAAAGTGAAAACAAAGATAAAAAAAAACCCAAAATAACATTTTAGATATTTTATCATTTTATTTATGAGTTTAATTACCATTTCTTTTCCTAATTATCTCACATAACCTAGTTTGGGGAAGTGTTGCTGGAAGATTACTCGCAGCAGTGCTTTGGATCTTTATTTAAAGTGACACTGACCTTTCAGCTTTATTTATTTAAATGTTCTTTTTCTGCTTGAATGTAAATTACAAGTTTAAAGAGGGACATTATTAGCTTCAAACAGCTCATAAAAAGGGGTTTAACTGTGTTAGTTTTGAGAGAATTCATGTTCCCAGTGAATAAACATGACATTTATGGCCTCGTTTCTCTTGCATATGCCTTCTGTTTAACTATACATAGTAAACTGGCCTTGGTCCTAGAAAGAATCTCTTTTGTATAGCAAAACCCAAACATTTTAGATGTATGTGACAGACCAAAAGACTTTATTTTGGGTGCTGCAAAACAAAATTTGTGCGTAGTTTATGGGAAATTTGTTTCTTTGAGCTTGTAAAAGACATAAATCAGACAGTTTGGGAGACAGACAGAGGCCTCCCTCATTCATACCTTTCAACACCTCTCCATCACCTGCTGGAGAGATAACCTCCTATCACACACACACACACACACACACACACACACACACACACACACACACACACACACACACACACACACACACACACACACACACAATCAGCCTCTATTATCTGTATGTGCCTCTGTTATGAATTTAAGTCATTTCATTGACATAAATACACAAACACTATATTCAGCATGTAGCCTACAATTTCACCCAATAAGGCAGATGGTCATGAGACAGAAAGGCACGTGCGCTCGTTCACTCATGTGCGACAAGCTCAACCCCCACCCACCCTGTCCAGATGAACGCAAGGTTATCACACATTGACTAAGAGTGGATGGAGAGCCTTGGGGTGCACATTAATGTAAGCCGTCACTGCATAGCCCGACCTATGGGCAAAACGTGACTCAAACATGCTAAATTTAGTTATATAACAGTCGGGCAAAAAAGCTCACCAGCATGTAAGCCAACACTAAAGGGATGCCTGCAGGGCAGCGGTGCACAATGAAGGAGAAAGAAACAGCGAGTAGAAGATAAAAGATGAAATGAGAAGAGGAGGAGCGAGCATGGGAAGCGGTGAAAGAGGCAAATTGAGGGGAAAGAGAGGAGAAAAGGTGAGAGCTGAAAGCTTCTTGTGTCTTCAGGAGTGAAAAACACCTTTTAGATGGATCTACACTCAGACTGCACACTCTACAGACAAAACTAAACTTGGCAAATTAAAACTGATTTGTAGTTGAGTGTTTATTTTCAGGTAGTTATACAGCCGCTGCAATGCAAGAGTTGTAAAAAGAAAATCTACAAACATTGTGCTTTCATGGGAAGATATTTTTACTGGGAGATGGGGGAGAACAGTTTAAAATGAAATGAATGATGGTTGGATTTCATTTGGCTGCTTGACTTTCAGGGTCTTGGCATTGTGCGCGGTTGGTCAGTGTAACAATGGCATGGTTAACAGGGACAGAACAAGAAAGCCATTATGAATGTTCCTGCTGACACTTGTGCTACAAACTAAAGTGAATTATTACCTTTAGATGTCACATATTTACTTTACATGTGATGATTATTAAAAGGCCAAATTATCCTATTTACATTGTTAATTTACTTGTGAGAGTGATGATGTTCGCACGGACGAGCCTTCCAGGGGAGATTGGCTTCTGATTGGCTAACTGAGTCTGTCTTGAACTTGTTTGGTGTCTTTAGAGTCATGTAGGAGAAAACAAACTCAGCCCACAATAACCAGTCATCATGTTTGTGATCTTCATGTGACCATGAATTCTGCTACATTTAAGAGAAAGTGCACTTTAGCCAGAGCAAACTTTATAAGTATGGATTCCAGGTTAAAGAAATAAATCTCTGCTGTTACACCTCATTTACACGTAAGAATAAATCTGGCTTCAAGTAAACAGACAAGCACCTGTCAAAACACAGGCAGACATACAGAAACACATTGCAATTTATGCTGCGCATTCACGCTGCAGTGCAAACACATATATTCATATGTAATAACAGAGACAGTGACATGCCTAACTGCACACACATACACACACACACGTGCACAGCTCGCTCAAATCCTCTCTTTTCTCCAAATGTTCAGTATTCAAGAATCCCATCTGCACTCAGGAGATGGTGGAGAGCTAAAAAAAACAGTAATAACAAAAAGTGATGTGGTGCTGTTAGCCACAGTCTGATGACCTCACCACAGAGCTACGCAGCACTCATCTTCCCCCTGCTGCATGTGCACCACACACATACACAGTGAGACACACACACAGAGAGAGAGAAAGGCACTGTCCTCCTCATTTACGTCCCCTGCTGCTTCTGCTGCTCCAGCCTACACACACAACCTGGGGCATGTACAGGGAAGACACAACACTTCACATCACTCATCTACACTAGCCAAATTTAGAACTGGGCCCATGTGCTCACACAAACCTCGGGAAATGCATTTTTGTAAACAGAAAAGAACTCCGACGCTACAGTACTGAACTAAAAATAACAATCCACCTTCTAAGTCACTAAATCACAAAAAGCCCAGGAGCTATTCAGACACTTTTAGACCGTGAGAGCTCATCGTTACAGCAATCTGGGAATTAGAAAAAGAAAGAACGAGAGAAGATCTTATCCCAGGTTTTTAGATCGTAGACTCCCGGCCAACTTATAAGAAATCAGCCACGAGAAACTGTAAACCACCTTTTTAAAACATGCAAGTCACAATGTTTAGAGCTCCTGTGGGTAAAGAACAAAATTTGAGTTTATTTTGTGGTAATAATCCAATCATGATGGAGTCGTTACATGTTTTTATGCATGCTTTTCATCATATTAAAAAAACGCAAGAAGAATAAACAGGTCATAATTGACTTGGATGTAAATTAATTTAACACAACAAATATGACCTAAAGTGATAAAAACAAATAAATCTCAGATGTGTTACTGATATGAGAACCACTATGGCTAGCCACATGGCCTGCACTCTTGTGAGTGTGCACAGCTCTGTGTGTTAAATTGGGAGTTTAAGATGGTTCCGCTTTTTCAACAAGCTCCCACTGCTCATTGTGCGAACGACACAATCACAGAATGAACAGCAATGGAAACTATAGAAACAACACAAGAACAAACAGAAGAGAAACGGTGCAGTTCCCGATCTAATGACGATGCCGTAAGTCAGCAAAGTCGCTATTAATCATGTCGTATTGCTAAGTATTTCCTGTTATTTAAACCGCAACCCTCTGTATTGGTGAGATTATAGGAAGGAAAAGGCAACAGATTGACCTGAAAAGTGTTTGTAGATGCATTAGAGGCCACTGAAGGCAACAAAGTGGAACAGCCGTGGCATAAACCACTCACCGCCTGGAAGTAAGAGCAGCTTGCAGTCACACCAGCGGCACAGTGAGGCTGTGATTAAATATAGCAGTGCTGCAGGTATAATGTCTACCATGATCACCAGCTTACTGAAGCATGTTAGCGTGTTTATGAACCTGAACAGAACTTGTGGTGACGCTAAATACAAGTTCAAGGGGGTTCCAAGATTTAGTGGGATTCATCCCTTGAGTATCTCCGAGGTCTGTAAATAATTTCAAAGCAAGCCATCCAATATCTCAAGACAGTTAAGGCTCCGCCCGAGAAGATGTTTCACAGCTCATAATATTAGCAGTACAAAACACATAGCTGAAGTAATTACTGATGCTGACTCAGCAGCTGGTACATCCTTGTTGAGATGCACTCAAGCAATCCTCTGTGAGAACCAGAAAGTGAACCAATCCATGACACACACTTACGCAGAGTGAAACACGCTCACACAGTCCATCCAGCCAAATCCAGTTCACAGGAAAGCCCATTCCTTTAAGCTATAACTCACACAGGCTCCTCTCTCCCAGTTCTCTGACAATTTAAATCCCATTCTCAGGTCATTTGGACTGTCGGAGGCTGTAAAAGTGCTAGTAGTGCAGTCTGCATGTCTGTCCATCCCAGCATGGTTGTGGTAACACTGCTGGCTATTTCCTATTCACCATAAGGTAATCATTAGATGTGATAGTGGGCTGGCAGCAGTCTGCATAAAATGGGATATCCTAAAAGTTCTTGATCCCTTGCAGGAAATAAGGCGTCTGTTGCAGCAACTGATAAATATTTGGACACTAAGTAGATGCTGCAGACAGTAGCCGAAGCCGCTGTGCATCGTTATTAACCGTGCAGGACTTCTTGTTTTCTAAAAAGCTCATTTTGAGTTCTGATTATCACAGAAGCCAGAATAAAAACAGCCTGAAATACTGACGTCCCAAATCCATATGAGATTTGTTAGGCTCTAACAATAACAGTCTGTCAGCAATGCTACATTTGCTACAGTGTGTAATATACCTCATTGTGCATTATAAACTTACAGTCCACAGTGGTTAACTGCGCATTAGGTAAATGACTAAGGTAAGCTTAGACAGCACGGATGAGAGGAGCAAAGCTATGCGATTTGGCTGATTATCATAAGGCACAGAATCCTGCCACATAAGCCCCAGGCCTCCTGCTTTCACCTCCATCTCTACAAATTAGCCTGAACTGATGGAGGGATAATGCTGGAAAGAAAAAGGAGGGAGAAAGAGAGGAGAGTTCCTGTGGTTCCCTGTGGCTTCAGACCTCTGTAATCAGCATGCCAAGCTCCTGATGTCTAAATCCACAACTCGGATCCAGACAGCACATGCACATACTCATCACACACAGGCAAAGATACACATAGGCACATGCACACAGATGCACACAGAGCGAGTGCCTGACACATGAGCTCTGCGGTGTTCATGTGGAGATTGGCAAAGAAGTACGTCCCAAATAAATGCAAGAAGACAGAGTTTCAATTACATAAGCTGTGTGTTGCACAGATCCGAGGTTAAAGAGAATTCATTAACATTTTTCTGACTTTTCTAAAGAGATGAGAAAAAAAAAAAAGATTAGTGAGATTTTTAACAGACCCCAAGTCATGCTGGATTTTAGAGGCAGATACTGTTACAGTGCGACTTTTGGATAAGAGTGACTTCAGTTATTATTAAATTACTGTGACCCAGATATGAGTGGGCCAAAAAAAAATTCACAAGTGGTCTGCAGTGGGAGAAAGACGTAATGGAGTTGCTGTTTTTAAACACATTTAACAATCTGTGCTGGAATTTCATTTTATTTAAGTACATAATCACAACAGTCACAAATAATACCTATAATTGTAGTAATGGCAGCTACAGTAGCAAGAAGTGATACAAGATCTTCATGAGAATGACGATCTTGAGCAAATTATTATGTTATCATTTTCACATAATAAAGGTAGAATTTATTGTCCATCCGTTTTCCTCAGCTTACCCAATTGAGGGTCAAAGGCTAGCTGGAGCCTATTGTAGCTGTCATAGGGAAAGAAGTGGGGTACACTCTGGACAGGTTGTCAGTGTGTTGCAGGGCAATACAACATTAGACAGACAGTCATTCACAGCTGTGGCATACCATTAATCGGCCACACCAATTAGTTTAATCCAATGGATGCATTTAGACAATGGAAGGAAGCTAAAGTAACTCAATGGAAGCCATGCAGAGAAGCGAAGAAAATACAAACATCACACAGAAAAGCCTCAAATCAAATAAACTCAAGAAGATTAAAAACATAAAAACATGTGTAGGTTACCACGCCATAAAGCAGTGAACGCAACAAAATAAAACAAAAGAATGGGACCTATTGTGTAAGCCTGGGTGAATAAAAAGGTTTTGAGTCTGTTTTTAAATATATATCCACAGTTATAATTGATCTCAGGTCTGTAGGCAGCTTGTTCCAAAGACCAGGACCACAATAAATAAAAGCACCATTAAGCACCGGACTGGACTGTGAGCAGCTGCTTGTTGGCCAACTGCAACTGCATTCTGTTATTCTGCAGCTCAATAAGTGAGCTGACATGATTTCAACTTTATGTTCATGGAAACTGCATCTCAGTTTGATGTAAATAAAGATACTGGCCAAAAATGGATGATTGTAAGTGGTCACTGATCATCCTCCACAACTCATCATTCATGCCTTTCTGTCTTTTTACTTTGTGAAAGGGGTCAGGCTAATATTTTGACACGGATACCTTATATCATTGGAATTTTGTCTGATACCTCAGAGGAAACATTTTCTCACTGTAAAAAAAAATGTCCCTGTAAGACACTAATAATAACCATGTAACGGGACAGTGGATGCCCTCATTATGATCATCCCATGCTTTAACTAATGACATGTGCTTGTAACATCAGGTGTTTCTTTAATGAACATGCAGCAACATTTTTCATGACTGGCTGGCTGCTCATCATGATAAGCAGCAGTGACATGGCCTGTTTTCATCCTTATGTTATTCACGGGGGGTTTTGTTAAGCTGAAACGTCATCGTCCGCCTTCTCTATTTATAGCCAAACTCTGACACAGTGGCAAATGATGTCATACTTGCATGTGTGCGTCTGTGTCCATGCGCGTACACTTAAGCACAAGGGTATATGCAAGGGTATATCAGGTTATTCATCAGCAACTTTATTCAGATGTGACTTACAGATATTAACAGGGACGAAGTGAGATGTAAAACCTCAAGAGACGGAGCAAAATCAAATGACATTTTCTGCAGTAGGTGGGAACGCTTTAGGCTAATATCTGAAGGAAAAAGTCCAGACCTTTCAGTGAGTAAAACCTTGGCTGAGTAACTTCTATCTCAGAGCGCCACTAAGGGATAAAACTGAGCTTTTGTACATGGCAGTCATGAAAGAAGACTGATAAAAGCAGTCAAACGCTAAAGCAGGGGTTTTAAAGTGATAAGGATTATATGAACTGGAAAACTTGGCAGCCTGACTCTAAGGTAGTGAATTAAACAGACGCATACCGATGAATACCAAAGTCTCCAAAGGCGGCCTTATTATCACAGGGAGAAGTAGTGAATGCAGTCCAGGCCAATATGTGACTCAGACTGAAGGGAATCTAGCTTAGCTGTCACTAAAGAGCCATTGTTAGGAAGAAATAAAGAGCTGCATTGACTTCCCTCATCTGCTCTTTCTCTAGGGGACCTACTGGTGTGGTTTAGTGGGAGGCTGCATGATGTGGAATTTAAAGTGTGATGGATTTTTAAAGAAATCAGTTAGACTCAATAGTGCTAACTTCTGAGCAATATCTATAAGCTAAAGGGAGCGAGCAGCTAGCTAGTGGTACAATCACCATAACAGTGGGTAAAGACCGTGATGTTGAAAATCTATTGTTACCATGTGCAAGTGACATGTTTAGATTTCACGCTTTGCTTTTCCAAAGCATGAAATGGACACACATGCAGAAGCTGCATTACCAGCAGGGAGAGATAATATATTTAACACCAAGAGATCGCTAGTGAACAAAAAAGGTAAGAAGTACATTCCAGGGTCTTTCATCGCCAGAAACGATTAGGCCGTGCAGTTAATGTGTATTTAAATGTAAATGTGTTAATAATGTCTGTTTAAAATGCTTTCGCATTATTATTTTTATGTTAACTGTGCTGTTAAAGCTCATTAATCTTTAGATCCAGTCTTAATGTCCAAAATCCAACCTGTTCTCATGGATAGATTGACGTTCCCCATTCTTTATCAATAGTTTTAGGTTGCTGACAAATAAAAAACAAAACGTTATATTAATAACTGTTTGTCTGTACTGACTTAATAGAGGCCAATTATATTTACAGAAAGGTATTCTGATCAATGACAGTACTTCTGTCTTAAATTGTATTATGTACAAAATTTTTAAGGAAAATAACATTTTAACATGACAGTTACATTTAATAAACATTTGCTAAACGTCTGACTGCTGGTATACAAATACTCACATGAGAAGTATAGCATGTACTAACAAAAATCAGCTCACTCTACTGTATATTGTAGTGAGTGGGCCATGCCTCCCACTACATGTAATCCAGCAGGCTAAATCCTGGCCATCATCGGGCTGGTGCACTGCAGAGAAGTTGACTCATTAATAATTTGCCATTTCCTTATAATATAAGAAAAGGTAGGACTGTGTACTCAAAATAAAGCTGTGCCCATTGCAGTGTCCTTTGATATATCAACTTCAAAGCACTGCAGTAGAGATTTTGAGAGACAAAACAAAATTCCTATAAAAACATGTGTGCAATGTGAAATTAATTATCAGCTGCACATTTTTCAGTGTCCTGTATTTCGTCCACAAGTCGACATCTCCTGCTTCATTGCATTTTTCTGTGAAATCTTCTATTCAAGTCGAGCAAATACACACAACCAGCCCTCAGCAAAAATCCACCATTAAAAAAAAAGTCCACTCAAGCTTAGGCTGTTTTCAAAAAGCATGACAATATATATCACAGCTGACTGGGATCTCTCATGCATAGGAAGAGCAAGAGAAAAAAGACAACAGTGCTTCTTTGACTCCGCTGGATCTCACTGTTCATTGAGGTTTACATTACATGAAACTACAGAACAACATGTGCACCTCCAGTTCAACAAGCCCAACAGACTGTTAGTCTTACCGGACTTTAATAAATCAGAACAACATAACATAATCTTATATGTGACCTGACCAGGAACAACACAACGGTCCCACTTAAGAGTATAAAATTCAGCATCAGGTACCAGGAAAATGAGAGAACCTTCCGACACTTCCCAAAAGTTGCTCTTTCTGAAAGCATTGGCATTTTTCAGGCATATTCAGTGGGACTTTTTAACCTTAGCTTTGAAGGTATGTTTAAAGTAATTACGAAAAATGAAAGATTTTACACATCAATGGTCTGTTATCTTAGGCTGTTTGAACTAATGCACCAGATCATAGCTACACTCCAGAATACATCCGCACAACTTCACACATCTGCACTCCCAGTAATGTTACACTTCAACTAAAACTTTGCAAAAAAGATATGCAAAATGAGAAAGACCAAAAAACTTCCCGTTAAAGCATATTTATTAGGGGAAATGCATTTTCAATACTACTAATTGGGTTCTCTCTCAGTTCAGCCATGAATGCTCTAGCCTGGGAGAAAATCTGACACCTTAAGGTCATGATGCTGCGTGAAAAAAAACGCTGGAGTTACAAGCTTTGAGCTAAAAAGGGGTGAGTGCGGCTGCCAGGTCTTATGGGTTTTCTTTCTTCTGGAGGGAGAGCAGACTAGACACTCTAATGATCAAAGTGTACAGAGACCTTTGAGAGAAAATGTTTGCGTTATTCACTCAGCAGTGATAATCCTCCTAGGCTGCTTTCTCTGGTAAGTGTTTGAAAAAACACTGGACACTGTTTATTTCTGCCCGCCTCTTCAGTAGTCTCACCATATACTAAGCTAGTGGAACCACAAGCTGTTAAATATAACACAGTCACAGTAATCACTGAATGTGATTGTATAGTAATACTGTGTCAGTGCAGGTGTAGCCATGAATAGATCCATATGCACTTTTCCCACAACTTTATTCCCTAAACAGTCAAGCACTAATTTATTATTGAGCCCTGTGAAGTTGGAAGACTCCTCAATGCATTTCTTTCCTTATCAATGTAAACACATAGACAGAAATAAAGTTCTGGCTATTGTTTTATTTCAGTTTTCTTATTTTCAGAGCCTGAAGCGTTAAGTGTCCAAGCACTTACAGTGTGGACCTTGTCTCCTGTTTTCAACACAAGCCCCAACAGCATCAGCTTGTGCCACATATTTTCGTGTTTAATCTAGAGCATGTTATTTCCCCCCCCCAGAGCCCATCCTGAGTTCCCAATGTTAAAGGAGAGTGAACACACAGATGGGGCTTGAGCAAGGCCAGAGACATGTTGTATAACACGCACACACTATGTTGTGCCATGCACTTACAAGGCAGGGTCCCACATATAGGCTACACAAAACCATTTAGTCTGACATCATGCGCAAGCAAACGTCAGAAATGATTGTTAACGCAGACACACAGACAGCAGCGAGTCCAGGAAGGCAGCTCAGCCTGAAGGGTCCATTCCATCCATTCAGAAGGTCAGACTGGGAAGGACAGATGATGCACATCAGACTGTAAAGGCCAGGAGACCCTGAGGTGCTCCCGTGAGTGCTGCTACCTCAGCCACAAAACAGATTGGACCAGAACAACAGATGTGGTAAATCCCAAGTCAGAGTTTAAGTAGTGGAAGAACTATAAAAAAGATAACCTGGATTTATAGAATTTAAGATGTAAGACCTACAAAAAAAGCTACAATTATCTAAGATATATCAGAAATGTACGTTTAAGTACTTGACTGCAGTATTACAATATGCAAAACTTTAAAAGTATATAATAAATCTTTTTTTTCCCAGTCTGTGCCATTAATTACACACAAAAATCACTCTTGTAATTACTTTTTGAAGAGTTTAGTGCACGTGATATTTCAAAGGATGCTTTTTCGTGACTCACCTGTACCCGAATTTTGAGCTTTCTTCATGCTCTGCGTTTCCTGCTGGTGCACTTCAGGTATTCGTCAGTAAAAGCAGAGAAGCTGCAACTGTCGGTCGTCCTTCTCACCACGTCGACCAAAGAAACTGGAGTTGACTTTGTTGCCTCAGTTTCCCCGCACTTGTTCTTGTGCAGAAAGCTGAGTGCGTGACGACACTGTGTGACTGCAGGCAGTGCTGATGCAGATATGCCTCAATGATGTGCACTTTAGTGGGATGTTGAGAATCTCGAGACCGCAAGACCATGTTAAAAGAAACGTGAGCGCACGAGGGGGCGGGTGGAGAGGTCCACTGACGCGCTTTTACGCACGTATCCAAAGAGGAGATAACAGGATCTATCCAGTGTTGGGCAGCTTACCCCAAGGGAAATTTGTTTACTTAGTCACACTGATATAAAATCTATGTGACAAACGCATCAGAGATATAAGGGAGTTCATCCTGAAGCCATTTTCTTTGGCAAAAAACAAATAAGCAACCGGCTTTGCTTCAGTGGTTATTGTCAGGGTGGAAGTTTAGCACCAAGGAAGCTAGTAGGCTGTATCCGTTACAGGCTTATGTGATGCTAAGGAAATATTTCCCACATACTTCCCATTAGAAAGAAGAAAATGAACACATATTTTTCTGACCTACCAAAACTCACATTTTCTCCTTTTTATGTAGAGTTAAACCAGTCTAAATGCAGTCATGTTTAAACGATCACTCAGGAAGACACGATATACATTAACATCAGCCATGAATATGAGAAGTATGTTGAAGTGCTGTGAAATGCTGCTCTCTTGTGGTTGGATGTGTCACAGCTGGTGTTAGGACCACATTGGGAGTTTTGGTTGAACCACATAGTCAAACCCAATAAGCCTAAAAATAATTAAGCGTCTATTACAAGTAAAAGCAATGCGGCCTGAATAATATTCTGAATACAATTTTAAGTAATAAAAGCATTTTATTAATATACAATCCTGCAGTATAATGTTCTACCATGAATCTTGTAAGAATCTGGCAAGAGATTTCCCTAAAACAAATGTACTTTATTCAAAGGTAGGTTAACACAAAACTATAAATCGGTGTGGAGCTCAGGAATGTGTGAGAGAGAGTGTGCGTGTGAGTGTTGCATGCTGTAAAAAGTGTTTAGGCTGTCAGCTAATCAAAACTAGAACTAGAAAAGTACAGTGGGGCAAAAAAGTATTTAGTCAGCCACCGATTGTGCAAGTTCCCCCACTTAAAATGATGACAGAGGTCAGTAATTTGCACCAGAGGTACACTTCAACTGTGAGAGACAGAATGTGAAAAAAAAATCCATGAATCCACATGGTAGGATTTATAAAGAATTTATTCGTAAATCAGGGTGGAAAATAAGTATTTGGTCACCTCAAACAAGGAAAATCTCTGGCTCTCACAGACCTGTAACGGCTTCTGTAAGAAGCTTTTCTGTCCCCCACTCGTTACCTGTATGAATGGCACCCGTTTGAACTCATCATCTGTATAAAAGACACCTGTCCACAGCCTCAAACAGTCAGACTCCAAACTCCGCCATGGCCAAGACCAAAGAGCTTTCGAAGGACACCAGGAAAAGTATTGTAGACCTGCACCAGACTGGGAAGAGTGAATCTACAATAGGCAAGCAGCTTGGTGTGAAAAAAATCAACTGTGGGAGCAATCATCAGAAAATGGAAGACATACAAGACCACTGATAATCTCCCTCGATCTGGGGCTCCACGCAAGATCTCATCCCGTGGGGTCAAAATGATCATGAGAACGGTGAGCAAAGATCCCAGAACCACACGGGGGGACCTGGTGAATGACCTGCAGAGAGCTGGGACCACAATAACAAAGGTCACCATCAGTAACACACTACAACGGCAGGGAATCAAATCCCGCAGTGCCAGACGTGTTCCGCTGCTGAAGCCAGTGCATGTCCAGGCCCGTCTGAAGTTTGCCAGAGAGCACATGGATGATACAGCAGAGGATTGGGAGAATGTCATGTGGTCAGATGAAACCAAAGTAGAACTTTTTGGTATAAACTCAACTCGTCGTGTTTGGAGGAAGAAGAATACTGAGTTGCATCCCAAGAACACCATACCTACTGTGAAGCATGGGGGTGGAAACATCATGCTATGGGGCTGTTTTTCTGCCAAGGGGACAGGACGACTGATCCGTGTTAAGGACAGAATGAATGGGGCCATGTATCGTGAGATTTTGAGCCAAAACCTCCTTCCATCAGTGAGAACTTTGAAGATGAAACGAGGCTGGGTCTTCCAACATGACAATGATCCAAAACACACCGCCCGGGCAACAAAGGAGTGGCTCCGTAAGAAGCATTTGAAAGTCCTGGAGTGGCCTAGCCAGTCTCCAGACCTCAACCCCATAGAAAATCTGTGGCAGGAGTTGAAAGTCCGTGTTGCTCGGCGACAGCCCCAAAACATCACTGCTCTCGAGAAGATCTGCATGGAGGAATGGGCCAAAATACCAGCTACTGTGTGTGCAAACCTGGTAAAGACCTATAGTAAACGTTTGACCTCTGTTATTGCCAACAAAGGTTATGTTACAAAGTATTGAGTTGTATTTTTGTTATTGACCAAATACTTATTTTCCACCCTGATTTACGAATAAATTCTTTACAAATCCTACCATGTGGATTCATGGATTTTTTTTTTCACATTCTGTCTCTCACAGTTGAAGTGTACCTCTGGTGCAAATTACTGACCTCTGTCATCATTTTAGGTGGGGGAACTTGCACAATCGGTGGCTGACTAAATACTTTTTTGCCCCACTGTATATATCAGATGCTGGAAATGAAAGACAGCATGAGCACATGAACAGTTTTTATAGTCTGACAGGCTGAGGTGAACTATGTCAACTGGGGAAACTCCCATGTTAGAAGAATACACGTTGAAGTTGGACAGGAAGGCTCAAGGACACTAGAAAGAGCATCACAAATTTAATTTTTGTGTGGCAACAAAGACAACAAACAGAGATAAAAGAGTGACATATGAAATATTTGAATTAAATAACACTTTTAGAAAAGATGTGAAAGAAATAGATTAGATAGAATTTACATTCCTTTGTTACTGTACAGATGAAATAATCAGAATGATGCTTTATTACACATTAGCCTTCAGAAGTATTTGCCTCATAATCAGTTACAAATAGTTTGATAACCTTGATGCTGTAGCAGTGTAGGTAAAAGATACTGTAGCATAGTATTTTCTATAGGGTTTAAAGTCACTGCGTGTAAAAGTTTCAAAGCTAGATGGGAGTAAATATAGACTGTACCCCAAAATGGTCTGTAAAAATGTCTGCAAAATCAATAAAACAAATAGCACAAACTATATTTTAACTCTGAATAATATCAATACTCAGAATAAATTAAACAAAATATGTGTCAATTAAATATTTTGCAATATTTTATGCTTTTACTCTTGAGTCTCCTCAAAAACGGTGGCACTCTGGGTAGGCTGTCAGTCCACGTTTCACCTCAGCTGTTAATAAGCCAGGTAAGAAACATCTATATCTATTTTCTCTGGAGGAGTCAGTGAAGCTAACTTTGGCTATGTCTTTCCTTAGCCTTTTCTTGGTGAAACATAGGTACAGTGGCTTGCAAAAGTATTCGGCCCCCTTGAACTTTTCCACATTTTGTCACATTACAGCCACAAACATGAATCCATTTTATTGGAATTCCACATGAAAGACCAATACAAGGTGGTGTACACGTGAGAAGTGGAACGACAATCATACATGATTCCAAACATTTTTTTACAAATAAATAACTGAAAAGTGGGGTGCATAATTATTCAGCCCCCTGAGTCAATACTTTGTAGAACCACTTTTTGCTGCAGTTACAGCTGCCAGTCTTTTAGGGTATGTCTCTACCAGCTTTGCACATCTAGAGACTGAAATCTTTGCCCATTCTTCTTTGCAAAACAGCTCCAGCTCAGTCAGATTAGATGGACAGCGTTTGTGAACAGCAGTTTTCAGATCTTGCCACAGATTCTCGATTGGATTTAGATCTGGAATTTGACTGGGTCATTCTAACACATGGATATGTTTTGCTTTAAACCGTTCCATTGTTGCCCTGGCTTTATGTTTAGGGTTGTTGTCCTGCTGGAAGATGAACCTCCGCCCCAGTCTCAAGTCTTTTGCAGACTCCAAGAGGTTTTCTTCCAAGATTGCCCTGTATTTGGCTCCATCCATCTTCCCATCAACTCTGACCAGCTTCCCTGTCCCTGCTGAAGAGAAGCACCCCCAGAGCATGATGCTACCACCACCATATTTGACAGTGGGGATGGTGTGTTCAGAGTGATGTGCAGTGTTAGTTTTCCGCCACATATAGCATTTTGGCCTCATCTGACCAGAGCACCTTCTTCCACATGTTTGCTGGGTCCCCCACATGTTTGTGGCAAACTGCAAACGGGACTTCTTATGGTTTTCTGTTAATAATGGCTTTCGTCTTGCCACTCTTCCATAAAGGCCAACTTTGTGCAGTGCACGACTAATAGTTGTCCTATGGACAGATTCCGCCACCTGAACTGTAGATCTCTGCAGCTCGTCCAGAGTCACCATGGGCCTCTTGGCTACATTTCTGATCAGCGCTCTCCTTGTTCGGCCTGTGAGTTTAGGTGGACGACCTTGTCTTGGTAGGTTTACAGTTGTGCCATACTCCTTCCATTTCTGAATGATTGCTTGAACAGTGCCCCGTGGGATGTTCAAGGCTTGGGAAATCTTTTTGTAGCCTAAGCCTGCTTTAAATTTCTCAGTAACTTTATCCCTGACCTGTCTGGTGTGTTCTTTGGACTTCATGGTGTTGTTGCTCCCAATATTCTCTTAGACAACCTCTGAGGCCGTCACAGAGCAGCTGTATTTGTACTGACATTAGATTACATACAGGTGCACTCTATTTAGTCATTAACACTCATCAGGCAATGTCTATGGGCAACTGACTGCACTCAGACCAAAGGGGGCTGAATAATTACGCACACCCCACTTTGCAGTTATTTATTTGTAAAAAATGTTTGGATTCATGTATGATTTTCGTTCCACTTCTCACGTGTACACCACCTTGTATTGGTCTTTCATGTGGAATTCCAATAAAATTGGTTCATGTTTGTGGCTGTAATGTGACAAAATGTGGAAAAGTTCAAGGGGGCCGAATACTTTTGCAAGCCACTGTATATCTTCTGAAAGTGCAGACATGACTAAAAACTTACCTCCATGGCATGCAACTGTCTACGCGTCCCTTTCTCCTCTGGTTTTGGTGTACTACGTATATGGTTGGTCTTTGGCCACATATATAAAAGCAGAGCAACAATGTCCATCTCAGCTGCAAAACTATACCCATTCCTATCTTTTTTTAATGGACTAATTCTAATTAATCATGAGAATCCATTAATTGGCCGAAGATCTATTTACACACTAAGTGTATATTTTTAAACACAATAGTCTATTTTCTATTAAATAAGCAAAAAAAAGAAAAGAAAAAGAAAAACGATTGTGTGTACCAACTCCTTTATCTATTTGCAGTACTTGTGCTTCATTATTCAAATATAGACCAATACTATACAATGAAATATGACAGTGAAAATAATGCTGATCAATACTAAGAATGATTTGAAATAATTCAAGTGGTTTCGATTAACCAGTGTTTAAAAAATGTAAAAAAAAACCAAAAACAAATTAATGTTTGACATTTTGACCTGTGATTGAAATTACTTCATGAGACTTCAGTGAGCCAACAACATTTGACTGCATTACTAATCAAACTCATAGGGACTTGAGTTTGATTAGTGCCCTGAGACAGGGGAGAGGTCACTCTTGGTCATGACTTCGTAAACGTCATTGGATTCTTGCATCGAACGTCTTGGTCTTATGTTGTCACTACGCTTTTGTTTCACCTGTTGGTAGTAAAACACCAAAAAAGTTTGTATACAAGTTTGTATACATACATACATATATGTGTGTGTGTGTGTGTGCGTGCAAACATCTGCAGCTGCACTCTAAGATGCAAACAGAGCAGTCAGTGGTTTTAGATGTTATCATGAACTCAGGGCAAGAAGATTTATAATGATTACAGCAGTTCTAAGCATTTGCGGTGATTCTGATAAATGTGAAAACTTACTGTATCTGCAGCTATACAAAATAACCACTGCTGCACATGATAGCTTGCAGAGCATGACCTTACTTTAAAACCTTTAAGCAGACAGAACTGAACTCACCTTTTGAATGATCAATAGGATGAAGACTACGATTAACAGCACGCCCAAGACACCAATGCTGATGATCAACACCAAGATGTGCTGGTCATCTTGTCCAGGATGTGCTGTGAAAAATATAGGAAAATTGGATATTTGCTTATACAAGCTGTGGTATTTTAGTGCAGCTACACAAGAAATTTGCTGTAATTTTTTTTTTCTGGTCGCACGTCTTTAAATGTACTGTTTTTACTCTTTGCAATGCAATACAGAATTCTCTGAAACCCTGAAGAGAGGTCATCTAAAACTAAACTGTATGTATCATATAGGCAAGCAGTAAAATAAAAATAAGGGTGGACTAATTTATGTCAAATTAGAACCACAACTCCTGTTTATTTTGCAGCCAACTGCAAAAAATCATAGAAATTTGGCTATTTAAAACCAATAACGGTGTACTGAACTCACTCGTGGGTATCTTGGGTGTATTTTCACAGGAACAGTTCTCCACTACATGTACCCCTGTGCAAAATGAAGGAAAATGCAGGTTACACCAAATGTCTCAAATCTTGCAGCTGCCCTTAAAATATTTACACGACAATCTTTTGTACTTTTCCATCAATAAATTTTCTGCTTGTTAAATAATTCTCAGAAACCATAAAAAACCCAGAAAGAGAAGAACATTAAAAATTATTAAAATACTGGTAGACTAGTGATATTTTCTTTTTCACATCATTTTAAAAACTGAAAGAAATATTAAAACAATATGAAAGACAATAATAAAAGTAAGAGTCTTTTATTTATATAATTTAGCCCATTGGAGTTAAATTTTGGCTGTAAAGAAGCTGAGATCACATTCAAGTGTAATGTCGCCACTGCATAGGTTATGATATTGCTTTTTCTTGGATATTTCTGCAATTTCTCACCTTCACAAAATTCAAGATTACAAAACATTGCATAGATTTGCATATTCAACAGACAATGTCCTGCATTTGGCCAGCTCTACAGAGATGCGAGTTACAGGATAAAAATAGAGAGTTTTTAAGAAGAAGGGTAAAAAACAACAACACACCTCTTATAAAAACTGTGTAGACTTTGCACTCAGCACTTTTGTCTACTGATTCTGTGTAGACACAAGTGTAGACACCAGAATCATCCACAGTCAGATTAGTCACGGTGATGCTGTGGTTCATGGGAGCTCCGTTTGACTCAATCCTGCCTTTGAATCTCGATCGCACAGAAACTTTGCTGTTTACCTGGTTGATATAGTAATACACCTCATTCTGTTCAGTAAACCTATGATACAGATACATCCCGGTATATCGACTATTGTTTTGGGGGCATTCTTCTGAGGAACATTTCAAAGTGATGCTCTCACCAGGCTCTGTGATGATTATAGTGCTCTCTGTTATTAAAAAAAAGATAAAATATCTGATTAGTTGGTGTAAAAATATATAATATAATATAATATAATATAATATAATATAATATAATATAATATAATATATAAACGTCAACATTAATAAGTCAGTATGGATAAAAATATCTTTGTCTGATGATTTTGTAAATATTGTTCCAAGCAGTCTTGAACTATACCAACACAAGAAAATATTATAAGAAAAGTAAATGGACATACCTGAATAGCAATAATAACAAATCAATAATATGGCCCAACAGAGTTGTACCATCTCTGCAGCACTAACAGCATAAAGTCTCTGTTTCAAACACAATGCGCATACTTATGCACCAGTTCAGACAACAAGCAGTGTTTCCTGTATGGTTTTTGATGTAGATCAATGATGTGTGCATCCTGTGAGATTAAATCATTCATTACATTCACTCATTTAGACAGCGTGTAGCTTTATGTAACACTCTGAAAATGTGTACGAATAAAACAAAGGTTTACAAATGTATAAAGAACTCAATAAAACAAGTAAGACACATAAATATGCCAAGCATTAAAAAGCAAAAGAGGGGGAACTCAATTCATCAACAATAGTTTTAATTCATGCTATTACTACGAATCCCAAAAAGTAATAAAACTATTCATATAGTTAGTTATTCATTCATGTAGGAATTCTTTTCATGTATAAACCATGAATTCTGCCATAATGGAGCCAGAAGATACATTTACGTTTAGTTCCAGGATTGATACAAAGTACTGAATTCATCCTCCTTGTCTAACTCGAACACCAACTCATAAATATTGCTTTCCAGTATAGTCTGCTAGTGAGAAAGCCTCTCTAGCAGAATGATTCATGTGGATTAAATGGTCATTTTAGCCACATGAATCCCTGGGATTTTATTCCTGGATTAAAGACTTATAAAAGCAGGAAACATGTGGTTAATACTAGTGCCCAAATATTTGGTATATTGAGTACATTAATTGATACACTAGTGAAAAACAGCAACATCCTTCTCACAGAGCTGATCTGAGATGGAGTTAAGATTTCTCTTTTATGTTTAACAGGCATAAACCAAAAAAGGAATCATAAACACACACCTTTTATATTTATATGTATATTTATACCTATATCCCTATATTTATCTATTTATGTTCATATTTATCTATCACTATCTCTGTTTCTACACTCATTTATATGAGTGGTTATGATGTTGTATATTTGCTGCCATGACAACTCTGCCCTCTTGTGGGCAAAGTGGAGAAAAAACTGAAGATATAGTTTTACACGATCGCGCAAAAAATCCATGCATTTTCAGGTCAGGCCCCTCTTCTGTGGAACCAGCTTCCAGTTTGGATTTGGGAGACAGACACTATTTCTACTTTTAAGATTAGGTTTAAACCTTTCCTTTTTGCCAACGCATATAGTTAGGGCTGGACCAGGTGACCCTGAATCCTCCCCTTAGTTATGCTGCAATAGGTGTAGACTGCTGGAGAATTCCCATGATGCATTGAGTATTTCCTTTTCAGTCACCTTTCTCACTCACTATGTGTTAACAGACCTATCTGATGAATCACACTTGTTATTAATCTCTGGCTCTCTTCCACAGCATGTCTTTCATCCTGTCGTCCTTCACCCCAACCAGTCGCAGCAGATGGCCCCGCCCTAATGAGGGAAGTAGGTACACATGGGGAAGCAGCTGACACACATGAAAATAACGACATCACAGGGGAAACATAAAGCTAAACACACTGAACACAGGACCTCTTCAAAATAAAACAGGAAACATAATGAAACGCAGACATGACTACACGAACCTGACGACAAAAGACATGCAGACATGAAACACATGAAGGGCAAGGGAGACTTAACATAGGGCTGAAGACACAAGCGGAGTCTAATAACAAAGAACTGTAACGGCAACCTAAGCATAATAGAGATGAACTCAGAAAACCTAAACGACTTAAACATAGAAATAAACTAAAACTCAAAACTCAGGGTCAAAAGACCCAGGATCGTGACAAAATAATCATAATTACAATGCACCAAAATCTTTTAAAACAGGTCTTTTTGTTTGTCCCCAAAGCAAAGGATCTGGGCTAATGTCAGAGTCATCTCTGATTACTTAGTGATGACTGATTACAGAGCGCCTGAGCTCCCTCCTGGGGAGTGCAGTAATTTCCAGTAAGAATAAGCATATTAAATAAATTGCTGTAATAATATAAAGATAAATGAGCTAATGTATAATTTCTGATAGGGGTGGAGGGCATACAACTTTTAGGTAGATACAAACTAAAGGATTATAAATCCTTAAATGTAGTCATCTCTCTGCACCATTCAGATATTGTCGTGCACATGGAGTGAATTGATTGTTTAGCTCTTAAGCATGATAATGTTTGACATTTTGTCTCAGTTATTTTGATTGAAATTACTACATTGTTAAAACAACATCAACAACAACAAAAAGAAAATCCTTAGATTTAACGGCACTGCAAAGGAAACTCTGGAGCTGATGGAGGTTGCACACCAGTGTTCGTATAACTTTGATTACAAAATCAGTGGATTGCCCTGCAGCTACTCCATTGTTTCACCTGTCAATAGTAAAACAAGACTGCAGTGATTGTGTGTGTGTAGTATAACAATTTTAACAGATTTCAAAACGATTTATTCCAGAAAAGATTAATTTTAAGCAGAAGGACATGAGCTTACCCTCTGGACGATGAATATGATGAATGTTATGACTAACAGCATGCCGAGGACACCAGTGCTGATGATTAAGACCAGTAGTAGATAACGCTTTTTTGCGGTGGTCTGGAGCTCTTCTCGGTTTGTACATGCATTTCCTGTGAAAATATAGGAAGACATGGGTTATAACAAATTAGTTGTTTTCCTGTAATTACACTATAACTCTGGGGTACATCTTTTATTAGAATGTTGTAACAATAAATATGCAATGTGCACTGAAGAACAACTCATCTAAAGCTAAAAAAATGTTTCTATTCTCGTTGTATGTGTCATACAGATAGCTAGAAGGGTGTATACCATCCACCTCTATCTATGCCACCTGTTAAATTCTCTTTTTAGATCATTTTACAAACTGTAAAAAGTAATAAAATAATAAATAAATAGATTATGTTAACATGAAGAGTCCTACACCTACAGGGGTAGGTGTGCCAAACTTGTGTTAATACAGTAACTTTTTATATGCTTTTTAATCTTTTTATAGACCTTAACCCATTCCAAGGGGGATAATTATTGACTACGTTGTGAGCTTTAGGTTTAGGCTTATGAGAAACTGACTTTCTTGTAGATCAAATGACCACATTCAGGTGTAATATCATCACTGTGTAGGTAAGCGTAAAGGAAGTTTCCTTCCTATTCTTAGACATTTCTGCACTTTTCACTTTCTTAGCTGAGGAAAAAGATAAGCATCATGTCTTGAAGATGGAAATGGGACTGTATGCATGCATACAGTACACTGCAATTAGCCAACTCTGAAGCATTGTGAATTACTCAATGAGATTGTGGAGTTTTTAACAAATAGAAGAAAAAAAACACACACCTCTCACAAAAACTCTGTAGACGTTGGAGTCAACGCTCCTGTCAAGCAATTCTTTGTAGACAGAAGTGTAAACACCAGAATCATCCACGGTCAGATTAATGATGGTGATCTCGTAATTCATGAAAGCTTCATTTACCCAAATTCTGACTTTGAGTCTTGGTCGCTCCACAGTTTTGTTATTGAAGTACACCTCATTCTGTTCAGTAAAATTATGATACAGATACATCCCAGCATATCCATCATTGCTCAGGGGACTTCCTTCTGTTTAACACTTCAAAGTGATGCTCTCAGCAGGCTCTTTGACAATTATAGTGCCCTCTGTTAAAAAAAAAGAGTGTGTGTAATATAAGACACATACATTTGCATTAACGGTGACAACATTTTTATTTATTTTGGAAGCACTCAGTGTCAGGGTCCTGGGTCTGGGTCATACATAACCTCACTTCCTCAAGTGCTGGTCCACGCAACAATGAGAGTATAAAATCACACTGTTCCTCGGTGCTCTGTTCTCTGGACCTCGTCACTCTTTCAACCTCTTCAATAAATTCTTCAACAGACCTCCCGTCCTTTCCCAATTCCCCTGTAAAGACTTGGACCTGGCGTTCACGTGGAACACAAATGTATGAACGGTTAAGGGCACGACCAGCACTGTCCCTTTGAGCCCTTGTTTCATCAGTTAATCTGATAAGGTCATCCCTCAACCTCGTCAGCTCCTGAAGCTGGTTTTGTATCTCATCATCTGGAGCCCTACTTGGTCCTGCCGGCTCTAATGGGCCCTGACTGGATAAATCCCCACCACTGGCCTTATCCCCAGCATCTGGAGCACTTGAAATGGCGCTTCTAATTCAGTCCACAGTCCAAGCTTAAGTATAGTTTAGCTATAATAAGGATACTATGGGAAAAGTCCAGTTCAAGGAACAAGACAAATCTTGTTTGCTGCTATCAGATTGCCAGGTCCAGATGGGTTCTGTTCCAAGCGCCGCACCAGCAACTCTGCAGAATCACCACCTCCGCACGTCCTCCCGCAGTGATGGTTAGTCCCTGTAGTCTTCACCACTGCCGTATTTTTTTGTATTTTTAATAAAAAGGAAATAACATGCCACTGTGCTGCCAGTTATAAGTTAGTGAACTAAAACTCTCCTTCTACTGCACACCCCACTCCTGGTACCAAAATTATGTAGCCTGGGAAATGATTAGCCACACAGGACACAATTACTGGGGTTCTTAATGTGCAGTTTTATTGTCAATGACGACTGAATAAACCAAAAAAATGTCCTTTGACCTTTACTTTTGTCAAACAGCGGCCATATGGACTTGTACTGAACATCGACAGCACGAGAGGTAACGTGGCAAAGTAACAGAATAACCGATTGAACAAAGATGCGCCAATACAATACCAGGAATTTATTATTATTTATTAAGTGGCATACTGTTAATTGCATGGGTAATCTCCTCCACTGTAATTGGAGCATCTATAATCTGCTGGTCAGTAGTAGAAAGCTGTGGCAGGTTTAAATCAGTAAAGAATGCTTCGAATTTCTGTTCATCTAAACTACCTTGTGTAGAATAAAGATTATTGTAAAAGGCCCTGAATCCATCATTTATATGTCTAATAGAAGCTGAAATAACCCCATGTGATTGTCGTATGCCTGGGATATGGTTCATACTGTCTTTCTGTTTAAGACGGTATGCTAATAAACGACTCGGCTTTTCTCCCATTTCCCAATATGCTTGATTAATGCGAAATAAAGCGTATTCTGCCTTTCTGTTGTACAGTACATTCAACTTATATTTAACTTTAACAATTTTATTCAACGTAACTCTGTCTTTTGTATGGGAATGTACTGCCTCAAGTGCCTTTAATTTGGCTTCTAACGTAATGATATTCTTGTTAGCTGCCTTCTTTTTAAAGGAAGCGTAAGAAATTATCCTCCCCCTTAAGTATGCCTTCATAGCATCCCACCAAGTAGCCAATGTAGTGTCCTCTCGATTATTTGTCTGTTTGTAAAATTGTATTTCATCTCTTATCAATTTAATAAACCCAGAGTCTTTAATTAAGGACACATTTAAATGCCATCTGCGGCTTTGAGGTATCTGTAAAATATTTCCAAGACATAGAAAAATTGGCACATGGTCCGAGAATACTATATTACCAATACTAGAATCTATAGAGTTATTCACTAAGGCTTCAGAAATAAGAAAGTAGTCGATTCTAGTATAAACATTATGAGGCGGAGAGTAAAAGGAATATTCCCTGCCTTCTGGATGCATTGTCCACCAAATATCATTCAGACCTAAATCTGAGGTCATCTGCCTTATGGCAACTACAGATTTACTCTCTGTGCCTCTCCTAGGAAGTGATCTATCTAGGTCTTGATCCAGTATTTGATTAAAATCTCCTCCTAACACTATTTGTGCACCTTCTAATTCCAAAAGATACTGTGACAGGTTATGAAAAAAGGCGAGTATGTCCGCATTAGGTGCATAGATATTACATAAAATTATTGGTGTGTCCAGTAGTTGTCCATAAACCAATATAAATCTACCTCCCTTATCTGTTATTACTTTTGTTTCAGCAAAGCTAACTGCTTTATGAATCAGAACCGACACTCCCCTACTTTTACCAGTTCCAGGACTGTAAAAGACTTTACCTACCCAGGAACATTTAAGTTTTAAGGCTTCTGACTTGCACATGTGCATTTCTTGAATAAAGGCTATATAAACTCTTGATAACTTTAGATATGTTAATATTTTCTTCCTCTTAATCCCGTTATTCAACCCCTTAACATTCCAGCTGGCTATTTTGAAATCTGTCTGTCTATCCATCTTATATGTTGTCTGCTTGACCTGGAGACAACATATAAGATGACACCGCCATGGACCTCAACCAGCAGGCTTTGTGTTACTTGTTTCTTTATACAGGAGCATGTAGGGGTGGAATGCCTTTTTATTTGATTACCCTTTTCTCATGTTTTTGTTAGTTAGGGACATTTTGGGGGACGTTATACTCTTACTTTTTAAACACATGCTCCCATCCACTCTCTTGGTCCAGAAGCTCCATAATCCAAGTGTCCCAACTCAGGTCTGATGGCATTTTTTCAGTGGTGTTTTTAACCTCTTGGGAACTTTCACTACATTCCTTACTTGATGCAGAAAGAAGAAACGAGTCAGGGATGCATAGCAAGCACAACAAGACACCAGCAGCCCAGACCTTTCACCAACTGAAGACATTTGCAGCACCATAAAACATGACAGAGAAGAGCTGGGACTATGTGAAAGGGTGAAGTGCTGCAGTAAAGTTGCAATGGTCCTATCTTTTATACAGTCTATGGTTCACTCTATTCGATTACCCTTTTCTCATGTTTTTGTTAGTTAGGGAGATAAGACATTGTTATTTGGTTTTATTCTTTTCATAAATAAGTTTTGTACATCCTTTAGATACGGTCCCTTTTGTTTGTTGTTTTGGGGTCCACCCCGAAGCTGTAGTTCGCTCCTTTCCTTTGTTAGAATTCAATCACTGTGAAAAAAAATCACCATCAAAATTGTACTGGTTGTGTGATGTGCTGCTTAGGGTCAGACAGGGGTGGATCACCCTTATATTATGGTCTGGCCACCCTTAGACAGGCCATAACACTAACTAAAATGAAAATTAAAACTAGACTTATAACTGGCTGGCTGGTGTCCTTACCAGTGTCCTTGGGTCTGAACTGTGGGCTCCTCTTTCCAGGTGTTCGTACTGCCTGAGTGGCACCAAGGTGTGCTGTCTTGCCTCTTTTGGGTTTTCTGCATGTTTCTGGCTCAACATGCAAGTATCCACTTCTTGACGTTCGCTGTTGGTTGCAGCCACTTGAGGTTTTTGGGCTCATTTGGGTTCTCAACACTGGGCGACTTTGATGGGAGTGAAAGCATCCTCACAACATAAATCACCACACTACCTGCTTTTGTTTCAGGTTTTTTCTTTATCCTTGTTAACATGTTTGGGTACTGGGTTTACCTGTAATGCATTTTGTGCTCCAAAAGCTGTTATTTTGTGCAGCTGTGCTCCAAAAGCTGTTAGCATGACCTTTCTTATCATTAGATTGTGCCACACCAGCACCTGAGAGAAAAGCTTTGAGTTTGATTTTGTGTTTGTGTTTTGCAGGCACTCAGGAGAATAAGTCATGATGTTTCTTGTGTTTGTCATGTTAGTATCTCAGTGCTTGTCAATCCCCAGTCAACAGTGTCACCACTGTGAACAACATCCTGCGACTGTTTGAGCCAAAACCTTCGAGAAGTCCCTGCAGCCGCTTCAAAACTCATCACTGAGCTCGATCTCTCTTTTAACACGCTGGAGACAACAATGAAAGATGACTTTCTTTCATATGCTGCTTTGAGGGCTTTGCTGATGAAGTTCAGCCAAAACAGGAAACATGCAGCAGGAGACAGTAACTTGTTAAAATGTTATAAAAGGTACAATTAAAGATTTTCACCCTACAGGGTTGTCAATGATCCAAGGATAAATGTCTAATTTGGTCAAAAGTTTATAAGCCATTTCTGGAGAGACTGCAGTGGAAATGTTGTCACTTTTGGACTTTGCTACCTGCAGCTAAACATTTGCAGCTAAATCATTTATTTAAAAGCAGAAGCTGCAACTGATCGAGTGAATGTTTGTCTGAAAACTTAAACTGAACTCCAAGCGTACCATTGCTCCAGCTTACCATCTTTACCTGAGTGAATCAGTTTGTTGAACAATCTAAATGATTCAGAAACTTCTGTGACATCAACTTAACTAAGGCTCATTACAAATTTCACAAAACACTGCTGAATACTTTTAATATTTTTTTTATTAGTTATTTTTGTTTTGTTGTTATTTTGATTTTAATAAAACAAAATAACATAAAGAATCAAATAATTTCTTTGTTTTTTTAAATGTAATTTATTTTACAAATAAATTAATAATAATATTAATAATAATAACAACAAATTAGTGCTGTCAGCGTAAACGTCATTAGTTAAAATGACGTTAACGCTGACAGCACTAATTTGTTGTTCCAGAGAGCAAGCCAAACACTGGTCTAGAAAAGGACGATCTCTAGTAGTGCTGCACTACTAGTAGATTTTGTTTTAACCTCCTAGGACCTGGTGTCCACATATGTGGACATAACATTTATGAGACCAAAATACAAAATTTTGCTCTTCAAAAACCTGATATCCACTTATGAGGGAGGACATTACACTGCCCCTGTTCAATCGAACTTTAAAATGAATGTCCTCATATGTGGATCTCATTTTTTTGAGAAACAAAAAAAAGATAGTCCGAATCTGATGTCTTTGTTTTCACATTCATCAGGTCCCAATCAACCCAAATGGCACAGAGAAATTAAAAATGCATGCCATGAAAGAGTTCAGGTCTTAGGATGTTAAAAATGTCCCTGCTGATGAGACCAGTGAATGTGGGGCGACGGTGGCAAGAAAAAACTCCCTCCTGGAGGAAGAAATCTTGGGAGGACCAGGCTCTCTGGGAGGACCCTTCCTCCTGAGGGCAATACTTACCAGTACTTGTCCTCCAGTGTGCGATGGTGGGCTGGGACGAGTGTTGTTTCTTCTCAGCATGATGATGACCTTCCTTCCATTTCCTGTTTCAGAACTGAGAATGAAGACAAAACTGGTTAACAAGGTAGCAGGACATTTAAAAATTCTCTCACTTCAGGATGAGATGCTGTGTCTTCTTACGTTTCTCTTGTAAAACAGCATGTAGGCCGAGTGCTGCTGTTCCTCACAAGCTGCCGATCCGGTTGTGTGGAGCACCTGTGCGTCATTATAGGTGAGCCAGCGATCTGATGTAGAGTGCTGACTCTCCTCAGGATGGACAGAACTACAGATGTAGTGTCCTGAAATCACATTAAGACAAATGAATCCAACTTCTGGAAGTCAGCTGATTCAAGCAAACAGTGATTTTGACTTAGTGCGTCTTAGAACATCAAAAGCTTTTGTGTGTGAGTCCTTCACTGAAAAGTAGAAAGTTTTCATTTTCTGTTTGTAACAAGTCTGTTGTTTTACCTGACTCTGTGCCTCCATAATGACTGATGATGCTGACAAGACTATAACAGCCACCACCCTGAGAAGGAACAAATCCAAAGAGTGTTAGTTTCACAAAGTCTCACATCAGAGCCATAATTAAGCTGATTTGCTGAGGCTACGTCCACACTAATGCGTTTTCGTTTGAAAACACATCGTTTTCTCTCCGCTTTGACCTCCCGTCCACACTGAGATGGCGTTTTCCTCAAGGAAAAACACAGCATCTTGAAAACGCTCTCGAAAACGCACACATTTCAAAACGGAGTTGTCCCGTCGCAGTGTGGACACTCGAAAACGCAGACTTTCTAAAACGATGACGCATTTTAGTCATGTGATGCAGTCATGTGAGCAATTAAACAAAGATAGCCGAGTGCATTATACAGCGGTTGTTTTGATTGCTCTCAACTTTGACAGCCCTAAAAAAGATTAATATCAGTTTGTACATGCTCCGGATAGCTTTTCTTCAAATTCTGTAATCCTCACTCACTTTTGCGCATGCGCAGGACTGGAACGTAAGCGTTTTCGGCCGTTTCAATGCAGACGCACAACTATTTGAAAATGACTGAAAACACTAGTGTGGACACGGAGTTTTCAAATCTATCAGGGCTAGTGTGGACGTAGCCTGAGACGTTCTGCAGTCTGTTTTTACCTGATTGGATGGCACCACCAAGTCCCTCTGCAGCCTGACGGGGTCATCCACCTTCTTAATGTTGTAGGTTTGTGTAAAGCCAAACCTCTTCAGATGCAAGATCAGGACTCTGGCAGAAAAGAAAAAAAAAAAAAAACACAAACAAGGTAGAAAATAAGAAGAATGAGTGTCAAACACAAACAGAAGATGGGAGAAAACGACTGCTCAAGTATTGTCTCGAAAAACTCTGATATTTGATGCGCCACAGTTTGGAAACCTGGTCAGTCGATCACTTCTGATGTGACCTTACTCACCTTGGCAGTGTATCAAAAGACGACTTCAGTTCTGAGGCCGTCCCTCCACAATCACAGCGAAATTCTATTTCTTGTTCCTGAACAACAGCACAGAGAAAACAGGCTTTATGGTAGAAAGAAATCTCAACATATGCACACACACATACGCACAAACACTAACAAAAAAGGTGTGTTAAGATCGCTGACACTACAACTCTATTGGAATTTGTGATCTTACCTTCAAGTATGTCTCTAACATGTTTATAATAGACCCCTCTGGAACAAGGTCAAGAGACAAGCTGGTGAAGTCCTCGTGCTGTGATGATTGGTGACCACAGCTACACATTTCAGGAGTAACGTAGTTAAAGTAAAGATCAGGTAGGTGGAAAAGAGGTATATGAAAATATTGCAACCAGCTCTGCGTTTCTGAAAGACAGGCTTACCTCTTGCATGTCCTCATGTTTTCCATTTTAAAAATGTGATGCTCTTCTACTGGGCAGGTATAACTTTGGCCCAGGAGAGCTGCGTTCCTCTCCAGGTGAGGTGCGAGCCTTTTGACCTCATTGAGGAACAATGTTAGGAATTCATGAGCGTCCTGAAAGAAAAGCAGAGAGATTTAAAACAGTACATCAAAATCAGAAGGTAAAGCAAAAAAACAAAATGTCCAAATAGCTGACGCACTTTCTGTGCACTGCCGGTGTATTCAGGAGCTTGACTGCTGAATGCCTTCTTAAAAGCTCTTAGGTGGTGATCTTTAAGGCCATAATCTGTTGACTCATGACAGTCCCTGACATCAATGAGCCTTCTGTAGAAAGGAAAGGGTAAACAGACATTTCTGCTGTTAGATCTCTTTGTTCTTCAGGTTTTTGAAGAAAGTAGAAGGTTGACGTAGCGCACCTTAAGAGCTGAGCTTCTGGATCTGTGCTCCACAAAACCTCCTGACGCCTGATGTCTCTTATGAACTCCTCAATGTTGAGGAGGCTCTGCAGGCAGGAGTTCATGTAGCAGGTGTTTCCGATGTTTGGAAACCTGACACACACGCACAACGTTTACAGTATCAGTGTAAAAGAATTCATTTTCTCCACTTTGACAAAGTGAGCTTTGGTCTTTGTGCACCACGTGTACTCACCCGAAGCAGTCTATAGTCCCAGTTTGACTTTCTATTATTTCTCCACCGCATGCTACACTGCTCCAAAAAGGTAAAAACACAAACACAAAATTAGGAAAGATGTCAGGATGCTGAGCAGTGTATGTGCATGGATGCATGAGCTTTGAAGTTGAAACATTTTGGAGGACGTCTTTCTCTTACCTGTTAAACACATGCTCCCATCCACTCTCTTGGTCCAGAAGCTCCATAATCCAAGTGTCCCAACTCAGGTCTGCTGGGATCGTTTCCGTGGTGCTTCTTACCTGATATAAATATATAGGACATAGCTGTGTGCCTCATTGCTCTTAATTGCTCTCATTTAACTGTGATGAGTAAATGCTTGATGACAGTGACTCTTTCCATAAAACATACCTTCCCGGATTTAAAAAGAGTCTTCACAGTGTTGCTCTCTGCCTCTGCATCGCTGTCAGTTTGCTGCAGAGGACGAACAAACATAAGTTTATTAAAAAGTACATTTTAAAGAGAATGTGTATTTCATATGTTTTGTGTAAAAGCAAACCGAGGAACAGCAGAAGATGTGTCTCCATTTTCTCTTCTTTTGGCCATTTTCAGGGTTAGCTGGTGTGGCAGCAACAGAAGCATCCGGGATGCTGATGAGGACAAAAGTGTAAATGTTGTGGAAATTTATAAGAAGGAGTACATTTTGCTAATACAGATTGCTAATAAAAGTGAATAACTGTAATGGAATACCAACATGAACAAAATCATGTATTTTATACATTTACACTCTACATTTTCAAACGCTAATCTCTGCATCCATATAAATAATAGACAAGACTAGAAGGAGTAAAAAAGATGTAAATACACAAGGTGGAAGAAAAATGCCAATAAAAGGGAAATAAAAGAGCTCCAACTCAACCACTGCTATAAATATCTCCAGCAGCATTAAAGAGTGGCGCATTTCTTTACCTCTGATGAGACGTAGAAGGAATTTCCTTCTCTGCCACGTTTTGTTTGTGTAATTTCTGTTTAGAAACAAGAAAAGCAACATCAGTAATGGCATAAAACAAACATACCAAGTGGGTCTCTCCATGAAAAGTGTCCAGTTAGAGAATTTGGTATTATTTCATATTATTTATCACTTTAGTGAGCTGTCAGCTCATGAAGCAGATATAGGAATATCTTTAAATAAAATAAAAACAATTTATTCATGCCTTAAATTGAGTTTTAAAGTTTGTCCTATGAAATACAAAATCCTTCATTTGGTTCTGATCAAAATTCAGTTTTTACAGAAATCATCCATGAAGCTTCAAAAATGCTTATTCACCATAAAAAATATTTAGAGAAACATCCTGCAAGTCTCTTCGAACTTACCTTTCTGTGAAAAAAAAACGTTTAAACATCTTTGAACTTAATTTGAGGACATGGCTGTGTGCTAAATTGCTCTTAATTCTTCTCATTTAACTGTGATGAGTAAATGCTTGATGACAGTGACTCTTTCCATAAAACATACCTTCCAGAATTTAAAAAGAAACCAGCGACACTTTTTTTGTGTCTTCACAGTGTTGCTCTCTGCCTCTGCATCGCTGTCAGTTTGCTGCAGAGGACGAACAAACATACGTTTATTAAAAAAGTAAAGTCACTTTAAATTAACAAGTGCAATTTAAAGAGAATGTGCATTTCATATGTTTTGTGTAAAAGCAAACCGAGGAACAGCAGAGGTGTCTCCATTTTCTCTTCTTTTGACCATTTTCAGTAACAGGAGCATCCGGGATGCTGATGAGGACAAAAGTGTAAATGTTATTTTTCAAAGTGCAAATTTTTAACAAGGAGTACATGCTGGAGATTGCAGATAAAAATTAATAACTGTAATGGAACAAAATCATGTATTTTGTACATTTACACTCTACATTTTCAAACGCTAATCTCTGAATCAATATAAATTATAGACAAGACTAGAAGTAGTAAAAAAGATGTAAATACAAAACACCAATAAAAGGGAAATAAAAGAGCTCCAACTCAACCACTGCTATAAATATCTCCAGCAGCATTAAAGACTGGCGCATTTCTTTACCTCTGATGAGACGTAGAAGGAATTTCCTTCTCTGCCACGTTTTGTTTGTGTGATTTCTGTTTAGAAACAAGAAAACCAACATCAGTAATGGCATAAAACAAAGTATATGGTATGAAAATACAAAATCCTTCATTTGGATTCAAAATTCAGTTTTTACAGAAATCATCCAAGAAGCTTCCTTAAAAGTTTCAAAAATGCTTGTTTACCATAAGAAAATATTCATAGAAATGTGCTGCGAGTCTCTTCAAACTTACCTTTCTGTGAAAAAGAAGTTTAAACATCTTTGGACTTGATGTGATCGCAGCCAAAATCTCCTCAGCTTTGCAAAAGTTCAACTGAAAACAAGCAGTCAAAGGTTGTATATTTATAAACTTTCAGCATAGAACGTTCATACCCTGAACAGCAAACATCAGCATTATGATGTATGGGGCAAATTTGCATATTTTGGAATGTATGCTCATTTGAACTGTATGGTGCTCGTCTCCAAGCAACTGCTACACAAAACAGGTCAAGTCAAGTGGCTTTTATTGTCATTTTAACCACGTGCAGAGGTGCTGTACAGAGTGAAACGAGACAGCGTTCCTCCGAGACCCTGGTGCTATATATGACATATACGGACAAACCCAGGACTACATAAAGTGCAGTGTGCATAAATTGCAAAAATAAACAAGACAAAACAGTGCAAAACGTGACAGAACAGGACGAAACAGACACAAGACAATGGAAATGTGCAAAATGCTGAGTATTGTGCAAAAGTAACTTGGTGTCTGTATGTATGTATATGAGTGTGAGATACTGCAGATAAGTGCTTGGTAGTGACATGTGTGAAGGTGTGCGTGTGCCAGTGCAGTCACTGAGTGTTCAGGGGTCTGACGGCTTGTGGGAAGAAACTTTTCCGTAGTTTGGTAGCGAGGGCCCGGATGTTGTGGGACCTCTTTCCAGAAGGCAGCAGGGTGAAGAGTGTGTTTGAAGGCTGTGTGGGGTCCTCCAGCAAGCGGGTGTTATAAGGAGGGGAGAGGGGCTCCAATGACCTTCTTAGCTGCTCTCACAATCCGTTGTAGGGTACTGCGATCCAATACGCTGCAGTTACCATACCAGACAGTGATGCAGCTACTTAGGATGCTCTCATTAGTCCCACTGTAAAAGGTGGTGAGAATGGATGGTGGGAGATGGGCTTTCCTCAGCTTCTGCATGAAGTAGAGACGCTGCTGGGCCTTCTTGGTTATGGAGCTGGTGTTGAGGGAGCAGGAGTGGTTCTCCGCCAGGTGGACACCAAGAAATCTGGAGCTCTTGACGACCTCCACAGAGGATCCATTCATGTTAAGTGGGCAGTGATCTCACTGTGCTCTCCTGAAGTCAACGATCTCTTTTGTTTTGTTTTGGTGTGCTGGGGGAGCAGCACAGCAAAGAAGGACTCATCCAGGCTGGAGAAACTGATCAGGAGGGCTAGCTCTGTGGTCGGCATGAAGCTGGACACTCTGGTGACAGTGGCAGAGAAAAGGACATTAAAGAAACTGATGGACATTATGAACAATGCTGGGCATCCTCTGCACATGGCCATTAACAACCAGAAGAGTCTGTTCAGTGACAGGTTGCTTCTCCCAAAGACAAGAACTAACAGACTTAAAAACTCCTTTGTCCCACACGCCATCAGACTGTTTAACTCCTCTCTGGAGGGGAGAGGGAGGGGAAACATGAGGACAAAGGAGGGGGGAACAACTAAGCTGTAGTGCCTCTTCACCTCACTGTGCAATACCTTTTGTGCAATACTTTTGTAAATAGTCAACAGTGCAATAGACTCAATACTTGAAATGTGCAATTCACTTGTATTTTTATTTTTTATTCCTATTTATTCTATTTATCCCCTTCGTATATTTTATTTATATTGTCTCTGTATTTATATATATGTGTGTGTGTGTGTGTGTGTGTGTGTGTGTGTGTGTGTATATATATATATAATATTCAGTAACTCTGTAACTTCTGTCGGTGCTGTGCTTTTTTGGAAATCGAATTTCCCAGAGGAACCCACCCGAGGGATTAATAAAGTTCTATCTAATCTAATCTAATCTAATCTAATCTAAACATTCAGAGACAGGTTGTTGACTCTACACCTCTACAGATGGCCCGCAGTGCAACCCTTCAGCTTCCTAGTAGATGCACCTATATACAAATTTAAAGACCTAGGAGACTTACTTCTCGTCACAGAGTTGTAGCATTCACAACATTTTCAGAAAACTTGAACTCAAGGTCAAAGTCACTGATATTCAAACTGACCCCAGAACTTTAGTAAATGCACCAATGGCATCAATTCAAAATCCTGCCCCTCGTTCTCGACCAAGCTGAGTATACAATTATGAAACAATCATTTCCCATTTTATTTCACTATCTGTAACTAAGACAAATAAACAGTATTTGGGACACAAGTCACTATTAAAGTGGTTAGTGAGACTGTGTCTTCTTACGTTAATCTTGTAAAACAGGATGTAGGCTGAGTGCTGCTGTTCCTCACAAGCTGCAGATCCAGTTGTGTGCAGCACCTGTGCATCATTATAGGTGAGCCAAGGATCTGATGTAGAGTGTGGACTCTCCTCAGGATGGACAGAATTACAGATGCAGCAGCTGTTTCCGATGTATGGAAACCTGACACACAAACAAAAGTTTACAGTATCAGTGTAAAATAATTCATTTTGTCCAGGTTGAGAAGGTGAGCTTTGGTCCTTGTGCACCACGTGTACTCACCTGAAGCCGTCTCTAGTCTGAATTTTATTTTCCATTATTTATCCACCGCCCAAATGTTTCACTACGCTACTGCAAAAAGGTAAAAACACAAACACACAATTAGACGCTGAGCACTAGATGTGCATGTATGCTAGTGATGTGTCGAGTAATGGAGGGGGCGTTTCCGCGATGAGCGTATCGAGGCTTGCTTCATTTATGGGAGGAGCTGAAAATGATGACGTCCGAAGCCTCGCTGCCCGGCTGTACCACGTGACTGGTTCATGAAGTGGTTCGAACTTTGCCGCGAGATGTGACAGCGATACAAACCCCTCAGACTTCAATCAAAATGTGGGTGTTTGATGGAGAGCTGCGGTTAGTGAGAGTTGGAGACAGCTGGGAGGCAGTTTGGAGGTTTATGAGAGTGAGGAGAGAAACTCAGGAGAGAATGGAGCCAGCTAAGAAGAGGAGGATGTCCTCCCCTGTGTGGGAACATTTTGATCTTATTCCTCCCAACAAGGTATTTCTACAGAAGATGTATTTTCATAATACTGATGGTGCAATACAATTTATGTTAAGCTGTATTTACTTTTGTACAAGGTGAAGTGTTTGCTATGTGCCAGGGAGCTGGGATATAACAACAACACCTCATCCATGCTTAGGCACTACAGAGCTTTGCATGAGAATAAGGGGAACAGCGATTGTTGAGCAAGACCAGGTGAGCCATCAAATGCCATGATAATAATAGCATGCCGTAATGTTACTAAATGATATAACAATATTATACAACTGTAATAAGTTACGTGTGTGATATTTATATTTGTGCTTTGTTTTTATTGTCTTTCCTCAGGAGAACAATCTCAAATAGATGAAAACCTGGTTAGCATGGTGATTGAGGACTCCCAGCCATTTAGCATTGTGGAGGACAAAGGATTTATAAGATTTGTTAAATCATTAAATCCTAGCTATGTTCTCCCCACTAAAAAGGTCATAAAAGCAGTGAAAATTTAGTTTTTACTGAATAAAATATGGGCAGGACTGACGCCTCAGTGTGTAGCTGTCCATACCTCAACGTTACAAAAGCACAACCACTGTCCACACCCCAACCACACCTCACCTCACAGTAAATGATCATTTCCATTTTAAGCATTTCCAAATAATCATTTTCCATACTGCCAGTATAAATATACACAGTATACTGCATCACTACAATATACATGTTTTACACACTCCTTTTGTTGTTGACATTTATGTGTGATTCTTACTCTGAATCTGAATAAGTACGCGGGACCACTGTGTGCGGTAAGACCATCTCTTTTACTTCCTGTATTACCATCTACCGGCATGCATTGCCAGTGCGTAACACGTGATTACACAATCAAACAGTGAACACATACTGCCCATACAACAAATGTACCAGAGACAATTATGAATACACCACATCTCCCCTTTTAAACAAAAACAGAATATTCCTTTTCTCAGGACAGAACTTCTCTTTTTCAAAGCCATACAAGAACATCTGGCAAACAATCTGCATTACATTTTTAACCTTTTGTTTTTGTTTTCTTGTTCTTTTCTTTTCTTAACAACTCTTTTTAGCTTTATTTTACTGTGCTCTACAAAACCATTATAACACAGTTACATAACAACAACCTTTTTTTTTTCTTACAGATCTAACTTTTTAGGTTTAACTATTGGCCTCCCTGACTTGGTTCTGACCACATCAGTGTTAACAGGTGTAGCAGGGATCACACTGGGTGTTTGAGGCTTCTGCAACACAGGCACATTAGCAGGTTCATGCACAGGTGAACTTAAAGGAATCAAATGCACACGATTACGCCTCACAGTCCCTTGTGGTAACTCCACTGTGTATGATCGGGGTGTAGAGTGATTTTGGATAACAGTGCCTGTAGTTTTGACATCAGTCACCCAAACTTGCTCTCCTGGGGACAGGCTGCATAAAGGTTTTGCGCGGTGGCGCCTGTTGAAGTTTGCCATGTCCATCATCCTCTTCTCCCTTTCCTTTCGAGCGAGCAGTGCGTTGTCCGGCAGTGTGGGCTCCAGCTGCGATGGAAGCATCGGCAGTGTGGTTCGCAGACGTCTGCCCATTAAAAGCTCTGCAGGGCTGTATCCGGACTGCAGTGGTGTAGCTCTATAGGCAAGAAGAGCTAGATAAGGATCAGCTGCTTTTTTCAGAAGATTTTTTACAGTCTGCACAGCACGTTCTGCTTCTCCATTACTTTGCGGAAACTTGGGACTGCTTGTGATGTGTTTGAAGCCGTATGCTGCTGCAAAGTCTGTAAAGATTTGACCTGAATACTGTGGCCCATTATCAGACATGAGGACCTCTGGGATGCCGTGACGGGCAAAGAAAGATTTCAGGTGAGTAATGACATCGTTTGATTTTGTCCTGTTTAACAAAGCAATCTCAACAAATCTAGAGTGATAGTCAACAGCGAGAAGGTAAGTTTTCCCTCCCAGCTCGAAAAGATCTGTGCCCACTCTCTGCCATGGGCGGGCAGGGTATTCTGTTGGCATGAGTGGCTCACTGTTATTGTGTCTTTCTTGAATACACGTTTTGCACTTGAGCACCATCTCAGAGATTTGTTGACTCAGCCCGGGCCACCACACTGTTTGGCGTGCACGAGCTTTACATTTTACAACACCTTGATGTCCTTCGTGTAGTTTTTCCAGCACCTCGTTTCTCATTGCTGAAGGAATGACAAGCCGTGTGTCTTTTAACAAAAGGCCGTCTTCAACAGTGAGCGTGGCTCGGTCAGGCCAGTAATTTCGCAGTAAAGGCTCTTGTTTTGCATGTTCTGGCCAGCCTTCGGTGCACATGTCCATGACGCGAGCACACACACTGTCGCTTTTCAGTTGTTCCTTCAGTGTTTGCATATATGATGAACTGACAGGCATGTTTGCTACAATACTGTCGACATATATGTCTGTGCTTTCCATTAGCTCTTTGTCTGACAGGTTCATTGGTTTTTTCAGAGGTGAGCGGGACAAAGTATCTGCTGTCCAGAGCGATTTCCCTGGGGCGTACTGCACAGTGTACGAGTAACGCATGAGTCTCATTCTGAATCGCTGGATCCTGGGTGGCAAGAGATCCAGAGCTTGTCCTCCCAGTAAGGAAACGAGAGGTTTGTGGTCCGTTTCAAGACAAAAATGTTTACCAATCAGGAAATCACGAAAACGCTCACACGCCCATGTAGATGCCAGTGCCTCTTTTTCCACTTGTGCGTATCGTTGTTCTGTAGGAGAAAGGGACCTCGATGCATACGCCACTGGTCGCCATCCTTCTTCCCACAGCTGCAAAAGAACACCTCCGAGACCATAGGATGAAGCATCTGCTGATACTTTAATGTCTCTGTTGGGGTCATACATTGCGAGCACTGGGGGTGAGGTCAGGGCATCTCGTAATGTTTTGAAAGCTCTCACTTGGTCAGTTCCCCAATACCATGCGTTCTTTTTGGAAGGAAGATCTCGCAGGGCTTTGTCTTTTTCAGCTAAATGGGGGATGAACTTGCCCACTTGATTCACCATGCCCAGAAAACTGCGCAACTCTGACACATTAGTTGGCTCTGTCATTTCTGTAATTGCCTCCGTTTTCTTCGGGTCAGGACTGATTCCTGTATCCGCTATGATGTGACCCAAGAAAGCAACCTTGCTCTGGGAGAGCTCGCATTTTTCAACATTCAGCGTTATGCCTGCTTTTTCCAGTCTTTGCAGTGTAGCATGGAGACAGGAATCGTGCTCCTGATGGTTACGTCCCCACACCAACACATCGTCAATGTGACACACCACTCCTTCGAGACCCTCGATGACCTCCGCCATCATGCGCTGAAAGTGTTCGGGCGCTGAGTTGATCCCAAACGGTAGGCGGTTAAAGTGGAACCGCCCAAAGGGTGTGATGAAGGTGGTGAGTTTGGCAGACTCATCGGACAGGGGAATCTGCCAGAAGCCCATGTTGGCATCCAGTTTGCTAAACACTTTGGCTCCTGCGAGCATTCCGAGACTTTGTTCAACCGATGGCAGCACATATTTTTCCCTGCACACATACTCATTTAGTCCGGTAAAGTCTACGCAAAGTCTTAGCCTAGGGCTGTTTTTCTTTGGAACAACAACCATGCCGGCACACCAATCCGTTGGTTCCTCAACTCGGGTAATGACACCAAGCTCTTCCATTCGTTGGAGTTCCTCTTTTACCCTTCCCATCAGAGGCAGAGGAAGCCTTCGCGGAGTTTTGAGTGAGTACGGCACAGCATTCGGTTTGAGTTTAATGTGATAGGCCCACTGCACTTTCCCTAGACCATTGCAAAGTTTAGGGTAAGTAGTCTTCAGAGTGTCCATTGAAACCGCGTCAACTCGCACCAGCAGGCCAAGAGCTGTAATGGCGGGCAGGCCTAGCAGTGGAGTGCTCAGGTTTCTTACAACATAGACCTTCTCTGTTGTCTGTTTCGCTCCGTAGTTGAGCTGTAGCTTTGTAAAACCTGCAACGTCCAGTGGTGTTTTTCCAGGGCCTAACAAAGGTTTTTCTGGCTGCTGGAGAACTGGTCTGTGTTCGTTAGCAAAAATCTTTGATAAGTCCGAGTCAGCTATTACAGTCACATCTGCTCCAGTATCCAGTTTGAAAGTGATTTTTGCATCTTTCACTTGTATGTTGGCTGTCCACGCCTGGCCGTCACTGGAAACTGAGCCTAGGAAGAAACCTTGCTCCTCTTCCTCCTCAATACTTTGCACTGTCTTGCTTTGTCTGCAGACTCGCTGGTAGTGACCTTTTTTTCCACATAAATGACATTTTGCATCATTTGCTGGGCACTCAGGTTTCTGATGTGGAGAGCCTCCGCACTTGTAGCATTTGTTACTTTGTCTCTTGCTATATTGCTGTTGTGTTTTGACAGTTTTATTTTTGAACATGTTGAACTTTGTTTTGTCGTGCTTTTGTATCACTCTGTCAACTGTTTTCGCATTTACATGCATTACATTTGTTTCACTTCTCAAAGCTGACTGTTGCTTTTTGATTTCTTCTGACTGCCTGGCCATATTTATAGCTTTATCCAAGTCCAAGTCTTTTTCCATCTGCATGCGCTCAGACAGCCTCGTGTCGGCCAAGCCCACTACTATTCTGTCTCTTATCAGCTCATCGTGGAGCGGTCCGTAGTTACAGTGCTCTGCTAATGCATGCAAGGCAGTCACGAATGCATCAACAGTCTCATTCGGCTCTTGTTTGCGCATATTAAAACGTGCGCGCTCATAAACAACATTTTTCCTGACAATGAAAAAGTTGTGGAAGCTATCTCTCACTTTAGCATAGTCCCGTTGGTCTACATCACTTAACTTTAGTCCTCTCAGGACGTCATCCGCTTCGTCTCCCATACAATATATGAGAGTGTTCACTTGATTTTCCTCCGAGCTCGCAGACAGATTACTTGCCTGACGGAATCTCTCGAAGCGACGGACCCATCTTGTCCATTCGTGTGGTTTGGAAAAATCAAAGGGCTCCGGTGGTTGGATGCTAAACGTAGCGCTGGGAGTGCTAGCCGCGGTGCTAACTCCTGCCCTCGGACGATCGTCTACGTCGTCATTCGGCATTTTGTTTCCACCTTCCCCTTCTCCTCACACTCGGTAGATGTATGGAGTCTTACAAGTCACACAGCACTTCTGACACCATGTGTGATTCTTACTCTGAATCTGAATAAGTACGCGGGACCACTGTGTGCGGTAAGACCATCTCTTTTACTTCCTGTATTACCATCTACCGGCATGCATTGCCAGTGCGTAACACGTGATTACACAATCAAACAGTGAACACATACTGCCCATACAACAAATGTACCAGAGACAATTATGAATACACCACAATTTACAGGCTGTGTGCAAAAGGCCACACTCTTCAAATTCATGCCAACTAATATTTTTACGTCCAGTAGGTGTCCTGCTAGAGCAAATAAAGCTTCAAGAAGCTTTGCGCTGGGGTGAACCAATTGGATGAAAAGCTTCAGTGCTTCATCTGCCCATCACTAATGTATGCATGAGCTTTGAAATTTAAACATTTTGGGGGACGTTATTCTCTTACTTATTAAACACATGCTCCCATCCACTCTCTTGGTCCAGAAGCTCCATAATCCAAGTGTCCCAACTCAGGTCTGATGGCATTTTTTCAGTGGTGTTTTTAACCTCTTGGGAACTTTCACTACATTCCTTACTTGATGCAGAAAGAAGAAACGAGTCAGGGATGCATAGCAAGCACAACAAGACACCAGCAGCCCAGACCTTTCACCAACTGAAGACATTTGCAGCACCATAAAACATGACAGAGAAGAGCTGGGACTATGTGAAAGGGTGAAGTGCTGCAGTAAAGTTGCAATGGTCCTATCTTTTATACAGTCTATAGTTCACTCTATTCGATTACCCTTTTCTCATGTTTTTGTTAGTTAGGGAGATAAGACATTGTCATTTGGTTTTATTCTTTTCATAAATAAGTTTTGTACATCCTTTAGATACGGTCCCTTTTGTTTGTTGTTTTGGGGTCCACCCCGAAGCTGTAGTTCGCTCCTTTCCTTTGTTAGAATTCAATCACTGTGAAAAAAAATCACCATCAAAATTGTACTGGTTGTGTGATGTGCTGCTTGGGGTCAGACAGGGGTGGATCACCCTTATATTATGGTCTGGCCACCCTTAGACAGGCCATAACACTAACTAAAATGAAAATTAAAACTAGACTTATAACTGGCTGGCTGGTGTCCTTACCAGTGTCCTTGGGTCTGAACTGTGGGCTCCTCTTTCCAGGTGTTCGTACTGCCTGAGTGGCACCAAGGTGTGCTGTCTTGCCTCTTTTGGGTTTTCTGCATGTTTCTGGCTCAACATGCAAGTATCCACTTCTTGACGTTCGCTGTTGGTTGCAGCCACTTGAGGTTTTTGGGCTCATTTGGGTTCTCAACACTGGGCGACTTTGATGGGAGTGAAAGCATCCTCACAACATAAATCACCACACTACCTGCTTTTGTTTCAGGTTTTTTCTTTATCCTTGTTAACATGTTTGGGTACTGGGTTTACCTGTAATGCATTTTGTGCTCCAAAAGCTGTTATTTTGTGCAGCTGTGCTCCAAAAGCTGTAAGCATGACCTTTCTTATCATTAGATTGTGCCACACCAGCACCTGAGAGAAAAGCTTTGAGTTTGATTTTGTGTTTTGCAGGCACTCAGGAGAATAAGTCATGATGTTTCTTGTGTTTGTCATGTTAGTATCTCAGTGCTTGTCAATCACCAGTCAACAGTGTCACCACTGTGAACAACATCCTGCGACTGTTTGAGCCAAAACCTTCGAGAAGTCCCTGCAGCCGCTTCAAAACTCATCACTGAGCTCGATCTCTCTTTTAACACGCTGGAGACAACAATGAAAGATGACTTTCTTTCATATGCTGCTTTGAGGGCTTTGCTGATGAAGTTCAGCCAAAACAGGAAACATGCAGCAGGAGACAGTAACTTGTTAAAATGTTATAAAAGGTACAATTAAAGATTTTCACCCTACAGGGTTGTCAATGATCCAAGGATAAATGTCTAATTTGGTCAAAAGTTTATAAGCCATTTCTGGAGAGACTGCAGTGGAAATGTTGTCACTTTTGGACTTTGCTACCTGCAGCTAAACATTTGCAGCTAAATCATTTATTTAAAAGCAGAAGCTGCAACTGATCGAGTGAATGTTTGTCTGAAAACTTAAACTGAACTCCAAGCGTACCATTGCTCCAGCTTACCATCTTTACCTGAGTGAATCAGTTTGTTGAACAATCTAAATGATTCAGAAACTTCTGTGACATCAACTTAACTAAGGCTCATTACAAATTTCACAAAACACTGCTGAATACTTTTAATATTTTTTTTATTAGTTATTTTTGTTTTGTTGTTATTTTGATTTTAATAAAACAAAATAACATAAAGAATCAAATAATTTCTTTGTTTTTTTAAATTTAATTTATTTTACAAATAAATTAATAATAATATTAATAATAATAACAACAAATTAGTGCTGTCAGCGTAAACGTCATTAGTTAAAATGACGTTAACGCTGACAGCACTAATTTGTTGTTCCAGAGAGCAAGCCAAACACTGGTCTAGAAAAGGACGATCTCTAGTAGTGCTGCACTACTAGTAGATTTTGTTTTAACCTCCTAGGACCTGGTGTCCACATATGTGGACATAACATTTATGAGACCAAAATACAAAATTTTGCTCTTCAAAAACCTGATATCCACTTATGAGGGAGGACATTACACTGCCCCTGTTCAATCGAACTTTAAAATGAATGTCCTCATATGTGGATCTCATTTTTTTGAGAAACAAAAAAAAGATAGTCCGAATCTGATGTCTTTGTTTTCACATTCATCAGGTCCCAATCAACCCAAATGGCACAGAGAAATTAAAAATGCATGCCATGAAAGAGTTCAGGTCTTAGGATGTTAAAAATGTCCCTGCTGATGAGACCAGTGAATGTGGGGCGACGGTGGCAAGAAAAAACTCCCTCCTGGAGGAAGAAATCTTGGGAGGACCAGGCTCTCTGGGAGGACCCTTCCTCCTGAGGGCAATACTTACCAGTACTTGTCCTCCAGTGTGCGATGGTGGGCTGGGACGAGTGTTGTTTCTTCTCAGCATGATGATGACCTTCCTTCCATTTCCTGTTTCAGAACTGAGAATGAAGACAAAACTGGTTAACAAGGTAACAGGACATTTAAAAATTCTCTCACTTCAGGATGAGATGCTGTGTCTTCTTACGTTTCTCTTGTAAAACAGCATGTAGGCCGAGTGCTGCTGTTCCTCACAAGCTGCCGATCCGGTTGTGTGGAGCACCTGTGCGTCATTATAGGTGAGCCAGCGATCTGATGTAGAGTGCTGACTCTCCTCAGGATGGACAGAACTACAGATGTAGTGTCCTGAAATCACATTAAGACAAATGAATCCAACTTCTGGAAGTCAGCTGATTCAAGCAAACAGTGATTTTGACTTAGTGCGTCTTAGAACATCAAAAGCTTTTGTGTGTGAGTCCTTCACTGAAAAGTAGAAAGTTTTCATTTTCTGTTTGTAACAAGTCTGTTGTTTTACCTGATTCTGTGCCTCCATAATGACTGATGATGCTGACAAGACTATAACAGCCACCACCCTGAGAAGGAACAAATCCAAAGAGTGTTAGTTTCACAAAGTCTCACATCAGAGCCATAATTAAGCTGATTTGCTGAGGCTACGTCCACACTAATGCGTTTTCGTTTGAAAACACATCGTTTTCTCTCCGCTTTGACCTCCCGTCCACACTGAGATGGCGTTTTCCTCAAGGAAAAACACAGCATCTTGAAAACGCTCTCGAAAACGCACACATTTCAAAACGGAGTTGTCCCGTCGCAGTGTGGACACTCGAAAACGCAGACTTTCTAAAACGATGACGCATTTTAGTCATGTGATGCAGTCATGTGAGCAATTAAACAAAGATAGCCGAGTGCATTATACAGCGGTTGTTTTGATTGCTCTCAACTTTGACAGCCCTAAAAAAGATTAATATCAGTTTGTACATGCTCCGGATAGCTTTTCTTCAAATTCTGTAATCCTCACTCACTTTTGCGCATGCGCAGGACTGGAACGTAAGCGTTTTCGGCCGTTTCAATGCAGACGCACAACTATTTGAAAATGACTGAAAACACTAGTGTGGACACGGAGTTTTCAAATCTATCAGGGCTAGTGTGGACGTAGCCTGAGACGTTCTGCAGTCTGTTTTTACCTGATTGGATGGCACCACCAAGTCCCTCTGCAGCCTGACGGGGTCATCCACCTTCTTAATGTTGTAGGTTTGTGTAAAGCCAAACCTCTTCAGATGCAAGATCAGGACTCTGGCAGAAAAGAAAAAAAAAAAAACACAAACAAGGTAGAAAATAAGAAGAATGAGTGTCAAACACAAACAGAAGATGGGAGAAAACGACTGCTCAAGTATTGTCTCGAAAAACTCTGATATTTGATGCGCCACAGTTTGGAAACCTGGTCAGTCGATCACTTCTGATGTGACCTTACTCACCTTGGCAGTGTATCAAAAGACGACTTCAGTTCTGAGGCCGTCCCTCCACAATCACAGCGAAATTCTATTTCTTGTTCCTGAACAACAGCACAGAGAAAACAGGCTTTATGGTAGAAAGAAATCTCAACATATGCACACACACATACGCACAAACACTAACAAAAAAGGTGTGTTAAGATCGCTGACACTACAACTCTATTGGAATTTGTGATCTTACCTTCAAGTATGTCTCTAACATGTTTATAATAGACCCCTCTGGAACAAGGTCAAGAGACAAGCTGGTGAAGTCCTCGTGCTGTGATGATTGGTGACCACAGCTACACATTTCAGGAGTAACGTAGTTAAAGTAAAGATCAGGTAGGTGGAAAAGAGGTATATGAAAATATTGCAACCAGCTCTGCGTTTCTGAAAGACAGGCTTACCTCTTGCATGTCCTCATGTTTTCCATTTTAAAAATGTGATGCTCTTCTACTGGGCAGGTATAACTTTGGCCCAGGAGAGCTGCGTTCCTCTCCAGGTGAGGTGCGAGCCTTTTGACCTCATTGAGGAACAATGTTAGGAATTCATGAGCGTCCTGAAAGAAAAGCAGAGAGATTTAAAACAGTACATCAAAATCAGAAGGTAAAGCAAAAAAACAAAATGTCCAAATAGCTGACGCACTTTCTGTGCACTGCCGGTGTATTCAGGAGCTTGACTGCTGAATGCCTTCTTAAAAGCTCTTAGGTGGTGATCTTTAAGGCCATAATCTGTTGACTCATGACAGTCCCTGACATCAATGAGCCTTCTGTAGAAAGGAAAGGGTAAACAGACATTTCTGCTGTTAGATCTCTTTGTTCTTCAGGTTTTTGAAGAAAGTAGAAGGTTGACGTAGCGCACCTTAAGAGCTGAGCTTCTGGATCTGTGCTCCACAAAACCTCCTGACGCCTGATGTCTCTTATGAACTCCTCAATGTTGAGGAGGCTCTGCAGGCAGGAGTTCATGTAGCAGGTGTTTCCGATGTTTGGAAACCTGACACACACGCACAACGTTTACAGTATCAGTGTAAAAGAATTCATTTTCTCCACTTTGACAAAGTGAGCTTTGGTCTTTGTGCACCACGTGTACTCACCCGAAGCAGTCTATAGTCCCAGTTTGACTTTCTATTATTTCTCCACCGCATGCTACACTGCTCCAAAAGGGTAAAAACACAAACACAAAATTAGGAAAGATGTCAGGATGCTGAGCAGTGTATGTGCATGGATGCATGAGCTTTGAAGTTGAAACATTTTGGAGGACGTCTTTCTCTTACCTGTTAAACACATGCTCCCATCCACTCTCTTGGTCCAGAAGCTCCATAATCCAAGTGTCCCAACTCAGGTCTGCTGGGATCGTTTCCGTGGTGCTTCTTACCTGATATAAATATATAGGACATAGCTGTGTGCCTCATTGCTCTTAATTGCTCTCATTTAACTGTGATGAGTAAATGCTTGATGACAGTGACTCTTTCCATAAAACATACCTTCCCGGATTTAAAAAGAGTCTTCACAGTGTTGCTCTCTGCCTCTGCATCGCTGTCAGTTTGCTGCAGAGGACGAACAAACATAAGTTTATTAAAAAGTACATTTTAAAGAGAATGTGTATTTCATATGTTTTGTGTAAAAGCAAACCGAGGAACAGCAGAAGATGTGTCTCCATTTTCTCTTCTTTTGGCCATTTTCAGGGTTAGCTGGTGTGGCAGCAACAGAAGCATCCGGGATGCTGATGAGGACAAAAGTGTAAATGTTGTGGAAATTTATAAGAAGGAGTACATTTTGCTAATACAGATTGCTAATAAAAGTGAATAACTGTAATGGAATACCAACATGAACAAAATCATGTATTTTATACATTTACACTCTACATTTTCAAACGCTAATCTCTGCATCCATATAAATAATAGACAAGACTAGAAGGAGTAAAAAAGATGTAAATACACAAGGTGGAAGAAAAATGCCAATAAAAGGGAAATAAAAGAGCTCCAACTCAACCACTGCTATAAATATCTCCAGCAGCATTAAAGAGTGGCGCATTTCTTTACCTCTGATGAGACGTAGAAGGAATTTCCTTCTCTGCCACGTTTTGTTTGTGTAATTTCTGTTTAGAAACAAGAAAAGCAACATCAGTAATGGCATAAAACAAACATACCAAGTGGGTCTCTCCATGAAAAGTGTCCAGTTAGAGAATTTGGTATTATTTCATATTATTTATCACTTTAGTGAGCTGTCAGCTCATGAAGCAGATATAGGAATATCTTTAAATAAAATAAAAACAATTTATTCATGCCTTAAATTGAGTTTTAAAGTTTGTCCTATGAAATACAAAATCCTTCATTTGGTTCTGATCAAAATTCAGTTTTTACAGAAATCATCCATGAAGCTTCAAAAATGCTTATTCACCATAAAAAATATTTAGAGAAACATCCTGCAAGTCTCTTCGAACTTACCTTTCTGTGAAAAAAAAAAGTTTAAACATCTTTGAACTTAATTTGAGGACATGGCTGTGTGCTAAATTGCTCTTAATTCTTCTCATTTAACTGTGATGAGTAAATGCTTGATGACAGTGACTCTTTCCATAAAACATACCTTCCAGAATTTAAAAAGAAACCAGCGACACTTTTTTTGTGTCTTCACAGTGTTGCTCTCTGCCTCTGCATCGCTGTCAGTTTGCTGCAGAGGACGAACAAACATACGTTTATTAAAAAAGTAAAGTCACTTTAAATTAACAAGTGCAATTTAAAGAGAATGTGCATTTCATATGTTTTGTGTAAAAGCAAACCGAGGAACAGCAGAGGTGTCTCCATTTTCTCTTCTTCTTTTGACCATTTTCAGTAACAGGAGCATCCGGGATGCTGATGAGGACAAAAGTGTAAATGTTATTTTTCAAAGTGCAAATTTTTAACAAGGAGTACATGCTGGAGATTGCAGATAAAAATTAATAACTGTAATGGAACAAAATCATGTATTTTGTACATTTACACTCTACATTTTCAAACGCTAATCTCTGAATCAATATAAATTATAGACAAGACTAGAAGTAGTAAAAAAGATGTAAATACAAAACACCAATAAAAGGGAAATAAAAGAGCTCCAACTCAACCACTGCTATAAATATCTCCAGCAGCATTAAAGACTGGCGCATTTCTTTACCTCTGATGAGACGTAGAAGGAATTTCCTTCTCTGCCACGTTTTGTTTGTGTGATTTCTGTTTAGAAACAAGAAAACCAACATCAGTAATGGCATAAAACAAAGTATATGGTATGAAAATACAAAATCCTTCATTTGGATTCAAAATTCAGTTTTTACAGAAATCATCCAAGAAGCTTCCTTAAAAGTTTCAAAAATGCTTGTTTACCATAAGAAAATATTCATAGAAATGTGCTGCGAGTCTCTTCAAACTTACCTTTCTGTGAAAAAGAAGTTTAAACATCTTTGGACTTGATGTGATCGCAGCCAAAATCTCCTCAGCTTTGCAAAAGTTCAACTGAAAACAAGCAGTCAAAGGTTGTATATTTATAAACTTTCAGCATAGAATGTTCATACCCTGAACAGCAAACATCATCATTATGATGTATGGGGCAAATTTGCATATTTTGGAATGTATGCTCATTTGAACTGTATGGTGCTCGTCTCCAAGCAACTGCTACACAAAACAGGTCAAGTCAAGTGGCTTTTATTGTCATTTTAACCACGTGCAGAGGTGCTGTACAGAGTGAAACGAGACAGCGTTCCTCCGAGACCCTGGTGCTATATATGACATATACGGACAAACCCAGGACTACATAAAGTGCAGTGTGCATAAATTGCAAAAATAAACAAGACAAAACAGTGCAAAACTAGACAGAACAGGACGAAACAGACACAAGACAATGGAAATGTGCAAAATGCTGAGTATTGTGCAAAAGTAACTTGGTGTCTGTATGTATGTATATGAGTGTGAGATACTGCAGATAAGTGCTTGGTAGTGACATGTGTGAAGGTGTGCGTGTGCCAGTGCAGTCACTGAGTGTTCAGGGGTCTGACGGCTTGTGGGAAGAAACTTTTCCGTAGTTTGGTAGCGAGGGCCCGGATGTTGTGGGACCTCTTTCCAGAAGGCAGCAGGGTGAAGAGTGTGTTTGAAGGCTGTGTGGGGTCCTCCAGCAAGCGGGTGTTATAAGGAGGGGAGAGGGGCTCCAATGACCTTCTTAGCTGCTCTCACAATCCGTTGTAGGGTACTGCGATCCAATACGCTGCAGTTACCATACCAGACAGTGATGCAGCTACTTAGGATGCTCTCATTAGTCCCACTGTAAAAGGTGGTGAGAATGGATGGTGGGAGATGGGCTTTCCTCAGCTTCTGCATGAAGTAGAGACGCTGCTGGGCCTTCTTGGTTATGGAGCTGGTGTTGAGGGAGCAGGAGTGGTTCTCCGCCAGGTGGACACCAAGAAATCTGGTGCTCTTGACGACCTCCACAGAGGATCCATTCATGTTAAGTGGGCAGTGATCTCACTGTGCTCTCCTGAAGTCAACGATCTCTTTTGTTTTGTTTTGGTGTGCTGGGGGAGCAGCACAGCAAAGAAGGACTCATCCAGGCTGGAGAAACTGATCAGGAGGGCTAGCTCTGTGGTCGGCATGAAGCTGGACACTCTGGTGACAGTGGCAGAGAAAAGGACATTAAAGAAACTGATGGACATTATGAACAATGCTGGGCATCCTCTGCACATGGCCATTAACAACCAGAAGAGTCTGTTCAGTGACAAGTTGCTTCTCCCAAAGACAAGAACTAACAGACTTAAAAACTCCTTTGTCCCACACGCCATCAGACTGTTTAACTCCTCTCTGGAGGGGAGAGGGAGGGGAAACAGGAGGACAAAGGAGGGGGGAACAACTAAGCTGTAGTGCCTCTTCACCTCACTGTGCAATACCTTTTGTGCAATACTTTTGTAAATAGTCAACAGTGCAATAGACTCAATACTTGAAATGTGCAATTCACTTGTATTTTTATTTTTTATTCCTATTTATTCTATTTATCCCCTTCGTATATTTTATTTATATTGTCTCTGTATTTATATATATGTGTGTGTGTGTGTGTGTGTGTGTGTGTATATATATATATAATATTCAGTAACTCTGTAACTTCTGTCGGTGCTGTGCTTTTTTGGAAATCGAATTTCCCAGAGGAACCCACCCGAGGGATTAATAAAGTTCTATCTAATCTAATCTAATCTAATCTAATCTAATCTAATCTAATCTAAACATTCAGAGACAGGTTGTTGACTCTACACCTCTACAGATGGCCCGCAGTGCAACCCTTCAGCTTCCTAGTAGATGCACCTATATACAAATTTAAAGACCTAGGAGACTTACTTCTCGTCACAGAGTTGTAGCATTCACAACATTTTCAGAAAACTTGAACTCAAGGTTAAAGTCACTGATATTCAAACTGACCCCAGAACTTTAGTAAATGCACCAATGGCATCAATTCAAAATCCTGCCCCTCGTTCTCGACCAAGCTGAGTATACAATTATGAAACAATCATTTCCCATTTTATTTCACTATCTGTAACTAAGACAAATAAACAGTATTTGGGACACAAGTCACTATTAAAGTGATTAGTGAGACTGTGTCTTCTTACGTTAATCTTGTAAAACAGGATGTAGGCTGAGTGCTGCTGTTCCTCACAAGCTGCAGATCCAGTTGTGTGCAGCACCTGTGCATCATTATAGGTGAGCCAAGGATCTGATGTAGAGTGTGGACTCTCCTCAGGATGGACAGAATTACAGATGCAGCAGCTGTTTCCGATGTATGGAAACCTGACACACAAACAAAAGTTTACAGTATCAGTGTAAAATAATTCATTTTGTCCAGGTTGAGAAGGTGAGCTTTGGTCCTTGTGCACCACGTGTACTCACCTGAAGCCGTCTCTAGTCTGAATTTTATTTTCCATTATTTATCCACCGCCCAAATGTTTCACTACGCTACTGCAAAAAGGTAAAAACACAAACACACAATTAGACGCTGAGCACTAGATGTGCATGTATGCTAGTGATGTGTCGAGTAATGGAGGGGGCGTTTCCGCGATGCACGTATCGAGGCTTGCTTCATTTATGGGAGGAGCTGAAAATGATGACGTCCGAAGCCTCGCTGCCCGGCTGTACCACGTGACTGGTTCATGAAGTGGTTCGAACTTTGCCGCGAGATGTGACAGCGATACAAACCCCTCAGACTTCAATCAAAATGTGGGTGTTTGATGGAGAGCTGCGGTTAGTGAGAGTTGGAGACAGCTGGGAGGCAGTTTGGAGGTTTATGAGAGTGAGGAGAGAAACTCAGGAGAGAATGGAGCCAGCTAAGAAGAGGAGGATGTCCTCCCCTGTGTGGGAACATTTTGATCTTATTCCTCCCAACAAGGTATTTCTACAGAAGATGTATTTTCATAATACTGATGGTGCAATACAATTTATGTTAAGCTGTATTTACTTTTGTACAAGGTGAAGTGTTTGCTATGTGCCAGGGAGCTGGGATATAACAACAACACCTCATCCATGCTTAGGCACTACAGAGCTTTGCATGAGAATAAGGGGAACAGCGATTGTTGAGCAAGACCAGGTGAGCCATCAAATGCCATGATAATAATAGCATGCCGTAATGTTACTAAATGATATAACAATATTATACAACTGTAATAAGTTACGTGTGTGATATTTATATTTGTGCTTTGTTTTTATTGTCTTTCCTCAGGAGAACAATCTCAAATAGATGAAAACCTGGTTAGCATGGTGATTGAGGACTCCCAGCCATTTAGCATTGTGGAGGACAAAGGATTTATAAGATTTGTTAAATCATTAAATCCTAGCTATGTTCTCCCCACTAAAAAGGTCATAAAAGCAGTGAAAATTTAGTTTTTACTGAATAAAATATGGGCAGGACTGACGCCTCAGTGTGTAGCTGTCCATACCTCAACGTTACAAAAGCACAACCACTGTCCACACCCCAACCACACCTCACCTCACAGTAAATGATCATTTCCATTTTAAGCATTTCCAAATAATCATTTTCCATACTGCCAGTATAAATATACACAGTATACTGCATCACTACAATATACATGTTTTACACACTCCTTTTGTTGTTGACATTTACAGGCTGTGTGCAAAAGGCCACACTCTTCAAATTCATGCCAACTAATATTTTTACGTCCAGTAGGTGTCCTACTAGAGCAAATGAAGCTTCAAGAAGCTTTGCGCTGGGGTGAACCAATTGGATGAAAAGCTTCAGTGCTTCATCTGCCCATCACTAATGTATGCATGAGCTTTGAAATTTAAACATTTTGGGGGACGTTATTCTCTTACTTATTAAACACATGCTCCCATCCACTCTCTTGGTCCAGAAGCTCCATAATCCAAGTGTCCCAACTCAGGTCTGATGGCATTTTTTCAGTGGTGTTTTTAACCTCTTGGGAACTTTCACTACATTCCTTACTTGATGCAGAAAGAAGAAACGAGTCCATATCCAACCTTCAGAGCAGAGGCGATTAAGATCGGTATGGGTGTCACAGGTGTACCAGTCCGCCTTTTCTTCCAGGGCGAGAGGGGTTGCCATTCTTGTTCGCAGAACTATTCCTTTTATATTCAAAACTCAGATATGTGATCCAGGTGGGAGGTTCATACTTGTTACAGGTACAGTCAACTCCACCCCTGTAGTCCTCTTGAACATCTATGCCCCTAATTTTGACAACCCTGACTTCTTTAGTAAAATATTCAATCTTGTCTCACAATACAATGACCATAATATCATTATCGGTGGTGATTTTAATTGTTATTTCGATCCATTGTTGGATAGGTCTTCTGCGTCCCTGGCCCCAACCTTGAGAGCTGTTTCTGTACTCAATACTCTTACTAAATCTTTGGACTTGGTTGACATTTGGAGGCACCAGCATCCGTTAGAAAAGCAATACTCTTTCTTCTCCCCTGTCCATGGCAGCTTCAGTAGAATTGACTATTTTCTTATTGATTCCAGGCTTATTTCGAAAGTGGTTAGTTCCACTTATCACAGTATTTTAGTTTCGGACCACGCACCTCTCTCAACGGTAATTGACTTCAACCTATATACCCCCCAATACAATTGGAAATTTAACCCCTCTTTATATCTAAATGACTCTTTTACGGTTTACCTATCTACTAAAATCGCAGAATTTTTACAATTTAATGATAATGGTGTAGTTTCAGACTCTGTTTTGTGGGAGTCCTTTAAAGTCGTTATTAGAGGCCATATTATTGCTTATCAAGCTTCTCAGAAGAGGGACAAACTCAGGCTGCGTACTAATATTGAGGCAGAGCTGTCTGTGTTGGAGGAGAAGTATCGCGATACCGGGGCTGCTGACACACTTAATACCATTCTCAAATTGAAATATGACTACAACCACATGTTGGGGGAGCAGGTCATGAATTGTATTCGTCGATTAAAACAGAAGCATTTTGAGCTTGGTGAAAAGGCTGACAAGGTGCTTTCCAGACAGCTGAAGGGCATTCAAGCTGAAAGGGCGATACACAGAATTCTCTCTGCAACTGGCCAGTTGCTGTCCGATCACAAGCAGATAAATGACAGATTTCGCAGTTTTTATTGTCAGTTATACACATCTAGTACTACGGCCACAGTTGCTGAAATCACTAATTTTCTTAATGCTTTAGACATCCCGACTCTTCCTGAGGCTGCACGGGGCTTACTCGATGCAGACTTTACGCTGGAGGAAATTAGAAATGCAATCTGCTCCTTTCCTAATGGAAAAGCATGTGGTCCGGACGGTTTCGGGATAGAGCTTTATAAGACACATATTGACGTTATCGCTCCCCTGCTACTTCGGATGGTAAATTGCGCAGTGTTAAACGGCTCATTCCCTCATTCTTTCTACGATGCCCATATATGTCTCCTCCTGAAAAAAGACAGAGACGAAACTAATGTTTCTTCCTATCGTCCCCTAAGTCTTCTCAACTCAGACCAAAAGATAATTGCTAAAGTCCTAACCAGCCGGTTAAATAAGCACATAGGCTCTATAATTCATCCTGACCAATCGGGTTTTATCCCCAATAGATTCTCTTTTTCTAATACTAGATGTCTCTTAAATGCGATGTACTCAACGACACTGCCCAATTCTGCGGTGATTTCACTCGATGCCCAGCAGGCTTTCGACCAAGTGGAATGGAGTTATTTGTTTGCTACTCTTGAAAAATTTGGTTTTGGGTCGAATTTTTTGAATATGATTAAGTTGCTTTACGCTTGCCCTCGTTCCTCGGTCCTTACCAACCATGAGAGGTCGCTCCCGTTCCTCTTACACCGTGGGACAAGGCAGGGTTGTTGCCTCTCTCCAATGCTTTTTGCTTTAGCTCTTGAGCCGTTGGCCATTGCCATCAGAGCCAATTCCCATATCTCTGGTATAAATTGTGGCACGTCAGAGTACACCATCGGTCTGTATGCAGATGATATCATATTGGCTCTTTCAGATTTAAAGATCTCCCTTCCTCCACTTCTTAAGCTGATTGACAGCTTTGGCCACCTATCAGGGTTCACCATAAATTGGAAGAAGTCTGTTCTTATGCCGCTGTCGTCTGGTCTGGGCCCTGATTTCCTGTCTAGTTTGCCCTTTAAGGTCTCCCAGGATTACTTTTCATACCTGGGTATTAACATCCCTAGGAACTCAAAACTCCTCTTCAGGCTTAATTATTCGGTTCTAACTGATGAGCTCAAGTGTATGATAGATAGGTGGAAACTTCTCCCACTTTCAATGATTGGCCGTATCAATATAATCAAAATGGTTGTGCTCCCTAAATTCATGTACCTATTCCAGAACGTTCCTATTTTTCTCAGGTCTTCCTTTTTCAAAGCGTTGGATGCCATTATCATGCCTTTCGTTTGGGCCTACAAGCCCCCCCGCATCTCGAAGTCTCACTTGCAAAAGCCCTCGGACGAGGGTGGTCTGGGCCTTCCAGTTTTCAGACATTATTACTGGGCCTGTAATGCCAGAGCCTGGGTCTTCTGGAATCTGCCTATAGTTGGTGATGCTGTGGGATGCAGGTCCAGCCCTAAATGGCTCGAATTGGAGCTTAGCACTGCTATCGAGCACACTGGAGCATCCTTGCCAGCTATCTTATTTTCAAAATCGGTTATTAAAAGTGCATGTGATGACTTTATTCTTTGCAACTCCGTAAAAATATTGAATCAAATTAAGAGAATCTTGAACCTCCCGGTAGTGTCAACTTTTGCCCCGATCTGCCACAATCCTAGCTTTACGCCTAGTACAATGGATGCTGCTTTCAAACAATGGCCTGTCAAAGGGTTAATTGCTATAAAGGATCTTTATATTGACAATCATTTTGCCTCTTTTGCTCAGCTTCAGACAAAGTACAATCTCCCTACAAGTCATTTTTTTCGGTACTTACAAATTAGGAATTATGTCAAGCAAGCATTCTCAAATTTAGATACCATCCCCATACAGCATGTCTTTTACAATATGATGAACGAACCTCCCACCTCAAAACACTTAATTTCTCGGCTTGTCAACCTTTTTTCTTCGGCAGCCCCCTCTTGCCATATTAAAGAGGCTTGGACAAGGGACACTGGTTTGGTTATCTCTGACGATCTATGGGCTGAAGTGTTAAGTCGGATAAAACTATGCTCTGTTAACGCCCGGCTTCAGTTAATTCAATTTAAGGTTGTCCATAGACTGCACTATTCCAAAACCAAATTGAACAAGATTTTTCCTAACGTTTCCCCCAAATGTGATAAATGTAAACTTGTGGACGGTACTCTTGGGCATCTTTTTTGGTCCTGTTCTACGCTTACAGCCTTTTGGACTAGTATTTTTAGTTTCTATAGCACTGTTTATGATAGGCAACTGTATCCTGACTGTCTTATGGTGATCCTGGGCTGCTCCGGCGACTCCTTGGCACTTCCCTTTGCTGTTCAACAGGCCCTCATGTTTGGTATGGTGATTGCCAAACGTTTGATTCTGGGGGAGTGGAAATCTGCCTCCCCTCCCTGCTTCAAGAGGTGGCTCGAGGAGATGGTCTCCTGTCTATACCTGGAAGAAATTCGGTTCTCTACGTCTGATTCCATGGAGAAGTTCAGGAAGATATGGGGGCCCTTTATAGACCACATTAAGAAGGACAGTCCACGCCCTGGGTCCTGACCACATTGTTTTAACTGCTTTCATTCTGAGCTGTTGCCCATAACTGTTTTTGCATGATTGTTATCAGCTCCTCCTAGCGATCTTTGGATTTGATCTTGTGGATTGGACTCACTAGATTGTGAGTTGTTTGACATGTATACCAGTTGCTTTGTTTGCTTCTCTGCTGTTTTTAATAAGTGCTGGCCTTGTACCCTGTTGTGTGGTTTGTTGCTCTGTTTTTTTTGTTTGTTTGTTTGTTTTTTTTGGTTGTTATTGTCTTTATTGTCTGTGTTCTTCTGTCCCGCTGTTTGTGAATGTGTAAAAAAATTTTGAAACTTGCATAAATAAATACATTAAAAAAAAAGAAAAAAAAAGAAAGAAGAAACGAGTCAGGGATGCATAGCAAGCACAACAAGACACCAGCAGCCCAGACCTTTCACCAACTGAAGACATTTGCAGCACCATAAAACATGACAGAGAAGAGCTGGGACTATGTGAAAGGGTGAAGTGCTGCAGTAAAGTTGCAATGGTCCTATCTTTTATACAGTCTATGGTTCACTCTATTCGATTACCCTTTTCTCATGTTTTTGTTAGTTAGGGAGATAAGACATTGTTATTTGGTTTTATTCTTTTCATAAATAAGTTTTGTACATCCTTTAGATACGGTCCCTTTTGTTTGTTGTTTTGGGGTCCACCCCGAAGCTGTAGTTCGCTCCTTTCCTTTGTTAGAATTCAATCACTGTGAAAAAAAATCACCATCAAAATTGTACTGGTTGTGTGATGTGCTGCTTGGGGTCAGACAGGGGTGGATCACCCTTATATTATGGTCTGGCCACCCTTAGACAGGCCATAACACTAACTAAAATGAAAATTAAAACTAGACTTATAACTGGCTGGCTGGTGTCCTTACCAGTGTCCTTGGGTCTGAACTGTGGGCTCCTCTTTCCAGGTGTTCGTACTGCCTGAGTGGCACCAAGGTGTGCTGTCTTGCCTCTTTTGGGTTTTCTGCATGTTTCTGGCTCAACATGCAAGTATCCACTTCTTGACGTTCGCTGTTGGTTGCAGCCACTTGAGGTTTTTGGGCTCATTTGGGTTCTCAACACTGGGCGACTTTGATGGGAGTGAAAGCATCCTCACAACATAAATCACCACACTACCTGCTTTTGTTTCAGGTTTTTTCTTTATCCTTGTTAACATGTTTGGGTACTGGGTTTACCTGTAATGCATTTTGTGCTCCAAAAGCTGTTATTTTGTGCAGCTGTGCTCCAAAAGCTGTAAGCATGACCTTTCTTATCATTAGATTGTGCCACACCAGCACCTGAGAGAAAAGCTTTGAGTTTGATTTTGTGTTTGTGTTTTGCAGGCACTCAGGAGAATAAGTCATGATGTTTCTTGTGTTTGTCATGTTAGTATCTCAGTGCTTGTCAATCACCAGTCAACAGTGTCACCACTGTGAACAACATCCTGCGACTGTTTGAGCCAAAACCTTCGAGAAGTCCCTGCAGCTGCTTCAAAACTCATCACTGAGCTCGATCTCTCTTTTAACACGCTGGAGACAACAATGAAAGATGACTTTCTTTCATATGCTGCTTTGAGGGCTTTGCTGATGAAGTTCAGCCAAAACAGGAAACATGCAGCAGGAGACAGTAACTTGTTAAAATGTTATAAAAGGTACAATTAAAGATTTTCACCCTACAGGGTTGTCAATGATCCAAGGATAAATGTCTAATTTGGTCAAAAGTTTATAAGCCATTTCTGGAGAGACTGCAGTGGAAATGTTGTCACTTTTGGACTTTGCTACCTGCAGCTAAACATTTGCAGCTAAATCATTTATTTAAAAGCAGAAGCTGCAACTGATCGAGTGAATGTTTGTCTGAAAACTTAAACTGAACTCCAAGCGTACCATTGCTCCAGCTTACCATCTTTACCTGAGTGAATCAGTTTGTTGAACAATCTAAATGATTCAGAAACTTCTGTGACATCAACTTAACTAAGGCTCATTACAAATTTCACAAAACACTGCTGAATACTTTTAATATTTTTTTTATTAGTTATTTTTGTTTTGTTGTTATTTTGATTTTAATAAAACAAAATAACATAAAGAATCAAATTGTTTCTTTGTTTTTTTAAATTTAATTTATTTTACAAATAAATTAATAATAATATTAATAATAATAACAACAAATTAGTGCTGTCAGCGTAAACGTCATTAGTTAAAATGACGTTAACGCTGACAGCACTAATTTGTTGTTCCAGAGAGCAAGCCAACCACTGGTCTAGAAAAGGACGATCTCTAGTAGTGCTGCACTACTAGTAGATTTTGTTTTAACCTCCTAGGACCTGGTGTCCACATATGTGGACATAACATTTATGAGACCAAAATACAAAATTTTGCTCTTCAAAAACCTGATATCCACTTATGAGGGAGGACATTACACTGCCCCTGTTCAATCGAACTTTAAAATGAATGTCCTCATATGTGGATCTCATTTTTTTGAGAAACAAAAAAAAGATAGTCCGAATCTGATGTCTTTGTTTTCACATTCATCAGGTCCCAATCAACCCAAATGGCACAGAGAAATTAAAAATGCATGCCATGAAAGAGTTCAGGTCTTAGGATGTTAAAAATGTCCCTGCTGATGAGACCAGTGAATGTGGGGCGACAGTGGCAAGAAAAAACTCCCTCCTGGAGGAAGAAATCTTGGGAGGACCAGGCTCTCTGGGAGGACCCTCCCTCCTGAGGGCAATACTTACCAGTACTTGTCCTCCAGTGTGTGATGGTGGGCTGGGACGAGTGTTGTTTCTTCTCAGCATGATGATGACCTTCCTTCCATTTCCTGTTTCAGAACTGAGAATGAAGACAAAACTGGTTAACAAGGTAACAGGACATTTAAAAATTCTCTCACTTCAGGATGAGATGCTGTGTCTTCTTACGTTTCTCTTGTAAAACAGCATGTAGGCCGAGTGCTGCTGTTCCTCACAAGCTGCCGATCCGGTTGTGTGGAGCACCTGTGCGTCATTATAGGTGAGCCAGCGATCTGATGTAGAGTGCTGACTCTCCTCAGGATGGACAGAACTACAGATGTAGTGTCCTGAAATCACATTAAGACAAATGAATCCAACTTCTGGAAGTCAGCTGATTCAAGCAAACAGTGATTTTGACTTAGTGCGTCTTAGAACATCAAAAGCTTTTGTGTGTGAGTCCTTCACTGAAAAGTAGAAAGTTTTCATTTTCTGTTTGTAACAAGTCTGTTGTTTTACCTGACTCTGTGCCTCCATAATGATTGATGATGCTGACAAGACTATAACAGCCACCACCCTGAGAAGGAACAAATCCAAAGAGTGTTAGTTTCACAAAGTCTCACATCAGAGCCATAATTAAGCTGATTTGCTGAGGCTACGTCCACACTAATGCGTTTTCGTTTGAAAACACATCGTTTTCTCTCCGCTTTGACCTCCCGTCCACACTGAGATGGCGTTTTCCTCAAGGAAAAACACAGCATCTTGAAAACGCTCTCGAAAACGCACACATTTCAAAACGGAGTTGTCCCGTCGCAGTGTGGACACTCGAAAACGCAGACTTTCTAAAACGATGACGCATTTTAGTCATGTGATGCAGTCATGTGAGCAATTAAACAAAGATAGCCGAGTGCATTATACAGCGGTTGTTTTGATTGCTCTCAACTTTGACAGCCCTAAAAAAGATTAATATCAGTTTGTACATGCTCCGGATAGCTTTTCTTCAAATTCTGTAATCCTCACTCACTTTTGCGCATGCGCAGGACTGGAACGTAAGCGTTTTCGGCCGTTTCAATGCAGACGCACAACTATTTGAAAATGACTGAAAACACTAGTGTGGACACGGAGTTTTCAAATCTATCAGGGCTAGTGTGGACGTAGCCTGAGACGTTCTGCAGTCTGTTTTTACCTGATTGGATGGCACCACCAAGTCCCTCTGCAGCCTGACGGGGTCATCCACCTTCTTAATGTTGTAGGTTTGTGTAAAGCCAAACCTCTTCAGATGCAAGATCAGGACTCTGGCAGAAAAGAAAAAAAAAAAACACAAACAAGGTAGAAAATAAGAAGAATGAGTGTCAAACACAAACAGAAGATGGGAGAAAACGACTGCTCAAGTATTGTCTCGAAAAACTCTGATATTTGATGCGCCACAGTTTGGAAACCTGGTCAGTCGATCAATTCTGATGTGACCTTACTCACCTTGGCAGTGTATCAAAAGACGACTTCAGTTCTGAGGCCGTCCCTCCACAATCACAGCGAAATTCTATTTCTTGTTCCTGAACAACAGCACAGAGAAAACAGGCTTTATGGTAGAAAGAAATCTCAACATATGCACACACACATACGCACAAACACTAACAAAAAAGGTGTGTTAAGATCGCTGACACTACAACTCTATTGGAATTTGTGATCTTACCTTCAAGTATGTCTCTAACATGTTTATAATAGACCCCTCTGGAACAAGGTCAAGAGACAAGCTGGTGAAGTCCTCGTGCTGTGATGATTGGTGACCACAGCTACACATTTCAGGAGTAACGTAGTTAAAGTAAAGATCAGGTAGGTGGAAAAGAGGTATATGAAAATATTGCAACCAGCTCTGCGTTTCTGAAAGACAGGCTTACCTCTTGCATGTCCTCATGTTTTCCATTTTAAAAATGTGATGCTCTTCTACTGGGCAGGTATAACTTTGGCCCAGGAGAGCTGCGTTCCTCTCCAGGTGAGGTGCGAGCCTTTTGACCTCATTGAGGAACAATGTTAGGAATTCATGAGCGTCCTGAAAGAAAAGCAGAGAGATTTAAAACAGTACATCAAAATCAGAAGGTAAAGCAAAAAAACAAAATGTCCAAATAGCTGACGCACTTTCTGTGCACTGCCGGTGTATTCAGGAGCTTGACTGCTGAATGCCTTCTTAAAAGCTCTTAGGTGGTGATCTTTAAGGCCATAATCTGTTGACTCATGACAGTCCCTGACATCAATGAGCCTTCTGTAGAAAGGAAAGGGTAAACAGACATTTCTGCTGTTAGATCTCTTTGTTCTTCAGGTTTTTGAAGAAAGTAGAAGGTTGACGTAGCGCACCTTAAGAGCTGAGCTTCTGGATCTGTGCTCCACAAAACCTCCTGACGCCTGATGTCTCTTATGAACTCCTCAATGTTGAGGAGGCTCTGCAGGCAGGAGTTCATGTAGCAGGTGTTTCCGATGTTTGGAAACCTGACACACACGCACAACGTTTACAGTATCAGTGTAAAAGAATTCATTTTCTCCACTTTGACAAAGTGAGCTTTGGTCTTTGTGCACCACGTGTACTCACCCGAAGCAGTCTATAGTCCCAGTTTGACTTTCTATTATTTCTCCACCGCATGCTACACTGCTCCAAAAAGGTAAAAACACAAACACAAAATTAGGAAAGATGTCAGGATGCTGAGCAGTGTATGTGCATGGATGCATGAGCTTTGAAGTTGAAACATTTTGGAGGACGTCTTTCTCTTACCTGTTAAACACATGCTCCCATCCACTCTCTTGGTCCAGAAGCTCCATAATCCAAGTGTCCCAACTCAGGTCTGCTGGGATCGTTTCCGTGGTGCTTCTTACCTGATATAAATATATAGGACATAGCTGTGTGCCTCATTGCTCTTAATTGCTCTCATTTAACTGTGATGAGTAAATGCTTGATGACAGTGACTCTTTCCATAAAACATACCTTCCCGGATTTAAAAAGAGTCTTCACAGTGTTGCTCTCTGCCTCTGCATCGCTGTCAGTTTGCTGCAGAGGACGAACAAACATAAGTTTATTAAAAAGTACATTTTAAAGAGAATGTGTATTTCATATGTTTTGTGTAAAAGCAAACCGAGGAACAGCAGAAGATGTGTCTCCATTTTCTCTTCTTTTGGCCATTTTCAGGGTTAGCTGGTGTGGCAGCAACAGAAGCATCCGGGATGCTGATGAGGACAAAAGTGTAAATGTTGTGGAAATTTATAAGAAGGAGTACATTTTGCTAATATAGATTGCTAATAAAAGTGAATAACTGTAATGGAATACCAACATGAACAAAATCATGTATTTTATACATTTACACTCTACATTTTCAAACGCTAATCTCTGCATCCATATAAATAATAGACAAGACTAGAAGGAGTAAAAAAGATGTAAATACACAAGGTGGAAGAAAAATGCCAATAAAAGGGAAATAAAAGAGCTCCAACTCAACCACTGCTATAAATATCTCCAGCAGCATTAAAGACTGGCGCATTTCTTTACCTCTGATGAGACGTAGAAGGAATTTCCTTCTCTGCCACGTTTTGTTTGTGTAATTTCTGTTTAGAAACAAGAAAAGCAACATCAGTAATGGCATAAAACAAACATACCAAGTGGGTCTCTCCATGAAAAGTGTCCAGTTAGAGAATTTGGTATTATTTCATATTATTTATCACTTTAGTGAGCTGTCAGCTCATGAAGCAGATATAGGAATATCTTTAAATAAAATAAAAACAATTTATTCATGCCTTAAATTGAGTTTTAAAGTTTGTCCTATGAAATACAAAATCCTTCATTTGGTTCTGATCAAAATTCAGTTTTTACAGAAATCATCCATGAAGCTTCAAAAATGCTTATTCACCATAAAAAATATTTAGAGAAACATCCTGCAAGTCTCTTCGAACTTACCTTTCTGTGAAAAAAAAACGTTTAAACATCTTTGAACTTAATTTGAGGACATGGCTGTGTGCTAAATTGCTCTTAATTCTTCTCATTTAACTGTGATGAGTAAATGCTTGATGACAGTGACTCTTTCCATAAAACATACCTTCCAGAATTTAAAAAGAAACCAGCGACACTTTTTTTGTGTCTTCACAGTGTTGCTCTCTGCCTCTGCATCGCTGTCAGTTTGCTGCAGAGTACGAACAAACATACGTTTATTAAAAAAGTAAAGTCACTTTAAATTAACAAGTGCAATTTAAAGAGAATGTGCATTTCATATGTTTTGTGTAAAAGCAAACCGAGGAACAGCAGAGGTGTCTCCATTTTCTCTTCTTCTTTTGACCATTTTCAGTAACAGGAGCATCCGGGATGCTGATGAGGACAAAAGTGTAAATGTTATTTTTCAAAGTGCAAATTTTTAACAAGGAGTACATGCTGGAGATTGCAGATAAAAATTAATAACTGTAATGGAACAAAATCATGTATTTTGTACATTTACACTCTACATTTTCAAACGCTAATCTCTGAATCAATATAAATTATAGACAAGACTAGAAGGAGTAAAAAAGATGTAAATACACAAGGTGGAAGAAAAATGCCAATAAAAGGGAAATAAAAGAGCTCCAACTCAACCACTGCTATAAATATCTCCAGCAGCATTAAAGACTGGCGCATTTCTTTACCTCTGATGAGACGTAGAAGGAATTTCCTTCTCTGCCACGTTTTGTTTGTGTGATTTCTGTTTAGAAACAAGAAAACCAACATCAGTAATGGCATAAAACAAAGTATATGGTATGAAAATACAAAATCCTTCATTTGGATTCAAAATTCAGTTTTTACAGAAATCATCCAAGAAGCTTCCTTAAAAGTTTCAAAAATGCTTGTTTACCATAAGAAAATATTCATAGAAATGTGCTGCGAGTCTCTTCAAACTTACCTTTCTGTGAAAAAGAAGTTTAAACATCTTTGGACTTGATGTGATCGCAGCCAAAATCTCCTCAGCTTTGCAAAAGTTCAACTGAAAACAAGCAGTCAAAGGTTGTATATTTATAAACTTTCAGCATAGAACGTTCATACCCTGAACAGCAAACATCATCATTATGATGTATGGGGCAAATTTGCATATTTTGGAATGTATGCTCATTTGAACTGTATGGTGCTCGTCTCCAAGCAACTGCTACACAAAACAGGTCAAGTCAAGTGGCTTTTATTGTCATTTTAACCACGTGCAGAGGTGCTGTACAGAGTGAAACGAGACAGCGTTCCTCCGAGACCCTGGTGCTATATATGACATATACGGACAAACCCAGGACTACATAAAGTGCAGTGTGCATAAATTGCAAAAATAAACAAGACAAAACAGTGCAAAACGTGACAGAACAGGACGAAACAGACACAAGACAATGGAAATGTGCAAAATGCTGAGTATTGTGCAAAAGTAACTTGGTGTCTGTATGTATGTATATGAGTGTGAGATACTGCAGATAAGTGCTTGGTAGTGACATGTGTGAAGGTGTGCGTGTGCCAGTGCAGTCACTGAGTGTTCAGGGGTCTGACGGCTTGTGGGAAGAAACTTTTCCGTAGTTTGGTAGCGAGGGCCCGGATGTTGTGGGACCTCTTTCCAGAAGGCAGCAGGGTGAAGAGTGTGTTTGAAGGCTGTGTGGGGTCCTCCAGCAAGCGGGTGTTATAAGGAGGGGAGAGGGGCTCCAATGACCTTCTTAGCTGCTCTCACAATCCGTTGTAGGGTACTGCGATCCAATACGCTGCAGTTACCATACCAGACAGTGATGCAGCTACTTAGGATGCTCTCATTAGTCCCACTGTAAAAGGTGGTGAGAATGGATGGTGGGAGATGGGCTTTCCTCAGCTTCTGCATGAAGTAGAGACGCTGCTGGGCCTTCTTGGTTATGGAGCTGGTGTTGAGGGAGCAGGAGTGGTTCTCCGCCAGGTGGACACCAAGAAATCTGGTGCTCTTGACGACCTCCACAGAGGATCCATTCATGTTAAGTGGGCAGTGATCCCACTGTGCTCTCCTGAAGTCAACGATCTCTTTTGTTTTGTTTTGGTGTGCTGGGGGAGCAGCACAGCAAAGAAGGACTCATCCAGGCTGGAGAAACTGATCAGGAGGGCTAGCTCTGTGGTCGGCATGAAGCTGGACACTCTGGTGACAGTGGCAGAGAAAAGGACATTAAAGAAACTGATGGACATTATGAACAATGCTGGGCATCCTCTGCACATGGCCATTAACAACCAGAAGAGTCTGTTCAGTGACAGGTTGCTTCTCCCAAAGACAAGAACTAACAGACTTAAAAACTCCTTTGTCCCACACGCCATCAGACTGTTTAACTCCTCTCTGGAGGGGAGAGGGAGGGGAAACAGGAGGACAAAGGAGGGGGGAACAACTAAGCTGTAGTGCCTCTTCACCTCACTGTGCAATACCTTTTGTGCAATACTTTTGTAAATAGTCAACAGTGCAATAGACTCAATACTTGAAATGTGCAATTCACTTGTATTTTTATTTTTTATTCCTATTTATTCTATTTATCCCCTTCGTATATGCTGCTGTTCCTCACAAGCTGCAGATCCAGTTGTGTGCAGCACCTGTGCATCATTATAGGTGAGCCAAGGATCTGATGTAGAGTGTGGACTCTCCTCAGGATGGACAGAATTACAGATGCAGCAGCTGTTTCCGATGTATGGAAACCTGACACACAAACAAAAGTTTACAGTATCAGTGTAAAATAATTCATTTTGTCCAGGTTGAGAAGGTGAGCTTTGGTCCTTGTGCACCACGTGTACTCACCTGAAGCCGTCTCTAGTCTGAATTTTATTTTCCATTATTTATCCACCGCCCAAATGTTTCACTACGCTACTGCAAAAAGGTAAAAACACAAACACACAATTAGACGCTGAGCACTAGATGTGCATGTATGCTAGTGATGTGTCGAGTAATGGAGGGGGCGTTTCCGCGATGCACGTATCGAGGCTTGCTTCATTTATGGGAGGAGCTGAAAATGATGACGTCCGAAGCCTCGCTGCCCGGCTGTACCACGTGACTGGTTCATGAAGTGGTTCGAACTTTGCCGCGAGATGTGACAGCGATACAAACCCCTCAGACTTCAATCAAAATGTGGGTGTTTGATGGAGAGCTGCGGTTAGTGAGAGTTGGAGACAGCTGGGAGGCAGTTTGGAGGTTTATGAGAGTGAGGAGAGAAACTCAGGAGAGAATGGAGCCAGCTAAGAAGAGGAGGATGTCCTCCCCTGTGTGGGAACATTTTGATCTTATTCCTCCCAACAAGGTATTTCTACAGAAGATGTATTTTCATAATACTGATGGTGCAATACAATTTAAGTTAAGCTGTATTTACTTTTGTACAAGGTGAAGTGTTTGCTATGTGCCAGGGAGCTGGGATATAACAACAACACCTCATCCATGCTTAGGCACTACAGAGCTTTGCATGAGAATAAGGGGAACAGCGATTGTTGAGCAAGACCAGGTGAGCCATCAAATGCCATGATAATAATAGCATGCCGTAATGTTACTAAATGATATAACAATATTATACAAACTGTAATAAGTTACGTGTGTGATATTTATATTTGTGCTTTGTTTTTATTGTCTTTCCTCAGGAGAACAATCTCAAATAGATGAAAACCTGGTTAGCATGGTGATTGAGGACTCCCAGCCATTTAGCATTGTGGAGGACAAAGGATTTATAAGATTTGTTAAATCATTAAATCCTAGCTATGTTCTCCCCACTAAAAAGGTCATAAAAGCAGTGAAAATTTAGTTTTTACTGAATAAAATATGGGCAGGACTGACGCCTCAGTGTGTAGCTGTCCATACCTCAACGTTACAAAAGCACAACCACTGTCCACACCCCAACCACACCTCACCTCACAGTAAATGATCATTTCCATTTTAAGCATTTCCAAATAATCATTTTCCATACTGCCAGTATAAATATACACAGTATACTGCATCACTACAATATACATGTTTTACACACTCCTTTTGTTGTTGACATTTACAGGCTGTGTGCAAAAGGCCACACTCTTCAAATTCATGCCAACTAATATTTTTACGTCCAGTAGGTGTCCTACTAGAGCAAATAAAGCTTCAAGAAGCTTTGCGCTGGGGTGAACCAATTGGATGAAAAGCTTCAATGCTTCATCTGCCCATCACTAATGTATGCATGAGCTTTGAAATGTAAACATTTTGGGGGACGTTATTCTCTTACTTATTAAACACATGCTCCCATCCACTCTCTTGGTCCAGAAGCTCCATAATCCAAGTGTCCCAACTCAGGTCTGATGGCATTTTTTCAGTGGTGTTTTTAACCTCTTGGGAACTTTCACTACATTCCTTACTTGATGCAGAAAGAAGAAACGAGTCCATATCCAACCTTCAGAGCAGAGGCGATTAAGATCGGTATGGGTGTCACAGGTGTACCAGTCCGCCTTTTCTTCCAGGGCGAGAGGGGTTGCCATTCTTGTTCGCAGAACTATTCCTTTTATATTCAAAACTCAGATATGTGATCCAGGTGGGAGGTTCATACTTGTTACAGGTACAGTCAACTCCACCCCTGTAGTCCTCTTGAACATCTATGCCCCTAATTTTGACAACCCTGACTTCTTTAGTAAAATATTCAATCTTGTCTCACAATACAATGACCATAATATCATTATCGGTGGTGATTTTAATTGTTATTTCGGTCCATTGTTGGATAGGTCTTCTGCGTCCCTGGCCCCAACCTTGAGAGCTGTTTCTGTACTCAATACTCTTACTAAATCTTTGGACTTGGTTGACATTTGGAGGCACCAGCATCCGTTAGAAAAGCAATACTCTTTCTTCTCCCCTGTCCATGGCAGCTTCAGTAGAATTGACTATTTTCTTATTGATTCCAGGCTTATTTCGAAAGTGGTTAGTTCCACTTATCACAGTATTTTAGTTTCGGACCACGCACCTCTCTCAACGGTAATTGACTTCAACCTATATACCCCCCAATACAATTGGAAATTTAACCCCTCTTTATATCTAAATGACTCTTTTACGGTTTACCTATCTACTAAAATCGCAGAATTTTTACAATTTAATGATAATGGTGTAGTTTCAGACTCTGTTTTGTGGGAGTCCTTTAAAGTCGTTATTAGAGGCCATATTATTGCTTATCAAGCTTCTCAGAAGAGGGACAAACTCAGGCTGCGTACTAATATTGAGGCAGAGCTGTCTGTGTTGGAGGAGAAGTATCGCGATACCGGGGCTGCTGACACACTTAATACCATTCTCAAATTGAAATATGACTACAACCACATGTTGGGGGAGCAGGTCATGAATTGTATTCGTCGATTAAAACAGAAGCATTTTGAGCTTGGTGAAAAGGCTGACAAGGTGCTTTCCAGACAGCTGAAGGGCATTCAAGCTGAAAGGGCGATACACAGAATTCTCTCTGCAACTGGCCAGTTGCTGTCCGATCACAAGCAGATAAATGACAGATTTCGCAGTTTTTATTGTCAGTTATACACATCTAGTACTACGGCCACAGTTGCTGAAATCACTAATTTTCTTAATGCTTTAGACATCCCGACTCTTCCTGAGGCTGCACGGGGCTTACTCGATGCAGACTTTACGCTGGAGGAAATTAGAAATGCAATCTGCTCCTTTCCTAATGGAAAAGCATGTGGTCCGGACGGTTTCGGGATAGAGCTTTATAAGACACATATTGACGTTATCGCTCCCCTGCTACTTCGGATGGTAAATTGCGCAGTGTTAAACGGCTCATTCCCTCATTCTTTCTACGATGCCCATATATGTCTCCTCCTGAAAAAAGACAGAGACGAAACTAATGTTTCTTCCTATCGTCCCCTAAGTCTTCTCAACTCAGACCAAAAGATAATTGCTAAAGTCCTAACCAACCGGTTAAATAAGCACATAGGCTCTATAATTCATCCTGACCAATCGGGTTTTATCCCCAATAGATTCTCTTTTTCTAATACTAGATGTCTCTTAAATGCGATGTACTCAACGACACTGCCCAATTCTGCGGTGATTTCACTCGATGCCCAGCAGGCTTTTGACCAAGTGGAATGGAGTTATTTGTTTGCTACTCTTGAAAAATTTGGTTTTGGGTCGAATTTTTTGAATATGATTAAGTTGCTTTACGCTTGCCCTCGTTCCTCGGTCCTTACCAACCATGAGAGGTCGCTCCCGTTCCTCTTACACCGTGGGACAAGGCAGGGTTGTTGCCTCTCTCCAATGCTTTTTGCTTTAGCTCTTGAGCCGTTGGCCATTGCCATCAGAGCCAATTCCCATATCTCTGGTATAAATTGTGGCACGTCAGAGTACACCATCGGTCTGTATGCAGATGATATCATATTGGCTCTTTCAGATTTAAAGATCTCCCTTCCTCCACTTCTTAAGCTGATTGACAGCTTTGGCCACCTATCAGGGTTCACCATAAATTGGAAGAAGTCTGTTCTTATGCCGCTGTCGTCTGGTCTGGGCCCTGATTTCCTGTCTAGTTTGCCCTTTAAGGTCTCCCAGGATTACTTTTCATACCTGGGTATTAACATCCCTAGGAACTCAAAACTCCTCTTCAGGCTTAATTATTCGGTTCTAACTGATGAGCTCAAGTGTAAACTTCTCCCACTTTCAATGATTGGCCGTATCAATATAATCAAAATGGTTGTGCTCCCTAAATTCATGTACCTATTCCAGAACGTTCCTATTTTTCTCAGGTCTTCCTTTTTCAAAGCGTTGGATGCCATTATCATGCCTTTCGTTTGGGCCTACAAGCCCCCCCGCATCTCGAAGTCTCACTTGCAAAAGCCCTCGGACGAGGGTGGTCTGGGCCTTCCAGTTTTCAGACATTATTACTGGGCCTGTAATGCCAGAGCCTGGGTCTTCTGGAATCTGCCTATAGTTGGTGATGCTGTGGGATGCAGGTCCAGCCCTAAATGGCTCGAATTGGAGCTTAGCACTGCTATCGAGCACACTGGAGCATCCTTGCCAGCTATCTTATTTTCAAAATCGGTTATTAAAAGTGCATGTGATGACTTTATTCTTTGCAACTCCGTAAAAATATTGAATCAAATTAAGAGAATCTTGAACCTCCCGGTAGTGTCAACTTTTGCCCCGATCTGCCACAATCCTAGCTTTACGCCTAGTACAATGGATGCTGCTTTCAAACAATGGCCTGTCAAAGGGTTAATTGCTATAAAGGATCTTTATATTGACAATCATTTTGCCTCTTTTGCTCAGCTTCAGACAAAGTACAATCTCCCTACAAGTCATTTTTTTCGGTACTTACAAATTAGGAATTATGTCAAGCAAGCATTCTCAAATTTAGATACCATCCCCATACAGCATGTCTTTTACAATATGATGAACGAACCTCCCACCTCAAAACACTTAATTTCTCGGCTTGTCAACCTTTTTTCTTCGGCAGCCCCCTCTTGCCATATTAAAGAGGCTTGGACAAGGGACACTGGTTTGGTTATCTCTGACGATCTATGGGCTGAAGTGTTAAGTCGGATAAAACTATGCTCTGTTAACGCCCGGCTTCAGTTAATTCAATTTAAGGTTGTCCATAGACTGCACTATTCCAAAACCAAATTGAACAAGATTTTTCCTAACGTTTCCCCCAAATGTGATAAATGTAAACTTGTGGACGGTACTCTTGGGCATCTTTTTTGGTCCTGTTCTACGCTTACAGCCTTTTGGACTAGTATTTTTAGTTTCTATAGCACTGTTTATGATAGGCAACTGTATCCTGACTGTCTTATGGTGATCCTGGGCTGCTCCGGCGACTCCTTGGCACTTCCCTTTGCTGTTCAACAGGCCCTCATGTTTGGTATGGTGATTGCCAAACGTTTGATTCTGGGGGAGTGGAAATCTGCCTCCCCTCCCTGCTTCAAGAGGTGGCTCGAGGAGATGGTCTCCTGTCTATACCTGGAAGAAATTCGGTTCTCTACGTCTGATTCCATGGAGAAGTTCAGGAAGATATGGGGGCCCTTTATAGACCACATTAAGAAGGACAGTCCACGCCCTGGGTCCTGACCACATTGTTTTAACTGCTTTCATTCTGAGCTGTTGCCCATAACTGTTTTTGCATGATTGTTATCAGCTCCTCCTAGCGATCTTTGGATTTGATCTTGTGGATTGGACTCACTAGATTGTGAGTTGTTTGACATGTATACCAGTTGCTTTGTTTGCTTCTCTGCTGTTTTTAATAAGTGCTGGCCTTGTACCCTGTTGTGTGGTTTGTTGCTCTGTTTTTTTTGTTTGTTTGTTTGTTTTTTTTGGTTGTTATTGTCTTTATTGTCTGTGTTCTTCTGTCCCGCTGTTTGTGAATGTGTAAAAAAATTTTGAAACTTGCATAAATAAATACATTAAAAAAAAAGAAAAAAAAAGAAAGAAGAAACGAGTCAGGGATGCATAGCAAGCACAACAAGACACCAGCAGCCCAGACCTTTCACCAACTGAAGACATTTGCAGCACCATAAAACATGACAGAGAAGAGCTGGGACTATGTGAAAGGGTGAAGTGCTGCAGTAAAGTTGCAATGGTCCTATCTTTTATACAGTCTATGGTTCACTCTATTCGATTACCCTTTTCTCATGTTTTTGTTAGTTAGGGAGATAAGACATTGTTATTTGGTTTTATTCTTTTCATAAATAAGTTTTGTACATCCTTTAGATACGGTCCCTTTTGTTTGTTGTTTTGGGGTCCACCCCGAAGCTGTAGTTCGCTCCTTTCCTTTGTTAGAATTCAATCACTGTGAAAAAAAATCACCATCAAAATTGTACTGGTTGTGTGATGTGCTGCTTGGGGTCAGACAGGGGTGGATCACCCTTATATTATGGTCTGGCCACCCTTAGACAGGCCATAACACTAACTAAAATGAAAATTAAAACTAGACTTATAACTGGCTGGCTGGTGTCCTTACCAGTGTCCTTGGGTCTGAACTGTGGGCTCCTCTTTCCAGGTGTTCGTACTGCCTGAGTGGCACCAAGGTGTGCTGTCTTGCCTCTTTTGGGTTTTCTGCATGTTTCTGGCTCAACATGCAAGTATCCACTTCTTGACGTTCGCTGTTGGTTGCAGCCACTTGAGGTTTTTGGGCTCATTTGGGTTCTCAACACTGGGCGACTTTGATGGGAGTGAAAGCATCCTCACAACATAAATCACCACACTACCTGCTTTTGTTTCAGGTTTTTTCTTTATCCTTGTTAACATGTTTGGGTACTGGGTTTACCTGTAATGCATTTTGTGCTCCAAAAGCTGTTATTTTGTGCAGCTGTGCTCCAAAAGCTGTAAGCATGACCTTTCTTATCATTAGATTGTGCCACACCAGCACCTGAGAGAAAAGCTTTGAGTTTGATTTTGTGTTTGTGTTTTGCAGGCACTCAGGAGAATAAGTCATGATGTTTCTTGTGTTTGTCATGTTAGTATCTCAGTGCTTGTCAATCACCAGTCAACAGTGTCACCACTGTGAACAACATCCTGCGACTGTTTGAGCCAAAACCTTCGAGAAGTCCCTGCAGCTGCTTCAAAACTCATCACTGAGCTCGATCTCTCTTTTAACACGCTGGAGACAACAATGAAAGATGACTTTCTTTCATATGCTGCTTTGAGGGCTTTGCTGATGAAGTTCAGCCAAAACAGGAAACATGCAGCAGGAGACAATAACTTGTTAAAATGTTATAAAAGGTACAATTAAAGATTTTCACCCTACAGGGTTGTCAATGATCCAAGGATAAATGTCTAATTTGGTCAAAAGTTTATAAGCCATTTCTGGAGAGACTGCAGTGGAAATGTTGTCACTTTTGGACTTTGCTACCTGCAGCTAAACATTTGCAGCTAAATCATTTATTTAAAAGCAGAAGCTGCAACTGATCGAGTGAATGTTTGTCTGAAAACTTAAACTGAACTCCAAGCGTACCATTGCTCCAGCTTACCATCTTTACCTGAGTGAATCAGTTTGTTGAACAATCTAAATGATTCAGAAACTTCTGTGACATCAACTTAACTAAGGCTCATTACAAATTTCACAAAACACTGCTGAATACTTTTAATATTTTTTTTATTAGTTATTTTTGTTTTGTTGTTATTTTGATTTTAATAAAACAAAATAACATAAAGAATCAAATTGTTTCTTTGTTTTTTTAAATTTAATTTATTTTACAAATAAATTAATAATAATATTAATAATAATAACAACAAATTAGTGCTGTCAGCGTAAACGTCATTAGTTAAAATGACGTTAACGCTGACAGCACTAATTTGTTGTTCCAGAGAGCAAGCCAAACACTGGTCTAGAAAAGGACGATCTCTAGTAGTGCTGCACTACTAGTAGATTTTGTTTTAACCTCCTAGGACCTGGTGTCCACATATGTGGACATAACATTTATGAGACCAAAATACAAAATTTTGCTCTTCAAAAACCTGATATCCACTTATGAGGGAGGACATTACACTGCCCCTGTTCAATCGAACTTTAAAATGAATGTCCTCATATGTGGATCTCATTTTTTTGAGAAACAAAAAAAAGATAGTCCGAATCTGATGTCTTTGTTTTCACATTCATCAGGTCCCAATCAACCCAAATGGCACAGAGAAATTAAAAATGCATGCCATGAAAGAGTTCAGGTCTTAGGATGTTAAAAATGTCCCTGCTGATGAGACCAGTGAATGTGGGGCGACAGTGGCAAGAAAAAACTCCCTCCTGGAGGAAGAAATCTTGGGAGGACCAGGCTCTCTGGGAGGACCCTCCCTCCTGAGGGCAATACTTACCAGTACTTGTCCTCCAGTGTGCGATGGTGGGCTGGGACGAGTGTTGTTTCTTCTCAGCATGATGATGACCTTCCTTCCATTTCCTGTTTCAGAACTGAGAATGAAGACAAAACTGGTTAACAAGGTAACAGGACATTTAAAAATTCTCTCACTTCAGGATGAGATGCTGTGTCTTCTTACGTTTCTCTTGTAAAACAGCATGTAGGCCGAGTGCTGCTGTTCCTCACAAGCTGCAGATCCAGTTGTGTGGAGCACCTGTGCGTCATTATAGGTGAGCCAGCGATCTGATGTAGAGTGCTGACTCTCCTCAGGATGGACAGAACTACAGATGTAGTGTCCTGAAATCACATTAAGACAAATGAATCCAACTTCTGGAAGTCAGCTGATTCAAGCAAACAGTGATTTTGACTTAGTGCGTCTTAGAACATCAAAAGCTTTTGTGTGTGAGTCCTTCACTGAAAAGTAGAAAATTTTCATTTTCTGTTTGTAACAAGTCTGTTGTTTTACCTGACTCTGTGCCTCCATAATGATTGATGATGCTGACAAGACTATAACAGCCACCACCCTGAGAAGGAACAAATCCAAAGAGTGTTAGTTTCACAAAGTCTCACATCAGAGCCATAATTAAGCTGATTTGCTGAGGCTACGTCCACACTAATGCGTTTTCGTTTGAAAACACATCGTTTTCTCTCCGCTTTGACCTCCCGTCCACACTGAGATGGCGTTTTCCTCAAGGAAAAACACAGCATCTTGAAAACGCTCTCGAAAACGCACACATTTCAAAACGGAGTTGTCCCGTCGCAGTGTGGACACTCGAAAACGCAGACTTTCTAAAACGATGACGCATTTTAGTCATGTGATGCAGTCATGTGAGCAATTAAACAAAGATAGCCGAGTGCATTATACAGCGGTTGTTTTGATTGCTCTCAACTTTGACAGCCCTAAAAAAGATTAATATCAGTTTGTACATGCTCCGGATAGCTTTTCTTCAAATTCTGTAATCCTCACTCACTTTTGCGCATGCGCAGGACTGGAACGTAAGCGTTTTCGGCCGTTTCAATGCAGACGCACAACTATTTGAAAATGACTGAAAACACTAGTGTGGACACGGAGTTTTCAAATCTATCAGGGCTAGTGTGGACGTAGCCTGAGACGTTCTGCAGTCTGTTTTTACCTGATTGGATGGCACCACCAAGTCCCTCTGCAGCCTGACGGGGTCATCCACCTTCTTAATGTTGTAGGTTTGTGTAAAGCCAAACCTCTTCAGATGCAAGATCAGGACTCTGGCAGAAAAGAAAAAAAAAAAACACAAACAAGGTAGAAAATAAGAAGAATGAGTGTCAAACACAAACAGAAGATGGGAGAAAACGACTGCTCAAGTATTGTCTCGAAAAACTCTGATATTTGATGCGCCACAGTTTGGAAACCTGGTCAGTCGATCACTTCTGATGTGACCTTACTCACCTTGGCAGTGTATCAAAAGACGACTTCAGTTCTGAGGCCGTCCCTCCACAATCACAGCGAAATTCTATTTCTTGTTCCTGAACAACAGCACAGAGAAAACAGGCTTTATGGTAGAAAGAAATCTCAACATATGCACACACACATACGCACAAACACTAACAAAAAAGGTGTGTTAAGATCGCTGACACTACAACTCTATTGGAATTTGTGATCTTACCTTCAAGTATGTCTCTAACATGTTTATAATAGACCCCTCTGGAACAAGGTCAAGAGACAAGCTGGTGAAGTCCTCGTGCTGTGATGATTGGTGACCACAGCTACACATTTCAGGAGTAACGTAGTTAAAGTAAAGATCAGGTAGGTGGAAAAGAGGTATATGAAAATATTGCAACCAGCTCTGCGTTTCTGAAAGACAGGCTTACCTCTTGCATGTCCTCATGTTTTCCATTTTAAAAATGTGATGCTCTTCTACTGGGCAGGTATAACTTTGGCCCAGGAGAGCTGCGTTCCTCTCCAGGTGAGGTGCGAGCCTTTTGACCTCATTGAGGAACAATGTTAGGAATTCATGAGCGTCCTGAAAGAAAAGCAGAGAGATTTAAAACAGTACATCAAAATCAGAAGGTAAAGCAAAAAAACAAAATGTCCAAATAGCTGACGCACTTTCTGTGCACTGCCGGTGTATTCAGGAGCTTGACTGCTGAATGCCTTCTTAAAAGCTCTTAGGTGGTGATCTTTAAGGCCATAATCTGTTGACTCATGACAGTCCCTGACATCAATGAGCCTTCTGTAGAAAGGAAAGGGTAAACAGACATTTCTGCTGTTAGATCTCTTTGTTCTTCAGGTTTTTGAAGAAAGTAGAAGGTTGACGTAGCGCACCTTAAGAGCTGAGCTTCTGGATCTGTGCTCCACAAAACCTCCTGACGCCTGATGTCTCTTATGAACTCCTCAATGTTGAGGAGGCTCTGCAGGCAGGAGTTCATGTAGCAGGTGTTTCCGATGTTTGGAAACCTGACACACACGCACAACGTTTACAGTATCAGTGTAAAAGAATTCATTTTCTCCACTTTGACAAAGTGAGCTTTGGTCTTTGTGCACCACGTGTACTCACCCGAAGCAGTCTATAGTCCCAGTTTGACTTTCTATTATTTCTCCACCGCATGCTACACTGCTCCAAAAAGGTAAAAACACAAACACAAAATTAGGAAAGATGTCAGGATGCTGAGCAGTGTATGTGCATGGATGCATGAGCTTTGAAGTTGAAACATTTTGGAGGACGTCTTTCTCTTACCTGTTAAACACATGCTCCCATCCACTCTCTTGGTCCAGAAGCTCCATAATCCAAGTGTCCCAACTCAGGTCTGCTGGGATCGTTTCCGTGGTGCTTCTTACCTGATATAAATATATAGGACATAGCTGTGTGCCTCATTGCTCTTAATTGCTCTCATTTAACTGTGATGAGTAAATGCTTGATGACAGTGACTCTTTCCATAAAACATACCTTCCCGGATTTAAAAAGAGTCTTCACAGTGTTGCTCTCTGCCTCTGCATCGCTGTCAGTTTGCTGCAGAGGACGAACAAACATAAGTTTATTAAAAAGTACATTTTAAAGAGAATGTGTATTTCATATGTTTTGTGTAAAAGCAAACCGAGGAACAGCAGAAGATGTGTCTCCATTTTCTCTTCTTTTGGCCATTTTCAGGGTTAGCTGGTGTGGCAGCAACAGAAGCATCCGGGATGCTGATGAGGACAAAAGTGTAAATGTTGTGGAAATTTATAAGAAGGAGTACATTTTGCTAATATAGATTGCTAATAAAAGTGAATAACTGTAATGGAATACCAACATGAACAAAATCATGTATTTTATACATTTACACTCTACATTTTCAAACGCTAATCTCTGCATCCATATAAATAATAGACAAGACTAGAAGGAGTAAAAAAGATGTAAATACACAAGGTGGAAGAAAAATGCCAATAAAAGGGAAATAAAAGAGCTCCAACTCAACCACTGCTATAAATATCTCCAGCAGCATTAAAGACTGGCGCATTTCTTTACCTCTGATGAGACGTAGAAGGAATTTCCTTCTCTGCCACGTTTTGTTTGTGTAATTTCTGTTTAGAAACAAGAAAAGCAACATCAGTAATGGCATAAAACAAACATACCAAGTGGGTCTCTCCATGAAAAGTGTCCAGTTAGAGAATTTGGTATTATTTCATATTATTTATCACTTTAGTGAGCTGTCAGCTCATGAAGCAGATATAGGAATATCTTTAAATAAAATAAAAACAATTTATTCATGCCTTAAATTGAGTTTTAAAGTTTGTCCTATGAAATACAAAATCCTTCATTTGGTTCTGATCAAAATTCAGTTTTTACAGAAATCATCCATGAAGCTTCAAAAATGCTTATTCACCATAAAAAATATTTAGAGAAACATCCTGCAAGTCTCTTCGAACTTACCTTTCTGTGAAAAAAAAACGTTTAAACATCTTTGAACTTAATTTGAGGACATGGCTGTGTGCTAAATTGCTCTTAATTCTTCTCATTTAACTGTGATGAGTAAATGCTTGATGACAGTGACTCTTTCCATAAAACATACCTTCCAGAATTTAAAAAGAAACCAGCGACACTTTTTTTGTGTCTTCACAGTGTTGCTCTCTGCCTCTGCATCGCTGTCAGTTTGCTGCAGAGTACGAACAAACATACGTTTATTAAAAAAGTAAAGTCACTTTAAATTAACAAGTGCAATTTAAAGAGAATGTGCATTTCATATGTTTTGTGTAAAAGCAAACCGAGGAACAGCAGAGGTGTCTCCATTTTCTCTTCTTCTTTTGACCATTTTCAGTAACAGGAGCATCCGGGATGCTGATGAGGACAAAAGTGTAAATGTTATTTTTCAAAGTGCAAATTTTTAACAAGGAGTACATGCTGGAGATTGCAGATAAAAATTAATAACTGTAATGGAACAAAATCATGTATTTTGTACATTTACACTCTACATTTTCAAACGCTAATCTCTGAATCAATATAAATTATAGACAAGACTAGAAGGAGTAAAAAAGATGTAAATACACAAGGTGGAAGAAAAATGCCAATAAAAGGGAAATAAAAGAGCTCCAACTCAACCACTGCTATAAATATCTCCAGCAGCATTAAAGACTGGCGCATTTCTTTACCTCTGATGAGACGTAGAAGGAATTTCCTTCTCTGCCACGTTTTGTTTGTGTGATTTCTGTTTAGAAACAAGAAAACCAACATCAGTAATGGCATAAAACAAAGTATATGGTATGAAAATACAAAATCCTTCATTTGGATTCAAAATTCAGTTTTTACAGAAATCATCCAAGAAGCTTCCTTAAAAGTTTCAAAAATGCTTGTTTACCATAAGAAAATATTCATAGAAATGTGCTGCGAGTCTCTTCAAACTTACCTTTCTGTGAAAAAGAAGTTTAAACATCTTTGGACTTGATGTGATCGCAGCCAAAATCTCCTCAGCTTTGCAAAAGTTCAACTGAAAACAAGCAGTCAAAGGTTGTATATTTATAAACTTTCAGCATAGAACGTTCATACCCTGAACAGCAAACATCATCATTATGATGTATGGGGCAAATTTGCATATTTTGGAATGTATGCTCATTTGAACTGTATGGTGCTCGTCTCCAAGCAACTGCTACACAAAACAGGTCAAGTCAAGTGGCTTTTATTGTCATTTTAACCACGTGCAGAGGTGCTGTACAGAGTGAAACGAGACAGCGTTCCTCCGAGACCCTGGTGCTATATATGACATATACGGACAAACCCAGGACTACATAAAGTGCAGTGTGCATAAATTGCAAAAATAAACAAGACAAAACAGTGCAAAACGTGACAGAACAGGACGAAACAGACACAAGACAATGGAAATGTGCAAAATGCTGAGTATTGTGCAAAAGTAACTTGGTGTCTGTATGTATGTATATGAGTGTGAGATACTGCAGATAAGTGCTTGGTAGTGACATGTGTGAAGGTGTGCGTGTGCCAGTGCAGTCACTGAGTGTTCAGGGGTCTGACGGCTTGTGGGAAGAAACTTTTCCGTAGTTTGGTAGCGAGGGCCCGGATGTTGTGGGACCTCTTTCCAGAAGGCAGCAGGGTGAAGAGTGTGTTTGAAGGCTGTGTGGGGTCCTCCAGCAAGCGGGTGTTATAAGGAGGGGAGAGGGGCTCCAATGACCTTCTTAGCTGCTCTCACAATCCGTTGTAGGGTACTGCGATCCAATACGCTGCAGTTACCATACCAGACAGTGATGCAGCTACTTAGGATGCTCTCATTAGTCCCACTGTAAAAGGTGGTGAGAATGGATGGTGGGAGATGGGCTTTCCTCAGCTTCTGCATGAAGTAGAGACGCTGCTGGGCCTTCTTGGTTATGGAGCTGGTGTTGAGGGAGCAGGAGTGGTTCTCCGCCAGGTGGACACCAAGAAATCTGGTGCTCTTGACGACCTCCACAGAGGATCCATTCATGTTAAGTGGGCAGTGATCTCACTGTGCTCTCCTGAAGTCAACGATCTCTTTTGTTTTGTTTTGGTGTGCTGGGGGAGCAGCACAGCAAAGAAGGACTCATCCAGGCTGGAGAAACTGATCAGGAGGGCTAGCTCTGTGGTCGGCATGAAGCTGGACACTCTGGTGACAGTGGCAGAGAAAAGGACATTAAAGAAACTGATGGACATTATGAACAATGCTGGGCATCCTCTGCACATGGCCATTAACAACCAGAAGAGTCTGTTCAGTGACAGGTTGCTTCTCCCAAAGACAAGAACTAACAGACTTAAAAACTCCTTTGTCCCACACGCCATCAGACTGTTTAACTCCTCTCTGGAGGGGAGAGGGAGGGGAAACAGGAGGACAAAGGAGGGGGGAACAACTAAGCTGTAGTGCCTCTTCACCTCACTGTGCAATACCTTTTGTGCAATACTTTTGTAAATAGTCAACAGTGCAATAGACTCAATACTTGAAATGTGCAATTCACTTGTATTTTTATTTTTTATTCCTATTTATTCTATTTATCCCCTTCGTATATGCTGCTGTTCCTCACAAGCTGCAGATCCAGTTGTGTGCAGCACCTGTGCATCATTATAGGTGAGCCAAGGATCTGATGTAGAGTGTGGACTCTCCTCAGGATGGACAGAATTACAGATGCAGCAGCTGTTTCCGATGTATGGAAACCTGACACACAAACAAAAGTTTACAGTATCAGTGTAAAATAATTCATTTTGTCCAGGTTGAGAAGGTGAGCTTTGGTCCTTGTGCACCACGTGTACTCACCTGAAGCCGTCTCTAGTCTGAATTTTATTTTCCATTATTTATCCACCGCCCAAATGTTTCACTACGCTACTGCAAAAAGGTAAAAACACAAACACACAATTAGACGCTGAGCACTAGATGTGCATGTATGCTAGTGATGTGTCGAGTAATGGAGGGGGCGTTTCCGCGATGCACGTATCGAGGCTTGCTTCATTTATGGGAGGAGCTGAAAATGATGACGTCCGAAGCCTCGCTGCCCGGCTGTACCACGTGACTGGTTCATGAAGTGGTTCGAACTTTGCCGCGAGATGTGACAGCGATACAAACCCCTCAGACTTCAATCAAAATGTGGGTGTTTGATGGAGAGCTGCGGTTAGTGAGAGTTGGAGACAGCTGGGAGGCAGTTTGGAGGTTTATGAGAGTGAGGAGAGAAACTCAGGAGAGAATGGAGCCAGCTAAGAAGAGGAGGATGTCCTCCCCTGTGTGGGAACATTTTGATCTTATTCCTCCCAACAAGGTATTTCTACAGAAGATGTATTTTCATAATACTGATGGTGCAATACAATTTAAGTTAAGCTGTATTTACTTTTGTACAAGGTGAAGTGTTTGCTATGTGCCAGGGAGCTGGGATATAACAACAACACCTCATCCATGCTTAGGCACTACAGAGCTTTGCATGAGAATAAGGGGAACAGCGATTGTTGAGCAAGACCAGGTGAGCCATCAAATGCCATGATAATAATAGCATGCCATAATGTTACTAAATGATATAACAATATTATACAAACTGTAATAAGTTACGTGTGTGATATTTATATTTGTGCTTTGTTTTTATTGTCTTTCCTCAGGAGAACAATCTCAAATAGATGAAAACCTGGTTAGCATGGTGATTGAGGACTCCCAGCCATTTAGCATTGTGGAGGACAAAGGATTTATAAGATTTGTTAAATCATTAAATCCTAGCTATGTTCTCCCCACTAAAAAGGTCATAAAAGCAGTGAAAATTTAGTTTTTACTGAATAAAATATGGGCAGGACTGACGCCTCAGTGTGTAGCTGTCCATACCTCAACGTTACAAAAGCACAACCACTGTCCACACCCCAACCACACCTCACCTCACAGTAAATGATCATTTCCATTTTAAGCATTTCCAAATAATCATTTTCCATACTGCCAGTATAAATATACACAGTATACTGCATCACTACAATATACATGTTTTACACACTCCTTTTGTTGTTGACATTTACAGGCTGTGTGCAAAAGGCCACACTCTTCAAATTCATGCCAACTAATATTTTTACGTCCAGTAGGTGTCCTACTAGAGCAAATGAAGCTTCAAGAAGCTTTGCGCTGGGGTGAACCAATTGGATGAAAAGCTTCAATGCTTCATCTGCCCATCACTAATGTATGCATGAGCTTTGAAATGTAAACATTTTGGGGGACGTTATTCTCTTACTTATTAAACACATGCTCCCATCCACTCTCTTGGTCCAGAAGCTCCATAATCCAAGTGTCCCAACTCAGGTCTGATGGCATTTTTTCAGTGGTGTTTTTAACCTCTTGGGAACTTTCACTACATTCCTTACTTGATGCAGAAAGAAGAAACGAGTCCATATCCAACCTTCAGAGCAGAGGCGATTAAGATCGGTATGGGTGTCACAGGTGTACCAGTCCGCCTTTTCTTCCAGGGCGAGAGGGGTTGCCATTCTTGTTCGCAGAACTATTCCTTTTATATTCAAAACTCAGATATGTGATCCAGGTGGGAGGTTCATACTTGTTACAGGTACAGTCAACTCCACCCCTGTAGTCCTCTTGAACATCTATGCCCCTAATTTTGACAACCCTGACTTCTTTAGTAAAATATTCAATCTTGTCTCACAATACAATGACCATAATATCATTATCGGTGGTGATTTTAATTGTTATTTCGGTCCATTGTTGGATAGGTCTTCTGCGTCCCTGGCCCCAACCTTGAGAGCTGTTTCTGTACTCAATACTCTTACTAAATCTTTGGACTTGGTTGACATTTGGAGGCACCAGCATCCGTTAGAAAAGCAATACTCTTTCTTCTCCCCTGTCCATGGCAGCTTCAGTAGAATTGACTATTTTCTTATTGATTCCAGGCTTATTTCGAAAGTGGTTAGTTCCACTTATCACAGTATTTTAGTTTCGGACCACGCACCTCTCTCAACGGTAATTGACTTCAACCTATATACCCCCCAATACAATTGGAAATTTAACCCCTCTTTATATCTAAATGACTCTTTTACGGTTTACCTATCTACTAAAATCGCAGAATTTTTACAATTTAATGATAATGGTGTAGTTTCAGACTCTGTTTTGTGGGAGTCCTTTAAAGTCGTTATTAGAGGCCATATTATTGCTTATCAAGCTTCTCAGAAGAGGGACAAACTCAGGCTGCGTACTAATATTGAGGCAGAGCTGTCTGTGTTGGAGGAGAAGTATCGCGATACCGGGGCTGCTGACACACTTAATACCATTCTCAAATTGAAATATGACTACAACCACATGTTGGGGGAGCAGGTCATGAATTGTATTCGTCGATTAAAACAGAAGCATTTTGAGCTTGGTGAAAAGGCTGACAAGGTGCTTTCCAGACAGCTGAAGGGCATTCAAGCTGAAAGGGCGATACACAGAATTCTCTCTGCAACTGGCCAGTTGCTGTCCGATCACAAGCAGATAAATGACAGATTTCGCAGTTTTTATTGTCAGTTATACACATCTAGTACTACGGCCACAGTTGCTGAAATCACTAATTTTCTTAATGCTTTAGACATCCCGACTCTTCCTGAGGCTGCACGGGGCTTACTCGATGCAGACTTTACGCTGGAGGAAATTAGAAATGCAATCTGCTCCTTTCCTAATGGAAAAGCATGTGGTCCGGACGGTTTCGGGATAGAGCTTTATAAGACACATATTGACGTTATCGCTCCCCTGCTACTTCGGATGGTAAATTGCGCAGTGTTAAACGGCTCATTCCCTCATTCTTTCTACGATGCCCATATATGTCTCCTCCTGAAAAAAGACAGAGACGAAACTAATGTTTCTTCCTATCGTCCCCTAAGTCTTCTCAACTCAGACCAAAAGATAATTGCTAAAGTCCTAACCAACCGGTTAAATAAGCACATAGGCTCTATAATTCATCCTGACCAATCGGGTTTTATCCCCAATAGATTCTCTTTTTCTAATACTAGATGTCTCTTAAATGCGATGTACTCAACGACACTGCCCAATTCTGCGGTGATTTCACTCGATGCCCAGCAGGCTTTCGACCAAGTGGAATGGAGTTATTTGTTTGCTACTCTTGAAAAATTTGGTTTTGGGTCGAATTTTTTGAATATGATTAAGTTGCTTTACGCTTGCCCTCGTTCCTCGGTCCTTACCAACCATGAGAGGTCGCTCCCGTTCCTCTTACACCGTGGGACAAGGCAGGGTTGTTGCCTCTCTCCAATGCTTTTTGCTTTAGCTCTTGAGCCGTTGGCCATTGCCATCAGAGCCAATTCCCATATCTCTGGTATAAATTGTGGCACGTCAGAGTACACCATCGGTCTGTATGCAGATGATATCATATTGGCTCTTTCAGATTTAAAGATCTCCCTTCCTCCACTTCTTAAGCTGATTGACAGCTTTGGCCACCTATCAGGGTTCACCATAAATTGGAAGAAGTCTGTTCTTATGCCGCTGTCGTCTGGTCTGGGCCCTGATTTCCTGTCTAGTTTGCCCTTTAAGGTCTCCCAGGATTACTTTTCATACCTGGGTATTAACATCCCTAGGAACTCAAAACTCCTCTTCAGGCTTAATTATTCGGTTCTAACTGATGAGCTCAAGTGTAAACTTCTCCCACTTTCAATGATTGGCCGTATCAATATAATCAAAATGGTTGTGCTCCCTAAATTCATGTACCTATTCCAGAACGTTCCTATTTTTCTCAGGTCTTCCTTTTTCAAAGCGTTGGATGCCATTATCATGCCTTTCGTTTGGGCCTACAAGCCCCCCCGCATCTCGAAGTCTCACTTGCAAAAGCCCTCGGACGAGGGTGGTCTGGGCCTTCCAGTTTTCAGACATTATTACTGGGCCTGTAATGCCAGAGCCTGGGTCTTCTGGAATCTGCCTATAGTTGGTGATGCTGTGGGATGCAGGTCCAGCCCTAAATGGCTCGAATTGGAGCTTAGCACTGCTATCGAGCACACTGGAGCATCCTTGCCAGCTATCTTATTTTCAAAATCGGTTATTAAAAGTGCATGTGATGACTTTATTCTTTGCAACTCCGTAAAAATATTGAATCAAATTAAGAGAATCTTGAACCTCCCGGTAGTGTCAACTTTTGCCCCGATCTGCCACAATCCTAGCTTTACGCCTAGTACAATGGATGCTGCTTTCAAACAATGGCCTGTCAAAGGGTTAATTGCTATAAAGGATCTTTATATTGACAATCATTTTGCCTCTTTTGCTCAGCTTCAGACAAAGTACAATCTCCCTACAAGTCATTTTTTTCGGTACTTACAAATTAGGAATTATGTCAAGCAAGCATTCTCAAATTTAGATACCATCCCCATACAGCATGTCTTTTACAATATGATGAACGAACCTCCCACCTCAAAACACTTAATTTCTCGGCTTGTCAACCTTTTTTCTTCGGCAGCCCCCTCTTGCCATATTAAAGAGGCTTGGACAAGGGACACTGGTTTGGTTATCTCTGACGATCTATGGGCTGAAGTGTTAAGTCGGATAAAACTATGCTCTGTTAACGCCCGGCTTCAGTTAATTCAATTTAAGGTTGTCCATAGACTGCACTATTCCAAAACCAAATTGAACAAGATTTTTCCTAACGTTTCCCCCAAATGTGATAAATGTAAACTTGTGGACGGTACTCTTGGGCATCTTTTTTGGTCCTGTTCTACGCTTACAGCCTTTTGGACTAGTATTTTTAGTTTCTATAGCACTGTTTATGATAGGCAACTGTATCCTGACTGTCTTATGGTGATCCTGGGCTGCTCCGGCGACTCCTTGGCACTTCCCTTTGCTGTTCAACAGGCCCTCATGTTTGGTATGGTGATTGCCAAACGTTTGATTCTGGGGGAGTGGAAATCTGCCTCCCCTCCCTGCTTCAAGAGGTGGCTCGAGGAGATGGTCTCCTGTCTATACCTGGAAGAAATTCGGTTCTCTACGTCTGATTCCATGGAGAAGTTCAGGAAGATATGGGGGCCCTTTATAGACCACATTAAGAAGGACAGTCCACGCCCTGGGTCCTGACCACATTGTTTTAACTGCTTTCATTCTGAGCTGTTGCCCATAACTGTTTTTGCATGATTGTTATCAGCTCCTCCTAGCGATCTTTGGATTTGATCTTGTGGATTGGACTCACTAGATTGTGAGTTGTTTGACATGTATACCAGTTGCTTTGTTTGCTTCTCTGCTGTTTTTAATAAGTGCTGGCCTTGTACCCTGTTGTGTGGTTTGTTGCTCTGTTTTTTTTGTTTGTTTGTTTGTTTTTTTTGGTTGTTATTGTCTTTATTGTCTGTGTTCTTCTGTCCCGCTGTTTGTGAATGTGTAAAAAAAATTTGAAACTTGCATAAATAAATACATTAAAAAAAAAGAAAAAAAAAGAAAGAAGAAACGAGTCAGGGATGCATAGCAAGCACAACAAGACACCAGCAGCCCAGACCTTTCACCAACTGAAGACATTTGCAGCACCATAAAACATGACAGAGAAGAGCTGGGACTATGTGAAAGGGTGAAGTGCTGCAGTAAAGTTGCAATGGTCCTATCTTTTATACAGTCTATAGTTCACTCTATTCGATTACCCTTTTCTCATGTTTTTGTTAGTTAGGGAGATAAGACATTGTTATTTGGTTTTATTCTTTTCATAAATAAGTTTTGTACATCCTTTAGATACGGTCCCTTTTGTTTGTTGTTTTGGGGTCCACCCCGAAGCTGTAGTTCGCTCCTTTCCTTTGTTAGAATTCAATCACTGTGAAAAAAAATCACCATCAAAATTGTACTGGTTGTGTGATGTGCTGCTTGGGGTCAGACAGGGGTGGATCACCCTTATATTATGGTCTGGCCACCCTTAGACAGGCCATAACACTAACTAAAATGAAAATTAAAACTAGACTTATAACTGGCTGGCTGGTGTCCTTACCAGTGTCCTTGGGTCTGAACTGTGGGCTCCTCTTTCCAGGTGTTCGTACTGCCTGAGTGGCACCAAGGTGTGCTGTCTTGCCTCTTTTGGGTTTTCTGCATGTTTCTGGCTCAACATGCAAGTATCCACTTCTTGACGTTCGCTGTTGGTTGCAGCCACTTGAGGTTTTTGGGCTCATTTGGGTTCTCAACACTGGGCGACTTTGATGGGAGTGAAAGCATCCTCACAACATAAATCACCACACTACCTGCTTTTGTTTCAGGTTTTTTCTTTATCCTTGTTAACATGTTTGGGTACTGGGTTTACCTGTAATGCATTTTGTGCTCCAAAAGCTGTTATTTTGTGCAGCTGTGCTCCAAAAGCTGTAAGCATGACCTTTCTTATCATTAGATTGTGCCACACCAGCACCTGAGAGAAAAGCTTTGAGTTTGATTTTGTGTTTGTGTTTTGCAGGCACTCAGGAGAATAAGTCATGATGTTTCTTGTGTTTGTCATGTTAGTATCTCAGTGCTTGTCAATCACCAGTCAACAGTGTCACCACTGTGAACAACATCCTGCGACTGTTTGAGCCAAAACCTTCGAGAAGTCCCTGCAGCTGCTTCAAAACTCATCACTGAGCTCGATCTCTCTTTTAACACGCTGGAGACAACAATGAAAGATGACTTTCTTTCATATGCTGCTTTGAGGGCTTTGCTGATGAAGTTCAGCCAAAACAGGAAACATGCAGCAGGAGACAGTAACTTGTTAAAATGTTATAAAAGGTACAATTAAAGATTTTCACCCTACAGGGTTGTCAATGATCCAAGGATAAATGTCTAATTTGGTCAAAAGTTTATAAGCCATTTCTGGAGAGACTGCAGTGGAAATGTTGTCACTTTTGGACTTTGCTACCTGCAGCTAAACATTTGCAGCTAAATCATTTATTTAAAAGCAGAAGCTGCAACTGATCGAGTGAATGTTTGTCTGAAAACTTAAACTGAACTCCAAGCGTACCATTGCTCCAGCTTACCATCTTTACCTGAGTGAATCAGTTTGTTGAACAATCTAAATGATTCAGAAACTTCTGTGACATCAACTTAACTAAGGCTCATTACAAATTTCACAAAACACTGCTGAATACTTTTAATATTTTTTTATTAGTTATTTTTGTTTTGTTGTTATTTTGATTTTAATAAAACAAAATAACATAAAGAATCAAATAATTTCTTTGTTTTTTTAAATGTAATTTATTTTACAAATAAATTAATAATAATATTAATAATAATAACAACAAATTAGTGCTGTCAGCGTAAACGTCATTAGTTAAAATGACGTTAACGCTGACAGCACTAATTTGTTGTTCCAGAGAGCAAGCCAAACACTGGTCTAGAAAAGGACGATCTCTAGTAGTGCTGCACTACTAGTAGATTTTGTTTTAACCTCCTAGGACCTGGTGTCCACATATGTGGACATAACATTTATGAGACCAAAATACAAAATTTTGCTCTTCAAAAACCTGATATCCACTTATGAGGGAGGACATTACACTGCCCCTGTTCAATCGAACTTTAAAATGAATGTCCTCATATGTGGATCTCATTTTTTTGAGAAACAAAAAAAAGATAGTCCGAATCTGATGTCTTTGTTTTCACATTCATCAGGTCCCAATCAACCCAAATGGCACAGAGAAATTAAAAATGCATGCCATGAAAGAGTTCAGGTCTTAGGATGTTAAAAATGTCCCTGCTGATGAGACCAGTGAATGTGGGGCGACGGTGGCAAGAAAAAACTCCCTCCTGGAGGAAGAAATCTTGGGAGGACCAGGCTCTCTGGGAGGACCCTCCCTCCTGAGGGCAATACTTACCAGTACTTGTCCTCCAGTGTGCGATGGTGGGCTGGGACGAGTGTTGTTTCTTCTCAGCATGATGATGACCTTCCTTCCATTTCCTGTTTCAGAACTGAGAATGAAGACAAAACTGGTTAACAAGGTAACAGGACATTTAAAAATTCTCTCACTTCAGGATGAGATGCTGTGTCTTCTTACGTTTCTCTTGTAAAACAGCATGTAGGCCGAGTGCTGCTGTTCCTCACAAGCTGCCGATCCGGTTGTGTGGAGCACCTGTGCGTCATTATAGGTGAGCCAGCGATCTGATGTAGAGTGCTGACTCTCCTCAGGATGGACAGAACTACAGATGTAGTGTCCTGAAATCACATTAAGACAAATGAATCCAACTTCTGGAAGTCAGCTGATTCAAGCAAACAGTGATTTTGACTTAGTGCTTCTTAGAACATCAAAAGCTTTTGTGTGTGAGTCCTTCACTGAAAAGTAGAAAATTTTCATTTTCTGTTTGTAACAAGTCTGTTGTTTTACCTGACTCTGTGCCTCCATAATGATTGATGATGCTGACAAGACTATAACAGCCACCACCCTGAGAAGGAACAAATCCAAAGAGTGTTAGTTTCACAAAGTCTCACATCAGAGCCATAATTAAGCTGATTTGCTGAGGCTACGTCCACACTAATGCGTTTTCGTTTGAAAACACATCGTTTTCTCTCCGCTTTGACCTCCCGTCCACACTGAGATGGCGTTTTCCTCAAGGAAAAACACAGCATCTTGAAAACGCTCTCGAAAACGCACACATTTCAAAACGGAGTTGTCCCGTCGCAGTGTGGACACTCGAAAACGCAGACTTTCTAAAACGATGACGCATTTTAGCCATGTGATGCAGTCATGTGAGCAATTAAACAAAGATAGCCGAGTGCATTATACAGCGGTTGTTTTGATTGCTCTCAACTTTGACAGCCCTAAAAAAGATTAATATCAGTTTGTACATGCTCCGGATAGCTTTTCTTCAAATTCTGTAATCCTCACTCACTTTTGCGCATGCGCAGGACTGGAACGTAAGCGTTTTCGGCCGTTTCAATGCAGACGCACAACTATTTGAAAATGACTGAAAACACTAGTGTGGACACGGAGTTTTCAAATCTATCAGGGCTAGTGTGGACGTAGCCTGAGACGTTCTGCAGTCTGTTTTTACCTGATTGGATGGCACCACCAAGTCCCTCTGCAGCCTGACGGGGTCATCCACCTTCTTAATGTTGTAGGTTTGTGTAAAGCCAAACCTCTTCAGATGCAAGATCAGGACTCTGGCAGAAAAGAAAAAAAAAACACAAACAAGGTAGAAAATAAGAAGAATGAGTGTCAAACACAAACAGAAGATGGGAGAAAACGACTGCTCAAGTATTGTCTCGAAAAACTCTGATATTTGATGCGCCACAGTTTGGAAACCTGGTCAGTCGATCACTTCTGATGTGACCTTACTCACCTTGGCAGTGTATCAAAAGACGACTTCAGTTCTGAGGCCGTCCCTCCACAATCACAGCGAAATTCTATTTCTTGTTCCTGAACAACAGCACAGAGAAAACAGGCTTTATGGTAGAAAGAAATCTCAACATATGCACACACACATACGCACAAACACTAACAAAAAAGGTGTGTTAAGATCGCTGACACTACAACTCTATTGGAATTTGTGATCTTACCTTCAAGTATGTCTCTAACATGTTTATAATAGACCCCTCTGGAACAAGGTCAAGAGACAAGCTGGTGAAGTCCTCGTGCTGTGATGATTGGTGACCACAGCTACACATTTCAGGAGTAACGTAGTTAAAGTAAAGATCAGGTAGGTGGAAAAGAGGTATATGAAAATATTGCAACCAGCTCTGCGTTTCTGAAAGACAGGCTTACCTCTTGCATGTCCTCATGTTTTCCATTTTAAAAATGTGATGCTCTTCTACTGGGCAGGTATAACTTTGGCCCAGGAGAGCTGCGTTCCTCTCCAGGTGAGGTGCGAGCCTTTTGACCTCATTGAGGAACAATGTTAGGAATTCATGAGCGTCCTGAAAGAAAAGCAGAGAGATTTAAAACAGTACATCAAAATCAGAAGGTAAAGCAAAAAAACAAAATGTCCAAATAGCTGACGCACTTTCTGTGCACTGCCGGTGTATTCAGGAGCTTGACTGCTGAATGCCTTCTTAAAAGCTCTTAGGTGGTGATCTTTAAGGCCATAATCTGTTGACTCATGACAGTCCCTGACATCAATGAGCCTTCTGTAGAAAGGAAAGGGTAAACAGACATTTCTGCTGTTAGATCTCTTTGTTCTTCAGGTTTTTGAAGAAAGTAGAAGGTTGACGTAGCGCACCTTAAGAGCTGAGCTTCTGGATCTGTGCTCCACAAAACCTCCTGACGCCTGATGTCTCTTATGAACTCCTCAATGTTGAGGAGGCTCTGCAGGCAGGAGTTCATGTAGCAGGTGTTTCCGATGTTTGGAAACCTGACACACACGCACAACGTTTACAGTATCAGTGTAAAAGAATTCATTTTCTCCACTTTGACAAAGTGAGCTTTGGTCTTTGTGCACCACGTGTACTCACCCGAAGCAGTCTATAGTCCCAGTTTGACTTTCTATTATTTCTCCACCGCATGCTACACTGCTCCAAAAAGGTAAAAACACAAACACAAAATTAGGAAAGATGTCAGGATGCTGAGCAGTGTATGTGCATGGATGCATGAGCTTTGAAGTTGAAACATTTTGGAGGACGTCTTTCTCTTACCTGTTAAACACATGCTCCCATCCACTCTCTTGGTCCAGAAGCTCCATAATCCAAGTGTCCCAACTCAGGTCTGCTGGGATCGTTTCCGTGGTGCTTCTTACCTGATATAAATATATAGGACATAGCTGTGTGCCTCATTGCTCTTAATTGCTCTCATTTAACTGTGATGAGTAAATGCTTGATGACAGTGACTCTTTCCATAAAACATACCTTCCCGGATTTAAAAAGAGTCTTCACAGTGTTGCTCTCTGCCTCTGCATCGCTGTCAGTTTGCTGCAGAGGACGAACAAACATAAGTTTATTAAAAAGTACATTTTAAAGAGAATGTGTATTTCATATGTTTTGTGTAAAAGCAAACCGAGGAACAGCAGAAGATGTGTCTCCATTTTCTCTTCTTTTGGCCATTTTCAGGGTTAGCTGGTGTGGCAGCAACAGAAGCATCCGGGATGCTGATGAGGACAAAAGTGTAAATGTTGTGGAAATTTATAAGAAGGAGTACATTTTGCTAATACAGATTGCTAATAAAAGTGAATAACTGTAATGGAATACCAACATGAACAAAATCATGTATTTTATACATTTACACTCTACATTTTCAAACGCTAATCTCTGCATCCATATAAATAATAGACAAGACTAGAAGGAGTAAAAAAGATGTAAATACACAAGGTGGAAGAAAAATGCCAATAAAAGGGAAATAAAAGAGCTCCAACCAAACCACTGCTATAAATATCTCCAGCAGCATTAAAGAGTGGCGCATTTCTTTACCTCTGATGAGACGTAGAAGGAATTTCCTTCTCTGCCACGTTTTGTTTGTGTAATTTCTGTTTAGAAACAAGAAAAGCAACATCAGTAATGGCATAAAACAAACATACCAAGTGGGTCTCTCCATGAAAAGTGTCCAGTTAGAGAATTTGGTATTATTTCATATTATTTATCACTTTAGTGAGCTGTCAGCTCATGAAGCAGATATAGGAATATCTTTAAATAAAATAAAAACAATTTATTCATGCCTTAAACTGAGTTTTAAAGTTTGTCCTATGAAATACAAAATCCTTCATTTGGTTCTGATCAAAATTCAGTTTTTACAGAAATCATCCATGAAGCTTCAAAAATGCTTATTCACCATAAAAAATATTTAGAGAAACATCCTGCAAGTCTCTTTGAACTTACCTTTCTGTGAAAAAAAAAACGTTTAAACATCTTTGAACTTAATTTGAGGACATAGCTGTGTGCTAAATTGCTCTTAATTCTTCTCATTTAACTGTGATGAGTAAATGCTTGATGACAGTGACTCTTTCCATAAAACATACCTTCCAGAATTTAAAAAGAAACCAGCGACACTTTTTTTGTGTCTTCACAGTGTTGCTCTCTGCCTCTGCATCGCTGTCAGTTTGCTGCAGAGGACGAACAAACATACGTTTATTAAAAAAGTAAAGTCACTTTAAATTAACAAGTGCAATTTAAAGAGAATGTGCATTTCATATGTTTTGTGTAAAAGCAAACCGAGGAACAGCAGAGGTGTCTCCATTTTCTCTTCTTTTGACCATTTTCAGTAACAGGAGCATCCGGGATGCTGATGAGGACAAAAGTGTAAATGTTATTTTTCAAAGTGCAAATTTTTAACAAGGAGTACATGCTGGAGATTGCAGATAAAAATTAATAACTGTAATGGAACAAAATCATGTATTTTGTACATTTACACTCTACATTTTCAAACGCTAATCTTTGAATCAATATAAATTATAGACAAGACTAGAAGTAGTAAAAAAGATGTAAATACAAAACACCAATAAAAGGGAAATAAAAGAGCTCCAACTCAACCACTGCTATAAATATCTCCAGCAGCATTAAAGACTGGCGCATTTCTTTACCTCTGATGAGACGTAGAAGGAATTTCCTTCTCTGCCACGTTTTGTTTGTGTGGTTTCTGTTTAGAAACAAGAAAAGCAACATCAGTAATGGCATAAAACAAAGTATATGGTATGAAAATACAAAATCCTTCATTTGGATTCAAAATTCAGTTTTTACAGAAATCATCCAAGAAGCTTCCTTAAAAGTTTCAAAAATGCTTGTTTACCATAAGAAAATATTCATAGAAATGTGCTGCGAGTCTCTTCAAACTTACCTTTCTGTGAAAAAGAAGTTTAAACATCTTTGGACTTGATGTGATCGCAGCCAAAATCTCCTCAGCTTTGCAAAAGTTCAACTGAAAACAAGCAGTCAAAGGTTGTATATTTATAAACTTTCAGCATAGAATGTTCATACCCTGAACAGCAAACATCAGCATTATGATGTATGGGGCAAATTTGCATATTTTGGAATGTATGCTCATTTGAACTGTATGGTGCTCGTCTCCAAGCAACTGCTACACAAAACAGGTCAAGTCAAGTGGCTTTTATTGTCATTTTAACCACGTGCAGAGGTGCTGTACAGAGTGAAACGAGACAGCGTTCCTCCGAGACCCTGGTGCTATATATGACATATACGGACAAACCCAGGACTACATAAAGTGCAGTGTGCATAAATTGCAAAAATAAACAAGACAAAACAGTGCAAAACGTGACAGAACAGGACGAAACAGACACAAGACAATGGAAATGTGCAAAATGCTGAGTATTGTGCAAAAGTAACTTGGTGTCTGTATGTATGTATATGAGTGTGAGATACTGCAGATAAGTGCTTGGTAGTGACATGTGTGAAGGTGTGCGTGTGCCAGTGCAGTCACTGAGTGTTCAGGGGTCTGACGGCTTGTGGGAAGAAACTTTTCCGTAGTTTGGTAGCGAGGGCCCGGATGTTGTGGGACCTCTTTCCAGAAGGCAGCAGGGTGAAGAGTGTGTTTGAAGGCTGTGTGGGGTCCTCCAGCAAGCGGGTGTTATAAGGAGGGGAGAGGGGCTCCAATGACCTTCTTAGCTGCTCTCACAATCCGTTGTAGGGTACTGCGATCCAATACGCTGCAGTTACCATACCAGACAGTGATGCAGCTACTTAGGATGCTCTCATTAGTCCCACTGTAAAAGGTGGTGAGAATGGATGGTGGGAGATGGGCTTTCCTCAGCTTCTGCATGAAGTAGAGACGCTGCTGGGCCTTCTTGGTTATGGAGCTGGTGTTGAGGGAGCAGGAGTGGTTCTCCGCCAGGTGGACACCAAGAAATCTGGTGCTCTTGACGACCTCCACAGAGGATCCATTCATGTTAAGTGGGCAGTGATCCCACTGTGCTCTCCTGAAGTCAACGATCTCTTTTGTTTTGTTTTGGTGTGCTGGGGGAGCAGCACAGCAAAGAAGGACTCATCCAGGCTGGAGAAACTGATCAGGAGGGCTAGCTCTGTGGTCGGCATGAAGCTGGACACTCTGGTGACAGTGGCAGAGAAAAGGACATTAAAGAAACTGATGGACATTATGAACAATGCTGGGCATCCTCTGCACATGGCCATTAACAACCAGAAGAGTCTGTTCAGTGACAGGTTGCTTCTCCCAAAGACAAGAACTAACAGACTTAAAAACTCCTTTGTCCCACACGCCATCAGACTGTTTAACTCCTCTCTGGAGGGGAGAGGGAGGGGAAACAGGAGGACAAAGGAGGGGGGAACAACTAAGCTGTAGTGCCTCTTCACCTCACTGTGCAATACCTTTTGTGCAATACTTTTGTAAATAGTCAACAGTGCAATAGACTCAATACTTGAAATGTGCAATTCACTTGTATTTTTATTTTTTATTCCTATTTATTCTATTTATCCCCTTCGTATATGCTGCTGTTCCTCACAAGCTGCAGATCCAGTTGTGTGCAGCACCTGTGCATCATTATAGGTGAGCCAAGGATCTGATGTAGAGTGTGGACTCTCCTCAGGATGGACAGAATTACAGATGCAGCAGCTGTTTCCGATGTATGGAAACCTGACACACAAACAAAAGTTTACAGTATCAGTGTAAAATAATTCATTTTGTCCAGGTTGAGAAGGTGAGCTTTGGTCCTTGTGCACCACGTGTACTGACCTGAAGCCGTCTCTAGTCTGAATTTTATTTTCCATTATTTATCCACCGCCCAAATGTTTCACTACGCTACTGCAAAAAGGTAAAAACACAAACACACAATTAGACGCTGAGCACTAGATGTGCATGTATGCTAGTGATGTGTCGAGTAATGGAGGGGGCGTTTCCGCGATGCACGTATCGAGGCTTGCTTCATTTATGGGAGGAGCTGAAAATGATGACGTCCGAAGCCTCGCTGCCCGGCTGTACCACGTGACTGGTTCATGAAGTGGTTCGAACTTTGCCGCGAGATGTGACAGCGATACAAACCCCTCAGACTTCAATCAAAATGTGGGTGTTTGATGGAGAGCTGCGGTTAGTGAGAGTTGGAGACAGCTGGGAGGCAGTTTGGAGGTTTATGAGAGTGAGGAGAGAAACTCAGGAGAGAATGGAGCCAGCTAAGAAGAGGAGGATGTCCTCCCCTGTGTGGGAACATTTTGATCTTATTCCTCCCAACAAGGTATTTCTACAGAAGATGTATTTTCATAATACTGATGGTGCAATACAATTTATGTTAAGCTGTATTTACTTTTGTACAAGGTGAAGTGTTTGCTATGTGCCAGGGAGCTGGGATATAACAACAACACCTCATCCATGCTTAGGCACTACAGAGCTTTGCATGAGAATAAGGGGAACAGCGATTGTTGAGCAAGACCAGGTGAGCCATCAAATGCCATGATAATAATAGCATGCCGTAATGTTACTAAATGATATAACAATATTATACAACTGTAATAAGTTACGTGTGTGATATTTATATTTGTGCTTTGTTTTTATTGTCTTTCCTCAGGAGAACAATCTCAAATAGATGAAAACCTGGTTAGCATGGTGATTGAGGACTCCCAGCCATTTAGCATTGTGGAGGACAAAGGATTTATAAGATTTGTTAAATCATTAAATCCTAGCTATGTTCTCCCCACTAAAAAGGTCATAAAAGCAGTGAAAATTTAGTTTTTACTGAATAAAATATGGGCAGGACTGACGCCTCAGTGTGTAGCTGTCCATACCTCAACGTTACAAAAGCACAACCACTGTCCACACCCCAACCACACCTCACCTCACAGTAAATGATCATTTCCATTTTAAGCATTTCCAAATAATCATTTTCCATACTGCCAGTATAAATATACACAGTATACTGCATCACTACAATATACATGTTTTACACACTCCTTTTGTTGTTGACATTTACAGGCTGTGTGCAAAAGGCCACACTCTTCAAATTCATGCCAACTAATATTTTTACGTCCAGTAGGTGTCCTACTAGAGCAAATAAAGCTTCAAGAAGCTTTGCGCTGGGGTGAACCAATTGGATGAAAAGCTTCAGTGCTTCATCTGCCCATCACTAATGTATGCATGAGGTTTGAAGTTTAAACATTTTGGGGGACGTTATTCTCTTACTTATTAAACACATGCTCCCATCCACTCTCTTGGTCCAGAAGCTCCATAATCCAAGTGTCCCAACTCAGGTCTGATGGCATTTTTTCAGTGGTGTTTTTAACCTCTTGGGAACTTTCACTACATTCCTTACTTGATGCAGAAAGAAGAAACGAGTCCATATCCAACCTTCAGAGCAGAGGCGATTAAGATCGGTATGGGTGTCACAGGTGTACCAGTCCGCCTTTTCTTCCAGGGCGAGAGGGGTTGCCATTCTTGTTCGCAGAACTATTCCTTTTATATTCAAAACTCAGATATGTGATCCAGGTGGGAGGTTCATACTTGTTACAGGTACAGTCAACTCCACCCCTGTAGTCCTCTTGAACATCTATGCCCCTAATTTTGACAACCCTGACTTCTTTAGTAAAATATTCAATCTTGTCTCACAATACAATGACCATAATATCATTATCGGTGGTGATTTTAATTGTTATTTCGATCCATTGTTGGATAGGTCTTCTGCGTCCCTGGCCCCAACCTTGAGAGCTGTTTCTGTACTCAATACTCTTACTAAATCTTTGGACTTGGTTGACATTTGGAGGCACCAGCATCCGTTAGAAAAGCAATACTCTTTCTTCTCCCCTGTCCATGGCAGCTTCAGTAGAATTGACTATTTTCTTATTGATTCCAGGCTTATTTCGAAAGTGGTTAGTTCCACTTATCACAGTATTTTAGTTTCGGACCACGCACCTCTCTCAACGGTAATTGACTTCAACCTATATACCCCCCAATACACTGTAATCCCTAACAGTTGTTCTAGCTCATAACTAATAAGCTCATAACACTCAAATGTCGTTTTGTAGTTGAGCAAACTATAAAGTATTGAGCTCTGTTGGCTTTTATGCAGCTTTAATTGAATAGGGCTCAATATTTTTTAGCTAAATTTTTTGGAACGCTCAAAAAGTTTAAGAAGCATATATTAGTGACGTTCTGGTGGGTGGAGTCTTGTCGCTCCCTCAGGAAAGCTTAGTCAGCCATCTTGAATTTACCTTGATACGGGGAAGTTTTGGCCAGCCCGTGTGGATTAAGAGTCCCCAACTTCAACCCACCACGACCACCACCTTATTTTTTTTCATCAACTGCCCTAAATTTGGTAAGTCTAACGTGTTTTTGTTTTGTTTAAATTTAATTTCGATAAACATTCTTTTTTATTTTTTACTGGAAATATATTCGTACTTTGTGCACAGTGAATGTTTGTTATAAATGAATTCGAATCCAAGTAATTGTAATTTTAGAAGTTTTCTAATGTGACAAATACGTAATGTTATTTCAAATTAGAATGATGTAACGTTTTGGCGGTTTTCCGTGGGGGACAACATTTCCCATAATGCATTGTATTCTTGCCCGGGAAGTTGACGGTGGCAGTTCTAGCTCCATGCATTTGAACTTTCTACTAAAACTTTCCACTGGTTGTCGTATTCGCCGGTAATGTACGTGCGTATTGTGAGTATACTTATTTCAATAAGTGTCCGTGTTACACAGTCAGTAGTTTACGCTGTTGAGCTGTGTGTGTGTGCTAGCATGAAGCGAACAATAATAAACAACATGAGTGTGTTATCATGATGGTAATTAGACACGTTTGTATTTTTTCGTAGTCTCAAATGTGTGGTTGTGAGATAATCTCGAAATCCTTTTAACAGTTTAGAGGGGTATTCCACTAAGCGAGCTCTACAAGTCAAGGCTTGCGGAAAAATGCATCGCCTGATTCAGCCTAACATTACACACTGGTCGAACTCGGTGCTACGAACGAAGTTCAGCTAAATTGTTCGCGCTAATTCGACAAGGCTCAACCAGCCAGACTGAGGCGCCTCCTTGACACCTTTAAGCCAGACCCTATCGATCTTTGCTAGATAAATTGAAATGAAATGAAAATAAAGAGCCGCGTTCTGCTCCCAGGCTAAGAAAGAATCATTGATGCAGACTGTGCGGATCACAAATACTCCCTAACCTGTAAGGCTGGGGTGTCCAAACTTTTTTCACTGAGGGCTACTTACTAGAAATTAGGTAAATAACCTTAACTTTAGTGTATTAAAGTGTATTAAAGATCACAAAATCACTTAAAAGTGGTCGAATATGTTATATTGTTGAATATAATTAAAGACAAAACTGCTTTCATCACAGCTTTCCATAAATGGATCTTTATTGATTCATTCAGAAAAAGCTTTGGTAGCTTATTTTCAGAACAGCAGCCTCAGATTTCTTCTTAGACAGAAGATTTACAGCACAGAGAAAAAACAATAAAAGGGAAAATAGGACGGGTAAATTTCAAGTTTGTTATTTAAGTTATTAAGCTTAGCAACACACCTATCAACATTAGTTTGAAACGGTTAACATTAACAGACTGAACTGGACTTAATAACAGGAGTGCATATAATCTTAGTAAATTATTGTAGTGAGTATCAGCTGCGCTGGGTATGTAAATCGGGCCATCCAGCTGCGGTGCTGATTCGACGTCACTCGTGCCAAAAATCCGGACAAATGTCACTTGATCAAGGAGCAGATCTGCATCAGATGAGATCAGCTGACTACTTGTGTGTGTGTGCTGTGCAAAAAATGTTTTTGAACATTAATAAGTCGTCTTTGTGCACATATTGTTTACAGATATCAGACTGCAAAGAGCGCTACAGAGAGTCAACATTTCACCAGTTGTCAGTGGGTGAGTTTTATAATTTGTGTCCCAATTTAAATAAAAAATAAATACAAAGAAACTAGAGAATTTTGCCTTGAATTATTCAAAATTTTTAGATTTTTTTTGGGTTACCCTTCTAGATTGACAGGTTTAGCCCGTTACACAAAAAGTTTGGACACCCCTGATCTTTAACAATGACAATCAGAACATGGCTATCCAACACTTTGTTTTTACTCTGCATTTGTGTAAATACTATTCTAATAGATATTGTGTGTTCATCTAGGAACAGCATGATGTAAATACAAGACGGGCCCTCGTCCTTCGTGCACTTCCTGTGTACCTGCGTGAAGATGCCTCCACGTTATTCAGGACTTGTGATGTAAGTGTACTGGCCTCAGCATCAACCATATGACATCGCTCAGAACTCAAGGAGAACCAGGGTGTATATCAGGAAGGATGTTCAACACAGTCCTCATCTGACTTGTTTTCTCCCATATATCAACTATTGTTGAATAAGATTGCAAGAAGATTGTTACGCATAAACCAGAAAACATGAAAATAGTTGAAAGATTATTATACAAAAAAAATCTGCAGATAAAAACTATCTCCCTTTTTAAAATTCAAGTGTTCTATTTTTTTGGAGGTGCCATGTTGTGGTCAGAGAAATGTTTGGTAAATAACAAAAACAAATATCTTGGCATATATTTATTATTGAAAACATTTATTTACACATATGTTTTGAAACCAAACCCAAATTAAGATTATTGTAATGCATCATGATGTATCGCAATATCAAATTAAATCGTTGACATTATAATCCTAAAAGAAACGTATGAAATGACTTATGAAGATTCACACCTCTAATCAATAGCATGATTTGTGTCCTTGTGGGGCTGAACTCATTCTTGTATTATTTTTGTTTTGCAGTCAGCAGATGGTCCAGACCTCACTGACACTCCTGTGGCTCTGCTGACAGTTGTCACGGATGACACTACTGATTCGGCCCTCTTCAGTCCCGAAAGCATCTGCATTGTCGTTGAGGATGAAATACTTGTGAATGGTCCCACAAATCTGGCTGACTCATTTCTCCTGCTCTTTGGGTACATCTATGCATTAGACCTACAATACCCAAAGAAACTTGAGCTTACATTCACATTTATCCAGAAGGTTGTGATGTGCCTTGAGGACAACAAACCACTGAAAGGGCGTCTACTGATGCTGAAGAATGATTTGTTCAATGAGTGAATCACTCAGAATGGACTACTTGTTAAGCTGAGTATTGAGGAAGCTTTTTTGTTTGTTTTTTTCCTAATCATTTGCCTCTTCTACCTCACATTTAAGATGAATGACTGTTCAGTTCACTATTCATGTTTAATGTTCTGTTGCCTAATACGTAAATGCACTGCCTTGATGTTTGTTCCCTATAAGTACAGCAGTGGAAACCAGTACTGTTTTTTTTATGTATTTTTAAAAAAGAAAGTGAGCTGCAGCTGTCAAGGTACAGTAAGTGTTAAATGCATCAATGTTCTAATAGCTGCAATTGCTGTTAATACTGAAAATGTTATTGAATTTTAGAATTGAGATGGAGACCCTTGGAGTCTTTTTCTCTTGTTTTATTTATGAAGCACTTTTTTATGAGTGAGCTCTGTTGTTTGTGCCTTTTTAAAAGCACATTGTGTTTAATAAAAAGTTGTTAAATTGTTAGTGTTGTTACTTTCATGTTTTCTAACACTTTTAGCTGATTATAATTTACTGGGTAAACAGTTTAGAATTATTTGTAAGTGTATTTCCCACAGTATTTTAAAAAATATTGAAGATTTTAAGTGTTATTTCCCATATTATAAGTTAGAAAATATGAAAAAGTTTGAGTTTATTTCCCACATCGTATGAGTTGCAATATGTAAAATATTTTGAGTGTATTTCCCACCTTAATTAAGTTGAAAAAATTGAACATTTTGAGTTTATTACTCCCTAATTATAAGTAGAGGAATATCAACATTTATGAGTTAACATTGAGGTAATTTAAGGCAACTGCAACTATAATTTTTATTTTAGTTAAACTTAAAACTTTTAAAAACATCACTAAAAAATTGTTGTGTAATCTGTTACACAACAATTTTTGAGTTCTGTGAACTTATTAGGTTTTACAGTGTACAATTGGAAATTTAACCCCTCTTTATATCTAAATGACTCTTTTACGGTTTACCTATCTACTAAAATCGCAGAATTTTTACAATTTAATGATAATGGTGTAGTTTCAGACTCTGTTTTGTGGGAGTCCTTTAAAGTCGTTATTAGAGGCCATATTATTGCTTATCAAGCTTCTCAGAAGAGGGACAAACTCAGGCTGCGTACTAATATTGAGGCAGAGCTGTCTGTGTTGGAGGAGAAGTATCGCGATACCGGGGCTGCTGACACACTTAATACCATTCTCAAATTGAAATATGACTACAACCACATGTTGGGGGAGCAGGTCATGAATTGTATTCGTCGATTAAAACAGAAGCATTTTGAGCTTGGTGAAAAGGCTGACAAGGTGCTTTCCAGACAGCTGAAGGGCATTCAAGCTGAAAGGGCGATACACAGAATTCTCTCTGCAACTGGCCAGTTGCTGTCCGATCACAAGCAGATAAATGACAGATTTCGCAGTTTTTATTGTCAGTTATACACATCTAGTACTACGGCCACAGTTGCTGAAATCACTAATTTTCTTAATGCTTTAGACATCCCGACTCTTCCTGAGGCTGCACGGGGCTTACTCGATGCAGACTTTACGCTGGAGGAAATTAGAAATGCAATCTGCTCCTTTCCTAATGGAAAAGCATGTGGTCCGGACGGTTTCGGGATAGAGCTTTATAAGACACATATTGACGTTATCGCTCCCCTGCTACTTCGGATGGTAAATTGCGCAGTGTTAAACGGCTCATTCCCTCATTCTTTCTACGATGCCCATATATGTCTCCTCCTGAAAAAAGACAGAGACGAAACTAATGTTTCTTCCTATCGTCCCCTAAGTCTTCTCAACTCAGACCAAAAGATAATTGCTAAAGTCCTAACCAACCGGTTAAATAAGCACATAGGCTCTATAATTCATCCTGACCAATCGGGTTTTATCCCCAATAGATTCTCTTTTTCTAATACTAGATGTCTCTTAAATGCGATGTACTCAACGACACTGCCCAATTCTGCGGTGATTTCACTCGATGCCCAGCAGGCTTTCGACCAAGTGGAATGGAGTTATTTGTTTGCTACTCTTGAAAAATTTGGTTTTGGGTCGAATTTTTTGAATATGATTAAGTTGCTTTACGCTTGCCCTCGTTCCTCGGTCCTTACCAACCATGAGAGGTCGCTCCCGTTCCTCTTACACCGTGGGACAAGGCAGGGTTGTTGCCTCTCTCCAATGCTTTTTGCTTTAGCTCTTGAGCCGTTGGCCATTGCCATCAGAGCCAATTCCCATATCTCTGGTATAAATTGTGGCACGTCAGAGTACACCATCGGTCTGTATGCAGATGATATCATATTGGCTCTTTCAGATTTAAAGATCTCCCTTCCTCCACTTCTTAAGCTGATTGACAGCTTTGGCCACCTATCAGGGTTCACCATAAATTGGAAGAAGTCTGTTCTTATGCCGCTGTCGTCTGGTCTGGGCCCTGATTTCCTGTCTAGTTTGCCCTTTAAGGTCTCCCAGGATTACTTTTCATACCTGGGTATTAACATCCCTAGGAACTCAAAACTCCTCTTCAGGCTTAATTATTCGGTTCTAACTGATGAGCTCAAGTGTATGATAGATAGGTGGAAACTTCTCCCACTTTCAATGATTGGCCGTATCAATATAATCAAAATGGTTGTGCTCCCTAAATTCATGTACCTATTCCAGAACGTTCCTATTTTTCTCAGGTCTTCCTTTTTCAAAGCGTTGGATGCCATTATCATGCCTTTCGTTTGGGCCTACAAGCCCCCCCGCATCTCGAAGTCTCACTTGCAAAAGCCCTCGGACGAGGGTGGTCTGGGCCTTCCAGTTTTCAGACATTATTACTGGGCCTGTAATGCCAGAGCCTGGGTCTTCTGGAATCTGCCTATAGTTGGTGATGCTGTGGGATGCAGGTCCAGCCCTAAATGGCTCGAATTGGAGCTTAGCACTGCTATCGAGCACACTGGAGCATCCTTGCCAGCTATCTTATTTTCAAAATCGCTTATTAAAAGTGCATGTGATGACTTTATTCTTTGCAACTCCGTAAAAATATTGAATCAAATTAAGAGAATCTTGAACCTCCCGGTAGTGTCAACTTTTGCCCCGATCTGCCACAATCCTAGCTTTACGCCTAGTACAATGGATGCTGCTTTCAAACAATGGCCTGTCAAAGGGTTAATTGCTATAAAGGATCTTTATATTGACAATCATTTTGCCTCTTTTGCTCAGCTTCAGACAAAGTACAATCTCCCTACAAGTCATTTTTTTCGGTACTTACAAATTAGGAATTATGTCAAGCAAGCATTCTCAAATTTAGATACCATCCCCATACAGCATGTCTTTTACAATATGATGAACGAACCTCCCACCTCAAAACACTTAATTTCTCGGCTTGTCAACCTTTTTTCTTCGGCAGCCCCCTCTTGCCATATTAAAGAGGCTTGGACAAGGGACACTGGTTTGGTTATCTCTGACGATCTATGGGCTGAAGTGTTAAGTCGGATAAAACTATGCTCTGTTAACGCCCGGCTTCAGTTAATTCAATTTAAGGTTGTCCATAGACTGCACTATTCCAAAACCAAATTGAACAAGATTTTTCCTAACGTTTCCCCCAAATGTGATAAATGTAAACTTGTGGACGGTACTCTTGGGCATCTTTTTTGGTCCTGTTCTACGCTTACAGCCTTTTGGACTAGTATTTTTAGTTTCTATAGCACTGTTTATGATAGGCAACTGTATCCTGACTGTCTTATGGTGATCCTGGGCTGCTCCGGCGACTCCTTGGCACTTCCCTTTGCTGTTCAACAGGCCCTCATGTTTGGTATGGTGATTGCCAAACGTTTGATTCTGGGGGAGTGGAAATCTGCCTCCCCTCCCTGCTTCAAGAGGTGGCTCGAGGAGATGGTCTCCTGTCTATACCTGGAAGAAATTCGGTTCTCTACGTCTGATTCCATGGAGAAGTTCAGGAAGATATGGGGGCCCTTTATAGACCACATTAAGAAGGACAGTCCACGCCCTGGGTCCTGACCACATTGTTTTAACTGCTTTCATTCTGAGCTGTTGCCCATAACTGTTTTTGCATGATTGTTATCAGCTCCTCCTAGCGATCTTTGGATTTGATCTTGTGGATTGGACTCACTAGATTGTGAGTTGTTTGACATGTATACCAGTTGCTTTGTTTGCTTCTCTGCTGTTTTTAATAAGTGCTGGCCTTGTACCCTGTTGTGTGGTTTGTTGCTCTGTTTTTTTTGTTTGTTTGTTTGTTTTTTTTGGTTGTTATTGTCTTTATTGTCTGTGTTCTTCTGTCCCGCTGTTTGTGAATGTGTAAAAAAAATTTGAAACTTGCATAAATAAATACATTAAAAAAAAAGAAAAAAAAAGAAAGAAGAAACGAGTCAGGGATGCATAGCAAGCACAACAAGACACCAGCAGCCCAGACCTTTCACCAACTGAAGACATTTGCAGCACCATAAAACATGACAGAGAAGAGCTGGGACTATGTGAAAGGGTGAAGTGCTGCAGTAAAGTTGCAATGGTCCTATCTTTTATACAGTCTATAGTTCACTCTATTCGATTACCCTTTTCTCATGTTTTTGTTAGTTAGGGAGATAAGACATTGTTATTTGGTTTTATTCTTTTCATAAATAAGTTTTGTACATCCTTTAGATACGGTCCCTTTTGTTTGTTGTTTTGGGGTCCACCCCGAAGCTGTAGTTCGCTCCTTTCCTTTGTTAGAATTCAATCACTGTGAAAAAAAATCACCATCAAAATTGTACTGGTTGTGTGATGTGCTGCTTGGGGTCAGACAGGGGTGGATCACCCTTATATTATGGTCTGGCCACCCTTAGACAGGCCATAACACTAACTAAAATGAAAATTAAAACTAGACTTATAACTGGCTGGCTGGTGTCCTTACCAGTGTCCTTGGGTCTGAACTGTGGGCTCCTCTTTCCAGGTGTTCGTACTGCCTGAGTGGCACCAAGGTGTGCTGTCTTGCCTCTTTTGGGTTTTCTGCATGTTTCTGGCTCAACATGCAAGTATCCACTTCTTGACGTTCGCTGTTGGTTGCAGCCACTTGAGGTTTTTGGGCTCATTTGGGTTCTCAACACTGGGCGACTTTGATGGGAGTGAAAGCATCCTCACAACATAAATCACCACACTACCTGCTTTTGTTTCAGGTTTTTTCTTTATCCTTGTTAACATGTTTGGGTACTGGGTTTACCTGTAATGCATTTTGTGCTCCAAAAGCTGTTATTTTGTGCAGCTGTGCTCCAAAAGCTGTAAGCATGACCTTTCTTATCATTAGATTGTGCCACACCAGCACCTGAGAGAAAAGCTTTGAGTTTGATTTTGTGTTTGTGTTTTGCAGGCACTCAGGAGAATAAGTCATGATGTTTCTTGTGTTTGTCATGTTAGTATCTCAGTGCTTGTCAATCACCAGTCAACAGTGTCACCACTGTGAACAACATCCTGCGACTGTTTGAGCCAAAACCTTCGAGAAGTCCCTGCAGCTGCTTCAAAACTCATCACTGAGCTCGATCTCTCTTTTAACACGCTGGAGACAACAATGAAAGATGACTTTCTTTCATATGCTGCTTTGAGGGCTTTGCTGATGAAGTTCAGCCAAAACAGGAAACATGCAGCAGGAGACAGTAACTTGTTAAAATGTTATAAAAGGTACAATTAAAGATTTTCACCCTACAGGGTTGTCAATGATCCAAGGATAAATGTCTAATTTGGTCAAAAGTTTATAAGCCATTTCTGGAGAGACTGCAGTGGAAATGTTGTCACTTTTGGACTTTGCTACCTGCAGCTAAACATTTGCAGCTAAATCATTTATTTAAAAGCAGAAGCTGCAACTGATCGAGTGAATGTTTGTCTGAAAACTTAAACTGAACTCCAAGCGTACCATTGCTCCAGCTTACCATCTTTACCTGAGTGAATCAGTTTGTTGAACAATCTAAATGATTCAGAAACTTCTGTGACATCAACTTAACTAAGGCTCATTACAAATTTCACAAAACACTGCTGAATACTTTTAATATTTTTTTATTAGTTATTTTTGTTTTGTTGTTATTTTGATTTTAATAAAACAAAATAACATAAAGAATCAAATAATTTCTTTGTTTTTTTAAATGTAATTTATTTTACAAATAAATTAATAATAATATTAATAATAATAACAACAAATTAGTGCTGTCAGCGTAAACGTCATTAGTTAAAATGACGTTAACGCTGACAGCACTAATTTGTTGTTCCAGAGAGCAAGCCAAACACTGGTCTAGAAAAGGACGATCTCTAGTAGTGCTGCACTACTAGTAGATTTTGTTTTAACCTCCTAGGACCTGGTGTCCACATATGTGGACATAACATTTATGAGACCAAAATACAAAATTTTGCTCTTCAAAAACCTGATATCCACTTATGAGGGAGGACATTACACTGCCCCTGTTCAATCGAACTTTAAAATGAATGTCCTCATATGTGGATCTCATTTTTTTGAGAAACAAAAAAAAGATAGTCCGAATCTGATGTCTTTGTTTTCACATTCATCAGGTCCCAATCAACCCAAATGGCACAGAGAAATTAAAAATGCATGCCATGAAAGAGTTCAGGTCTTAGGATGTTAAAAATGTCCCTGCTGATGAGACCAGTGAATGTGGGGCGACGGTGGCAAGAAAAAACTCCCTCCTGGAGGAAGAAATCTTGGGAGGACCAGGCTCTCTGGGAGGACCCTCCCTCCTGAGGGCAATACTTACCAGTACTTGTCCTCCAGTGTGCGATGGTGGGCTGGGACGAGTGTTGTTTCTTCTCAGCATGATGATGACCTTCCTTCCATTTCCTGTTTCAGAACTGAGAATGAAGACAAAACTGGTTAACAAGGTAACAGGACATTTAAAAATTCTCTCACTTCAGGATGAGATGCTGTGTCTTCTTACGTTTCTCTTGTAAAACAGCATGTAGGCCGAGTGCTGCTGTTCCTCACAAGCTGCCGATCCGGTTGTGTGGAGCACCTGTGCGTCATTATAGGTGAGCCAGCGATCTGATGTAGAGTGCTGACTCTCCTCAGGATGGACAGAACTACAGATGTAGTGTCCTGAAATCACATTAAGACAAATGAATCCAACTTCTGGAAGTCAGCTGATTCAAGCAAACAGTGATTTTGACTTAGTGCTTCTTAGAACATCAAAAGCTTTTGTGTGTGAGTCCTTCACTGAAAAGTAGAAAGTTTTCATTTTCTGTTTGTAACAAGTCTGTTGTTTTACCTGACTCTGTGCCTCCATAATGATTGATGATGCTGACAAGACTATAACAGCCACCACCCTGAGAAGGAACAAATCCAAAGAGTGTTAGTTTCACAAAGTCTCACATCAGAGCCATAATTAAGCTGATTTGCTGAGGCTACGTCCACACTAATGCGTTTTCGTTTGAAAACACATCGTTTTCTCTCCGCTTTGACCTCCCGTCCACACTGAGATGGCGTTTTCCTCAAGGAAAAACACAGCATCTTGAAAACGCTCTCGAAAACGCACACATTTCAAAACGGAGTTGTCCCGTCGCAGTGTGGACACTCGAAAACGCAGACTTTCTAAAACGATGACGCATTTTAGTCATGTGATGCAGTCATGTGAGCAATTAAACAAAGATAGCCGAGTGCATTATACAGCGGTTGTTTTGATTGCTCTCAACTTTGACAGCCCTAAAAAAGATTAATATCAGTTTGTACATGCTCCGGATAGCTTTTCTTCAAATTCTGTAATCCTCACTCACTTTTGCGCATGCGCAGGACTGGAACGTAAGCGTTTTCGGCCGTTTCAATGCAGACGCACAACTATTTGAAAATGACTGAAAACACTAGTGTGGACACGGAGTTTTCAAATCTATCAGGGCTAGTGTGGACGTAGCCTGAGACGTTCTGCAGTCTGTTTTTACCTGATTGGATGGCACCACCAAGTCCCTCTGCAGCCTGACGGGGTCATCCACCTTCTTAATGTTGTAGGTTTGTGTAAAGCCAAACCTCTTCAGATGCAAGATCAGGACTCTGGCAGAAAAGAAAAAAAAAACACAAACAAGGTAGAAAATAAGAAGAATGAGTGTCAAACACAAACAGAAGATGGGAGAAAACGACTGCTCAAGTATTGTCTCGAAAAACTCTGATATTTGATGCGCCACAGTTTGGAAACCTGGTCAGTCGATCACTTCTGATGTGACCTTACTCACCTTGGCAGTGTATCAAAAGACGACTTCAGTTCTGAGGCCGTCCCTCCACAATCACAGCGAAATTCTATTTCTTGTTCCTGAACAACAGCACAGAGAAAACAGGCTTTATGGTAGAAAGAAATCTCAACATATGCACACACACATACGCACAAACACTAACAAAAAAGGTGTGTTAAGATCGCTGACACTACAACTCTATTGGAATTTGTGATCTTACCTTCAAGTATGTCTCTAACATGTTTATAATAGACCCCTCTGGAACAAGGTCAAGAGACAAGCTGGTGAAGTCCTCGTGCTGTGATGATTGGTGACCACAGCTACACATTTCAGGAGTAACGTAGTTAAAGTAAAGATCAGGTAGGTGGAAAAGAGGTATATGAAAATATTGCAACCAGCTCTGCGTTTCTGAAAGACAGGCTTACCTCTTGCATGTCCTCATGTTTTCCATTTTAAAAATGTGATGCTCTTCTACTGGGCAGGTATAACTTTGGCCCAGGAGAGCTGCGTTCCTCTCCAGGTGAGGTGCGAGCCTTTTGACCTCATTGAGGAACAATGTTAGGAATTCATGAGCGTCCTGAAAGAAAAGCAGAGAGATTTAAAACAGTACATCAAAATCAGAAGGTAAAGCAAAAAAACAAAATGTCCAAATAGCTGACGCACTTTCTGTGCACTGCCGGTGTATTCAGGAGCTTGACTGCTGAATGCCTTCTTAAAAGCTCTTAGGTGGTGATCTTTAAGGCCATAATCTGTTGACTCATGACAGTCCCTGACATCAATGAGCCTTCTGTAGAAAGGAAAGGGTAAACAGACATTTCTGCTGTTAGATCTCTTTGTTCTTCAGGTTTTTGAAGAAAGTAGAAGGTTGACGTAGCGCACCTTAAGAGCTGAGCTTCTGGATCTGTGCTCCACAAAACCTCCTGACGCCTGATGTCTCTTATGAACTCCTCAATGTTGAGGAGGCTCTGCAGGCAGGAGTTCATGTAGCAGGTGTTTCCGATGTTTGGAAACCTGACACACACGCACAACGTTTACAGTATCAGTGTAAAAGAATTCATTTTCTCCACTTTGACAAAGTGAGCTTTGGTCTTTGTGCACCACGTGTACTCACCCGAAGCAGTCTATAGTCCCAGTTTGACTTTCTATTATTTCTCCACCGCATGCTACACTGCTCCAAAAAGGTAAAAACACAAACACAAAATTAGGAAAGATGTCAGGATGCTGAGCAGTGTATGTGCATGGATGCATGAGCTTTGAAGTTGAAACATTTTGGAGGACGTCTTTCTCTTACCTGTTAAACACATGCTCCCATCCACTCTCTTGGTCCAGAAGCTCCATAATCCAAGTGTCCCAACTCAGGTCTGCTGGGATCGTTTCCGTGGTGCTTCTTACCTGATATAAATATATAGGACATAGCTGTGTGCCTCATTGCTCTTAATTGCTCTCATTTAACTGTGATGAGTAAATGCTTGATGACAGTGACTCTTTCCATAAAACATACCTTCCCGGATTTAAAAAGAGTCTTCACAGTGTTGCTCTCTGCCTCTGCATCGCTGTCAGTTTGCTGCAGAGGACGAACAAACATAAGTTTATTAAAAAGTACATTTTAAAGAGAATGTGTATTTCATATGTTTTGTGTAAAAGCAAACCGAGGAACAGCAGAAGATGTGTCTCCATTTTCTCTTCTTTTGGCCATTTTCAGGGTTAGCTGGTGTGGCAGCAACAGAAGCATCCGGGATGCTGATGAGGACAAAAGTGTAAATGTTGTGGAAATTTATAAGAAGGAGTACATTTTGCTAATACAGATTGCTAATAAAAGTGAATAACTGTAATGGAATACCAACATGAACAAAATCATGTATTTTATACATTTACACTCTACATTTTCAAACGCTAATCTCTGCATCCATATAAATAATAGACAAGACTAGAAGGAGTAAAAAAGATGTAAATACACAAGGTGGAAGAAAAATGCCAATAAAAGGGAAATAAAAGAGCTCCAACCAAACCACTGCTATAAATATCTCCAGCAGCATTAAAGAGTAGCGCATTTCTTTACCTCTGATGAGACGTAGAAGGAATTTCCTTCTCTGCCACGTTTTGTTTGTGTAATTTCTGTTTAGAAACAAGAAAAGCAACATCAGTAATGGCATAAAACAAACATACCAAGTGGGTCTCTCCATGAAAAGTGTCCAGTTAGAGAATTTGGTATTATTTCATATTATTTATCACTTTAGTGAGCTGTCAGCTCATGAAGCAGATATAGGAATATCTTTAAATAAAATAAAAACAATTTATTCATGCCTTAAATTGAGTTTTAAAGTTTGTCCTATGAAATACAAAATCCTTCATTTGGTTCTGATCAAAATTCAGTTTTTACAGAAATCATCCATGAAGCTTCAAAAATGCTTATTCACCATAAAAAATATTTAGAGAAACATCCTGCAAGTCTCTTCGAACTTACCTTTCTGTGAAAAAAAAAAGTTTAAACATCTTTGAACTTAATTTGAGGACATGGCTGTGTGCTAAATTGCTCTTAATTCTTCTCATTTAACTGTGATGAGTAAATGCTTGATGACAGTGACTCTTTCCATAAAACATACCTTCCAGAATTTAAAAAGAAACCAGCGACACTTTTTTTGTGTCTTCACAGTGTTGCTCTCTGCCTCTGCATCGCTGTCAGTTTGCTGCAGAGGACGAACAAACATACGTTTATTAAAAAAGTAAAGTCACTTTAAATTAACAAGTGCAATTTAAAGAGAATGTGCATTTCATATGTTTTGTGTAAAAGCAAACCGAGGAACAGCAGAGGTGTCTCCATTTTCTCTTCTTCTTTTGACCATTTTCAGTAACAGGAGCATCCGGGATGCTGATGAGGACAAAAGTGTAAATGTTATTTTTCAAAGTGCAAATTTTTAACAAGGAGTACATGCTGGAGATTGCAGATAAAAATTAATAACTGTAATGGAACAAAATCATGTATTTTGTACATTTACACTCTACATTTTCAAACGCTAATCTCTGAATCAATATAAATTATAGACAAGACTAGAAGTAGTAAAAAAGATGTAAATACAAAACACCAATAAAAGGGAAATAAAAGAGCTCCAACTCAACCACTGCTATAAATATCTCCAGCAGCATTAAAGACTGGCGCATTTCTTTACCTCTGATGAGACGTAGAAGGAATTTCCTTCTCTGCCACGTTTTGTTTGTGTGATTTCTGTTTAGAAACAAGAAAACCAACATCAGTAATGGCATAAAACAAAGTATATGGTATGAAAATACAAAATCCTTCATTTGGATTCAAAATTCAGTTTTTACAGAAATCATCCAAGAAGCTTCCTTAAAAGTTTCAAAAATGCTTGTTTACCATAAGAAAATATTCATAGAAATGTGCTGCGAGTCTCTTCAAACTTACCTTTCTGTGAAAAAGAAGTTTAAACATCTTTGGACTTGATGTGATCGCAGCCAAAATCTCCTCAGCTTTGCAAAAGTTCAACTGAAAACAAGCAGTCAAAGGTTGTATATTTATAAACTTTCAGCATAGAATGTTCATACCCTGAACAGCAAACATCATCATTATGATGTATGGGGCAAATTTGCATATTTTGGAATGTATGCTCATTTGAACTGTATGGTGCTCGTCTCCAAGCAACTGCTACACAAACAGGTCAAGTCAAGTGGCTTTTATTGTCATTTTAACCATGTGCAGAGGTGCTGTACAGAGTGAAACGAGACAGCGTTCCTCCGAGACCCTGGTGCTATATATGACATATGGTCATATGGTGAGAATGGATGGTGGGAGATGGGCTTTCCTCAGCTTCTGCATGAAGTAGAGACGCTGCTGGGCCTTCTTGGTTATGGAGCTGGTGTTGAGAAAGCAGGAGAGGTTCTCCGCCAGGTGGACACCAAGAAATCTGGTGCTCTTGACGACCTCCACAGAGGATCCATTGATCTTAAGTGGGCAGTGATCCCACTGTGCTCTCCTGAAGTCAACGATCTCTTTTGTTTTGTCCACGTTCAGAGACAGGTTGTTGACTCTACACCTCTACAGATGGCCCGCAGTGCAACCCTTCAGCTTCCTAGTAGATGCACCTATATACAAATTTAAACAACCTAGGAGACTTACTTCTCGTCACAGAGTTGTAGCATTCACAAGATATTCAGAAAACTTGACCTTTGAACTTGAGGTCAAGGTCACTGATATTCAAACTGACCCCAGAACTTTAGTAAATGCACCAATGGCATCGATTCAAAATCCTGCCCCTCGTTCTCGACCAAGCTGAGTATACAATTATGAAACAATCATTTTCCATTTTTATTTCACTATCTGTAACTAAGACAAATAAACAGTATTTGGGACACAAGTCACTATTAAAGTGGTTAGTGAGACTCCACATCTGATAACAGTATAACACACTGCTTATTTATGTAAAATTGTCATCAATAAATGTGTTCAAAACCGAAGCTACACTGGCTTTAAAAGTTTTTGTTAACTCTGACTACCTGTCTGCTCTTACCTGTTTCTTTTGCTCTCTGCTGTCTTCATCCTCCATCCAACTCTACAGCTATTGTTAGGGATGACATGATGAAACTGAAGGGTGTCTGGGCACCGAAAAAAAAGAAGAAGAGAGATTGGATTAGGCTGCAGCTGGCGTGCCATTCTCTCACTTCAGGATGAGATGCTGTGTCTTCTTACGTTTCTCTTGTAAAACAGGATGTAGGCTGAGTGCTGCTGTTCCTCACAAGCTGCAGATCCAGTTGTGTGCAGCACCTGTGCGTCATTATAGGTGAGCCAAGGATCTGATGTAGAGTGTGGACTCTCCTCAGGATGGACAGAATTACAGATGCAGCAGCTGTTTCCGATGTATGGAAACCTGACACACAAACAACAGTTTACAGTATCAGTGTAAAAAAATGTCCTTTGACCTTTACTTTTGTCAAACAGCGGCCATATGGACTTGTACTGAACATCGACAGCACGAGAGGTAACGTGGCAAAGTAACAGAATAACCGATTAAACAAAGATGCGCCAATACAATACGAGGAATAAAATAAATGAAATGAAATACAAAAAACAAAAATACGGCAGTGGCCCCTGTCTGTGCAGAACAAAATACAAAGAACTAAATCACACAAGGCTCCTTTAAAAAATGTGGAAGTGTTACATACATTTTTATAAATACTTACATTCCACAGAAATCTCAGCTCACTTGCAATACTGCAGCACACAGACGATCTCGCAGCTTATCCCTTGCATGGAGAAAATGGCCGCTCCACACTGCACATACAGGTCCTTTGCATCATACATTTAAGAAATACATCATCTTGTTAAAATACTGACATTTTGCCACTGCACTACAATTATAACAATATGTTTCAATGAGTTATGTGCATATTTAACAATTCCCTACCAACAATTTAACTCCTTCACAACATTCCCGTTCCACATCCACAACAAAAAGAAAGGTAAACAGGAAGTCCCAAGATGCATTTCTTGTTAAGTTTTTTTGGAAAACTGCAGTTAACCCTTAAGCACTGCCCCCCCCCAGTGACCACAATATGCAACTACACAAACCTATAAAATTAACAGCTTCAAGTGCACACAACATGCAGATAACCCAAGAAATAGCACAAGCAATAACATTAAATTACCCAACAACATTCTTGTCTTACCATACATGGAAACAAAGAAAAACATTTTAAGACCCCTTTTTGAACCTTAAATGGATATTTGGTTAACTGAAATGGAAAATATTATTAATTTACCACTCGGCTACACTCTCCCCTGCAATCAGTCAATGCCCTCGGTGGCTACTAAACCTCGACTGAATGGAAACCCCCCCCCGCAGTGTTGTTTTTCTTTTTTTCTAAACAGAGCTGCCCCTAGACTTGTTCAAATCTGAGATGCCATGTCAGTGCTAATTGCTACAGCATTGCAGGCAGATTTGGGCAAATGAAACAGGTTTGAATGTGACCCTGCAGTACTGCAGATTTGACCTAAGGTGTCCACAGTCGTAAATTCCAGCGGAGATGCCAGAGGGATCAACTGCAACCCAACCAGTGAACCTGCAAATTGGTTTTGTATGGTTTTTTTGGCTTTTTCTCTACTCATTTTTTGTCATGTTGGATTATAGAATCAAGAACATTTGAATTCCCAGTCAACACAGAACACAGAAATAAGTGCATCTCTAGGCCTGGATGTGCCTTTCTCCTTCAAACGATCAAAACAAAATCAGCATTAGCTCAGAGTAGGTTGATTGGATAAGCATAGTTCAAGTGATTTAACTGATTATTATTTAGTTTTATTTCATTTAGCTTTTTTTCCTGCCAAACTGCTTTAATAAAATATCCTGTAATAGGTCCAAATGGTGGATATTCACTTTTTAAACTTTTGTTAAGCAGTGCAGGTAAAAATCCGAGTATTTATCCTTATTAGTGCAAATAGCTTTTACAGGTTACTCCAGCCCTTTAAATACTGTCCAGGCCCGTAAAATTGACCATGTTATTAAGAAGTGCACCAATCTAGAGGGGAGCTGTCATAACAGGTGGGACTGGTAGGATTTGACCTGCAAGGCTACTCAGGTTTTGCTTATCTCATCAGGGGAAGCAGGGAGGACGTGCCGACTTCAACGTATTTAGAGCTGGGCGAGTCCCCCCACCCACATCAGCTCCATCTGAATTGTGCATTTCCTTCTGGGTAAGACCCATAGGATCAGAGATTGCAACCTTTTAACCACAGAGCTGATCCAGGCTTCCTGTATTTGTGGTGCCGGTCCTGCTGATCCTACTGGAAGAGTTTTACAATAGAAAAACTGTCAAGTGCTGCTCTCTTGTGGTTAAAAGTGAGACTATCAGTAGCCATGTGACTGGCTTTTACTCTGCAGGAGACTAAATAAATAAAACAAAACTAACTGATGAATGAATGAATAATCTAAGAGTTCAAATAGATCGTGGCTTTTATTGGTCATATTCTTTTTTTCACTCTGGGACTGCCATTAAAATGTATATTCACAAATTACACTGTTTGCCAAATTTGTGTCAGTAAAACCAAACCATAGCAGGTCTCACATTCACTCCTCATGCTATCCCTTTGTCACAAATCACCCTTCACAGTGGTCTTCACACACTCCAACCTGCCTGCATTATTTTCTTCACCTCTCTGCATTGCCCGTTGTTTTGAATGGCACGCACCAGATACATAACACAGCTACCTTCACTACTTATACTTCTGCAGCTCTGTTGTTACACCTTTCTCCCACTCATTCACAAGTATTCTGTCTTCCTTCTACTGACTTTTATACCTCTTCTCTCCAGAGCACACATCCACCTGCTCCCTGCTCTCACAATGTCGCTTGCAAACATCAGTTCATGGAAACTCCAGCCTGACCCCATCAGTAAACCTACCCACCACTATTGCAAACAAGAAGAAGCTCAGAGTCAATCACTGATGTAATTCCACCCTCACCTTAAACCCATCTGGGACTCGTACTGAAAATCTCACCACTCTATCAAGGTACAACTCCTGACAAAGTCTCCTCTCAAAGCAAACATTCCTCTCAGTGCAGGTGATATGAAGAAGACACTGCTGAAAATAGCCCAGTAACCTGAAAAAGTGGGGAAACAATGCCTAGGAAATATGCTCACAAAACCCTAAATCAAAACAAATTTCACTCTATGAAAGTGCAAGCACCACATAATGCAGGTTTTTATTGACAGCAATGACAAATGAGTTTAATCCAGAACATACTGTACACTCTCCCCTTTGAACAATAAAGATCTTGCAGCATTTACTTAAACCAGATATACTGTTTGTATGTGTGTGCGTGTGTGTGTTTGTGTGTGTGTGTGTTTCATTGAATATTTTTCATTGAATGTTTTTTTTATTATATACCTCAGATTACTGTTGTTATATTCCAGAGCACAGAGCACAAATTATGGAGAAGGTTTGGAATTAACAATAATAAAGCATACAAGCCAAGAAACAAACAAACAAACAAAACTACAACTGTTTCAAAACATGTCTGTTATTTCCATTCTAATAAATGACTGGGTGTGTAAAGCGCTTTGGGGTCCCTAGGGGGACTAGTAAAAGCGCTATACAAATACAGGCCATTTACCAATAAACAGTCTAACCAGTTATCATCCAGTCTCATCTCCACTTTCAGAACTCTAATTACATCAGTTATTTATATGCGACTGTTATCAAATCAACATTAATAAACCATGTGAGATATCTGCATGTAGAAATATAAACCACTCATCCCCATCCCCACCCTCCCACCCATCTTCGGTGGTTTTTGGCCACAAGTGTGTTTCACATGTCCTCGCATGCACCCTCCAAGTTATAATACATAAACAAGAAACACTCACCACGTGTTCATTTGTGCTAAACTAACAGATGAATAATCAGGCTGCTGATGTTTATTATGGTGTCTGAGGTCTAGGTCCACACAAGCAACAACCCAAACCTATCCCTATGATATCACAATATATATTTATGCTTTTTTCAAATGCCCTCTCAATTCTCGAATAATCAGGGAACAGAGGCAATGCAACACTATGAATGGTCACTTTGAGTGCATCATTGTGATTTATATCACTTCAAAAACAAAAATCAACCAAAAGCAGTGAAACAAAAGAAGAAGAAAAAACACCCCATCAACAGCTTCAAAAGAAACCCTCCAGAAGTGAATAATATTCGACTACATATCTAAACAAGCTCATAGGGGTTTTGTGTTGGCTGCTCTGGAGCTGCTGCTGGGCACCTGTTGGTCTTCATCATAACTTCATACACATAATCATTGGATCCTTGCAGGGAAGGTCTTGCTTTTCTTTCATGGCTTTTCATTTTTCTCGCCTGTCAATAGTAAAATACCACTGTATCAGTTTTCTGTATAAATAGTATGATGGTTTAAGCAGATTTCAAAAAAGTACATCCAGTTAACTTCTAGAAAGTTTTCATTTTTGACAAATGATTTGACACATGGTAAAACAATAAAACAGTGCTCACAGTGGGTACAAAGCCAAGTGGAGTTCTTAAGAAGTGGGGTTTACAGAGGACAGGTGTGTTAGTGTATTATTAACGTTGGGTTTTGTAACAAAGAAAAATTACTTTCATCTTGAGCTAACAGAGCGAAAGACGTGAACAGTGTGATGCACTTTCCAAGGAGCTGCAGCCCTTTCACAGCTGCACTTCAAGATCCAAACAGATAATTCAGTGGTTTCTGATATAATCAGCAAGTCAGCGCAAGAGCGTTTACAGTGTTTACAGCAGTCATACTTGGTTGCGGTGAGGCTAATAAATGTGTACATTTACATGTCTGCAGACAGAAGATAACCACTGCTGCACACCATAGCTGCAGGGCTGGATTACATAACAGTACCTTACATAGAAAGCTTTAAGTAGAAAGAACTGAACTCACCTTCTGGATCATCAGTAGGATTAAGATTATGATGAACAGCAGGATGATGGTGGAAATACTGATGATTAACACCAGAGGTAGATGTCTCTCCTCTGCAGTGGACAAGAGCGCTTTTTGTCTGGAACATGGTTCTGTGTGAAATACAGGGAAACACAAGTGATGTCTTCATTCAGCTACATAAGAAGTTTACCATCCTGGTGCACTCCTTTAATTACACTGTTCTAACTTTAAATTTGCAATGTAATACAGAATTCTCCAAAAGAAAACTCAAGAAGAGCTCATCTAAAAATAAAAGGAAGATTGCTCTTCTCTTTGTATATCATATAGGAAGAGGAAAAGTAATTAAAAGTAATTAAAATCTGTGTTGTCACTGTTTGTTTAAAAAAAACAATAGCCTTTTATATTACTTTTATTCAGCATTACTGTTGAGGGTGTCACCAAGCCCAAATGGCACATCAGTAATTGTGAATTATGGTCTATTGTGTTTTATATCTACTGTAAGTTGAGTTCAGCCCTACTGAAGACCACAACCATAAGAGATATCACAATTGTAAAACTTAACATAAAATCGTTTTCTTTGTTATTGCTACTTCTTTTTTTTATAGCTTCATAAAGTGTGCAAGCTAATTTGTGGAAATGGAAGCATCTGTATGCAGTGCACCTCACTTGGCTGATAACAGCACTGGGAGTTAACAGACAGGCTGTTAGTTGAGAGAATCAAACTGACCTTTGGGATGCTCGGTAGTATTATGCTCACGATTACCACCAGGTAGACGTCTCTTCTCTGTGGTCGTCTGGAGCTCTCTGTTAGGTTTGTTTGTTATTTCTGTATGGAAAAAAATGTAAATACAAATTTAGAATAGCTTTAACTGTACTTTAACAGCAAAAAATTTTTTGATACAAAACCCTTCATAGTCAGGAAGGACAACAGAAAATTGGTATTTTTTGTATATGTCACCTTGACAAGAAAAGTGGATTAGGTCACATCATTTACAAGCTGGAGAAATGAAACATATAGAAGACACATTAAACAGGAGCCCTGTGTTTGTATACGACCAAAGAAGTTGTGTAAAGTGTAAATTAAAACTGAATGTAATGATCTGCAAATCTCATAAACACAGAAAACATGTCAAATATTTAAATTGTGAAATTTTACTTTTTCATGAAAAATATTAAGTCATTTTTCATTTGATGGCAGCAGTTTGTCTCAAAATGATGGTGGAGGGCAAAAAAAGACTGTAAAATAAAGTAGTAGCAAAAACAAAGCCCTGCAGGAACACTTCACCTCTTGCTAATTAGGTTAATTGGCAGGAAGTCAGTGTTGTGATATTTTGATACCATGATAGCATTTACAGGATATTGTTTTATAGTTGATATCATACATGAAACTGTTACTCAATAAGGCCCATTTACTAGTTGTTTTTCTCTTTCTCTCTGACCCAAGAATTGATGTACCACAGGCTGGTACCCCAAGGTCGAAAAAACCACAGAGACGAGACCACTTCCTTACTCCCATCCTCCCTTCTTTATCTCTTAGAAAAAGGCTCGTTAAAGGCCAGGTGGTTTGTTTCAGAATTCACTAATGAAAGAACTCTGTATTCTATGTCTAGGAGTGTATTTTGCTGGGATGATCATAAATTGTAGCTGAACTGATAAACTACACAAAGGATACTTCTTTGCTCACAAGGCAGGAAGACGTTTCCTTATTTGGTCTGTACCGGTTTGAACTGAGAACTTGCTGACACACGAACCTTTTTTTCCTCTATATAAGCTGTTATGTACTAAATAAACCTTTGAGTCGATTGGGAAGGCAACCTAAAGCAGTCTCTGTTTTCTTGTTCTCCCAAGCTGCTCCCGAGCTCGTACTAACACGCTGAATGGCATACCTGAGTGTTACTTTAAATAATTAGGAATCTTAGAAGGAAAGGACAGAACTCTGCTTATCGCTCGTGCCTTGGAGGGAAAACCGGGATGGACATTTTTTTCCTTCAATTTGGCGTCAGAAGTGGGATTGACTGACAGAAGGTAAATATGCGTCTTTCATATTTATATAAAGACCGTATTACACCTCTCTCAGTGATCGATCCATAAAAAAAACGGGATATGCTGACGAAGTTTCACTTAGTGATCCAGAGAGATACACTGACGACTTCCTCAGTCCCCGAATAAAGTAAATTAACCCTTGTGTGGTGTTGGTGGACCCGCTAGAGTTGTGGCTTTCCAAATTAACACTATCAAACAATTTTATGTTAAATTACTATGAATTAATGTGCTTCTCGTTTTTCTTTTATATAAAATGTTATAAATAAATCAGTTATAATCAAGTGGAGTGAGTGGAAAGACACAACACATTTATACGTAAAAAAAAAAAAATAATAATTAATTGTTTAATTTTTCTTTTGAAAAAAAAAAAAACAAAAAAAAAAAAACACGGGTCTCAAGGGTTAAAAGCAGTAAATTAAAAGCAGAAAGACACAGGAAGTTGCCTGTTGTTTTGCGAGAAGTTGCTCGTTAAGCGAGAAGTTGCTCGTTAAGTGAGAAGTTGCTCACCAAAAAGTGACACAGGAAGTTGCCTGTTGTTAAGCGAGAAGTTGCTCGTTAAGTGAGAGTTGCTCACCCAAACAAAAATTGCTAGCAATAAATTTAAAGTGACCTCAGCTGTGCCGCAGCGAAAATACTAACCTAAATCCTCCTAGCGTGTAAACCCCTCTGGAAATCACTGAACATGGGTCAGAATTATTCAAAGACCACAGACAGGTCCGATAAAAAATCTAAAGTACCTGTAAAACCAAAAATTAATAAAATACAAAATAAAGTCTCAAATAACGGCTCAGTACAACTCCCATTTCCGGTTACGTGTAACCTACGTCCGCGAATCGGTGAAGACGTCCATGATCATGTATCCAGAACATGCGGAAGTGCTTATGTGACTGACTTTGTTTACAACTTACGGACTGTAAGTTCAATGCATTCTAATTTATTTCCGGAGCCCTATCCCGAACGATTATCGCCAGAAAACAGGTCAGTAAAACTGAAGGCCAGTGCAGATACTACCACGAAAGCTAAAAGTGTTAAGATAAAGTTGAATTTTGATGTAGAAGGCTCAGAGGAAAGTGAGAAACTAATGTATGCAGGATTACCCGCTCCAGCACAGCAAGGAAGTTTCAGAGGACGGAAGGATAAAAGTAGAGATGTGTGTTTTTATTGTGGCTCAGTTTTCCAGCAGCCGCAGACACCCAGAGCAAAAATGAATTTGTGTATTTCATTTAACATAAAGGGTGAAATGTTTGCTGACACTGATAACAGCTTGTGTTTTCTCTGCCCTATGTACCGACATGATGGAGAAGGAACATCCTCTGTGTCAGCTGGACCCTCAGCAGAGAATGAACTCAACATCCTTTTTGTCTGGTACTCTATGTCACACACTGTGCCAAAAAAACGTGTACAGACGCCACTACCAGGTAATCCCATGACTGGGAGCCACACTTTTGTTTCTCTAAGGTCAAACAGTGATTTTGTCACATAACTCAGACATAGGTTACGAAATATGTCGACACATAGATGTAACCTACCTTATATTGACTTTATACCTTAAATACAACAAGCCAGTATATGTCAAGCAATGTCCCATTTCCACGGAAAAAGCCGCAGCTCTAGATGTCATCATAGGAGATTTATTGACTACAGGAGTAATAAAGCCTACAGTATCTCCATATAATACTCCTGTCAATCCTGTGCCAAAGCCTAACAAACCTGGCGTATGGCGTTTCATACAAGACTTAAGGCAAATTAATGCAGTCAACATTCCTCTGCCACCTCTCGTTTCAGATGTTCACAGCATATTGACATGCATTGCATACACATTTTACCGTGGTGGATTTATGCTCCGCTCCTTTTTCTCAGTACCTGTGCATGAAGACACACAGCCGTTATTTGCATTCACACATAGAAATAAGCAGTACACTTGGACTCGTTTGCCTCAAGGCATGATAGACAGCCCTGCTGCTTTCTCAATGGTGATCCGTGCTACCCTGGACAGCTTCACTCCTCCAGGGCTGTACTGGATGACCTCCTCCTCTGTGCTGAAAGTGAAAAACTATGTCAAACTGCTACACACATGCTTCTCCAGCACCTCCAAAAGACTGGCCACAAAGCATCAGCAAAGAAAATGCAGTACTGTCAGACTTCTGTTCAATATTTGGGATTCACACTGTCTCACGGAAAACGTTCCATGACTACAGACAGGGTCAAAGCTGTGACCTCCGTCCCTCGGCCCACTACACAGAAGGAAATGTTGTCCTTCCTGGGCATGGTGAACTATTGCAGACAGTGGATACCAGACTGTTCTTTTCATGACCACATTCTGCGTGACTGTTGTAAAAAAGACAAGCCTCCTCGAATACTGTGGTCCACAGAAATGACTGCCTCTTTCAATGCATTAAAGGGAGTGCTGATCTCCGCCACTCAAAGGTGCTGCCTGAATTGTTCAGGGAATGCCGGCCTGCCTGAGGGCAGTAGCAGCTTGCTCTATCATGATAAGGGACTGCGAGAAGCTTACACTCTCACATGACACTATTCTACACACCAATCACCAGGTCACGACCATTCTAGCAAACATAACTACACAACATATGCAAATCTCACTATAAAAGCGAGCAGCACACCTGATTCGCCAGCACATTTATTGATCCTATGCTGTGTTCTTCTGACCGACAGGATGGCTCAGACAGGCTTGACGATCATGACTGCATGACACGTATACAGGAATCCACAGCACCACGTCCAGATTTAGAGCAAACACCTATCCCAGACTCAGCCACGGTTTATGTGGACGGGTCCTGTTCAAGGCCGAGTGACAACTCATTTCTTTGTGGCTATTCAGTGGTAACAGTGCCTGACATCATACTAGAGGCTCACTCATTACCATTTCACTCAGCACAAAAAGCAGAGCTCATGGCTTTAATACGCGCCTGTGAGTTCCATTTGGATAAGCGTATGACAATTTACGCAGACAGCCGCTGTGCATTTGGCGTTGTGCATGACTTTGGCACATTGTGGAGACAGAGAGGATTTAGATCTGCTGATGGAAAATAAATTGCTAAATTCTGATTTTGTTCAAAGACTTTTTCAGGCTATACAGCTACCATCGGCCGTTGCAGTTGTAAAAACGAAAGGACACAGTACAGCTGACACAGACGAAGCAACAGGTAATGCCTTAGCAGACGTGACAGCCAAGGCTGCAGCTCCCACCTCCGCAGGAAGTATTATCTGTGCCCCTACAGCTGCCACTTGTTACACTCCCAGACTATTTAGAAACAAATGTTGATTTAAAATTCATACAAGAGCAAGCCTCTGCATGTGATTACACCTATTGGGAGAATAATGACTGTACCTTAGATGACAGAGATGGCTTATACAAAATCTTAAGGGTTTGATTGCCCTCCCATATTCCCTGATGCCAGTCCTTGCCCGACATTTTCACTGTGTGAGTCATGTCGGACAAAGAGGGGTAATAGGGGCAATAAAATCAAGATTTGTAATTGAGAAAACATCACATGCAGTAAAAAGCATATTAGCAACCTGTCTAACATGTGCGCGAACTAATGTAGGTAGCTCAAAAGCAAAACATCAGCATTTACCAAAACCAGATTTTCCATTTCATACATTATGACTCCATCTGCAGTAACCAAATTATTTCCATTTGAAATAAGACTATTTCCAACACCATGGTCAGCCTCCAGAGGGGCACCGCTAGTAGAAGGTGATGTATATTGCATTGTCCACTGATGTTCACAACCTGGTAGAAAAACTGAATAATAACTATCAGAAAGTTTGTCTCTCTCAGGCTCTCCCCTCCACAGTTCCACCAGTGGAGACCAGGAGATGCGTGTTGGAGAAGTTGCTAAAACCAAGGACACTTTGGGAGGCCGCGCGTGTTCCAGCCCCAGACTGTACTGGCAGTGACGAAGAACCAGCATCCTCACAGACGGACAACCTCAGTGGATTCATGCCAGCAGGGTTAAGACCAGCCCAATCGGACCATCTCAGGCGTCGGATCAAGCAGATGACATCTCCGGCGGGCCAACGCCCGGAACCAGAACAAATAAACACACACGGGTAGATGACATCTCCGGCGAGCCAGCGCCAGGATCCAATGTACATACACACACACAATCACTGATTAACACACAACGCCTGAAAGAACAACAACAAGGTACTCAAACATCCAGCAGGAACGGAAAGCCGGAAGTACCACATGATGTCTAACCTGATAAAGATAGACTCATTCCATCCTGATAATGGAGAAAATGAAATGCCCATTGTCATCATACGACGCTTATTCTATGTCTCTCGAACCTGGGACCAGGCCAGAAGACGACTGAAGAACTGTTTTTCTTATATATTTAGGTTATCTATCATATCTATCGCATTAACCTTAGGATTTCTCTTTGCTATTTTGTATTGAAAACTGCAACCATGTTCATATTTCTGCAGGTCATATTTTGCTGACGATACCTCATGCTCTATTTTGCAAGACACCTACTTAATGCACTCATTACGTTCCCTAAAATCAGTAAATAGCAACATAGACGCCACTAATAAACCATCTTATGCGCCCCATAGAGCAGGAGCTAACGCCTGGTATGAAAATGCCAGAACAGCCGCTCGTGACTTAGGAAACAGTAACTGTTATGTCTGTTCAAAGGCTAATCCAGAACAGGTAATAGTAGGATACCCCATATCCGGTTTCCCCCTCACTGAGGGACTAGAGAAAATCGGCAGAGATAATTCTCTCCTTAAAGACACTTTACAGTTGACTCTGAGCCCTCTCGACTGCCTACTTAGACACACACACACACCAACTAACCCTGAGACTCCATTAGGCGAATTATTGAAGTTATCTAATGACACCGCAGGGACCTGCGCCCCAATGAAACGCCCTAAGAATAGGTTAAAACCCTAACTGCCCTTAGGACAGATCCCTCTCCATTTTAATACTAGTATGATATGTCTGCGCAGACTAAAGTTAACTGGCCCAGACACACACATAGATTATACAAAGGATAACTATACATTTTTCTCTGACTCCCCAGGTGCACGCTGTAATGAGACATGGCTAGCTGTCTCTGTGGCTGAAGTTTTATCATATCTGGAGGAACACACACACAGTTCAAGTTCGAGCGGAGAATCGATCATTGTTCCCCCAGACGGTGTATTAAATGATACTGACTGGGGGGAGTTAGTTAAATCACACATGGTCACGCGCCTAACTAGAGCAATCTCTAACGGTTATTGGTTGTGCAACAATACTCTTAGACTAGCCCTACCTGTTAATTGGACCGGTACCTGTGGTCTAGTGACCGTTGATGTATGCTGTACTTTCATTCCCAATAATACCGCTCCTAACGGTTCATTCACACAAGCTATGAATAGACTTGAAGCATTGAAGATAGAACTAATTGCCAATGCAGGTCACGGTCAGTGGCTACATAAGTGGCTACAGGACACGTTTGGAAGATGGAAGGAACTAATTGTAGCCTTTGTAACCGTTGTAGCATGTTTTCGATGATTATTGTCTGTTGTGTGATACCATGTATACGCTCTCAGAATTTTTGATATTAAGCTTGCTCGAAGGACCAGTTACATTTATGATTTGTTTTATGTTTATGATTTGTCTTTATATTATGTTATTACATTCTGTCTTTATACTATGTTATCATTTCATGATAAAAGGAGGGAACTGTTGTGATATTTTGATACCATGATAGCATTTACAGGATATTGTTTTATAGTTGATATCATACATGAAACTGTTACTCAATAAGGCCCATTTACTAGTTGTTTTTCTCTTTCTCTCTGACCCAAGAATTGATGTGTAAGACTCACAGGCTGGTACCCCAAGGTCGAAAAAACCACAGAGACGAGACCACTTCCTTACTCCCATCCTCCCTTCTTTATCTCTTAGAAAAAGGCTCGTTAAAGGCCAGGTGGTTTGTTTCAGAATTCACTAATGAAAGAACTCTGTATTCTATGTCTAGGAGTGTATTTTGCTGGGATGATCATAAATTGTAGCTGAACTGATAAACTACACAAAGGATACTTCTTTGCTCACAAGGCAGGGAGACGTTTCCTTATTTGGTCTGTACCGGTTTGAACTGAGAACTTGCTGACACACGAACCTTTTTTTCCTCTATATAAGCTGTTATGTACTAAATAAACCTTTGAGTCGATTGGGAAGGCAACCTAAAGCAGTCTCTGTTTTCTTGTTCTCTCAAGCTGCTCCCGAGCTCGTACTAACACGCTGAATGGCATACCTGAGTGTTACTTTAAATAATTAGGAATCTTAGAAGGAAAGGACAGAACTCTGCTTATCGCTTGTGCCTTGGAGGGAAAACCGGGATGGACATTTTTTTCCTTCAGTCAGCGTTATAACAAAGTACAAAAAGAGCATTGTAGCGAGGCAGAGTTTCTAAGAAGTAAAGATGGGCAGAGGGCCATTAATTGGTAAAAACTATAATGTTCCTCAATGTAAAACCATTAAGACTGAATATCTCATCATCTGTATTACATAATATCAAAAGATTCAGAGAATTAGTATTGGATGCCAGTGATCTTTGGGCCTTCAGGTGGTAGTTCAGTAAAAACAGGTATGATTTTACCTTGGAAATCATTGCATGGTTTCAGGAACACAGCCATAAATCACTGCCTGTGTTAGTTGACCATGCCATCCTCAAAAGGAGGTTAAAGCTTTATCATGCAAAGAAGCCATATGTGTATGTGATCTAGAAACAGTGCCATCTTCTCTGGGCCAAAGTTAGTTTTAAATGAAGTCGAAAACTGTTCTGTGGACAAAAAACCCGAAATTTGAAATACTTCTTGGAAAACTTGGACTCTTTCAGACTAAAGAAGAGAGGGACCATTAGTGAGGATGCATTAGTGCCTGTGGAACTGAAAGCCTGTACATTTGGCACCATCGATTTTGAAAGGTATATGCAGATTTTAGAGCAACAAACAGTAGGTTCCAATCTGGACAACACGGTGCCGAGCTCTTCAGCCTGTATTCCAAACTTTCACCAACTGAAAACATTTGGTGCATCATAAAAAGAAAAACATGGCAAGGAAGACCCTGGACTGTTGAGCAGCTAGAGTGCTATTGGACAAAAATGGGACATTACTTTCCTAAAAGTCCAGCAACTGATCTGTTGTTTAAAAAAAAGTAGGTATGCTGCACAGTACTAAATGTGACCCTGTCCTAATGTTTTGTAGATGTGTTGACCTAATTTTTTTCTTTAAATTGTATATATTTTCAGTTTAAATATTCTGTTATGAATAAAATGTGGGTTTATGAGATTTGCAAATCACTGTGTGCTGTTTTTAGTAACATTTTACAGTGAACTTTTTTTTAAAAAATGAGGTTATATTTTACAGATTCAGAAGTGCAAAAGTATTAAACTGAAACAGTTGTTGCTGGTACAATAACTTTCTTAAATATATTTTTCAGCAACAGTGGTGTTTATAGAGTGCTATCCTGCCTAAATACTTCATAAAAATACTACATATTGGAGTTTAGGGTTATAAAAAGCTGACTTTCCTGGAGCCCAAATAACCACATCCATGTGTAATGTCACCACTGTGTAGGTAAATATAAACCAACTTCCTATACTGTTGCTACTTCGTAATGTAAAAATCACATCCTGAATTTGTAACTGTGTACTGTACATTTACAGTACACTGTCTTTAGCCCCTCTAAAGTCTTTTAGTTACTGGACAAGATTTTGGAGTTAAATGGAAGAAAACACTCACCTCTTACAAAAACTGTGTAGACTTTGCACTCAACACTTTTGTCTACTGATTCTTTGTAGACACAAGTGTAGACACCAGAATCATCCACAGTCAGATTGGTCATGGTGATGCTGTGGTTCATGGGAGCTCCGTTTGACTCAATCCTGCCTTTGTATCTCGATCGCACAGCGACTTTGCTGTTTACATGGTTTCTATAGTAATACACCTCATTCTGTTCAGTAAACCTATGATACAGATACATCCCAACATATCGACCATTGTTTTTGGGGCATTCTTCTGAGGAACACTTCAAAGTGATGCTCTCACCAGGCTCTGTGATGATTATAGTGCCTTCTGTTATAAAAGAGACAAAGTCTCTGATTAAAGACATGTCAAAGACACCTGCATTAACAGTGGCTGAATACCAGTTGTTCTGGAAGCACTTTAGACACATATCAAAATGTAATGTGACATTAATTTAAACCAGAAACAAATTAAGAAATGGTAAAAAAGTCCTCTCTCAGCTAGTGTTATTTCATGCAGACATAAACAAAATGAAAACCTCAGAATAGGAAAGTAAATGAACATACCTGAAGTGGAATAAGAAAAAATCAGTACTAGGGCCCAACACAGTCGCATCATCTCTGCAGCAGTGGCAGCATAAACTGCTTGTGTTTCTAATGCTCTCTCTCTATTTACACACACACACAGATAAAAGAGACAGTGAGTAGTGTTTCCTGTATGTATGGTCTGGACTGATGATTAGCGCATCTTGTAGGATAAAATCACTGGTTTCAGTTTTAGATAGTGAAGTTGTGTTTAGCTTTTAAATCTCGATGCAAATGTGTTCATGAGAAAAAATACAGTACAAGTATGTCAATAACTTCTTTAAAATGACTCAGATTTACCATTTAAAAGCAAAAAGCAGATTGCCATGCGCAATCTGACAATGAAGAATAAGACAGCAATAAAAAAAACCCCAACTCATTTCTGTGCTTTACTAACAAAGACACAATGTCTGTTTTTTTAAAAATTACATTTTTTTAAAGCATATAACCTAGTTTACCTCAATATTTTGTAAATAATGTAGATGTAAATCAAATCACCTTTTACAAAAGTTGACAACAGACAATAGCAGTAGATTTTCAACTGGTCTCACGGTTCACATTCCTGCTCATCATCAGAGTATCATAAGTATTAAGGAATATATAACATACCGTAAGATGAAGAAATACTGTTAAGGTCAAGGTGCCTCAACCAGATGATCCACTATGAGTCTCTGATTGTTGGACTTAGACCTACACAAAAGCCAATTTTGGCTTCTGATAAATGAAGGCTGGGATGTATTAAAGAAGCATAGTTAATATGTAATGATTGGGAAGTATGGACAGTTATTTCATTCAGTTATTTTTTGGCTATATTACATAAATGTTTGGAGATGTTTCCCTTCCACACTGCAACATTTGAGAAGTGAAATGTTCACTTTAAGCAAGTCCGAATGTCTGTAAAACTTCTTTATTATTTTGGGGATTTCAGAACCATCTGTAACATCTGTGTGTTGCCATATTGTAGTTACTTCACGCAGGTAATGAAACGGCAGCTTTTTTTTCCAGCCACTCCATTTAGGAATCAACATAGTGGGACATCTGCCTCCATCTCACCCATCCTCCACTGTCACATCGCCCTTCTGCATGTCCTCCATCACAACAACCATGAAGGTTCTGTGTGTTCTTCCTTGCTTTAAAGCTGGTGTGCTCCAAATGGCAGCAAAACTATGACTTTGTGGAAAGGCTTAGGGTACTACTGTTGTTCCATGTGCATTAATGTGGAAAACTCTGATGCTTTGGGGATACTCCCAGAGATCTTGGGTCCGTATCCAAAGTTCTTGAGCTGCAGGGATTTATGACTTTCAGAAGAAATAATCTTAATTGAGAGCAGCCTAAGCTCACATGCAGTTGTATACAAACAAAAGCCATGTGCTGCTCAAACCCAGTCTGCCACAATACGCTAAGCAACAACTCAGGTTACTTCCTTCTTAGACAGGTGTGTAGCTTGGTACGGCTGTGGCTGCTCTGTGGTCTCTGTGTCTCAAAATTTCAGCCTGCTAAGTAAAAAGGAATGGCTGATTAGAAGATATGCAGCAGCTGTACCATTCAGCTCAAGCTGGCACTGCTCTCTGAAATGCTCTGCCCCACCTCTGCAGCTAAGCTAAAACCACAGTGTACATCTACAACATTTTGTGTGGTAGTGGGATGTGGCTGTCTTGTCAAAAGACAAAACACCAAATGTTCTTCTCACAGTCACAATCAGAGAAATAAAAGTTTTCCAGGTGTGTGAAAGCACACCAGTGGTTATGTGGGTGCACAAACTGCAATAAAGCTTTTATTTTTAATATTTCCCTGATGTCATTTAAGATGTGTGACATTATTGTATACAACACACACAGCAAAATGTATCGTGCCTACTGCATGTTATAGGCTGGGAGGATGCACAGTCATGCACATTAACCAGCTATGTGGTAACTAAGAGTTCTGTAAAAAAAAAAAGAAAAGGGAAGTTAAATTTGATTTCAAATAATATTTGTTTGTTCTTCCTTCATCAGACAGTCTGTCGTTAACGAGCTAACTGCGCTAACGCACTAGTTCCCACCATTTGAGCATTGCGTGGCACATCCGACATACTGTTTTACTTTTGTCCATGACGCGCTTACCATCAGGGTCATGCTTCACATGAAAACCAAAATAGTTCCAAACGGCAGATCTGAATGAGGGTGGGGGCCGTTCAATTTCGGGTAGCGTTGAGGCAGTTGCCATGTTACAATGAGCTTAGCTTCTGTCTTGCTAGCTTGTGCTGCGACAGTGCAGCCTAGGCGGAGTAGTTGAACGCAGATCCACTGAGCGCTCGACACAGACAGCATCGTCAGAAGAAAAGTTGATAAAATAAATAAAAAATGTGTATTGTTCAATACATATGCATACCGAACCGAAAGCACTGTATCGAACGGTTCAATATCGATACGAGTATTGTTGCACCCCTAATATAATATATTAGCACAGGTATCAATAAAGGACTACCGTATTAAACACTTTTACTAACCGCAGGAAGACAGACATTGGTGTTTAGGCGGGCGATGCTGGGACCCACGCGGGACAGCAGCTCCTCAAACTGGGCAAGGGAAAGACGGTGGTACCGCTGAAAGCGGCCATCATCCATATGCAGCTCCTGGAGCAAGTGGTGAAACTCACCAAACTGCTCATGCTTCTAGAGGACCAGATGGACCCAGGTACGGCGAGGACATCCTTTACGCCGCTGCTCTGCTCTCCACAGTAAATAGAGAAGGAGACTCTCTCTTCAAACGCTAGATTGACAGCTGCCATCTTGCAAACATACCGTCTGGCACTACTTCCTCCCACATTTCCGCTTCACACGCGTGAAAATTGCATATTTTGAAGCGCGACCAATTCGTGTTGGTCCCGCGTCGAGGTGCAAATGTGCACGCGACCAGCTAGGGGCGGTCTGGGTATGGCAAGCCATTAGAGCCAAAATTCGCCACTTTCCTAACCCGTTTGGTTAAGAAATGGCGTAAAAAACGCCGTTTAATTATTCAAAACGCCGAAAAAAACGGCGTTCTGTTCCGACAAACGCCGCTTTTCCCGCCACTCGGATGGCGCCCTGAACGCACCATCCGAGTGACGTAAAAAGCGGCATTCAAAGACAGACGGAAACGCCGTTTTTTACGCTACTCGGCACAAAACGCCGTTTTTATGCATCTTTGAACGGCGTTTTTTACGGCGTTCTCTGCCAGCTGTAACGGCGTTTTGTTGAAATTATGCAGGGCACTCCCCATGGTTCCCTCATCCAATTACTTTCAACTCATTTCACCCAATCACGAAGAGGAAGTGCAGACCACACTAATGCATCACCGATTCACCTTGCTGCTAAGTGATTGCCTATTCAGTACCAGTGCTTGTCACAGTATTCACTTGTATTATAATCCCACTATGCATTTTGATGTGTTTAAGGCATGATCGAGCAAACAAACGACAGAATACTTTTTCTGAAACCTTAACTGTGTTACCTGTTATGGCAGCTAACAGGTAATGAGCTGAGCTTCTTTCTTATTTTCCTCTTTACTTCTCTTAACCTTAAACTTATGTCTTAGCAATCAGATCCTGCCATCTTGCATTACCGCTTCGTGCTAGTTATGTTGACTTTTCTCTTCTTTTTACTCCACTTTTTTCACCCGTGTTTGGACACTCGGGGCATGGCTCCTTTGTTTACATTAGGGATCAGCTGTTAGCGCTGCGCCCTGCAGCTGCGCTACCGGCAGACAGACCCTACATCCCCAGTGAGGGAAGAAACGGGGGTGATGTCTCCCGAGGACACCTCACACACCATCTCTCCTTCCTGTAATCACTTTAAATGTGAGATCGCTCCCTGATATGATTGAGGAGCTAATGACGCTAACCCGGTCACAGTGGCAGTATCCCGGCACTGCCCGGCACTCCCTCTGTGAGTAGGCTGCCCGGCTTCCAGCTGCTGCGGGCGGACAAGACGAGAGACAGCGGTGAGAGGAAAGGAGGGGGGCTGGCGGTGTTTGTTAAAGACGGTTGAGGTATCTCTGGGCACATCGCTGTGAAAGAACAACTCTGCAACACAGACATTGCCGTTAGCATTAGCGTTAGCCGTTAGCATCCGTGGAGGTAGCCTGTGACTCTGTGGTCCGCAGACTGCAAACGCAATCTCCGAGAGCTCTTCTTCTAATATCAGGGGACTTTAATCATGTCTCGCTGGACTCCACACTGCCCACCTTCACCCAGTATGTGACCTGCCCCACCGTAGGCAATAAAACATTGTACTTAATGTATGCCAATGAAAAAGTGGCATACAGTTCATCACCTCCCCCTGCCCAGGGAAGATCCGATCGTAACCGAGTGCGTCTTGTCCCTGTGTGCAGCCCTTACTGTGCAGGGAGCCACTAATCACCCACGCAGTGCAGAGATGGTCCGCGGAGGGCATATAAATAAATAATAAAAGCAAGTAAATGACAGTATGCTCTTTCTGAAACAAACGGAGACCTTAACTTTTATCAAAATACCGTTTTACTCAGTTTAAAGTAATACCACTGTATAATAGCCTTCAAATTTAATAATGTTAACAGTATCTCAGGAATATTTTTGCCCTTTCAACATGCATTAAAAAAATAGATATACAGTTTTGAATCAGACCTGTATGTACGTTTTCTCAAAAGTGATGTAAATAATCTCAAGAACCTGAAATAATAGTTTCCCATGTAAACTGGAGATGTCCTTGTCAATGTCATCAGAGTACTCTGGATGTCTTACACGAATTTGAAACATAAAACCAGAGTGGCACATGACAGTGTTGCACATAACATAACTAGTTTATATGACATGAAGTTATAAAAAAAAAAAAGAATCCATGTAACATGGTAATGACATCTTTCTGATAACTGTCGGCTGCAGTGTGCATTATCTTGACAAAAGTATAAGATACTGAACCCACTGATATCATGTGGTGGAGGAGCACAAATACCTGGACACCCACATATATACATTTGCTGAACTGGAAGATCAAAACAGAAGCTGTACACAAGCAGTGTATGGGCAGGCTATTTTTTGTGAGCAAGCTTGTGCAGTGCACTTTGATGTGTTCTTCTTGGATCAGGAGAGCAAGCTCTGTGATTGGCTGCACTTCGGAAGCTGTGGTGGAGAGGAAGTGAGTGAACAAACTGCCATGCATCATGGATATTCCTCTCAATCCACCTCACCAGGTACTTCTCTAAAAGTGTGACTCAGGTCTGTTGCCCCAAAGGATACAGGAAATGCACTGATTTCCATGACAGAATTCACAACAACACAGACACAGGTCGGTTCTTTGAAACGGGCGTTTATTACTTGGGCCTTCTCTCCTCGGCTTCACCATCACCAGTACGCCGATACACCATGAGAACTGGTCACAAGCGAACAGTACAAATCAATTAGCAACTTTAGAGTACACATATTAAGTCCAAACACAAATAACAACATTTCTCAAATGACAAATACCTCGTTGGCTGCTTGTCCTGAAAAGAGGTCCTTATGTCCTTGTGTTGCTTTTTCTTTTAGTAAACTTTTAACTTAAAATCGCTTCATGAGAGACATCTGCTCCCTCGCAGTCCATGCAAAGTCTCGTGTACTCTCGTTAAGGGTATTCTCACGAGACACTAGCTCTTACACTTTACACATGAAATGTCTTTATTTGAAATGTACAACACAAACTATATATATTCATGATATTATGTAACTTATTATAAATCAGTCATCTACATCATGAAATCCACACAGAACATTTTAACAGCATTTACACCACTACTCAATGGTACATAGTAAACACGTATCATAACTTTTCACATTGTATGTATCCAGTCACCTAGTTATTTTGAAGTCTTTCCACTTGCTGCTATTATGTTTCAGTCATTAATTGAACTGTCTCAGTGATATGTGGAGTCCAGAAAGTATATTAAGCCAGTGATGAGCTCAATACCATGACTCCCTCTGGTGCCACTTAGTGGATTAAACAGTTCTACCACTTGCTCCATCACCATTCCGTCCAGAGTAAATTCAATGTCTGGCACAGTAATCCTCTCAGGCCAGTCGACCAGCAATCCCAGCTCATCTGTACCATGAGCAGCAGCACCACCACCAGAATCTGCACCTGAGCCCTGAGCAGCAGTCGTCTCACTCTCAGTGGCTGTCACACCACCATCAGCTGTCCCACCAATAGTCCCATCAGCAGCAGCTGCTCTGGTCTGAAAGATGTCCTGCATGGCAGTTGAGAATCGGCCCTGTTGCTGGAGGCTGCCTCGGACAAAAATCTGTAATGGGCTCAAGTGTCTCTCTGTCCGCAAGCCATGATTGTTCCACTGTTGAGTGAAGTCTTTCAAATCTCTGTTGATCCTTGGGAGATAGATGTAATGGAGAGCCCAAAGGTGCATTTCATTGTCAATGTCAATGATGCCTTCCTCCTCCAGGTGGTGAAATAAATCACAGTACACATTGGTCATTCCTCGCCACAGATCACCCCAGAGCCTCTCAATTCTCTGATTATGGGTACTCCTTCCTCTTAGGGCACTTCCACGATCAAAGCCTCTGAAAATGTTCATCATCAGGCAGACAGCATTGTTTTCCCCTCCTCTGTCTGTCCGGACCCTCGAGGGTACACCATAGGATACCACGGCTCTGATGAAACTTGATAAAACAGTACTGCTTGTTTGAGGCATGAAGGAAGACCACAAGACGACTGTATCCATCAATAGCCCCATGAATGACTATCCTCCACCTAAAACCGTGGTCCATAAGAAGAAAAATCTTATTTCTGCTTTGTTATTGAAACAATGGAAACACACACTCTTAATTGATTTACATGGCACTATTGCATGTCAAGTTTGTCTGTACGTTGCTTGCGATGTCTGTGTTCTCTCATTTTCCCCTTTAAACATAACCAGTTGTGTTAGAGGACTGCCCATCCCAGGGCCTGGCTCTATTGGATGTGTCTTACTGTTCAACAGTTATATTTGATGTAATGCTGAATTTCACTTTGGTCAAAATAGGTGTTCAACAAATCAGTGTGCTTGGTTACCTTATCAGCTTGTGATTTCCATCAATGTGCCACAATGAGTTTGGACCTGCAACCTGATATGTTCTTCGTTCTGGTCTCCGCAAAACTGCTCTTATGGCAGCTGCTCCAGGATTTATCCGTAGCATGCTTGCTCGAACCCTCCTTCGCTGTACACGTAGTCCACGTACTCGCAGGGAGGCTCTGACAGCCTCAGGACCAATTTGTTCATTGCCAGCGACAATGTCCTGCACATGTTCATCCAGCACTGTCAGTCAGTTCCGCATACATTGATGCACGGGTGAAATGATACTGTCTGAAATCAGACAAAAAGAACACGAGTATTTTATCACTGCCATAACAACACACATCATTACTTGACTAGTTAGTGCACATTCAAATATACTAATTTTTACAATTTCACAATACCATTTAATTTGAATAAACAGTGGGTGTGTGTCACAAAAGAACTGAAAGTCACACTGGTTTCAAAAGTCACTGACCGCAGACGTCTTCGAATTGTACGAAGTGAAACATTCAAAATATCAGCCATCTGAGGTGCAGTGAATCCACATGACTTCAGGAATGAAAGCTGTTCCCGAGTGATAAGGTAAAGGGATCTGCCTCTACCTCTGTTGAAAACCACTGGTGCCTGGTATCCAAAAGAGCCTGAAAATATATAAGCGTTTGGTGTATTTGGAAAATAGGTTAAGACAGAGTCATAATTTATTTCACACTTTTGATCAGTCAAGGAATCGACACAATATGTGCTTACCTTGTTGGCCACGCTGAGTAGACAGTTCGACCTCCTGAATCAATTCAGCCAAGTCACGCAGAAGTTGATCTGCTGCAGTTACACTGATCAGTCTTCCTCTTGCCCACCGAAGGCTTCTCTGCATTGTCTCCAACCTCAAAGACATCAAAAAATTACTTCTTAATTCATGTTATATTTTCAGGCCATATTCCCCTTAAACATTTTATGCAAGTTAAAATGTTAAATGTTTTCCATCATGCTTTCATCATACCTCCTTAACGCTAACTGTAGCACATCTGGCCCAACATCGTCCATCAGCAGCCGCCGTGTACAGTCATTATGAATGTTCTTGCACCTTGAGATGAAAATCCTCCAGGCCATACTTTGTACTGTGATTCTACAAAGACAAAAATTTAAATTATTGCTTTCAACAGGTTTATATATTTAAATAAATCAAAAAATTTCATGTTAGTCTTCTGAAAATTGTGACTGAGCACTTTTGGAAACACTCTGTCATCACTAAGTATTGGGACTGTGAACAGTTACAGAATGCATCTGAAATAAATGTCACATTCTAACAGGTTATAGTTCTGTTAATAGAGCTTTTGAATCTACGTTTCATACATATTCCTATCTTTAATAGCAGTATGTCAACGATGTCAACCAATATTTTCATATTTCAAACACACACCCAAGGTAAAAATTTGAATCTCCGCATCTTCTACTCAGCATATCTGAAAAATCATTTTTGATAATGTTCCAATTCCATTGTCAAATGTTCCCATCCATGTTATTCATCTTTGTTTATTTTAAATGCTGTCATTAGTTGTTTTTTTTCCAACTAATTACCAAAATGAACATGGTCTACATTGTTTTGCTCACTTAAATAAAACGACATTTTTGTATTGTACCCTGGGTTCATGAAGACCATGCTGTCTTTTAACTTTATTATTTATTTTCTGCATATACTGACTGTTCTTTATTCATTTCTTTACTTTCTCCTCTCTTCTTCTTCTTCAGTCAAGTTTAACGGCAGCTTGCATCCACTTTCTCCTCTCAATTCCGCTGAGATTAATTCCCGCTCTACTGTACAAGACTTGTGAATGGTTACCTGGAGGGATGTACCACTGTGAGAGGGGTGATACGGAACAGTCCAGGTGATCGCTGCTTTAATTTACCGGTCAGATATACCTAAATTGCACGTCGACATAGCTAGTGAACTGTAACTAGACCATAAATCAGTGATAACAAAAGAACATTCAATCTACTTTCTCCGGTACTTTATAGAAAAAATCAACATCAATTCAATGTCGTCTTGCTATCTGGGATGGCAGTGCAGTACCGTGTAGCCTAATCCGGCTAATGTAACAAGTGATATAAAACCGTATTTTAAATAATATAAAGTGGCTAAACGGAGTACCATATTAAAGACCTTATTAACATGCCTCACCTAAAATGGCATGTTGGCAACATTCCTAACGGACAAAGGTTAGCATGACTTGTCTGTGAAGGTTCTCAGCATGACTTTTTTTTCCGCCTACTACAATACAAAGCTAACATATAACATGTGCTTAAAAGGACAAAGCAATGTTTTTGAATCATCGCTTCGCTTTTAGTTAGCAAAGTCGAACAATAATTGAGATTAACTAGGGTACTTACGTGTTTTTTGTTGGCGCAGAGATTTCGCATGCATTCATCTGTATGTAGTTTGTCGCACATAGCTTGATTGAGACAACACAAATATGAGGTTGACTGTGATTGGTTAACACAAATTCTGATCACAGGTTGTGGTAAGGGGTGGATTAAAAAAACACACAACCTTCAGTCTTGCTGATCCAATCACAAACAATGTACCTTCTCCCGCCGTACTTTGAATTTTAGGGATGCTATATATATATATCTGCCCAGCCTTTTGGCGAACTTTTTGTGGACAGTCATGTCCGAACGGAGCGCTGCATTTCGACGGAGAGTCACTGATATCAGAGACAGAATGAATGCCCAATTTAACCGGCTACTGAATCAAGATGACAGTGAAGAGGGGACATCTCTTCTACAAAGGTGAAATGCTTTGGTGGTGGTTACTCTATTGGCAAGCTTTTAGCTTTGCGCCTTTTTTGTTTTTGCAAAAGGAAATAACTTTTACATTTTTAAATAATAAATGGCTCGTTTACTAATTATCTGTTACAATTCAACAACAAATTCTGTAATCATAAATGTCTATCCTAGATTGACGACTTCAAATGACAGTCATTTTAATCCCTGTTATGTGCATTTATGCATAAAGATTTTAGTTTATAAATGTAGCATATCCCATATTTTCAGGGAGCATTTAATTTGCGAGACAATCGAAAAATGCATGCAATAAACACCGATGTGTTGAACACTCATTCCTTACTCTGAGTGTGTTGGGTGGTTTTGTTTTTTTTTCCTTTTTTTTTCTTGGGGGGGGGGGGGGGGGGGGGGTGTGTCTGTCATTAGTTTGACTAAAATTATCTCATGGTCTAATGATAGCTTTGGAGTTTTCCGCCAACAGCACGGAGGTGGGCCAGTGCGCAGACCAAGAGGCGGGAGAACCAGACATCGCCAGTTAACGTTTAAGGTGTCAGTACTAAGGAATCCCACACTGACACACTACCGATCTCATAGGGGTAATCAATATTTATATTAATATTAATTATTTGGAGTGATGGGTTTGAAAAATGAGAATTACATCATGGTGTCAGTTGTTTACAAATTGTAGAATTTGGCATTAGATTTTTAGCACCTTTGTAATCTTTATTTCCTTGCACCAATAAGTTGATGTTGAGACACTACAATGTGACAATTTACCCTTTTCCGTTTTTAGGGAAAGCTAATTTGGTTTAAATTTGATTACAGATGCCACTCCTGCTACTCGGGTGGTCGTTCCTGTAAACCTAAATGCAGCTGAATTCAGGCAGGCACTACGGGACAATATTGCAGACATACCCTTGCAGTTCGATCTATGCAAAGTGAATGGTCAGCGGCTCATTCTTCCTCTTTTTTTTTCTTTTTTTTTTTTTTTTTGTGTCCCGTTTGGATCTATAGCCATCAGAATTGTTGTCTTGAGGCCAAGAAAGATGCCAAGCGGATTTATTTTACCAAGTGGATCATCATGGCCTTGCCATATTGGTCCATTTGATTGACCTTTATTATAATTATGAATTTATTTTATTTTCAGTTGCAAACGGGACAGACATAACTGTGGGATAGGACAGGGGGAAAGAATGAAAGAAAGAGGGGGAGAGAAAGAAAGAAAACCAAAGGGGAGAAGAGACGGTGAGAAGGGGGGGAAGAGAGAAAAAAAACAAAACAAAAAAATCCTGGGTCACCTGTATGGAGAAAAAAAAAACAGAGGAGACAGCAAACAACAAAGAGCAACATAATAATAGAAAAAAAAAAAGCACCATCACAATAAACTAGCTAGCAGTAGATATCAATAGTTACTAAATAATAAACGATATTGTGCAACACGCAAGATGGACAGCGCACAATGTGCCAAGGCACTTGGCACTAATTTGTTGTTATTATTATTAATATTATTATTAATTTATTTGTAAAATAAATTAAATTAAAAAAAACAAAGAAATTATTTGATTCTTTATGTTATTTTGTTTTATTAAAATCAAAATAACAACAAAACAAAAATAACTAATAAAAAAAATATTAAAAGTATTCAGCAGTGTTTTGTGAAATTTGTAATGAGCCTTAGTTAAGTTGATGTCACAGAAGTTTCTGAATCATTTAGATTGTTCAACAAACTGATTCACTCAGGTAAAGATGGTAAGCTGGAGCAATGGTACGCTTGGAGTTCAGTTTAAGTTTTCAGACAAACATTCACTCGATCAGTTGCAGCTTCTGCTTTTAAATAAATGATTTAGCTGCAAATGTTTAGCTGCAGGTAGCAAAGTCCAAAAGTGACAACATTTCCACTGCAGTCTCTCCAGAAATGGCTTATAAACTTTTGACCAAATTAGACATTTATCCTTGGATCATTGACAACCCTGTAGGGTGAAAATCTTTAATTGTACCTTTTATAACATTTTAACAAGTTACTGTCTCCTGCTGCATGTTTCCTGTTTTGGCTGAACTTCATCAGCAAAGCCCTCAAAGCAGCATATGAAAGAAAGTCATCTTTCATTGTTGTCTCCAGCGTGTTAAAAGAGAGATCGAGCTCAGTGATGAGTTTTGAAGCAGCTGCAGGGACTTCTCGAAGGTTTTGGCTCAAACAGTCGCAGGATGTTGTTCACAGTGGTGACACTGTTGACTGGTGATTGACAAGCACTGAGATACTAACATGACAAACACAAGAAACATCATGACTTATTCTCCTGAGTGCCTGCAAAACACAAACACAAAATCAAACTCAAAGCTTTTCTCTCAGGTGCTGGTGTGGCACAATCTAATGATAAGAAAGGTCATGCTAACAGCTTTTGGAGCACAGCTGCACAAAATAACAGCTTTTGGAGCACAAAATGCATTACAGGTAAACCCAGTACCCAAACATGTTAACAAGGATAAAGAAAAAACCTGAAACAAAAGCAGGTAGTGTGGTGATTTATGTTGTGAGGATGCTTTCACTCCCATCAAAGTCGCCCAGTGTTGAGAACCCAAATGAGCCCAAAAACCTCAAGTGGCTGCAACCAACAGCGAACGTCAAGAAGTGGATACTTGCATGTTGAGCCAGAAACATGCAGAAAACCCAAAAGAGGCAAGACAGCACACCTTGGTGCCACTCAGGCAGTACGAACACCTGGAAAGAGGAGCCCACAGTTCAGACCCAAGGACACTGGTAAGGACACCAGCCAGCCAGTTATAAGTCTAGTTTTAATTTTCATTTTAGTTAGTGTTATGGCCTGTCTAAGGGTGGCCAGACCATAATATAAGGGTGATCCACCCCTGTCTGACCCCAAGCAGCACATCACACAACCAGTACAATTTTGATGGTGATTTTTTTTCACAGTGATTGAATTCTAACAAAGGAAAGGAGCGAACTACAGCTTCGGGGTGGACCCCAAAACAACAAACAAAAGGGACCGTATCTAAAGGATGTACAAAACTTATTTATGAAAAGAATAAAACCAAATAACAATGTCTTATCTCCCTAACTAACAAAAACATGAGAAAAGGGTAATCGAATAGAGTGAACTATAGACTGTATAAAAGATAGGACCATTGCAACTTTACTGCAGCACTTCACCCTTTCACATAGTCCCAGCTCTTCTCTGTCATGTTTTATGGTGCTGCAAATGTCTTCAGTTGGTGAAAGGTCTGGGCTGCTGGTGTCTTGTTGTGCTTGCTATGCATCCCTGACTCGTTTCTTCTTTCTTTTTTTTTCTTTTTTTTTAATGTATTTATTTATGCAAGTTTCAAATTTTTTTTACACATTCACAAACAGCGGGACAGAAGAACACAGACAATAAAGACAATAACAACCAAAAAAAACAAACAAACAAAAAAAAAAAACAGAGCAACAAACCACACAACAGGGTACAAGGCCAGCACTTATTAAAAACAGCAGAGAAGCAAACAAAGCAACTGGTATACATGTCAAACAACTCACAATCTAGTGAGTCCAATCCACAAGATCAAATCCAAAGATCGCTAGGAGGAGCTGATAACAATCATGCAAAAACAGTTATGGGCAACAGCTCAGAATGAAAGCAGTTAAAACAATGTGGTCAGGACCCAGGGCGTGGACTGTCCTTCTTAATGTGGTCTATAAAGGGCCCCCATATCTTCCTGAACTTCTCCATGGAATCAGACGTAGAGAACCGAATTTCTTCCAGGTATAGACAGGAGACCATCTCCTCGAGCCACCTCTTGAAGCAGGGAGGGGAGGCAGATTTCCACTCCCCCAGAATCAAACGTTTGGCAATCACCATACCAAACATGAGGGCCTGTTGAACAGCAAAGGGAAGTGCCAAGGAGTCGCCGGAGCAGCCCAGGATCACCATAAGACAGTCAGGATACAGTTGCCTATCATAAACAGTGCTATAGAAACTAAAAATACTAGTCCAAAAGGCTGTAAGCGTAGAACAGGACCAAAAAAGATGCCCAAGAGTACCGTCCACAAGTTTACATTTATCACATTTGGGGGAAACGTTAGGAAAAATCTTGTTCAATTTGGTTTTGGAATAGTGCAGTCTATGGACAACCTTAAATTGAATTAACTGAAGCCGGGCGTTAACAGAGCATAGTTTTATCCGACTTAACACTTCAGCCCATAGATCGTCAGAGATAACCAAACCAGTGTCCCTTGTCCAAGCCTCTTTAATATGGCAAGAGGGGGCTGCCGAAGAAAAAAGGTTGACAAGCCGAGAAATTAAGTGTTTTGAGGTGGGAGGTTCGTTCATCATATTGTAAAAGACATGCTGTATGGGGATGGTATCTAAATTTGAGAATGCTTGCTTGACATAATTCCTAATTTGTAAGTACCGAAAAAAATGACTTGTAGGGAGATTGTACTTTGTCTGAAGCTGAGCAAAAGAGGCAAAATGATTGTCAATATAAAGATCCTTTATAGCAATTAACCCTTTGACAGGCCATTGTTTGAAAGCAGCATCCATTGTACTAGGCGTAAAGCTAGGATTGTGGCAGATCGGGGCAAAAGTTGACACTACCGGGAGGTTCAAGATTCTCTTAATTTGATTCAATATTTTTACGGAGTTGCAAAGAATAAAGTCATCACATGCACTTTTAATAAGCGATTTTGAAAATAAGATAGCTGGCAAGGATGCTCCAGTGTGCTCGATAGCAGTGCTAAGCTCCAATTCGAGCCATTTAGGGCTGGACCTGCATCCCACAGCATCACCAACTATAGGCAGATTCCAGAAGACCCAGGCTCTGGCATTACAGGCCCAGTAATAATGTCTGAAAACTGGAAGGCCCAGACCACCCTCGTCCGAGGGCTTTTGCAAGTGAGACTTCGAGATGCGGGGGGGCTTGTAGGCCCAAACGAAAGGCATGATAATGGCATCCAACGCTTTGAAAAAGGAAGACCTGAGAAAAATAGGAACGTTCTGGAATAGGTACATGAATTTAGGGAGCACAACCATTTTGATTATATTGATACGGCCAATCATTGAAAGTGGGAGAAGTTTCCACCTATCTATCATACACTTGAGCTCATCAGTTAGAACCGAATAATTAAGCCTGAAGAGGAGTTTTGAGTTCCTAGGGATGTTAATACCCAGGTATGAAAAGTAATCCTGGGAGACCTTAAAGGGCAAACTAGACAGGAAATCAGGGCCCAGACCAGACGACAGCGGCATAAGAACAGACTTCTTCCAATTTATGGTGAACCCTGATAGGTGGCCAAAGCTGTCAATCAGCTTAAGAAGTGGAGGAAGGGAGATCTTTAAATCTGAAAGAGCCAATATGATATCATCTGCATACAGACCGATGGTGTACTCTGACGTGCCACAATTTATACCAGAGATATGGGAATTGGCTCTGATGGCAATGGCCAACGGCTCAAGAGCTAAAGCAAAAAGCATTGGAGAGAGGCAACAACCCTGCCTTGTCCCACGGTGTAAGAGGAACGGGAGCGACCTCTCATGGTTGGTAAGGACCGAGGAACGAGGGCAAGCGTAAAGCAACTTAATCATATTCAAAAAATTCGACCCAAAACCAAATTTTTCAAGAGTAGCAAACAAATAACTCCATTCCACTTGGTCGAAAGCCTGCTGGGCATCGAGTGAAATCACCGCAGAATTGGGCAGTGTCGTTGAGTACATCGCATTTAAGAGACATCTAGTATTAGAAAAAGAGAATCTATTGGGGATAAAACCCGATTGGTCAGGATGAATTATAGAGCCTATGTGCTTATTTAACCGGTTGGTTAGGACTTTAGCAATTATCTTTTGGTCTGAGTTGAGAAGACTTAGGGGACGATAGGAAGAAACATTAGTTTCGTCTCTGTCTTTTTTCAGGAGGAGACATATATGGGCATCGTAGAAAGAATGAGGGAATGAGCCGTTTAACACTGCGCAATTTACCATCCGAAGTAGCAGGGGAGCGATAACGTCAATATGTGTCTTATAAAGCTCTATCCCGAAACCGTCCGGACCACATGCTTTTCCATTAGGAAAGGAGCAGATTGCATTTCTAATTTCCTCCAGCGTAAAGTCTGCATCGAGTAAGCCCCGTGCAGCCTCAGGAAGAGTCGGGATGTCTAAAGCATTAAGAAAATTAGTGATTTCAGCAACTGTGGCCGTAGTACTAGATGTGTATAACTGACAATAAAAACTGCGAAATCTGTCATTTATCTGCTTGTGATCGGACAGCAACTGGCCAGTTGCAGAGAGAATTCTGTGTATCGCCCTTTCAGCTTGAATGCCCTTCAGCTGTCTGGAAAGCACCTTGTCAGCCTTTTCACCAAGCTCAAAATGCTTCTGTTTTAATCGACGAATACAATTCATGACCTGCTCCCCCAACATGTGGTTGTAGTCATATTTCAATTTGAGAATGGTATTAAGTGTGTCAGCAGCCCCGGTATCGCGATACTTCTCCTCCAACACAGACAGCTCTGCCTCAATATTAGTACGCAGCCTGAGTTTGTCCCTCTTCTGAGAAGCTTGATAAGCAATAATATGGCCTCTAATAACGACTTTAAAGGACTCCCACAAAACAGAGTCTGAAACTACACCATTATCATTAAATTGTAAAAATTCTGCGATTTTAGTAGATAGGTAAACCGTAAAAGAGTCATTTAGATATAAAGAGGGGTTAAATTTCCAATTGTATTGGGGGGTATATAGGTTGAAGTCAATTACCGTTGAGAGAGGTGCGTGGTCCGAAACTAAAATACTGTGATAAGTGGAACTAACCACTTTCGAAATAAGCCTGGAATCAATAAGAAAATAGTCAATTCTACTGAAGCTGCCATGGACAGGGGAGAAGAAAGAGTATTGCTTTTCTAACGGATGCTGGTGCCTCCAAATGTCAACCAAGTCCAAAGATTTAGTAAGAGTATTGAGTACAGAAACAGCTCTCAAGGTTGGGGCCAGGGACGCAGAAGACCTATCCAACAATGGATCGAAATAACAATTAAAATCACCACCGATAATGATATTATGGTCATTGTATTGTGAGACAAGATTGAATATTTTACTAAAGAAGTCAGGGTTGTCAAAATTAGGGGCATAGATGTTCAAGAGGACTACAGGGGTGGAGTTGACTGTACCTGTAACAAGTATGAACCTCCCACCTGGATCACATATCTGAGTTTTGAATATAAAAGGAATAGTTCTGCGAACAAGAATGGCAACCCCTCTCGCCCTGGAAGAAAAGGCGGACTGGTACACCTGTGACACCCATACCGATCTTAATCGCCTCTGCTCTGAAGGTTGGATATGGACTCGTTTCTTCTTTCTGCATCAAGTAAGGAATGTAGTGAAAGTTCCCAAGAGGTTAAAAACACCACTGAAAAAATGCCATCAGACCTGAGTTGGGACACTTGGATTATGGAGCTTCTGGACCAAGAGAGTGGATGGGAGCATGTGTTTAATAAGTAAGAGAATAACGTCCCCCAAAATGTTTAAATTTCAAAGCTCATGCATACATTAGTGATGGGCAGATGAAGCACTGAAGCTTTTCATCCAATTGGTTCACCCCAGCGCAAAGCTTCTTGAAGCTTTATTTGCTCTAGTAGGACACCTACTGGACGTAAAAATATTAGTTGGCATGAATTTGAAGAGTGTGGCCTTTTGCACACAGCCTGTAAATGTCAACAACAAAAGGAGTGTGTAAAACATGTATATTGTAGTGATGCAGTATACTGTGTATATTTATACTGGCAGTATGGAAAATGATTATTTGGAAATGCTTAAAATGGAAATGATCATTTACTGTGAGGTGAGGTGTGGTTGGGGTGTGGACAGTGGTTGTGCTTTTGTAACGTTGAGGTATGGACAGCTACACACTGAGGCGTCAGTCCTGCCCATATTTTATTCAGTAAAAACTAAATTTTCACTGCTTTTATGACCTTTTTAGTGGGGAGAACATAGCTAGGATTTAACGATTTAACAAATCTTATAAATCCTTTGTCCTCCACAATGCTAAATGGCTGGGAGTCCTCAATCACCATGCTAACCAGGTTTTCATCTATTTGAGATTGTTCTCCTGAGGAAAGACAATAAAAACAAAGCACAAATATAAATATCACACACGTAACTTATTACAGTTGTATAATATTGTTATATCATTTAGTAACATTACGGCATGCTATTATTATCATGGCATTTGATGGCTCACCTGGTCTTGCTCAACAATCGCTGTTCCCCTTATTCTCATGCAAAGCTCTGTAGTGCCTAAGCATGGATGAGGTGTTGTTGTTATATCCCAGCTCCCTGGCACATAGCAAACACTTCACCTTGTACAAAAGTAAATACAGCTTAACATAAATTGTATTGCACCATCAGTATTATGAAAATACATCTTCTGTAGAAATACCTTGTTGGGAGGAATAAGATCAAAATGTTCCCACACAGGGGAGGACATCCTCCTCTTCTTAGCTGGCTCCATTCTCTCCTGAGTTTCTCTCCTCACTCTCATAAACCTCCAAACTGCCTCCCAGCTGTCTCCAACTCTCACTAACCGCAGCTCTCCATCAAACACCCACATTTTGATTGAAGTCTGAGGGGTTTGTATCGCTGTCACATCTCGCGGCAAAGTTCGAACCACTTCATGAACCAGTCACGTGGTACAGCCGGGCAGCGAGGCTTCGGACGTCATCATTTTCAGCTCCTCCCATAAATGAAGCAAGCCTCGATACGTGCATCGCGGAAACGCCCCCTCCATTACTCGACACATCACTAGCATACATGCACATCTAGTGCTCAGCGTCTAATTGTGTGTTTGTGTTTTTACCTTTTTGCAGTAGCGTAGTGAAACATTTGGGCGGTGGATAAATAATGGAAAATAAAATTCAGACTAGAGACGGCTTCAGGTGAGTACACGTGGTGCACAAGGACCAAAGCTCACCTTCTCAACCTGGACAAAATGAATTATTTTACACTGATACTGTAAACTTTTGTTTGTGTGTCAGGTTTCCATACATCGGAAACAGCTGCTGCATCTGTAATTCTGTCCATCCTGAGGAGAGTCCACACTCTACATCAGATCCTTGGCTCACCTATAATGATGCACAGGTGCTGCACACAACTGGATCTGCAGCTTGTGAGGAACAGCAGCATATACGAAGGGGATAAATAGAATAAATAGGAATAAAAAATAAAAATACAAGTGAATTGCACATTTCAAGTATTGAGTCTATTGCACTGTTGACTATTTACAAAAGTATTGCACAAAAGGTATTGCACAGTGAGGTGAAGAGGCACTACAGCTTAGTTGTTCCCCCCTCCTTTGTCCTCCTGTTTCCCCTCCCTCTCCCCTCCAGAGAGGAGTTAAACAGTCTGATGGCGTGTGGGACAAAGGAGTTTTTAAGTCTGTTAGTTCTTGTCTTTGGGAGAAGCAACCTGTCACTGAACAGACTCTTCTGGTTGTTAATGGCCATGTGCAGAGGATGCCCAGCATTGTTCATAATGTCCATCAGTTTCTTTAATGTCCTTTTCTCTGCCACTGTCACCAGAGTGTCCAGCTTCATGCCGACCACAGAGCTAGCCCTCCTGATCAGTTTCTCCAGCCTGGATGAGTCCTTCTTTGCTGTGCTGCTCCCCCAGCACACCAAAACAAAACAAAAGAGATCGTTGACTTCAGGAGAGCACAGTGGGATCACTGCCCACTTAACATGAATGGATCCTCTGTGGAGGTCGTCAAGAGCACCAGATTTCTTGGTGTCCACCTGGCGGAGAACCACTCCTGCTCCCTCAACACCAGCTCCATAACCAAGAAGGCCCAGCAGCGTCTCTACTTCATGCAGAAGCTGAGGAAAGCCCATCTCCCACCATCCATTCTCACCACCTTTTACAGTGGGACTAATGAGAGCATCCTAAGTAGCTGCATCACTGTCTGGTATGGTAACTGCAGCGTATTGGATCGCAGTACCCTACAACGGATTGTGAGAGCAGCTAAGAAGGTCATTGGAGCCCCTCTCCCCTCCTTATAACACCCGCTTGCTGGAGGACCCCACACAGCCTTCAAACACACTCTTCACCCTGCTGCCTTCTGGAAAGAGGTCCCACAACATCCGGGCCCTCGCTACCAAACTACGGAAAAGTTTCTTCCCACAAGCCGTCAGACCCCTGAACACTCAGTGACTGCACTGGCACACGCACACCTTCACACATGTCACTACCAAGCACTTATCTGCAGTATCTCACACTCATATACATACATACAGACACCAAGTTACTTTTGCACAATACTCAGCATTTTGCACATTTCCATTGTCTTGTGTCTGTTTCGTCCTGTTCTGTCTAGTTTTGCACTGTTTTGTCTTGTTTATTTTTGCAATTTATGCACACTGCACTTTATGTAGTCCTGGGTTTGTCCGTATATGTCATATATAGCACCAGGGTCTCGGAGGAACGCTGTCTCGTTTCACTCTGTACAGCACCTCTGCACGTGGTTAAAATGACAATAAAAGCCACTTGACTTGACCTGTTTTGTGTAGCAGTTGCTTGGAGACGAGCACCATACAGTTCAAATGAGCATACATTCCAAAATATGCAAATTTGCCCCATACATCATAATGATGATGTTTGCTGTTCAGGGTATGAACATTCTATGCTGAAAGTTTATAAATATACAACCTTTGACTGCTTGTTTTCAGTTGAACTTTTGCAAAGCTGAGGAGATTTTGGCTGCGATCACATCAAGTCCAAAGATGTTTAAACTTCTTTTTCACAGAAAGGTAAGTTTGAAGAGACTCGCAGCACATTTCTATGAATATTTTCTTATGGTAAACAAGCATTTTTGAAACTTTTAAGGAAGCTTCTTGGATGATTTCTGTAAAAACTGAATTTTGAATCCAAATGAAGGATTTTGTATTTTCATACCATATACTTTGTTTTATGCCATTACTGATGTTGGTTTTCTTGTTTCTAAACAGAAATCACACAAACAAAACGTGGCAGAGAAGGAAATTCCTTCTACGTCTCATCAGAGGTAAAGAAATGCGCCGCTCTTTAATGCTGCTGGAGATATTTATAGCAGTGGTTGAGTTGGAGCTCTTTTATTTCCCTTTTATTGGTGTTTTGTATTTACATCTTTTTTACTACTTCTAGTCTTGTCTATAATTTATATTGATTCAGAGATTAGCGTTTGAAAATGTAGAGTGTAAATGTACAAAATACATGATTTTGTTCCATTACAGTTATTAATTTTTATCTGCAATCTCCAGCATGTACTCCTTGTTAAAAATTTGCACTTTGAAAAATAACATTTACACTTTTGTCCTCATCAGCATCCCGGATGCTCCTGTTACTGAAAATGGTCAAAAGAAGAGAAAATGGAGACACCTCTGCTGTTCCTCGGTTTGCTCTTACACAAAACATATGAAATGCACATTCTCTTTAAATTGCACTTGTTAATTTAAAGTGACTTTACTTTTTTAATAAACGTATGTTTGTTCGTCCTCTGCAGCAAACTGACAGCGATGCAGAGGCAGAGAGCAACACTGTGAAGACACAAAAAAAGTGTCGCTGGTTTCTTTTTAAATTCTGGAAGGTATGTTTTATGGAAAGAGTCACTGTCATCAAGCATTTACTCATCACAGTTAAATGAGAAGAATTAAGAGCAATTTAGCACACAGCCATGTCCTCAAATTAAGTTCAAAGATGTTTAAACGTTTTTTTTTCACAGAAAGGTAAGTTCGAAGAGACTTGCAGGATGTTTCTCTAAATATTTTTTATGGTGAATAAGCATTTTTGAAGCTTCATGGATGATTTCTGTAAAAACTGAATTTTGATCAGAACCAAATGAAGGATTTTGTATTTCATAGGACAAACTTTAAAACTCAATTTAAGGCATGAATAAATTGTTTTTATTTTATTTAAAGATATTCCTATATCTGCTTCATGAGCTGACAGCTCACTAAAGTGATAAATAATATGAAATAATACCAAATTCTCTAACTGGACACTTTTCATGGAGAGACCCACTTGGTATGTTTGTTTTATGCCATTACTGATGTTGCTTTTCTTGTTTCTAAACAGAAATTACACAAACAAAACGTGGCAGAGAAGGAAATTCCTTCTACGTCTCATCAGAGGTAAAGAAATGCGCCAGTCTTTAATGCTGCTGGAGATATTTATAGCAGTGGTTGAGTTGGAGCTCTTTTATTTCCCTTTTATTGGCATTTTTCTTCCACCTTGTGTATTTACATCTTTTTTACTCCTTCTAGTCTTGTCTATTATTTATATGGATGCAGAGATTAGCGTTTGAAAATGTAGAGTGTAAATGTATAAAATACATGATTTTGTTCATGTTGGTATTCCATTACAGTTATTCACTTTTATTAGCAATCTGTATTAGCAAAATGTACTCCTTCTTATAAATTTCCACAACATTTACACTTTTGTCCTCATCAGCATCCCGGATGCTTCTGTTGCTGCCACACCAGCTAACCCTGAAAATGGCCAAAAGAAGAGAAAATGGAGACACATCTTCTGCTGTTCCTCGGTTTGCTTTTACACAAAACATATGAAATACACATTCTCTTTAAAATGTACTTTTTAATAAACTTATGTTTGTTCGTCCTCTGCAGCAAACTGACAGCGATGCAGAGGCAGAGAGCAACACTGTGAAGACTCTTTTTAAATCCGGGAAGGTATGTTTTATGGAAAGAGTCACTGTCATCAAGCATTTACTCATCACAGTTAAATGAGAGCAATTAAGAGCAATGAGGCACACAGCTATGTCCTATATATTTATATCAGGTAAGAAGCACCACGGAAACGATCCCAGCAGACCTGAGTTGGGACACTTGGATTATGGAGCTTCTGGACCAAGAGAGTGGATGGGAGCATGTGTTTAACAGGTAAGAGAAAGACGTCCTCCAAAATGTTTCAACTTCAAAGCTCATGCATCCATGCACATACACTGCTCAGCATCCTGACATCTTTCCTAATTTTGTGTTTGTGTTTTTACCTTTTTGGAGCAGTGTAGCATGCGGTGGAGAAATAATAGAAAGTCAAACTGGGACTATAGACTGCTTCGGGTGAGTACACGTGGTGCACAAAGACCAAAGCTCACTTTGTCAAAGTGGAGAAAATGAATTCTTTTACACTGATACTGTAAACGTTGTGCGTGTGTGTCAGGTTTCCAAACATCGGAAACACCTGCTACATGAACTCCTGCCTGCAGAGCCTCCTCAACATTGAGGAGTTCATAAGAGACATCAGGCGTCAGGAGGTTTTGTGGAGCACAGATCCAGAAGCTCAGCTCTTAAGGTGCGCTACGTCAACCTTCTACTTTCTTCAAAAACCTGAAGAACAAAGAGATCTAACAGCAGAAATGTCTGTTTACCCTTTCCTTTCTACAGAAGGCTCATTGATGTCAGGGACTGTCATGAGTCAACAGATTATGGCCTTAAAGATCACCACCTAAGAGCTTTTAAGAAGGCATTCAGCAGTCAAGCTCCTGAATACACCGGCAGTGCACAGAAAGTGCGTCAGCTATTTGGACATTTTGTTTTTTTGCTTTACCTTCTGATTTTGATGTACTGTTTTAAATCTCTCTGCTTTTCTTTCAGGACGCTCATGAATTCCTAACATTGTTCCTCAATGAGGTCAAAAGGCTCGCACCTCACCTGGAGAGGAACGCAGCTCTCCTGGGCCAAAGTTATACCTGCCCAGTAGAAGAGCATCACATTTTTAAAATGGAAAACATGAGGACATGCAAGAGGTAAGCCTGTCTTTCAGAAACGCAGAGCTGGTTGCAATATTTTCATATACCTCTTTTCCACCTACCTGATCTTTACTTTAACTACGTTACTCCTGAAATGTGTAGCTGTGGTCACCAATCATCACAGCACGAGGACTTCACCAGCTTGTCTCTTGACCTTGTTCCAGAGGGGTCTATTATAAACATGTTAGAGACATACTTGAAGGTAAGATCACAAATTCCAATAGAGTTGTAGTGTCAGCGATCTTAACACACCTTTTTTGTTAGTGTTTGTGCGTATGTGTGTGTGCATATGTTGAGATTTCTTTCTACCATAAAGCCTGTTTTCTCTGTGCTGTTGTTCAGGAACAAGAAATAGAATTTCGCTGTGATTGTGGAGGGACGGCCTCAGAACTGAAGTCGTCTTTTGATACACTGCCAAGGTGAGTAAGGTCACATCAGAAGTGATCGACTGACCAGGTTTCCAAACTGTGGCGCATCAAATATCAGAGTTTTTCGAGACAATACTTGAGCAGTCGTTTTCTCCCATCTTCTGTTTGTGTTTGACACTCATTCTTCTTATTTTCTACCTTGTTTGTGTTTTTTTTTTTTTCTTTTCTGCCAGAGTCCTGATCTTGCATCTGAAGAGGTTTGGCTTTACACAAACCTACAACATTAAGAAGGTGGATGACCCCGTCAGGCTGCAGAGGGACTTGGTGGTGCCATCCAATCAGGTAAAAACAGACTGCAGAACGTCTCAGGCTACGTCCACACTAGCCCTGATAGATTTGAAAACTCCGTGTCCACACTAGTGTTTTCAGTCATTTTCAAATAGTTGTGCGTCTGCATTGAAACGGCCGAAAACGCTTACGTTCCAGTCCTGCGCATGCGCAAAAGTGAGTGAGGATTACAGAATTTGAAGAAAAGCTATCCGGAGCATGTACAAACTGATATTAATCTTTTTTAGGGCTGTCAAAGTTGAGAGCAATCAAAACAACCGCTGTATAATGCACTCGGCTATCTTTGTTTAATTGCTCACATGACTGCATCACATGGCTAAAATGCGTCATCGTTTTAGAAAGTCTGCGTTTTCGAGTGTCCACACTGCGACGGGACAACTCCGTTTTGAAATGTGTGCGTTTTCGAGAGCGTTTTCAAGATGCTGTGTTTTTCCTTGAGGAAAACGCCATCTCAGTGTGGACGGGAGGTCAAAGCGGAGAGAAAACGATGTGTTTTCAAACGAAAACGCATTAGTGTGGACGTAGCCTCAGCAAATCAGCTTAATTATGGCTCTGATGTGAGACTTTGTGAAACTAACACTCTTTGGATTTGTTCCTTCTCAGGGTGGTGGCTGTTATAGTCTTGTCAGCATCATCAGTCATTATGGAGGCACAGAGTCAGGTAAAACAACAGACTTGTTACAAACAGAAAATGAAAACTTTCTACTTTTCAGTGAAGGACTCACACACAAAAGCTTTTGATGTTCTAAGACGCACTAAGTCAAAATCACTGTTTGCTTGAATCAGCTGACTTCCAGAAGTTGGATTCATTTGTCTTAATGTGATTTCAGGACACTACATCTGTAGTTCTGTCCATCCTGAGGAGAGTCAGCACTCTACATCAGATCGCTGGCTCACCTATAATGACGCACAGGTGCTCCACACAACCGGATCGGCAGCTTGTGAGGAACAGCAGCACTCGGCCTACATGCTGTTTTACAAGAGAAACGTAAGCAGACACAGCATCTCATCCTGAAGTGAGAGAATTTTTAAATGTCCTGTTACCTTGTTAACCAGTTTTGTCTTCATTCTCAGTTCTGAAACAGGAAATGGAAGGAAGGTCATCATCATGCTGAGAAGAAACAACACTCGTCCCAGCCCACCATCGCACACTGGAGGACAAGTACTGGTAAGTATTGCCCTCAGGAGGAAGGGTCCTCCCAGAGAGCCTGGTCCTCCCAAGATTTCTTCCTCCAGGAGGGAGTTTTTTCTTGCCACCGTCGCCCCACATTCACTGGTCTCATCAGCAGGGACATTTTTAACATCCTAAGACCTGAACTCTTTCATGGCATGCATTTTTAATTTCTCTGTGCCATTTGGGTTGATTGGGACCTGATGAATGTGAAAACAAAGACATCAGATTCGGACTATCTTTTTTTTGTTTCTCAAAAAAATGAGATCCACATATGAGGACATTCATTTTAAAGTTCGATTGAACAGGGGCAGTGTAATGTCCTCCCTCATAAGTGGATATCAGGTTTTTGAAGAGCAAAATTTTGTATTTTGGTCTCATAAATGTTATGTCCACATATGTGGACACCAGGTCCTAGGAGGTTAAAACAAAATCTACTAGTAGTGCAGCACTACTAGAGATCGTCCTTTTCTAGACCAGTGTTTGGCTTGCTCTCTGGAACAACAAATTAGTGCTGTCAGCGTTAACGTCATTTTAACTAATGACGTTTACGCTGACAGCACTAATTTGTTGTTATTATTATTAATATTATTATTAATTTATTTGTAAAATAAATTAAATTTAAAAAAACAAAGAAATTATTTGATTCTTTATGTTATTTTGTTTTATTAAAATCAAAATAACAACAAAACAAAAATAACTAATAAAAAAAATATTAAAAGTATTCAGCAGTGTTTTGTGAAATTTGTAATGAGCCTTAGTTAAGTTGATGTCACAGAAGTTTCTGAATCATTTAGATTGTTCAACAAACTGATTCACTCAGGTAAAGATGGTAAGCTGGAGCAATGGTACGCTTGGAGTTCAGTTTAAGTTTTCAGACAAACATTCACTCGATCAGTTGCAGCTTCTGCTTTTAAATAAATGATTTAGCTGCAAATGTTTAGCTGCAGGTAGCAAAGTCCAAAAGTGACAACATTTCCACTGCAGTCTCTCCAGAAATGGCTTATAAACTTTTGACCAAATTAGACATTTATCCTTGGATCATTGACAACCCTGTAGGGTGAAAATCTTTAATTGTACCTTTTATAACATTTTAACAAGTTACTGTCTCCTGCTGCATGTTTCCTGTTTTGGCTGAACTTCATCAGCAAAGCCCTCAAAGCAGCATATGAAAGAAAGTCATCTTTCATTGTTGTCTCCAGCGTGTTAAAAGAGAGATCGAGCTCAGTGATGAGTTTTGAAGCGGCTGCAGGGACTTCTCGAAGGTTTTGGCTCAAACAGTCGCAGGATGTTGTTCACAGTGGTGACACTGTTGACTGGGGATTGACAAGCACTGAGATACTAACATGACAAACACAAGAAACATCATGACTTATTCTCCTGAGTGCCTGCAAAACACAAACACAAAATCAAACTCAAAGCTTTTCTCTCAGGTGCTGGTGTGGCACAATCTAATGATAAGAAAGGTCATGCTAACAGCTTTTGGAGCACAGCTGCACAAAATAACAGCTTTTGGAGCACAAAATGCATTACAGGTAAACCCAGTACCCAAACATGTTAACAAGGATAAAGAAAAAACCTGAAACAAAAGCAGGTAGTGTGGTGATTTATGTTGTGAGGATGCTTTCACTCCCATCAAAGTCGCCCAGTGTTGAGAACCCAAATGAGCCCAAAAACCTCAAGTGGCTGCAACCAACAGCGAACGTCAAGAAGTGGATACTTGCATGTTGAGCCAGAAACATGCAGAAAACCCAAAAGAGGCAAGACAGCACACCTTGGTGCCACTCAGGCAGTACGAACACCTGGAAAGAGGAGCTCACAGTTCAGACCCAAGGACACTGGTAAGGACACCAGCCAGCCAGTTATAAGTCTAGTTTTAATTTTCATTTTAGTTAGTGTTATGGCCTGTCTAAGGGTGGCCAGACCATAATATAAGGGTGATCCACCCCTGTCTGACCCTAAGCAGCACATCACACAACCAGTACAATTTTGATGGTGATTTTTTTTCACAGTGATTGAATTCTAACAAAGGAAAGGAGCGAACTACAGCTTCGGGGTGGACCCCAAAACAACAAACAAAAGGGACCGTATCTAAAGGATGTACAAAACTTATTTATGAAAAGAATAAAACCAAATAACAATGTCTTATCTCCCTAACTAACAAAAACATGAGAAAAGGGTAATCGAATAGAGTGAACTATAGACTGTATAAAAGATAGGACCATTGCAACTTTACTGCAGCACTTCACCCTTTCACATAGTCCCAGCTCTTCTCTGTCATGTTTTATGGTGCTGCAAATGTCTTCAGTTGGTGAAAGGTCTGGGCTGCTGGTGTCTTGTTGTGCTTGCTATGCATCCCTGACTCGTTTCTTCTTTCTGCATCAAGTAAGGAATGTAGTGAAAGTTCCCAAGAGGTTAAAAACACCACTGAAAAAATGCCATCAGACCTGAGTTGGGACACTTGGATTATGGAGCTTCTGGACCAAGAGAGTGGATGGGAGCATGTGTTTAATAAGTAAGAGAATAACGTCCCCCAAAATGTTTAAATTTCAAAGCTCATGCATACATTAGTGATGGGCAGATGAAGCACTGAAGCTTTTCATCCAATTGGTTCACCCCAGCGCAAAGCTTCTTGAAGCTTTATTTGCTCTAGTAGGACACCTACTGGACGTAAAAATATTAGTTGGCATGAATTTGAAGAGTGTGGCCTTTTGCACACAGCCTGTAAATTGTGGTGTATTCATAATTGTCTCTGGTACATTTGTTGTATGGGCAGTATGTGTTCACTGTTTGATTGTGTAATCACATGTTACGCACTGGCAATGCATGCCGGTAGATGGTAATACAGGAAGTAAAAGAGATGGTCTTACCGCACACAGTGGTCCCGCGTACTTATTCAGATTCAGAGTAAGAATCACACATGGTGTCAGAAGTGCTGTGTGACTTGTAAGACTCCATACATCTGCCGAGTGTGAGGAGAAGGGGAAGGTGGAAACAAAATGCCGAATGACGACGTAGACGATCGTCCGAGGGCAGGAGTTAGCACCGCGGCTAGCACTCCCAGCGCTACGTTTAGCATCCAACCACCGGAGCCCTTTGATTTTTCCAAACCACACGAATGGACAAGATGGGTCCGTCGCTTCGAGAGATTCCGTCAGGCAAGTAATCTGTCTGCGAGCTCGGAGGAAAATCAAGTGAACACTCTCATATATTGTATGGGAGACGAAGCGGATGACGTCCTGAGAGGACTAAAGTTAAGTGATGTAGACCAACGGGACTATGCTAAAGTGAGAGATAGCTTCCACAACTTTTTCATTGTCAGGAAAAATGTTGTTTATGAGCGCGCACGTTTTAATATGCGCAAACAAGAGCCGAATGAGACTGTTGATGCATTCGTGACTGCCTTGCATGCATTAGCAGAGCACTGTAACTACGGACCGCTCCACGATGAGCTGATAAGAGACAGAATAGTAGTGGGCTTGGCCGACACGAGGCTGTCTGAGCGCATGCAGATGGAAAAAGACTTGGACTTGGATAAAGCTATAAATATGGCCAGGCAGTCAGAAGAAATCAAAAAGCAACAGTCAGCTTTGAGAAGTGAAACAAATGTAATGCATGTAAATGCGAAAACAGTTGACAGAGTGATACAAAAGCACGACAAAACAAAGTTCAACATGTTCAAAAATAAAACTGTCAAAACACAACAGCAATATGGCAAGAGACAAAGTAACAAATGCTACAAGTGCGGAGGCTCTCCACATCAGAAACCTGAGTGCCCAGCAAATGATGCAAAATGTCATTTATGTGGAAAAAAAGGTCACTACCAGCGAGTCTGCAGACAAAGCAAGACAGTGCAAAGTATTGAGGAGGAAGAGGAGCAAGGTTTCTTCCTAGGCTCAGTTTCCAGTGACGGCCAGGCGTGGACAGCCAACATACAAGTGAAAGATGCAAAAATCACTTTCAAACTGGATACTGGAGCAGATGTGACTGTAATAGCTGACTCGGACTTATCAAAGATTTTTGCTAACGAACACAGACCAGTTCTCCAGCAGCCAGAAAAACCTTTGTTAGGCCCTGGAAAAACACCACTGGACGTTGCAGGTTTTACAAAGCTACAGCTCAACTACGGAGCGAAACAGACAACAGAGAAGGTCTATGTTGTAAGAAACCTGAGCACTCCACTGCTAGGCCTGCCCGCCATTACAGCTCTTGGCCTGCTGGTGCGAGTTGACGCGGTTTCAATGGACACTCTGAAGACTACTTACCCTAAACTTTGCAATGGTCTAGGGAAAGTGCAGTGGGCCTATCACATTAAACTCAAACCGAATGCTGTGCCGTACTCACTCAAAACTCCGCGAAGGCTTCCTCTGCCTCTGATGGGAAGGGTAAAAGAGGAACTCCAACGAATGGAAGAGCTTGGTGTCATTACCCGAGTTGAGGAACCAACGGATTGGTGTGCCGGCATGGTTGTTGTTCCAAAGAAAAACAGCCCTAGGCTAAGACTTTGCGTAGACTTTACCGGACTAAATGAGTATGTGTGCAGGGAAAAATATGTGCTGCCATCGGTTGAACAAAGTCTCGGAATGCTCGCAGGAGCCAAAGTGTTTAGCAAACTGGATGCCAACATGGGCTTCTGGCAGATTCCCCTGTCCGATGAGTCTGCCAAACTCACCACCTTCATCACACCCTTTGGGCGGTTCCACTTTAACCGCCTACCGTTTGGGATCAACTCAGCGCCCGAACACTTTCAGCGCATGATGGCGGAGGTCATCGAGGGTCTCGAAGGAGTGGTGTGTCACATTGACGATGTGTTGGTGTGGGGACGTAACCATCAGGAGCACGATTCCCGTCTCCATGCTACACTGCAAAGACTGGAAAAAGCAGGCATAACGCTGAATGTTGAAAAATGCGAGCTCTCCCAGAACAAGGTTGCTTTCTTGGGTCACATCATAGCGGATACAGGAATCAGTCCTGACCCGAAGAAAACGGAGGCAATTACAGAAATGACAGAGCCAACTAATGTGTCAGAGTTGCGCAGTTTTCTGGGCATGGTGAATCAAGTGGGCAAGTTCATCCCCCATTTAGCTGAAAAAGACAAAGCCCTGCGAGATCTTCTTTCCAAAAAGAACGCATGGTATTGGGGAACTGACCAAGTGAGAGCTTTCAAAACATTACGAGATGCCCTGACCTCACCCCCAGTGCTCGCAATGTATGACCCCAACAGAGACATTAAAGTATCAGCAGATGCTTCATCCTATGGTCTCGGAGGTGTTCTTTTGCAGCTGTGGGAAGAAGGATGGCGACCAGTGGCGTATGCATCGAGGTCCCTTTCTCCTACAGAACAACGATACGCACAAGTGGAAAAAGAGGCACTGGCATCTACATGGGCGTGTGAGCGTTTTCGTGATTTCCTGATTGGTAAACATTTTTGTCTTGAAACGGACCACAAACCTCTCGTTTCCTTACTGGGAGGACAAGCTCTGGATCTCTTGCCACCCAGGATCCAGCGATTCAGAATGAGACTCATGCGTTACTCGTACACTGTGCAGTACGCCCCAGGGAAATCGCTCTGGACAGCAGATACTTTGTCCCGCTCACCTCTGAAAAAACCAATGAACCTGTCAGACAAAGAGCTAATGGAAAGCACAGACATATATGTCGACAGTATTGTAGCAAACATGCCTGTCAGTTCATCATATATGCAAACACTGAAGGAACAACTGAAAAGCGACAGTGTGTGTGCTCGCGTCATGGACATGTGCACCGAAGGCTGGCCAGAACATGCAAAACAAGAGCCTTTACTGCGAAATTACTGGCCTGACCGAGCCACGCTCACTGTTGAAGACGGCCTTTTGTTAAAAGACACACGGCTTGTCATTCCTTCAGCAATGAGAAACGAGGTGCTGGAAAAACTACACGAAGGACATCAAGGTGTTGTAAAATGTAAAGCTCGTGCACGCCAAACAGTGTGGTGGCCCGGGCTGAGTCAACAAATCTCTGAGATGGTGCTCAAGTGCAAAACGTGTATTCAAGAAAGACACAATAACAGTGAGCCACTCATGCCAACAGAATACCCTGCCCGCCCATGGCAGAGAGTGGGCACAGATCTTTTCGAGCTGGGAGGGAAAACTTACCTTCTCGCTGTTGACTATCACTCTAGATTTGTTGAGATTGCTTTGTTAAACAGGACAAAATCAAACGATGTCATTACTCACCTGAAATCTTTCTTTGCCCGTCACGGCATCCCAGAGGTCCTCATGTCTGATAATGGGCCACAGTATTCAGGTCAAATCTTTACAGACTTTGCAGCAGCATACGGCTTCAAACACATCACAAGCAGTCCCAAGTTTCCGCAAAGTAATGGAGAAGCAGAACGTGCTGTGCAGACTGTAAAAAATCTTCTGAAAAAAGCAGCTGATCCTTATCTAGCTCTTCTTGCCTATAGAGCTACACCACTGCAGTCCGGATACAGCCCTGCAGAGCTTTTAATGGGCAGACGTCTGCGAACCACACTGCCGATGCTTCCATCGCAGCTGGAGCCCACACTGCCGGACAACGCACTGCTCGCTCGAAAGGAAAGGGAGAAGAGGATGATGGACATGGCAAACTTCAACAGGCGCCACCGCGCAAAACCTTTATGCAGCCTGTCCCCAGGAGAGCAAGTTTGGGTGACTGATGTCAAAACTACAGGCACTGTTATCCAAAATCACTCTACACCCCGATCATACACAGTGGAGTTACCACAAGGGACTGTGAGGCGTAATCGTGTGCATTTGATTCCTTTAAGTTCACCTGTGCATGAACCTGCTAATGTGCCTGTGTTGCAGAAGCCTCAAACACCCAGTGTGATCCCTGCTACACCTGTTAACACTGATGTGGTCAGAACCAAGTCAGGGAGGCCAATAGTTAAACCTAAAAAGTTAGATCTGTAAGAAAAAAAAAAAGGTTGTTGTTATGTAACTGTGTTATAATGGTTTTGTAGAGCACAGTAAAATAAAGCTAAAAAGAGTTGTTAAGAAAAGAAAAGAACAAGAAAACAAAAACAAAAGGTTAAAAATGTAATGCAGATTGTTTGCCAGATGTTCTTGTATGGCTTTGAAAAAGAGAAGTTCTGTCCTGAGAAAAGGAATATTCTGTTTTTGTTTAAAAGGGGAGATGTGGTGTATTCATAATTGTCTCTGGTACATTTGTTGTATGGGCAGTATGTGTTCACTGTTTGATTGTGTAATCACGTGTTACGCACTGGCAATGCATGCCGGTAGATGGTAATACAGGAAGTAAAAGAGATGGTCTTACCGCACACAGTGGTCCCGCGTACTTATTCAGATTCAGAGTAAGAATCACACATAAATGTCAACAACAAAAGGAGTGTGTAAAACATGTATATTGTAGTGATGCAGTATACTGTGTATATTTATACTGGCAGTATGGAAAATGATTATTTGGAAATGCTTAAAATGGAAATGATCATTTACTGTGAGGTGAGGTGTGGTTGGGGTGTGGACAGTGGTTGTGCTTTTGTAACGTTGAGGTATGGACAGCTACACACTGAGGCGTCAGTCCTGCCCATATTTTATTCAGTAAAAACTAAATTTTCACTGCTTTTATGACCTTTTTAGTGGGGAGAACATAGCTAGGATTTAATGATTTAACAAATCTTATAAATCCTTTGTCCTCCACAATGCTAAATGGCTGGGAGTCCTCAATCACCATGCTAACCAGGTTTTCATCTATTTGAGATTGTTCTCCTGAGGAAAGACAATAAAAACAAAGCACAAATATAAATATCACACACGTAACTTATTACAGTTGTATAATATTGTTATATCATTTAGTAACATTACGGCATGCTATTATTATCATGGCATTTGATGGCTCACCTGGTCTTGCTCAACAATCGCTGTTCCCCTTATTCTCATGCAAAGCTCTGTAGTGCCTAAGCATGGATGAGGTGTTGTTGTTATATCCCAGCTCCCTGGCACATAGCAAACACTTCACCTTGTACAAAAGTAAATACAGCTTAACATAAATTGTATTGCACCATCAGTATTATGAAAATACATCTTCTGTAGAAATACCTTGTTGGGAGGAATAAGATCAAAATGTTCCCACACAGGGGAGGACATCCTCCTCTTCTTAGCTGGCTCCATTCTCTCCCGAGTTTCTCTCCTCACTCTCATAAACCTCCAAACTGCCTCCCAGCTGTCTCCAACTCTCACTAACCGCAGCTCTCCATCAAACACCCACATTTTGATTGAAGTCTGAGGGGTTTGTATCGCTGTCACATCTCGCGGCAAAGTTCGAACCACTTCATGAACCAGTCACGTGGTACAGCCGGGCAGCGAGGCTTCGAACGTCATCATTTTCAGCTCCTCCCATAAATGAAGCAAGCCTCGATACGTGCATCGCGGAAACGCCCCCTCCATTACTCGACACATCACTAGCATACATGCACATCTAGTGCTCAGCGTCTAATTGTGTGTTTGTGTTTTTACCTTTTTGCAGTAGCGTAGTGAAACATTTGGGCGGTGGATAAATAATGGAAAATAAAATTCAGACTAGAGACGGCTTCAGGTGAGTACACGTGGTGCACAAGGACCAAAGCTCACCTTCTCAACCTGGACAAAATGAATTATTTTACACTGATACTGTAAACTTTTGTTTGTGTGTCAGGTTTCCATACATCGGAAACAGCTGCTGCATCTGTAATTCTGTCCATCCTGAGGAGAGTCCACACTCTACATCAGATCCTTGGCTCACCTATAATGATGCACAGGTGCTGCACACAACTGGATCTGCAGCTTGTGAGGAACAGCAGCATATACGAAGGGGATAAATAGAATAAATAGGAATAAAAAATAAAAATACAAGTGAATTGCACATTTCAAGTATTGAGTCTATTGCACTGTTGACTATTTACAAAAGTATTGCACAAAAGGTATTGCACAGTGAGGTGAAGAGGCACTACAGCTTAGTTGTTCCCCCCTCCTTTGTCCTCCTGTTTCCCCTCCCTCTCCCCTCCAGAGAGGAGTTAAACAGTCTGATGGCGTGTGGGACAAAGGAGTTTTTAAGTCTGTTAGTTCTTGTCTTTGGGAGAAGCAACCTGTCACTGAACAGACTCTTCTGGTTGTTAATGGCCATGTGCAGAGGATGCCCAGCATTGTTCATAATGTCCATCAGTTTCTTTAATGTCCTTTTCTCTGCCACTGTCACCAGAGTGTCCAGCTTCATGCCGACCACAGAGCTAGCCCTCCTGATCAGTTTCTCCAGCCTGGATGAGTCCTTCTTTGCTGTGCTGCTCCCCCAGCACACCAAAACAAAACAAAAGAGATCGTTGACTTCAGGAGAGCACAGTGGGATCACTGCCCACTTAACATGAATGGATCCTCTGTGGAGGTCGTCAAGAGCACCAGATTTCTTGGTGTCCACCTGGCGGAGAACCACTCCTGCTCCCTCAACACCAGCTCCATAACCAAGAAGGCCCAGCAGCGTCTCTACTTCATGCAGAAGCTGAGGAAAGCCCATCTCCCACCATCCATTCTCACCACCTTTTACAGTGGGACTAATGAGAGCATCCTAAGTAGCTGCATCACTGTCTGGTATGGTAACTGCAGCGTATTGGATCGCAGTACCCTACAACGGATTGTGAGAGCAGCTAAGAAGGTCATTGGAGCCCCTCTCCCCTCCTTATAACACCCGCTTGCTAGAGGACCCCACACAGCCTTCAAACACACTCTTCACCCTGCTGCCTTCTGGAAAGAGGTCCCACAACATCCGGGCCCTCGCTACCAAACTACGGAAAAGTTTCTTCCCACAAGCCGTCAGACCCCTGAACACTCAGTGACTGCACTGGCACACGCACACCTTCACACATGTCACTACCAAGCACTTATCTGCAGTATCTCACACTCATACACATACATACAGACACCAAGTTACTTTTGCACAATACTCAGCATTTTGCACATTTCCATTGTCTTGTGTCTGTTTCGTCCTGTTCTGTCACGTTTTGCACTGTTTTGTCTTGTTTATTTTTGCAATTTATGCACACTGCACTTTATGTAGTCCTGGGTTTGTCCGTATATGTCATATATAGCACCAGGGTCTCGGAGGAACGCTGTCTCGTTTCACTCTGTACAGCACCTCTGCACGTGGTTAAAATGACAATAAAAGCCACTTGACTTGACCTGTTTTGTGTAGCAGTTGCTTGGAGACGAGCACCATACAGTTCAAATGAGCATACATTCCAAAATATGCAAATTTGCCCCATACATCATAATGATGATGTTTGCTGTTCAGGGTATGAACGTTCTATGCTGAAAGTTTATAAATATACAACCTTTGACTGCTTGTTTTCAGTTGAACTTTTGCAAAGCTGAGGAGATTTTGGCTGCGATCACATCAAGTCCAAAGATGTTTAAACTTCTTTTTCACAGAAAGGTAAGTTTGAAGAGACTCGCAGCACATTTCTATGAATATTTTCTTATGGTAAACAAGCATTTTTGAAACTTTTAAGGAAGCTTCTTGGATGATTTCTGTAAAAACTGAATTTTGAATCCAAATGAAGGATTTTGTATTTTCATACCATATACTTTGTTTTATGCCATTACTGATGTTGGTTTTCTTGTTTCTAAACAGAAACCACACAAACAAAACGTGGCAGAGAAGGAAATTCCTTCTACGTCTCATCAGAGGTAAAGAAATGCGCCAGTCTTTAATGCTGCTGGAGATATTTATAGCAGTGGTTGAGTTGGAGCTCTTTTATTTCCCTTTTATTGGTGTTTTGTATTTACATCTTTTTTACTACTTCTAGTCTTGTCTATAATTTATATTGATTCAGAGATTAGCGTTTGAAAATGTAGAGTGTAAATGTACAAAATACATGATTTTGTTCCATTACAGTTATTAATTTTTATCTGCAATCTCCAGCATGTACTCCTTGTTAAAAATTTGCACTTTGAAAAATAACATTTACACTTTTGTCCTCATCAGCATCCCGGATGCTCCTGTTACTGAAAATGGTCAAAAGAAGAAGAGAAAATGGAGACACCTCTGCTGTTCCTCGGTTTGCTTTTACACAAAACATATGAAATGCACATTCTCTTTAAATTGCACTTGTTAATTTAAAGTGACTTTACTTTTTTAATAAACGTATGTTTGTTCGTCCTCTGCAGCAAACTGACAGCGATGCAGAGGCAGAGAGCAACACTGTGAAGACACAAAAAAAGTGTCGCTGGTTTCTTTTTAAATTCTGGAAGGTATGTTTTATGGAAAGAGTCACTGTCATCAAGCATTTACTCATCACAGTTAAATGAGAAGAATTAAGAGCAATTTAGCACACAGCCATGTCCTCAAATTAAGTTCAAAGATGTTTAAACGTTTTTTTTTCACAGAAAGGTAAGTTCGAAGAGACTTGCAGGATGTTTCTCTAAATATTTTTTATGGTGAATAAGCATTTTTGAAGCTTCATGGATGATTTCTGTAAAAACTGAATTTTGATCAGAACCAAATGAAGGATTTTGTATTTCATAGGACAAACTTTAAAACTCAATTTAAGGCATGAATAAATTGTTTTTATTTTATTTAAAGATATTCCTATATCTGCTTCATGAGCTGACAGCTCACTAAAGTGATAAATAATATGAAATAATACCAAATTCTCTAACTGGACACTTTTCATGGAGAGACCCACTTGGTATGTTTGTTTTATGCCATTACTGATGTTGCTTTTCTTGTTTCTAAACAGAAATTACACAAACAAAACGTGGCAGAGAAGGAAATTCCTTCTACGTCTCATCAGAGGTAAAGAAATGCGCCAGTCTTTAATGCTGCTGGAGATATTTATAGCAGTGGTTGAGTTGGAGCTCTTTTATTTCCCTTTTATTGGCATTTTTCTTCCACCTTGTGTATTTACATCTTTTTTACTCCTTCTAGTCTTGTCTATTATTTATATGGATGCAGAGATTAGCGTTTGAAAATGTAGAGTGTAAATGTATAAAATACATGATTTTGTTCATGTTGGTATTCCATTACAGTTATTCACTTTTATTAGCAATCTGTATTAGCAAAATGTACTCCTTCTTATAAATTTCCACAACATTTACACTTTTGTCCTCATCAGCATCCCGGATGCTTCTGTTGCTGCCACACCAGCTAACCCTGAAAATGGCCAAAAGAAGAGAAAATGGAGACACATCTTCTGCTGTTCCTCGGTTTGCTTTTACACAAAACATATGAAATACACATTCTCTTTAAAATGTACTTTTTAATAAACTTATGTTTGTTCGTCCTCTGCAGCAAACTGACAGCGATGCAGAGGCAGAGAGCAACACTGTGAAGACTCTTTTTAAATCCGGGAAGGTATGTTTTATGGAAAGAGTCACTGTCATCAAGCATTTACTCATCACAGTTAAATGAGAGCAATTAAGAGCAATGAGGCACACAGCTATGTCCTATATATTTATATCAGGTAAGAAGCACCACGGAAACGATCCCAGCAGACCTGAGTTGGGACACTTGGATTATGGAGCTTCTGGACCAAGAGAGTGGATGGGAGCATGTGTTTAACAGGTAAGAGAAAGACGTCCTCCAAAATGTTTCAACTTCAAAGCTCATGCATCCATGCACATACACTGCTCAGCATCCTGACATCTTTCCTAATTTTGTGTTTGTGTTTTTACCTTTTTGGAGCAGTGTAGCATGCGGTGGAGAAATAATAGAAAGTCAAACTGGGACTATAGACTGCTTCGGGTGAGTACACGTGGTGCACAAAGACCAAAGCTCACTTTGTCAAAGTGGAGAAAATGAATTCTTTTACACTGATACTGTAAACGTTGTGCGTGTGTGTCAGGTTTCCAAACATCGGAAACACCTGCTACATGAACTCCTGCCTGCAGAGCCTCCTCAACATTGAGGAGTTCATAAGAGACATCAGGCGTCAGGAGGTTTTGTGGAGCACAGATCCAGAAGCTCAGCTCTTAAGGTGCGCTACGTCAACCTTCTACTTTCTTCAAAAACCTGAAGAACAAAGAGATCTAACAGCAGAAATGTCTGTTTACCCTTTCCTTTCTACAGAAGGCTCATTGATGTCAGGGACTGTCATGAGTCAACAGATTATGGCCTTAAAGATCACCACCTAAGAGCTTTTAAGAAGGCATTCAGCAGTCAAGCTCCTGAATACACCGGCAGTGCACAGAAAGTGCGTCAGCTATTTGGACATTTTGTTTTTTTGCTTTACCTTCTGATTTTGATGTACTGTTTTAAATCTCTCTGCTTTTCTTTCAGGACGCTCATGAATTCCTAACATTGTTCCTCAATGAGGTCAAAAGGCTCGCACCTCACCTGGAGAGGAACGCAGCTCTCCTGGGCCAAAGTTATACCTGCCCAGTAGAAGAGCATCACATTTTTAAAATGGAAAACATGAGGACATGCAAGAGGTAAGCCTGTCTTTCAGAAACGCAGAGCTGGTTGCAATATTTTCATATACCTCTTTTCCACCTACCTGATCTTTACTTTAACTACGTTACTCCTGAAATGTGTAGCTGTGGTCACCAATCATCACAGCACGAGGACTTCACCAGCTTGTCTCTTGACCTTGTTCCAGAGGGGTCTATTATAAACATGTTAGAGACATACTTGAAGGTAAGATCACAAATTCCAATAGAGTTGTAGTGTCAGCGATCTTAACACACCTTTTTTGTTAGTGTTTGTGCGTATGTGTGTGTGCATATGTTGAGATTTCTTTCTACCATAAAGCCTGTTTTCTCTGTGCTGTTGTTCAGGAACAAGAAATAGAATTTCGCTGTGATTGTGGAGGGACGGCCTCAGAACTGAAGTCGTCTTTTGATACACTGCCAAGGTGAGTAAGGTCACATCAGAAGTGATCGACTGACCAGGTTTCCAAACTGTGGCGCATCAAATATCAGAGTTTTTCGAGACAATACTTGAGCAGTCGTTTTCTCCCATCTTCTGTTTGTGTTTGACACTCATTCTTCTTATTTTCTACCTTGTTTGTTTTGTTTTTTTTTCTTTTCTGCCAGAGTCCTGATCTTGCATCTGAAGAGGTTTGGCTTTACACAAACCTACAACATTAAGAAGGTGGATGACCCCGTCAGGCTGCAGAGGGACTTGGTGGTGCCATCCAATCAGGTAAAAACAGACTGCAGAACGTCTCAGGCTACGTCCACACTAGCCCTGATAGATTTGAAAACTCCGTGTCCACACTAGTGTTTTCAGTCATTTTCAAATAGTTGTGCGTCTGCATTGAAACGGCCGAAAACGCTTACGTTCCAGTCCTGCGCATGCGCAATAGTGAGTGAGGATTACAGAATTTGAAGAAAAGCTATCCGGAGCATGTACAAACTGATATTAATCTTTTTTAGGGCTGTCAAAGTTGAGAGCAATCAAAACAACCGCTGTATAATGCACTCGGCTATCTTTGTTTAATTGCTCACATGACTGCATCACATGACTAAAATGCGTCATCGTTTTAGAAAGTCTGCGTTTTCGAGTGTCCACACTGCGACGGGACAACTCCGTTTTGAAATGTGTGCGTTTTCGAGAGCGTTTTCAAGATGCTGTGTTTTTCCTTGAGGAAAACGCCATCTCAGTGTGGACGGGAGGTCAAAGCGGAGAGAAAACGATGTGTTTTCAAACGAAAACGCATTAGTGTGGACGTAGCCTCAGCAAATCAGCTTAATTATGGCTCTGATGTGAGACTTTGTGAAACTAACACTCTTTGGATTTGTTCCTTCTCAGGGTGGTGGCTGTTATAGTCTTGTCAGCATCATCAGTCATTATGGAGGCACAGAATCAGGTAAAACAACAGACTTGTTACAAACAGAAAATGAAAACTTTCTACTTTTCAGTGAAGGACTCACACACAAAAGCTTTTGATGTTCTAAGACGCACTAAGTCAAAATCACTGTTTGCTTGAATCAGCTGACTTCCAGAAGTTGGATTCATTTGTCTTAATGTGATTTCAGGACACTACATCTGTAGTTCTGTCCATCCTGAGGAGAGTCAGCACTCTACATCAGATCGCTGGCTCACCTATAATGACGCACAGGTGCTCCACACAACCGGATCGGCAGCTTGTGAGGAACAGCAGCACTCGGCCTACATGCTGTTTTACAAGAGAAACGTAAGAAGACACAGCATCTCATCCTGAAGTGAGAGAATTTTTAAATGTCCTGTTACCTTGTTAACCAGTTTTGTCTTCATTCTCAGTTCTGAAACAGGAAATGGAAGGAAGGTCATCATCATGCTGAGAAGAAACAACACTCGTCCCAGCCCACCATCGCACACTGGAGGACAAGTACTGGTAAGTATTGCCCTCAGGAGGAAGGGTCCTCCCAGAGAGCCTGGTCCTCCCAAGATTTCTTCCTCCAGGAGGGAGTTTTTTCTTGCCACCGTCGCCCCACATTCACTGGTCTCATCAGCAGGGACATTTTTAACATCCTAAGACCTGAACTCTTTCATGGCATGCATTTTTAATTTCTCTGTGCCATTTGGGTTGATTGGGACCTGATGAATGTGAAAACAAAGACATCAGATTCGGACTATCTTTTTTTTGTTTCTCAAAAAAATGAGATCCACATATGAGGACATTCATTTTAAAGTTCGATTGAACAGGGGCAGTGTAATGTCCTCCCTCATAAGTGGATATCAGGTTTTTGAAGAGCAAAATTTTGTATTTTGGTCTCATAAATGTTATGTCCACATATGTGGACACCAGGTCCTAGGAGGTTAAAACAAAATCTACTAGTAGTGCAGCACTACTAGAGATCGTCCTTTTCTAGACCAGTGTTTGGCTTGCTCTCTGGAACAACAAATTAGTGCTGTCAGCGTTAACGTCATTTTAACTAATGACGTTTACGCTGACAGCACTAATTTGTTGTTATTATTATTAATATTATTATTAATTTATTTGTAAAATAAATTAAATTTAAAAAAACAAAGAAATTATTTGATTCTTTATGTTATTTTGTTTTATTAAAATCAAAATAACAACAAAACAAAAATAACTAATAAAAAAAATATTAAAAGTATTCAGCAGTGTTTTGTGAAATTTGTAATGAGCCTTAGTTAAGTTGATGTCACAGAAGTTTCTGAATCATTTAGATTGTTCAACAAACTGATTCACTCAGGTAAAGATGGTAAGCTGGAGCAATGGTACGCTTGGAGTTCAGTTTAAGTTTTCAGACAAACATTCACTCGATCAGTTGCAGCTTCTGCTTTTAAATAAATGATTTAGCTGCAAATGTTTAGCTGCAGGTAGCAAAGTCCAAAAGTGACAACATTTCCACTGCAGTCTCTCCAGAAATGGCTTATAAACTTTTGACCAAATTAGACATTTATCCTTGGATCATTGACAACCCTGTAGGGTGAAAATCTTTAATTGTACCTTTTATAACATTTTAACAAGTTACTGTCTCCTGCTGCATGTTTCCTGTTTTGGCTGAACTTCATCAGCAAAGCCCTCAAAGCAGCATATGAAAGAAAGTCATCTTTCATTGTTGTCTCCAGCGTGTTAAAAGAGAGATCGAGCTCAGTGATGAGTTTTGAAGCAGCTGCAGGGACTTCTCGAAGGTTTTGGCTCAAACAGTCGCAGGATGTTGTTCACAGTGGTGACACTGTTGACTGGTGATTGACAAGCACTGAGATACTAACATGACAAACACAAGAAACATCATGACTTATTCTCCTGAGTGCCTGCAAAACACAAACACAAAATCAAACTCAAAGCTTTTCTCTCAGGTGCTGGTGTGGCACAATCTAATGATAAGAAAGGTCATGCTAACAGCTTTTGGAGCACAGCTGCACAAAATAACAGCTTTTGGAGCACAAAATGCATTACAGGTAAACCCAGTACCCAAACATGTTAACAAGGATAAAGAAAAAACCTGAAACAAAAGCAGGTAGTGTGGTGATTTATGTTGTGAGGATGCTTTCACTCCCATCAAAGTCGCCCAGTGTTGAGAACCCAAATGAGCCCAAAAACCTCAAGTGGCTGCAACCAACAGCGAACGTCAAGAAGTGGATACTTGCATGTTGAGCCAGAAACATGCAGAAAACCCAAAAGAGGCAAGACAGCACACCTTGGTGCCACTCAGGCAGTACGAACACCTGGAAAGAGGAGCCCACAGTTCAGACCCAAGGACACTGGTAAGGACACCAGCCAGCCAGTTATAAGTCTAGTTTTAATTTTCATTTTAGTTAGTGTTATGGCCTGTCTAAGGGTGGCCAGACCATAATATAAGGGTGATCCACCCCTGTCTGACCCCAAGCAGCACATCACACAACCAGTACAATTTTGATGGTGATTTTTTTTCACAGTGATTGAATTCTAACAAAGGAAAGGAGCGAACTACAGCTTCGGGGTGGACCCCAAAACAACAAACAAAAGGGACCGTATCTAAAGGATGTACAAAACTTATTTATGAAAAGAATAAAACCAAATAACAATGTCTTATCTCCCTAACTAACAAAAACATGAGAAAAGGGTAATCGAATAGAGTGAACTATAGACTGTATAAAAGATAGGACCATTGCAACTTTACTGCAGCACTTCACCCTTTCACATAGTCCCAGCTCTTCTCTGTCATGTTTTATGGTGCTGCAAATGTCTTCAGTTGGTGAAAGGTCTGGGCTGCTGGTGTCTTGTTGTGCTTGCTATGCATCCCTGACTCGTTTCTTCTTTCTGCATCAAGTAAGGAATGTAGTGAAAGTTCCCAAGAGGTTAAAAACACCACTGAAAAAATGCCATCAGACCTGAGTTGGGACACTTGGATTATGGAGCTTCTGGACCAAGAGAGTGGATGGGAGCATGTGTTTAACAAGTAAGAGAATAACGTCCCCCAAAATGTTTAAATTTCAAAGCTCATGCATACATTAGTGATGGGCAGATGAAGCACTGAAGCTTTTCATCCAATTGGTTCACCCCAGCGCAAAGCTTCTTGAAGCTTTATTTGCTCTAGTAGGACACCTACTGGACGTAAAAATATTAGTTGGCATGAATTTGAAGAGTGTGGCCTTTTGCACACAGCCTGTAAATGTCAACAACAAAAGGAGTGTGTAAAACATGTATATTGTAGTGATGCAGTATACTGTGTATATTTATACTGGCAGTATGGAAAATGATTATTTGGAAATGCTTAAAATGGAAATGATCATTTACTGTGAGGTGAGGTGTGGTTGGGGTGTGGACAGTGGTTGTGCTTTTGTAACGTTGAGGTATGGACAGCTACACACTGAGGCGTCAGTCCTGCCCATATTTTATTCAGTAAAAACTAAATTTTCACTGCTTTTATGACCTTTTTAGTGGGGAGAACATAGCTAGGATTCAATGATTTAACAAATCTTATAAATCCTTTGTCCTCCACAATGCTAAATGGCTGGGAGTCCTCAATCACCATGCTAACCAGGTTTTCATCTATTTGAGATTGTTCTCCTGAGGAAAGACAATAAAAACAAAGCACAAATATAAATATCACACACGTAACTTATTACAGTTGTATAATATTGTTATATCATTTAGTAACATTACGGCATGCTATTATTATCATGGCATTTGATGGCTCACCTGGTCTTGCTCAACAATCGCTGTTCCCCTTATTCTCATGCAAAGCTCTGTAGTGCCTAAGCATGGATGAGGTGTTGTTGTTATATCCCAGCTCCCTGGCACATAGCAAACACTTCACCTTGTACAAAAGTAAATACAGCTTAACTTAAATTGTATTGCACCATCAGTATTATGAAAATACATCTTCTGTAGAAATACCTTGTTGGGAGGAATAAGATCAAAATGTTCCCACACAGGGGAGGACATCCTCCTCTTCTTAGCTGGCTCCATTCTCTCCTGAGTTTCTCTCCTCACTCTCATAAACCTCCAAACTGCCTCCCAGCTGTCTCCAACTCTCACTAACCGCAGCTCTCCATCAAACACCCACATTTTGATTGAAGTCTGAGGGGTTTGTATCGCTGTCACATCTCGCGGCAAAGTTCGAACCACTTCATGAACCAGTCACGTGGTACAGCCGGGCAGCGAGGCTTCGGACGTCATCATTTTCAGCTCCTCCCATAAATGAAGCAAGCCTCGATACGTGCATCGCGGAAACGCCCCCTCCATTACTCGACACATCACTAGCATACATGCACATCTAGTGCTCAGCGTCTAATTGTGTGTTTGTGTTTTTACCTTTTTGCAGTAGCGTAGTGAAACATTTGGGCGGTGGATAAATAATGGAAAATAAAATTCAGACTAGAGACGGCTTCAGGTGAGTACACGTGGTGCACAAGGACCAAAGCTCACCTTCTCAACCTGGACAAAATGAATTATTTTACACTGATACTGTAAACTTTTGTTTGTGTGTCAGGTTTCCATACATCGGAAACAGCTGCTGCATCTGTAATTCTGTCCATCCTGAGGAGAGTCCACACTCTACATCAGATCCTTGGCTCACCTATAATGATGCACAGGTGCTGCACACAACTGGATCTGCAGCTTGTGAGGAACAGCAGCATATACGAAGGGGATAAATAGAATAAATAGGAATAAAAAATAAAAATACAAGTGAATTGCACATTTCAAGTATTGAGTCTATTGCACTGTTGACTATTTACAAAAGTATTGCACAAAAGGTATTGCACAGTGAGGTGAAGAGGCACTACAGCTTAGTTGTTCCCCCTCCTTTGTCCTCCTGTTTCCCCTCCCTCTCCCCTCCAGAGAGGAGTTAAACAGTCTGATGGCGTGTGGGACAAAGGAGTTTTTAAGTCTGTTAGTTCTTGTCTTTGGGAGAAGCAACCTGTCACTGAACAGACTCTTCTGGTTGTTAATGGCCATGTGCAGAGGATGCCCAGCATTGTTCATAATGTCCATCAGTTTCTTTAATGTCCTTTTCTCTGCCACTGTCACCAGAGTGTCCAGCTTCATGCCGACCACAGAGCTAGCCCTCCTGATCAGTTTCTCCAGCCTGGATGAGTCCTTCTTTGCTGTGCTGCTCCCCCAGCACACCAAAACAAAACAAAAGAGATCGTTGACTTCAGGAGAGCACAGTGGGATCACTGCCCACTTAACATGAATGGATCCTCTGTGGAGGTCGTCAAGAGCACCAGATTTCTTGGTGTCCACCTGGCGGAGAACCACTCCTGCTCCCTCAACACCAGCTCCATAACCAAGAAGGCCCAGCAGCGTCTCTACTTCATGCAGAAGCTGAGGAAAGCCCATCTCCCACCATCCATTCTCACCACCTTTTACAGTGGGACTAATGAGAGCATCCTAAGTAGCTGCATCACTGTCTGGTATGGTAACTGCAGCGTATTGGATCGCAGTACCCTACAACGGATTGTGAGAGCAGCTAAGAAGGTCATTGGAGCCCCTCTCCCCTCCTTATAACACCCGCTTGCTGGAGGACCCCACACAGCCTTCAAACACACTCTTCACCCTGCTGCCTTCTGGAAAGAGGTCCCACAACATCCGGGCCCTCGCTACCAAACTACGGAAAAGTTTCTTCCCACAAGCCGTCAGACCCCTGAACACTCAGTGACTGCACTGGCACACGCACACCTTCACACATGTCACTACCAAGCACTTATCTGCAGTATCTCACACTCATACACATACATACAGACACCAAGTTACTTTTGCACAATACTCAGCATTTTGCACATTTCCATTGTCTTGTGTCTGTTTCGTCCTGTTCTGTCACGTTTTGCACTGTTTTGTCTTGTTTATTTTTGCAATTTATGCACACTGCACTTTATGTAGTCCTGGGTTTGTCCGTATATGTCATATATAGCACCAGGGTCTCGGAGGAACGCTGTCTCGTTTCACTCTGTACAGCACCTCTGCACGTGGTTAAAATGACAATAAAAGCCACTTGACTTGACCTGTTTTGTGTAGCAGTTGCTTGGAGACGAGCACCATACAGTTCAAATGAGCATACATTCCAAAATATGCAAATTTGCCCCATACATCATAATGATGATGTTTGCTGTTCAGGGTATGAACATTCTATGCTGAAAGTTTATAAATATACAACCTTTGACTGCTTGTTTTCAGTTGAACTTTTGCAAAGCTGAGGAGATTTTGGCTGCGATCACATCAAGTCCAAAGATGTTTAAACTTCTTTTTCACAGAAAGGTAAGTTTGAAGAGACTCGCAGCACATTTCTATGAATATTTTCTTATGGTAAACAAGCATTTTTGAAACTTTTAAGGAAGCTTCTTGGATGATTTCTGTAAAAACTGAATTTTGAATCCAAATGAAGGATTTTGTATTTTCATACCATATACTTTGTTTTATGCCATTACTGATGTTGGTTTTCTTGTTTCTAAACAGAAATCACACAAACAAAACGTGGCAGAGAAGGAAATTCCTTCTACGTCTCATCAGAGGTAAAGAAATGCGCCAGTCTTTAATGCTGCTGGAGATATTTATAGCAGTGGTTGAGTTGGAGCTCTTTTATTTCCCTTTTATTGGTGTTTTGTATTTACATCTTTTTTACTACTTCTAGTCTTGTCTATAATTTATATTGATTCAGAGATTAGCGTTTGAAAATGTAGAGTGTAAATGTACAAAATACATGATTTTGTTCCATTACAGTTATTAATTTTTATCTGCAATCTCCAGCATGTACTCCTTGTTAAAAATTTGCACTTTGAAAAATAACATTTACACTTTTGTCCTCATCAGCATCCCGGATGCTCCTGTTACTGAAAATGGTCAAAAGAAGAAGAGAAAATGGAGACACCTCTGCTGTTCCTCGGTTTGCTTTTACACAAAACATATGAAATGCACATTCTCTTTAAATTGCACTTGTTAATTTAAAGTGACTTTACTTTTTTAATAAACGTATGTTTGTTCGTCCTCTGCAGCAAACTGACAGCGATGCAGAGGCAGAGAGCAACACTGTGAAGACACAAAAAAAGTGTCGCTGGTTTCTTTTTAAATTCTGGAAGGTATGTTTTATGGAAAGAGTCACTGTCATCAAGCATTTACTCATCACAGTTAAATGAGAAGAATTAAGAGCAATTTAGCACACAGCCATGTCCTCAAATTAAGTTCAAAGATGTTTAAACTTTTTTTTTTCACAGAAAGGTAAGTTCGAAGAGACTTGCAGGATGTTTCTCTAAATATTTTTTATGGTGAATAAGCATTTTTGAAGCTTCATGGATGATTTCTGTAAAAACTGAATTTTGATCAGAACCAAATGAAGGATTTTGTATTTCATAGGACAAACTTTAAAACTCAATTTAAGGCATGAATAAATTGTTTTTATTTTATTTAAAGATATTCCTATATCTGCTTCATGAGCTGACAGCTCACTAAAGTGATAAATAATATGAAATAATACCAAATTCTCTAACTGGACACTTTTCATGGAGAGACCCACTTGGTATGTTTGTTTTATGCCATTACTGATGTTGCTTTTCTTGTTTCTAAACAGAAATTACACAAACAAAACGTGGCAGAGAAGGAAATTCCTTCTACGTCTCATCAGAGGTAAAGAAATGCGCCAGTCTTTAATGCTGCTGGAGATATTTATAGCAGTGGTTGAGTTGGAGCTCTTTTATTTCCCTTTTATTGGCATTTTTCTTCCACCTTGTGTATTTACATCTTTTTTACTCCTTCTAGTCTTGTCTATTATTTATATGGATGCAGAGATTAGCGTTTGAAAATGTAGAGTGTAAATGTATAAAATACATGATTTTGTTCATGTTGGTATTCCATTACAGTTATTCACTTTTATTAGCAATCTGTATTAGCAAAATGTACTCCTTCTTATAAATTTCCACAACATTTACACTTTTGTCCTCATCAGCATCCCGGATGCTTCTGTTGCTGCCACACCAGCTAACCCTGAAAATGGCCAAAAGAAGAGAAAATGGAGACACATCTTCTGCTGTTCCTCGGTTTGCTTTTACACAAAACATATGAAATACACATTCTCTTTAAAATGTACTTTTTAATAAACTTATGTTTGTTCGTCCTCTGCAGCAAACTGACAGCGATGCAGAGGCAGAGAGCAACACTGTGAAGACTCTTTTTAAATCCGGGAAGGTATGTTTTATGGAAAGAGTCACTGTCATCAAGCATTTACTCATCACAGTTAAATGAGAGCAATTAAGAGCAATGAGGCACACAGCTATGTCCTATATATTTATATCAGGTAAGAAGCACCACGGAAACGATCCCAGCAGACCTGAGTTGGGACACTTGGATTATGGAGCTTCTGGACCAAGAGAGTGGATGGGAGCATGTGTTTAACAGGTAAGAGAAAGACGTCCTCCAAAATGTTTCAACTTCAAAGCTCATGCATCCATGCACATACACTGCTCAGCATCCTGACATCTTTCCTAATTTTGTGTTTGTGTTTTTACCCTTTTGGAGCAGTGTAGCATGCGGTGGAGAAATAATAGAAAGTCAAACTGGGACTATAGACTGCTTCGGGTGAGTACACGTGGTGCACAAAGACCAAAGCTCACTTTGTCAAAGTGGAGAAAATGAATTCTTTTACACTGATACTGTAAACGTTGTGCGTGTGTGTCAGGTTTCCAAACATCGGAAACACCTGCTACATGAACTCCTGCCTGCAGAGCCTCCTCAACATTGAGGAGTTCATAAGAGACATCAGGCGTCAGGAGGTTTTGTGGAGCACAGATCCAGAAGCTCAGCTCTTAAGGTGCGCTACGTCAACCTTCTACTTTCTTCAAAAACCTGAAGAACAAAGAGATCTAACAGCAGAAATGTCTGTTTACCCTTTCCTTTCTACAGAAGGCTCATTGATGTCAGGGACTGTCATGAGTCAACAGATTATGGCCTTAAAGATCACCACCTAAGAGCTTTTAAGAAGGCATTCAGCAGTCAAGCTCCTGAATACACCGGCAGTGCACAGAAAGTGCGTCAGCTATTTGGACATTTTGTTTTTTTGCTTTACCTTCTGATTTTGATGTACTGTTTTAAATCTCTCTGCTTTTCTTTCAGGACGCTCATGAATTCCTAACATTGTTCCTCAATGAGGTCAAAAGGCTCGCACCTCACCTGGAGAGGAACGCAGCTCTCCTGGGCCAAAGTTATACCTGCCCAGTAGAAGAGCATCACATTTTTAAAATGGAAAACATGAGGACATGCAAGAGGTAAGCCTGTCTTTCAGAAACGCAGAGCTGGTTGCAATATTTTCATATACCTCTTTTCCACCTACCTGATCTTTACTTTAACTACGTTACTCCTGAAATGTGTAGCTGTGGTCACCAATCATCACAGCACGAGGACTTCACCAGCTTGTCTCTTGACCTTGTTCCAGAGGGGTCTATTATAAACATGTTAGAGACATACTTGAAGGTAAGATCACAAATTCCAATAGAGTTGTAGTGTCAGCGATCTTAACACACCTTTTTTGTTAGTGTTTGTGCGTATGTGTGTGTGCATATGTTGAGATTTCTTTCTACCATAAAGCCTGTTTTCTCTGTGCTGTTGTTCAGGAACAAGAAATAGAATTTCGCTGTGATTGTGGAGGGACGGCCTCAGAACTGAAGTCGTCTTTTGATACACTGCCAAGGTGAGTAAGGTCACATCAGAAGTGATCGACTGACCAGGTTTCCAAACTGTGGCGCATCAAATATCAGAGTTTTTCGAGACAATACTTGAGCAGTCGTTTTCTCCCATCTTCTGTTTGTGTTTGACACTCATTCTTCTTATTTTCTACCTTGTTTGTGTTTTTTTTTTCTTTTCTGCCAGAGTCCTGATCTTGCATCTGAAGAGGTTTGGCTTTACACAAACCTACAACATTAAGAAGGTGGATGACCCCGTCAGGCTGCAGAGGGACTTGGTGGTGCCATCCAATCAGGTAAAAACAGACTGCAGAACGTCTCAGGCTACGTCCACACTAGCCCTGATAGATTTGAAAACTCCGTGTCCACACTAGTGTTTTCAGTCATTTTCAAATAGTTGTGCGTCTGCATTGAAACGGCCGAAAACGCTTACGTTCCAGTCCTGCGCATGCGCAAAAGTGAGTGAGGATTACAGAATTTGAAGAAAAGCTATCCGGAGCATGTACAAACTGATATTAATCTTTTTTAGGGCTGTCAAAGTTGAGAGCAATCAAAACAACCGCTGTATAATGCACTCGGCTATCTTTGTTTAATTGCTCACATGACTGCATCACATGACTAAAATGCGTCATCGTTTTAGAAAGTCTGCGTTTTCGAGTGTCCACACTGCGACGGGACAACTCCGTTTTGAAATGTGTGCGTTTTCGAGAGCGTTTTCAAGATGCTGTGTTTTTCCTTGAGGAAAACGCCATCTCAGTGTGGACGGGAGGTCAAAGCGGAGAGAAAACGATGTGTTTTCAAACGAAAACGCATTAGTGTGGACGTAGCCTCAGCAAATCAGCTTAATTATGGCTCTGATGTGAGACTTTGTGAAACTAACACTCTTTGGATTTGTTCCTTCTCAGGGTGGTGGCTGTTATAGTCTTGTCAGCATCATCAGTCATTATGGAGGCACAGAATCAGGTAAAACAACAGACTTGTTACAAACAGAAAATGAAAACTTTCTACTTTTCAGTGAAGGACTCACACACAAAAGCTTTTGATGTTCTAAGACGCACTAAGTCAAAATCACTGTTTGCTTGAATCAGCTGACTTCCAGAAGTTGGATTCATTTGTCTTAATGTGATTTCAGGACACTACATCTGTAGTTCTGTCCATCCTGAGGAGAGTCAGCACTCTACATCAGATCGCTGGCTCACCTATAATGACGCACAGGTGCTCCACACAACCGGATCGGCAGCTTGTGAGGAACAGCAGCACTCGGCCTACATGCTGTTTTACAAGAGAAACGTAAGAAGACACAGCATCTCATCCTGAAGTGAGAGAATTTTTAAATGTCCTGTTACCTTGTTAACCAGTTTTGTCTTCATTCTCAGTTCTGAAACAGGAAATGGAAGGAAGGTCATCATCATGCTGAGAAGAAACAACACTCGTCCCAGCCCACCATCGCACACTGGAGGACAAGTACTGGTAAGTATTGCCCTCAGGAGGAAGGGTCCTCCCAGAGAGCCTGGTCCTCCCAAGATTTCTTCCTCCAGGAGGGAGTTTTTTCTTGCCACCGTCGCCCCACATTCACTGGTCTCATCAGCAGGGACATTTTTAACATCCTAAGACCTGAACTCTTTCATGGCATGCATTTTTAATTTCTCTGTGCCATTTGGGTTGATTGGGACCTGATGAATGTGAAAACAAAGACATCAGATTCGGACTATCTTTTTTTTGTTTCTCAAAAAAATGAGATCCACATATGAGGACATTCATTTTAAAGTTCGATTGAACAGGGGCAGTGTAATGTCCTCCCTCATAAGTGGATATCAGGTTTTTGAAGAGCAAAATTTTGTATTTTGGTCTCATAAATGTTATGTCCACATATGTGGACACCAGGTCCTAGGAGGTTAAAACAAAATCTACTAGTAGTGCAGCACTACTAGAGATCGTCCTTTTCTAGACCAGTGTTTGGCTTGCTCTCTGGAACAACAAATTAGTGCTGTCAGCGTTAACGTCATTTTAACTAATGACGTTTACGCTGACAGCACTAATTTGTTGTTATTATTATTAATATTATTATTAATTTATTTGTAAAATAAATTAAATTTAAAAAAACAAAGAAATTATTTGATTCTTTATGTTATTTTGTTTTATTAAAATCAAAATAACAACAAAACAAAAATAACTAATAAAAAAAATATTAAAAGTATTCAGCAGTGTTTTGTGAAATTTGTAATGAGCCTTAGTTAAGTTGATGTCACAGAAGTTTCTGAATCATTTAGATTGTTCAACAAACTGATTCACTCAGGTAAAGATGGTAAGCTGGAGCAATGGTACGCTTGGAGTTCAGTTTAAGTTTTCAGACAAACATTCACTCGATCAGTTGCAGCTTGTGAGGAACAGCAGCACTCGGCCTACATGCTGTTTTACAAGAGAAACGTAAGAAGACACAGCATCTCATCCTGAAGTGAGAAAATTTTTAAATGTGCTATTTCCTTGTTAACCAGTTTTGTCTTCATTCTGAGTTCTAAAACAGGATACGGAAGGAAGTTAAGGTCATCATCATGCTGAGAAGGAAAAGCAGTCGTCCCAGTCCACCATCGCTGACTGGAGGACAAATATTAGTAAGTATTGCCCTTAGGAGGAAGGGTCCTCCCAGAGAGCCTGGTCCTCCCAAGATTTCTTCCTCCAGGAGGGAGTTTTTTCTTGCCACCGTCGCCCCACATTCACTGGTCTCATCAGCAGAGACATTTTCAACCTCCTAAGACCTGAGCTCTTTCATGGCATGGTTTTTCTCTGACGTGCCTTGCTTGTCTTTTGAGAGGGAACGCCCTGTGGGTTGATCACTGTGATTGACTCCTATACACTCTCATTCAAAACTCTGGTAATCTATCATTGCAGTAAGATATTTGAGATTTGAAGTTAAATAGGTGGAAAACTGTTGAGAAAGTTGAACTCACAAGTTTCTGCCAAACAGAATCTGTTCTAGCTGTTTGAAACTGCGTAAGACAATTAGTGTCTCAGTGAGATGGCTTTTTTGGTCAAGGAAAACAGAGTAGTGTAGACGTAGCCTAAGAAGTGTAAAATAATCACTGAAAACAAAAAAAAACAGCTCAACAGCAGTGAAACAAAGGCTACGTACACACGTATTTTTGAAAACGCAGCTTTTTCTATGCATTTGCACCTTTCATCCACATGTAAACTGCGTTTTCAATCACTGAAACCTGAGATTTTTAAGAACTCCTGCCACGGTGGAGATTTTCGAAAACTCAGTTTTTGCGTATGGATAAATTTAATTTTTTTAAAATTAAAATGTATGCAGTAGCTGCTCTACCAGGCATAATAATTAAGTTTAAAATCCAGGCATCCGTGAAAACAGAACTTATCAAATTTAATGTAGTTAGAAGTTAGCATGCAGTTAGCTTACTAATAATAATAATAATAATAAATTTTATTTATGAGCGCCTTTCAAGTCACCCAAGGACACTTTACAATAGGATAAAACACTTAGTAAAACAATGGCAGAATAAGAACAATAAAATAAAGCACAAATAGTTTCCAGTTAAACATATACCATGTTCTGCCTGAGGGATTTCTGAAAAAATTAAAACATACAGCTCTGCTATCACTTGTGAAATAAATGAAGACAGAAAACTTGTCAGTTTGCCCCCTCCCCCTCCTTTAATATTGACAGTTATAGCACAAACAGCACTACTATATGGTACTATTCAAGGTACTCATTCATGCTAGTTATTTTATGTCTCCGTCAGACTCTCCCACATATATAATATTTCTTTGACACAGACTTGACAGGTCGATACTGCAGATGATTGAAAAAAATGTATAACATTTTATTAATATCTAAAATATAAATTATATTTTCAAAAATATATAAATACTTTTGTATTATTAAATGTTATATTCTAAAGGGTCTTTTATGATATACATATCTGAACATTATTCTTATCAGCATTTGTGATAGATCCATTTATCATGGGTACTGTTTGATCATGCTGGATACAAGGCCTTGTCCAATGAAAGACTGCAAACAGCCGAAATTACCTTTTTTTTCTTCCAAAAAAATCACGTTAGTCTGCCTGCTATTTCCTTTAAAATTGAAAAATTGTAAAACATATATAAATTGCAAAAACATAAACTTGAAAAAAGAAAGATGAACAATTTTGAATTATTTGGGTTTTTTGTGTAAACATATAATGTTCAAAGTTCACAAAAATAAACGTGAAAATAAATGTTAAAATGTGACTTTTAAGATTTTTAAATAAAATGAAACATGTAAAAACCAAACAACAAGAGTTTATTATATGAACCTCTATATAGAAAAATATCCTAATATGGTTAACATATGAATAAAATAATGGTTTTACAGCCAACACTAAAAGATAAGCACCCACACCATGACTGGGATGATAATTACTAATGTTAAAAAAAAGTGGTTTTATTTATATATGTTTACATATAAATATATGCGGTGGCCCCTAGAGACAAAACACGTACAAACTCCAAAACACGTAAAAACTCCAAAACACGTACAAACTTCGAAGCATGTAAAAACTCAGAAGCACATAAAAACTCAAAACAGTACAAAACACAACAGAAGTGCTCCAGGATGCTAGGCGCAGTGTTGAGCTTTTGTTACCTAGTGGCTACACAACCCAGCAAGTACCAACGACCGGATTTGGTGTGTGGTAGTAACAGGTAAATGAACATTTTTTTTTAAATTATTTGAATATATATGAGTGCTTGTGTATAAATACACAAACAATACACATATGCTTTCAATTGTGTAATTTAAGTGATCCAGGTAGCTCTGCTTTGGAAGTTCAGTTAACGCTAGAAATGTGTTTTGGAGTTTGTACGTGCTTTTTGGAGTTTGTACGTGTTTTGTCTCTAGGGGCCACCGCATATATTTATATGTAAACATATATAAATAAAACCACTTTTTTTAAACATTAGTAATTCCTTTTGTGCATAATTTTATATCATTGTTAATAATAAATTAAAGCAACAAAACAATCTGAAGAGCCGGTTCGGAGCCGAAAAAGCCGGCTCTTTTTAGTGAGCCGAGCCGAAAGAGCTGTACGTGTTTTGGAGTTTTTACGTGTTTTTGAGTTTGTACGGGCTTCACGGTTTGTACGTGCTTCAGAGTTCGGACGTGTTTTGAAGTTTGTACGTGCTTTGTCTCTAGGGGCCACCGTAAATATACTTTTATTTATTCACTCCACGTAAAATGTAATAAAGAAATCATATAATACAAAACTATTCACGTTTCAACTTTCAACTATTGAAATTAAAACTATTTAAACCCCACGGCTCGCGATAAGGAGCCGGCTCACGTCGTTCACGTCAAAGATCCGGCTCTAAGAGGCAGCTCTAAGAGGCATTTCGTTCGCAACCGACACATCACTAATACAATCTTTACTCATTTATTGTTGCAGGAACCGACCTGAGTGAGCGTGTGGACAACAGGTATGGGAAACCCTTCAAAAGCGGACAGAGCAGTTGGGGAGCCAAGGCAATAGAAAAATATAAAAGATTTGTTTTATGTAAATAATTTCAGAAAAAGACAAAAACAGTTAAAACACGCCTTCCAGGGAGAACATAAAGTTAAAAGCATAAAAACAATACAGCCAAAAAGTCCAATGGCCTCAGCCACAAAATTAAAATCCGTCCTCACCTGTCCTTTCTGCCTGTCTGGTGCCAACTAAAGGAGAGAGGAGCAGTGGCAGTCACTATTCTTTTATTTCACCGGAGTTTCTTCTTAAAACGAAATTGATCAGGATTTACCCCGGATAGGCAGAGCTCTTAACTCTGCCTGCTGCTTTGCTGTGTTTTTTAACATGCGCATTAGTGATCAGGAGGGGGGGGGCGGTGAAAGGAGAGGCAAGTCAAGAAATATTTACAATAAAAGCATAGCACAACTTGGAGGCCTCACACTAACGCAGGCTAGCAGAAGATCTGGCAAGGACTCATTGAGAGCGCTGGTCTTTTATGCAGGTAGTCCAAATTGCAAACAGGTGCAGACCGTTAAGGGTTTAGGGGAAAAATACATCTACTCACCCATACGGAAAAGAAATAGTAAAAACTTATATGTGATTACTCATGAAAGTGGCCACTTTCATGAGTAAATCATATAAGGCTTACATGATTTACTGATGAAAGTGGCCACTTTCGCATTACTTTCATACATTGTTTTAGTAAGTATCCAAAACATACAAGTTTCATTATATAATTTTTCAAGGGATCTTATATCTGTTTTCACACTTATTGTCATGATACGGCTGTGTGGCAGGCAGGATGAGGACCCAATCGCAAAAACTCACGGGCTCAAGGGATAAACTCAAAATGCAGCTTTATTGCTGACAAAAGATAATAGGAAAACTAAACTGGGAAAAACTAACATAAAGTTCACCAGGAAACACAGGGGGAATCACACACAGCATGAGGAAGAACGCGACGCCGAACAGAGGGAGACGCAGACAGAAATACACAGAGGGTTAACGAGGAAAGTGGGAACACACGGGGAACACACGGGGAACACAGCTGACACAGATAACCATAACGAGACAGGGCGGGGTAACATAACACTGACGGGAGACGGGCAGAGTCAAACAGGAAGTACACAGAGGTTCAGACAGGAGGAGAGAGCACGGGGAGAACACAGACATAACAGGCTGGGGAAAACATGGAATAACACACGAAAGGGGACAAGGGCTCATGAATACATAGAGGGGCACACAGGGGGTGAGAGTCACAAAGGGAAAGCACTCAGGGAACAACACAACAGGGCAACTCAGGAAACAGAGCCTAAACAGGGAACTGAATACAAAGACACATGAGAACTAAGAATACTGGGCCAACATGGCCCAGGATCATGACACTTATATGCTTTTCATACAAGTTTCACACAAGACAGATACAAACTTTATAAGATTTATATATATCTTTTCCATATGGGCACCCAGACCATGACATTGTTAACCAATTAGTAAACATTAATTTTAAATCCACTTTAATCCTGAATGATAAGACTTCATCAATCATCATATCACAACACTTTGCTCTGAGACTGTGAGGTAGAGCCCTCAGCTACCAGGCCCCTTTGCTATAAAGTCAGTTCCCCGTTTGAATTCACAAAACAGACCTCTCTATTTTTAAGATAATGCTGGAAATTTTTGTTTTTTGTTATAAAGATCATAGTTCGGGCTGGATCAGTTGACCCTGAATTGACTGTAAGTTAATTATCTCTTAGACAAGTTTGAAAATGTATCTCTGTAGACTCACCAGAGGGTTACAGTTCCTGGTACCATTGATACTACTACACTACTACTAGCCACCACTTTGTGGGTGGGAATTCTGGAAGTACTCAAATATCTGAATCCATTAGTTTAACCCTTGTAATGTCTTCCAAATTACCATACTCTTTTTGTAATATGTAAAAGTTAAGATGGCATGTTAGTTTTAAAGCACTTTTTTTTTTTTTTTTTTTCAAATCAATAGGTTGATTTTTGCAGATGTATGGATTGCATTTTTGGCCCATTTTTGATGTTTTGAGATCAGTCTTACAAGGGCAGAATTTGCACCCCCTTGGGTGATGGGCCAGTAGGGACAGCTGGTTGAGGAAGAACTGCTGCAGAGGTAGAGCTGGAGCAGAAGTGCTGGTTCTCCATAACCAGTCTGCCAGCTGCTGGTGTCAAACTTTATTATAACAAATCATAGTGCAATTACACAGCAGGTTTGTCAGTGTATACTTGCATATTCCATGCATAACTATACTTGGCATCGCATGCTGCCCATATTTTTATTCCATATTTCCCTGGTTTGCTTGGGATGTGCTGTTTGAATGCACAGCGACAATGGACAGCTGTTTGAATGACACTAGGTGCTCATCCACAGTCACATCAGTGACTGAATTGTACATCATTGGCAGAAGAGACACCTACTTATCCCATACATCTCGTATGGGAGCAACATTGCCTTGTGCATGACAATCTTCTCTTGTGTCTTTATCATTGAATCAAATCACTCTTTAGATTTTATGAAACATCTTGAGTGTCATGCTAGCACGGAAAATTGTCCTACCAGACTCAGCATGCCATAAATTAGCCGTAGCTTCTTTACTGGAGTGGTACACACCAGCGAAAATCTGCATACCCACATATGCCTGCAGGTCGATTCAATCCATCTTTCTCCACTTGATGCCATACACATGTCGGCCCTCCTTGTTTGTCATGTTCAGCACCACCTCTTCAATAAACTTGGGAAAAAGTGGAATTTATGTCATTAATACGAGACCTGCATTAATGCAGTTGGACCATGGTGGCTTTTGTCTCTCTTTATTGTCAACTTGCATAATCTGTCGCTGGGAGGAACTAAAGACCAGATCAATTTTTCATCCTTTGACTGGATATTTATATATTTGACTGGATATATTCTTCTGTCTCAGCTGGGTCCTCTTCCACATATTCTTCCTCTTCATCAGAAGTGTAGCACAAATGGTACCATGATATAACATAACATGATTCGTGCCATAGTTCCAATTATCTGTGGGTTTCCCAGGTTTGCCCACCAGCAGTCATTTAGAGATGGAACCCTGTTAATCCCCCGCAAGATGACAATTGCAATAAATGCCATTAGTTCAGGGAGGTCCATGAACCAATGAACATGCTCCATGCACCACTCAGCAGGCCATTTGTAAATATGTGTACAAATGGTTGGTTTTTTGTACTGGTTTTATCAATAAATCTCAGCAACAAAGGACATACACCCATGTGTGTTGAGTTCTCCCTAAGATGGCAAACTGAAACACTCCAAGTTGGTGACTTTTGGAGATTTATTTCCCTGGATGATTGAGAATGCATCAAGATGAAACACAAAAGGAAGTGCACAGCTTTTAGCAGCTCCCCCATGCCCTCAATCACACACCCCCACTCCCCTCCCTCCAGAATTCCCAGATAACGACCCAATTTACATATGAATGACTAGCCAATTTAGCTTCCACTTGGCTGAAGCTAAAGCCTAGCTAAAAGCCTACCAGCCATTTGGCTGCTCTCGGGTTTTATAGGTAGAAAGGTAGAAGCCTGGGGGATGCTAGTGTTAAAAAGCAGGTACCAAGCAAGGATGATCTGTCATATATGCATCACAGTGTTTACAATACAGTCTTTGTGTAGTTGTAGTTGTTTGTAGATATGATCTGTTTGTTAATCAGCATTTCGACTGATGGATTCAATGAGACGAGCCAATCCAGAAGGGGTCATGATGCGAAGGTTATCTATTCAGAATCAGAATCAGAATACTTTATTGATCCCTGGGGGAAATTATTTTTTGTTACAGTGCTCCATTTTAAACCAACATTAAGACAAGACAGACAATACGCTAACTAAGAATAGTACAATATATACATATATATACATACATACATACATACATACATACATACATACATACATAAGTCACTTATAAATAAATATTTGGAAAAGAAACATGTGTAGCTGTAGCAGAAAACAGTGTGTTAAGTGGATGCGTTGTACAGGGAGATGGCCACAGGCAGGAATGATTTCCTGTGTCGTTCAGTGGTGCTTTTCGGTAATCTCAGTCTCTCACTGAACGAGCTCCTGTGGCTGACCAACATGTCATGGAGTGGGTGGGAGGTGTTATCCAACATTGTCTTTATCTTGGACAGCATCCGCCTCTCCGACACCACCTTGAGGGAGTCCAGCTCCATCCCCACAACATTGCTGGCCTTACGGATCAGTTTATTAAGTCTGTTGGCATCTGCGACCCTCAGCCTGCTCCCCCAGCATGCAACAGCATAGAGGATCGCACTGGCCACAACAGACTCATAGAAAATCCTCAGCATTTTCTGGCAGATGTTGAAGGACCTCAGTCGCCTCAAAAAATAGAGACGACTCTGGCCCTTCCTGTAAAGTGCTGTGGTGTTTTTAGCCCAGTCCAGTTTATTGTCAATGTGTACTCCAAGGTATTTATAGTCCTCCACAATGTCAACACTGACCCCCTGGATTGAAACAGGGGTCAAGTGTTTCCTGGTCTTCCTGAAGTCCACGATCAGTTCCTTGGTCTTTGCCACGTTGAGCTGCAGATGATTCTGCTCACACCACGTGACAAAGGAGTCGACCACAGCCCGGTACTCTGTCTCATCATCCCTGCTGATGCATCCAACCACCGCAGAGTCATCAGAAAACTTCTGAAGATGGCAGGTCTCTGTGCAGTGGCTGAAGTCTGTGGTGTAGAGGGTGAAGAGGAAGGGGGAGAGGACAGTCCCCTGTGGTGCCCCTGTGTTGCTAATCACCTTGTCAGACACACACTGTGGGAGACGTACATATTGTGGTCTTCCTGTCAGGTAATCAACAATCCAGGACATCAGAGAAGCATCCACCTGCATCGCTGCTAACTTATCACCCAGGAGGGTCGGCCTGATGGTGTTGAAAGCACTGGAAAAGTCAAAAAACATGACCCTCACAGTGCTCGCCGGCTGGTCCAGATGGGTGTAGACACGATTGAGCAGGTAGATGATGGCGTCCTCTGTTCCGAGACGAGGCTGATAAGCGAACTGAAGGGGATCCAGATGTGGTCTTACTATGGGTCGCAGCTGGTCCAGGATGAGCCTTTCCAGGGTCTTCATGATGTGGGAGGTCAGTGCCACGGGCCTGTAATCCTGGGGGCCACTGGGACGAGGCGTCTTTGGTACAGGGACGAGGCATATTCAGACTGCAAGCCGTCGTCAGTACATTTCTTTTTATATTTCTGCCTTGTCAGAAGGAGATTTGTTGTCCATGGTGGGATAGATGGTTCTTCTAGGTTAATTGTCTACCTTAAAGCTGCCACCAACAACAAAGCTACAACAGTTTTTGATGGTTTTTTGTCAGCAATCAGACTATATGTCATACCATCACGAGTCCGGTAAGAGGCATTTAACAAATACAGTATGCCAAAAAATTCTGCATCGGACAGTAGTTATATTCAGATTGTTACTCTCACTGACTCAGATCAAAACTTTTCTACTTTTTTTCGAGGTCACACAAGGGGTGGGCATTTCATGATGCAGACAATGGGGGAGAACAGGAACTCTCACAATCAGAAGTGTTCACAGCCAGCGGTAAGGACAAGTAAATTGATGGCCTGTCTTACATTGTTTCAAACATGCACTTGTAATAAAACAAATGGTTTATGAGCATAATTGACTGGTTGCACAGCACATTAATACTACACTAATAATTGACTCTTTATTGAGACTTTGTTTGCTAAAGTGCAGCAGTGAGTGTGGAGTGAAAAACAAGGACATATGAAAACAGTGGGGCAGATAAAGTTTGGGTGACAGGGTTAGGTTTCTATTAAAACTAAAACTTTGACTACTATAGAGCTGATGATGAATAGCAGGAAGAGAATATCGCGCATTATATCAGTACACCGTCTGTTTTCTTTTTAAAAAGAAGTGAGATAACTAAGTAACATGGACAGGGTAAGTCTTGCATGGGTGTTTAATTTTGTGGTGATAAATGTGTCTTCCAGGGGTCAACAAAAACACACACATTACTAAGGCTGGGCCATATTATACCGTTCACGGTAATACCGGTATAATGTTAGGTAACGATAGGAAAATGAAATATCGCGATAGAATATGAGTAAAACGCGCATGCGCAGTGCCTTTGTTTTCATACGCACATGGCCGATTGTTGAGTGAAACAGATGAACCACAATTGGTTTGTAAAAATGGTGCAACTTCAGTGATGTGGAACTGGTTTGGTGTTTGTCCGTCAGATACACGACAAAGCACATTTTTTTGCAGAACATGCAAGCGGCTGTCGTTATTGTCGTATTTGTCGGACTAAGATGCTCTTAAATCTGGGAGTAATCTGGGTCCTAAACTCCGTATACTTCAGGTCAAACGAACACTGCAGCATCACTGAGAGTTAAAAACTGTCTAAATTCTTTCATCTTTAATAAAACGATCAGCATTGCTGCTTTACCAGGTGTAACTATGAAGTTTAACTTCCAGGCATCCATGAAAACAAAATTTATTACATTTAACGGAGTTAGCAGGAAGCTAGCGGAAGTTAGCTTGCTAGCTTCGCTAGTTACCTAAGCATGATATAGCATGTTCTGACAGAGATTTCTGGAAAAATTCAAACGTACAGCTCTGCTATCACGTCCAACATAAATGAAGACGGGAAACTAAACAGCACGTTTGTAGGGTTACTGAAGTTGGGCTAGCTGGTATATAATGATGTGCTACGTGATCACTAGTGACACAGCTATGTTAGCATAACATAAACAGTGAAGCTGGAGGACGAACACTAACATTTTTCCACTTATAAAAGTTAACGTGAAGGTTCTTCATGGTTAGAGACAAATGCAATCGCATGGCAGGATGCTGTAAACGGACCAAACTTCAGTCAGGAGAACAACTGAGATAATCCATCCACAATACGAGGTTAGTCATTAATATACTGCAACAACATGGGAATAGAGCAGCTGCCAGAGAATTCAACATTAATGAATCAATGGTACAGAAGTGGAGGAAGCAAGAAGAATGAGTTTAATAAAGTTTGATTTATCTGACTGCTTTGTTTCGCTTAATGTGCCTTATAATCCCGTGCACCTTATGGTCCGAAAAATACGTACTGCACACTGCAGTTTAATGTTACAAAGCACCTCTTTTTAACTTCAGTGGATATTATACATGGTTATGCTCAGGATGTGTCAGCACATTTCTACTGGAAATGCCTTTTGGTTAAACTTTCAGCAAGGAATTTGCATTTGCACTGTTACATTTTTATAAAGCTTTAATGTACATAAAAACCAGCTTCTTATTTAAGTGAAAATAAATGGAAGGTTGTCTTTTTGCGCTAGTAATGTTGTGGAGTTGTATTTTGTCTCGCATCAATTATATCGTCAGTTATATCGTTATCGCAAATTTTCAAATATATATCGTGATAAATATTTTTGGCCATATCGCCCTGCTCTACACATTACACCAGAAACAACACAGCTAGACAGAGGACAGGGGGGCTAAAATGTAAGGATTTCACCACCTATCCAGTGAGCTTTGAGTGAGACTTACCTATTCATTACAGGTCCTGTGAAATTAGGATCAAACTGCACTGGTTGCCAAGATAAAGGCAAACATTCATCATTAAACAACAGCTTCCTTATTTATGAAAAGATGATCAAGGACACACAGTTTCTTACACATTTTTGAACTGCTGATTTCTCTGCAACAATGGAGAAGGTGCTGTTATGAATAACAGGCCCTTTTGTATAAAGACATATTTTGACCATTGTCGTCTTTTAACCTGCTTATACTGGAGGTTTCCCATATGGAAAAGAAATAGAAAAACTTATAAAAGACTTGCATCAGATGTGGCCTACTTCATATAGTGAATCATATAAGGCTTATATGATTTACTCATGAAAGTGGCCCCTTTCATTTATTGTTTTAGTAAGTATCCAGAACATACAAGTTTCATTTATATAATTTTTCTGTTTTCACTCTTGTATGCTTTTCATACAAGTTTCACACAAGACGGATACAAACTTTATAAGGTTTATATATATTTTTTCCATATGGGTTATTTAGCCAGTTCCTGAAATATTTCTTACAGTGATATTTGTTTAACTTTAAAAGCAGGGGCCCTATTTTTAAAGTTAATGAATTACTTGTAAGTGAATAAGGAAAACTTTCACAGACTTGTATTCATATTTTATGGGCTGATTGTTCATAGATGTGCTGCAGTATAATTACTATGACAGAAATTCAAGTGGCTACAATAAAACACGGTTGTTTTATTCGAACACCAATTTGCAAAATAATGAAAAAGGAATAAGAAGTTTATTCTCCCCCAAAACAACATGGCAGCAGGATTTTGCAAAGTTTTATGTGAACAAATCACGAGAGTTCTGGGACAGTGTCCCTTGGACAGACATGACCAAAGTGGAGATGTTTGGCCTCAAAGATGCTGCAATACTGAAGGACTGATATGAAACAATGTTAACTGATCAGGCCATGCTCAGCTGACACTGTGGTTAATTCTAAGCATGACATTAATAATGGAATACAATTTAAAGGATAGGATGCACTTGTTTAAAGCTATTTTAGCCTCTTATTTTCTCCCATTTGGATATTTTGTCGTTCTCCTTACAGTCAGATTTCTGAGGTGTCCTGATTTGTCAGCAAAAAAACTGTCAAAACATATTACAACTAAGTTATCTGTAAAACAATAAAACAGTTTCATTAGGCTAATATTGGCACGTGGGATAAAAATACACTGCCTACTGTTAAACAGGAAGATAATTAAGATAACACTGAACTTAACAACCTAACACTCATAAAAATATAATCCACTTTAGAAACAATGGGTTTATGCTAATAATAATTTTATTTAAAAAAATTTAGAAACTGATTTAAATCTCTAACAACAAATGAACACAGTTCTTACAAAGCATTTAACTCTAAACTCATTTATTTCATTGTTCTCTCAGCTGCCATTGGAAACTTTAAAGGCTGAAAGCAGATCTCTGAGAACACCAATGGTTGACATCAGCTCACCGTACTCAGATTTGGGATTTTCCTCTGGCTTAATTTTGTTAGCCATGTTGCGCACCTGTTCCTCCTTTACGCATAAAACACAAGAAGCTAAAACTCATAACCAATAGCTGAAGAAATCATTTTTTTCCCCAGGACCTTTCCAGATGGTGAAAATTGAGTGAAACCCTGATCTCACGTAGTCATTTCCTGTAACCAGGGAATGACGCGGCATGCGTGCCTCCATGGTTGACCAAAGATTGTTTATTAAGAGGACTCGCTCTGCATAGCTTATAGTAACCCGGTCTTTAAGTCTGACGACATTAGCCGATTCCGGGTCCAAACACTGCGGTATCACTTAGCATTACAAACTGTCTAAATTATTTCATCTTTAATAAAATGGTCAGTGTGGCTGCTCTACCAGGTGTACCAATTAAGTTCAAAATCCAGGCATCCGTGAAAACAGAACTCATGAAATTTAACATAATGGGAAGTTAGCCTGCACTGAAAAAAAAAGTTCTTTCAATTTACTTGATTTTATTGTGTACATCGGTCCCACATAATATGAATAAGTATGACTGACTTAATTTTCCACTTTCCCTCAAGTAATTAATGCTTGTCACATCAAAGTATTTTATTTACATCAGATTACTTTAAAAAATCATGTTTGATGTACTAAAATTAATCTATTATCATAATATCAATATATTGCATAATGTCAATATATTTTAATATTTAACACCAACTTATTTTTATTTGCCAGTGGTACGCAATGATATTATGTAATGTAAACACATTGCAATTATGTTCTTGCAAGACAAATTATGGCTTTAAATCCTACTTAATTTTTTCAATTGAAATATTAACTGATCATTATTGACAAAAAAGGCAAAGACTGTGAGTGCTACTGAACAATACACCTTTATTAAACTGTAACAGCAGTGAAAGCAGCAATTCTGCCATGAACAAGTCCAAAATCGCATCCATAAACTTGTTAACACATTTTTAAAGATAGCCTGCAGAAATAGCTAGAAGACAAAGTTAGTTTGAGAATATATTTGCAAATGTTTCACAAAAAAGTGACCTTAGCAGCAAATAAAAGAAAGTGCTTATAGATGATCCTGTCATCTCTTACATATAACATTTGTATTAATTACACAATTGAAAATGTAAACTAAATTAAGACTACCTGAAAAAAAGCAACATGCTTTTATGAATAAATAGATTTACACAAATATAACTTGTGTATTATTTGACAACAGTTTCAGCTTCTGTACAAGTATTTACCTGTATAAGATTTCAACTAAGTTGAGCCTTAAATGACATTGTTACACAACTAATACCAAACACCTACATGAATTTTAATATTCATTTTAAACATGTAAGCAGGACATTAAGGTTGATTTAGAACATATTGTTAAAAATCGTCAGTAAAAATTTCTTACAACATGATACCAAAAGGAAAAATCATCCTGCATTGCAGTCACATGAGGGGAAAGCAATAAAAACATAAGCAGTATAACGTTACTGAACACAAAATGAAAAACTGCAAAGAATTGCAGAAGTGCAGTCTTTGACTTCTCAATGAAACAGATGGTTTTTTTAAAGCAAGAACTTTAGAGAGTTTAGCTCCATCCAGTTCCATGAAAACCTTCTGGAAAACATCAAAGTTGTAGCGAAGGTCAGCAGGGTAGGCAAGGTTTAATGCATACATGAGTCCAAATAGCATTATCACAGCAAATGCTACATTATCCAAATTCTTCGCCACCCTGATGCCTGCAAGGACAACTCTTGTTTATCTGCTGAAGCTCAAACAGTGGTGTCTTCAACAGTCTCACTGATGGCACGTTCTTCCATGCCCTGTAAAAAAGAAGCCATGTTAGTCATTTCATGCCAAGTAAGTAATATGACACACTGTGGAAAATCCAAAAAAAAGAAAAGAAAAAAAAGACAAGTACATACCACATACTCCTGGATAAGCATGCCAGCGCCTTCACCCATGTAGATACACACTCCCTTAACACACTCAGCATCAACATCTTCACACTGAAATGAAATGTATGTATATAGCATCTTCATTCAGCCCTTGTCCTTCATTTAAGTTTTACTAGTGTACTTTACATGAATGTTTTTAAAGTAAAGGCACACAAATTAATAATAGGTTTACTGGCAATTAATAATAAGTTGACAAAGTGAAGGTTAAAAAAACAAGCAGATGTAAAAATACAAAATGAGAGAATTTATCATGGGAAAACATTTGAAATCTTCCACAATTGTAAAGTTTCATCCAAAGAGGATCATGTTAAGTGAATGTTGAGGCTTTATCACTTACATTATCCATTTATGCCACAATTCTTTTCAGTATTAGTCCAAGCTCTCCTCTTCTGTTGACCAACTTCACCAGGTTGTCCAAGTGGAGAGCCAGCTGAGCCAGGAACTTTGTCTGAGGGGGGATGGTGGCAATTCTCTTAAACTCAGCGTTGATCTGAAAACATGAGCACAGAGGAATGAGCTTCAAAGGTTTAATACCTGGAAGAAGGCCGCAATCACTCATGCTGAAGAAATGGGCTGTCAAATAACAACTGTGCCTTAACCATTTTAGGTTAATACCACAAGAACACCGTATATGAGGCAAACCTTACCTCATGGAAATCAATTAGAGCAGGCCATCTTGCCATGAAAGCCTCCATCATTGGTGCATCACGAACAACTTCATGTCTTCTGTATGAAAAAATCTTTTCCATCTTGAGTTTCACCAACTCTGTTACTCTTTTTTATGTCCATGTGGTGGGCTTTGGCATGTCAATAGCTTTAAGAGTCCCTTTGTCTGCTACTTCTGAAACTGAGGTAAGGTTAAAAAACTCATTCCCAAACAAGGAATCCATAAACTGAAGTCTGAAACTGCCCTGAAGACTTGACTTCAACAATGAGATCCTCAGTTGATTCAGGCGCTCCATTAGAGAGTGAGCCAATTCTGTGAAAACATACCCAACTAAAACATACCCAACTAAAACAAATGTATTTAAATTACTTACCTTCCCGGTATGCCTGACTCAGTGCCAAAGGTTGCATGTGGCTGAACAGTCTTCCAGAATCTGGCGGTCAATTGCGCTCTCCTTAAATTATGTTGTTGTCTTATTGGATAAGACTAGGTCTTATTATCCAATCATATTTAGTTGTTGTCTTTGAATATATTGCATCATTTCCGGTTGTGGTCAAACACAATTACAATGGTTTTAGTATTCTAATTTAGTCACTTTAAATCAATGCAAGAAAAATGAGTAGTCTCAGTATTGTTTATAATCAAGTAAATAGTACTTTATTTAATCATGTAAATAAGAGAAACATGAAAGGCTTGTGTAGCATTAACTAAATTCATTTGTGCAAATTCAAAAGCCTCCCAATTCCCATTTTTTCAGTGTGGCGTTAGCTTGCTAGTTTCCAGCTAAACATAATATACCATGTTCTGACTGATGGATTTCTGAAAAATTTAAATGTACAGCTCTGCTATCACTTCCAGCATAAATTAAGACAGAAAACTTGTCACTGTGCCCCCCCCCCCCCCCCCCCCCCTTCTTTAATATTGACAGTTATAGCACAAACAGCAATACTATAAGGTACTATTAAAGGTACTCAGGGCCATGCAGAGATGTTTAAAGGGGCGGGTGCTCAAAGTTAAAAAGGGGCGTTTAAAACCAGGCTGAATAACAAAAACCCACATTTATCAAGAATCTAATATGGAATTGCATCATACTATATCACTGTCATCAGGTGGGAACAATGCAAAGCAAACGTAGCCTGTGTTTTACCTGATGAGCTACAATGTTGCTGTTGAGCGGTTGCTCCTGCTGCTAACAGTGCTGGAGGGCAGAGCTGTGCTGATCTGAGACTGTAGACATTAAGAAGTCCATAGGAGAGATGGTAGCTGATTAAACAAGTGCTATGAGATGATAACAATACAATGCAAAGATTGGAACCATAACACACCAGAAATAAACAACGCTCTGCCTGTGACTCACTCTTTGCCTCTCTTCCTCCTTTCATCTCCTCACTGATCTATCACTGTCCACTTGCTGTCCATCTGAGAACAAGGCACAATTTGCTATTGCATTAAACTATTATTTAATTATCCATACTTAAAAACTCTTGTACCTAATCCATAATAAAGTAACAATAGAAAATGTTATAGAACCAAATCATTGCAATTGTGTTTATTATTGTTTTAATACTTGAATACCTCTGCAATGCAACAACCTGTACATGTGTTAATGTTACCTGTCTTTTTAATCCAGCTGCTGAGGGATCCACAGTCTCTCACAGCTCCTTCTGTCAGTTTCCTCCTCATGTCCTTACTGGGCATGTGTGGTCAATGTTATATCATGTGTAATATATTAAACAAATCGATACATGTAAAACATGTACAAACACACGCACAATGACATTTTATACCTTCTTTAGAATACTAATACTAATTCTAATACACTATGGACACAAGTTTTCATCATGGTGCTGATACAGAATCCTTGCCTTGTTATTTACTCCTAGTGCTATAATAATAAAGTAATGAGAATTTAAAAAATAAAGTAATAAATATAAATAATGCATTTATGATGATATAATTTGTTTCACTATCAACTCTGTGCAAGGTAGAAAGCTTATTAAATGTTTAAACTGTAGAAATACAATAATTTTACTGCTGTAAAATCAGCATTTTGTCATTTTCCAAATATAAATCTAATATAATCTGTTTCTTCATGCATTTTTTTAAACACTGTAATTTTTTAAAATATCATGTTATAATGATCCATAATTATGTGGATTGGCATATCAGATAGTTTTTCGTGAAATATAAGTGCTCCAGAAAGGCAGGGAAAAGCCCTGTAACCTACTTTAAAACTAAATATGTTCTCTTGAACCGTGGACAAAGCTACAAACCCTTGACACCCTAACCCAGTTAGCTAGCAGCTAATGACCACCACTACTTGTGCAGTTAATAAAAGGACAGGTAATGTTTTGTTGTGCTGTTGCACACACAGCCAGCTCATTTGTTTCAATTAATCAGTTTCTACAAGACAACTTACCAGCGTGTACTTAATAACCTAATACTCCTGTGTGCCATAGACTATGGTGTATGCTGTACACCCTACTTACTGGTTTTTGTTGCATCAGTCTGTGTTGTGATTTCCATCAGGCTGAGTTAGTTTTTGTTTTATTTTAAAACAAAAACAATAAACTTCCACTTTCAATCAAAACAAATAGCGCATGTATTAACTTACGTTGTTTGTGAATAGGACTGAAAGGTGACGTGAAATAACGTGCTAAAATGACGGTCATCAGAAAAGTTTGCAAAAAGACCCCAACACTTACCCGTACTTTCTGTTTAGTGCGCCAGCGTCAGGTAAATAACACCCCAATGTAATCACCTGAGGTGCAGGAAAATCTAAACACCTGTGCCACCAGAACAAATAAACAAAACATAAACATTCAATTTGGCTCTTACAATACTGGCCCCTAATTATTCTTCTTCAAATCATAATTACAAAATAATCAAGTCTTACAACTTTTGCTGGTTTATAAAGAATTCCAATTACCCTGTAGTGCAAAATTGACCAGTACCACTACTTATAACACCACGGTTCACCATCTGTGAAGTTAATAACCCATAAGTAAAAAAAGTAAGCCACTTGGAGATGATTAAGTAATTCAAGTTTGTTAAAGTTCTCTGCTTCCTGCAAAAGACAGACTTTATTTATAGCTCTATTTAAGAACAAATCCTTTTTTGTCCTGAATTGTCTCTTCAATTTTTCCAGTTATCCAGGAATTCCATTGTGCTGAACCATCAACAATGAACACAATGTGTCCTGGCATGAAGTTTCGTCTTGGATTGCACCATTTCTGTCTTTGTTGCAGTTGTGGAAGATATTCCTTAATCCACTTTTCCAGAATAAATCCAACATATATTGGACTTATTTCCATGTGCGGTGAGCATATATGTCATCTTTCTGAAAACATCCTGGTGGTAGTAATGGTGCAGTCTTAAGAAGCAACAGGTGGTTCTGGGTAAGTGCTTCAAGGTCATTTGGATTTGTAGAAGCCTTTGTGGGACGAGCATTCAAAAAGCTTCAGCTTCACATAAAGCAGTCCTGAGACCCTCTTCATCAAGACTTTGTACATTTAAGGTGGAATTGAGAATTTTTCTCACAGATCCTGTCTTTCCCATACACCTCCATGAAGGGAGCGAGCTGGGGGATGGAAAGTCCATTTAATGCCCTTTTGGAGAAGTGTACATCATATAACAGTAAGGCCAACATTTCTTGACTGCTCTGTCAAGCCACAGTTCAAACATACAGTTCCATCAGTTATTCAGGCTTTAGACAGTTCTACGTATTCCGTATCATTGTCTAAGTGACGTTAATATATATTTTGTAAAGCATTATAAAACCATAAAAAGATCATTGTATGTCTGTATGTGTTGGGAACAACAGATTTACACACATACCACATAACAACGTGGTGCTATCCCCAAAATATATAATAAACATGAGAAGTGGAAGTGAGAATAAATGCTGTTTAACTGCAAATAAATGCTGTTTAACTGCAAAGCAATACAATTACTGTATGGACAACACATGATTGTGTTATATGTACACAAACATTTCCTCAGTCAACCAAGTGAAATCAGAAGTCTTCACTTTCTAGTCTGGTGTGATTGTTTGTAAATGACTTGGCTGTAACGGTTCCCTGCCTCGTTGATCTTGGCTTGATTCAAAGATGGGGTTTTTTAAGCTCAAGACTTTATTCTTTATATACAGAGTTTAAGTGAATAAAGGTCTTATGGGTTGTCTGCTAAATCGCAGTAATACAGGGTATGTTTGGTTATACACTGTGTTTGCAATAGGTAAATACAAATAGCGCAAATAGCGAATAAGGAAGTGTTGCATTAAATTGATACAGTATAATCATCTGGTGTGTGGTGCCTCCTGCTGAGAGACAAAGAAACAGCATTAGGGCATTAGACTTTTGATATGTATTTGTCTTATACATATTTTGATGCATGTTGGTATTCTTATCAGTATATGGTGGCCTGTAAACATGTGAGAAGTGCAATCTACAGAAAGATTTAACATCACAATCTGAATGATGTCTTAAAACCAAGTGTTAAATACAGACAGATTACTGTGATGTACATACCTGCCTACAGATTCACTTCAGGTCTGTAAACTGGAATGATTTAAAACACTGTTTAAGATTTTACTTATATAGACGTTCAGGACATACAAGCACAGACGGATATCCTGCTGTAAGTGTCTCAAACAGAAGTCTTGGCCTTTTGAAAACTGGAAATGTTCAGTGTGATACTGGAGGAAGGAAGTAGAAGAGCAGTAAATCCAGTATATCCAAAGATTTACGTACCCGTACGAGGTTCAGTAGAGCACTTCTGGACCTCTGTCAAAAAGAGAAAAAAAAAGTTACAAGACAGTATTTGGTAAAAAAAAAAAAATTACTGTAGATATCTATACTTTTATTTTATCACCTGTATGAGACAGCTTATGATGCCTATTAAGAAAAATTATTGAAAAAGTAACCTGATTAAACTTGATTAAAGTTTACAGTAGCCTCATTTAATCCAATAAAATAACAAAAGGAGTGCATTTTCCCATCCTGAAAAAAAGGTGTTACAGGTTTTTCATCTTCACTTTAGCATTTGCCTGTAAGAATTTTCCTTCATGAGTAGCAACATTAACAGCTGAATAATGTGTTGATTAGTGGCATTTCTCAATGTTACAGTGGATACATCTAGCGAGCACCTTGTGGTAAGTTAAATTGTAAAGGAGTTTTTAAACAGTGGGTCTTGATTCTCAGAAAAACTAAAATATTAAATATGTTCAAACATCAACAATTCTGGATAGTTACATTTATTTTCTATATGTGATTCTTCTTAAAAAGACAGTTCATTTAAACAGGTGTAATCCATCAGATAAGAGAAACGAGGAACGTGTACTCACGTTGAGCTCTCCATCTGTAGAACAACAGCACACACAGCAATCCTACCATCAGTGAACCAGTTACCACCAGACGGACAACTATTTTGCAGATCTCTATTGGCTCTGGACCTTGTCCAACAACAGAAAAAAATAGTGAGCTAATCTCTAAAATTAGGAAACACAAGAATACATGATAATTGTTGGTCTTTTAGTTCTCCCTGTTATAATATACTAAACTACATTCAATGTCTCTTTACCTGTCAGAGGGGAATGTACAAATTGAGCATTTCCTTTATTTTGAAACAATAATCATGTAGAAGTAGAGAGTAAAAAAGAAACAACGTGGCAGGCATTACTTGCAGTATTGTGACGGATAATAGGATTGTGAGGAGAGTGCCTGGGATAGTTAATGAACAGCTGGGGGAATTTTCTATAAAACAACAAGCATTAGCCAGTCTGGTCTGGCCTTTAACACCAGACTGTTTTAAGTGTTCAATACGATGTTGGTCAGAAACATCTGTTTTATTTTTTTAGATGTAAAAAAGAAAATTGAAATAGAATTTATATTTTTTTTAAACGTGTAAACCCTTTACTGTTTTTCCCCCCAGTTGTATATTGGTTTCTCTTCTTCTTACTTTTGCACCTTTGTGGTCCAGCTACCCAATTTCGCTGTGCAAGAAACTGCACAATGACAATAAAAAGCTCTAAGTCTATTAGAGTTTATTGTTCAATACAATCTGATGTGACACAAATACAAACTTATTCTACAGATGAATTCTCATATTTGATTGTATATCCCAGCAAATATCCCCTATCAGAGCCCTGGGCCATGCACTGGAGGCACTGTGGGGAGCCCCACAAGAACTCCTCACTGTAGCTACTCTTCATGAGCTCCCCATAGGTTTTTGTCATTAACTGTGGGTGTCCACAGAATTCCCTCTTGGGAGCCCCAAAGGGCAAAACTGCTTTGGACCCTGTATGTGCACACTCACTTGAGATCCACATAGAATGTGTGGGTTTGCCCTGCTCACACAGCTGAACACACCTACCAGCTGTGGGTATGGGCATCTTTGCTGGGAATATGATATAAAGTATCACGTGTGGTGCATAATTTTGTGTAATAAAGTATACCTGAAGGAGGTGTTAGTCTTGGTGGTGCTGGCATTTCAACTATGATCTCATCCTCTTTTCCTCCACTGGCATTTAACACAACACAGGTATACCTCTGGAAAGTGGATCCTCTAAACAAATGGAGTCTGCCTGTGAGTTGAAACAAACCATCGTCTGACTGTGTCACCTCCATTTCAGAGCTTCCTGTCCAGTCATGTTTCTCTTCATCAAACCAGTGAATTGTTCCCTGTGGGTAGCCTCCACGAGACTCACAGATCAGGGTACTGTCTGTATTTGGGACAATTTTCTCAGGGATGGAGTATACAGTCAAGATACTGTATCTGGCTGCAGAGACAAAATGGGAAGCACAATCACTGAACTGAACATTGCACCTTGACATTAATAAAATAACATCTTTAAAAGATGTGACTATTATAATAGCTGATATGTAAAAGCTGTCAGCAGTAATTTTCTCAGGTGTAGTGTGCTGTATTTGGCTAAAGAAATAAAAACGTAATTACAAAGATGAAGACTGCACTTTGTTTTTAATTAAATAAAATAATAATAATAATAATAATATGTAATAGCCATAGTCCTTTATATGTGATAAAAAATGTAATTCAATTTCTTATTTAAAATCATTGCCCCGCGGCAACAACATTTTGCGTTTCTACCTTTAAAAGCCGGAGAGCAGTCAAATGGTGGAAGTGGAAGCTAAATTGGCTAGTCATTCATATGTATATTAGGTTGTTACCTAGGAATTCTGGAGGGAGGGGAGTGGGGGTGTGAAGCATTCTCAATCATCCAGGGAAATAAATCTCAAAAAGTCACCAACTTGGAGTGTTTCAGTTTGCCATCTTAGGGAGAAATCAACACACATGGGTGTAGGTCCTTTGTTGCTGAGATTTATTGATAAAAACAGTACAAAAAAACCAACCATTTGTACACATATTTACAAATAATAATAAAAAGCGAGTGAGTACATTACAACATTTTCAGCAATCACTCACAATCCTGGCACTGCCATGGTATCTGTAGTCTGCATTTACCACATGTGTATCTGTAGCAGTGAACACATCGCACAGTGGCATGATTGTTCTTGCATTTGTGTTTGACCTGACACGTGGCTCTTTTTCCAGGGCTAGGTGTGGAGGGTTGTGTCCGAAGCAACTGTTCTTTTCTTGCCTTCTTCGCAGCTACATGAGAGTGAGCCAACTCTGTTGCAAGCGCCACCAGGAAGTCCACCCGTCTTTCCTTCGTCCCGGTGCATGCTTGATACAGCACATGTGCATTCAGTGCTGCCATGTCAATCATGTTATAAAACACGGCAACTGGCCAGCGCCGTGTTCCTTTGCGGACAGTGTACTCCCGAACCATCTGGTCCATCACATCCACGCCACACTTTGTTTTGTTGTAAAGGGTGACAGTGTTTGGCTTCCTTTTGGTAGTGTTATCAGTCTGAACCACGCTGTGCATGCTGCTCTCCATCTGCAGCGTACGCTTCTATTGGGGTGAAAGGGAGACAGGTCCCCACATGTTCTTCACGCCACACTGTGCCATCTTTCGCTGTCTCAGTCCCCAAACAAGCTCTCTTTTTCGGTGGAGAAGCAGTCTCCTCATCTGCAGTGTGAACAAATTCAAATTGTGAGCAATGGGAAGGTCAAACAAAATCACAAATGCATGCATAGATACTAATTATAATTCCAGTATCTCCTCCTCTGTATCAGAATAATGTCTGAAATATCTTACTTACTAACTACATCCACTTACTTGTTTGAAATGAAAAAGGAAATAACATGAAATGAAACTAACCGGAAGACTGATCAGACAGCTCTGAGTCCGAATCCGGCTGAACTTCTAGGTCTTCTCCATCCGAGTCACAAGGGTCGACTTCCGTCAGGATCATTTCCAAGGCCTGCTGAGTGGTGAGTCTTCTCTGCATTTTCTTTCCTTGGAGAGGAGGTCCGTACACCACAGAATTCTTCAGGGCAATGAAGGATTAGGCTAAGTGCAGTGAGATTGTATCATATATATACCCTTGATCACAATTGATCAGTGGTCTTTGATCAGTGGTCCATTGTGGCATCAATCAGACCACTGGTATAATAAAAGCATATGTGTACACATGTGTACAAATGGTTGGTTTTTTGTACTGTTTTTATCAATAAATCTCAGCAACAAAGGACCTACACCCATGTGTGTTGATTTCTCCCTAAGATGGCAAACTGAAACACTCCAAGTTGGTGACTTTTGGAGATTTATTTCCCTGGATGATTGAGAATGCTTCACACCCCCACTCCCCTCCCTCCAGAATTCCTAGGTAACAACCTAATATACATATGAATGACTAGCCAATTTAGCTTCCACTTCCACCATTTGACTGCTCTCCGGCTTTTAAAGGTAGAACGGTAGAAGCCTGGGAATCCTAGTTAATAAGTCTGTGCTAATGTTGTAATATATGTCAGTGTTACCTTGGACTTCAAGGTTAGTGACCATCCTGTCATCACCACTGTCTGTGATCACCATGCACTTGTAATCTCCATCATCTGCCACTGCAGTGTTGGTGATGAGCAGAGATACATTCATGTTCTTCTCGTCCCATGATGGTTCAGCAAACCTGTAGCCTCGCTTTGGCCGGTCCAATTTCCCTCTTTGAAAACCCAACACGAGATCACCTTCGTCTTCTGGAGAGGTCAGTTTTTTCCAAGCAACCATACGAATATTTGGATCAGTTACAAATTGTCCTGTTTTGACGACACACTCCAGCAGTGACTGTTGGCCATAGTGTCCTACATTTTTAGTTTTGCATTCCACTTTTATAAAATCTGTAGAAACAGAAAGTAAAATTAGATGTGACGTTACATGAGTAGAGAGCACACTAAGTTCTCAGATTATGAATAAACTTACCATCACTCTTAACTGCACTGATGCAGAGGACAATGAAAATGAATAAAGGAGTGCCACCGGAGGCCATGATTATTTACCTGAAATGACAGTTAAAATTAACAGGCTCAGTTTGCAACTGTTATACATCAAAGGGATCTGCTTTTTTTTTTTTTTTTTTTTTACAAATTAAACAACAGGGTGCAAAATGCATTTAAGTGATTCAAAGTAAAAGCTACTTTTCCTACTCTCTTATCCAAGAGAAGTGAGAGTGTGTAGCTCCACATATTGGATTTGGCAGAATTTTGTATCTAATGGTGCATCATGTCCTTCTTGATGTAATCCCCAAGTTATTTATGTGTCCTCTTGCACTCAAACCAGGGAAAATTGTGTGTAAGCATACATTTAAACAATATTGATGCTTCTGGTGAAACAGAAAAACTGTTAAATGACTCTCTAACTATGCTAGCACTCCTCTTTATGCTTGTGTCACTTCCACACTTGCTCTTTCACTAACCTCACCTCCCATCTTGCCCATCTTTTAAGCAGAATGAGCAGATGTGGATAATTTCTTTGATTAAACCTGGTCAGGTCAAACCTGTCATCATAATATGTATGGACTCAGAAACAGAAACCTAAGAGTAAGTGAAAGTTCTCATAATGTTCCCCTGCCACTGAGAGTATACCTCTATTTCTCTGGTAAACTTTTTCAAGCGGCTAGCCAAGGCTGTGAGTCTTTGCTTTGCAGTTTCCAAGGCCTCAGGTATGGACAGCTTGCTGTACTTCTTTCTGCAGCTCCCATAGCTGGCTAACCTCCCTCTGTTCTACCTTGAGTTTGACCTCTGGTCTCCTTCTCCATGGAGGGTACTGCTCCTTGTGGCTGTTCAACTTGTAACCAAGCATCTCACTGTTCACTGCTGCCATAGTGTAGATCAGCTGGGTAGTCTTGGTATTGGTCGTGGTCCATAGTGCTGCATACACATCATCTAAGGCATAGGTGTCAAACTCTGGCCCGCGGGCCAAATTTGGCCCGCAGCCTAATTACATTTGGCCCGCGAAGCCATACCAAATTACTATTAGAGCTGGCCTACTGGTATTATACAGCTAATATATATATTGTTTAGTATTAAGCTTTGCTTGTTCCATATTCAGTTTTTCAGCAAAACGTGTTTGAGTCCTTAAGAAAAGATTCATTCTTATATCTGGAGGAATAAATATATTTCAATAAATATTAACATTAGCCCGCGACTTTGTTCCAGTTTTGAATTTTGGCCCACTGTGTATTTGAGTTTGACACCCCTGATCTAAGGGTACTTCACAAAGCCTTGGTAACCAGCTACGAAGTATCCAGGTTTCAAGACCTGGATACTTCGTCCTGGCTCCCCCTTGCCATAGCATTTGTTGTACCTTGTCGATCTCTAGCCGTTCCTTCTTCTGAATTTTGGAATGCTGAGCTACTAGTTGTTTCAACGTCAGTAGTGTGGTATCGTGTCTACAGCAGTGACAACTACTGACTTTTTTTTAAACCACAGAACACACACACACATATATATATATATATATATATACACACACACACACACACCCACACACACACACACACACACACACACACACACACACACACACACACACACAGGAAAGACAGCGAGCACGGTTTCCTGAATGATTTAATATGAAGTGATGATGTGTTTATTAGAAAGAGCCCTTAATTTATATGTGTAGATAGTTTGTGTCTGTTTAATTTGTTTTTTGGGTTGTTGTTTTTTTCAGTTTTGCAAAATTCCAAACACCACAGAGTAGTGGTCATCCCCACACTAACAGGGTAAGTGGTGTGTATATGTTTTGTTTTGTTTTTAACAAAATCTATTAAATCATTAAATCTGTGAGCTTTAACATAGCACATTCAATCTCAGAGATTAAAAAAGGTAAACATGGAATCATGTAATAAACTACATGATTCCAGCTAAGTTGGAATCTAAAGACAAGGAACTGATGTTGTGCTGAAGTAAAGTAAGTAAAACCTTATGAGTTATTTTTTTTCATGTGATTATCTCATAGAGTTGAGAACATGATGACACCTATGTTTAAATTCTGTAGAAAACCATTTTCATAATTTTAAAGAAAATAGGTTTAGTGATAAGGATAAAATGCAACAGTGCCCATGCAGTTATATCCATTAGAGGGCACTATAAGTATGAACATGTCCTAAAACATGTACAAGAACATGTGCTTCACTTACTCTTACTCTTCACTTACTCTCTTAGGAATATATAGGAGTAAGGGAAGACACAGAAAACAAGACCGTTGGCTATTTTAAGAAGGTGGTAGTGCAAGCTGGTATGAAAAAAGTTTCAGATTTACAGTGTTGTGCAAAGTTCTGAGGCAACTCATGAGTGACGTTTACACCCGACGGCATGTCCGTGTGGGTGCCGTCGGGTGCTGAAAGCAGACATCTCACATTATGAAGCAACAACTTTAGTCAGTTTCCAAAATTCACTGAACCAGAAAAAGAAGACCAGAAAAATCAATTCAAGATTTCATCAATCGTTATCGCATTATTCAAACTAAAATCAATGCAATTTTTAAAACCCACCCTTACTGACTAAATATCAGGTTTTTGGAAGTACTCTGTGAGACACATACCAAACATTAAAATTATATTAATTTAAACCACAGGGTCATTATGTAAACAAGGAAATCAAACACAAAATAAACTCTTAAATATATAAATATGAAAAGTACATGTAAGAAAAGTAAATGGACATACTACCTGAATGTCTGCAGCAGTGACAACATATACTGACTTGTTTTTTTAAACCACAGAGTATATAAATACACACAGAGACAGGAAAGACAGCGAGCACAGTTTCCTGAATGATTTAAAATGAAGTGATGATGTGTTTCATCATGCAAGACAAAAGAGTTATATTACTTTTGGCTGTAACCAAATGACACAAAGTTTAGCTGTAAGCACTGTGGAAGTCAGCATAAGCCGAGAAATCCTAAAAAGAACGGAAGGAATTTTATTAGAAAGAGCCAGAAAGGGACTTATTTACCTGGACGATTGAGCACGCATCAAGAAGTGCCCATGTAGTTATATCCATTAGAGGGCACTCTAAGTATGAACATGTCCTTAAGCAAGTACAAGAACATGTACTTCACTTACTCTTAGATAAGTGAAGGAAGAGAAAACAAGACTGTTGGCTATTTTAAAAAAGTGGTAGTGCAAGCTGGTATGAAAGGAGTTTATGTCTAATCATTGTCAGAGACAAGACAGATACAATGAAATGTGTAGATGAGGAAAAAAGATGATTAAATGATTTAAATTTTTTTAAAAAAAGGAAATGACTAAAATGTGTCAAACAATATAAAAGCAAAAACACAAGAATCAGATCACCATCAATTATTTTAATTCATGTCATTCATTCACATTATGAATTACGTAGAGTGCAACATGGATAATAATAAGGCCAAAGAAGTGAGGCTATTTTAGTTAATCTTTTAATTTACATAGCTTTAAGATCAGAGTTACAGTACTGTGCTGAGTTCTGCATCAGTCTTTTTTTTATATTTTGCTAAGATACATATATATGTATATAGAAATACAGTAAACAAAGCAAAAAAAAATGTTTAAACATTTCTATCGATCTTGAAAGTTATTTTTGGTATGACCACTTTTACTCTTCAAGACAGCCTGAAATCTCAGTAAGAAGTAGAATTGTTAAGTGATATCAATAATGGAATCGGAATTGCTAAATTCTTATTTATTCCCATCCCTTGATATAACAGTTCAGTATATGGATCTGGAATCTGGTGCTTCCTGCAGAGGGGGGGGCATTACAGTGAGATATTAAAAATGTATATGCCTACTATTACAAGTGTCTTACAGAGTAATAATGGAAACATTAATAAAACAAAATGTTATTTTTACACACCTGTTTCATCTTCTGATTCAGTTGTAGGAATCACACACTGATCAGTAGGGATGGGTATCGTTTAGGTTTTATCCGATACCAGTACCAAACCGGTACTTTTGAAACAGTGCCGGTGCTTAAACGGTGCTCGAACCGGTGCTTAAAGAATGGAGAGCACACACTTTGTCCAAAAACCTCTCATGTTTAGCTGTTCTTTTTGTAAAAAGATAACAATGTTAGCCTTTTCTGCAGCTATAGGGCATATATGGTATCACTCTTGGCTGGAAGCAGTGCTTAAACAATGGAGAAAAACCACAAACTTTAATCAAAAACCTCTCATGTTTAGCTGTTTCCCTCTTTTTCTTTGGTCATTTTAGCCTTTTTGGCCAGGGTGAAGGGAGCATCTGCCATCAAACAAGAAGACAGCCGCATGTAACTACAACGGTGTTTGCTAGTTCACCTTACATGCATTAATTTAATAACGTGGTTAGCCTACTCAATGTAAATTACACACAGACAACATTAAGCTAGTCACACAGAGAAGAACGGCTGCTAACTCCGGGTCCGATAACAGACACGACACACGAAGTAGATGTGCTCGGTGTGAGGTCTCGCAGCAAGCTATCAAATACGGCGCATTTCTCGGCTTTTAAAAAAACGCTGTGCGTCGCCAGGTGTTTCATCAGATTCGAGGTGTTACCTCCTTTGCACAGTATCACCTTAAAGCACTTGTTGCAGGCTGCTGAGTTTGCATCTTTTGCTGTGGAGTACAGCCAGACTTTTGACCGCTTCGCCTTGGGCATTTTTAATCTGTAGCTCTGCTCTAAAAGAACGTACGTACCTGGGCCTGCCTACTACCCTTGGAAAGGTAAAATGATTGGCTAGAATTCAAAGTGTGTGACATCTCAGGGAAAAAAAGCACCGAAATGTGCACTGCTTTTCGGTCTGGTTACTACCGTTTATGTCAGAACCATAATGGCACCGGATACCGGTACCCATCCCTACTGATCAGCTTTAAAGATTTATAACACTATGTAAGTGTTTACCATAGGGAGATGTAAAAACCATGAAAAAACAAGTTCATGACATGCAAAGTGACTGGATACCCACTGTAAGTGTCTGAAATGGAGCCAGATGACCTTTAAGTGTTCATGATATGTGACCAAAACAAAATGTTTTCCCAAGATCAAGAAAGTGGATGTCCAGTGTGAAACTTTACTTTCTGAAAGGACAAATCAGAAGAAACAGTAAAGTTTGTTGCACAAATGGCTTGTTAGTCCATAGTGTCAATCGTTGGTAATGAGCAGCATGTAAAGCTGGTGAATTTAGGGGCTAAATTCCAAACACTTATTTCAAGAAGCTCAAAAAGATTTGAGATCATAAATCTTTCACTTGTGAGTTTAGCTATATATCTCAAAGTGTTACTGAACTAGTCAAACATTTCATGATGTAAAACTGTTCTGAAAATCAAATCAAGCAAAAGACTTTAAATAATTTAAATTACTTGTAGACGGATAAACCCAAACACTGGTGTTGAGATCTGTTTGTTTTTTGTTGTTATTCTATAGCTTTAGTTTTGTTTATTATTGTTGGCTTAATTTTGTTCATGCGTTTATCGTTCTGCGTTGAATAAGAGTCATTTTCTGTCTTGAGCTCATTGCAGAGGTGGCTCTCGGGTGTTGTTGTGTATAACTGTATAATTGAAACCATGCTGGTCATGGCACCAACATGAGGAGCCATGGGTGAACACGGCTGGTGGGGAAAGTCACCAGGCTGAAGAAAAAAGGAGAATTTCTGCAGGTTTGCTGCAGGTTTAGCCTTTGTGGAAGCAAAAACTCATGTGTGGCAGGAGTTCAGGGAGGGAGGGTAAAGGGCTTTAAGCCTTAAAGGAGTTCTCGGAATTTGTCTGGTGACTTCAAAAGGGAAAATCAGCGCTTGGCTCAGGCCTTGTTTGGTCAGGGAGGAGAAGTGCTGAGTGGGGATATTGCCCATTGTATATGGGAACACCTTGCTTAGCCTTATGCCAAAACAACCAGATTTCAGATAAGTGATGGATGGATGGATGAATTGTTAAAACATCAGTAGTTCTACATGTGGTTTTGTCTGTCAGTAGATGCAGTTCATTTAATGACATACAACGCATCAATTCATTTTAACCAAAACAAAGAACAAGTGATCTGTACTCACATTGAAATCACCTTCTATAGGAGGGTATAATGGACATACAACTGTTCTGAAATCAAGATTGACTTTGCTGTTGCTAACTTTGTATGTCATTGTTGAAATCAATAAAACAAAGTTGGAAAAAGAAAAAAAAACAGAAATCACCTTCTATAGAACAGCAGTGCAACCAACCATTCTACGATCAACAATCCAAAGCCTGTTAGGATGCCTGGGTCGTTGACCCAGGGTTTTTGAGTTTATTATATTATTTATATTTTCTAGTCTTTGGTTTCTTTGAGTTCTGTCTTATGGTTTATGTCTCTGTCTTCTTTAGTTGCTCTGTCTCCCCTATCACCTGTATCCCCTTGTCTAGTTCACGTCTCTGTGTATCCTTAGTTCCTATATCCCCGTGTTCAGTCAGTGTTTGTGTCTGCCCTGGTCCCACATCTCTGTTCCCTCTGTAGTGCCTGCATGTGAGTCTGTGTTATGTTTCCTGTTTTACTTTGAAAGTCCATGTCTGATGTTAATGTGTCTGGTTTTGCTTCCCCTTGTCTCGTTAGGCCTGATTTGTCCCAGCTGTGTTTCCCTCCTGTTACCCATTCCCTGATTGCTCCCTCTGTGTATTTAAGCCCTGTGTTTCTTAGTGTCTGTGTCGCGATCTACCGTTTATTTTGCTGTGTGGTTTGTCAATCCGCCGGTGTTAGTTTATTTTTGACCTTTCTCCAGTTATGTTATGTTTGAGTTCAGCATTAAAGCTGTTTTGGTTTAAGTTTCTCTCTGGAGTCTGCATCTTGGGTCCTATCCCTGTCCGCACACAGCCGTCACCTAACAAAGCCAACCAGAAAAGCAACTACTCTGGGTGTGTCTGTGGGTTTAAAACATTTAAAGGAAAGACACATGGACTGCTAACTCTGAAAGGAAATAAAGTGTGATTTAAGTCACTCATTAACTCACAATAATACATGAACTCAGGACACTCAACAGAAACTCACCTCAGCTGCCACCCCATGTGGGAGTGAAGGTAGGTAATAGAGCAGGGCTTGTCTCTGGCTGGATTTCTACCTCTTGGGCAAGATCCTGCAGCCAATCTGTGTCAATATGCTGGCATTCAGTTTGACTATCTCGAGATAAACCTTTTAACCCAACTTTAAAGCTATTCTACAGTTGAATTATGAATTATGGCATTTGATTGTTCAAATCCTTAACCAATACATGTCTATGCAACATGTTTCAAATTTAACTTAAAGCATGGTCTTGAATTTAACTGTGGCTGAAATTATTGAACAGTATTTCATTGTATTACTGAACATTGCGTTGTCTATTATATTGGACACAAAATCCCACTGTCTCTGAAATGTGTTATCAGTGCTGTTCTCCTGTAATGCTCGATTGTCAGAGACATTTGACGATGTCACGGTTTATTGCTGACACAGATCAAGCGCATGGAGTGGCCAGTGGAAAAATGGTTATGGAATACTGTATGTATAAGTAGAAAATATTTAAATGTTTCTTTCAACTATTTAGTAGCTCATAAACCTAAATATAAAGGCAAATAACACAACAAAATCTGATCGTAACCCTGCACTGTAACAACATACCTTGCAGAAATAACTCTGATCAGAAATATAATGCTGAAATACTACATTGACACTACTAATATGAATACTAGCATGTAAATACCATTGAATACTAATGTGAAAACTAATATGAAAACTAATACTGAAACACAGTACACACAAAGTTAACTTATAGTTCCATGCCAGCATCAGTCCGACTCTGCCGGAAAATCCAATAAACTTGCTGCAGCTCCGTTACCTACAGACTGAGCAATCAGTTGCCACACAGGGGAACATATGACAGCCAGGGCTTTATAGCAGTGTCAATAAACTGAACATGAAACCTTAAAAAGATGTGGGTTGGACTGGTAATCTGGGATACCCACTGGTGGACTGACGGGTCAATATCATTTGCCAGTAATCATACAGGCTTAAAGCCTGTTTGAAGAGGCACTCTGCACTGGTGGAGAATATGTGCAGATATTTAAATGGACTAAAAAATACCAGGACATGTCCCAGCCCAGACCTGGTGATAGCGATAGTAGCTGACATGTAATAAGAAGTTGTCACCAATCAAACTTCATTTCATCTGAAGTTGTTAAAAGGTTTAATTTCTTGTATAAATTATTCATTTAAAAAGATAATTAGTCTGTGCTAAAACCTTGTAAAATGTTTCAGTTTTACCTTGAACTTTAAGGGTGGTGACCGCTTTGTCATCACCGCTGTCTGTGATCACCATGCAATTGTAAAGTCCTTCGTCTGCTACTGAGGTTTTGGCGATGAGCAGAGATACATTCATGTTTTTCTCGTCCCAGGATGGATCAGCAAACCTGTAGCCTGGCTTTTTCTCTAATTTCCCTTTGACAAAAGCCACTAAGGGAAGGCCGTCTTCATCTTTTGGAGAGGCCAGTTTTTTCCAACTGACCACACGTATAATTGGATCATGTACGTCTTTTGTTGTCCGGATGATACACTCTAACAGTGACTGTTGGCCGTGGAATCCCACATTTTCAGTTTTGCATTCCACATTTATAAAACCTGTAGAAAAAGACAGATGGGGTGATATGAGCAGGACACACCTTTCATGCTTGTTCTCAAATAATGAAAGAACTTACAACCACTCTTGACTGCAGTGACACAGAGGGCAGTGAAACTGAAAACAAGGATGCCACTAGAAGCCATGTTTCTTTACCTGAAATAATAGTTTAAAAAGTAACAGTTATCATATGGTGATAAGTTCACATTTGTTTTGATGTACAGCGATCTGCCCCTATGAATCAAACTGAAGGGTGAAAAATTACTTTTGATGTTTTGTGTCCTGGGATTTGGAGAGATGGAGATAAATCTATTATAGTTAATTAATACTATCTTTTGAAGACTAGTAAAGGTCTAACAAATGCAAGTGCATAAAAACACACACACACACACACACACACACACACACACACACACACACACACACACACAAAGAATATAAGGAATTCTAACTTTATTCCTGGACTCTACCTGTTTGCTGCTACCTCAGATTTCCTGATCCCTTCTAAACATCACAGGTTTCATTGCAAGCTCTGAAAATATGTTTCAGTAACTTCATTCAGCTATTGCCTGAAATTTAGCTGATTCGCTTGGTTATCAGGAGCAAATGTTTTTATGCATGTAACACAATGTAAAACTTCGCTTTGAGGTTAGTGTGAATGCACCACCAGCCATTTTCACACCTTGAAACCATGAAATGTGCAAAATGAGTTTGTCTTTCATGAAAGAGAAAGACTGTTTGAACAGAGGGTGTAAATATATAATAAGATAGACATCTGTCCATCAGAAAGATGTCACTGATTAAATATTAGGTTATGGAGCTACTATGTGAGACACATGTCAAACATTAAAATAACATTAATTTAAACCACAGGGCCAGTATGTGAACAAGGAAGTCAAACAAAGAGGCACGCTTTAAAAAATCCCTGTTGGCTGGTCTTGTGAGGATTACAAGTACACTACATTTAAAAAGTACATGTAAGAAAAGTAAATGGACATACTACCAGAGAGATATCGTAGCTGCAGCAGTGCCAACATATACTGGCTCTTTTTTCAAACCACAGAGTATATATACACAGAGACAGGAAAGACAGCGAGCACGACTTCCTGTATGGTTTGTGTAATGGAAATGTCTTTTTGTTTTATAATATTGGTTACTTGTTTTGTAATATCTCTTTTGGGTCATTTAAAGGGTACACATGTGGAAGAGCATTGAATTTTAACTTTATTGCACACACAGCTACGCCTCTGAGAAAGCGGGTGACACCCCGTGTGGGGGAATCCCACAGGTTGTGAAGCCTCTTGATCATGTATATGAGGATGGGAGAAGAGGCAAGGAGCAGTCTCTAGATGACCCTGTAAGAGGAGACAGGGGACTGTAAAATCTCCCCTGTTTCTATAGAGGGTCAAAGGTGTAAAAAACAGGGGGCGCCAGTGAGCACCGAATAGAGTAGACGTGTTTCTGTGGAGCTCTTTATACTCTCTTTACATCTTGGACTTTTATTGCTTTATACTTCACTACTCCCAGTTTTACTGAAGAATACTTATGCCAAAATGTTTGTGCCTCTATTCTAAGCTCATGAAAAAAAACAACAACATTTGCAATGGGATGGCTGTAGCTCAGGAGGCAGGGTGCTCAAGTAGAGTAGAAAAGCACTATGTAAGAGTTAGTCTGTTTACCAACTACATTACTGCTAGATTGACCCCCGATAATCAAAGTCTTCAATATTTTTTAGCTTGAAGATAAGTATGACAAAGTCATTTAAATGTTTGATTCTGATATTCCCTCATGACAGAGAAGAGTCATCTATAAAAGATGCATTGAAACCATAGTTCTGTGTAAAGGTCTTGGTAGCAGTTGTTTAACTCGCTCTGTAGTCTGTTGGTATGAAACACAAGCAAGACGATGAACAAAATGGATTGTGACAAACATTTAGATGATTGGCTTTTAGTTGCTTTCTGAGTTTTGTGTTTGCTTTTTCCTCTGTCAGCTCGGCTCTATGGAGATCCAAGTCATCTTCTTCAGGCAAGAAACTCAACTGACTGGTTCGGTGGATTAACAGCTTGAACGCTAAGGACATCGCCACCCGAATCTTTGAAGAGTTAACATTGTCATATCCGTGGATCATCATGTGTGAACTTAAGCTCTGAAATACTTTATCACATGTTCTGTCTTAATAAGAAAACCAACAGAATACATTCACTGACAATCATTCTTCTTAACATGCGAATATATGAGTATTTTAGTATACTTGTCAGTGATTTCAGATAATGTGTTTGTTATCAAAAAGGTCCCAAGCTATTATCTAAAACGTGGTTATCAGCATATATTTACCATCCTCTTCATAAGGAACACCTGCACAGTGTAATTAAATTCAATAAGAACCTTGACACGAATTCTGCTTTTACATGATCTCTGCATTTCCTTTTTGCCATGTAGGTTAATAATTTGGAGTAAATATTAAGAGCATTTTTCAGTGCAAATACTCTACTGCCCTCACAATAACCTCAGCAGCCAATATAAAATGTTACCTATTGGACAGTGCTAGCGAAAAAGTAAATGGTACCAGTAGAAATTGTGGCAGAGGCTTTGTATGAGATTGCATAAGTTGGATACATGTGAATGAATATAACATCTTTGTTATGGCTTCATTTTCTCTTTAAAATTGATGCTGTAATGTCTTATAAATGTCCTAACTGTCCCTCCATCCTGTCCACCTGTCCTGTCTCAGTGGTTTGGTGAAAGCCAAGCTTGTCAGTCTGTTGTATGCGCTGCTGTTGGGGTGCTTATCTTTGGAGTGTCGGCCGCTGGGGCTTATGGTAAATACTCACCTGGATACTCACCTGTGTTTAAATCAGCCACACAGAGATGCAGGGATGTCTGGATGCAAAGAGGAACTAGTTATTTTATCTCTTGAAATATAAACTGTCATGGTCCTAGGTCTTTTAACCCAGTGTTTTGAGTTTCTTGTGTTTTTTGTCATTTTGTATTATGTTAGTTTACTGTGTTATTCTAGGGTTGATTCTGTAGTCCCTTGGTTATTCTGTTTAGCTTTTGTTTATTAGATTCCCTTTTGTGTCTTTGCTCTCTGTGTTTCCCTGTGGGCGTCTGTATTTATTTAATTGTGTGAGTTCTTGTGCCGTGTTTCTCCTTGTGTTTTATTACGTCATGTTTATCTATGTTCCCCAGCTCGTCATGTCCTCTCTCTCCCTCGTGCTCCTCCGTGTTCTCTCTCCCCCTCCAGTCAGCATCTCCGTGTACTTCCCGTATAACTATGATATTCTCCCATCAGTCACATGGCGTTTGCTCTTCCCCTTTCTCGTTATGACTATTTATATCAGCTGTGTTCCCCGTGTGCTCACATGTCCCTCGTTATCTTTCTGTGTATTTATGTCAGGGTCTCCCTCAGTTTGGTATCACGCCCTCCCTCATGGCTGTGTGTCTCTCTCTATGCTTCCACAAGTGTATTATTAGTAGAACTTTCCCAGTTTAGTTTTGTATCGCCTTTCATCCAGCAAATAAAGCTCAGATGTTTTGAGTTCATGTTCTGCCTCAGTGACTCTGCTTTTGTGTCCCATTCCTGCTTGCACACAGCAGATCATGACACAAAGTGAGTGGAGTTAAATGAAATAATTTTGCCTTCAGATTTTTTTTTTCCAGGAATATGGCACTGCTCTTGGGAATATCAAAACTACAAAGAAAACTCTGCTGCCATCGCTACAATTGGATTGATCACAATTTTCCAGAGTTATCTGGAAGTCCAAGAGACATTCTGTCAGTGCCATTATAATGCTATATAGTTCCAATCTTTGCTTGCTTTCTCAGTCTCGTCTTCTTAATGTACTCAGAGGTTGAGAGAGAGAGAGAGAGAGAGCTGTGTGTGCATTAATAAGCTAATTGGGTCAAATGCTGGATATAAAAGTAAATAATATAGATCTGGAAATGATATATCTACACTAGAAAATAAAGCTCCCTTCTTTATGCACAGCAGCTATACTGTGGTATTTTACAAATAGGAGTAAAGAGGAAATGAGATTTAGGAAATGGAAATAAACAAGAACCTTCACAGACAAATAAACAAGGACAATATTGGCACATATTGTGTGTACTGAAATCTCTGCATCTAAAACTAAATGCAATAAAACGATTGTTGGCATGTAGGAATTGCATGTCATGTTTACAACATCTCTTGATTAATGACATTGTAAAACAGAAGTAGTTACATAGATTAATAATACACATGATGAAATATTTAATAGCATAATAGCAGTTTTCACAGTTCCAAAACTGTTGGTTTTTAAACAACAATTAACTTTAAGGTCCTCCAGCTTGTAGAGATGTTGCATCCAAATAATCCGTTCCTGCATGACTACATTAGGTAATGCATCATCCCATCCAATCTTTCTTCGACATAGTTTTTGCAGAATCTTCTTAGCAATCAAATTACTGGTGCCAATAGGGGGTCATAATCAGAGCTGACCGCAGAGAGGATCCCAGAGAGAGGATCCCATGAGAGAAAGAAGATCCCATGTCAATGTCAAAGGTCAATCTTCCAAAGTGATTCTGAACTTTGGGCTCAACACACCATTGCACACCCAAAACTCTTTCCCTTGGAAGCCCATCACTGTTACGGGCAGGCATCAAGTCTAGACCCTTTATTTCGTTTGCTCTGTTAGTTCAGGTATTACAGCCAACACATTACGACTGTTACTTATCCACTTGTTGAGTAGAAAGCCAGCTTTCAAGCATATTGCACAGAATTCATGATAGGGAGCTATTGCATCCTCTTCTGTGGCAGCTGAGATAATCGTCGACGTAAAAGTTGTTCAAGATGGTATCCACAGCTTGAAGGTAAAACTGTAGTTTATGATCTTCAGCACATTTCCTTAGTGCAAAATGTGAGTTTTGCACTAAGATAAAAGATGATGTTGCTCCAAACACATGTACTGTCGTTCTATATTCAACCATTGTTTAAGTGAAGTCTCCAGCGGGCCACCAAAGGAACCTTAACACATCTTAATCCTCCTCTGGCACTTTAACCTGGTGAAACATTTAAACGTTTAATTGATTTAATGTCTGCTGCAATGACAATAGGTTCTCTATGGAATCTTGTTAGAACTCTGATCAATGTGCTGGTCAAGTCAAGACCTTCTAAAAGCTGGCTATTTAGTGACACTCCTCTGCTTCACAGTCAAACACCACTCTAATTTTTTGTGGATGCAGAACACCATGATGTGACAAATATCATTTCCTGCCATCATTGCGTTCCAAGTTTCTGTCTGAGACTTTTTCTCCATAATAATAATAATAATAATAATAACAATGGATTGGATTTATATAACGCTTTTCAAGGCACCCAAAGCGCTTTACAATACCACTATTCATTCACTCTCACATTCATAACCTTTGCAGATTATATCTGACATGAAGCTTTTCTTCAGATTCTGAAGGCATTGTTCAGCAACACTTCTATTATCTGGCATGCAGACTTTTAAATCTTTAAATGGAAATCCAATGTAATACTGAACATTAAGTAGCTTGGCAGTACTGGAAACTTTAATCAAAAACTGCTGGTCTTCCTTAGAAAGTTCCTTTTCATCTCTGGCACACTCTGGAAATCAGTTTTAAACTGCTGATTCCACAGATTGTCAAGTTTCACCACAGATAGAGGCACAGAGCAAAGAAACAAGCTTGTAGACCACAATTTGACCTCTAAGAGCAGCAGTAACAATGAGCAACTTGTTTAGCTTAGTAAAAAGTAAACAGCTGGTCACTTAGGTGAATGTAAAAAAAAAAAAACTGGAACAGGATATCATCACAAGTTTAAGCTCTAAGATAATTTTGAACAGTACCATATCACAATTATTCTGCATGCTGGCTAAAGACGTATGCTCCAATCATAAGAACTGAACAGGAATGCAGTGCTTTTTCAGATACCAGCTGCAAGAAGTATTTAAAACAGATGTGGAAACTTAAACCAGAGTAGAAACTGGTGGCCCTAGTTTTAAACTTAGTTATTAACTTTGAACAAGCATGTGAGCTTTACATTACAAAGTGTCCCCACACCTTCAATTACGCTTAAAATAAATTATATGGCACAATATACATATAATATGAAACAAAGCACAAGGGTTCAACAAATATTGGCAACACATTTTTGTTTTATTGTACAACTTTATAGTCATTACATTGCATTTTTTAATGTTCTGAATTGTTTTCTTATAAACTGTTTTGAAACATGACATTTTACAATTTTAATTTTATATACAAAAAACAAAACGAAAATAAACAAAAAACAAAGACACTTAAGGCTTAAAAAAAATAACAAATGCATTGCAATAAAAATCCAAAATAACAATTAAATGTTGATTTAAACAGAAAGTACAATAACAGCAAGGCCAACATTTCCTCACTGCTCTGCCAAACCACACATCAAACATAGTCTCAGACAGTTCTACATATCATTGTCTAAGTAAACGTATTATATTTTGTAAAGGATTATAAAACCATAAACAGATCATTAAGCTCCATTGGTAACATTTGAGAACAACACACACAGATTGACACACTGTTAATGGAAAATTGTATTTAGTAGTCAGTATAATCTTTTAGTGATATAAGTTTGCATATGGTAGAATACTGCATGTAGTTATTTGTATTAGGAAATATTCAACCATGTAGACTTAGAGGCATATAATCAATTGTGTGTGATCTCTAACAGGCTGCAGGCTTGGGGTGCACTCCAGGAATGCGCCCCCACACCCTGGGAGCATGGGAGAGTTCGTACCTTGTTTTATTGTTTTATGGTAGGATTAACGTAGTTACGTCTGTTTTAGTCTAAGTGCTTTAACTGTTTGACTTCCTCACCAATGTTATCTAGGGTGAGGGAGGTCTACCCTCTTCCTGACCAAGGATGTGCCTTTTATGACCCTTTGATCACACACACACACACACACACACACACACACACACACACACACACACACACACACACACACACACACACACACACACACACACCACTGAAGTATAAATAAAGACCAGGGCAAAGCTCAGCGCGAGTCTCAGTCTGGAGGCTGCCCTTGCTAGCAAGAAGTTCTGTGTGTTTCTCTTCTCTGAGTCTTTACTGAAGAAGTGTTTTAGAATATTGTCCCTAACACACACATACATAAACACATAACAATGTGGTGCTATCCCCAAGATATATTATAAACATGAGAAGCTAAAGTGAGAATAAATGCTGTTAAAGTGCCAAGAGTTACAATTACTGCATGGACTCAACACAACTGTGTTATATGTACACAAACATTTCCTCACTCAACCAAGTGAAATCAGAAGTCTTTCATTTCTAGTCTGGTGTGATTGTTTGTAAATGACTTGGCTGTAATGGTTCTCTCATTGATCTTGGCTTGATTCAAAGATGTTCTTTTAGCTCAAGACTTTACTTTATTCTTTATTACAGAGTTTAAGTGAATAAAGGTCTTGTGGCCTGTCTGATAAATCACAGTAATACAGGGTATGCCTGGTTGTCTTATACATACAGACGCATGTTCTTATTCTTATCGTTATACGGTGGCCTACAAACACGAGAGATGTGCAATTTACAGAAAATTAAATTTGAGGGGAGAGAATGAGAGAAGAAGAGGCAGCTGACAGCATAAAGACGCAGAAAAATTCCAGCTTTGTGTTTTTTTCCATTCTAGCTGAAGTACGGGACATACTGCATTCCTTTTCAGCTCAATACGAAACGCGTAATATTTTCTCTAATTACGGGACGATTCCGTCTTTTACGGGACGGTTGGCAACTCCCCCCCAGCTGTATAGAAACTCTGTCATGCTAGCTAGTACGCATTATTGTAACTGACTGTAAAAAGTCAACGCAACGAAAATAAACTCCACCTAAACTTGGTTTATATCTGACCCAGATAGACTGCAGGTCATAACTTTTTACCTGAAGTTCAATTCACCTGACACTCGGACCGGGGGCCGCCTCGGGTCTCTCCTCCTCCTGCCTCCCCTTTCCCTCATCCACCTGCTGGCCTCTGTGGAAGCTCTGCCATAGCCACCACCAAACAACTGAGTTATTTTTACACATCTCCCAGCATCTGGCCAATTCTCCACCTTTCATTGTTTATACCGTTACAAAAAATCCCAAAACAACAAACAAAAAACCAAACCATCGGCCCATAAATACGAAAAATCACATCGGCCCACTGGGCATTTGCCCGGTATGCACGATGCCTAGTCCAGCTATGGTCGCCGGGCATAAAGGCTGTGGTAACTGGACTCCACTTTCATACCTGGCTGCTTTCTATCCATCAGCATCCCCTGAGTTAAAGGCAGAGGTCCGCACCTTGAGCTTAGCATAAATGTCTTACCCAGGGTTTCTGATTTGGCTATTTGCAGACGGTGGTTTTGGCGATGATATCATCTATGCATTTTTCAATATATCCATTGACAGAGTCTGTGAGTTCATTAATGTTGCCATCAGCTGCATCCTCAAATATCTGCCAGTCAGTGGTCTCAAAGCAGTCTTTAAGTATCTCATTAAAGTTTGAAAACAGTTTTCTGAATCTGACCACATAACAACTACAGCCACTCACCACTGATTATCCCACTTTCTTTGCTTTAAAATTACGAATGGCAATATTAACACTAGAATAACAGGTGAATAATGTGTTGATTAGTGGCATTTCTTAATGTTACAGTGCATACATCTAGCAAGCACCTTAAGGTAAGTTAAATTGTAACTGAGTCTTTAAACAGCTGGTCAAACAAATAAAATGTCAAATATGTTCCAACATCAACTATTCTGGATAGTTACATTTATTTTTCTATTCAGGTCAATTCAATTTTATGTATATAGCGCCAAATCGCAACAACAGTCGCCTCAAGGCGCTTTATGTTGTACAGTAGATCGTACAATAATAGATATAGAGGAAAAACCCAACAATCATATGACCCCCTATGAGCAAGGACTTTGGCGACAGTGGGAACGAAAAACTCCCTTTAAACAGGAAGAAACCTCTGGCCGAACCAGACTAGGGGAGGTGTAGCCATCTGCTTTGACCGGTCGGGGGGAGAGATGGAAATTAATAAGATCTTCTGTGGAAGAGAGACAGAGATTAATAACAGGTATGATTCAATGCAGAGAGGTCTATTAACACATAGTGAGTGAGAAAGGTGACTGGAAAGGAAAAACTCAATGCATCATGGGAATTCCCAGCAGCCTACGTCTATCCGGTTGTTCAGTGATGACACGACGAATCCTACTTCCGGGCCTAAAGTAGTCTGCGTTTAATATGGCTTTTGTGTTGTTAACATGTTTAATGTTTTGTACTTTCTTCTATTTAATCTCAAAAAGCTCCTAAAACAGTCAGTGATCACTGTTGACCTCCCTCGGCTTTTATTACCGCTAATCATTTATTTAAGCTCAGTTTTTAAAACCTTAGGATGTAACTACAGCCCAGCCCATGCAGCAGTATATGAATGACTAACCTCGTATTGTGGATGGATTATCTCAGTTGTTCTCCTGGCTGAAGTTTGGTCCTTTTACAGCATCCTGCCATGCGATTACATTTGTTCCTGACCACCGAGAACACTCACGTTAACTTTTATCGAGTGGAAAAAAAAGTTAGCTTGTTTATATTATGCTAACATAGAATAGAATAGAATAGAATAGAATAGAATAGAATAGAATAGAATAGAATTCAACTTTATTGTCATTGCACATGCACAGGTACAGGGCAACGAAATGCAGTTTGCATCCATCCAGAAGTGCTTTAGTGATATAGATATATTACAATATATATTAGCAATAGTATAGATATGTAAGTATATTCCAGAAATGGGTCTATTATGGTATGTTATAATGTACACGATATGAAGTATGTTGTGAATGTTCTATAACTATAAGTATGTACAGGCTGTAGTGAGTACAAGCTATGTACAGGCTATGAACAGGATATAAATATGAAAAACTATACAGAATATGAAATAAATAACTTTACAGAATCTGAGATATACAGCTATACAGAAATGGGAACTATGCAAGTTGTAAACAGTTGTAGGATTAAAAATTATCGAATGTACAGAATGATTATTTACACAGAGCTATACAGTAGTGCAGTTAAGATAAGTTAGGGTGTAGATAGTTTCTACAGAGGCTATATAAAGTGCTAGTGGTTGAGAGTGGTGGTTCAGTCCATGTTATTATTGTGTGTTTGAGGGTACAGTTGTCCATTGTGTGTGTGTGTATGTTCAGTCCGTGTGTTAACGTGGGTCAGATGTCAGGAGGCAGAGTTCAGGAGTCTGACAGCTGTGGGGAAGAAGCTGTTCCGGTACCTGGTGGTCTTAGTCCGGAGGCTCCTGTGGCGCCTCCCAGAGGGCAGGAGGGTGAAGAGTCCATGTGATGGGTGACTGGGGTCTTTGATGATTTTCCCAGCCCTTTTCAGACACCGCTTCCTGTAGATGTCTTTTATGGCAGGAAGTGGTGCTCCGGCGATGCGCAGGGCAGTTTTCACGACCCTCTGCAACGCCTTCCGGTCCGAGGCAGAGCAGTTCTCGTACCAGACTGTTATACAGTTGGTCAGGATGCTCTCGATGGTGCAACGATAGAAGTTCACCAGGATGTCTGAGGACAGGTGGTTCTTCCTCAGAGTCCTCAAGAAGAAGAGGCGCTGGTGAGCCTTCTTGACCAGCTTGGAGCAGTTGGTCGTCCAGATGAGATCCTCGGAGATGTGGACTCCCAGGAACTTGAAGCTGCTCACACGCTCCACAGCCGTCCCCTTAATGTGGATGGGTGGATGTGGGTCAGCATTCCTCCTGTAGTCCACGATGAGCTCCTTGGTCTTCTCGGTGTTAAGCAGCAGGTTGTTCCTGTCGCACCACTCAGCCAGACGATCCACCTCCTCCCTGTAGGCGGCCTCATCGTTGTCACTGATGAGGCCAATCACCGTGGTGTAATCTGCAAATGTAATGATGGTGTTGGAACCATCAGCAGGTCTGCAGTCGTGGGTGAAGAGGGAGTAGAGGAAAGGGCTCATCACACAGCCTTGTGGTACACCGGTGTTCATCGTGATGGTAGATGAGCAGTGGTTATCCAGCCGGACATGTTGAGGGCGGTTGGTCAGGAAGTCCAGTAACCATTTGCAGATGAGGGAACTGATGCCCAGGTCTGTCAGTTTCCTGATGAGTTGTGAGGGGTGGATTGTATTGAACGCTGAACTGAAGTCTATAAACAGCATTCTGGCGTAGGTGTTGTTGTTGTCCAGGTGTGAGAGGACAGAGTGCAGTGCGATGGAGACTGCATCCTCTGTGCTCCTGTTCTGGCTCCTGTTCTCCTGAACATAGCTGTGTCGCTAGTGGTCATGTAGCACATCATTATATACCAGCTAGCCCAACTTCAGTAACCCTACAAACATCACTGCTGTTTAGTTTTCTGTCTTCATTTATGCTGGAAATGATAACGGAGCTGTACGTTTTAATTTGTTTCCAAAACCCGGCAGTCAGGACATGCTATATTGTATTTAGATAGAAGCTAGCGAGCTAACTCCCTGCTAACTTCTAACTCCGTTAAATGTCATAAATTCCGTTTTCATGGATGCCTGGATGTTAAACTCAATTGTTACACCTGGTAGAGCAGAACGCTGATCATTTTATTAAAGATGAAAGACTTTAGACAGTTTTTCAACTCTCAGTAATGCCATAGTGATCGTTTGATATATGGACCTGCAGCGGAGTTTAGGTCCAGACACGGCTAGTGACGTCAGACTGAACAACCGGATTGCAGGATAACTAAGGGAGGATTCAGGGTCACCTGGTCCAGCCCTAACTATATGCTTTAGCAAAAAGGAAAGTTTTAAGCCTGATTTTAAAAGTAGAGATAGTGTCTGTCTCCCGAATCCAAACTTGAAGCTGGTTCCACAGAAGAGGGGCCTGAAAACTGAAGGCTCTCCCTCCCATTCTACTTTTAAATACTCTAGGAACAACAAGTAAGACTGCAGTGCGAGAGCGAAGTGCTCTAATAGGGTGATATGGTACTACAAGGCCATTAAGATAAAATGGGGCCTGATTATTTAAGACCTTGTATGTGAGGAGCAGGATTTTGAATTCAATTCTGGATTTAACAGGAAGCCAATGAAGGGAAGCCAGAACAGGAGAAATGTTAATCCAAAATGCTGCAGCATTTTGGATTAACTGAAGGCTTTTCAGGAAGTTTTTGGGACTTCCTGATAATAATGAATTACAGTAGTCCAGCCTAGAAGTAATAAATGCATGAACTAGTTTCTAAATGATGAAGACAGGATATTTAAAGAGGTATAATCCATCAGGTAGGAAACGAGGAGCATGTACTCACCTCGAGATCGCCATCCGTAGATCAACAGCCCACATATGATCAGTGAACCAATGACCACCAGAGGGACAACTATTTTGTAGATCTCTACCTCATTTGAGAATAGTCCTATAAAATAAATAAAAGAAAAAAATAGTGAGTTCATTTTTAAAATTAAGAAACACAGGAATACATGATAACTCTTTGTCTCCCTGTAATACTACAGTGAACTACATTCAATTTCTCCATTAATTTTAAAACAATAATCATGTAGAAGTAGAGTGTAAAAAAGACAAAGGGCAGGCAATACTTGCAGTATTGTGACAGATAATGAAATTATAGATTGTGAGGTGAGTGCCTGGGATAGTTACCAAGAGAACCTGAAATTCTTTTCATCAGAAACATTAAAACATGTATGTGTGGGGGGATTTTCCATAGCACAGCAAGCATTAACCAATCTGTTTTTTTTCTTGTTATTTACAGATGTAGAAAAAAAAAATAGGGCACACCTGTGGGACCCAGTATTGTGGGCCTGTTAGGGTTGAAAATTTTTCATTTTTGATTTCAATTATTAAATAAAGCTGTTTTAATTATTTTATTTATGCACAATGCAATTGTGCTTATAACAAGTTGGCGCTCCGTGTTTTGAGGGTCATGAGCTTCGTCTGGTGTTATGACTAGGCTGAAATATTGCAGGGACACGTAGATTTTTGCAGCAACGCTTACATACACACTGATAATGGTTTTCTACAAGTCTCTGTGTCAGAGAGGCCGAGCAAGATATACTGAACCAGACCGTAGAATCAGTAGAAGATAATATTATTATCAAGGTTCGGCAGGGGTTGTTTTTTGTTTTGTCTTTCAGGTTCCAGGAGGAGCAGATAGAGGCGAGGTCAGACTGAACAGAGGAAGATTTGCAGCAGACTGCCACCACCGTGTGGGAGCAAGATAGCCATAATAATCTTTGTTATTGTCATAGTTCATGCTGTCAAAATCAATGTGTTAACGCAAATGAATGTGTGATTAAATTAGTGCATCTGGAGCGCAGAATGACTCAAAATCTCTGAAATGTCTCTGTCAACGCATTTCGGGCAGTTTGTCCAAGTAGAGTTACATTTGCACATGCACAAATGGGCAGTAGATCTGGTAGTGACGAGCAGCTGAACCCATCAACTCAATTTGGAAGACGATAAATGCACAGTGGCCCTCTCGATGGGAAATTTGAGTATTAAAAAAATAACAAGACGGAACAATCAACCGATAGAAAGTATTATGCACATTGTGCAAGAAGGAATTTTCTTTTCACCAAAGCACTTCCAGCTTAAAATATCATATTGACACGACGTATGCGTTAGTCAGGGATGCTGCTAGGACGTTGGCTAGCGCGTCACCCAGCTTGCAACAAACTGCTCATGGAGCATTGGGGACTCAGTAAGTCTACCTCAGACATATTGACTGACACAACGCCAAGTGGATTGCAACAAACTTCAGGACTTTTAATATCGTTGAGAAAACACGCTTTACGTAGCATGGTTCCTCATTTCAATTCAGCCCCCATTAAATCTCCCATATGCACAAACAAAGTGTTTAATGGTTACATAATATTTATGTAACTCTGACATCTTTTGGGGGTGGGGTGGTGGGGGGCTGGTTCAGATTTAAATTCTCTCTGATTCCACTTTGGCTGAAATTACTAAACAGTATTGTGAGCAGTAAGATGGTGCCAGCAGGCATAACAACTATCATGTGTGGTGCATAATAGCGTGTCATAAACTATACCTGGAGATTCTCTGGGTGATGGTGGTGGTATGTTGGTTTCAAATGTTTTCTCATCCTCTTTGCCTCCACTGGCATTGAACACAGCGCAGATGTACTTTGAGAAAGTGGATCCTCCCAACAAAGACAGTCTGCTTGTGAGTTGAAACAAACCATCGTCTGACTGTTTTGCCTCCATTTTAGAGCTTGCTGTCCACTCATGTTTCTCTTCATCAAACCAGCGAATTGTTCCCTGTGGGTAGCCTCCACGAGACTCACAGAACAAGGTACTGTCTGTATTTGGGACAATTTTCTCAGGGATGGAGTATAGAGTCGAGATACTGTATTTGGCTGCAGAGACGAAATGGAAAGCACAATCACTGAGCTGAACATTGCACCATGATGTCAAATAAAATTACCTCAATTAAGTATCTTAAGATGTGATAATCATAGTAGTTCACATGCATTAAGAAGTTACAAGTCAAACAGTACAAGCTGCTTAAGTAAATGGCTGCAAGTACTTGTACAACTAGTATTTAGAGACAGGACTCTTCCAGACACTAAACCAAGGCACAATGTACATTTCAATTCCTTTCAATTCCTTTAATTTTAAATATGTTTATATTGTCTATCCTGTAAAATAGTCAGATTCTATTCATATTAATGTACAGAATTCACCTGCTTGCTGCTACTACTGCACATTCACCCAGTGTATATACTATATGTCTGTATATATATATATATATATAATGTTCTTCCTCTACACCCCCCCCCCCCCCCCCCCCCCCCCCCCAATTTTTGCACATGTCGAGGAGCGTGTCAGGCTACATTTCACTGTGTGTTATACTTGTATAACTATGCATGTGACAAATAAAGAACCTTGAACCTTGAACCTTTCTAGATGTTACTGCTGTCACAATGAAGTGAAAGTAAGCAGACAAGCCTAGAGTTGCTCAAGGGGAATACCAATCTGATTGGCCTGGAAAGTCCCCACATCTCTAGGCAATCTTGATTGCTTACAAGGTGTTTAAAAAATGTAAAAACATTCTTGATTTAAAAATATAAAAATGTTTCAGTGTTACCTTGGACTGTAAGGTTAGTGACCATCCTGTCATCACCACTGTCTGCGATCACTATGCACTTGTAATCTCCATCGTCTGCCACTGCAGTGTTGGTGATGAGCAGAGATACATTCATGTTCTTCTCGTTCCATGATGGTTCAGCAAACCTGTAGCCTCGCTTTGGCTCGTCCAATTTCCCTCTCTTAAAACCCAACACGAGATCACCTTCGTCTTCTGGAGAGGTCAGTTTTTTCCAAGCGACCATACGAATATTTGGATCATTTACATCTGATGATGTTTTGACGACACACTCCAGCAGTGACTGTTGGCCATAGTGTCCCACATTTTCAGCTTTGCATTCCACTTTCACAAATCCTGTAGAAAAAGAAAGTAAAAATAGATTTGAGGTTACATGAGTACCAAACACCATTCCATGCTTAAAGTTCTCAGATTATGAATAAACTTACCACTCTTGACTGCAGTAACACAGAGGGCAGTGAAAATGAATAAAAGAGTACCACCGGAGGCCATGATTATTTATCTGAAATGACAGTTAAAATGAGCAGGATCAGTTTGCAGCTGTTTTACATCAAAGGGATTTTTTTTGCTTTTTTACTAATCAAACAAGAGGGTGCAAAGTGCACTTAAGTATAACAAAGTGAAAGCTACTTTAGCTACTCCCTTAACCCAGAGGAGTCAGAGTATGTAACTCCACATATTGGATTTGACAGATTTTTGTAGCCAATGGTGCATCATGTCCTTGATGCACTCCCCAAGGGATTCAAAGCTGGACTCAAAACAGGGAAAACTGCGTATAAGGATATATTTAATCAATATTGATGCTCATTGGGGAAACAGCATCGGTCTTAAAAAACATTAGAGCCTCCTGCTATCGTAGCACAGAGGTCCAGTTGACATGAAGAAAGAAAATGCTCTCAGTTATGGAAACGGCCAGTGGGTTTATGTTCTGTTTGATGCATGGTGTACGTGTGTGTTTGCTGGCTGTTAATAAAGTTGCGCTCTCTCGGGGGGCTGAAGGCTGATGTGTGTTTATTCCTCCTTAATCATTGTCAGTGCAGTTTACTATTGATGTCAGACTTCTCTGCCCATTTTCATACTTCTGCTGATGGGCTATGGGCCCAGATAACTACGACGTTTCTAAAGGAGTTAAAGTATTGCCACCGAGAGAAGCGTCGCAATGTACAGTGTACCCGTTGAGTATCAGTATACCATGCTAGCGCCATGAGTCGACGAGCCACTGAGTCAAACAGCTGCTGGTTTTGGCTAGTTTTTGATGGGGACGAAAAGAATTATGAACTGTGGGAGACAAAATTTGTGGGCCACCTGTGTTTGCAAGGACTAAGAGACATTATTTTGAAGCAGCCTACCAACATGGAGGGAGAAGAAGACACCAAAAAATGCAGAGGTATACGCGGAGCTGATCCAGTTTCTGGATGATAAAAGCCTCGTATAATTAGTCTGTATACAGAACTGACTTCGCTACAAAAGTCCAGCAGTGAGAGTGACTCTATGTTATAGAGCAGAGACAGCTATCACTGCCCTGAAAAATGCTGGTGAAACACTGAGTGATGGGTTATTGGTTTTGAAGGTACTGCCAGAATCATTCAAACCACTTGCTATTCATATTACTGCTGAACGAAATTGGCGCACACTCTTTGATATGGCCAGGTGTATGCTAATGGAGAAAGAGTTACCAAAGGAGTTGTGGACCTATGCAGTGCAAACAGCAGCTGGAGTGAGGAAGAGATGTTTTAACAGATGCAAAAAACAGACATCATATTTAATGCTGACAGGAAGAAGGACAAATCTGCAAAGATCTGGGTCAGTGTGTTATGCCTACAAGCAGAACAAGAGAAAACTAAACTCACGGTGTGAGAAAGGAATCTTTGTTGGATATGACAAAAACAGTTCAGACTGTATGGTCTGCTACCCAAACAGTGGACAAGTACAGAAGCATTGACTCATGAAGTTTGAGACCAAAACAAGAGCAGAGAGACAAACACAACCTGACATAATGCCAGATGATGACATTGACTTTGAGATACAAAACAGGTCCAGCAGGACCAGAGAAATGACTGATGTGAGTACAGAACACACAGATACTCAGGATCAGCTGAAAAAGTCACTATATGGGCTAAAACAGTCAGGTAGAAATTGGGACAATGTGTTACATGAATATCTGAGGGAGAACAACTTTGTGCAGAATCCACTGACCATTGTGTTTACGCAAAGATGACAGAAAATAAGGTGATTTTGATCAAATGGGTAGATGACTTTATCATTCCTGCCAGTGACGGAAGTGAACTGTTTTGAAGAAAATCCTTGCAGCAAAATTCAAAATGAAGGATTTGAGTAAACTTGGACATTTCATTGGTATATATTTTGACCATGATGCTTACACAGCATGATAACTGTGTAAAAATGTAACAAAACAAAATGTAGAAAAAATACTTCAAAGGTTCAACATGCAGGATTGCCAAGCTAGACTGACACCTTGTGAACAAAAACTGAACTACACTGATGGTGCAGAAAAGATGAATGATGTCAAAAGGTACAGAGTGGCAGTGGGTAGTGTGATCTACCATGCACAAGACCAGACTTGAGTTTTATACTCAGTAAACTGTCGCAGTATTTTAGTGAGCCAACTGAAGACCAGTGGACTACAGTAAAACATGTACTGAGATATCTGAAAGGGACATCTGAGAAAGAACTGTGTTAAAGGAAATGTGACAATGAAGAACTGAGGTCATGGGCAATCAGGGATGCTGATTGGACAGGTAATGTAACAGACAGACTTAGTACAACTGGTTATTGTATAAGTATGGCTGTAAATGGTTCTTTGATTTCGTGGAAAACCAAAAAGCAACCTACTGTTGCATTATCTACCTGCGAAGATGAGTTCAAGGCTCTATCTACAGCCTCACAGGAGTGCCTGTACTTAACTCAACTGTTAAGTACGAGGTATTGATGAACAGAAATATGCGCCGTGAAAAGTTTACGAAGATGACCAGGATGCAATTGCGTTTGCTAAGAATCCTGTAACAGATGTAAACATGTTGACATAAAGTATCACTTTATAAAGTCAACCGTGAATTAAGGAAAAATAACTTCAGATTATTGTAAAACAGATGAGATGGTAGCAGATGTAATGACAAAACATAAGAAAAGCCAAGTTGTGAAGGTTTCCATAGCACAGCAAGCATTAACCAATCTGGTCTTTTTCTTGTTATTTACAGATGTAGAAAAAAAATAGGGCACACCTGTGGGACTGTTAGGGTTGAAAATTTTCCATTTTTGATTTCAATTATTAATGTTAAACAGATTTATTTGCTCTCTCTCCTCCTTAAACATGTTTTTAATGTTAGTTATAATTCAGAATTGGCGACTGAAACACGTAGGACACATAAGAACATCAGGAAATAAAACACCGATAAATATAACCTCAGTAAAAGAAGTCAGCGGGGGTTATTACAGCTGTGTACCGGGGGCCTGCGCTTTGTCGGTGGGATTGCTTGCGAGGCGAGCGGGTCTATCCCACGCTTTGCCGTGAGACTGGGCAGACATCTCCGAAATCATTGAAGCACTTTTGCCAAGAGACTGTATCTTGACAAACCGACCAGACACACGAAGATTAAACCACTACATTCTCGGCTAAAAAAATATTAAAACGGTATTTGGTGACACACAAACAGGGTTTTTCAAAGTTCAGTTCTGTTAGCTTCCACATGCCGGTTGTTGTGTGCTAGAAACAATGGCCACCAGGCCAAAGCAATGGTTTTGACTCGATCAGCGTTAACCCCGCCCCCTGAGTTTGATGGGTGAGGCTGAGAGATAAAATTATTTCAAGATGAGAGCCAACTCGTCATGTTTGGAAGAAGAAGAATACTGAGTTGCATCCCAAGAACACCATACCTACTGTGAAGCATGGGGGTGGAAACATCATGCTATGGGGCTGTTTTTCTGCCAAGGGGACAGGACGACTGATCCGTGTTAAGGACAGAATGAATGGGGCCATGTATCGTGAGATTTTGAGCCAAAACCTCCTTCCATCAGTGAGAACTTTGAAGATGAAATGAGGCTGGGTCTTCCAACATGACAATGATCCGAAACACACCGCCCGGGCAACAAAGGAGTGGCTCCGTAAGAAGCATTTGAAAGTCCTGGAGTGGCCTAGCCAGTCTCCAGACCTCAACCCCATAGAAAATCTGTGGCGGGAGTTGAAAGTCCGTGTTGCTCGGCGACAGCCCCAAAACATCACTGCTCTCGAGAAGATCTGCATGGAGGAATGGGCCAAAATACCAGCTACTGTGTGTGCAAACCTGGTAAAGACCTATAGTAAACGTTTGACCTCTGTTATTGCCAACAAAGGTTATGTTACAAAGTATTGAGTTGTATTTTTGTTATTGACCAAATACTTATTTTCCACCCTGATTTACGAATAAATTCTTTACAAATCCTACCATGTGAATTCATGGATTTTTTTTTTTTCACATTCTGTCTCTCACAGTTGAAGTGTACTTCTGGTGCAAATTACTGACCTCTGTCATCATTTTAGGTGGGGGAACTTGCACAATCGGTGGCTGACCAAATACTTTTTTGCCCCACTGTAATTAAAATGTGAAATACATAAATAATTAATTAAATGTGTCAATAATTAATTAATTACATGTGTCATAACTATTTATTTAATTAATTAATTCCAATTTTAATTAATCATTGCCACATTTAATTAATTATTTAATGGTGTATTTAATTAATTCATTATGGCAGTCCTGGCGTTCCATACTTCTCAGGACTAAATCACGGATTTACACACGTCCTAAACGTCTTTCCCGAGGCTAGTTATATCCATAGACCACAGATTTTAATATTTAGACGCGACAATTTGTCTTGTTGACGTACGCACTGAGAATCCCAGGAGATAAAACGCAGACTGATTTTTTCCCCCACAACCATTTAGGCTACTCCGTCCTTTTCAGACTTTACTTCTGGAGCGCGAAGAAATTAAAAGTTACTCCCACCTCCAACAGCGGGCATCTGCTGTAAGTGACACTCAGCATCACTATAAGTGCAGAAAATAAACTGTTTAAAATTAATTAATTAAAACTCAAAACTCAAAATAAATAAATACTTAAACCCACAGGAGACAATAAATAGCCTAACCAGAAGAAGCAAGCGCACATGATGAAAATCTCATTATTATTTTGATCTGTAAGAATTTTGAATTTTAATTAATTAATTTTAAACTGGTTATTTTCTGCACTTAGAGTGATGCTGAGTTTCACTTTCAGTGGATGGAAGCGGTTGGAGCTGGGAGTTACGAGATACGAATTACGAGCATAATGAGATATTCCAGTATTTTCTGGCATTCCGAGAATTATAAGCAACTCTGAGTTTTCTGTGCTCTGAAATTAGTTCCCTGGGATGATCGCTTTGGTAACTTATGGTATGCTTCGAACTTATCTCCCAGAGAAGGAAGTATGAAATCACCGCCTACTGGCCACAGTTCTCCGGAAAACAGTTGTCTTTGACGCCGTCACTTGTTTTCAGTTCTTTCGCTTTTCACAGTTAAAGTCTAATTTGACACCTCAGGTGGAGCGCGGGATTCATCCAAAATATGTTACAACCTACCTGTGCAGTGTGTAGAAGAACACAAAACACCGTCGGTTCTTGGACCATCTGTAATGACGGAAAAGGAAAAGGGAGGTCCTCTTCCATCGCTGGTAGCCAAGTATGGCCACAAGTATGGCCACAAGAGCCAGAAATTCTGTGGTTTATTAAAAGGTTTTTCAAATGCAGTTTATTAAAATGCAATTGGAAAAAGGATTTTGAAATGCAATTTATTAAATTGGAATTCAAAAATGAATTTACAAAGGCAGAATTTATTCTACTATTCATTATTTAATCACAGAATTCTTTATTTCTATTCACGTGGCTCTTGTGGTCCTCCATATACAGAAGCGTTACACAAATCCTTCTGATTATTGCCCAATCCTTATCCGTCCCTCAATTTCACACAAGGTGGTGCCGTTGTCCCATTTAGCAGTTTTTAACTTCCACCTTTTTAACTGGGTTACACAAGCTTTCTTTACTTTCTTTAGAAAGTGTTGAAGAAAAGTTATTCTGGCTTCAAGATGCTTCAAGAATGTTTAGGTCCAGGCTCTGGGGAGGTTAATCCATGATTGATAGTGTTCACTGATAATGACAGTGTGTGTTTATCTAGCCACACAAGCTTTTACTGCATTGACAGTGTGTTTGGGATCTTTGTCAAGCTGAAAAATGAAGGTGATGTAACTCAGATGGTATTACATGGATAAAAATTTGATACTACCTTCATAATTCAATCAGCAGCCAAAAAACCCAAAACCATGACACAGTCACCACAGTGTTACGCAAATCACTGATCTCCTGCATGCATATTAATGATGATTTTAATTTTTTTTCCTATTCCTAATTCCAAGAACCAGGAATCTCATCTTGCTCACAAGTTGCCAACATAAAGCACCATTCTCTGAACAGATAACAAATGTAACAAAAGTGTCCGATATGCAGCCCTTCGGTCATCAAAGCTGTGAGAACCCCTGGAACTTTAAAACTTCATGTCTTTAAAGGCAATTGCACACCTTCAGCATCTTCTAAGCATTCACATGCTGCTGCTGATGACTCATATAAAAATGTAACCACAGCATGTTTGAGTCATTTAAGCCCTGACATACTTTTAACTGTCAGATCTGTTTGTACCACGATGGTATAATCATAGCATGCAGCAGGGGATGTGCAAAGCACAAGCAGAAAACCCTTTTGTTTATCTTATTCATATTCAGTACCTATAATGTTCTAATATTTCCTATTCGAGTGCTACTTCCAATTATTATGATATACAGTGTGTAAAATTGATTAGGGATGTATAAATTCTAATAAAAGAAGTATAACTGTGACTAACAAAGGCCTCAATCAACTTGAACTCACTGCATTTTGATTTTCTTTTTTTCTTTTTTCTTCTTGGTCTCCAGCCCAGGAAAAGCCAGTGAAGCAGCTACTGCCAGTGTCACCTTTTAACCACAAGAGAGCAGCATTTTACAATGCACTTCATGCTTCAGTCTTCAATTTATATATTGAATTAGAATCAGAATATTTGCAAGGTCCATAAGACATGAATGAGCAAGTTTGGTGTGGAAGAAGTTAACTGCACTGTAAAAAAAAAAAGTGATATAAAAGTATTTTACAGTTTTGTTCTGTTCTTCTAGAATATCATTAAATTCACATAAATAGACTGTAATTTTACATTTCAAATGTAAATTAACGTAAAATCACTGTAAATGTAATAAAACATAATTTTTCTGCTTTTTAAATGTATCTGTCTGTACATCTGCATATTTAGATTGTTAAAATATATTCACAAATGCATCCTAATTTCACAAATATCTGTCCGTTATCTGAAAGATTGAACTGTTAAATTCAAATGTAATGCTATGGAAAAATATATAAAATGATTCATATAAACTTTTTGTACATTAAATAATAATAATTATTATTGTTATTTAGGGCGATCGTGGCTCAAGAGTTGGCAGTTCGCCTTGTAATCAGAAGGTTGCCAAACTGTATTGTCATTACTGAAAATAATCATATTTTCATGGGAAAGTTATTTTCTGTTATTATTTTGGCGCCCCAGAATATTACTGTTTTTTTAGGATTTTTTTTTTTTTTACGGTGTGGCCTTCATAGAGATCTGACCTCAACCAGCAAGAACACGTTCAGGATGACTTATAGCTGAGACTGCAAGCCAGGCTTTCTGTTCCAACATTGGTGTCTGAACTCACAAATGAGCTTCTGAACGAATGGTAAAAAAATTCACATAAACATATTTGTAATTCTTGTAGATTCCCTTCCCAGAAGAGTTGAAGCTTTTATAGCCGAGCGAGGGCTGATGTCATATCAGACCCGACTGAAAATAGCTGTTCTCTTCTTGACTGTGTTAGGGTTGAAAAAATATTCAATAGTTTATAAAATCATTAAATAAAGCTGTTTTATTATTTTAATATATACACAATTCAAATGGGCTCATAAACGAGTTGGCGCTCTGGGTTGTTAGGGTCAAAATCTTGGTCCTATTTGAAATATTGCAGGATGACGTAGAGTGCAGCATGCTGACACACACATGATAATGGGTAGAATAGTCTCTGGGTCAGGACGCCCGAACAAGATGTCCTGAACTTAGCCTTGGAATCAGCAGAAGAGAAGAAGTCACTTGGATCACTTGGAGTAATTCAAGTGATCCAAGTGACTTCTTCAGCGCTCTACATAATTCATAGTAACATGAATGGATGACATGACATGAATTAAAATAATTGATGGTGATCTGATTGTTGTGTTTTTGCTTTTGTATTGTCTGACACAGGTAATTAATTTCATTTTTAAATTTGTTTTTATCCTTTTGTACCATCTTTTTTCCTCATCTACACATTTTATTGTATCTGTCTGCGAGAATGATGAGTCATAAACTCCTTTCGTACCAGCTTGCAATAGCACTTTTTAAAATAGCCAACAGTCTTGTTTTCTCTGCCTTCACTTACTCCTAGGCATTCCTAAGAGTAAGTGAAGTACATGTTTTTGTACGTGCTTAAGGACATGTTTATACTTATGGTGCCCTCTAATGGACATTGGTGCATTTTATCCTTATTACTAAACCTCCTTTCCTTAAAATTAAGAACATGGTTTTCTACAGAATTTAAAAATAGGTGTCATCATGTTCTCAACTCTATGAGATAATCACATGAAAACAATAACTCATAATAAGGTTTTATTTACTTTACTACAGCAGAACATCACTTCCTTGTCTTTACATTTCAACTTTAATCTCTGAGAGGTTAAATCTCACAGATTTAATGATTGAATTAAATAAAACACACTCATGTTTGATTAGTAAATCTGGCTAAGTTTTGTAGTTGCCCTCATTACATATGTTTTTTTTTTTTTGTTTTTTTTTTTTTTTTGTTTTTTTTAAATAAATAGGACAGGGGGAATGAATGAGAGAAAGAAAGAAAACCAAAGGGGAGAAGAGACGGTGAGAAGGGGGGGGAAGAGAGAGAAAAAAAAAAAGAACTCCTGGGTCACCTGTATGGAGAAAAAAAAAAAAAAAAAAAAAACAAACAGAGGAGACAGCAAACAACAAAGAGCAACATAATAATAGAGAAAACAAAGCACCATCACAATAAACTAGCTAGTCATAGATATCAATATTTACTAAATAATAAACGATATTGTGCAGCACGCAAGATAGACAGCGCACAGTGTGCTTTGAGGCAGCAGCCAAGAAAGCTTTAGTCCGCGTCTGTGAATACCCATGTGTGCATACCTGTGTGGATCAGCATGCTTGCATTCCAAAGGTTTCTCCATGTAATGATCTGCTAGGGAGTGTGGGGGGGCCACAGCCCCGTCCTCCAGGGTGTGAAGCGGGTATGGAGGAGATCAAAACTCCAGACATCCAGAGGCCCCCAGAACACAAGAGACCATGGAAGACCAACAGAGGGGCAGCCGCGCCACTGTTCCAGTAAGAGCTGAGGAGAGTCCCAGATGAGGGCTCGCCCAGCAGCCGCGGAGCAGAAGTCAGGGGGAGTTGCAGTGACGCGCCCGTGAGCTCCGCCGGCCCCCAGCTGCGCCTGAGTGACCGAGCCCCAGGCCGAGAGGCCGGGGGCACCCCACCTCCAAAGGGGCCCGAGCGAGCCCCAGGCCCCAGGCCCCGACAAGCGGCCGCCAAGGAGTGAGCCGGTGTGTACCCGGACGCCCACCCCCAGACACAAAGAACCACCAACACACCGACACCTGAGGGAGTCCGCCACCGGCAGGGGAAGTGGTGGTGGGTGGAGATAGGCCTCCAAACCTTGGAGGGCCTGAGGTGTCCCCAGAGAGGTGGCGTCTGATACCCAACCTGACATATAGACACAGACATACAGGCACACACAGACACAAACATCCATTCCCACCCTCATGCTCTCATATGCACTCACTCCACACTCAACCAACGTGGAGACAGACATAAAGAGACGCTGTACACACAATCACACTCCCCAAGCGTACTCTACAAACCGGGTCTAGGTACCCTTGCCCCTGGAGGGGGGAATTGCACCCAGACCCAGGTGGTGTTACCCTTTTCCCTGCGGTGGGGAGAGGCAGACCACCCCGACTCCGCAGCAGCAGGGAGGCCCCACACCCCAGACCGCAGTCGGACGGCCAACTCCTCCTACTAGCCCTCCCGCTCCAGCAGGCCGCAGAGAATGGGGGTGAGAGAAGACTCCAAACCTCCCTCCACCCGCTCATTGTAGTGTTGATGCATATGTGTTCTAAGGTGCAATTAAAACCCAGGAGGGCATGGAGCTACCTGCCAAGGAGCAGCAGGTAAGCGCATAGTCCCTCCTGCTAGCCCTCAATGACTAAGTGTATTTACATATGTATTTGTAGGGATTTCTGAGCCCATACACATTATGATGACAGTTTGACCACTCATTTTGCTTTTATGAACTTTCTTGCATAAACATACTTTTTTTTCCCAATTACGATGACTGCGACTACTTCATTTCATCTCTTGGGAAAATAAAACAGAGGGAGTGTGGCGTTGCAGTCTGACAGGACAACACCTTAGCCTGGCAAACAGACAAGAGAGAGAAAGAGAGACAGACAGTTACTGTAATTTCATTACCTGGATGTGTTATGGGCTGGAAGTAGTTTTATTGTTTTACTCTGTGTATTTTATTGGTTTGCTGTATAGTATGATTCTATGCATGTTTGTCTATAGTTTGAATGCTTTTATTTTTTATTTTTTTTTGCCTCTTACCCATCTTAATCAAAGAAATGATCCACACCTGCTCATTCTGCATAAAAGATGGGAGGTGAGTTCAGTCACAGATCATGTACAGTAGTGACACAAGCATAAAGAGGGCACAGCTTCAGCAGAGTAACAGGACCAACAGGATGGATAGGCCTGACAGGCCAGACAGATGCTAAAGTTGTTGTTGGATTTGGTGAAGGAGTTGGACCCAGTAACAAGATCATTTCCAATGAGACAGTCAGAGAAAAATAGATACACAAAAATACACTTGCCCTATCTTAGGTCTTAGTCTCTTTGTAATGTTGTCCGTTATCCATTATTGTTGCTTGTTGTTAAAAAGTTGAAAACACTATATGAATTCTCAGTATTTATATAGTGTGTGAGATCAGAGTGGATCAGTTCTGCAACACTATATATATATGGACAGTATTAACAGAGAAAAAACAGAGAAAAAACATTTAACTCTTGCTGGCAACTACTGGCTCTGCTGCAGCAACTCCTGCAGTAAAGTTACAAAACTCTGTATTTTGCAAAAATATTAATAATAAAAGATGCTTTTCACAGTGACTTGGTAAAAAGCTACAAGATTTGAAGATAACTGTAGATACACATACTAAATAAAGTTCAATGTTAAAGAAGAGAAAGAGTGTTGAATTATCATTAATCTTGGTTTATGTAACAAAGAGATATGCGGTGATGTGTGGTGAAACTGCTGATGCATATCACAGCTTGCAGAGCTAGGTTTTATTTTGAGAAATAATTGAACTCACCGTCTGTATGATCAGTAGGATGAAGATCACGATCAACAACATGCTGAGGAAACAGGTACTGATGTTTAACACTACTCTTCTCCACAGTGGTCTGGGGCTCTTGACTGGGACGTCATGCCAGTACTTTGTGAAAACAGAAAAACATTGGTTCCACTAAATGTGCTGTCTTCATGTAAACTTACCATAATCCAAGGAACAACATTTAACAATAGCATTTGTGGAGTGTCATTAACATATTTTTATTTTTTGTACCAATAAATTGGAAATATGGTACAGAATTCTTCATAAACATGAAGGAAACATAAGGAAAAAATAAAAAGAAGGCTGATATTCTCTCCGTATGTGTGATATACTGTAGACTCACATGTACATATACTGGAGGACTACAGTATGTCACCTGTGTGTCACCTTTTCTGGATATCATTTCTAGACATGCATATCAAAGGTTAATGTGACATTAACTTGAACCACAGTGTTTCTATGCAGGTAAGTAGTAAAAAGTACAAGAATCTTTATTCCAAGGAAACTTAAAAAGAATCAGAAAACAAAGATAAAAGCTAAATAAATGGAAATACCTGAATTAGAATAACAACAAATCAATAATACGGCCCAACACAGTGCCATTGTCACTGCAATTGTGGCCGTAAATACTGACTTTGTTTGCCAGCACTATATTTACACACAGACAGGAAAGACAACGAGCGGTGTTTCCTGTTTGGGTAAATGTGGGGTGATGGTATGTGTGATCCTGTGAAATAAGAGTGATTTTTATCTTTGGCTTGTAAAGCTCGATGGTGTGATGTTATGTGTGGGGTGCTATAGATGGCATGTGTTAGGATGGATTCCATCAGACAGGACTGCATTTGGGATGGCTGTAGCTCAGGAGGTAGAGTGCTCAAGTAGAGTAGACGAGTTAGTCTGTTTCACTCTAATGAGTTCGCTCAGTTCAGCAAGAGTGAATGATAAACACTGTGAAAGTCAATATAGATCTGGAAAATGTAGAAAATGCAGAGATGCTAAACACACAACACGAGAATGGTTAGTGAAGTGTAGGACACGCATGCTTAAACGATAAAACAATGTAAAAGACATTTCTCCATCATCCACTGGAGCATAAACTGGGTGACATCAGGATGCTACAACACAGAGTAAACACCATCCCCACAGACACAGTGGCCAGGGAAGCAGAAGAACAAGGTTCAAGGTTCAAGGTTCTTTATTTGTCACATGCATAGTTATACAAGTATAACACACAGTGAAATGTAGCCTGACACGCTCCTCGACATGTGCAAAAATTGGGGGGGGGGGGGGGGGGGGGGTGTAGAGGAAGAACATTATATATATTTATATACAGACATATAGTATATACACTGGGTGAATGTGCAGTAGTAGCAGCAAGCAGGTGAATTCTGTACATTAATATGAATAGACATCTGACTATTTTACAGGATAGACAATATAAACATATTTAAAATTAAAGGAATTGAAATGTACATTGTGCCTTGGTTTAGAGTGTCTGGAAGAGAGTCCTGTCTCAGTCAATTATAGATGATGTGAGAGGGCGGGTGTGTGTGTTTAGGGCACGGATGGCTTGGGGATAGAAGCTCTTCTTGAGTCTCTCTGTCCTTGCCCGGAAGATGCGGAACCTTCTACACCACATCAAGAAGGCCCTGAGTACATGTGGTTATCCCAGCTGGACTTTTGTGAAAGCTGGGACGGCGCCAAAAGAAACCTCCAGCCAATCCAGGAGAGAAGGACAACCGCTGCCAAGGTGAAAACCCGTAGTGATCCCATATGTGTCAGGAGTATGGGAACAGTTGAGACACATTTTTTCTAAACACTGGGTCTCTGTGGCTTTTAAACCCCAAAACAGGCGCCAGAATTTGGTCCACCCCAATCAGAGTAACACAGTGTACGCTGATAAGTGCCAGGAGGATTGCCAGGATTTATACATCGAGGAAACCAAACAACCTCTGGCGAAGCAGATGGCACAACACAGAAGAGCTACCTCATCTGAGACTGAAGAAGTCACGTGGATGAGTGACGAAACGTTTCTCCCACAAAACGCTACGTCCAGATGAACAGAATCAACTTGGATTTACTTACCTGGATGATTGAGCGTGCATCAAGACTGTGATTGCTATTATTTTTATTATTATTATTGTTGGTATTAACAATTTGCTCTTCTTTTGATATTTGTTGGCATGTTCAAATATAATTGAAAATATAGTTCTGTGTAAATGTCTCGGTAGCAGTTGGCAACTGGCTTTCGATCTGCTTGAGAAAAAAAAATTCAAAAGTTCAAATAGATCAAGACGTTTATTAGTCACGGTTATGATTCTGCCATTAGAATTTCTACATTACTGACCAGTTTTCCATGTAAAGTTGTTGAGTGACACTCACAAAACATGCTAACATGACTGAAGTCAAACAGGCAAAACCAATCCGAAACTAGAAAGGCACCCGGTAGCAAAAATCAGAACACAAAGTACTGGAGTTGTCACAAAGTAGGCCAATAGCAAACATCACAAAAGGAAACATAAGAATATTATAGGTCATACAAGATGAACAAGATAAACCTCCCTCCCTTGCCTTCCGGTGGTTTGCACATGCTATCATGGCACTATTATGGCACACACAGACCTGACAGTAAAAGGTTAGTACACTAGGGCTCAAATGATTCAAATGTTAGCATGTTTTATTTAGGTTTTCACAGTATATAAGCCATTAGCTTTAGGGTGTTAATGTCTTGGGCCTGTGAATGGTCTCTAAGTGTCATTATAGACGCATGAAACTGTAAAGTTTATACTATTTGTGCTGCTTAATACACCAATCAGGCATAAAATGATGGCCACCTAATGTTGTGTTGGTCCTCCACTAGACCTCTGAAGGTGTGATGTGGTATTTGGCACCAAGATGTTAGCAAAAGATCGTTTACTTTTAAAATGATCACCACTGATGAGGAGGGGCTGGTGCTGAATGCCACTAAGGAAATCACTGCGGACGTGAGAAGATCTGTACACACCACAAAATCCCCACTTTACATAAGTAATGAAAAGGCAGAGATTGTGTAGATTATCTGGTTGTTCACAATACTAAGAATTTTAAATGGTTACTGAATATATCACACATGCAAGGGAAGCACAAGCGAGATTGTTCTACAAGAGGAGATTGAAGTGGGCCATAATAGCAGCTAATAAGCAGCTGCTAGAAGCAGATACTTAACACAACCAGGTCACCAGCTGTTTAAACCCTTTGTGATCAGGGAAGAGATAACAAACCAAAAACAGACTAAAGGGCAGTTTCTTCCCCAGTGGTCCTGTTACAAACACGCATGCAAATAACTGTTGGGACAAATGCACAATATTGCAATATTTGCATTGATGGAAATACCAAATTCGTGATGTCTTCATTATACTTGCTGCCATAACAATCAACAACGGGGTTTATTATGGTATATTCCTGTTTTTTGTATGTTTTTATTGCAATTTTTATAGTTCTTTTCATTTTTACTATTTTAGTGTATTTTTAAAAAGCTGCCAAAATGTGTAGGTAACTTTCTACAACAAATAAAGATGGATTAATTAATAATGAGAGTCAGCTGGGTAGCTAAATGGCACTCCACTCACTCAAATGCCCCTATGTGGCTTGGTGGTCAGATGACTGCAGGAGAATCATAATTTAAAAAATCCCTTGCGATTGCAGAGTGAACTGCATAGTCTAGTTATTGTTCATGTTTCAGTGAGACTGTGTTTTTGCAATACCTGTGGTCTGGCATAAACTTCCTGTCTTTTACCGGAAATTTAGTTTAGTACCATGTTGAAAAGGAAAGTTTGACAGATAGGTCAGTTGATTGGAATCTCAAAAATACTTAATTTTTTCCATACTTTTGACAGCTTCACAGAAAAAAATCTAATAAAAAAGAAACACTGAAATAAACTAATGATGACAACTAGAGATCACAAGAAGAAACTGAAATCTTAGTAGTTTGATTGTTCCATAGTTTGCATGTTTACACATTTTATTAAAGTACATTTATTCATATAGATTATTGCTTAGAAAAAAAATTAACAACATGATAAAAACATTTTATTGCTTTTCTATTAACCAAATAGCTTTTTTTCCTTCGAAATACCTAAAAAAAGTTTAAAAAACTGTAATAAAAATAAAAATGTATATATGAATTCTGTCAGCTTGTTAATATTATAGCGTGATATCTGTCATCTATTTGCACCCACTCATTCCTACATTCTTAGGTGATTTGTGCTCGCAGAGCTGGCAATGCATTCCTATTACAAATAATTAAGTCAAGTGAATTTTGTTTTCTTATCCTTCCCAATTCAAATGCGTAATATTAGCTAAAGTGGCTGCTATAGGACAAACAAATTGTAGTCAGCCAAGACTAAGGCTTATGTTTCTACTACTTTTTTCTAGGGGTGCAACAATACTCGTATCGAGTTCGATACAGTGCTTTCGGTTCAGTATGCATATGTATCGAACAATACAAAATTTTTTATTTATTTTATCAACTTTTCTTCTGACGATGTTGTCTGTGTTGAGCGCTCAGTGGATCTGCGTTCAAATAGTCCGCCTAGGCTGCACCGTCGAGTGCAGATCCACTGAGCGCAGCGCAAGCTAGCAAGACAGAACCTAAGCTCTCCTTGCAACATGGCAACTGCCTCAATGCTACCCGAAATTGAACCTCCCCCACCCTCATTCAGATCTGGCGTTTGGAACTATCTTGGTTTTCATGTGAAGCATGACCCTGATGGTAAGCCCGTCATGGACAAAAGTAAAACAGTATGTCGGACGTGCCACGCAATGCTCAATTGGTGGGAACTAGTGAGTTAGCGCAGTTAGCTTGTTAACGTGTTGACGCCGTCCAGCCCTACACACGGGGCGATCCGCGGTAAATCAGCGGAGATTTGCCGCGTTATGGCGTTAATGTCATTTTAACGAGATTAACACTGACAGCACAACGATTATGACTGCACATTTACGCCGACATCATCCTAGTGCAAAGACAACTGGAAGCAGACAAAAAAAACAAGCACGCATGCTACAGACTTTACCCGAGTCATTTAGACAGCCGTTAGCACATGATTCTCCTTATGGGGACCTGATTTTTTTGTTTTTTTTTTAACTTTTATTTAACTTTTTTCCCCAACAAATATAAGACTGGTTCACATCCAAAATAATAACACTACACAGCACTAGAATATTACAACATTATGTCCATAACTGTTGTCCTCTAGGATCCAGTTTATAGGTTACTCCCAGTGCTTCCAGTGGTTTCTTCCATTTGTCCACAAAAATTCGGGAGCTCCCATCAATATAATGTCCCAGCCTAATCAGAGTCATAACTTCAATGATGAGCGACTTCCATAGAGAAATGGAGAAGAAATGGGACCTGATATGTTTAATATGCTGCTGAGAATATAGCCCAGAAGAAGCGTATAGTATAGCTTTTATTTTGGAAAGAGCCATTTCTCTGTAATTAACTCTCTTTTCCAAAGATGAGTGATTTCTCGATCAAATTGATTTTTTTTATTATATTGTTGTTTCAGCAACATTGAATTTAAAAACTACTTTTGAGTTAAAATAGGCTATATATTTATAATTTTAATAAATGACAAATTAAAAAGGCATGAACATTTTTTGTATCGAAAAAATTTCGAACCGTGACACCAACCGAACCGTGAATTTTGTGTATCGTTGCACCCCTACTTTTTTCCCCTGTCTGTGGCAGCCTGTCAGGCCACTGTTTACCTCAGCTGTCAATGCAAAGTGAAAAGCATGCCCCTGTATTTACTGTAGAAGAGGCTGTAAAACTTTGTGAAAGGACTCTGACACTGGTCAATGAGTCAGAGAAGCTCACTTCTGACTGATATTAAGCTTAATATTAACAGTTCTGGGGCGACCGTGGCTCAGGGGATTGGGAAGCGCATCTTCACCAGGCTCTCTGTCCTCGTCGTTGTGTCCTTGGGCAAGACACTTTTCCATATGTTACAGTCCTGACATTTTATTTAGATTTTCAGGGCATTGTCTCTTTCCTTTACCTTTTTGTTTCTTTGGTAACAGGGACCCCCTTATGCTTCATATCTTGAGTCTAAAGGTGCAGGCCCAAATTTAAATATCATAGCACACTAACACCGATGACTTCTCCTTGCCTCCATCTTTGACGTACTACGTATGAGGCCAGTCAAACACATAAAACGCTATGAGTTGGAATGTCCTTCCCAGCTACTATATTCAAATATGGCGGGAACGTGGCAGCTTCCACAAACCTCAAATCTGGTCCTATGTATTTTGGCACCATTGTATTTATGTGTACAGTATACTTTTTTCAATTTAAGAACTTCATAAATTACTGACTCTACCCTTAAACTTGTTATTGTTTGACATTTTTACTAACGTATTGAATTGCATGGTTGAATTTTGAATAAAGACAAAAAAAAACCTCAGGAAGCCAAAAAGGTTGGATGGTATTGCTAAGCAAAGTTATAGGGGCTTTGAGTTCATTGTTCTAAAGCTGCGACAGAGTAGAAGTTATTCTTCATCATAACTTCATACACGCAATCATTTGATTCTTCCGGGGAACTGCTGGATAATCGCCTGCAGCTACTCCTTTGTTTCACCTGTCAATAGTAAAACAACAGTGTAAAGATTGTGTATTGTAACAGTAACAGATGTTTTCCACAGTGACCGTAAGAAGCTAAAGCATTTGAAGATGACTGCCAACAGTGAAAGTGTGAGCACAGAAGATTCGTTTCCAAGAAGCAGCAGGCCTACCATAGCAGCACTTCAAAATGGAACCAGCTCATTTAGTGGTTTAGATCTAATCAGCATGTCAGTGCAAGAAAGCTTAGAGCAGTCATATCACAATATCTGCAGACAGTAAAGGTAACCACTGTTGCATAGATAGATAAGTTAGCCATAAGTAGAGGATTGAACTCACCTTCTGCGTAATCAGCAGAATGAAAATAATGATTAACAGTGTGCTGATCACACAGATACAGATGATCAACAGCATGATTAGAAATCTGTCCTCCACAGTGGTGGGGATCTGGGGCTCTTGGCTGGGACATGGTGCCAATCCTTTGAGAAATACAGAAAACAAGAGTTACAGCAGGTGTGCTGCTTCATGCACCTGCACAAGAAATTACTTGTATGTATGATATAGAGAAAAACATCAGTAAATGTACTAAAGGACTATATATGCCACCTGTGAGGTTCCCTTTTGAAATAATTTTACAAACTGGAAAAAGTAAAACAATGGAAAAGACTATAATTAAATATATACATAATTAAGTTTTAGTGATGCTGCTTTTCTCATATATTTCTGTAATTTATAACATATTCATCAAAGATAGAAGCAGATGGGGGCCAAAAAGTAAGGGTCAGATCTTGAATCTCTAATTAGCCAGTGCATGCAGTCCACTGTGCTAGGCTGATACTACAAGCACGTGAGCTGCAGGACGAGGTCGCAGAATCTTTAACGAGGAAAAAACAGAAACTCACCTCTCACGAAAACTGTGTAGACATTGCAATTGACACTTTTGTCAGCTGATTCTTTGTAGACACAAGTGTAGACACCAGAATCATCCACGGTCAAGTTGCTGATGGTGATGTTGTGGTTCATGGGAGCGCCGTTTGACTCAATCCTGCCTTCGTATCGTGGTCGCTCTATGATTTTGCTGTTGGCATAGTTACCATAGAAATACACCTCTTTCTGTTCAATAAAGTTATGATACAGATACATCCCAGCATATCCATCATTGTTTTGGGGGCATCCTTCTGATGAACACTTCAAAGTGATGCTCTCACCAGGCTCTGTGATGATTATAGTGCTCTCTGTTATAAAAGAGGCAAAATGTCTGATTACAGGGTGTAAAATATAACATAAGACATTTAAGTGGTTACAGATACAGATCAGTGATGAATGATACAAAAATGTATACAGGTACAGGTAAAAAAAAAAAAAAAGTTTATTTTTTAAAAAATTCTCTCACCTAGTCTTGTTCCAAGTAGACTTGAAACTTTTAAATATTTTAAAAGAAAAAAAATGGACATACCTGAATGAGAATAACAACAAATCAATAATATGATCCAGCACAGTGGCATCATCTTTGCAGCAGTGACAGCATATACTGACTTTGTTTGCCACACACTGTATTGTACATAAACAAAGACAAGAGAGCTAGTAGGCGGTTTTTCCCTGTACGGTTTGACTGATGATGTGTGCATCCTGTGAGGTAAAATCTTTACATTCAGTCATTTCCTGATTGAAATCATGAAAAGACCTTTGAATTGTTAGCTGAAGATGGTACAAACATATACATGTTTACCTGTTCAGGTGGCACATCATAATAGAGGAAGGTGAAACTTGTGTCAATAAGATCAACTGTCTTCACTTTAATCCTTAGATTTCTTACTGTGGCAATTAATTTGTCTGCCAATCAGAAGGCCACAGGATTGTGACATTTCTTTCTTGCTTATTACCATGCAGTATTACGGTTTTGTTATATGTGTGGAAAAGTATGATGTTCAAATGTAAGCTGGAGTCTGGAAAACAAACTCAAAGAACTCAATACTGTACTTATGCAAGTAAAGATTCAAGACTTAGAGACTTCAGTCTTGTCAAAAAAGTGACATCTGGCGGCCGAGGCAAGTCAAGGCACCTGAAACCCTGACACGACGTACAGTTTCAATCTCATGTCACCAGGATTTCATTTCTAAAACGACTGTGTTCATTTCATGTTACTAATGTTGTTGCTCATTTATATTAACTAATGAATACATCATCAAATGTCTCTGAAACTGATGGTAATAATAAAATTATAAAAAGGCATCAATAAATTGACTGATTCACCAAGAACACTTTTAACACATTCCTGACTAAAATTAACACAAATACGTCAGAACACAAAGAGTAAAATCTCTGTGCGGGCTCATTTCAAATTTCCAGAATGTATAAAGTATTTAAAACACAAAAAAGAATCAGATAAAGTTCTTGCTACAGCTTTACAAATGATGATCACATCGTCAGTTCACTCCTCTGGTTCACCAGCAGATATTTGGGAACCTCATCAGTAGCCACACCACTAACCTTTTCAGCTTTTTCCTACTGATCATTAATTCAGCAGTAGCTCTTAATTTAGCAGTAATATATTACATGTCCAGCTCATTCCAGCCATAAGGCAGACTTTTCTTTAACTGTTTGCAGACAACAGCTGTTCTTCTGTAGCTTCTTCTTCGTTTCACCTGTTGGAAGTAAAAACGCTGCAGTGACTGACTTTACATTAAGTATTGAAAATTGTTCAAAAATAATTTTTGGACTGAATTCTGAGCGAATTTAAAACACTTTTGAATCAGTACAGCTTTGAGAAAATGGGTTACCAACTGGAAACATTTATACAGTAAATAAGTCCAGATTTCTTAAAATAAAATTAGACTTCAGATGGGAAAGGGATAATGTTAAATTATCAATAATTTTGAGTTATGTATCAAAGAAACACTTTTTTAAAATCTTGAAATAACAATGAGAGAAATGTGGATACACTACAGTGTTTTTTAAGGAACCAGCAGCATCTCCACAGCTGCACTTCATGATAAAAAGCTCAGAGTGGTTTTTAAAAGTAATCAGTGTGTCAGGGCCATGAGGTTCATCATGTTTACAGCAGTTATATGTGGTTTTGGTAAGACTGATAAATGCAGATAAATAAATAACATGTCATAACTTGCAGAGCTAGGGTATTTTAACTTAGGTATAAAACCATAAGTCAAGAGGACTAAATAACTCACACTCAGTAGGATGAGGATGACGGGCAACAGCAGACTTATGACATAGGAGCTGATGATCAGGACCTGTGGGAACTACAGGAAAACAAGAGTTACACCACACATGCACCATACAGTTTGTCATAATGAGAACAGGTTTGCACATCTTTAATAATGAATAAAAAGAAATGTACATTTTAAATAAAATTCTCTTTTTGTGATACAGACACAGAGCTGGATGCCCTTCACCTTCACAGCTGCATTAATGCTTTGTGGCACAGATTCAACAAGGAACTGGAAATATTCCTCAGAGATTTTGGTCCATATTAGAGCCTTCCATTAGAATATTTTTTAAACCCACTCCCACTGTCTTAATAAAATGTTTCTCGACACACGTTGATCTATTTTTTGGTTCCTGCTCAGCCCCGTGGCTGTGTCCTGTGAGATTTGTGTTTTGTCCCAATGCAAGGCTCTGGTCTATACTGACATGTTAGCATCACATGGTTGCTGCAGACGTGCCAGTCATACATCCATGATGTGAATCTCCCATTCCACCACACCCAAAGGTGCTGTGTTGGGTTGAGGTCTAGTTACTATTAAGTACAGTGAACTCAGTGTCATGTGAAGAAGTCAGTTTTAGATGATTTGAGCTTCATGACGTGGTGTGTTATCTCACTGCTCACAAAGTAATGGACACGATGAACAGCAAAACATGTAGGCTGTTAGGTTTCAACAATGTTCAGGTGGTACTAAAAAATATTCCCCACACCATTACACCACCAACATTAGAAGTGTTGATACAAGACAGTATGTTGGTTGTAACCAGGGTATCCTGCTGCTCACTGGACAGTTTCTCTTTTTCAGACCATCCTTTGTTAACCCTACAGATAGCTGTGGTTCAGCCTATTCTGAAATAGTCTAATAAGGTCGTCTGGCATCAACAACCATGTCAAGTTCAAAGTCGCTTAAACCATCCTTCATCCCTATTCTGGTGCTCAGTTTAGATCTCAACAGGATCTAAATAAACTGAGTTTATTCCATGTAATTCGCTGATTAGATGTGTTAACAAGCAGTTAAATATTTATTTATACATTTATTTGCTGTCTGTTACTCTGTTGTTCTTTCTTAGATTTTTCTGTATTTTCTTGCTTTAACTCAATGTGAAAGCTCAGTTTGTTGTAAAGATAACACTTATCTCTCAACTACACCTTTCAATGGAAATTTTAACTCTTAAACGCTGCATTTCTGTTCTGAGTTACCGGATGAGACTGTGGAGTTTTGAGAATATAAAAGAAAAACATACCTCTCACAAAAACTGTGTAGACTTTGCACTCAACACTCTTGTCGACTGATATTTTGTAGACGCAGGTGTAGACATCAGAATCATCCACAGTCAAGCTGCTGATGGTGATGCTTGGTTCATGAGAGCTCCATTTGACTCAATCCTGCCTTTGTATCTCGATCGCACAATAACTTTGCTGTGCGATCATTCTGTTCAGTAAACCTATGATACAGATACATCCCAACATATCGACCATTGTTTTGGGGGCATTCTTCTGAGGAACACTTTAAAGTGATGCTCTCACCAGGCTCCGTGATGATTATAGTGCCTTCTGTTATAAAAGAGGCAAAATTACAGGGTGTAAAATATGACATAAAACAGAGCCATTCGCACTAGCAGTGACTAAACATCCTTATTTCTTTTTAGAATCTGTCAAGGGTACATATAGTAATACAGTAACAAGGCAAAATTTAAAAAGAAAATCCTCTAGTCTTGTTCCAAGCAGACTTAAAATCAAAACCTTTAAATATTTGGAGAAATAAGGAAAATAAATGGACATACCTGAATATGCGTCATAACAAATCAATAATAAGGTCAAACACAGCATCATCTTTGCAGCAGTGACAGCATATGATGCTTAATTAGTTTCTCACACTCTGTATATACACACACAGAAGAGACAGCAAGCAGTGTTTCCTGTATGTTTGATGTAGACTGAAGATGTGTGCATCCTGTCAGATAAAGCCATTACATTCAGTCAGTTACTGATTTAGATTACAACACGTAAAGACTGATATAGCTCAATGAAAACGCATGAAGAACAAGTGGGTGAACAAGTGAATAACACCTTCAAAATAAAATAACTCAAATTTGTCAAACATTAAAAAACAAAAACAAAAATATTGTATTCCACAGACCTATACACACAGACGAGTAAGATTACTGTAGCTAAGGAAAAGCTAAATTGATGCCCCGTACTTTGTTGACACACCTGTTCAGGTGGCCTGTCACAACAGAACAAGGTGGAACTGACATCAGAAAGAACAGCTGCCCTCCAATGAATGCTCTCATTGTTTACTATGATGGTGAATGGATCTAAGCCATATTTGTTGGCCAGTCTGAAAGGCGCAGGTACCTGAAATGTTTGTTCCCTTATCTTCATCCTGAATTTACTTTTTGCAACAAAATGTGATGTTCAAATGCAAGCTGCAGTCTGGACAACAAGTTCAAAGAATAAAGGATATACTTAACAAGAAGAAGAGAAATAATATCCCCATAACTGAATAATAAGCAGGAATCCACCTTTCTTTTCTTTTTTCTTTTTTTTCTTTTTTTTGCTCACAAACCTCCTTTTTTTGGTTTATTTATGATGAGAAAAACACCCAGAACATCTATATGTTATCCTATTGAAGTTACTTTACAGGTCATCTGTTTGATATAGGAAACATCCATAATAATGGCACAATATTACAAATCTTCACCTGAAATTGAGCAGAAAAAAAAAAACTTGTCCTGACAGCTGTGAGGAAGTTCAAATCTCAACTTGATGAAAGCTCTTGTGCAACAAACGGCTGTAAATACACAACTTTGTGGGACAGTTTGTTGCATGGTTATAAATCTGTGCAGCTCTGACATTTTTATTGCACTCACAGAGATCTTGTGTCCATATGCAGATTTCTGATGTCATAAGGTATTTAGGATTATCAGAAGAATAAATGATGACATGTTTTAGTCTAATTTAGTTTAAGTTGACATTTGGTTCACGTGTGTTTATTAAGAAAACGAGCAAAAACACTGACTGTTTTTGACCATTCACAAGAAAATTGGACATGACAGCAGCTATGAGGAGGTGAAAACAAGGTCTAATGGAAGCAAATATATCTGTGGGAAGAGATCAGGAGGTAATAACATCTATATTGAGTTAACTGAGTTTACATGTTGTAGACGGAGCTTCAGTCATGTCAGTGTGTGAAAGGGAAACAGATCCGTAAAGGTCTGTTTCATATTAAGGGGCTTTTTTCTGGATACAGTCACAAATGGAACCAGTAGCTGTTCGTGTAACAGTGCATGTTATTTTTTACACAACAAATCCTGCCTGTCCTGGTTATTCTTGTTTTTAATCTATTTTTATTAAAGTAAAGTGAAAAAAATCCTCAAATATGTACAAACAATAATACATTTTGTCCACAAGCTAATATTTTGTACACCACATGCATGTAAGTTACTAACCTTTATAAGTAAGGCTGTCCCATATATTGTTTTGTAATTGAGATTAATATATTTCATAAAAGCATAATAAATTATTTTTTACATTATAAATCCTTCTTTTTACTCTTTTGATTTGATTTGATTTGCTAACAGCAAGAATAATCTGCAATCTTTTAGCATGTCGACAGTTATTGGGAAAATCCCATGCTGTTACAGTTGAGAAGTTAAAAATGCAGCATCTGCAAGATCAGCTCAGTGGAACTTAATTAGTAGCATTTAATAGCAACACACAAAGTCTTACACACACATACACAAAGACACAACAACTTGCCACCATCCCAGAAATTCAAGGGATTTAATTTTTCTTTAAAACCTTGACCGACAACATAAAAGTAGAAGTAAGAAGATACATCTATACATATCAGATACTGCTTCAGCAAAGGGCATCAAGACAAACAAAGCGGTTCCCACTCCCACATCTTCCTGTGGTTTGAATATGCCCCACTGCTTGATGTTATTATGCACACACAGACCTCAGAGCAAAAGGTTAGTATACTGGGGCTTAAATTATTCTCTGCCTGTACTCTCTGAATGTGTGCAGTTGCTTTAACAAACACATGAAGTTTATACCACAGATTCTCTGCCGAGGTTCTAGGAACAGGCAGAACTCAAATGCAGGACTCAAATGTGGACTCCGGGTCAGAGTTCAATGCATTTACAGTGAATTTTCAATAACATCCAAATGAAAAACAGTGACAGTCCCAGTCTCCTTTTAGACTCTCCACAGTATCCAAAAAAATTCAAATCCAAATGCTCACTTCAAGACAAGAGGCTGCTCACAACTACGTGTCCATGGGTTTTAAGGTTTCAGGCAAACCCCTGCACCGCAAAAGCAGGTAAGAAACTCTTTCACAGGCAAGGGAACAACATTCACAGTGTCAAAGAGCTGGGAAACACTAGTGCAATGATCCAGTGAAGACTGACGCTCAGCCATTTCCTCAGCATCCTGAGCCATGATTTCCATCTCAGAATGATCTGTTTTTTTGTTGTTTGTTTGTTTTAAAATCCTGTCATGTCTGACAGCTTTTGCAATCAGAGTTATGATCTGAATGCACTGTTGTGCCATCATATTTTGTTTTTACAAGGGGAGCTCTATAAGTTTTCTACAGGCTCCTCTTGTGTGTGTTTCTTTTATCTGTTTATTTATGAATTTTTATTACTGTTAATTCAATTATGACATTATAGTTGTAGTATGACAATTTTTTAAAAAGGGAGGGGGAGAAAATATGAGAATTTATAAGCATTTGTAACACAAAAACATAAATACGAATACATGAATCAGCAACTGAACAACATTTACAGAAGCTGAAAGTCAGATCAGACCAAAATCTAAGTCTTTGAATGCCATAATACACACCAGGTTTGTAGGTCAATAGGCACTGCATATCACCCCAAAAATACTACACCAAGAGTGAGGTTTGAGGTGGGATTATCACAGTGTGGGGCTGTTTTCCAGCATGACGACACTGGCACACTTCATATAATTAAAGGAAGAATGAATGGAAAAATGTACCGAGACATTCTTGATAACAATCTGCTGCCATCAACCAGGATGACGAAGATGAAATGAGGGTGGATGTTTCAGCAAAACAATGATGAGAAACACACAGCCAAGGAAACTCTCAGGTGGTTTCAGAAAAAGAAAATAAAGTTTGCTAGAATAGCCGAGCCAATCACCTGACCTGAATCCAGCTGAAAATGTAAAGAACTAAAGCTCAGAGGGCCCACAAAACTTTTGTGTGGACAAATGAACCACAATCAAACCAGAGCAATGCGTGGTTCTCCATACAGCCAACAAGGTTTTTGTATGAAATGTTAAATACATTTCATTAAGCATTTTCAATACTTTTTCTCTGTGATTTCTCATTATTGCACATTAGTGGTTTGATTTCTTATTTTGTGGATTGTATGGATTGTTACTGAAACCTAGTGAGACTTTCACATCAATAGCACCTTTAGAAATATATATTTACTTGGAAAAAAGCATGTTTTTTTATTGTACATTTATTTGTTTTATACACCTTTTTATGGTAAAAAAAAAAATAATTGTCTGTAATAATATATCGTGCAAAATCTGCAGTTAGTCATGTAAACCATTTACCCATCTGCTCCTGCCCGTCTTCGTAGTTGGTTTCTGCTCACATCTCATCCATCCCTCCCCCACAAACCTCAAAAATGTTTGCCCTATATTGCAGTAAAGAAGCCAGAAACACTCACCAATTGCATTCATGTTGGAATTGAACAAATCAGTAAGCTTTATTGTGCAAATGTTGTGCTCCACAGTAATATAAATTCTATAGATAAAGTAATAAATAGCTTTGGTGATCAGTTTGCATACTTCCTGTGGGACAGTCACTGTGCCTCCTGCATGGCTTTCATTCATTTCTGAGAGTTTAATAACTTTTAAACTTTAATTTTTAATGAGACTTTATGGAGCATGATTGATATGGTCCATGAGTCCAGGCAAACCATTAACCATTATTAACAAAATCAATAAGACACAATCAGATTCCTAAATTCTATTGTTAACCACAATAATTATACTGTAATTCTAAGAAAACTCATAAGGACTTTAAGATTGCTGCGGTGAAGTTGCCAAAGTGTAGAGGCTGTTCTTGGTCATAACTTCATACACATAATCATCTGGTTCTTGCTGCGAACTCCTGGATAATCTTCTGCAGCTCTTCCTTTGTTTCACCTGTCGGTAGTATGTATGTCAAAGGGGAAAGTAAGTCATAATGTTATTAATAATTCATCTGTTATATAACCTGTGCCAAAGTGTGAATAGTTTATAGTCTTCCAAGAAGCAACAGAACAAGGAGTATATATAAAGTGGTGGTTTTAGATGTTATCAGTCTCTCAGCACAACAACATCTATCACGGTCACAGCAGTTACATCAAAGTGTTGTGAAACTCTACAGACAGAAAGGCAGTGTGTCATAGCTTGCAGAACTGGAATAGATTATCTTGCATACTGTAAAAACATTTTAACTCCTTGAGACTCTGTGTTCTCTCATGGGGACATTACTTTTGTGACTTTTTTGCACCTTAAACTCTTTTCTGATGCAGTAAAAATAAACTCACTGTCCCCATATAAGGGCATGTTCTTGTTTTTTAAAATACAATATAGGACAGCTATGTAATCAAGTCAACTCACCCTGTGGACTATCAGTAGGATAAAGATTATGATTAACAGCACGCTAAGGTACGTGCAGGTAATGACAACTAACACCGAGGTGGGAAGGTCATCTTGTCCCAGGCATGGTGCCACTTCTGTGAGAATAAAGGAAAACAAATGTGTTGTTGTCTTGCAGCTGCACAAAAGATTTGCTATAATTATTACATTCGTGGAATTTTTTTAGCTTGCAGACCACTCACTAAGAGTAAATTTGCAATTCCTGATAAACCTAAAGGAGAGAGCATATAAACTAAAACTCCCTTGTATGTATCACATAGACAAGAAGAGATGTAAATGTACTTGTGTATGATGTTTCAGTTCATTTAAAATTTTGTAGAAAATTAACTATATTAAAAGCAAACAACTGTATTTTACATAAGTCAAAGAGCTAAATCTAGCCACTGTTGTGTTAATATAGTGATTAGGCTTTTTAATAAACAGTGTTTATATATAGTGCTACCTCTGCCAAAAACCAAAAGACCCATTTAGCTGTAACATCATGACTGTATAGGTAAAAAAACAAAAACAAGTAGATTAATTAAATTGTTGCTTTTTCATACATGTTTCTGCATTTTCTCAAAAAGTCAAAAGGTAAGGGTTATCTATTAAATATGTAACAGGTACAGGGTATGCACTGCACTGCACTTGGCCAACTCTTTTGTGAGTCACTGGACAAGATTGTGGCGTTTTTAACAAGAAGAAAACACACGTATGAAAACGGTGTAGACGCTGCACGACTCTATGGTCAAATGATTTTTTGTAGACACAAGTGAAGACACCAGAATGATCCACAGTCAGACTGGTTATTGTGATGCTATGGTTCATAGAGGTTCCTTCAGTCTCAATCTTGCCTTCATATCTTGCCACTGATATGATTGCTATAAAAATACACCTCATTCTGTTCTCATATATTTCTGTAATTTATCATATATTCATCAAGATAGAAGCAGATTTGGGGCCAAAAAGTAAGGGTCAGATCTTGACTCTCTAAATACTGCATGCAGTCCACTGTCCTTGGCTGATTCTACAGGCTTGTGAGCTGCAGAACAAGGTCGCAGAATTTTTAACAAGGAAGAAAAGAAACTCACCTCTCACGAAAACTGTGTAGACATTGCAGTTGACACCTTTGTCAGCGGATTCTTTGTAGACACAAGTGTAGACACCAGAATCATCCACGGTCAAGTTGCTGATGGTGATGTTGTGGTTCATGGGAGCGCCGTTTGACTCAATCCTGCCTTCGTATCGTGGTCGCTCCATGATTTTGCTGTTGGCATAGTTACCATAGAAATACACCTCTTTCTGTTCAATAAAGTTATGATACAGATACATCCCAGCATATCCATCATTGTTTTGGGGGCATCCTTCTGATGAGCACTTCAAAGTGATGCTCTCACCAGGCTCTCTGATGATTATAGTGCTCTCTGTTATAGAAGAGGCAACATGTTTGATTAGATGATGGACAAATACAGAATAAAACAGAGACATCTGCACTAGAGACGCACAGCAAACATCAACGTGACGTAAATCACTCATTGAAGCTATCCTTCTAAATTAGTTATGTAAATATTGTTGCAAGCAGATTTCAGCTGCATTAAAACAATAAAATATTTTAAGAAAATGATGTGGACGTACCTGAACTGGAACAAAACCCGATCAATAACATGGCCCAGTAGAGTCGTGTCATCTTTGCAGAAGTGACAGCGTAAACTGACTTTTTTTTTCTCATACTCTGTGTAGACACAAAAAGAGGTCACACACCAATGGTTTCCTGCCTGTTTGATGTGGAGTGACGATGTGCGACATCCTGTGACAAAAGAAACTCTTTACTATTATGATGATACTGATACAATGATAATACTGACTTGGACAGTGACATTAGCTCTAGCTTTTAAAGACTAATACAAAAATAAAAATGTATACATGAGAAAAAAAAGATTGTACGGAAGTGTGAATAACTTCTTTAAATGAAATGACCCACACGTTTCAGACATCAAAAAGAGCCCCACCGGTCAGATCTTTAGCAGTAGTTTTAATTGGCATTATTACTATGCACAAAGAAAATTTAGCTTGGTTATACTTCATGGAACTTAACACATGAATAAGTGAAAATCACTGCAATAAATAAAAAAAGGTAAATTCCTGTGACTATTGAATGTCTCGTGTACAGTTCAAGTTGTTCTGACGGTGGAAATCCAATAAAGAAAGTATCAACTCCTGCACTTTACCAACAAAGACAAATGAACATACCTGCTTTGAAAAATGTTTCTTCCAAAAAAATAATTGCATTCAGTCACATTACGTTATATAGATTATAGAGTATAACTAAAACATGTGCCTGACGAAGGCAACAGACTGAAACACATTGCTTAAGTAATAATACTTCCACCTCTTTAAACACCAATTCTAAACAACTGTTTAAAGTGATATGACTCATGGACACATGGAAATCTGACTGGATGTGCAAAAAAAAGGTTTCAATGAATAAAAAGATACTCGTCATGGTCCTGGGCCTCTGATCTGCACTGAAAAAAGGGATTGGCCATCTCTTGGATTTATGTAAGCATATTTAACACAATTGCCTCATGCTTTAAAGTTAAGTGTAACTATATAGTGTAGAAATTACATGATATGCAGAGAGGGTAGATTAAATTTTCCATATCATGTTCGAGTGAAGTAAGTCAATAATATAGCAATGTTAAATGAGGATTTCAGTCTTGCGCGCTTTGGATTGTGGTTTGAGGAAGGCATCCATCTCAGTTGAGCAGCTGTGGTCGCAATTAAAGTCAAGACACTCAAAAAGATGCCCTGGAAAAGAGTAGAATTCTTGGAACAGAGTTTAATACACTGAATCATATGAACAGCAGGAAAAATACATACAGACATTTAGCAAGAGAATTACATAGCAGAAAGCAAGCAAAGCAAAACCCCGGGGTGTACAGCCTTAAGCACAGACAGTAGAGCAACACAGAGACGGACAGAGAGAAACAGCAGAGGGGGAAAAAGTGCTGGGGGTGTCCTCTGGTCCACTTATAGGGCTTTGGGCGTGATGTCACGGGAGGTGGGCCACGCCCCCCTCCGCCATGACAGTAGGCCAGACACAGGATACAGCTTCAGCTATGGTTCGTACGTGTTTTGTTGTCGGTTGCAACGTTAGATCACACGATCGTGAAGGCAAGAAGCTGGATAATGGGCTCTCTTTTCATCGTTTTCCATCCTGGAGGCAACGTGAGGGATCCCATGTATCCGATATTACTAAACAAAGACATCAGGCTTGGATTGCAGCGGTGAGACAAGCAGATATCGAGTTCTCTGCAATCCACACCTTTTTGTTGGTTTGCTCACGGCATTTTCTTTCTGGTGAGTTCTAAATTAATTCATATCACTATTAAAAGGCTTTTAGTGTTATTTGCAATGCGCTGAAGTCATAGATAATGAGATAAAACATGCTAATTTGTGATGCTGCAGAACCACGTCATGTCGACATGTCGACTGAGTAGCTTATGATTTGGAATTATTGCAGGCAAAGCAGCATATGAAATGGATGTAACAAATCCAGACTGGGCACCAACACTGCACATGGGCCTCTAAAAACATACTAAATTGCTATCATTGTACACTAATCCGCACATAACTTCCAGATGAATCACACACCTGTCATTGGAATATTGGTGTACATTTACCTCATGTGTATGCACTAATTTTATCTTACAGGCTTTCGTTATGCAGCTGCAGAGTCTGAAGGTGTGCCCCGTGCAGAAGTTATCGATGAAGATCTGACAGAAGGCCAACAATAAAAATCACAATGTCATGGAGGCAGTGGACAGCAGTTGTGTTGGACAAATGGAGGTTGAGGTACCAGCTGCAAATGTGGACAGTGGTGATCGGACAGACAGCGTCACGGAAGCTATAGGGCAGACGAATTATTGTGTGTGCAATGAACAGGGCAGAGCAGAAATAAACACAACACTGCTTGATAAGATTATTAAGGTTTGCTGTGTTTTGGTGACTATGTGCCCCAGTGTGGTTGTCAAACCCAACGTCACGCCGCAGTGCCTTGTGGGATTGCGGTGCCATGTCAGTAGGCCAGAAAGCAAAACAAGCGCACAGTGTTGGAGTGTTGGAATCGGGACTGCCAGAACCATGCTCAAAATCAGCGCAAAAGACAAAGGGCTGTATCGCGACCGATTGCGCCCAGACGGCAAGAAGCGGTGCTTTGAAAAAATTGCGTGCACCGGTAATGTGGACCCGTATGAAATAAGGAAGTGGAGTGGAAACCCAGACGACCTACCGCCGTTGTCCTATCCCGATATCTTCGCATACCTTGTCTGTGGAGTCAGCGCATACACAGCGAACCAGTTTAAGAATTATAAATCCCTGGAGGCCCACATCCAATTCACAAAAGGCCGGGTGCAAGATTTGTCCATCTTTAAGCCTCCACGCTTAAAAATGTTGTCGTTAAGACAAAGGTAAGTCGGTTTGAACTTGATAACTTTCTAAACAACTTCCTTGTTACAGTTTTTGATTTGCACGTACAGCCAACCCATCTATATTAGCCTTGGTTAATTACAGACCTTTTATTAAAAGTGGCTTTTGTGTGTTTCAGGTACTGCACTCACAACGACTGAATGAAACTGCATTACAGCCATGGGTCATTGTGAGCACCAATGGGAGGGTTGAGGCTGCTCACTGCACATGCATGGCCGGAGTTGCAGAGACCTGCACCCATGTCGCTGCTCTTTTGTTTAAAGTCGAGTCTACAGTGCGTATCAGAGGCACCAGAACTGTAACAGACGAGCCTGCATATTGGGTATTGCCCGGAAATATGACCAAGATACAGCCGGAGGTTGCACATAACATTGACTTCTCCTCAGCAGCTGCCCAAAAACTTGGTCTTGATGAAATCATAAACACACCCTCTGCATCGAGAGGCAAAAGGAGGCGATCGCAAAAAAGGCAGATTCCTATTGCAACGCTGGAGGATTTTTCAGCATTACTGGATACACTGCAGGACCACAGCAAAGCAGTGAGTTTGTGTGGAATAGAAAACTATTACACCAACTACACTACACAGTCACCCACATTGAAGAAATTGAAGCACAGACTAGATCGCAGCACATGACCCCTGCATGGTTTCACTGGCGTACAGGGAGAATCACAGCTTCGGCTATGCATGCTGTTTTGCTACAAGTTTGGACACTCCAGCCCATAGTGTTGTGAATTGTGTGTGTTACCCAGAAAGGACCTTTTCTACTCTGCAAACAAGGTGGGGTGTCGAGCATGAAGAGGACGCAAGAAAGGCCTACAACGAGATAATGGCATCGCATCACCGCAATCTGCAGGTTCGGTTATGTGGTTTCTGTGTGAACACCAATTTTCCGGAAGTCGGAGCATCTCCAGACGGACTCACAATATGTGACTGTTGTGGTAAGGGGTGTCTGGAGATAAAGTGTCCTTTTAAACAATGAACGGACAGCATTAAGGAGGCATTGGCTGCACAGGACAAAGACTTTTGCTTGGAGGTAGCTGCTAATGGTCTTCAGTTGAAGCGGGTGCACCCATACTACTGTCAGGTACAAACACAAATCTTTGTTACCGGCGGCAACCACTGTGACCTCGTTGTGTGGACACAGAGAGACCTTGCTGTGATACGCATCTTCGGATTTCTGGGAACCGCATTTAAAGCAAGCACAAGACTTCTTTCTTAAAGTGTGCCTTCCTGAACTTGTTTGGAAATACTTCTCCAAACAACGTGCTGCTCCAAATAACCTGTAATGTTTCATTTTTTGGTTCAAGATTGATGCCAGCTGTGTGTTGCCATGTAAATAGTTTGCATTTCATTTTTATGTACTTGCTAAGTACATGTGAACAGATCAAGAATGAAAAACAAACAAATAAATATACTATTCTTTTCTGTTTTATTGAAACTACTTCACACAAAGTACAATTATTTACAATGAACTACACATGCAACACAACAGCTTTATGAATACTCAACAAGAGCAAGTTTCATTTGGCCCTGGTTTGACAACCACACTGGGGCACATATTCACCAAAACACAGCAAAACTTAACAATCTTATCAAGCAGTGTTGTGTTTATTTCTGCTCTGCCCTGTTCATTGCACACACAATACTTCGTCTGCTCTTTAGCTTCCGTGACGCTGTCTGTCCAATCACCACTGTCCAGGGACCAGTATCCCCGCCCCCTGCTGCTGGGTAACTTTCCCACGTGTCCTCCAGCCAAACACAGCTGCAGGGGTCAGGTAGCGGCCAAGGTCTTGGCCAGAGGCCAGTCAGGACTCTGACCTTGCTCTTGCTTATCACAATAGGTCATGACACGGTCAAACATCGCACATTAATCCTAATTATTAAATCTTACACAGCAAGTGGCACAATCTTATAATATATAATCTTATAACGACATAGGTTAGACTTCAGTGTAGTTCAAAGTATGTGTGTGTGTGTGTGTGTGTGTGTGTGTGTGTGTGTGTGTGTGTGTGTGTGTGTGTGTGTGTGTGTGTGTGTGTGTGTGTGTGTGTGTGTGTGATTATATCGTATGATATTTTATCGTGATGCGTTCAGGATCTCTGTTACAATGTTACTGTTTTGGTTGTGCTGCATGATAGACGTTGAGTGTGTATTGGGGAAGGTTAGTTACCGGAGAGTAAATTATTCAGGAGAACTCTCCCCTTACATTAACTGCCCTGTTACTGTACCACCTTAATAAACCTCGGTGAAGCAAAATGTCTTGTGCTTAAGACTCTACGTGAAAGTTAAAATATATATGTTCAGTGCACATAGATATATAGTGTATATAGTTACATAGTTATACATATCATACAAAAATCCACCACACAGCCACCTCTACTTTTTTCGGTATACCGAAAAAAGTAAATTGAGTGGTTGCTACATTTAAAAAGTCTACCTTGTAATTTGAACACAAAAATTTCATGTTTCTATCTTGAACATAATTAAATCATGTAGGATCTGTATGGAATTCAACAACTTAATTTGTTCTTGTTGAGATGACATGATACAATCTAGTAAGAGTGCTTAGTTGCTGGAATCGTGAAATTCACAAGATCGCACAAGATTTCAAACTGCAGGAAAATCACTGAAGTTATAAGGCGGACAGCTACACACACACCACATGTATGCTATCGCTATTGGTCGCTATTGCATGGTGGTTAGTGCTGTTGCCTCACAGCAAGAAGGTCCTGGGTTCACATGCACAATCTGGCTAGTTTGCAGTGTGTTCTCTCTGGTTTCCTGTTACAGTTAAAAGTCATTCAGGTGTTAGAGTTAAGTTAATTTGTGATTCTAAATTATCTGTGAATGTAAGTGCAAATGATTGTTTGTCTCTATGTGATAGACTGGTGAGCTGTCCAGGGTGTACCCTGCCTCTTACCCCATCACTTCAGGTTTATACACCAGCCCCCCTGCAATCCGGATAGAGAAAGGAGGATGGTAGTCATCATTCAGTTCTTATGTTAACCAGACTCTAGACTTTAGCATTTAAGTGACCAAGTAGTATTGGGGTAAAAGTTATTGAATAGTGTTGAAATAAAATGACAAAATTGCGAAGGATTAAAATATTCCAAAAGCTCACCTTACTTCATCTAAACATGTTTCAATCGCGTTTTATCAACACAAAATGCACAGGTTTATTGAATATAAAAAAGTTGTGTTGATTTAACTCAGTTGTTTAAGTTTCTGCCAAAGCAAAATAATTATGTGCAACCAATGTCCACTATTGAATGAAGTAAATCCAACATGGCCTGTTTTTTTAGTGTGGGGTTTTAAGGTTTAGTAAAGTTTGTTTGTTTGGGTTTTTAGTCTTTAACTCCACAACAATAGCAACCAACATAGCAAGCAGGTCTGGCCTGGATCTGGTATCAAGCTGGCACTGCTGGCTGCCTTCTGGCATTTTAAGACGTATGCCATCCAGATATGGGGCAGGCCTGGCATAGATGGCACTGTCTATATGATGGGATGCCATATCTGGCTCGATTGTGGTTTGGTTTATGTGGCCCAGGCTCATAGAAAACAGGTCCCGCCCGGATCTGGCATCAAGCTGGCATTTTCTGACTGGCCGGTGTCTATTTTAGTTAGAAGACACAAATGCCATGTTGCAATACTACACTGCTATGGTAGCCAACCTCTAGTCTGCATGTCAAGAGTATGAAGTTAGGCAGCACTCGATTTAGAGAAAGTGTGTGATTGGGTGAATGTAGCATGTTGTATAGAGCACTTTGAGCAATCTGCAACTGGCCCATGGCTGCACAAATCTTACACATGGCCCTCATACCACAAAGAATGGTGGCCCAGATCAGTTTTGCCAGAGGTAATCCACACCAGCACAGCACCACCTGTGTGTCTGCAACTGGCCTTGTTCTGGCCCATGTCAAGTCAAGTCAAGTCAAGTCAAGTCAACTTTATTTGTCAATTCTGCCACATGTACAGGACATACACAGAATAGAAATTGCGTTACTCTCAAACCCTAGTGATTAGAAAAATGCAAATAAAATAATTAAAAAGTAAAAATTTAAATAAATACAATACAATTTTACGTATAACAAAAAAAAGCTATGCAATATACAATATACAATATTCAAGTAAGAAGGCATAGTGGTGCAAAATAGGCAAATAGTGCAAATGGGGATTTAGTAGTGTACGGTAAGAGATAGTGTAACAACAAAGTCTTATGAGGTCCAATGCTTAAGCAGTCCAATGCTCCACAAAGTGACTGGAGCAGGCCAGTGAGTGCGTCAGAGAGTGAGTGTGTGTGTGTGTGTGACAGAGTTCAGTGAGACCGTGGTGGAGAAGAGGGGAGAGGGGGGCAGAATCGGGAGGGAGTTTAGCTTCCTGACAGCCTGATGGATGAAGCTGTCCTTCAGTCTGCTGGTCCTGGCCTGGAGACTCCGCAGTCTCCTCCCTGACGGCAGCAGCTTGAAGAAGCTTTGCATTGGGTGCGTGGGATCAGCCGCTATGCAAAGGGCTTTTTGTATGTGGGCCACAAAAGGGTCGTCATTCTTTGCGGTATGTGGGCCAGATCCGGGCCATACCAATTTTGCTATGTGGGAAAGCTCTACAGCACTATTTTCATATATCTCTTCGTGTCTTAATCATTTTCTTCCAAATATACCTTTTCTATCATGTCCAGTCAACTGAATTCACCACAGGCAAACATACACACACCTGAACATTTTCCAGATTGGGAAAAAAAAATTTGCGTGCAGTCAGACCCAGCTATTTATAAACTATTTTAGTGATCCTGCCGTAAGGTTTGTCTTGTTTGTTTCTCAATGCATACAAATTGTGTTGCAGTAGAAATACTGTCAAATCCTGCTCTCTTCTGGTTAAAACTAAAACTGCCAGGAGCCACTTCTCTAGCTTTCACTGTGCAGGAGAAAAAAACAAAACACAGATTGAAGCCCTGTTTAGTCATACTTTCTTCATTCTGGGGCACTATTAAAATTGTATTAAAATCTCTATATTATTCCTCAGTTTTACAATTTTACAGATACATTAGCAAAATATTTAAAAATTGTTGACATGACTGTAAGACTTGCAGTGCAGAACAATAATTTTAAAAACACCGCTACAAAACTATTATGCCATTATATAGATAAGTTATACAAAATAGTACACACACCCATCATCTTCTTGTTGTTTTCACACGTCCTGATGTCTGATGTTATCATGATGCACGAACAGACCTATGAGCAATACTGGTAATGCTGGAGCTAAATGTTTACTCAAGTTTATACCACAGCTTCTAAAGGTTTTGATGATCAGTCGCCAAAACAACACTGATGACCACACAGGAAACATCACACAAGTTTAGTGTTTGTAATCTATATGGAGAACAATGCTTTATTCTACAATACGTTTGTACTAAAAATACTGGAGCGACGTTTCTGGACACCAGCTGTTTTGTTAATTTTACAAAGAGTCGGCCAGACGGTTTGAATAGAAAAGATAAAACATTTCAGTTTCAACTCTTCTGAAACAGAAGCCTGGCAGTGACCCATTGTTTGTCAGTGGTGCTAGTTTCAGTAGAAACCTGGACTGGAAACCAGACTGAGGAAGTCGCCATGAGTGACGAAACTCTTCCCCCTCTGAAAACGCAACGTCCAGATGAACAGAATCTACTTCATCTGAAAAAAACAACAACTTTGGTTCACTCCCTGAACTACAAGTCCAAGCAATATCAGATACTACACAACAATTTCTGATGAATTTGACATTACTGACATTTACAGCAACCTCTTTCATTTAGAATCACTCTAAAGACCCACATTTACGCCTCACCCTATTAAAGTGTAAATACTCCATAATTAAGTCTTGATGCATGCTCAATCATCCAGGTAAGTAAATCCATATTTTTTTTCTGACCAGTAAAGGTTTTATTTTAAGTAATAAAACCTTATTGATATTAATACATTTTATATATTGATACAAATGTAACAGTCTGGCATTAACTTACAACAGATCGACAGCATAAAATAAACAATAAATTAAAAGCTAAAAACTAGTGTTGAAATCAGTGAATTTGGATGCCGCTGTAACAGGTTTGGTGGGTGTAAGCTTAAAAAAACATAAACAGGTTAGAGATCAGCTGTTGGAAAGTAAGTGTAAGTACCTGGGCCAGCTTTTATGACCTTACAGGTGAACTATGTCAACTCACAGCACTCCCATATGAACTCATTGTGTTTTGAGACTAAACCATGGGAGGGCACCGCAGTGTTTGTTTTTCTTATTATTGTGTGGAAGTTTTTCTAATGACAGTGGTGTAGCATATACCTCACATACACCTCCCGCCTTTTACTGGAAAAGGAGTTTTGTAAAGAAGAACATTTGAAAGTAAGGTTAAACTGTGATATGTATTATTGTAGGGTCTACCTTACAGTATAATGTGCCTTGAGACGACTGTTGCTGTGATTTGTATAAATAAAATTGAATTGAAAATTGAAAAACATTTTTTCCTTTTATAATTTATAGCAGTTAGAAAAGTGCTTTAAACTAAAGTCATGAAGTCAGTAAAAAGAATAAAAGAAAAAAGAGAGGCACTTGTTAAACATTTCAGTATAAAAAAACAGTTTGTCTTTTATTTGATTTTGTGTGCATCTCATTACAAACACTAATGTTTACCACTGTTAAAATCATTCATTGCTTTTTTAATAGGGTCACAAAACCAGTCATCACCATGACTTTCTTCTTGTGATTTCTTTTTGGTATTTTTTTTCAATATCTAATTAACACATTTATTCATACTTGAACTGTGTCAGATCTGTAATGATATAGCTCGTGAGTTTGATTGTATGTGTTTTTGCATTCTTGTGAATATCTGAGTGATTGTTTCCACTCAGGGCTTTTATCTGGTTCCTGATGTTTGGGTTCTTTTTGATGTCCTTGTGTTTTGCCTGTGTGTGTTTTGTCTTTCTGATCTATCTCTTTTGTTTGACTTCCTGTCTTCCTCATTCACTTCTTGTAAAACCTCAGCTTTCCCTGAATTCCTCCTTTCCTGTAGCTACTGTGTATTCTTGGATTCTGTGATTTTTTTCACTGTGGACCTTCTGCTATCCATGACAGATGAAAATGCTCAGACATATAAAACCACCCATCCGCCCCATTGTGTGTTATTGTAATAAACAGATTTTCTGCTCAGTTTGTACACTTCCAATATGATAGTCACAGTGTGCTCTGCACAAGTGTTCATGCATTCATTTGATTTTCATATTCCAACTAGTTTCATAACTTTAAGTTTAACATTTTATTTGTCAGTCTTTAACACATTTGTGTAACACACAAAAGACTCCCAGTTCAACACCAGTAGAAGGCACACTCTTCTGTGAGGGTTGTATCTCTAATGGCATCCAGTATAAAAGTCTGTGTACGCCCCTTGCAAATAAAGGAGCGACGAGAGACGTTTATGGAGCATGAGCTTCCTCCAAGTTAACGCAGATGTTATCAGTAATACCTAAAGTATAGATAAGTAATTTCATAAATAATTTTTGATGGAGTGTGGACGTCATAAAACTCACTATATTAAAGACTTTTTCAAAACCAAGCATGCAGTCATTGTGCTTCAACATTCAAATACCACATAATGAATTCACTGAAGTACAAATACAGCGAGCCATTGATAACAAGAAAGATTTGACACTATTAGCAGATTCATTTACTCACTGTTTAGTGCTTAAACATGTTCATGTTTGACATTTTGTCTCATGTAATGAGGTGTTTGATTAAAGAGGGGCAAAACAGCAGGAAACCAATAATATTCATTTATACTGCTAAGCTAACTTAGTATGATTTTTTCTGGGAAATTCTTCATAGCAATGACTCTTGCTTTACTCTTCTGCTACAGATGTAAGTCAACATATTCATCATTGCTTTGCTTCAGGAGCACCTTAAAGCGATGCTCTCACCAGGCTCTTTGACAATTATAGAGCTTTCTGTAATACAAGACACAAAATATCTGATTAGAAACCCATCATAGACATCTGTAGTAACAATGTAGTACCATTTATTAACTGTTTTTACTACCAGCATACTTAGGGAAAATCAAAATAAATAAATGGACTTCCCTGAACTGGAATAAACACAGTGGCATCCTGTCTGCAGCAGCGACATCATAAATTTTGCATCTCTCAGTCTGTATATGCAATCAGATCGGCGGCCGCAAGCAGCGCTTCCTGCATATTTGAGGTGCACAGATGATGTTTACATTCTGTGAGATAAAATCACTGAATTTCATCATTTACTTGTTTAGATAATGAAACCTTTAGCTTGTAAAGCTAAAATGAAATGACTCAGATGTGTCAACCAATTTAAAGCAAAAACAAAAAAAGAAAAATGAGTACAATACAATTTTAAAAAGTGCCATCATCGTACATCCTCCAGCTTAATTTATGAGCAAAAACAAATCTAGATGTAAAAGAAACTTTTGCAACAACTGCAATCTTGTAGACCTATCCCTCCAATTGTTGACACACCTGTTCAGTTGGCGTGCCAAGGCAGAAGAAGGTGAAACTGATATTAATAAAAAAGTAACTGCCTTTTAATGCTCTCATTGTTTACTCTGAAGATTAATGGAACTAAGCCATATTTGTGGGACAATGAGAATAGCCACAGGCATCTTCCCTCATCTCTATCTTCTTGCTGTCATGAAACAACATGCGATCAACAACGTTTATTGCATATGTGTTTGTAAGAGATTGCAGACTGAAAAACTTGGGGAGAGCGGCCAATTTGCGGGGTGAAAAGTTTACTGTTTTGCTCAGATTTCAGAAACACAAATGGTTCATTTCTCTGTTTACATACACTCAGCAAACAACTGAAATTTTCACATACTGTTGTGCATTGCTGCGAGTAATCTGCCTGGTTGTCAGTTTATGATAATCCATAGGTAGAAGAATGCCTGTGTCCCTGTGATGCATTATGAGAATCCTAAATACCCAGTAATGATGCAATACCTGCTGTTGTAAACACACACTTGAAAGAAAAAATAAACTTGTTGGGGCAGCGGTGATAGACTCAAGTCTCAACTTGATGAGATCATTTGTGCAACAACAATGATTGCAAAACCTTGTGTGACAGTTTAAGTTTCCACTGTTTTTCCATGTGAAGAAATCTAGAAATCTCTGTGAGAGTGGAGGGAATACAGATATGTCAATACTGATCTTCCTTCTCAATACCTATTAAGCCATCAAACCCATACCCATCAAAAGAATTAATTATATAGACAAGTTTAGCCAACATCCTGCTTTCCACAGGTCATCCTAAGTATAGAGTTAAAGAATTCAGAGAAGATAAATAATCGTAATTATGTTGTCACTGTGCATACAGACACTTTACACAAATAAACGCAGCTGAGCCTGACATTTACAAGTGAGCTCTAAACAACAGCTCAGATTGGTTCCTTCTTTGGCTATGTGTGGAGCCTGCCAGTGATGTCGCCGATCTATGAAAGGGCCCAGCCTGCTACCACATGAAAGGCTGTAGGTCATGAGAAGATGAGGAATTGTGCCACTCCAGCTGGCACTGCACCTTGCCCCACCTCTCTGCCTGCATCTGAGCTACAACAACACTTTACAATGAAAACATTTTTTGTGGTTTTAGGGTGCGGGATGTTTTAGTGTCTTATAAGGACAAAGCATCTTTCAGCACACTAAAAGTTCCATTAAAACACAAGAGAATGTAAAGTGCTGCTTGTGTGTGATAATGCACCAGTGTTTATGTGGCAATTTTATTTATACTTATAGTCAATGACCTGCAATTTGTGAGCTATGTCAGCTATGTGAGCCACTATTTTATGCATATGTGATATTGTCACACATATACACATACTAGTTTGAAATAGAGAGCACTGTACCTCACTGAAAATGGAAAGTAACCATCACAACACAACTTAACTAAAAGTTTTATTATATCATATATTTATATGGAAAATTAAGCAGCCTGGTATTTTAATGTTTTGTTTGGTTATAATGATAATACTGTGTTTAATGGAACTGTGATTTCTACTTGATTTCTACTTCTAACTGCTCTACTTCTCATTTTCTGTGTCTGTTAACGTAATAACCTCCTGCCTCATTTCCTCCTTTCACCATCTTTCATAAGTACCAGAGTGCTGCTTCCGGAGGAGTGTTGAAACAGTAATGAGGGAAAGCACAGAGAGTTTCCCCCACGAAAAGCATTTTTGGCATTTGTCCACTTGGAAAAAGAAATAAACTTTTTTCCCCTAAACATTAATGATAATGCTGATGAAACATAAATATCCCCTGGATACTTGTTTCTTCAATTACATGGTGAAGCGGGTACTCCACTGGTGAGGGCATCCTGGCTACTTCATTTACACTGCTGTAAAAAGTGAATTGGATGGGCCACCAACTGTACCTGTGCTGCTGGGCATGTCTTCAGAATCACTAGTGGATAATCCACCATGCATATAATCAGCTTTAAGGATACTAAGGTCTGAATCACTGTAATTGTTATTTTTATTTTGTAAGTTATAAATTAACCTGGCTGATGGGAGTATTTTGGGGGGGGTTTGTTTGGTTGATTGGTTTTCCTTGAAGTCAGGCGTACAATTGCTTCATGCTTCATTTTCAAAGACTGGGAACATTCCTGCAGACATAACCGTGGGACTTTGTGATCTATTAGAAGCAAACTCAAGATGGCACGAACCACCAGGAAGTAAAAGGATTAACCTCTGATAGCAAGAGTTAGCAAAAAGGAGATGTCTGGATCAAGTCAAAGTCAAGTCAAAGTCAAAAAGACTTTATTTATCCCCAAGGGGCAATTAAGATAGATGACACCTTGCCAACCATAAAATGCACAACATGAGGAAAGTGTGTGTGTGTGTGTGTGTGTGTGTGTGTGTGTGTGTGTGTGTGTGTGTGTGTGTGTGTGTGTGTGTGTGTGTGTGTGTGTGTGTGTGTGTGCTCTCTGGCAGGTAGCTCCATGCCCTCCTGGGTTTTAAATGCACCTTAGAACACACATGCATCAACACTGCAATGAGCGGGTGGAGGGAGGTTTGGAGTCTTCTCTCACCCCCATTCTCTGCGACCTGCTGGAGCGGGGGGGCTAGGAGGAGGAGTTGGCCGTCCACACACACACACACACACACACACACACACACACACACACACACACACACACACACACACACACACAGGCTTAACAGGCTTCATTCTGCCTGTTAAAGTTGAGGTTTCTTCCTGTTGAAAGGGAGTTTTTCCTTCCCACTGTCGCCAAAGTGCTTTGCTCACAAGAGAGGTCATCTGAGTGTTGGTTGCCTTTACCTTACAATATAAAACGCCTTGAGGCAACTATTGTAATTTGACGTTAATAATAAAATAAAATTGATTTGAATTGAAATATTGGAGCTGCATGCTAACTATACTAAGCTAACATGGCTCAGTTTTTCTCAGTTATGCTCGTGCAAAAACTCCAAAAATGAAATCAGCCTGAAGACTGGAGACTTTGAGGAAGCTGAAGAAATCTTGCCTTTGAAATTTTACCTCTAAGAGATGCTGTTCAGACAAACATGTTTTGGCTTGTCTCTGAGCACACATGATCTTATCTATGTAAAACTGTGAGAGGTCACAATTCAACAGTGTGTAATGTCATGTCTGGTTAAATAATACCTACAAACTTTGTTGAAAGCTTTAATATTTTTCTCACAGGTCTCATATTTTCTTCTAGTCTTTACCATAACAAACACACTACAGTGAGTTACAGCTGATGTAACAGGAAACAATGTCTGGGCTCCTTTGATCAGCTCCATCACCTAGTGGGGGTGGGGGGTCATAGTTTGGTCCCGCCTTCACTGTTGTGATTGGTGTGGGGGTAGGGACAGGCTTAGGGCGTCGGGGGGTTCCCCGGAGGCATCTTCCTTGGGGGGCTCAACCCGGGGTAGCGGTCATGTCCGGTTAGGGGCTCTGTTGGCTCTCAGGTGACTGTTTCCTCGCGGCTGCGTGCAGCGGGGCTAGGGGAGGGTCTGTGCTGACGGACGTGGGTTACTGACCTGGTAGCCTGGCTGCCCCTGGGTGGGTCCGGGATGGGCGTGAGGTTCTGGGGGCGCTCCGTCTCTGGGCTGGGACCCGGACCGGGCCTCGGGGGCTTGGGTCCTGGTTGGTGTGTTGCCGGGGTTGTGGGCGGGTGGGTGCATGGGGGCCCAGCCCTGGAGCAGGGTGCCGCCGGTGCGTCGAGCCACCTGGGGGGCTCTTCAACTGGTGGGGGAGATTGTCACATCTTGCAGGAGCTTTCCTCTCCTCAGGAGCTCCCTCTGCAGGAGGGGGAGATACAGGAGAGGTGGAGGAAGATCTCAGCCTGGGTAGCCTTATGTAGTCTGGAAGATGAGTGGATGGTGGGGTGGGTGCAGTTTTCTCTGTGGTGGGGTTGGGTGGACTGTCCCGGGCTCTGTGGGGCCGGGCGGCGCTGCTGCACTGGGCCCGGTCTGGATGGGCCTGGGCCCCCTTTCCCTGGCGGGTCGCGGAGTATGGGGGTGCCTACTGGGGTCAGCGGGGGAGCTGGCCCCAGGGAGGGGTCACTTGCCCCTCCCTTCCTTCCCTCCCCATCTCCAGCTGCCTCCCTCTTCCCGCTCCACCACAACCACCCACACATGCAGGGCCTTGGAGTAGGGGTATGTCACCAGGGTGCAGAGGAGGCTACCCCCCCCCTCTGTCCCCTTCTGGCTGCCTCTGCCTCAATTTTATCCCACAACTTAGACATTCACATTACTCACACTCTCATTACACATACATATAGGATCTTGGGGGTGGGCACGATACACGGAGTCCAAAGTACCATCAGGGTGTACACCCCACCCCTGGCATCGTTGCCCACCTCTCAATTTTAAATACACGTAGACATTGAGGGCTAGCAGGAGGGACCATGCGCTTACCTGCTGCTCTCTGGCAGGTAGCTCCAAGCCCTCCTGGGTTTTAAATGCACCTTAGAACACACATGCATCAACACTACAATGAGCGGGTGGAGGGAGGTTTGGAGTCTTCTCTCACCCCCATTCTCTGCGACCTGCTGGAGCAGGGGGGCTAGGACTAGGAGGAGGAGTTGGCCGTCCGACTGCAGTCTGGAGTGTGGAGCCTTCCTGCTGCTGCGGAGTCGGGGCGGTCTGCCTCCCCCCACCGCAGGGAAAAGGGAAACACCACCTGGGTCTGGGTGCAGTTCCCCCCTCCAGGGGCGGGGGCACCTAGACCCGGTTTGTAGAGTACGCCTGGGGAGTGTGATCGTGTGTACAACGTCTCTTTATGTCTGTCTCCACGTTGGTTGAGTGTGGAGTAAGTGCATATGAGAGCATGAGGGTGGGAATGGATGTTTGTATCTGTGTGTGCCTGTATGTCTGTGTCTATATGTCAGGTTGGGTGTCAGGCGCCACCTCTCTGGGGACATCTTAGGCCCTCCAAGGTTTGGAGGTCTATCTCCACCCACCACCACTTCCCCTGCCAGTGGCGGACCCCCTCAGACATCGGTGCGTTGGTGGTTCTTTGTGTCCGGGGATGGGCGTCCAGGTACACACCGGCTCACTCCTTGGCGGCCGCTTATCGGGGCCTGGAGCCTGGGGCTCGCTCGGGCCACTTCGGAGGTGGGGTGCCCCCGGCCTCTCGGCCTGGGGCTCGGTCACTCAGGCGCAGCTGGCTGCCGGCGGAGCTCACGGGCGCGTCACTGCAACTCCCCCTGGCTTCTGCTCCGCGGCTGCTGAGTGAGCCCTCATCTGGGACTCTCCTCAGCTCTTTCCGGGACAGTGGCGCAGCTGCCCCTCTGTTGGTCTTCCTTGGTCTCTTGTGTTCTGGGGGCCTCTGGATGTCTGGAGTTTTGATCTCCTCCACACCTGCTTCACGCCCTGGAGGACGGGGCTGTGGCCCCCCCACACCCTCTAGCAGATTATTACATGAAGGAACCTTTTAAAAAACAAAAAACAAGCGCGTCCATGCTCACAGGTGTACACACGGGTGATCACACCCACAAACTACACCCTTTTTGGCTCCTACCTCAAAGCACACTGTGTTCTGTTGATCTTATGTGCTGCACAATAATGTTTAACATTTAGTATTTACTGTCATATTCCCATATATCATTGTGATGTTGTTTATTCTATTACTCTTGTTCTCTTCTGCTTGCTTTCTTTTTTCTTTCTCAGCAGGTGATCCAGGTGATTGATATATGCATTTTTTTTTCTCTGCCCGTTCTGTTGGTTTTTGTCTTTTGCCCTTCTCCCCCGTCCCTCTTCTCAGCTGTTTCTCTTTCCCTCTTTCTTTCTCCCCTTCTTTCCCCCAGTCAAGTCTGTCCCGTATTCAGTAAGTGAAAATAAAATAAACAATAAAAGGTGAATCAAATGGACCATTACGGCAAGGCTGGGATGGTCAGTTTGGTAAAGTAAATCCGTTGGGCATCTTTCTTTGCCTTTAGACAACAATTCTGATGGCAAAAGAGCCAAACGGGACAGGCCAAAAAAAAAAAAAAAAAAAAAAAAAAAAAGGAAACAATGTCATAGCTTAACAATATACTTCCCTGAAGTCGTATCAGGTCAAGTTGCCGTGCTAAGTTTCCAGATGACTGCTTGTAGGTTATTTATTGCACCTATTTAAAATTTGCTACCTTTTTCCCAGATAACCCCACAATACATCTACCAACCTGATAACCCTTTGACTGATAATAAATTTATGCTCCTTTCCACAGCTTGACTTGTTTCATGTATAAGGGAGAAAAAAGGACAACCCTCTCTGGTGGATCTTTTAACAAGTAACTGATCCTGCTACCACAGAGTGACCAAAAAACAGCTGAGTTTAAGTTGAGGACGCTTGTATATTTCTTCAGAAGTACACCAGTCGCTTAAAGTGTTACATCAGTTACTCTGAAATACATATGATGACACATTTCATGGTAGACGTCTTATCGTGGAAACTTGAGCAATACTCAGGCTTTGCTTGGAGCGTTCATAAAAGGTCTGTCAGACCTATTAGATCTCAAGCTTTTGAACTTGCTATGCATGTTTGTTTAAAAATACTGGTAAGCTTATCTTATGTTTGCTTGTCTTGTCAAATCTTCTTTGTCATGTGACTTCAGGAAAAACAAGGCCTTATCACACTTCAGATAGCTTTCACAGACAGGTCCCAACGATAAGACATGAAGTAGGAATGTCAGAATGTTTGGACGTTTTTTCAGGTACTTGCCATAAGAAAACTGATTTAGAGACGTGAGACTATGCAAAATCTGAAAGACCTCATGGGAGTTTTTTAAACCAGATAATACATGTTTTACCTGTGACACTAATCAATGTTTAAACTAATGATCTTGTCTTACACATGGTTACCTCTGCACCGGAGAGCTCTACTTCTCAAAGTATTTATGAAAGTATTAAAGAATACAGCAGGCTGTATGAACATGTGCTGTGTACAAAAGTCCAAAAATCTGTTGGCAACACACTTCTGTCAGTGCTGTTTGTGTTGGTTGAACTCTGCTGTTATTATTGCTACTTATTGTATTGCAGATTGTTTGCTCAGAGAAGCTTGATACAGGAAACCAATTTCACGCCCACATGCTGGTGAACAAACACACTGGGAACATTAACGATTTAGCTTAAAAGTGTAGCAATATCAGCCGAACAAATAAAACCACGTTACAAAGTAGTGTATCAGCTCACTGGCCTCTGCCCCACTCTGTTAAGGACGTTTGTGCTGGGATAATTAGTTGACACAACTTGTTTCACTAAATACCCAAAAGTACTTTCAGTTAAATGGAAAATTAAACAGCCAGAGCTTTTTATGTTATAATGGTAAGATATTTTTATAACCACATTTAATGTAAGTGTGGTTTTTCCATGCACAACAGGTCTATTGTCATCTCCTTCCTCTCTGCTTCTTGTTTTCTCTGTCAATGTTCCTGCTGAGCTCCTCCGTCATTTCCTCGTTTCAGAGCTTTTTGGCAGTACAACGGTTCCACCTTCGGATGAATGTTAGAGTAGGACTCAGAGTTTTCCTCAGGGAAAACTTTTGGTTTGCTTAGAAAAAGATAAACTTTTTTTTTCTTTGACAAAAAGAGTGACAAGTTGGTGTCTTTTACTGTGGCCTTACAGCAAGAATTTCCTGGATTTGAGTAAGCCAGCCATCTGGGCTTTTCTGTGTAAAGACTGCACGTCTTCCCTCTGCCTATAGGTGTTTTCCCAGAGTTCAAAGATATGCATCAGGTTCGGTTAACTGGTGATTCTAAAATGACCACAGGTGTGAATGGTTGTTTGTTTCTATGTGCTGGTGCTGTGACAGACAGCAGTGTAGGGGAGAAAGCGGCAGGTAAAAAAAAATTTTTTAAATATAATTTTGTTTTGAAATAAATATGATGTCCAAATGAAGTTTGTTGTTTAGAAAAATACCCAACTTGACTTTCATTTCCATCACAGGAAACAGATTTTCAACTTGAAAATTTCAGCTACTGGATACATTTCAGAGTCAAAATTTAAGCTTTTTCTCCCTTCAAAGGGACGGAGATGGTCATTGCTTCTGTTTGTTTCTTTGTCTGTCTGTTTGTTTGCTTGTTAGCAGTCTTATGTCCACAGTTTTCAATATATCGTTTTCACATTTTGTGTGATTATAGATTAAATAGCACCTGATTTAATTGTGATGAAAATCAGGTCAAGGTCACACCAAGATATACAAACTTGTCCTGAATATTTTATTGATAATGCCATCATTATGGACAATATTGCTGACAGACTTTAACAATTATTTTGTATTGACAGGAATCCTAACTCAATGTTTCTAACAGCAGTGGAGGGAAAATAAATAACTGACATCGTAAAAAAGTGTAAATACAAAACATCCGCTGATTGTAATGACATTCATGTGAAAATTGTCAGCAAGGTCAGAAGGGATCTGAGACTGACTAACAAACATCTGCATCCTATCATTTCAGATCAGAAAAGTTCCAAACAAAATGAAACTACCCTGAGGTGTGTACCGTCTCTACACAATGCTCCCCCGGTGCTGGATTGATAGCTGCCCACTGCTTCACTGCTGAGTGAATGGGTTAAATGCAGAGGACTAAGCAATTTCCTACGGGATTAATAAAGTATACATCATCATTATTATTATTATTATTATAAAAGAATAAACTGAGTACTTCTCGACAACATCCTAAAACTGTTTTCTTAAAGGGATGGAGGATTCAACTTGAGAGGGGAATTAAATTTAAAACATTCCTGTGTTTGTACAACATGTTTTTGCGTCTCTGTATGTGGAGTGAAGCTGTGAAACAGACTGAGCGAGGAACTTAAGCAATGTCCCAGCATGTCTGTTTAAAAAGCAGGAAAGAAAATGTGTTTTTTGCAAAGTAAAGGTGAGGATGTGGGGCGTTGACCAGGTGCTCTCACTCACTATCTACACACCATGTGCATATACATGTATTTGTATTTATGATAAGATGCAGGAAGAAAAAAATGATGATTATTAGTACAAATAGTAGGACGGGGTGGATTAAAGCAAGCTTATGCTTCTATGCTTTTGATTACTCCGTTTTAGAGATGTTATTTATTATGATTTTTCTGCTGTTTACTTTATTTTTTTTAATGATTATGCTTTCTTTCTTTCTTTCTTTCTTTCTTTCTTTCTTTCTGTGTTGTTGTATTATTTTAACTTGTCCAAATAAAGCAACAAAATACAAATACAAAGACAAATTTTGATTTTAACGCATAACTCCAGATGAATGCATCTGGAGTTATTTAGGGTCAACATTTGTCCCAAGGACGTGTCAACATGCAGTTGCAGAAGCTGGGGGATTAAATCGACCCACTTTCTGAACAGTAGAAGGTGAGTTGTCTGAATGTTCATCCACCATGAGCAGCAAGATTTTGGGGTGCCACAGAATTGAGTAACCAGCGAGGACCAAAAAGTCCATCCAGGACATGTGACTGAAACAAAGCAGTACTGCATTACTTGCAGTGCTACACTCACACACCCAGCATTGTTTAAAAAAATGTATTTAAAGTTAGGTTTTTTGTTTTTGTTGTTGTTGTGTTTTTACATTTTTAAATTAATTTCAGACTTTTAAAGTTGACTTCTACATGGTCAAACATGTATATTATGATTCTAAGATCATTTAGAAAGGAAAGAGTAGTTTATGTGAAAAGAAACTTTGTCTTTGTCAATGCCACTGCTGAAAATGGCTACCACCTGGAGTTCAGTGCTTTATCAAAACGTGATCAGAAAAGTGTTTGTATACCAATGGTACATCTGTGAGTGATTTCCCTTTTATCTGCAGCTCTTTGTGTTTCCAGTATTTATAAATGCAACATAACACTATAGCAAGGCAAGGGAAGTGAAATAAAAACCACCTTTTTTTAGTAAGCTGTCAGCTTTTACTTTGCATTGTGGACATTTAACTATTTTAAGTGCATTTTTTTATTCGTCAGCCAGATGATCATTTAATCAAGCCTCAAGGGTTAAAAAAAATTGTAAAAAAACAAAACAAAACAAACCCTTTTTGAGTACAAAAACATGAACTTAAGTACATGTCTAAATACCACTGCCTCCTAATCTACACATTATTATTAAGGGAGAAGTGCATGCTCAGTGGGCATTTGCAGGAAAGACAGCATAAACTGTAAAGAGAAAGGCTTGTTCAAAGTACTATGTGCAAAAGTATGTGAGAAGTACAAAAAACATAACCAGCGTGATCTTATCTGAACAGACAGATTACAAACAAGATAACACCCACACAAATCTGCACAGAATATCACTGGCTTGTGTACGCCTGGTGCTGTTCCCAAGTCCAGATAAATGGAAGGGTTACAGACCAGCATCTGTTAAAAACAGTGCCAAATTAAACATGCAAAGCCACCAACTGTAGTGGTTCAGGGAGCAGCAGGAAGAAGCTTTTATCTTTAAAACAGAGACCAGAGATGTTATTGATAATGGTAATGTTTTTGTTGCTGGGGCAACAATTGACGGTTCATGCTAGATCACATGTATCTATGTTCTTTTGAAATTTAAGGAATAAACAAGAAAGTGACATTATTTTATCTAGAAATGTGTGCAACATGAACAGGAACTAGTAAATACAGTCTAAGAGTCAGCAAAAAATCATCCCAAATATCCGTCATCACACAGAATCCTTTTAGAACTTTTAATCATGTTACAAAACAATAATGAACAGATGTCGTTCAAATAAAGCGAACTGTAAAGAAACTTTAACTTTCTTTGTACTTAACAGATCAGAGCAAGGTTTATCTACACCTAAACTGGAGTATCAATTCACAGATTTAAAAACACAGTATATACAAAACTTTACAGGTGATTGTTTAACATTTTTGGTAGTAAGTGTTTCTTCTGATTCAACGTTGAAAGTAGAGCTTAAATTAGAATTGTTTTATTGTTAAGCTCGTGTTTTTTTCATCGTAAAAAATCGATGGCAAATTATTGACTTGTTGGTGAATGATTAATCTTGGTACTGTACCAGAGACTTCCTGATAAGACTTTTTGTACAAGCTCTTATCTGAAGAATAGAATGAAACCAAACTTTTACCACCAGAGTTTGCATGGATTGATTTCACAGTGAACTTGACAAAAGTTGCATAAACAGAGTCACGGCTCAAACAAAAATAATATAGTGCATTTGGCTTTTAGAGACCACATACCATGTATTTCACAAGTGACAGGTGCTAATCATGTGACATGAAATTACCAGTGGTGAGAAAAAGGATATGAACTTTCCTACATCAAACTGTTCCCAGTGAGTTAAGAGGAGTATGACTTAAACTTAAAGAGATACGACAATTGGAAAAAACACACAAAAAAGCAAACTCCTGAACAAAAACACTTAAAAAAATAGCAACAAATCCTAGAGGGAAAAAAACAACTGTTCCTTGTGAAATAATAACAGTTGATAGTTTGTCAGAACAACATTCAAGGCAGTGAAATGTTGCTCTGACAAACATCCAGTGTTTTCAGCAATTCAGTGCCAAGCAGTCCTACATATCTCATCTCATTGTCTATGTGACATTAACATATTTTATAAAACAATATATTTATATAGCTTACACTTGGAAAACTTTGGAACTGTACGAGCAAACTGGTGATTTTTTATTTTTGATGGGATTTGCTAACAGTAAGAGTAATTGTTGCTAACTTTTGGCACATTTACACTTCTCAGACAAATTACTGAGTTACATGGATCATTGGAAAAGATCAGGTCAGCTAACCTCAGTTAGAGCCACTTAACACACACAGACACACACACGTATATATATATACTGTTCATACAGGAAGATATAAAAACTTGCCGCTATCCCAAAACATGATTTATTATTCCCCTTACAACCCTGACAGAACATAAGAAGAGGAAGTGAGAAGAAATGCTGCTCCTGATTGGCTGCCAAAGGCTACAGTTTCTACATAGACTTGATAAAGTTGTATTGTTTATGTATAAACATTTCCTCAACCAAACAACTCTTATGAAACATCTTGGTGATGTTCCACTTTGAGCCTTGTTTTAAAGTCCCTTGGCCTGTAACATCCCCCTCTCTTATAGTTGATCTTGGCTTGATTCAGCGAGGATGTTGGTTTAAGCTCAAGACCTGCTTGTTTAAATACAGAGCTTGTGTGAATAAAGATCTTACAGCTTGTCTGCTAAATCACAGTAATATAGGTTATTCCTGGTTACACAAAAGGAAAGTACAGAGACAGACTGCAGTTAGCAAACAAGGGAGTCTTGGCAGTAGATTATTACAGTATATTCATCTGGTACAAGGTGCCTCCTACAGAGAGAGAGAGAGAGAGAGAGTTTAGACTTTTGATGGTTTATGTTCTTATCCTTATCTATAAATTGATATATGCCTGCCTGTAAACACAGAAGCGAAGTCCAAGTAGAGATTTTGAGTTTTTCTTACCTCAGGACTGGTCTTGATTGATTGGTTCATCTTCGTGAGAGTTATAACCTGCCAAAAGATTTAACATTAAAATCTGAATGAAATCTTACGGTTTGATAATTAAAGCTGTAATAACACAAAGTGTTATTAGTTAAACACAGACAGTCAGACTGATGTGATTTACGTACCTTCCTCAACATCTGTAGGAGCCGCATCACGACGATCTAGAAAAAATGATAACACTGTATAAGATTTGACTGTGTTTTACAATGAATGATTTGACAGCTAATGATAGATATAAAACCATAACCATGTTAAACAAGATCATGCCATGCAAGCATAGAGGGAAACCCAGCAGTAACTATCTGACACAGGAGTAATGTGACCAAAGCAAATAAATAAATAATTCTCAAAGGAAGGGAATGGATGCTCAGTGTAATAATGTGGTTGGGACAAGTGAGAGGAAACTGATGGCTATTCAGTCCAGTAACAATATAGATCCTTGTTTAATGACCAGCACATGATTCAAGTGGATTTGTGAACCTTAATCCAAAAGTTTTTGTTAAATGTTTTGTTTGAACCTTCTGTGGAGAATTTAGCCATTTTTATCTCAAAAATATTCCTTCAAATATTTCAAATATTTACAGCTGAAATAATAATGTGCAATAATAATGTCTAATAATAATATCCAAACTATCAAAATGACCAAAAGATTTAGAAAACTTAGTTCTATAGACAAATACACTTAAAAAAAAAAAAACCCAGCAAACAGCGCTTTTTAATATTTCAGCAGGCCTCAGATTCAGGTAGATTAAAAAGCCGATAGAAGGATAAATAGAACCTCTCCAAATCTCTACAGACACAGCAAGTGTTCATCCTTTATAGCAAGTTAGAAAGGAGAAACAAAAGAGCAGTAATAATATGTCCAAAAATGGGCGTACCCATAAGGGGTGCTGTAGAGTTCCTCCGAGCCTCTGTCAAAAAAATGTCACAGCAGTGAGTTCTCCCTGCAGATATCTTTCGCTGTATTTCATCATCTATCTGATGTTTAATAATGGAAAGTATTTTAGACTGCTGTTTGAACTTGTTCAGTTTTTAAAAGGCGCATTTAAACCAGCACAACAATGATGGGAGTGTATTTTTCCATCCTGAATTACATGGCCTCGAGCATTACAGGTTTTTCTGCTTCACGTTAGCATCATGCTGCACGTTTTTTCCTTTCAGCTTGTATTGTTTACAGGAAGCAGGTGATGAACTCTCACATGGCATGGAAGAATGCTGGAGCTCCACATGCAGAAATTTGAATAATTATATAGCCTTATTAAAAATATTCAAATATGAACGACTTTAGATATTTAAATATATTTCTCTATGTCTCATTTGTCTTTACTCACAAATATTTTATTATTTAATCACATACAGTTCAACAAGTCATTTTAATAAAAAAAAAAAAAACAATTACTCACTTTGAGATCGCCTTTTGTACAACAACAGCAACAGCAACCCTATGATCAGCGAGCCGATAACCACCAAAGGAGCAACTACTTTAGAGGTCTCAGGTGACCCGGGGCCAGAAAGCCCTGAATAAATGAGAAGTTTGAAAAAAAAAACATGAAGTGAGCTCATCTTTAAAAGTACACAGAGTACACATTACATTCATTCATTCTTAAATTCACTTTCTCATTAACAGACACAGGTGTCAGTACAAATTGCACATTTGCTTCATGTTAAAACACTAAACTTGCAGAAGCAGAGAGTAAACAAGAACAACATAGAGGGTAATATTTGCATTATTGCTACCGTGTGACAGATGACAGAACTACAGATAATGATCTGAGTGGCTGGATAGTTGCCAAGAAAACCTGATAATAAGTTTGCATTTTCAAATTTCATCTTTAAGTTACATTTTCCATGACAAACGAAGGATCACCCAGACTGTTTTAAGTTTAGAATTTTTTGGTAAGGAACATATTGCAAACTGTTTATTACTGAAGAGCGTAAAAAAACTACAGCACAGACAGTCTTTCATTTTTGTTATACATAAAATAAAAAACATAAAATATCTATGAAATCATCTAAATGTGAATCAGAACTCTATTTTTGCTAATTACTCTGTGGAGCTCCTATTTTATTATGGTTTGACATTTACAGGATTTTTTTTTTTTAAATATGTAAATATTACCTACACACTTTAGTGCTTAGAGGTTTCTAATTCAGCCCCCATTAAATCTCCCATACGCACAAACAATAAAGTGTTTAATGGTTACATAAATTGCATATACACTTTTGGGGGTGGAGTGGGGGGGTGAGGGGTCGGGCTGGTTCAGATTTAAATTCTCTCTGATTCCACTTTGGCTGAAATTACTAAACAGTATTGTGAGCAGTAGGATGGTGCCAGCAGGCATAACAACTATCATGTGTGGTGTGTCATAAACTATACCTCCTTGGGATGGTGGTGGTGGTGGTGGCATTTCAAATGTTTTCTCATCCTCTTTGCCTCCACTGGCATTGAACACAGCGCAGGTATACTTTGAGAAAGTGGATCCTCCCAACAAAGACAGTCTACTTGTGAGTTGAAACAAACCATCGTCTGCCTGTTTTGCGTCCATTTCAGAGCTTTTTGTCCACTCATGTTTCTCTTCATCAAACCAGTGAATTGTTCCCTGTGGGTAGCCTCCATGAGACTCACAGACCAGGGTACTGTCTGTATTTGGGACAATTTTCTCAGGGATGGAGTATACAGTTGGGACACTGTATTTGGCTGCAGAGACGAAATGGAAAGCACAATCACTGAGCTGAACATTGCACCTTGATGCCAAATAAAATTACCTCAATTAAATATCTTAAGATGTGATAATCATAGTATTCACATGCATTAAGAAGTTACAAGTCAAACAGTACAAGCTGCTTAAGTAAATGGCTGCAAGTACTTGTACAACTAGTATTTCTAGATGTCTTTGCTGTCACAATGAAACTGAAAGTAAGCAGACAAGCCTAGAGTTGCTCAAGGGGAATACCAATCTGATTGGCCTGGAAAGTCCCCAAATCTCTAGACAATCTTCATTGCTTACAAGGTGTTTATAAAATGTAAAAACATCCTTGATTTAAAAATATAAAAATGTTTCAGTTTTACCTTGGACTTTAAGCGTAGTGACCATGTTGTCATCACCACTGTCTGTAATCACTATGCACTTGTAATCTCCTTCGTCTGCCACTGCAGTGTTGGTGATGAGCAGAGATACATTCATGTTCTTCCCGTTCCATGATGGTTCAGCAAACCTGTAGCCTCGCTTTGGCTCGTCCAATTTCCCTCTCTTAAAACCCAACACGAGATCACCTTCGTCTTCTGGAGAGGTCAGTTTTTTCCAAGCGACCATACGAATATTTGGATCATTTACATCTGATGATGTTTTGACGACACACTCCAGCAGTGACTGTTGGCCATAGTGTCCCACATTTTCAGCTTTGCATTCCACTTTCACAAATCCTGTAGAAAAGAAAGCAAAATTAGATTTGAGGTCACATGACTACCAAACACCACTCCATGCTTAAAGTTCTCTATGAACAAACTTACCACTCTTAACTGCACAGATGCAGAGGACAGGGAAAATGAATACAATGATTCCACTGGAGGCCATGTTTCTTTACCTGAAAAGACAGTTAAAATTGACAGTTATTACGTGGCGATCAGTGTATACCTGTTTTATGTCACAGGGATCTGCTTCTATGAATCAAACGGTGAGATGCAAAACACATTTAAGTGTAACAAAGTCCTGAGAAGATGCAGCACATCAGGTTGGGGTGGTGTGTGTGTGTGTTCATTATCCCACTCAGCAAAAGTATTTCTGGGGGAAATTCCTGCACAAAAACAGGAGTATGCAATTTTTACAAGCGAAAAAAAAATTAATGTTAATGTTTCTCTCCTGCCTATGTAATATTATTGTTCATTTAGAGAATGATGACTGAACTTAACGGTAGAGAAATGCATAGCACTGAACAAGGGAAAAGCAGTCTGTAGGGCCCAGAGTCTGCTTGTTTGAAGGCATTCATTTTCACTGGTATGTTACTAAATAAGTTTTGTTAGTGGGCAAAAGACAGAAGGACTGGTCTTTAAAACTATATAAAGTTTTTGTGCCCACTCAGTATGATTGCTCATGCTTGGTTTCTTTCTTTATGCCACATGTATCACATGTGTTTTCACTTTTGTTCAAGGGAGCCACACTCTACGCTGGCTGTGAGAATGAAAAAGAAAAGGTCACCAGAGGTTATGCAAACGCAGCGACAGGAGGTGGACGTGTCCACAGTTTTATCATGACTGGGAAGATGGGCCTAGCTTAGTGTTTACATTGGCGTAATGGAGTTAAATTCATTTTATTACCAAGCTGTTACTCATCAATCCAAAAAATCTGACACTTTGTAAAAAGGAGTTTCTGCAAAATGAGCTCATTTGTCAGGTTTTCTTTTATATTAAACACTCCTAGCTCATTAAAACTTTAAGCTACCCAGATTAAAACAAAAAAAAATTATGTACATGTTACATATACATTTATGTGTTTTTGAAAAGAAAGCTAGATTGGTATGTCATCTTAATTTAAAAACAGAAAACTAAACTTTCCTTCCAGCATAGGATATTAGCACACGTTTATTTATTTATTTTTATATATAAATGGCTTCATGGGAACCAGGATTTACTGAAAAATAGGCTCAGTGCTGTAGAATGACCACTCGATAGCTTTCTTGTGATGCTGCTTTATTGAGCGTATATCCAGCATGGGTTATTACAGCACAACAACGGGTGTAGAACTGCCACGGACAGCCCTGCCGCAAAGCCTGTCAGGGTGGCGTAAAGCCGCAATGCCCACCCGCTCAACACAGGCAACACAGTATATGACAAGTGCCACATGTTTTTGTAACTAAACATTGCAATTTTATAGACAAAAACAACTTGTTGTTTTTCTACAGACTTTCAGTGTTGTGCACCATGCTCCTGATATTTATATTGCATGACTTATACCAGGCAAATTTCTAGTATCAAAAACTTCTCTTATATTGACCCTTTAAAAAAAATAAAAAAAATAGGATACTGATTATCTTAGATTTAACATCCATTTCTGACACTGGATGAGAGATGGGCAGACCCTGGACAGGTCACCAATCTATTGCAGGGCTAATCAAACATACATGACTTTGGATTGTTGGAGGAAGCTGGAGTACCCGGAGAGAACCGGCACAAGCATAGAAAACATGCAAATCTACAGAGAAAGGATCCAGTCAGCTGATGGATTCAAACTTGTAACCCTTGTGCCAACTATTGTGCCATTTCATCTTCCTCTTTCAAATATGGAATTAAATGGTTTGCAAATGTAATTCTGATATAATGTCCATTCATTTATTTTCTGCGGCCCGTTCGGTGGGTTGCATTTTTTAATGGGTCTATAAATGAGGAGTCATACTGAAAGAGAAAGTGTCCAGTTAGTTTTTCTTTTTATTTCAGCTGAAACTGTGCCACATATTATGACCACTGCAACTAAAAGAGCAAAAGAATATAAATCAATGTGTCATTTTCTGTGGTTTTCTTCCCTCCAAAGTGTTATAGCGTCATGGATCACAAGTTACAGAGGAGTCAGCTCAGCTGCCGTCTCTGCTCCTTGGTTTGCTTGTCTTTTTGTTTATGTTCTGTTTTTTTCTGTATGCATGATTAATCTACTTCATATACACGTCACAAAATTCAAGTGCAATGCATTACAATTTTGTACAGAAATGCTTTTTTAATTCTGAAAGCAGTTATGGCTGTGCAGCAGAGTAAGAATTTCTTGAGTGCAGCTGGGAGACATCTGCAGGCTCCAGATGAGCATTAATTAACTTCTCCACATCCTGTTCATGCAACTGAGACAACAGGTCAAAATGAAGTTTGCAAAATGTCACGAAGCCCGAGGTCACAGAATGCAGGATACAGAAATATTGATATGATCCTGATATGTGTGCGCTTATTTTCTTTCCCTTCCTTCGGACGATACTGCCCTGAGAGTCTGGCCCGTTTGTACGATATCTGTATTGACACTGCTGTGTCAGTCTATTATTCAGGCCCCTCACGTTGCCAGTTGTTTCTGTTCTTTTTGGCTTGTTTTGCCTCTTGTAGCTAGATAAGTTACAGAACAGACCAAGAGAAATTGTGGGGGGTGAGAGCAGGGAGATGACATGAAGAAAGGCAACAGGCAACAACAAATGATCAAGACAAAGTTTTTGGATTTCATTCAACTATTTTTTCCATGGACCTGTGACCGAGACAACATGTCCACACACTAATGTTAGCCCAATGTTTGTGTCAACTGTCAACCCACAACCTCGTTCTGCAGCTGGCGGGCAGCTTCTCTCTCACAGACATATATGTACTTAGACTTATATTTAGCGCACAGGTATAGTCTAACTCTCACTCCAGGTCAGCACATTATGACTCTGTCTCACTGTGTGTATTTACTGCCGTCACAGTTTCATGATTCATGCTCACAGCACAAAAAGAAGCATTTCTCTTACATGAATAATGAGAGGCGCGTTTAGTGGTTTATAGGCGCTGATTAAACGGGACTGCAGCTTCTGGCTCAAAACCGCACTGCAGTTTTTTGAACACACACACACACACACACACACACACACACACACACACACACACACACACACACACAGTCAGAAACAGACCACACTGTTCTCTGGCTGTTCACAGGCTGTACACTAACTAAGCTTGATCCACAACAAAAACTCCTAATGCACAGACAGAAGCACTATCGTGGGACAGACGCCAGTTTGTTTGCATAGAGAATTTGAATGTAACCTGAGAACAGCGACAACAAACCAGCGAATAATCCTTCCAAACTGGAACTTTGAACTTGAACTTTGAACACGTTACCTGTACATATTCTCTCTCTCTCTCTCTCTCTCTCTCTCTCTCTCTCTCTCTCTCTCTCTCTCTCTCTCACACACACACACACACACACACACACACACACACACACACACACACTTATATATGTATATGTGTCCACATTCACAGGACATAAGTCACGGTCAACAAACTGTTGCTGGTGTCGCTGTTCTCAGAAAGAACAGGTCACGCGCACACACCGCACACCATATACGAAACCAACAAAACAGCTTTATAATTTATATGTATATTATATTACAATTATAAGGAGATTTTCAAGCAAGAGTTTATCACAAGACCTCCGAGTCAGCGTCAGAGACAAGCAGCCTACAGTCCTCAGCTCTTGAATGGCTTTTGAACGCGGATAACTCGGTCGGCCGCGTTTCTCCACGTCGACTGAGCGTAATACACAAACCCGTAGGTTTCGGTTGCCTGCATCTGTTATACACCGAGGAGACATATAAGTCGTAAAGGCCGTACTAATATAAATGACCGCAAATGGTCGATCAAGTTCAACTTACATTACACGCTCCTCTTCACCGGAGATGTGATGCCTGGACTGGGTTGTACAGTCTTAACTGGCTTTTTAACTTTCACTTTCATTCTGAGTCAGAAAAAAAGGACAACCCACTGGCTTTCCGTCGCCTCTTGTTTTACAAGGAGCAGATATTTATTTTGTTAAATAAAGAATTCTAATGTCTTGTCAGCAACGTTAACAGGAGGCATTAGCACTGGATGAGCTTCAATCCACAGAAAAATGTTCGAATTTGGGCATTTTAGCAAAATGAAAGCTTTTTCATTCATCTTTTTTGTACAGGCCTAGATGAAAAGGATAATTACAGAACACTTTTTATTTAGAGTATAGCATCAAGTTAGTTAAATATCTGAGATATTGTTCTGGTCAGTTAATGAAATTACATTATCTTACAGAAGTGAGTACAGCCTTTACATTTTTTGAGTAACTTTGAGGTCACCTTAAAATACCTCAACATACAGCCATTAATGTCTAAACTGCTGGCAACAAAAGTGAATACACCCTTAAGTTAAAATGTCCAAACTGTGCCCAAAGTGTCAATATTTTGTGTGGCCACCATTATTTTCCAACACTGCCTTAACTTTGTTGGGCATGGAGTTCACTAGAGCGTCACAAGGTGCCACTGGAATCCTCTTCCACTCCTTCATGATGGCATCATTGTGCAGGTGGATGTTAGAGACCTTGTGCTCCTCCATCTTCCATTTGAGGACGCCCCATAGATGCTCAATAGGCTTTAAGTGTGGAGACACACCCCTGATACCATCTGAACCAAATAAGTTTATCTTGGTCTCATCAGACCACAGGTAATCCATGTCCTCGTTTTCAGCAAACTGCGGACTGTCTTGTGCATTATCTTTCGAAGAGGCTTCCTTCTGGGATGACAGCCATGTGATGCAGTTTTCAGCGTATGGTCTGAGCACTGACAGGTTGACCCTCCACACCTCTGCAGCAATGCTGGCAGCACTCATACATCTATTTTCAAAAGACTACCTCTGGATATGGTGCTGAGCACGTGCACTCAACTTCTTTGGTCGACCATGGCGAGGTTTGTTCTGAGTGGAACCTGTCCTGTTAAACTGCTGTATGGTCTTGGCCACCATGCTGCAGCTCAGTTTCAGGGTTCAGATTTAACACACCTGTTCCCCATTTGCACCTGAGACCTTGTAACACTAGTGAGCCACACGACAGCAGGGAGGGAAAATGGCTAATTGGGCACAATTTGGACATTTTCATTTAAGGGTGTACACACTTTTGTTACCAGGGTTTTAGGCAATAATGGCCGTAAGTTGAGTTATTTTAAGGTGACATCAAATTTAGTGTTATACAAACTGTAAACTGACTACTTTACATTGTATCAAAGTGTCATATCTTCAATGTTATCCCATGAAAAGTTATAATAAAATATTTACAAAAATGTGAGGGGTGTACTCACTTTTGTGAGATACTGTATCAACAGGCGCACTAGAGGGGCAACAATCTGACAAGGCCCAAGACATGAATGGTTTTACAGATGGAGGACTGACATTTTTTTTCTCAAGAGCATAGAGAGAAAGTCCAAGAAAGGCAGAACACCTCTGTGGCATGATGGTTTGGTCCATCCATCGCCAACAGGTTGGACCTCAGTGATACAGGTCCAGATCTAGAGGATCCTCCTGGGCATCCGCAGTCTTTTTGAGAATTTCCCCTCCTGTTGTCAGCAGGGCTGACCTGGGACAAAAATTCTCCTGCACTGACAGACATGCATACAATAATTTAAATACACTTGTCAGCCGCATCATTTTTTCCACTTTGATTTTCGAGGTGTCTTTGCATTCATCCCTCTGTAGGCTGATAATTTCCGTTTCCATGATATGGCATCCTTTCGTTTATAACACACTACCCAGTCCATAACATTACATTGAAATCTGATGTGTTATCAGAGTTTTCGTTTAGTTTCTTGTAAATTAAAGACCACATGTGGTGCCTGGTACTTTTTTGGCATTTCTAAAGGCTTTTATTCAATGCAGTCTGTTCAGCACGTGGTCAGAGTCACATAAAAATAAGAATGCAACACATCAGACAGTCTTCTACTTCTTTCAATCAGGTTTGTTAAGTGGGATTGTTTTATATTTGTGTAACCACTGATTGCTACAACCATGAAAAGTTTAAGTCCTTGAGTATTCACAAGATTATCAGAAAAGTTGACCTCAGACCTTAAGGTCAAGATCACTGAGATTCAAATTAATCCAAGATATTAAGAAGATGCAGCTATGGTATCAATTCCAAAACCCTAAGTGATTTTCTTCTTGAGTCATCTCATTCACAAGATTTTGAGAAAACCTGACCTCTGACCTTGAGGTCAAGGTTACTGAGCTTCCAACTTTACCCTGATTTTTAGTAGAAACACCAATCCTACATCTCCTCGTTCTCACATCCACAAACTTTGGTCGCCCACCTGGTTGACCATACCTCATCAGCCTTTTATAGCTGAGGGGTAAAACACAAATACTGAGTCATAGCTCAAGAAGTTGTAACTGTTCAAATAATATTTTATTTTATTAATCAGGCAAATTAGTGGCTGCAAAGTTCCCCCCCCCAAGTAAAACGAACTAACAGCCACTACAAATATACAAACACAGCCGATGGTCAAAACTGATTTAATGTCAATGTCCACTTGTGCCATTTATTGATTTTAAATTTCAGCAGTGACTTACATCCAGCAACAGGAAATGGTATGATGCAAGCGCTGCATCATAATAAACATAAGAGGAAGACACAACACTAAACAATGCAAACTTAAAATGCAATTTTCTTGCGTGACAGCTTGCTGTCATGCAGGTGACTCAAGAGGACAGAAGCAAGTAGAAGAATTTTGGTTGGAATAATGCCACGTGAAAGTTACAGAAAGATTGTTCTAAATTTCCAGTGAGCAAGAATACCAACTAATGTATAAAAGGGGGAGAGCAGTGAAAAGAAGGCTGGGTTGTCATAAGGTCACTTGTCAAATCTAGGATGGGTTTACCAGGAACACAGCTGTCGGGACTATAAACAGTCCATGGATTTTCAATGCAAATGCAATGGAAAAAACACCCATCTGTGATACTGGTAGGATGCAATTAAGAAACCCAACCTTGTTTGATGCTGTAGCCTAACACACAAACAGGCGCACTTTAGAGTAAAATTTGGAGTAAATTTTACCTATAAAAACACGGGGCACTTAAAACCGGCACTGGGGTTACAATAATCTAATGCTCGAGACAGTAGCAAAAACGGCTTGTTCCAACTTTCTTTTGTTTTTTTTGTTTAGTTTTTTTATTTTACCTGGCATGTGACCCTACAGTACTCAACTGAAGACAAATGTCTGCATTTTCCAGATCATAATGACAGTAATTTATGAGAATCCTGTGGATAATAATACTATAATCAGTAGAAAGAGTCCAACTTCATGCAACAACAAGAACAAGAATTGTTTCACAACAAAAAAAAGAAAAAGTATTTAACAGATTAAACGGAAGAAAATTCACAGTTATGTTTCTTCTCACATTCATACGTTAAAGACTGGACATGCATGCAAGATTGGGTCAAAGATCAACACGGAGCAAAAGCTTTTTTTCCTTTGCTTGTGTTCTACAAAATGCTTCTCTATTCATTCACAGCTTGTGCTGTTGCATTAAAGTTAGGGGAGATTTACCATTTGGCTGATGTGAGAAATGTGAGCCTTGTACCCTACCTGGCAGGTCAAATGCATTTCAGAGGTAAAGACAGACTTTGAACCGTATACATAGAAATACATAAAGTGCTTCTGTCAAAATAAACAAACAATAAAAACAGTACAAAACGGTTTTCAAAAAAGAGGTATCAAAACAATGCACTTGGGGGTGTGGAGGAGACTGGTGTCTGCTGGACATCAGAGGATTCCTGCAGGACAGACAAATGAGCTGGGGATTCTTGCTTTAAATAAAAAAGATGTTCGAAGATGAATGGAGGTAAGGAGGGGTAGTCGAGTGGCTTTCAACCAAGGATCAGGCTGGACTTGCCCCCCGGGGGGTTTCGGCGGCCAGATGGTAGTCCTGCACAGGGTTCCTCAGCCTGGGGGGCCTCATCTTGCTGCTCTCGAACTGCTTCAGGCTCAGCAGCGCTGTTTTCTGAGCATCAAAAGACAGTTTACAAAATAAATAAGGAAATGTTCCCTTATGACTTCTACTTGAAAGCACAGTCTGTGTGTCAAGTTTATCGTGTTCACTCTCTAAACAAACTATGAATGCCATTGGATGTGGGTGTTTCCTGTTGTTTTCAGTTTACTCTCCATTTCAACTCAACTGCAGATAACAATAATTTGCTTCTCCTGCCCTGTTTTCAAATGAACACTAAGCTTGAAAGTTAGTTTGCTTTGCACATATTTAGTTTCCCCTGGTAAACTGGTTCTACAGCTCTAAATTCAAGCAGACCATTAAACCTTATGTATAGTTAACTCAGGGAGGCAGACTGGGGGAGTCAGGGGGAATAATAATATTACCATGTCAGTGTTTCTTTTCCTCTCCTTTCTGTGTATGTGTTGTAAGCATTATATTAAAACTGACTTGTATAAATGTGCCAACAGTTTGGGTGCAGGGAGGTTTCGAACTAAAATAACAATGATGTGATCAAGAAACATGCTCTTACCATTTTCACGTACAGAGATATCTCCATCCTAATCAAGATAAGCAGAAAAGAAAGGATGAATGTTTGACAACTTCATAAAGGAACTTTGTACAACTGTTTTGATGGAAAAACGCACATTCACAGCGCAGTTCAACAGCACTAGTTACAACCCAAGTGTCATTTGGTAATTTCTCAAAAGGAAGAAGAGGAAAACATTGATACTTTAAATAGTTTGGACTTAAGCTGTTTCTTGGTGTTTGTTTGGCCTTAAGTTTCACTTCCTTTCTCTGTGCATCTCATGATCTGAGCCTTTGTCTTACTGTGGTGGGCGTGTCCCCCAAGTGACTGGTAGTATGATTTCCTCCTCTCCTCAGGGGGGCCGATGGCTCTCCACACAGCACACCTGTTGGTTTCCCGCCTAGAAGAGGAATGAAATATTGGGAATAACGAGAAAGACAATCCCAATTTAAATAAACACGTATTATATGTGTGTCTGTGTTGAGCTGTTTCAGTCTGGACTGCAGAGCTGGACAGACAGGCAGACACACATATGGGACTATCCCTTATCACTGCCAGCATGTCTCAAGAACTGTGTTTTAATGATCCACCAGTGGAAAATAAAAAGGCATCTCAAAAAAACATCACTGAATAACAACATCTGAGAATTGGTGCATTAAAACTTCTCTGAGGCAATGAGACCCCGGAGATTTAAAAATACCCCAAGCCGAGCCAACTGTCAGACACGCCTGACTGACACAATCCTCCACACTTCGTTCTTCACAGATTTTCTACAAAATCTAATTGAAAAACAAAACAAAACAGCGACACCTAAATCAGAGAGCATTGATCGATGCAACCAGATGCAAATATGTAATAAATGGCCTGATTATAAGCAGATAAATGACACATTTTCAGTTTCCCATGAAATATTTGCAAGTAATAAATGACATTTGTGAGGGCAGGAAATAACAATCTCATGATAGAAGCTATTCAAACAGCTGCGCACTGACTGGACTCCTACATATGACCTTCCAGTTTTAAATTGTGCTCTGGGGAAGTTTGACATTTCTTTAGTTACACTTTCGCACGAAATGTCCGTCTTACAACAACCATTTTCACACTGAGGTTAATTTAGATGCGCAGTCATGTTCTCCTGCGTAGGCCACTTTTACTGTGTAGGCCATTTCCTTTTCGCCTCCAGGGGGTTTCTGGTTCATTCTCAGTACCCTTATTCACAAGCCTAACAGCAACGCATGTGTCTGTCAGTTTCGGTATAAATAACGGCTATTCAGAAATACTGTCTATCAACACATGATTGGGGGTAGAGAAGAAGGCCAAAAAGGCAAATTTACATTTTTATAATTTGTTCTCACGGAAAAAAAGTGGTCCTATTCTCCAAATCGACAACAGCTTAATGTGACATTTCAACTACGTAATATGAACTTCTTAAACTTTTCAGTATTATTTTTTTTTGCACATTTATTATATCAGATAAAAGGTACCAGCTTACCGTCATCCCATTTTATAACATATTCTAAAGGACCAACTGACTTTTTTGGCTGAATGAATGCCTGCAAATCCTGCTAACATCACATCTCTCGGTGTCACCGGCACCGATGCTGGTGAGACGGCCATCAGTGCTACTCCGCAGCCACCTAGTAGATACACCTGTGGTATAAATTGGCCTTGTTCTCAAGTTATTGCATTCACAGGATTTTCAGAAAACGTGACCTTATGAGGTCATGATGAACTAAATCACCCTGTGCACCACTTAACTGGATAGTCAGCAGAGCACTTTCTCTAACAGACTGAGCTCTGCTGCCACAAGGACAGATGCTTAAACATTTTACTGCCATTTGTTTTTACTTTCCCCAAATATGTAAAGGATAAAATATTTGACACACAGAGCTGTTTGTCTTTGTACATCATGAAGTCATGAGTGAGTACTCTAGCGTTTGGGGGTTTAGGTCTGTGCCAATCCGGTTGTTCAGTCTGACATCACTAGCCGTGTCTGGGTCTAAACTCCGCTGCAGGTCCATATATCAAACGATCACTATGGGATTACTGAGAGTTGAAAAACTGTCTAAAGTCTTTCATCTTTAATAAAATGATCAGCGTTCTGCTCTACCAGGTGTAACAATTGAGTTTAACATCCAGGCATCCATGAAAACGGAATTTATGACATTTAACGGAGTTAGAAGTTAGCAGGGAGTTAGCTCGCTAGCTTCTATCTAAATACAATATAGCATGTCCTGACTGTGGGGTTTTGGAAACAAATTAAAACGTACAGCTCTGTTATCACTTCCAGCATAAATGAAGACAGAAAACTAAACAGCAGTGACGTTTGTAGGGTTACTGAAGTTGGGCTAGCTGGTATATAATGATGTGCTACGTGACCGCTAGCGACACAGCTATGTTAGCATAATATAAACAAGCTAACTTTTTTTCCACTCGATAAAAGTTTACGTGAGTGTTCTCGGTGGTCAGGAACAAATGTAATCGCATGGCAGGATGCTGTAAAAGGACCAAACTTCAGCCAGGAGAACAACTGAGATAATCCATCCACAATACGAGGTTAGTCATTCATATACTGCTGCATGGGCTGGGCTGTAGTTACATCGTAAGGTTTTAAAAACTGAGCTTAAATAAATGATTAGCGGTAATAAAAGCCGAGGGAGGTCAACAGTGATCACTGACTGTTTTAGGAGCTTTTTGAGATCAAATAGAAGAAAATACATAACATTAAACATGTTAACAACACAAATGCCATATTAAACACAGACTACTTTAGACCCGGAAGTAGGATTCGTCGCGTCATCACTGAACAACCGGATAAGAACATCTGGCTCGTACACGCATTACTGTGTGTGTACAGCAGATGCAAAATAATACACTGACGCAAGCACTGCTATTAAAAAATAATTTTAAGCATTTTCATTTTTAAGTACTTGTACTATATCCTACGCATAATCTACAGGGTAATACTGCACATTTTATTTCAAATTACACTTCCACCTGTAATTTCCATAGTTTGAAGAGTAACTTCTGTGTTAAAATTACATTTACTGCTCACTTTTTATTTTTAGCTACACTTTACTGGTATTGTTTAGGTCCCATATTTTGCTTTCAGAACTTTCTTAATTCTTTCTGTCAGAGATTCAACAAGGTGCTGGAAACTCAGAGACGTTGATCCATACTGATGATATGTAGTTGCTGCAGATTTGACAGAAATCCATTATGGAAATCTTCCGGTTCAGCACAATGCAAAGACGCTCAGGTGAATGATCAGGCAATTTGAGTACAGTGAGCACATTGTTCAAGAAACGAACATGAGATGGTTTGAGCTTTGTGGCATGGTATACTATCCAACAGGAAGCAGCTATAAGAAGATTAGTACATTGTGGTCATGAAAACTTGGAGCATTGTCTGCAAAACTATTCAGGTAGGCTGTTGCATTCAGACACTGTTCAACTGTAGGGTTGTAGTGATTCATCGACACAGTTCATGACGCTGACTTGAAAAATTGTCAATATGCAATTTTGATGTTGATGCATCATATTCTAAAACCAAATAAATATGTTTTTATATCTGCAATACACTACAGGAAGATATGGGGGCACTATCTCTCTCATGGTCTGCTAAGACTGAGCTTAATACTAACAAAGTAGGAACTCCAGCAACACTTGAGGGAAGATGAACAACTTTAATAATTGACCAACGCGTTTCGGCTTGTGACCCTGATGAAGGCCCCAAGCCGAAACGCGTTGGTCAATTATTAAAGTTGTTCATCTTCCCTCAAGTGTTGCTGGAGTTCCTACTTTGTGAATTCTTTCATCCTCTCCATGCACCTTGGAAGCAGGTGAAGTTGTGCCAGAAAATTTTTTTTTTGCTTAATACTAACAAAGAAAAATGCAGCGAAAACAACGGTGAACCAAAGAGAGGAAATCCCAAATAGTTGTTTCTGTTTACCTGGATCTAGCGTTTTCAATGAGAGACAAGTGGAATAATGGAAGAAGATCAAGACAGAGACTTCTGTGTGGGTGAAATTTCACAAAAGACAACTTTTCCTCCACAGCAGCACCACTGCAATGTGCGGACATTTAAAATGTCCACACACTGGTGTCACGACACGGCATTTAATCTGTTATTAGACTCAACTGACTTCTCTCAAAATGTAAAAGCACCCACCCACCACTTTAATCACACTCTAGATCTTGTTTTAACATATGGCATAGAAACTGACATTTAATAGTGCTTCCTGAAAACCATCTCCCGTCTGATCATTTCCTAATAACATTTAAATTTACAATAATAGATTACACAGCAGTGGGGAGTAGATTTAAAGTTAAAGAATATAATCCACCCACTGTTGTAATCTTCAATGCCCTGTACCAACACAGAGCAGAGAAGCTACCTGAACGCTACTAACAGGGGTCGATTATCTTGTTAATAACTTTGCCTCCTCACTACCTATGACTCTGGCTACTGTAGCTCCTGTGAAAAATAAGGCCTCAAATCAGAAGTACTTGACTCCCTGGTGTAACTCTAAAACGCGCACCTTAATGCAGGTAACTGGTAAGCTGGAGAGGAAAAGGTGTTATACAAATTTAGAAGGTCATCATTTAGCTCGGAAGAATAGTTTGCTGCTTTTTGAAAAAGCCCTCTGTAAAGTTAGAACATCTTCACTGATTTAAGAAAATAAGAACAACCCTACTTCTTCACAAAAAATTTAACCATTAGAGAAAAAATGACTCATAATCAACTCATATATGTAACATTATCCACAGCTACTTTCATACCATTGATATTTAGAGTCTTTTTCTAATTACTTCCTCCAAACCATCAACATGTCTTTTAGACCCCATTCCTACAAAACTGCTCAAAGAAGTCCTGCCATTAATTAATGCTTCAATCCTAAATATGATCAACCCATCTCTAATAATGGGCTACCACAGGACTTCAAGCTGGCAGTAGATAAACCGTCTCTTGACCCTGCTGTCTTAGCTAATTATAAGCCAATCTACAACCTTCCTTTCATCTCAAAAATTCTTGAAAGAGTAGTAGTCAGATCATCTGCAGAGGAATGGCTTATTTGAAGAGTTTCAATCGGGTTTCAGAGCTCATCACAGCACAGAAACAGCTTTAGTGAAGGTTACAAATGATCTTTTTGTGGCCTCTGACGGTGGACTCGTCTCTTGTCCCGCTAGACCTCGGTGCAGCGTTTGATACTGTTGACCATAATATTCTATTAGAGCGAGCAGAGCACGCTGTGTGTATTACAGGTACTGCGCTGCAGTAGTTTGTATCATATCTATTTAAAAGACTCCAATTTGTTCATGTAAATGGAGAGTCATCTACACAAACCTAGGTTAATTATGAAGATCCACAAGGTTCAGTGCTAGGACCAATTCTGTTTATATTATACATGTTTCACTTAGGCAGTATCATCATAAGACATAGTATATATTTTCACTGCTATGCAGATGACACCCAGCTTTATCTGTCCATGAAGCCAGATAACACACACCAATTAGTTAAAATGCAGGAATCTCTTAAAGCCATAAAGACCTGGATGGCCTCTAACTTTCTGCTTCTTAATTCAGATAAAACTGAGGTTATTGTACTTGGCCCTAAAATTCCTAGAAATATGGTATCTAACCAGATACTTACCCTGGATAGCATTACCTTGGCCTCCAGTAACACTGTCATTTTTAGAATGTCATTCATTTTTCCCCAGGATATGTCATTCAAAACAAATATTAAACAAATATGTAGGACTGTTTTCTTCCATTTGCACAACATCTCTAAAATTAGAAATATCTTGTCTCAGAGTGACGCTGAAAAACTAGTTCATGTATTTAATACTTCCAGGCTGGACTACTGTACTTCATTATTACCAGGATGTCCTAAAAATTCCCTGAAAAGCCTTCAGTTAATCCAAAATGCTGCAGCAAGAGTACTGACAGGGACTAGGTAATTTCTAGAATCAATTCGTTTCCGATTCAGAAGGTCCCGAATTGATTCGATCCACGATTCGATTCGATGAACATTACCTGATGCTGCTGAAGTGAAGCAGAGCAAAGTTACAGAGGTTTTATTACATGCACAGCTAAGCATTTTGCATAATTTTAAAAAGTTTAAATTTGTTCAGTAGCCTATTTAACTGCAGAAATGAAGCTTTCTTTTCAGAAGTAAGTAAAAGGAAAAAAAACAGCGGCCGACAGCACTGTAAACAACGTTAGACTGGTGGGTAATAAGCAAGCAAATAATGGAGAAAACTGAGATTTTTAGATGGGACACTGTTCTTGAAGTACACTAAAAGAGACAGAGAGCTGTGCCTGAAGTGAGATTTTATCGTGCTGGAAGCGAAACAGCAAAAGTAAGAAAGGGAAAACAAGATATGTGAAGCGAAATGTGAAGCGTAGTTTGGATCTTCTTTTGCTGCTGGTTCGGTCAATATTGTTTGGAGAGAGATAAAAACCTCCAGCTTCAGAATCTAGTGCAAAAAAGGGCGTAAACACAAAGCGCGGACCTGCCGAAACATCAGAATCAGTGAGCTGTCGGCTTTCAGCCCGACTGTGTCAATGTCGTCGGGTGAGAAAGGCGACATCTCACTGATTCTGATCCGTCGGCGGGTCCGTGCTTTGTGTTTACATCTTAGTGCAGAATCTGTGTACCTGCTATCATTTACTATTTTAGCTGTTTGGTGGTTGTTGAAATTTTGTGAGGTTTAACCTGAGATTCTGGCGTTTTGGGCAACATAAATTTAGATTTAAAAATTGATTCAGGATTTTAATGAATTGATATCACGTTATCCAAGCCAGAATCGATTTTAATCGATAAATCAATCACCAAAACCCACCCCTAGTTTGGATTTGGGACACAATATATGAGGCGACTGTTTTTGTGATTTGGCGCTGTATAAATGAAATTGAATTGCATTGAATTAATTGATTAATCAAAAATAAAATCATTTGCAGATTAGCCGACTGCCAAAATAATCTTTTGTTTGCCGCCCTACTCAATTGGTACTAAGACACTAAAGTGTACATTCCACCACCAGGGTAAACCACTGACACAAGTCATTATTTATCCAATTAAACTAGCCTGGATGGCTAAATACACTGATTTGCTATTATGTGATTGCCCAATTAGATATTTGTGTTAATGCACAGTCCAACAGGTGTACCTAATAAAGTGATCATGAGTTCTGAACATAGTGAGCACAAAAATGTGTTTTATTCAGATAGAGTGCCTGTTGCTTTATTTCCAGACAGTCTAGACTTGGCAGCATTCATGACGCCACAGGATTACAATAAATCCACTTCTGAGAAAGAACAAGGAAGCGTTTATGATAATTAGTTTATGTGAATATGTACTTTGAGCTTATAAAAGCATGCAATGGAGACCGTGACATAAAACAACTGAAAATTTGACATTTGGTCAATGAAAAATAAACAGATAAATTTATTCCTATTCATGCTATTCCTATAGTCTTGGTATTTTATGGAGTTGTTATATCATAGTAGTAACATTACTTGTTACCTAAAATAAAAATTTGTTAGGTAATTTGTTACAGTACTCACTGTAGCACTTTTGCTTTACTCCATAATATTTTCTGAATTGCATTTTCACATAATTACAAGCCCAAACAAGGGCACAAATTACTACTCTAATGAAGAGATACACAAGCTGTTTCTTTAAGATTTAACACAAAGACAACAGCGAAGTTAAACACCAGCCCAGAGAGTACTTCGCAGCGGTGGCCAGTCAACTGTAGAAACAGCCACAGGTACGAACTAAGGCTTGAATGCTATAAAGGAGAAATATAAGTAATGCAGATATCTCCACTTCTAAAAAGCTGTAAACTACTCTACCATTTTCCTTCTCCAAGCACACCAACTGGAATCAGCTGACTGTGCGGAAGTATGTGAAAAACAATTCCATGTTTGATTTTTTTTTCCTTTTTAAATCAGTCATTGTGGAAATAATTGAAAAAAAAAACATGCTTGGCATTCATTTATTAACCTTTTGATTTGTAAATATAATGTGATTACCGAATTCAGTAAAATAACGTTACATTACTGTGTTAAACAGAAATGTAATGTGATCCCATACCACCCCACGTGTCTCTGTAAACACATAAATCTCTTACTCTCTCTCTTGTCTTTGACAAACATGCTGTGGCAGTTGCAGATCAGGTTAGGTAAGTAAGCAGAAAAAAAGAAACCTGCTCAGTGACTGTGAGTAAATCACTTCTTGAAAGGAGAAGGAAAGAAATATACTTGAGCCTGCTAATTCGAAGAAGACCTTACTCTGCTTAATCAAAGTTCAAAACAACTCAGGACAAGTGTCCCACTTCTCAAAACACCAAAACACAGAGAAGTAAAAGAAGGAACTGAAAGCTGGGACTTGAGTGAATTATATCCAGCTTAAACTTTCAGAACAAAGAGAGGACTATTACTTTCAACCACTCAATATGAGAAGTAAAAAAGGAGGAAGGAACTGTGTGGAAGCTTTTCTTGCATTTGGTATGAAATCATACAGGACTTTAAAGATCCTGTAGGTACTATAGTATTACTCAAATCTTTATTGTGTGGCTCAGAAGATGAAAAGATTGTTAATACTAAACTACTCTCTATTGTTAAGTAAATTCCCCCATATATTAATAGACCCTTGAACACTTCCTGATGTAGGCTTCCTGATGTCAGCTACTTTCTTGGTGAAGTGTATTTTACACTGATGTCATCACATGGTTATTCATGTCTCTGGACTTTCCACCAACACACCATTGTATGTGATACTTCCTACCACTTTTTTTACAGGCCTATCACAACAGTGTCTATCTTAAGTTGCCAAAAGGTATCCAGAGGCCAATTCCCCAAATGATACAAGGATAAATTTACTAATGACAATTTATAATATATTTCTAACATCATACATTAAAAACTGTTTCACTAGAGACCCTGAGATCTTCAAATTTACAGTAGACATTCAGTACTGAAGAGCCATTTTTGTAGCTGTATGCGTAATAGACCTATTTTGTAAGATGTACTTTTAAAATTATGTTGATGTTTAAATAATTTATTTTCTTTTTAGGTGTGTCTCATGCTCATTTGGGGAAAATGCTCTGGAACAAGAGAAGCAAATAAAAATTGCAATACCTAGCATCATATTTACCTCATGTCTAGTTTCATTTCCTTTTTTCTGTGTTTTTTTTGTTGTTGTGCATCAATCTACATTTAGGAAAGTACACTTAAGGCCAAAAGTCTACATACCATTGTCATGTGCATGAATGTCATGGTAAGTTTGGTTTTCTATCATTTCGTTGAACTTCTTTTTTTCAGGATAGAATCATTGTACAGCATACATCTTTAATGATTTATAAAAATACAAGAATTGGGTGCACAAGTTTTCATTTGTTTTGGACTTTCTCTAATCCATTTAGAATGGCCTACCCAAAGCCCCGACCAAACCTTTTTAACTCTACTGACGATTTGTGAATTATGCCTAAAAGCCAAGTCTGTGCCAGGAAACCAACCAATTTAAATGAACTCTATGAGCCAAAACAAGCGGTCAAAGATCCAGCCAGAATTATGCCAGAAGCTTGTTAATAACTACTAAAAGCATCTGGTTGAGGGCGAGGTTTCTTGCTAAGTGCCATTTAACCAAATATTAGTGGGTATATGTATACTTTGACCATGTGTGGATTAGAAAAAAATCATAAACAAATTCAAAGTTGTGCACCCCATTTTTGTTTTTCAAAATCATTAAAGATCTATGCTGTACAATCATTCTACCACAATAATATTTCAAAGAAATCATTAAAAGACCAAACTTACCATCACATTCATACCCACAACTGTATATATTCAGCACTGCAACAATAAGACTTATTAAACCATGGTGTTCCAGAGGTTTCTACAATGAGACAATGACTATTTATTTTCAGATGATGCAGATGATACCCGGATGTATATATCCATGAGGCTAAATGACACAAATCAATTACACTCAACAAAAATATAAACGCAACACCTTTGTTACTGCTCCCATTCCCCATGGGATGGACGTAGAGACCTAAAATTCATTCCAGATACACAATATAACCATCCCTCCCAAACAGTGGTCACAAATCAGTCCAAATGTGTGGTAGTGGGCACATCTGCTATATTGAGATAATCCATCCCACCTCACAGGTGTGCCACATCAGGATGCTGATCTGACATCATGAGTAGTGCACAGGTGTACCTCAGACTGCCCACAACAAAAGGCCACCCTGGAATGTGCAGTTTTGTCTCACAGCAAAATGCCACAGATGCCACAAGCAATGAGGGAGCGTGCAATTGGCATGCTGACAGCAGGAATGTCAACCAGATCTGTCGCCCGTGCATTGAATGTTCATTTCTCTACCATAAGCCGTCTCCACAGGCGTTTCAGAGAATATGGCAGCACATCCAACCGGCCTCACAACCGCAGACCTCGTGTAACCACACCAGCCCAGGACCTCCACATCCAGCAGGTTCACCTCCAAGATCGTCTGAGACCAGCCACCCAGACAGCTGCTGGAACAATTGGTTTGCACAACCAAACAATTTCTGCACAAACTGTCAGAAACCGTCTCAGGGACGCTCAACTGCATGCCCGTCGTCCTCATCGGGGTCTTGACCTGACTCCAGCTCGTCGCCGTAACAGACTTGTGTGGGCAAATGCTCACATCTGATGGCGTCTGGCACGTTGGAGAGGTGTGCGCTTCACGGATGAATCATGGTTCACATTGTTCAGGGCAGATGGCAGCTGAGAATGTCCCAGTTCTTGCATGGCCAGCATACTCACCGGACATGTCACCCATTGAGCATGTTCGGGATGTGCTTGACCGGCGTATACGACAGCGTGTACCAGTTCCCATGAATATCCAACAACCTCGCACAGCCATTGAAGTGGAGTGGACCAACATTCCACAGGCCACAATTGACAATCTGATAGACTCCATGCGACGATGTGTTGCACTGCATGAGGCAAATGGTGGTCACACCAGATACTGACCGGTTCTGGGTCCCCAGACCCCCAATAGCGCAAAAAACTGCACATTCCAGGGTGGCCTTTTGTTGTGGGCAGTCTGAGGTACACCTGTGCACTACTCATGATGTCAGATCAGCATCCTGATGTGGCACACCTGTGAGGTGGGATGGATTATCTCAATATAGCAGATGTGCCCACTACCACACATTTGGACTGATTTGTGACCACTGTTTGGGAGGGATGGTTATATTGTGTATCTGGAATGAATTTTAGGTCTTTACGTCCATCCCATGGGGAATGGGAGCAGTAACAAAGGTGTTGCGTTTATATTTTTGTTGAGTGTAGTTAAGCTATAGGTATGTCTTAAAAAAATAAAGGTCTGGATTGCTTCTTATTTCCTACCTCTCAATTCAGACATTTGAAGTTATTGTACTCCATCTTAACAATCTTCGGCACATGTTGTCTAACCAGATACTTACTCTTTAGCCTGCAGTCATTTTTGATCAGAATATGTCCTTCAACACGCACATTAAACAAATATGTAGCACTTACTTCATTCAGCTTGCGAAAAAAAAGTCTGAAATGTGATGCTGAAAAGCTAGTTTGTACATTTAACACTTCTAGGCTGGACTTTTGTAAATCCTTACTAACAGTCTGCTCTAAACGCTCCCTGAAAAGCCTTCAGTTTCTCCAGAATGGTGCAGTGTTCTGACAGAAACTATAAAAATAAACCACTGCTGTTTTCCCATGGTTTTATGTTCTAACAGAGCACTTCACTCTCAGAATGCAGGCTTACTTAAAGTTTGTAGTTTTTTAAAAGTAGAATCGGGGCAACAGCCTTTAACCTAACAGGTCAATCTACTATGGAACCAGCTCCCAGTTTGGATTTGGGACCCTCTCTACTTTTTGATTAGGCTTAAAACATTCCTTTCTGGGTCAAGTTACCCTGAATCATTCTTTAGTTATGCTGTAATAGCCTTAGGTTACTAAGGGGGTTCCTGTGATCTACTGAGTATTTCTTCTTCACTCATTGCTTTTCATTCCCTGTTCGTTTATACACCACTCCTGCATTTAATATACTGTAGTTTGGGTTTGTTTGTTTTTTTGTCTAATATTACAGGGTCTTCATCCTACAATAAAAAATTACTGCTATTGTGAATTGGCGCTATAAAAATAATTAATTAAATTAAAAAGGCCATTCTGAACATTTTCATTTTAAACAATAAACCCTGTGCTTTAACAAGGAATTGAAGCAGTCAAAACTACACAAATATTCAAGATTTCTGCAAACTTGTTGCTTACGAGACAAACACTTTTGGTCCAATATATAATCACGATCTTTTGGGAAGCTAACCTGCTGTGTGAACTATCATGACTGGAAACAGATTCTGGATACATTTTCTAAATAAGATGGCTATGGCAAATTGAGCTGTAGGTTTTTTGACAAAAGCAACATATGTGCAGATGTGATGCAGATATTACCTGGTGGGTTGTTCCTTCGATTAGCATAAGGGTCTTCTGGCTCGGCAAAAACGCTAGACGCCATCTTGTTTTTCCGGACAGGCGGCTTCTCCTCATCTGCACCAAGCGAAATGTTGGAGCCACCACCAGGAGGGCGCAAAACCCTGGAAAGAGAGAGACTCTTCTGTTTCTTCTCACTTTTCTACCAATATTTATATGTATTTATTAAATGTTATGCCTTAGAATTAATGCTTCGCTTATACTCATATCAATAAAATTCAGTGAATTGTGTTTTGGCTCGTACAACAATGAGCATCCCAGGGGGGGGAGTGTGTAAGAGTCACGACTACAGTTTTTTATAATCAACTAAAACAAAACTGAAAACTAACATATTAGGTTCATTCCAAGAACGGAACATGGATCCCTTGGGCAATGAGCAGGAAGGTCAGCCAAAAATAATAATCTGCCATATGAAAAATGCGGATCTCCCTGCTGTGGGGACACTGACAATGACGAAACAAATAAACGAATAAAAAGAAAACAAAATCACTAAACCGAAATGAGCAAGCTCCATTGTGAAACTAACTGAAACTAAAAATTCTTAATGAAACATAAAGTAAAAGTGAAAACAAAACTAGATTAACCCAGTAATGAATCAGACAGATTTATTATACTAAGCGATGGGTTTCTGTACATCTGCCAGATTTTAAGTGGTAGAGAAAGAAATGTAAATTACTAAATGGCTAAAATTTTCTTTACACCACATAACCTCACAACTCAGTTGCTGTTTAGAATATCATACACCGAGACAGACTTGAGAGATATATCTATCAAATAAATATAACACCTGAAACCTCAGATCTATAGATGTGATATCATGGTATATGAAGAGTTTAATTCATAAATACAACCATGTTCAGTATATAATTGGTGCAAACCCCCCCCCCCCCCCAGTCTATTATGGGATTCTATTAAAGAACTCTGGGTAATGGGCAGTGGAAAATCTGCAATATATAAAGTTATTGCACTAAAGGTATAATCTACATTTATCTGAAAGTAAGAACAGTATTGATAAAAATAAACAAGCAAAACTGGAAAAATATAGTTTTAGAAAATAACAGGAGCCGTTTCAAAATCAATAATGTATGGCATGTATGGTGCACTAAAACAATTAAATATGATAATGACAATAATTATTACTAACCTGTGATTTATGTGATACATTATACTAGTTATGCTTAAAAATGGAGTAGGCTATTTAACAGTGTTAAATATGTGGATTGTACTTTATGCACAGGTGTGGCATATGCGTGTTTATGGTTTGTGTATAAATGACAGGTGTCAGAATACCTTGATTCTTCAAATATTGTGAAAGTAAATATTTTTTAATCCTCATATCTCCTACTGCATTTTGTATTACCTAACTTATGACAGCTGCGAAACTATATTAATACAATGTATTATGAGCACCTTTTAGCACCAAATTAATTCCAGCTGATGTGCCTTATACAGATGTGCCTTATACATGGGTAATTGAGACTATATAATTGAGGAAACTTAAATTTTCTATGCTGTACATGCAGCAGATTTTAACAATGTTATTTTGGTATACGTTTCCAAAAACACTAAAGATAACAACAGTTTGTGTTTTTACAGCGTGATGATGATTAAAATATGCTTTCGTCCAAGTGCACTGTAATTATGGTGCTACTGAATTTGCTACAATAACCATATAACTTTCTGAAAACTCATTCGTTTAAATAGTGCTCATTTATTTTTTTTATTTTTTATATTGGTCTTAAATCAGATGTTCATTGCATCTAATAAACGAATACAATACACGTGGAATTCAGTGTATGGTCTATATAATGTCAGGTGTGGCCAGCAGTAACATGGCCCTCGCCTCAATCAGACCATATGCAAGACAGACTAAAGCATGTCTTACTGCACCTCCGATAATAATCTCGCTTCCCTGATCAGAAATCTGCGGGAACCCCACCCAGCTGAATGAATATATATTTACTCCCCTACGTTTTCCAAACAATAACCACAAAATACTCAAGCAGGAAATGCAGTACAAACACACGAAGGCATAAAAGGCCTCGGAACCACGATTAGTCTGCATCAGCTCGCTAAGCATCCTCTCTCCACAAAAGGCAGCGGTACAGACGTGTTGTCTTGCTAACTAACGCTCACGTTCGAATGCTATATCCGGATGGGCAAAATGGGAAGGCGTGGTAGCAAGCTTTATAATTGTATCGTCGACGGCTTTACTTTCAAACTATGTCTAGGCGCCTTAGTAACAATTACAGGCAGGGGCAACAACAAAACGGTCGTCTATTTTTCTCCGTTAGCCTGTGTTTCGCGTTGGGGTAAAGTCAGAGGATGCTGGACTTGTTGGCTTCATGGTGGATGGCTAACGGATACACAGAGGTCTGAAAGACGCCTTTTACCTGGAACTGCTTTTAGCACCGGGCTCCATCCCTTGAAATGTCGTAGTAGTCGTCATTTTTGCACAAGATGTCGTACAGTATGTTAAGCCTATCAGTATGCAACCAAACTACACTCTCATAAGCAGTATTTCACCACCTCATCACTATCCACCCTAGCTGGTGGCTCCCAGTCAACCTGCTTCCAGTCTGAGAGGACCAGTGTAGAACTAAACGACGAAAGAGATCTCACTTCCGGCTGTTGTTTCAAAATAAAATAAGACAACTGTGGGGAAAAAAAGGGCTGCGATTCTGTGGTTCAATTAGCTCACGTGAAACTGTATGTTAGTGTGCTTAGGGATATAAATTTTGCAGCTGAGGAGTTGCCCTTTGCTATCTAACCATTAACAAAAATGACACCTTGAATTTAAGTGTGAAGCCAATTTTCATATTTCCGGTTTTCTCTGATTAGAGCTGGACCGTATGTATATTTTGAATTTGTGGATTAGAGAAAATCCAAATCCAAAATATCTTCAAATTTGCGCACCGATTTCTTGTTTTTTAAAGTCATTTAAGATGTATGCTGTAAAATATTTCCACCATGGACAAAGAGCAGTACAAAGAAGCCCGAGGATGCGTTAACAGCATGCTGACTGTTCACTTATACATAATTTCTTCTGGGATTAATAAGTATTCTGATTCTGATTCTAAAAGCCCCAAACTACCATGATCATGCTCATGGTGAGTGTATGTAAACTTTTCACTACAAGTGCACTTCTCCAAATTTTAAGGGATGTATAACAAAATGTCCCTAAATGAGGAAATGAAGCATGACAGGAGGTGACACACAATAAGATAAATTCAAATTCAACACCATACGAAAAACATCTCATACAAAAGATGGATATTAAACTTACTCAGAGCTATTGAAGTGTGAGTCACTCTATCTCCCTAAACAGGACCCAGTAACCATTACAGTGGCAGACATCCTAGCACTGTACAGCACTAGGCCCTGACATGATTCACACCTACTCCCTAAAGAAGTTAACTGCATTTCATGAGCATCTTGCAGCATAAATGAACCAGCTGTTAATGGATGAAACACCCAGAATGATTAACTGAAGGCCAGACATTCCTGAAGCCCAAGGATCCCAGAAGGGATTGGCCCCATCCATCTACCAACCAGTAACCTGCTTCAGCAAAAAATGGAAGTTCCTGTCAGGCATCATAGGAGCTAAGATTAAGGTTCAAGGTTCATTATTTGCCATATGTGCATAAATCAGCAGTCAAGGCACATTGGAATTCTTTTGCTCTCTCAGTCATACTAAGCATGCTTGAAAAAAATAGGCAAAAATAAATTCAATTCAATTCAATTCAATTTTATTTATATAGCGCCAAATCACAACATAAGTCGCCTCAAGGCGCTTCATAGATACAGAGAAAAACCCAACAATCATATGACCCCCTATGAGCAAGCACTTTGGCAACAGTGGGAAGGAAAAACTCCCTTTTAACAGGAAGAAACCTCCGGCAGAACCAGGCTCAGGGAGGGGTGGCCATCTGCTGCGACTGGTTGGGGTGAGAGAAGGAAGACAGGATAAAAGACATGCTGTGGAAGAGAGACAGAGATTAATAACAGGTATGATTCAATGCAGAGAGGTCTGTTAACACATAGTGAGTCAGAAAGGTGACTGGAAAGGAAAAACTCAATGCATCATGGGAATCCCCCGGCAGCCTATGTCTATTGCAGCATAACTAAGGGAGGATTCAGGGTCACCTGGTCCAGCCCTAACTATATGCTTTAGCAAAAAGGAAAGTTTTAAGCCTAATCTTAAAAGTAGAGATAGTGTCTGTCTCCCGAATCCAAACTGGAAGCTGGTTCCACAGAAGAGGGGCCTGAAAACTGAAGGCTCTCCCTCCCATTCTACTTTTAAATACTCTAGGAACAACAAGTAGGCCTGCAGAGCGAGAGCGAAGTGCTCTAATAGGGTGATATGGTACTACAAGGTCATTAAGATAAGATGGGGCCTGATTATTTAAGACCTTGTATGTGAGGAGCAGGATTTTGAATTCAATTCTGGATTTAACAGGAAGCCAATGAAGGGAAGCCAAAACAGGAGAAATATGCTCTCTCTTTCTAGTCCCTGTCAGTACTCTTGCTGCAGCATTTTGGATTAGCTGAAGGCTTTTCAGTGAGTTTTTTGGACATCCTGATAATAATGAATTACAGTCGTCCAGCCTGGAAGTAATAAATAAATGAAATAGTTTTTCAGCGTCACTCTGAGACAGGATATTTCTAATTTTAGAGATGTTGCGCAAATGGAAGAACGCAGTCTTATATATTTGTTTAATATGTGCATTGAAGGACATAAACAAGACAACACAAAACTAATATAAATTGTAAATTATAAAGTATACCCCCTTTACAAGAGGGCTGTACCCTGACTCATGCCCACCTTGATAAACCGTAGGATGGTGGTCTCATCAGCGTATTTAATGACAAAGATGTTATCCTGGGTGGAGACACAGTCATTCATATACAGGGTGGAGAGTTTGGGGCTGAGGCAACAGCCCGCCGAGGACCCTGTGCTGACTGTAAGCGCAGCAGACGCTCGTTCTCCCATTCTCACCACCTGTGGTCCATCTGTCAGGAAATCCAGAATCCAGTTGGGAGTTGGGACGCCAAGGTATGTCAGCTTCTTGGTCAGCTTGCCCGGACGCATGGTATTGAAAGCAGAACTGGAGTACAATAAAAGCATCCTGCTCTACATTCTGCTACTCTTCAGATGTTGCAGAGTGTGGTGTAAGGCTATTGCTATTGTGTCATCCACTGATCGATTGGGACAGCAAGAAAACTGGAGCGGATGGACAGTGTCCGGGACCATGTGGTTGATATGTGTGAGAACCAGTTTTTCTAGGCACTTTATGGCAACTGGTGTGAGTGCCACTGGCCTGAAGTCATTTAGGGTGGATATGTCCAGTCTTTTGGGGGCTGGTATGACTGTGGAGGATTTGAAAATGCATGGGACTAAAGCCTGGGATAATGACAGGTTGAAGACATCAGCAAACTTCTTCTTCTCTTAACTAACTGAAGCCTTTCATTGAACTACCAAAAAACACTAATTGGTACTCTCTTTCTAACCAGACACGTGGCAGCACTTGTGCTATAATTTTGTTTGTATTTAACAAAATAAAAATGTAGAGATAAGTGTACACATTAGTTTTTGACTGCTAGTGAAATTTGTTTTCTTTACAAATAACTTTCACTGAACTAACACACCCAAACTCTCAACATGTTTGTACTCTCTGCTCATAATGTCTTCATATTAAATAAGTTTCTGCTTTTTAAAGAGCTTACTTGAACATTGCACTCAACAAAAAACATATACTTCCTAACAAAAAAAGGAACTTCAAGGGCCAAACTGCAAAATTGAATTTCTTCTTGTCAACATACTGGCTGCAAGCATCCCATGGGCTGCAAATTTGAGACCCCTGTTCCAGATGAATAGGCGTAGGACTCAATACATGGGCCCAAAAAGGAATTGAGAGAAAAAACAGAGAAAAAACACCATGCTGCCGGAACATTGGTCAGTCTGGCCTCAAAAGTGACTACTCTGCACAAGAGTAGTTAGAATTACAATTACAAGAAAGCCTATGACACAATGAGTCACAAATGGACATGAACAATCAAAGGGACCCTGAGAACAACACTAGAGGCCGTCTAGTGCAAAAGTACAATTGCAGGATTTACCAAGACCTGAACCCTCTCAGCCATATCATTCTTAAGACTGGCTCCAGATACAGACAACAGAATGGAGCAAACGTTAACCACCTCCTCTACATGGATGACCTCAAGCTGTATGCCAGCCACGAATGAGACATCAATTCCCGAGTAAGATCAACAGCATCATCATCGGAATGCCATTCGGACTGGTTAAGTGCAGTCAGATGGTAAATAAAGAGAAGGAACATAGTGAGAAGCAAAAGGACTATTATTAGAAAGCAAGATTGAATATATTGAGGACAGTACTTTAGAATCCCCCAGCAAACTGGAGCCATAGAGACCCGTGGGAAACTATGAAATACCTGCAGTAAGGCCAGTTCTGACAAGTCAGCTGAATGGAAAGAACAAGATTTGCGTCCAGCAGACTGTAGGGATGACAAAGATCTATGTTCAGAAAAGTGTAGTGTAGTCTAGGAACAGCAAAGACGCTGCGCAAGACTCAAACTCCAAGGCATCTGGTAGAGGGACTAAGCTTGAAGAATAAAGACAATAGCAGGGCAAGTGGGGACATGCATATGCACACACAGCTCATTACGTCATTCAAGAGATCATTATCTAGACACTGATTACTTTTGAAAACTGACTACATATCCACTGTATTTTATTGGCTATGGAATAATGGTTAATTATATATTTGGCTGCTTAAAGTGCTTACATCATAACCACACATGAAAACTGCTATCTGATGATTATAATTTGAAGACGTGTCAGCATTTCCTCTTATTGCATGGAAACAAATAACTGAGGACATTCAAACCTACAATTTTAAATGACTGCAGCAGTACCTGCAAACAGTTTTCAGATGTGACGAAAACACACATACACACAGATTTGTAAAAAAAAAAGAAGAAAAAAAAAAGACTCATTTTATTCCAACAATACATTTTTATAATAACAACAGATGTCAGTGAATTTAAAACACCGGGTTACATCAATCAAACCTCCATCTTTAATCAAAGCCTTGGTAAGTATAAAAGCAAAAGCAGGACCAAGCGTTCTCTTCCGAAATTAAAAAACAAACAAAAAAACCCCAAACAAAAACAGTTTCTCATTTCTTCGGCACATTAGACTGACTGCAGCCTACTTATTGTCTGCACTGCGCTGTTCAGACATGTTAACATGTCACGTAACATGGCAGTGTGATCAAACTCAACACTAACTGTGCTGCCTTTGAGTATTTTGTGTAAATATTCCACTGGATCGTATCAACACTGGTCATGAGCATTTGAAGACTGGGTATAACAAAGATGTTCAGGGATGAAAGGGGGAGGTAGGGATGTTCATAGGAAACAGTCTTTAAAGAGGAGAGCCTCCAGTTTGCTGTTGGAACACGTCGATTGTATCTTCATCCTCCATTTCTAGCTGCAAAAGAAAAAGACAAGAAAACTTTTTAAATATTAGAAGGAAGTACAAATGCTTTAAAAGGTGGCCGAAGCCACCGTGATGCAACCCACTGGTATGTTAAAAGACTTGACAAACAAGTTATTACTCAGTGAGCTGCGGTATGAACCACAGATCTTACTTCTTTCTGAATGGACTCGATGTTTGTTTCCCAAGCCCAAAAACTCATCAAGAAAGTGTTCAACGAGGTCACAGAGGGAGGAAGCCAGGGGCCATTTTCCCACAATCAAAAGTTTTTCAACAAAAGGATTGCTCGCCCTCTAGTGGCCATTAAAATATAAGACACATCCATGTTGACTACACTTTTTTAAGACTTGAGGCCTGTACTATGAAGCAGGATTTGTACCCATCTCACTAACTTCAGGGTTATTTATTGATATATTCTGAAAGCTGTTCACTTCTTGCTGTTCTGGAGAAGGTTATACTCAAGATAAGAGATAAACAGGTAGAAAACTGCCTACTAAGCACTCACTTTTCTGGAAAAGTATCATCACCATTTCTGGAAGATCTCCTCCTAAGAAGGTCCAAAAATATTTAATAGCATCTAAAGTTTTTGTCTTTCCCACCTGCTCTTGGGAAGCAGCTTAATTTCTGCTTTTTTCCCCCACTTGTCAACCGCAAGTTCAGAAGATTATCCTATAAGCATTAATATTCTCCTAAAACATAAGCATATCTAAACATTAACTCAATGAAATAAAAATTGTAATCCATCATCTCGTCCCGTGTTTTAATAACAGACCTGTAATACTTGTGTGTAAACCTACACAGCAGTTACTATTGTGTGCTTAACCTCTTCAATTTTTTAAAAATATCATAGCTTTTAATTTTTGTTGTGTGTGTGCTGTCACTACAAAGTCCATATGCATGATTGGTCATATGTTGTTAATGTCACCCCTTTTATGTGAAGGTGCTTGTAGACAGGCTGTTATGAGAATATAACAATACTTAATGTATCAGTATATTCATGTATCATACCTGATTTATCACCCAGTGTTTTGACTGTTTTCCGCTAAACATCATAGTAAAAACATCATAGTAAAAACATTATGTTCTGCACTGACATGAAGGGAGTACTGCAAACGCAACAAGGAGTTAGATCTGTTCATCACAGCTCTTATGCAAACTCTATGCTTTTTCTGTATACGACACTAACTAAGTATTATAAACTCTTTCTTGGTCTAGTTGTAGTACAGTTGTAATGCAGAATTACTGCGTCTTTGAGTTTATGAAAGTAAATGGTATATGCTGATAACATATCAGCTGAAATGCAATCTCGGGACTGCAAAAACAAATAAAAAAATCAAACCAAACCAAACCAAAAAAGGGTCGTGTTGGCCTGGCCTGGAATCCCCCAAACAGCTGATTGGTTTGTGAGTACTGCAGCATAATGCAGTGAGTTTACATGTAGTAACTAATATGAAATGTAAGATCCGGAGTAGCAAGAATGTGAGGACCAAGGGTTATTCAGCCGTAGTTCACAATAACAAAAATTGATTCCAAAAGTGCACAAAAACAAGAGCGTGTACACATACCTGAGAAGGTGTGTCTGTTTCATTGATGGGCTGACCGTCAAATCGAAATCGTATTTGCCTCATTGACAGCCCCTGAGTGGAAAAACAAATGTTTACTTTTAAACATCACAAGGCATTTTTGTGACCGCAGGTTTAAAACACTGGCTGTGAAGTGCAATACCTCCAGTTTCAGGAGAACCTTTGTTGTTCCCCCATCTCTCACTACTGACCGCTAAACTAAAAAACCTCTTCAAAATTAGATGTAAATAAAGAGGGTGGGATAACAGGAAATTATGTGGTTAAACTTGCTCCAAGACAATAAGAACAGTAACACGCTGACCAAAATTAAATAATACAATATATTACAAAGTTACATATATGAGAAATAGCTCTAACATATACAAATAACACAATTTATAAAGATCTAGAATTTTACAAAGATTAAATATATATGATTGACATTTTACTCTAATCTGCAATCCTTTATTTTCAGTACAGAGGACGTGCAAGAAGGGGTAACTATCACACTGTGTACTGCGCATTAGATGGGGAAGGACTGATGTTGCACACCTATTATGTATAAAGTAGACCTTAGGTGTTTTTTAAGACTCTTAACTTTCAGATAAATTTAAGGTTGTCTGGATTGGGCCAAACCTTTCCTCCGGGTACCATGTGAGTAATGACAAAATTAAAACAAAGATGTGCTTCTATAGGGCCAAAACAAAGTCAAGATGGTGGGGGAGGGGGGCAATACATACAAACAATTGGTCTTCACACAGTTAAAGCAAAGAGCCTTGTTACCATAGCTAACAGAAGTTGATGCGTCATCTGATATTTTTGACCATCTGATATACTTAAACATAATATAAGCATAAATAAATTAAGCCAATTAATAAAAATACTGGTTCAAAACATATGCCTTAGTTTTGAATATTTGCCCTAATGGATGTCAAAATATAGCTTTTTTCCCCCCCCTCCATTTCTGATTTGGCAAGAACCATGTATTTTTAAAATGTCAATTTCTTGGTCTCTGGAATAGGGATGACCAATTTTAGAAGACCAGCAATACATTTAACCTCCTAAGACCCAAACTCTTTCATGGCATGCATTTTAAAATTTTCTTTGCTATTTGGGTTGATTGGGACCTGATGAATGTAAAAACAAAGAATTACCAGATTTTTTTTACCTAATTTTTTCTTTCTGAGACAAATGAGATCCACATATGAGGCATTGGTTTTAAATTTTGATAGAACAGTGGCAGTATAATGTCCTCATAAGTGGATATCAGGCCCTTGTAGAGAAAAATTAAGTATTTTCGTCTAGACATCCCAAAATGTGATGTCCACATATGTAGACACCAGGTCCTAGGAGGTTAAAGATACTTATAAGAAACAGTTAAAATTGTGTCCCAGTCTCACCTGCCGTTCACAATAAGCTTTCATCAGTTTGCTGAGAGGAGTGTGCCTTTTGATCTTAAACTGCACCACTGAGCCATCCTGTCCTGCCACCTTCAGGTTGATGTGCTCGTTGTTCTCAGTCTTTACTCCCTCCTAAAGACAAAAAACAAGTTCATAGAAAGTCAGATTATTTAGAAAAAAGGGGGAGGTGTGACTATTTACAAGAAACTGCGCCCGCCATTTCAAATTCCGAGTCATAGGTGTCTTGCATATCTCAGCGATACCTCATTGTCTTCAAACAAAAGTTAATTTCACAATACGTGTGTGGATTTACGTTTTTTTGCTTGTTTTTTAATCCTCCGCGACACCAGCCTGCCTGATGTGCGTAGAGCGGGAGACTAGCGTGGGTACCGAGAGCAATGAGGACTGGATTTACAACTTCAACGTTAGCATTAGCTATAGGCAACTCAAGCAACAATGGCCTTCAATACAACAAGATGCACAGCGGCCTAGCAAGGATTCAAATTATACTACTTGTGCTATTAACAAAACCCTCATCTCTTTACCCAGGCGTATGGCTAGCGATTGAGTACAACGGTACCCTTTTTTAAACTTAAGATTCGTTTACACATTACGGCTTTTGTTGTTTTGTACCGTTTATGTTGTTCTGTTCTGTCTCAGCGTTAACTCGCTTTTCTTGAACTGGTGCTTAATCTAGTCGGATATCGGATAACTACATTTTCCATTACATGTGCATTACTCATAACGATGGCAAAAACTTAGGGGTGCCGATTAAAAATTATTTTACAGAAAATATAGATTTTTTTGAAAATACACCAAATGGATCGAGTCGGTTAGCCACGTTAGCTTATTATGCTAACTTCACCCGTTAGCTTCCTAGCAAATACCGTAAAGTTAGCGCATGTTTGAAGCGGTCTTTGGTGTTATACGATTCGAAATAATTGTACGAACTCCTTTCCATCAGTTTACCGTGTACATTCAACTTTGTATGGGCTCTGATTCATTTAAAGTCCAATACTCACCTTGGCCTTTCCATCTGCCATGGCTGCTGCTGAGGACTGTCTGCCTGCGTCTCGCCTGTTCTGCTGCGGCTGCGCAGTGTAGCGCGCCACTTTGCGTCGGCCGCAATACAGTGAGCGAAGAGCCCGCGTTTCATTTAACAGCAATATAGTTCATGGCTCCAGTATCGTCAAGTTAATAAAAATGAGTAAGCGACGTTTAGATGGGTATCTGGGGATACAGGAACTGTATCTCTAGTTCGTACTCACCATCTGGCATTGGAAAATAAATAAATACACCACATGGACTAGGTTTGGTTATATTAATGCACTTCACATACAGCAAACAACAGGATAAAGAGCAAAAAAAAGAATTTTAAGGAGTATATTACTATGATTTTATTAGGCCCTGGGATAGGTTAATGATTGGCAGAAACATTGATTTTCCAGCATTTTATTTTTTCTACAGTGTATAATCTAGGTTCTATTAAAAAAGTAACTTCCCACCAATAAAATATTATATAGTATTACTTTTTCCACTTTAAATGACAGAGTCTTTTAAAACTACTTCAGCTTGAAACATGTTAAGTTGAACTGATTAATTTTTGTTACCTGCAAACACCATCTGAAATGAGCATCCCTAAATAGGCTGTAGTTCCTCTGTGTCCATATACACCACTGAGTGTTTCCCATGGCCACAACTTACAATCAGCAGCAGTGCATAACTGGTGGCATGGTGTGCAGGTCCCAGGTTCAAACTCAGACTGTTGCAGTCTTTGTGGGAGGCAAACATTTGAAGAATATCAAAATATGGAGATGGACAAAATGCAATACAATACATTTACTGTTATTGAATTAGAAAGCCACACCCTGCATTATAAACTAAGACAAAAGACTTAAAGGTGGACCTCTCTCTCACACATACGATTATCCAACAACATTTATTTCAGTAGCAAAGCAGCCTTGCAGAAAAAAAGAAAAGGCAAAATTTTGCTGCTTGCTTTGAATGGGAAAAAGCAGTACCACCTGGTGGGCAACTATAAAAATAAAAAACTGAAGGAGAGTACTCCAAAATAAAACCTTAACATAACGGAATGAATTAGTCAATGTCAAAAATAAATGTAGGATCAAAAATTGTATTTCAATGACTTTCAATGGGGCAAAATGTGGCAGTTTTGCATACCTTAGACATTTTTCAAGCTAATTTAAGGACCTGAGATAACAATTCTAAAATTGAAAAACATTCAGTTGCATTTACACTGATTTTGAACACTGAAAAAATAAAAAAAACAAAAAATAAAAAAAAACAGTCATGTTAAAAGGTGTAACATAAATAAAATCCATCCCAGTCTTTATTTATCCATGCACAGAAGTAGTTGTTCAAAAATGCAATGACAAGGTAATTTAACAATATGACAAATAAATAAACTTATAAGAAATATGTAGAGAACCTCCAGCACACATAACTCCAAGAAGATAGAGATAAAGAGGTCACAATTCTGTATGAACATGTAAAGTTACCCAGTGGTTATGCCTTGACCTATGGCCGCCGTTTCTTCTAACAGGAATTAAATTTCCTTGTTAAGCCCATCTCTAGTTTGCTAAATAATGTAACGTTTATAACAAATCTGTATGACTATTTGGTAACATTAAAGACTCTGAAAAGCACACTAACTTGTTAATCTATTAATACAATACTCAAAGTATCTATTAATAAGGGGTATGCAGAATACAGCTGACAACTGCATCACCATACATTACGTTAGGAGTTGTGATAGCTTCCTCACTAACCAAAATAAATACATTCATGACAATAAATACTGAAATACTAAAAAAAACATAAGTGGTGAGTATAAGAGGCTGAGCTGTGATTTCCTGTAAAACCCAGAAGAAGAAAAGTATTCAGTTGTAGTTTTGAGCCAGACTGGAAGTGACCAATTTCCAATCAGCCAATATTGGAGTGATTTTTCAGAAATAGAGGGGCTCTTGTTCGCTTCAGCCTGTCTCAACTGTAAAAATCTTACATAGTCATCAAGAAATCATGTGAAACTCTGATTGCGATCACCTGCTCATACAACCACAGTTTCATAATCATTTCAACCTCTATGCAAGACTGCCGTTTTCAAAAGTGCAACTATTCTCCAATAAAACAGAGACACAAATAGGAACATTAAAATTATATCAAAAGGGTACTAAAAAAATTGAAAGCACGACAATATTTAAAATTCACCAAACAACCACCATTAGCATTCAGACAGTTCATTTTGTTAGTAACTGCATCACACTGACTACCTCTGGTATCGTAATAAAATTACTGTATTTGTGCTACATCAGCAGACCATCTTCAACTCTCTGAAATCCAACAACATTTATCAAATATTGAAACTCTGCCTGAAAGCTTTAATATTTTGCCTTCTTTTGACCATAGCAGAACACTGAAAGCCAAATCGTTCAAGTAGTCTTATAGCGATCAGCCTACAGAGCTATAGAGCTCCCCATTTATCAACAGGTGGAAAATCATTCACCTCCCCCACTTCTGTGAATGGCTGGTCTCCCAGCGTGAATCCCAATTTATATCTCATCCGGACCTTTTCCTGCAAGACATAAAAGCAGAACATTTCAGTTAAGGATCACACTGAGCCATTAACCATTATTTTCTCATATTGATTGACAAGGAAGACAGTAAAAGATGTTTCACTGTGCTTTACTGAATGAACAGCTCAACTGAGTAAGCGCTCTGTCAATAAATAAATGCTTAAATGCATGGACACCAGAAAAGCTCAAGGCTGAGCTTTACCTTGAGAGGATTGGCAAGCAGCATGATCTGAGTGATGGCAGCAGGGGGAAGTATTGGGTTAAAAGAGGCCAGCTCTGTCCCTGAGGGTGGCTGCAGTTTTACTTTCATCGTCTGGAGAATTGGCAGAAGAGACATCCACATACATCAAACACAAGCTGCATCCCACCCAAATTCAATTTTTACTGAAATCTAATCTCATGATGGAGGAACAGTGTTACGTATGCACGTCATGTTTTACCCTGGGCACAGCAGCCTGCAGAACAATGTTCTTCACCGGCTGAGTGGCTGTGTTAAGCATGGACGCCACCATCACCAGCACATCCGGCCTGCCTGGTGGAAAGTCGGTGGCGAAATGCAGCAGAACGCGAACACCATTTTTATCATAAGCTGTCACTGGGCACACTTTACCTAAAAGTGTAGGTAGCGCAAAGAAAAAGAATAAACTGAGATTACTTCATAAACTGATAAGCCAGTACACACGACCCTCAACACAGTCATTTGAGTCAGCTAGAAGAGATTTCTGCTTTCATGCACATCGTTCCTTTCGTGCATGCTGCGATGCTTAATTTCTGACCACAGTGAGAACATAAAACTAACAGTATTAGTACGTTTTTCACTGTCAATTTGTTATTCACTTTTTCACTGTCACCAGTAATGACCATATGTTCATTTTCTCCCATCTAACAATTATGTTTTGACAAAAAAACACCTGGAGGTCAGTGAACCATCTGCAGTACGCAGGCACGAATGCGTTCCCAAAATCTCTCAGGTGATTATTCTCTCTACAGGATTTTCTATCGAAGTAGATAGATGGTCAAATAGCAGCCAAAATTTCAAATTACTGGTTGGCAAAACAAAAATGTCCTAATAAAAACAAAATACATCTTCACATTTTGAGAACATAAAGCTTTTTTTGAACAGCTTTTACACTGGTCCTTTTCAGTGAAAATCTACTTCAGAAATATATATTTCCAATAGGTTTTAAGCACTTAAAATAGTGTTAAGTGCTTAATAGAGTAAACACCATTTTTCCATCACTGAAAACCTTCAGAAAGACATCAGATGATCTGGTTTGACCTCAAATTAATCTTGTCAAGGACCCTGAGCAAACACTCCAATGGGCTACAAAAACCTTCACTTAGAGATAAACATATAGTCAGTAAAGACCACTTAGTGAACTCACTTGGCTTAATGGTATCAAGAGGGACAAATACATTGGCCAGGGACACCTCTTGTCCTCTACCTGGACTTGACTGGCTCAGGGGTAGAACAGGGGACAGAGAGCGCAACAGAGGGCTGTCATCTGCCTGACTCTTGATAGACAGAGGAGCAGACCATGCATGTATTCCTTCTGATATAATTTGGGTGGATGTGGCTTCAAGACTGAAAGACAAAGAGCAAAGAAAATGTTTGGAAAAAACCCACATTTTTTGTGATTTTGCCTCTGTACACCACCACAGTGGCTTTTAACATTCCACAATCAAAATGTGATGTAAGTGCAGACTGATAAATTGGATTTGGTGAGTTTAACAAAAGTACTACAACTTATACAACGCCCCCTATTTTCAGAGACTCAACTGTAATTGGACAAGTGACTAACAAGTAGTTTCTTGGCCAGATTAAGTCTGTCTCCTCATTTTTTCAATGCAAATTAAACACAAAAGATCTGAAGCGCCGAGCTTGTTGCTATTGACTGGTAATCTCAATCTGAGTCCCAAAGAGAGTTTCTTTCTCTTTCTCTCTCTCTCCTATCCCTCAGTCATGTCTGTAAATACCATCTTTAAAATTGATTAAGAGACACAGTCTTAATGGAATGAAGAGTTTGCACCATATACTGGGTTTAAAAATAAATAAATAAAAAATAAAAATGTGTGAAAGTGTACAGATGGAGTGACCCAGTCTACAGAATTTTACACAACAGCACATGTATTACTCACCTATTATTGTTGCCCAGATCCAGCAAAGTGAGATCTTGCAGGATCTGACCTGGAGAAAGCGATGGAGAGTGGAAGCCCAAAGTCGAAGTTGAAATTAGTTGAGGGGTGATATCAGCGGCTGAGGGAGCAGATGAGGTCAAGCTGAATGACTGAGGAGGAGCAGCTGGAGCCACGGTGGTCAATATAGAACTGAAGGGTTGTGGGGATATGACTGATGTTGTTGAAAGGGATGTTGTTGAAATGGGTGTTGTTGAAAGGGATGTTGTAGAAGCCAGAGGTGTAGAAAAGACAGGGCCAGTGAAGTTTAAGGAAGAAGCTGGTGTATAAGTCTTGGAAGGATTAGCTGGGGCTCCTGTTGTAGAGAGGGCATCCAGAAAGAGAGAAGGCGTAGAAAACACAGGAACTGTGGGTAAAGTGTCAAAAAGATCCAAATCTTGACTGGAATCCTGGAAATCAAGGGAATAAAAACACTTCTAACCAACAAGACAATACTTCAAATGACTTTAAATTAATTCACTTAAATACCTGTGTAGATGGCAACGGATTGCTTGGGTTTCCATGTGTTGATTTATTAAGCTCAGTAATAGGTTCATTGAGGCCTGTAAATAAAAACAATTGTGACAGAATTTGCATCAAAATCTATAAATTCTGATACAATTGTTAAACGGGACCCATTATTTTGATATTTAACTCCAAATTTTCATTGTTGGACCACAGTAGCGCTGCATAACATACAGTTTAGCTTTGTTAAATTTGTACAGGCTCACGGTACAGGCCAAAGTTCATACACTACCTGAAACAAAATAGTTTCCAACTCACTTATCAACCAACTTCCATGAGTGTTTAGAGCAGTCTGATGCCTGAGTTTTTGGCTCATGTATCAGCACTGTGAAAATACAACTATAGAAGAAGGTACTTTTGGCTGCTCCTTTGTTTCCTAAGGGGTCACACGCTTGTGTTGGATTTGATGCAACCTTCCCATTTATCCAGGCTTGGGACCTGCACTAGAAGTACACTAGCTTGGGACCCTAGTCTCAAATCATGAGTCTTAAGATAAATGTGTTAACCACTATATTATGGATGCACTATAGCAACAATACACAGTAACACAAAAAAAGAAAGAAAAGCGTAATAGGTCCTTTTAACATTCAGTTCCAAAATTAAAAAATAAATCAGTGTGATTAATCCACATCATGCTGAATGTTACCTAAAGACAGCAGCTCTTCATCCAGCAGTGACAGTGCTGTGGAGGGTACGTTAACACTCTGGGACGGTGGGTCAGTGGCAGCTGATCCACACAACAGGTCAGCAGGAAATGACTGCGAAGATGCTGGAGGTTGCTGCTCAGATGCAGAGGAGCTCTGGATGTCCAGACCCACCAGATCAATCAAAATCTCTGATTGATTTGTGCTTCCAGTGCCTATCAGATACAGTATGTAAATGCACTCAAAGCAGTAGTACTGTCAGTCTTCACCAATAAAACTTCCCCTAAAAATAATACTGAGACCAAACCTTGCTTGTAAACGGTACACGCCATTCCAATACGCACAAAGGCCATTCACTTAAAAGTGTTATTCCTTTCTCAGGTTAGACAGGATATCCACTCTTAAGATTATCCTTATGTGTACTTACACATTATAATATATTTTAAAAAACATGGTAGTCGGGATTCTCAGCAAAGTCCTGCTTCAAACGCAATAAGCTTTCAGTGTGGCTACGCTAGTGCTGACTGTGCATTAATCGGTTTTGACAGGCACAACACTAAAGTCAATACCACATACACCCCACTGAGAACATGTCACAAACAACCATGCCAAATGGTAGAATAGTTAGGAACTGTTCTCTCTGATTAGAATGACCTACACTTCAAATTTACCTGCACTGACTGACGTTTGTGTTTGGCGTCCTCCAGTCTCTCCATTCATGGTTTGTCCTTCCACAATCTTCTTATATAAATTAATAACCTGAGAGAGGTCATCATTGGCCTGCAAGATGTCTCCTAACATGTGAATTTCAAAATAAATTAGACCAGGGTGAGATTTAATATAACCTTGAGAAGACAAGTGAAGACACTGACAATTTACAAACTGTGAGCAGAATGATTCTGAGTCACCTGGGTCTGATGGGTGAATCACACCCAAGCAAACTGAGCAAGACATTTCAGCAGAATAAACAAATCAAATATTTTATTACCCAAACTACTGTCATTATCCTCGGTCTCAGTAGCAAGCTGAACTACCGTTTGCCTGAGTTTGTCACAATCACCATACAGCTCCTGGAAAACAATGAAAAAGAAATCATTATTTAAAAAGGGACTAAACTACAAAAATAATAACAATAATAATAAAAATAAATAAAATAAGTTTAGAATTTCAAACTAATTCAGAAATTATTCATAGGGGATTATAAATTAAAAAGCCCAGAATTACCTCAAACTGCTTAAGGGTTGTATGGGAAACATTTGGAATTTTCTATTAGTATTTCCAGAAAGGTCAACTAATAATAGACAGATCAATCAATTTGAATTTTAATCTTTTCAAAAAGGTCATTTGAATCTTAGCCAGTAAATAACGAACCCTAATAAGCTCCCTGTCTGCGTCTGTGGAGTCTTCTGGGTTGAAATGTGCAAGCATCTCATTAAGTAGTTTGACGCTGTTGTTCACCGCCTCCAGTGTGCTTTTTTGCTTTGTTGCTTTCTGTGTTCTCACCTCATCCTGAAAAAGAAAAACTACATTTGTTAGTATTTGTTGATCAGACTCTTTATTCCTGATGTAAGGAGGTAAAATGTCTCCAAAAGAGAGCAGCCAGAGGTCCGACTTCATTCATACTCAAATATTACAACAAAAACATTTCATCTGACATTGACACACCTCCTTGACCATGTTCTTGATGAGCCTGTTAGCCTCTTGCAGATCTTCTGGCTTTTTGCTCTTCAGCAGTTCTGATAATCTCTGCAGAGAGATAGGAGAACTATTAGATCAACTGCTGTGAACCCAAAGTAAACACCCACACACCTACCTGTAAACCCAATATATTTGTAGCAACCAATGAGCTAGTTAAGCAGCATCATAAATGTACAAAGTTGGTCTTTATTTCTGTGAAATGCCACAATGAAAATCATGATGCAAGAGTGAGAAAGGATTTCGAAAACCCCCCAAAGAGACAGCCATGAGAGAATCTCTTCGTTTGATCTTTTGGAGTGTTTCGATTTTAAGTATGTAGTGAGAAAATCCAATAATCAAAGTTTCCTATTCAAGCATGAAAACGGCATAGAGGTACTGGCAAGAACAGACTGAAAAGCCATCAGCTGGAATCTGTTAGCTGAGCTGCTGAAGACAAACGGCCAGTATTTCAGGGCTTCAGTTGGGATATCGGCCAAAGCTTGTGAAGTTAATGTCATCAGATAGTAAGTGAAGCATAACAGGCCTTGGGAAAAGAAGCTAGCTCACAGCTGTCACAAAGCAAAGATTATTCAAAATCTGTTCTGAAAGCATTAGACTTTTTTCACTGAACTTTATCCATATCTCTGAAGTGTTTTTAAACGGTTTCTCTGACTGCCCAAGGCTACTCTAACTGTGTTCTGCCTGTAGCTTTGTATTTAAGTGCATATATCAGAATGGTTCTCATGTAACTCTGGCAATTTATGGCCACAGATAATCTCAACTCACGGTTATGCCATACATATTTAATAGTGTTAATTACTGCATTATTCAACGACTCATTTCTTTGACCATTGATCTTCACATCGCACTTTTATTTTGACTAGAAGCTGGAATCAGGAAGTTCTAATTGACAACCAGTGCTTAATTGCCCAATCCATTGGAATCATTAGCCTGTGAGCTTAATCATTTTACCAGTGCTTGCTGTTTTTGCTGTTAATTGCAAAAGAAATGTTAAGTTCAGAACTGCTGCATTTTTGCACACCTGAGTCGCATACAGGTCTTTCTCAGTATAGTTTCTGCAGTGTGGCCATAATATGAAGACCGAGTGGTACTGAAAACCTGCGTAGGCATACTTATTTTCAGCACAGAAAGAAAAGAATATGAATCAATAGGTCAACTGAACTACAAACAAGACCTATAACAACATTAGGATCAGCACAATCTTGTCATTCTTCATCCCTACGCCACACCTTTAAAGTTTCGGGGGTGCATAATGCATAGTTGAGATGCTACTGCGTTGACAAAATGCACCAACATAAATCCAGACATATAAACATCTCTCAGTGTGCAACAAAAGGTGTTTGCAGGGCCACATTTTTTCCATGATGACTCATATAGCCACTGACTCCTAAGCTACCAAATGAGCTCCATCCTGAAATGCACTATTGTACTATTATCTTCTGAGGTATAAGTGATATACCATCTTAAATAATGCCGAATAACCTATAATTAAAAACCTACATCCGTAACAGAGACGGGAGAAGTGAAAACAAGAATTAATTGCAGTTAATGAGAAGCGGCATTCACACAATATCCTAAAATAGTTTCTCTTACTTTGCTCTTCTTCTCATCCTCAAACACAGGATTCTTGGGTCGTGGAGAAGGTGATGGTATTAATGTGGCATCAAGAGGAATTTCTGGGTCAGCTAAAACAATACCTAAAAATAAAAACAGGTAGCTTTGAACTTTGGTAAAGACAGCTTCAGGACTTCATAGCACAATGCACGCTGTGATTTTTGGATTTTACTGTGATCACTTCATAATGTTTAAATTTCACTCAGTATATTTAATCATTTTTGAAGCTGTGTATGTCTCACCCTGTAATTTCAGCATCTGATATGCTTCAGCAATCTTTGTTTCATCTGGCAGAGACACTGTCCAACTATACAGCATCTCTATCACTTTTTTCTTCACTTGTTCTGACACTTTATCTCCCAGGTACTAAAAAAAGATGTAGACGAACTGCTTAATAAAGGAAAACAACAACTCAAAGTATGATGCTGTCTGCAAATGTAAAACATTTGGTACTTACTTTGGGTGAAACCACCTTAATTAATTCATTCAAAAACTTAAATTTCCCAACTTCGTTGTGAAACCTTCGCCCACAATTCTTCATACAAGCTTCAAGAACCTGCAAAAACAAAAACAAGCTCAAAAAATATTCTTTAAAAAACCCCCAAAAAAACCCAAACAAGTATCTTTACTAATATCAGAATGAAAAACATAGTGAAATAAATCCACCACACACCGTTAATGCTTGCATTGCTTCCCATTCCTGTGGTGATTGAATCTTGTATGCCAACAGTCTGACAGATATCTGTGGACTGAAAATATGCCAGAAAGGCAATTCAAACAATGCAATGGAAACTCAATAATGTAAGAAATACAAAGGCTTGTGTGTTTACCACAAGGAGGGGACACACGATTTGATTATGAGTGCAGGGAGAGGCTGGGGTTATTAAATGTACGTGGCCGTACCCTTCTAGCTCCTTATTGATTTGATCACAGAACATCATAATATACTCCCAGTCTTCCTGCCGGTTTGAAGGGTTAGTGGCTTTGTCTGAAACAAAAAAATATAAAATCTCATGAACATACAACTCTGACAGCTTCTTTGGTTCACCTAAATCCAAGGACAGCCACTGAAGACTACAGATTTGTTTACTACCAAGAATCCAATCAGCCCTCCAGCATCGAGCTCCCTCCATTCCCAGACCACCTTACGAACAATTAGTTGTTCAAAATATTCAGCTTAATGTGAATTCACTCTTACTAAACCGCAAGACACTTTACTGATCCTGTTTATGTTTGTCGTTTTCAGATTGTGTTAAACTTCGGTTAAAGCCTAAAGGTGTTTCAGGAAGCAAACGTATAAGTGCATTATGGAGACCCAGTTTAATACAAAACACTCATATCTTTCTAGGCATACCAACTATAACCACCGGAAACGAATAATAATAATAATTCAAAAAGGGTTAATATTTGTCGTGTATCAACCATCAGTTGACAGCAGCTGACCGTGCTAACCTCTTGTGACAACACAGATGAATTAGCATGGTAAATTCCAAGTGCAGTTGTGTCATACGAGTGCAACTAATATTTAGCACAACCAAGTTAACGTAGAGCATACGCGACTACTTCTGTCAGGAATAAATAGCGGGGGGAAAGAGTTTAAATATATACTTACTAAGCCAAGACTCCAATGACTCGCCATAGTCCGCCATATTTGTACAAACAACGCGTGACTTCTGCTGCCTTCACGTGCTTCCGGATAAATGGGACACTGCGCTCCCTGCTTCAAACTGTATGTATTTGTAAAATCTACATTTCTACCCTACCATCATGTGATGATTTGAAAACATTTTTTTAGACAGTATAATATTTTAATCTCAGCTTTTTGTGTATTTGTGCGTTTATATGTCTTTTTTTTCACAAAAAGCATGCAGCTGAGATCAGAAATTTATGAATGTCGTAACTTTGATTTTCAATTCATTCTTTTGAACTACGCTCCTTTTGCTGTACATTCACTGCAGTGGAGCGACTTTACATTATACACCGTGAATGCCTAAGAAAGAAAAAAAGAACTGGGTGCACAAGTGTGAATTTATTTAAAATTTTTCCTCTATGCAACTTTATACATACTTAGTGTGTGCATTTATACAGGCTTTCTTAAACATTTTAATACGTGGTGCCAGGGGCGATTTCAGCCCATTTTGGGCGATTTCAGCCCATCTTTGGGGGTGCTTTTTGAATCAAAGCACCCCCAAAGATTTCTTACTTAATTTTGACAATATCTGCTGTTTGTGTGACACACTACTAAAAATATAAAAAGCATACAGTACTTGGTTGAGACGAAACATTTTGACAACAAAAGTATAAATAACCCCCCCCCCCCCCCCCCCCTCCTAAAATGGTTTGTTCCAGCTCCTGGAATATATGGTAAGAGGCATGCTTGTAGCAAAAGAAAGTTCAAAGAATTCATTAAAAGACCAAAATTACCATGCTGAGTGTATATACACTTCTGACCACAACTGTATAACAAAAATAAATGTGTTCAGTATATAGCCAATTATTGGCTATACGTACTATTGCATTTAAAATGTAATGACTCGAAAATTCCAATTTTCTATCAGATTGTTCTGTCAGTTATTTTAAAGTTTAGCTTTGAGATGTCAGTTTAAACTTAAAATAAATACTTTTCACAAAAATTTGATTTCTTTATAGACTAAGAAGCTATTACGAGCTACGGCTTTGTGTAATGGCAAGTGTTTGTCTGGTGTTGTTTCCTTGCACTGCATGCCATTGTAAATTCAGTCTGGCTCCCTCTGAGTTTGCAAATAAAACTGCATGAACTATTCAAGGAATCTTGATCTTCAGATATCTTCAAGGACTTTAGTGGCTCCTGCGCAAAAAATCCCTAACATGAATTACAGTGCTACTGTGTAACAGGTTTTAGATATCTTACATCTTGAGACAGACCAAAAAAAGCACAGTAGGCCAACTTTGTCACCTATACCTCACATTCATCAAGCTTCTAAGGAGGAAATACAGTCCAGCAAGACTCTTTGTCATGACATCTGCTGCAATTGTTTTGTCTTAGGTCCGGTTTAATGTATCTGTTTAGAGAGTCATTGAAGTAATGTCAGAATTTTGTGAAGAGGGGGATGTTTTTATTGGGTTACTCCCAGAAGTTAGAGTGAAGCAGATATTTTCTGAGTCAGTCATACTACTCGTATGAGCAGCTTGATTTCCACTAAGTTGATTTAAAGTAGTCTGTAAACTAACTCTGGCAGCAGGTTTATTCACACTCAGCAGCCTATCAGCTGCAGAGTCCTCTCATCTTATCAGTTATATAAGATGGTGATACTGGTCAGGTTTTTGTTTCTGTTGAATGGTTTTTGTAAGTGTCAGGAGATGACAGGAAAATTATCTACCACTGTGTTGAGAACGAACAGTTCAGAGGTTGTGACTAACAATTTGTCAGACTTTCTGTTTCAAACAGTCATGCCCACTTCACAAGGGGTCTGGTCAGAAATAAAAGTCCACAGAACGTGAACTTCTCTTCAAGCTCTGTGCTGTTACTTTTCTCACCGTCAGCTTTTGCACCTTAAAAACAAGTGCAATGTCACAAAGGTCTCGAAGGAGAGTCTGTCTGTGCCATTATCCCCATAACTGAGCACCTATCATGTCTCATTCTGCTGACCTTTTACCCACTTTTAGTGTAACATGACCAGACAACTCAAACATGCCCAGACCTTTTTTTTTTTGGTGTTTTACATGTCATCGTGTGGCATCTGGAAGCCACTTTTTGTCTGCCTGTGTGCGTGTGTGTGAGAGAAAGAGAGTGTGTGAATAGCTCAGTGTTTATTTATTGATTATTATGTAAAATGCTTTGACTTGCCATTCATTTATTCATTATTGATGAATTCACTGAATGTGTTTTTTAGAGACTGACAGTCTTGAGCTTTTGTGTGATGTTGCCCCGACCCCTACCCGTCTTCCTGTGGAGCCACAGAGTTATGTGCAACTATCAGGCCTGAAAGTCCATAAGCTGGGGAACGGTCTGTGCCAATAACCTTTATCTTGAAAGCTTTTTAACTTTCTGTTCCTGACCATGTTTTTTAATGACTTGGAGATGATTTATTGTAAGTTGTAGAGCAGCTTTTTAAATTTAGTAAAAACCACTTAACCCGTTGTTTAAGATAAAAAAAAAGTTGTCTTTTGTTTTATTTATGGTTTCATTGCCTTGCTTTTCCTTCAGACATTTTAACAGTTGATTTTCAGAGAAACAAAATGAGTTTGAAACTGTTTATCAAGGCAAATAATGTAAAAAGAAACATATTGGTTGAAGGATTGTCCCGGGGTTTGTGTCAAAAAGAGTGCTGAACAATCACTTTCCTGGCTGAATCCGCATGCCAGTCAGCGTTGTGATTTTCTGAATGACACTCTTCATGTTCTAGCTGGTAGTAGACCCAGGGAACATCAGAATATGCAGGAGCAATTATAAACACCATCTGGTCTGCAAAAACTTTGGGCTCCTTCAAGAGATGCTGGAAAATATTCCTGGGAAAAGACATATGGGACCTTTTGACTGTTATACTCAACCATACTCCAGATAAGCAGTATAGATGTGTAGAGGCTTTGTCTGATCTTTGTGATCGTACATATTACTGCTTTACTGACATATTAGACAAACCTAATTGCTTTAGTGGCTTAACACTTGATTAGAATGTGAAAGAGTATAAACAAACACAACATAACATTTTATCTTGTGATTGCTGCATTGGACAATGCACTGAGGTTTGAGGGCAAGGCTTGAGAAAAGCCCCCAGCCAATGCCGTGATGCTTCAGCTTTTCAATCTGCAATATCTGGCCCTGCAGATTTTTGTGTAGGAACTGCCAGCCTGCATGTGTGTGTCATCTTAGTGATACTGATTAGAGTTGTATTTCTTTCATATTTTTATGTCACAGGTCCTTTACCATGTGGCCATTTGGCGGTGCTAACATCTCGAAGAAGATGTAGAGCCCATTTACTATGCATTGTCACATTTAGCTGTTAAATACACTAGTATTTTCTGGTGTGTGAATGAAAACGATATTGCATATATATTACATATACACACACACACACACATATATATATATGATATCCAAATCTATTTCCCTTTGGATTTGGATCTTCAATCCCCGCTATTGCCGTTGCTTAATTGTCTGTGTGACGTCAGAGACTGGCTACTGCATAATTCGCTCACCCTCAATGAAAACAAAACAGAAATTATCGTCCTTGGTAGCCACATGCCGTTGAAACAGCTTTCGGAGACTTTAGGTTCCTATGCCAGCCACTTATCGCCCACTGTCAGAAATCTCGGAGTAATGCTGGACAGCTCCCTCAAATTAGATAAGCAAGTGGCTGCAGTGGTAAAAACCAGCTTCTACCAACTACGCCAAATTTCGAAGGCAATGCCTTACCTACGACATAAAGACCTTGAAAGGCTCATTCATGCTTTTATAACCTCTAGACTGGACTACTGTAATTCTCTTTACTTAGGCCTCCAACTCTCTCTTATTCAACGCCTACAATTAGTCCAGAATGCCGCAGCACGCCTTTTAAGCGGCGCTAGAAGACAGGATCATATTACTCCCATTCTAGCTGACCTCCACTGGCTTCCTGTCAAATACCGTATTGTTTTTAAAATTCTTTTATATACTTTTAAAATCTTAAATAACTTGGCACCCAGTTATTTGATTGACCTTCTTAATCTATATATCCCTACAAGGGCACTCAGATCCTCTAATCAGGGGCTTCTAATGCAACCAATGTCTCGATTAAAGACGAAGGGGGATCGGGCCTTTGCTTTCGCTGCACCAAAACTCTGGAACAGCCTACCGGTTGATGTCCGTATGTCGGAAACTATCCAATCTTTTAAATCTCGGTTAAAAACCCATCTATTTAAGCTCGCTTTTCAAACTACTTAGCTTAATTTTCCCTGATTCATGCCTGTTCTTATATTATTATTTTATAATTTTATTCTTTGTTAACTGTTTTCTCCTGTTGTAAATTGCAAGTATGGTTCGTTTGTGAAGCACTTTGTTGTACTTGTGACTTTTAAATGTGCTATAGAAATAAAATTGAAATTGAAATTGAATATATATATATATATATATATATATATATATATATATATATATATATATATATATATATATATATATATATATATATATATGTGTATATATGTATGTGTATATATGTATATGTATATATATGTATATGTATATGTGTGTGTGTGTATATATATGTGTGTGTGTGTGTATATATATATATATATATATAAAACACCCAGCGCGCCCCTGCGGGCGGTTTATCCTTCAAGCTCGGGTCCTCTACCAGAGGCCTGGGAGCTTGAGGGTCCTGCGCAGTATCTTAGCTGTTCCCAGGACTGCGCTCTTCTGGACAGAGATCTCCGATGTTATTCCCGGGATCTGTTGGAGCCACTCGCCTAGCTTGGGAGTCACCGCACCTAGTGCTCCGATTACCACGGGGACCACCGTTACCTTCACCCTCCACATCCTCTCGAGCTCTTCTCTGAGCCCTTGGTATTTCTCCAGCTTCTCGTGTTCCTTCTTCCTGATATTGCTGTCATTCGGAACCGCTACATCGATCACTACGGCCGTCTTCTTCTGTTTGTCTACCACCACTATGTCCGGTTGGTTAGCCACCACCATTTTGTCCGTCTGTATCTGGAAGTCCCACAGGATCTTAGCTCGGTCATTCTCCACCACCCTTGGGGGCATCTCCCATTTTGACCTCGGGACTTCTAGGTTATACTCGGCACAGATGTTCCTGTACACTATGCCGGCCACTTGGTTATGGCGTTCCATGTATGCCTTGCCTGCTAGCATCTTGCACCCTGCTGTTATGTGCTGGATTGTCTCTGGGGCATCTTTACACAGCCTGCACCTGGGGTCTTGCCTGGTGTGATAGACCCCAGCCTCTATGGATCTTGTACTCAGAGCTTGTTCTTGTGCTGCCATGATTAGTGCCTCTGTGCTGTCTTTCAGTCCAGCTTTGTCCAGCCACTGGTAGGATTTCTGGATATCAGCCACCTCCTCTATCTGCCGGTGGTACATACCGTGCAGGGGCCTGTCCTTCCATGATGGTTCCTCGTCTCCCTCCTCTTTCTTGGGTTTCTGCTGCCTGAGGTATTCACTGAGCACTCGGTCAGTTGGGGCCATCTTCCCAATGTATTCTTGGATGTTCCTTGTCTCATCCTGGACTGTGGTGCTGACACTCACCAGTCCCCGGCCCCCTTCCTTCCGCTTAGCGTACAGCCTCAGGGTGCTGGACTTGGGGTGAAACCCTCCATGCATGGTAAGGAGCTTTCTTGTCTTTATGTCAGTGGCTTCTATCTCCTCCTTTGGCCAGCCTATTACCCCAGCAGGGTACCTGATCACGGGCAGGGCGTACGTGTTGATGGCCCGGATCTTGTTCTTACCATTCAGCTGACTCCTCAGGACTTGCCTGACCCTCTGCAGGTACTTGGTGGTTGCAGCCTTTCTAGCGGCCTCTTCATGGTTCCCATTTGCCTGCGGGATCCCCAGGTACTTGTAACTGTCCTCTATGTCTGCAATGTTGCCTTCTGGTAGTTCAATCCCCTCAGTTCTGACTACCTTCCCTCTCTTTGTTACCATCCGACTACACTTCTCCAGTCCGAACGACATTCCAATGTCATTGCTGTATAGCCTGGTAGTGTGGATCAGTGAATCGATGTCTCGTTCACTCTTGGCATACAGCTTGATGTCATCCATGTACAGGAGGTGGCTGACAACTGTTCCGTTCCGTAGTCGGTATCCGTAGCCAGTCTTGTTAATGATCTCACTGAGGGGGTTCAGGCCTATGCAGAACAGCAGTGGGGACAGAGCATCTCCTTGGTAGATCCCGCACTTGATGGTAACTTGTGCTATGGGCTTGGAGTTGGCCTCTAGTGTTGTACGCCACATCCCCATTGAGTTCCTGATGAAGGCTCTTAGGGTCCCATTGATCTTGTACAATTCTAGGCATTCCAGTATCCAGCTGTGGGGCATTGAGTCATAGGCCTTCTTGTAATCAATCCAGGCAGTGCACAGGTTGGTCAGTCTGGTCTTGCAGTCTCGGCTGATTGTTCTGTCTACCAGTAGCTGGTGTTTTGCACCTCTGGTATTCTTGCCAATTCCTTTCTGTGTCCCGCTCATGTATTGACCCATGTGCCTGTTCATCTTAGCCGATATGATGCCTGACAGGAGCTTCCATGTAGTACTGAGGCAGGTTATTGGTCGGTAGTTGGAGGGGACCGGTCCCTTCTTGGGGTCCTTGGGGATCAGGACCGTCCGGCCTTCAGTTAGCCATTCCGGGTGTCTCTCGTTAACTAGCAGCTGGTTCATTTGTGCTGCCAGACGCTCGTGGAGTGCAGTCAGCTTCTTCAGCCAGTAGGCGTGAACCATGTCGGGCCCTGGTGCTGTCCAACTCTTCATACTGGAGACCCTTTCTTGGATATCTGCCACTGTGATGGTTACTGGACCCTGTTCAGGGAGGTCGCTGTGGTCTGCCCTCAGATCCACTAGCCACTGAGCATTGCCGTTATGGGTTGCATCCTTCTCCCATATGCTCTTCCAGTATTGCTCCGTCTCCAGCCTTGGTGGTGCTGTTCTGTTATTGTTCCCTTGCCACTGAGAGTACACCTTTGCTGGTTCTGTGGAGAACAGCTGGTTTATTCTCCTGCCTTCTATCTCTCTGGTGTACCTCCTCAAGCGGCTGGCCAAGGCTGTGAGTCTTTGCTTGGCAGTTTCCAAGGCCTCAGGTATGGACAGCTTGCTGTATTTCTTAGGCACCTTATTTGTCGCACCTTTCTGCAACTCTGTTAGTTGGCTAACCTCCCTCCGTGCTACTTTGATCTTGCCCTCTAGCCTCCTTCTCCATGGAGGGTACTGCCCCTTGTGGCTGTTCAACTTGTAGCCAAGCATCTCACTGATCACTGCTGCCGTATTGTAGATCAGCTTGTTAGTGTCGGTAATCGTGGTTGTAGGTATTGCCCGTAGTGCTGCATTAACATCATCTAGCAGACCTTCTGAGGGTACTTCACGTAATCTTGGTAACCGGCTACGGGGGATCCAGGTTTCAAGCTTGGCCATGATCCTATTTTTCAGGTCAGCTCCTCTCGCACTCAACGATCCTTCTCCTATCGCACTTGGGGCTATGTACCCAATCTCGGGTGGGGGTGATGATATCTCCCCCCTGACCTGGCGTCCTGACTCCTCCTTGCCGTAGCATTTGTGTTGTACCTCGTCAATCTCTAGCTGTGAGAGCAGTCCCTTCTTTCGAATGTTGGAACACTGAGCTACTAGTTGTTTCGCCGTCATTGTGGATGTTGGGTATCGAAGAATCCATAGGTCCCTCATCCTATTCATGTAGCCCCTTCCGCCGGGGTTACTTGCGTAGTAGCATTCCAACAACGCCCTGTTTTCGTCCCTTGCCCACCGATGCCTTCTTGTTCCAGTAGCCCACTTTTCGTCAGGGTGCCCTGGTTCCTCAACACCTGACGCGGACCTTGTTGATCCGGGCGACGTCCGAGCCGGCATGCCTTCATATTTATCTGTCTCGCTCATGTCTGCGGTAGGCTTGCTTAGCATAGGGGGTCTAGCCTTAGGACCCTTACTGGATACAGACGCCCCAGGCAGGAATCGAACTTGCGATCCTCTGTTCCAAAGGCGTGTAGTTTAACCACTACGCTATCCAGCACATATATATATATATATATATATATATATATATATATATATATATATATATATATATATATATATATATATATATATATATATATATATATATATATATATATATATATATATATATATATATATATATATATATATATATATATATATATATATATGTGTATGTGTGTGTGTGTGTGTGTATGTATATATATGTGTATATATAGCCACCGATTGTGCAAGTTCCCCCACCTAAAATGATGACAGAGGTCAGTAATTTGCACCAGAGGTACACTTCAACTGTGAGAGACAGAATGTGAAAAACAAAATCCATGAATCCACATGGTAGGATTTGTAAAGAATTTATTCGTAAATCAGGGTGGAAAATAAGTATTTGGTCAATAACAAAAATACAACTCAATACTTTGTAACATAACCTTTGTTGGCAATAACAGAGGTCAAACGTTTACTATAGGTCTTTACCAGGTTTGCACACACAGTAGCTGGTATTTTGGCCCATTCCTCCATGCAGATCTTCTCGAGAGCAGTGATGTTTTGGGGCTGTCGCCGAGCAACACGGACTTTCAACTCCCGCCACAGATTTTCTATGGGGTCGAGGTCTGGAGACTGGCTAGGCCACTCCAGGACTTTCAAATGCTTCTTACGGAGCCACTCCTTTGTTGCCCGGGCGGTGTGTTTTGGATCATTGTCATGTTGGAAGACCCAGCCTCGTTTCATCTTCAAAGTTCTCACTGATGGAAGGAGGTTTTGGCTCAAAATCTCACAATACATGGCCCCATTCATTCTGTCCTTAACACGGATCAGTCGTCCTGTCCCCTTGGCAGAAAAACAGCCCCATAGCATGATGTTTCCACCCCCATGCTTCACAGTAGGTATGGTGTTCTTGGGATGCAACTCAGTATTCTTCTTCCTCCAAACACGACGAGTTGAGTTTATACCAAAAAGTTCTACTTTGGTTTCATCTGACCACATGACATTCTCCCAATCCTCTGCTGTATCATCCATGTGCTCTCTGGCAAACTTCAGACGGGCCTGAACATGCACTGGCTTCAGCAGGTCTACAATACTTTTCCTGGTGTCCTTCGAAAGCTCTTTGGTCTTGGCCATGGCGGAGTTTGGAGTCTGACTGTTTGAGGCTGTGGACAGGTGTCTTTTATACAGATGATGAGTTCAAACAGGTGCCATTCATACAGGTAACGAGTGGGGGACAGAAAAGCTTCTTACAGAAGACGTTACAGGTCTGTGAGAGCCAGAGATTTTCCTTGTTTGAGGTGACCAAAAACTTATTTTCCACCCTGATTTACGAATAAATTCTTTACAAATCCTACCATGTGGATTCATGGAGTTTTTTTTCACATTCTGTCTCTCACAGTTGAAGTGTACCTCTGGTGCAAATTACTGACCTCTGTCATCATTTTAAGTGGGGGAACTTGCACAATCGGTGGCTGACTAAATACTTTTTTGCCCCACTGTATATATACATACACATACATACATACATATATATATATATATATATATATATATATATATATATATATATATATATATATATATATATATATATATATATATATATATATATATATATATATATATACATATATGAGCACAGTGCTAACATCTCAGACGGGATTTTGGCACACTCCACTTTACAAAAAAACTCTAAATCTTTAAATCTTTTAAGTTTCTTGCTGCCACTTGGCAACTCAAAGCAACAGCTCCCTCCATGGGTTTTCTATGTGACCGAGGTCTGGAGACTCCAGGATTTTAATCTGCTCCTTTTTAGTCTCTTCCTTGTTACCTAGGGGCTATGTTTTGGATCCCTGTCATGTTGGAAGACTCAGTTTTCTGGTTAACTGAAGGAGATTGTCATCCAAGATTTTATAGCTCATGGCCCTGCCTTTTTGCCTGTGGTGAAGTCATCCTGTGCCCTTAGCAGACAAACAACGAAAAGGATGTTTTTTCCACCTCTGTGCTTTACTGTGTGAATTGTGTTTTTCTGGTCATACTCAGCATGGGTCAGTGGGCCGAGTTCTATCCATCCATCCTGTCCAATCTTCTTAATAAAGAACTTTTTTTAAAAAAAAACACCAAAGCACCAAAACACAACACAATAAATCAACAACAATGATAATAATAATAATAATGATAACAGTAATGAACACACCACTCTCATTCCAAGTTAAAAGCCAGGGAAAAAAACTGAATCCTAAGTTGTGGTAATGGTAATGAGACAGCCATCCCAATATGGGCATGGAGATCATGGCACAAGCTAAATTTTGGTTTCATCTGATCACAGCACCTCTTTCTCTGAATCATTTAGATTTTCATGGAAAAAAATGTTAAGACAGGGCTGCACATGTGCCTACTTGAGCAGGGGGAGCTTGCGGGTCATGCAAGATATCAGTCTATTACAGCATAGTGTGTTGCCAGCGGTGTTCTAGCTGCTTGTGGTCTGAAATGCCTTGTGATCATACAGAGCTCCACCTGTGTAGTTTTGGGCCAATCCACAATTCTCATGATGCTCCTCACATCATGAGGTAAGGTCTTGTATGGAGCTCCAGATTGAGGGCAACAGATTTTCATTTGATATTTCTTCCATTTCCTAATAATCGCACCAACAGTTCTCGCTTCTTGCTGATGGTCGTGTAGTCCATTCCAACTCTGTGCAGGTCTACATTCTTGCCCCTGAGGTCCTTTGACACTCCTTTGTTCTCTTCCATGGTGATGAAAAGGTTGAAATGGAACAAACTGATGCTGTGGACTGGTGTTCTTTATACACATAACGAGTTGAGATCACGAGTATCTGTAATTGATTGATCTGATTGATTGTAATCTGTGTACCACGTGGACACAGAGCCAATCTGTGAGAACCAGAATTTGGATGAGGTGTGGGGATCAAATATTTATTTCACCTTAAATGGTGCCATGTTAGTGAGGACAATGCTTCTGTGGGTTGAGTTAAATATGTGGGTTTCACCCATGAAAAACTTGCCACATTTTCTGTCTGTCAGACAGCTTATTCTGCTGCTGACTCCTTTTTGAGCTTCTGGTGACCCAGGTGGTGACAGTCAGGTGCAAATAGCATTTCTGGGATTAACTTGAGTGTGTTGTTCGTGCCGGAGTGACCGACACAACCACCGGTTGAAGAATGGGATACCATCCCACAGCAGTGTGTGACCAGCTGGTGAGCACAGGAGAAGGTGCCACAATGTGTTGTTGTGGCTGTGTATGGTTCTTACACATGCTACTGAGGTACCTGTTTGTTAAATGATGAAATTGTTAAATTTTCCAATATGTCTTGTTTCTTCAGACTTGTAATACTTGTAATACTATATATTACTGTGAAAATTAAATACACAGATGCGCATTCATCTGTAAGGGACTTCAGTTGCAAGTCAGTAGCCAGTCAAAGCCGTGGGAAGCTCAAAACAGCCATCAAAGGATTGAGAATAATACAAGCATCAGTTTTCAACACTGGTGTCGGGTGTCGTCACAGATGGAGGTCATTGCTTAGTCACTTCAGTAAGAAAATATTTGACTTTAAAAAGATTCTGCATAGCCTTTCTCTGGGCTATAATGTGACCATATGAAACCACATAGCTGCAGTCAAAAACTAGTGGTTGTCATGGTAAAAATAAATGAAAACACTCTGTAGAAAATTTACCAAGATAATACACAAGATTGAAAATGGTTTGATAGCTTCTTGACTTCTTGTGCCTTCATAAAAAAAAAATCTTCTTGACTCACACGCACACAGATATACATTGTAATGTCTACTGCAGGTGGTTGAAAAATTAAAGTTACTGAATGGATCTACTTCCTGTGTTTTGCTGTGAGATATATTTCGCTGTGGGGGGCTGCTGCTTTTGGCAACTCAGCTATGAAAATTTGAATCTTGCACTGTGGTCTTTTTTTATCAACCCATATGAACGCAATACTACACAGTCCATCATCAGAACACCAAATAAGGAGTAACCTTTGGAAGAATGGTATTCAAGCCCTCCAGCAGAGTTTCAGAGAAATGGAGAATCAATGTCAGTGAACTGTGTAGCTGCTCTAACAGCATGTGGTAGCCCATCACCTTACCATCATAAAGAACTTGATGTTATTTCAGTTTGTCATCTGTCTCTATATGTGTATTTACTGTGAAGAATGCACACCTTTGCTTTGAACGTAGTGAAATGTATCCCCAAATAAAGGATTTCTTAATAAATGGCCACATAGGATGTCATAAACTAGACCTTAATATGAATCTTTAGTGAGTGAAAGATAAAAAGAGTGCAGAAGAAACAGAAATATGAATAATTACAATAACCACAGAAAAAGAAGTTTGTTGGATCAGTCGAAACACAAAAATCCTAAAATTTTCTGAAAATACAAACAATGATATGGTTCATTTATTATCACTTAAATACAGCAGGTAACGTCTCAACTTCCCAAGTAGTCAAAATCAAGTGTGGCAGAATTAAATATAGTGATATATGTTTCATCAAGTTGCATCATAAGTCACAGTAAGACCCAGTGAGGTCAGAGCTCAAATGAAACACTTTTTAAAAAAATATTCTCTCATCACACACCGAAAGTAGACAAAATATTAAAAGATTCACGGTCAGCCTGTCAGACTGACACAGAACGTTATTTTTTAAGAAGTCTCGTTTGGCAAGCCAGGTGAGTCGGAGAAAACGGCACTGTCATGAGACTGCAATCTGTGCAGCAGGTTAAACATTTTGAGAGAGGAATTGGTTCATAATAATCATGTGATTTTTTTTGCCTGCAAAGTTCAACACTGAATTTTCTGTGTAGCACAGTGCTGATTTGGGTGATTACATAAGATTCCAAGACAAGAATATTGATTGAGCATGTAATCAGACATGATGGAAAGTTCTGATTAAAGAGGGCGACGGCTGCAAAACTTGCTCTGTGACACTGAATCAAGGCTGTAGGGTCTAGACACATTATAGCTGGGTAAATCATTTTGTAAATTCACAGTATTTGCATTGCTTGTTTTCTCCAATATAATGCTTTTTTTTATTGATTGTGAACTGTTGTACTTAAAAGCTCAGACTTCTGACTCACCCTAATGCTCATTTTCAGACATGGTTTGCTCCTCTTGGCTCTGTATGATGTCCATCATATGGTCATCTTAGCTCTGGCTGGAACACAGAAGCCCCAACCACCTGCTGTTCAAACCTTGTGTTTACATGGGGATGCCAATGAGAAAAGACCTAACTTAATGAGAGGGAAGGGAGCTAAACGGCATGTTTCAGGCAGAGGAGCTGCACCAAGGCCAAGTATGAGATAAATATGCATTATTTTGAAATGGGAATCATGCAAAGCTACTCTATTAGATTCTTTTAGAAAAACAAAACAAAACATGGAGCATTTGTGCAAAAAAGCATATAATACTGTTTGTATCATAGTATCACAGTTTTCTCCTTGCATACAAAATCTTGAATAATCAGGTCTTAAAGACCTCATTAAGTATCTTATTATCCTAACAGAGCACTTCATAGTTCTCTTCTTAATAATAGTTTCATTTATCATACGGGTCAAAAGCAGAGAAAAACACAATTAAACCCCAAACTAACCACAAATGAACTGCTGCACATACATAATTTGATGCTATTTGTGTGCACAGTACACTTTGATAGCATATAAATAATTAGTAGTTTAGATTTTTCCTGCCATGTTAACTGCTTGTGTTGACCTGTATGTCTGACAACAGATTAAAAAAATAAAGTCAAGCCAGTTTAATTAACCCCTGGAGAGATATTACAGAGTTTATCGACTGGAGCTGAACTGAATTAATTAAATAACTCATATAAGTGTCATCTATGACCTGGGCTCAGGGGAATTTGAAGACCCCGCTTCCCGCTAAGTTCAAACAAGACCATTTATAATGTGTTTAACAAGAGATTTGCACATAGCTAAATTTAAATGGGATTTTTTTTACATAAATTAATGGTTGTGATCTAAGTGCACAAGCTAAGTGGCAAATTAAAATGAATTAATATGGCCTGTTAAAATTCAGGATTCATCTATTGCGTTTTGGTCAGTTTGCATTGTTATGGGTTATGGGTATGGAGCCTAGGTTTCTTGACTTGCGTGTCAAGAAACTAACAGCATGTAGCCCAGGAGGGATGCTAATTGGGTGGAAAACAGGAAGTGGCTACAGTGGACTCTTTTTTTAAATATATATATATATATATATAAATATTTTCGTGTCTTAAAAATGGCTAAGAAACCACCAACCGGACAAACAGGACTGTTGCTTGTAACACTGCCCCCTGGTGACAGTAAACAGCGATAACATTTAGACTGCGGTCTGTAAAAGCTATGCAGAGGTCTCATGCATACCAGTTCCCTTCACTGTGAAATTTTCTGATTTAATTTATGTGTAACAAAATTGGTCTGAAAGGCTTTGCTAACAACACCAAACTAGGTTAGGCTGCCATGGTTATGTATTCAGACTCATTCTAAACTCTGGGACCCTGCTTATGCAGTTCAACAACCCGACCATGTTCAAAAAGTCTTTTTGCTTTTGCCATCAGAAGTTCACAACAGTGTGACTACCTGACAGAAAATGACAATGAATCCACATTTATGCACAGACTTTGCCTTTTAAAGGCATGTGGTCCTAAACATTTGATCTGAAACAGCCTGTTTCAGTTTAAGCGTTGTTCTCAATAAATTGCATGCTCAAAAAATGTTTTCTCTCACTCCCATTTCTTCTTGTTGCATGTTGAAGTTCTACTTGGAACCTTGTTTAGATTCAATCATGTAAAATATGATTTTATGCCATTAAACTTTTAATCGGGACTGTATCTTTCTCTGTTTACACATCAACACACGAAACAAAAATAGCATCTATAGTGCATTTACAAAAGGGCTGCCAATTAAGTTAAATTGATCTCTAATTTGCGAGTCATAAGCCAATTTCCGCACATCCACATCAGGAGAAAAAAAAAGAAAAGAATGAAAATTAAGTACGCAGTGTGACTACACAAATAATTTCCTGTTGCTGATTTTCTTTCAGGTCTTGTTCATTTAGTCACAGTTTCCCGTAGAATTACGTAGGGGTTAAAGTGGGATTTGGCAGGTGGAGGAACTCTAAGAACAGGTGTAAAGGTGCAGCAAAAGGAAAACAATTACCTGCACTGCTACTCTGATATTCACTGCTCGATGTAGACTTAGCTAACTGAATTTTGAAAGATGACAGATCTTTCACAAGCTACACTACAAACTGAGAATAAAAGACAACATTAACCACAAACACCACAGGCTATCCTGTGCACAGTGCTTTACTGTAAACTACACAGTGATACTTTAAACTAAACTGTCTCATGCAACCTATGAATAACAAAACATTACTTCAATTTTTTTGCAAAACATTTCAAAAACAACAGTCAGTGACATATCATGTGTATATATGATTTAAAAATCCTAAAATGAATTAGGACATAACACGTAAAGTAAACATTTCCAGTTGTTAAGGTATAAATTTCCAGCTGTTAAATCCTTATCTTTGAAAATAATCTCCCTCCTCCTTCTCCTGTCCTGTCTTTCTTACATCTTTCACCATCTCTCTGTTGCATGTTAATGTTTTTTCCCCGCTCCCTGGGAATTTAAGTGAGTCTACCTTTAGCCATCAGACACATTTTGTGACACATTTTGAAATTACCTGTCTTTTTAAAATAAAATAAAAAATACTCCTTTTATACTTGCACCATGAAGGCATCACAGACATAAAAAGGTAAGAAGGATCTGTTATTATTAAGCAAGTATCCATGCTATCAGCAGAAGCAAGGCCAGGCTGCAGCACAAGAAAAATAAACTCATTTGCCAGTAATACGCAATTATCTCCCAATCAGATTTAATTGCTCATTAATTGAAGACGTCAGAATGTGACTCTGGAATGATCTGTCCAGCTTTAACCTATGTCACACTGATCAGGGTTCTTTGTTCTTTTATAGCTACATTTGAATTCAGGTGCTGAAATCTAAACTAGAGAGACGCTGAGTGTGTGGACCTGAGGGCAAGGCTGACACTTGTGGAGCCTACTAATGCAACAGTCTAGACACGTATAGTTGGTGTTAACATAATAATTAAAAAATGGACAAATCGACACGTTTGATACCCTCAGGTTAAACCTAATTCTTTCCTCTTGACAATGTAAAATTTAGCATTTTTAAATTAGCCACAAATGTGCTTTGCATATTGAAAAGACAGGATTTTACAGCTGCATTTGTAAAAAACAAAAAACAAGCCAGATGGTTCTGGCTGGTAATTTGATTATCTGAAACTGATAGATGGTGTGTCTCTTATTAGATTTCCAACCTTGCAAGTTACCCAAAAATTCCCAAAAACCCTCATTAGTGTGCAGGGGTTATGCTTACACAATTTGTGCAAATAAAGATTAAATTTGAAGAAGTGCAAAGTTGCACAGGCACGTCCATCCTTCACACTTTTATGCAGTCTTGAAATGCAGAAAACTACAGTACCTGACTGGGTTGTGCTATACTCTGATGAGTTCATTTCCCATATCTGAAGAAAGGGCTGTACATCTTTAAAAAGGCACATTCAGTAAAAGTTAATAGAGCAGGACGCTTTGAATCCCTTGCTTGATTCAAGTGTCACCCAGTATAAAAAAGGACCCTGCTGTATGGCATGTGGAACATTTTCATGAAATCAAACCTCAGCCTGTAAGATAAAAAATTTCCATAGAAAGTAAATGTGCACAGCAGTAATTACAAATGCCTTAACAGCTGATAAATGTAAGAGCATGCACCTTTGATTGTCATTTATCTGCTATGTCTCTACAGAGACCCAGTGAATAAATTCTAGTACCAATAAAGACAAGTGTACGGATGGAGGAAGTTGAGAGAATGCTGCTTAAGAACTGCCAGCGCAATTTTCCTTCCTGAAGCATGCAGTATAAGAGACGACAGATGTGGGTTGGCTTTTTTAGGTAGTGCTTTGAGTTACCGGTAAGTATTGTTAAATTACAATGATCTCAATGACTGTGCCAAAATGCTGACACTGAGCCATTTTACCATGCTTTAGTTAAACATGTTAGCATGCAGACATTTGCAAAAAAAAAAAGAAAAACAAGCAATGAAAAACAAAACACTGCAGAGACTTTTGGAAGCTGTGCAGATAGTTATCCTAAGGAGAAAAAAAAAAAGAAGAAACACAACATAGCTAAATTTATAATTGATCAATATCTAGTGATTGTGAATGTCAGTGTTTACAGGTAAAAAAAAAAAAAATTTATTTGCTGGTGCTACTGCATGTATTTAGACTAATTTACACCATGGAACCCTACTCTTTAAAAACTGTCACAGGTTTAACTCTCTTTGCCAGATTTAAGTGTTAAACACTTAAATTGTGCCAGTTTTTAGAGCATGTGTAGTGCTACCTTGTGTGAGTACAGAACAGGAAGTCACTGGGTTGGTTGCTGCTAACGGATTTGCAGTAGTTTCTGTTAGCTAACTAGTGACATAACCAAGAACAGAGTATATATATATATATATATATATATATATATATATATATATATATATATATATATATATATATATATATATATATATATATATATATATATATATATATATATATATTGTACTTATTGATTTTGCTATGCATAGTTCGTCCCTGATCTTACACGGCTGAGTTTCTTTCAGAGGTATACCTCTTTCATGGTATTTTTTATGGTATTATGCCATAATTATTCAGTATTGTGTCTGCCAGAAGTGTCTGAAAGGCTTATTACTCATTGAAAGTATCCTGACAGGATTTATAATCACAATCACAAGGTGAAACTTAAGTTTGAGTAACAGCTCTTTTAAAATTACAATGACAAACCGTTTCAACCTTTTCGGAACGAAAGCACACCTTTTTTTTCTGTCACATTGTTAAATTATTATTAAGTTATTCAGGCAGGACTGAGGTTGATTAAATAACACAATACTCATTTGAAAACTTTGCTCTGTAAATTGCCACTGGCATTGTAGCCATGGCCAGAGGCTAAAGTGGGAAGTAAAGCAGGGGGAAATCACTCGTATTTAAATAAATTACATATTACTTTGTACTTTGAACTCCATTAGATTTGTTTTCTTTGTCTTCAGGCAGTGGTCAGGTCAGGCTGTACTATTTAAGAAGGTGCTAAATGAGATATGAGCCCACTTTTCTAATCCTAGCCAGATAACTAGAGTAAAGCCGCCCAAACTAAAGACCATCCTCAAGTTAAATCCAAATGGATGGCACCATTAATGTCACAACTTCCCTGAACAGGCCAGTATCCCCATTACTGTACATTACTACCACAATACTGAAAACTACCCAGCAGATCTCTTGTGCTCTAAATAACATTGAACTCTGCCTTCCATCACGACATGGAGCATGTCATGTAGATATCCAGTCTCTACATTACACATAAGCTTTACTTTTCCAGTTTATGAAATGCAACTTGCTGTACAAACCATTACCTTTAAAAAAAATCTGTCATTTTCATCTCCCCTTTTTCACTTCCTCAACTTTCTCCATCACACATGCACCCACTGCACTGCGAGCAGGCAGATTGTGTTTGTTGATATTTGCTGAGCTGTTTGAAATGTTGTGTTCGAAATTGCCTGACACTTTAGAAAAAAGAATTCTGTTTATGCTCACTCACCTTCTGTACTTACATAGCTACATGCTGGAGAGAGGTATGGCAAGTGAATGCTCCACTGACATCAGCAAGGGTGAATGCAAAGCATGAATAAATAAAGAAAATTAATTAAAGGTGCCAGGAAGCTGTTTTGAATTGTTCTGACCCCTTTAACCTGTAATCCTTTATTAAGGAAGAAATGATCAGTGGAAGTGCTGAGTGATGTATGAAACCTAATTGGAAAAAAGTACTTCTCTTTGAGGTTTAATATACATTTCACTATTGAAGTGAGAATGAGAGAGCAAGACAGAGAGACATGTGCTCATCAAATAATATCATCAAGTGAATATTATTTAGGAATAACCCCCGTTTCTGCAGTTCAGCTTCGTGCCAGTTAAAATCTTCATAGTCAATCTGCAGGAGTGGAATAAGATGCATTTATAAAGAAAAAAAACAAAAAACAAAATAGTTAACACATGGTTTAAATTCGCCCTTGCATCATTTCTAGTGATGCTGAAATGTGTAAATCTACCAAGCAAACTCTAGCTTGAAAAACCTCAGGCAGCAATTCCACAGCTGGTTCCCCCGTGAATCACTGGTGGAGCAATCCAATATCGGTGCCCGTGTCCTTAGACAATGAGGCAGAGTGATGGAGACAGTTACAGAGAGTCTCCATCATTCTGTAACCGTTCAGGTGCTACAAAATCTGACAACCTGAACAGTTACATTGAAGTCTCCAAACTCCAAGCAGACAGTGTCTCTATATAAGTCTCTGTGACTGTTTTCATTTTTCCAAGACACAAATGCACTAAAGAGCTTTCATTGCGGGTGGGAATGCAATAAAGAGAGTTTTCAGGCTTCAAATAAACAAAGAAGTGATGGCAGAGCTGTGTAGCCTTGGAGCTAACATTTTTAATGTTTCTCATACAACATTTAGGACTTTAAAGGACATTCCATAATCAGTACTGGAATATTTTCACCACTGTCAATTTTTCATGATCAGAAAAAAAATGGAAGAGTTAACTTGAAAGACTGAAAAACAACTTATTTGACTGAATAGCTTTATTTTCTCTCAGAAATGCCAATTTACTCATGTTGATACAAGTTAGTCATTTTCAGTGCTTTCACACTTGCCATAAAGTGAGTGATCTGACACCAGCTGTGATGCACATTAAATTAATGATTTTGCTAAATAAACCTGGATTGGGTCACAATGAGCAGTTGCAGCAGTGCCAGAAATATTATGATCAATTTAGTCAGACTTGGCATAAACCAACTTTCTGATTCTTATTAGATGTTGCATTTTAAGACATGTTTTAAAGGGTTTGCTTCCCACATCCCCTAAGTAGTTTCCAGATAATGATATTCTCTATCTTATTGCTCTCTAGCGGGCTCTATGGGTTTAATTATACAGATTCACAGTGAAATAAGAAGCTGCTCCATAGTGATAACTGGCACCACTGACTGAATACCAAAGACTGGTCTTAATCTAATGACCTAATTCAGTAAACAAACCATTTTGTTCCAGCATTGAAGAGGTGTCCCATTTTTATTCCATGCGTTACTTGTATGTAAAAAACTATACATTAAATTAATGTAGTTTTAAAAATGAGTAGCTCTATTTCAGGTGAGAGTCATGGATTATACATTTCTATAATATGACATCCTCCACTAAAATTCAGTTTCCAAACCAGAAAGCCCTTGGGGTTGTACTCAAGCTCGCTTTCTCTGATTCTAGTCTATTTAAACAGTAGTGTAATGTCAGCCCCATTTTCTGCTTTCTGTTATCGTTTTAGGTGCCAAGGACACACATTTATAAAAATATGAGAAGCCATGGGGGAATGTAGAGCTGCTAAAACATGTTGATACATGTTGTGTAAGGAGTGTGTGAGTTTCGTAATCATGAAAGTTTATCTAGAAAATGTTTTTGTCATGGTCCTCCAGCCCTCCTCTGCATCTCTGCTGTTTTCTCTCTCTCCTCACTGGCATGATTGTGTGGTCTGTTTTGTGTTGTAAGCACGTGTTCTTACCTCACAGGGTGAGATCCTTCTGGGATCTCCGCCCTCCCCCAGTGCACACCTGAAGCAATCAACCCCGCCTGTTCGTCATCTACTGGCTTCTGAGAGCAAACCTTCAGTCTTGGCCCGAGAGTTGAACTAATGGTCGTAGCGAAACCTCCTCCGAGCTGCCTGCTTTCCTGTTGTTACTTCAATAAATACTTACTCGTCTTCTCCTTTGCACAGAAGCCCTGGCGTTTATATCTGGGAGAGGGAAATTGTGTGCGAGAGATCTGTGGAGGAGAGTCTGGTCCTGTGTCCTTAAAATGGTTTTACTTTGTTTCTGTAATTTCAAAATTTATGGTGTCAAAAAAAGTAAAAGAAAAAATAAAAAGGCCTCCAATATCCAAATTAAGTTAGGTATAAGAAAGAGAAACTTAACTCTTATAATAGGTTCCAGTGGAGTATTTACTAAGGTATAGCTGGGTCACTTATTTATTCTAATGATGTTGACTTAAAGACGCTCTCAACAGAGAACACGGTGCTGAACCCCCACACCCATTATTATAATAGTCGATCATCTTCTCTCTTATTAAAACACACACACACTGGTGCTGTCTGCTATGGTGACTCACTCCATCTCTTTTCTGTGTGGTAGCGCTGATGAGCTCAATGCAGTCTTTGAAGAGATGACACACCACGTCTGATATATAAAGGGCTTTAATGGCTAATCAAGCAGGAAGGTACTTTATCTGAGCTTTACATGCACAGCCTCAGAACTGGATATGACTTCATGCTGCAGGGCTCTCGGTCACGATGGCTCCGAGATTGCCATGAATTTATTCTGTGCTTGTTGTTTGACATTTTTGTTGGCAGGCAAAATGAAAAGGATAAGCACACCCCCAAACAAAAGTAACTGACAACAGGAAGACAGACCATGACAGGTAGAGGAGGCAGTCTGGAGCCAGCGTCAGACACTGAGATTGCATAACAAGTTGGTTTCAGTATCAAATTTTTGAACCAACAGATTTGTTCAGAAATGTGTTTTTGTTTTGTTTGTCTGCTTATTTATTGTAATTCCTCTTATTGTTGTCATGATGTAAAGTAGTGGCACCAGGTCACCAGGTCAAGCTTGCCAACATTTGGCAAGTTTGAGTTATCATCCTGCAGGTGAAGCTGATGACAAAATTGAATATTTAGTGATAAACCAGAGCAGTGGGAAAAAACCCTATGATTACTTGTTTATTAGCTTTTACATATTTGCATAAATTCATGTATCATTTTAGACTTACCCAAATGGCACTGCCCAGAGTCCATCAGTGTCTGTACAAAATGTATCCATACAGCTTGTAGGTGGCAAGCTATTTCTCAGTATAATTTCAAATCTGGTGATGACAGAGAAATTAAATGAGTAATGATTTAAATTACTATGGGTCAGCATGCAGGGTTCATGAATGTCTGTACAAAATGTCATTGTAATTTGTTCATTAGTTGCTAATGGAGTTAGCAGCTACTGGACAACTTCAGTTTTGTCCACTAAATGACAAACTGGCTGACACTGCCATTCCTGGTCCAGAGCCACATCAGTGTCGTGGGTACAGATGACAACATTCCTAATTTCTGTTGGCAAAAAGATGAAAAATGGCAACTCAAAATGAAGGCACCTTTTTTATTCTAGAGAAGTTCAGCTTTTGATTTCACTTCTTACTGTAATAATTAGCTCGGGACACTGCTATAGCCGTCAATTGCAGTGCATGAGTCAATGGGTTTAACTCATTCACTGCCAATGGCTGGCAGTGAATGAGTTAATTTAATATTGAATGAATGAATTAAAATAGGAAATAATTGATAATATAAAAATCAATATTTAAATTTCAGATAATTTTATTTAAAACGTGAAATAATTTACTTTAAATTTTAATTAATTTTTTTTTAAAATTGTAATTAATTATTGACACATTTAAGTAATTATTTTGGTGAAAAAATTCAGAAAAAAAACTTTTTGGAACTTTTCTCAACTTGAGAGTGAAGGATAAAGGGGAATGTTTTTATTTAATGCTATATGAATAAAATAATAATGAACTGAACTGAATGAAATAGGTGGTTTGTGTCAAAGTAACATCCACGAGTTACCCAAGGACCCAAGGTTTCCCAGCAGAGCCTAAATCATCACACTGGCATCATCACACATATATTATTTTTGGCCTGCCACCAAAAACAAAATGAATGACTCAAAGTGTCATTTTTCTTTTCACCTCATAGTGGCAGCAACATCTGATCTTTGTTGCAACCACCTGTGGCTAATTTCTAACATGTCACCTGCAAGAGAGAACAACTGATACTTAAGCCCAGCTCTTCCAGGAGAGATGGAGATTGCAAATTTTTCACTGAAAAACAAAACAAAAAAAAACAAGAAAAATTCAACAGTGTTTTCCTAATTCGCCAAGAGAGCACTGCGGTGTGTAAGAAATTAAATTTGGTTGCTTAGCCTGATTTAGTGAACCCAGGTAACAGAAAGATATCCTGGACATGCTTGAACTTGCTTTTGTACAGGCTCCAGGAGATTATATGTCTGGAAAACTGAGGACATAATTAGATATTAAACGACAACTGGTGTACAAGGGTTGTGATTTTGATTATTTTTCATTAGCCTGCGATGGAAGTAAAGATGTATCTGACACTGTTCAGTTACTGATTTTTCTGAGAAATGTTGATCATGACATAAACGTAACAGAAGACTTGCTTGCTGTTGTCTGCAACAAAGTCAGTGAAGAAGGAGGCAACACTATTAAACTTACTTTATAATCCAACAGCAGGTTCTCTGTTCAAAACATCTCAGATTTGATTATGTTATGAAACGTGGGGTGAAGACCATTAATTTCAATTTTTCCAAAGCCATGTACCACCCCCAGTTTCCGCAGATCCTGCTTGACATTCAAGCTGAATATGAAGATGGAATAGATCACAAAGCTGTGAGGTGGCTCAGTCGGGGATCCACACTGAAGCTTTTTTTTTTCTTTCCCTTTTTTCTCTGAGGAAGGGAATTTGACAGCTCTGACAGACTGTCAGATGTCAGACAGATTGGCTTTTTTGGATGACATAACACAGCATCATAATGTGCACAACTTTGACCTTCAAAGGAAGGACACAGTGGTGAGCCAGTTGTTGGCACACATCAAAGCTTTCACAACCAAGCTGCAACTTTTCCAAAGAGACTTGTCATAAAAGGTTTCAAGCGCAGCACATTTTCCAGCTCTGTGTGAGGTAATGGACAGTTTTTCCACGTGATATTTAGGGTGCACAAGCAAAAAGGTATGCGACAGTCATGGCATCCCTTACTTTGGAGTTTAATGAACAGTTTTTGGATTTTGCAGCTATCGAAAAGGACATATTGCCTTGCCTTTTCTCCCTTCTCCATTGACACTGAAGATGCTCCGTATCATCTTTTGAAATTCATACATTCTTGGCTTCTGTGTGTTTTAAATAATAAATATATCTGCAGTGTAAGTTTTTCCCAAACATTTACCACTATTGACACTTTAAAGTCAACACCATAGCTAAATAAATGGTACTTAAAAGAAATATATAAAGCAACAAAATAAGAAGCTTAAAGAAAACAATGTTTTTAAATAGCAATGAGCTGACTGCTGAGGGTGTGAACAAAACGAAACAACCCCAATCTGTCGCTCAAAGTCACCATTCATGCCCTTTATTATGCATTAATCTTTACGTTTTAATGAGTGGATCCTCTAAAATATTCTCCTCCCATAAAGTTGTCATGTGCTGGGAAATAACGCACCAGCAAAATATTTCTAATGCTAGGCATTTATAATAATAATAATAATAATAATAAATAAAACAGTATTTTTAACATACAGAGAATATTTGGCCTGGCTTGCAAATAAAATCTTTCACTCTCAGTAAATAATTTTTGAGCTTTCATAACTCTGGAGTTCTTAATAGACAGAAAATGACAAAAAGTGTGAAAACAAGCACAAGATTTCGACTTCCTGTGACTCTGTCCAGAGTAATCATCCTGGATCAAAGATTTAAACAAAGACTTATCCACAGAAATTAAGTCTATAGCACTTCTGTTTCATTTTGACCCATTATAGTGCCTGACTGAGTTGTCTGATTACCCTTCTCTCCATGTCGTGCATTTAGGCTGTGTGCTCTCAGTCCCTGTCTGTTTGTCAAGTTATCCGATTGCTGTCCTGCATCTTTCCTGGCTGCCTCTTACATATTGTCTTTGCTTTCTCTCTCTTTCTCTGTTTTGTAAGAATCGTGCCACTTGTGGGGACTTTCTGTTATACTTTGTTTGGTTTTATTCTGTTTACTTCATCGCTGCCTTCTGTTGTGACTTTCTTTGGCAAGCATTGAAATGACTTTTTTAATTACACCTACCAGCTAGTATCATTTTGTGCCAGTATTTAGTTGTGTGTAGAATTGAATTACCAAATAAATCTTAATATTCCAGGTCTCTGATTTCCTGGAGCCTGTACAAAAGCAAGTTCAAGCATGTCCAGGATATCTTTCTGTTACCTGGGTTCACTAAATCAGGCTAAGCAACAACATGAAGGTGCTTTGTTTACATAAAAGGAGTGGTATGGAGAAGATATGTGAGGATATCTGACTAATCAATCATGTCTACCGCAGCAGCATATTCAATGAAGTCAGTTAAACAATTATATTATTAAAATAGCAAAAGATTAAACACACAGCTGTGCTATAGACAGCAGCGTGTGTGATAGGAAATGTGCTGTAAAGTATAGATTTCACCTTAGTGAAAAAGGGCTTTGTGTATGCATGAGCAGTTTTGTCAATAAGACTGGAAAATATATTGACTGTATTAATTACAGTGTAAGTTAATAGCCTCATCAGTATCACAGTTATATCACAGCTCAATTAAGACCGAGGAGGCACTGAGAAGTAATTACAGCTGCATCTTTCTTTCACTTATTTACTGTTTGATGTGCGCGAGAATGTATTAAACAGTCTGCGAGCAAGTAAAGAACAAATCTAAAAAATGACTTGGTAAGTTGGCTCGGTGTACATTTAAATTTGACACAAGGTCAGCAAGTACAGGACTTGGCAGTTTGTTTTGGTATAATAAATTATTTTGCAATTGTTGCTCCTGCAAATCTTTATTTCTTATTGATGTTCACTGGGAAAGACACAAACTTTAGGCTTTCTCAGAAAAAAATCACAGACCCTGTACTTATGACACACCAGTGTCCAATGAACGGCATTGCTGTTTTCTAAAGAACCAACTGGTCACTAAGGTGGTGATCTGTACTTGTTGATCTCTGATCTCACACGTAACCAGATTACCTTGTCGATTTCCATCCATGTGACAAAATGTTTGTCAATTATTTGTCCAAGGTTTTACTATGATAAAAAAACAAAACTGCCACAATTAATTTACTATTTTTCTTTTTTTTTACTGTAGTTTAAAGGGAGGTGTGTTGTTTTTGCTGTTTATTTCCTTTTACTGTTTAGCTAAAATTTGCATGTGTGTGTGTGTGTCTGTTTTATGTAAAATACAGGCTCTTGCCCAGGATTTGTGCCTGCACTTTTTTTAATCTCCCTGCTTCTTGTTGGATCTTCCTTCTCTCCAGCTGCTTTTTAGAATGATAGAAACAAGAACAGATCGATATGCAGTTAAAAGACAAAAGCTGTTTGCTATGCCGATCTCTTCTCATATCTGCTTTTGTTCCCCTCACTTTTTTTGGATACAGCACCTACTGAGCATTAGATTGTTTGTATTGTTTGTATATGTGTGTGTGTGTGTGTGTGTGTGTGTGTGTGTGTGTGTGTGTGTGTGTGTGTGTGTGTGTGTGTGTGTGTGTGTGTGTGTGTGTGTGTGTGTGTGTGTGATTACCAGCTTGTGCCTTGATGTGCATCTCCTAATGGCTACATTATTGCGTTTTACTTGCGCTCTTTTGTGCACATCTTCAAACCTGTGCTGATACACAAGGACAGCTGTAGGCTTCTGACACTCATGTACTGTTGACCGGGCCAGGGCTTTAGAGGTTTTACACAGGCACCCATCAATAGTATAATAATACCCTGTTGAGTATAATTATTATCATAACTTTTAATGTATGTGGACATAATACAAGTCTAACATTCATTTCTTTGTCTAGTAAAGAAATGAGGGCTTTCATCACATGTTTACAAAAAAAAACATTGTACATGCAGTTATAACCTGTTACTGTAACACACATAAAAGTAAAAAAAAAAAAAACCTCATATTTAAAATACACATATGTAATTCCCTGTATGCATATATGTTGTCAGTACAAACAATGGAAGTAAGAAACATTGTTTTACTTAGCAACAGCCAGATCCTGTTTTTTCATGCAGTTTGCAGTCTACAGCATGTTTTACTCACTCTAAATTTAACAGAAATATGCCATAATAAAAATTATTACATGTGACGGGATCTGAAAGACTGGCAAAGGAAAATCACGCCTAATGAGAGAATCCCTTAAAACAGGGAATTGGGCTAGTGTAAGCCAAATTGGTGAACCTGATATGATGGCAAAGCAGTCAGTCTACCTTCTCCGTTTCATGCTTTGGAGAGGCAAAGAGGTGAAAATAATTTTGACTATATGATGTAATGAGATTGTGTTGGCATAGTAGTATTTACAGGGGGCAAGTGTTTAGAATTTTATGTTTTCTTTTCTCATGTATTTTTTTGGGTACATTAATCCCTTTCAGCATTCAGCAGGTGCCTTAGGGTATACAGACTTAAGCTGACCTTGTTTTTACAGATTGTTTTGGGAAAACTAAAAACATGACACAGCTTCCATTTGGAAATCCCAGAATGGCTTTTATGAAGACACTGAAGGTCTTTTAGCAGACCTGCTCGCTACGGTTTTGTTTCTGAGGAGGAGTGATGGGAAAAGAATATCTTAACAAGGATGACGTCTGGATTTTTGCCTCAGCTATTTTCTACTGAAAAAAAACGTATAATGAAAGCTGGAGAACACAGTAAACAAGTAAAGGAAAAAAAACCATAAAGGTATTAAATGGTCCACACAGCTGTGCACATAGAGCACCCTTACACTTATTCACAGATCACTTATTGAGCTACAATATGTTGTTGTATCAACAACTCTGTATCTTAGGTAACTAATGATCATTTTTATCTTTTTTTTGTAAACATCATTCATTATAAACAGTATCATAACCCTCAAATGGCCTGATTTCCAAAATACAAATGTCATGAAGAAGAAGGCTTTCAGGAGCAAAGTGAAGGAGGAGATGAAAGCAGCACAGCGGGAGGTGAAACGCTGCCTGAGGGAAGCAAAGGACACCTACAGGAGGAAGGTGGAGCAGAAGTTGGAGAGGAACAATATGAGGGAGGTCTGGAATGGTGTGAAAACCATCACAGGCCACAACACCAAGAAAAGCACAGTGGGGGGGACTGTGGAGAAGGCAAACGAACTCAACAACTTCTTCAACAGGTTTGACCAGCCCACAACCCCCCCACCCTCACCCTCACCTTCACTACAGAGTCCTTCCCCCACTCTCCTGCCTCCCTCGCTTCCCCCCCTTCCTGACACCATGACACCCCCCTCCTCCAATCCCTCTCTCAGCAGCAAGACATCTCCCCCCCTCCCCTCCTCCCAAACATCTCCCAGTGTCACAGTGGATCAGGTCAGGAGGCAACTGAGGAAGCTTCGCCCCAGAAAGGCAGCAGGCCCAGACAAGGTGTGTCCTAGGATGCTAAAGGCGTGTGCTGCTGAACTTGGGGAGCCGCTACAACGAGTCTTCAACCTCAGTCTGCGACTGGGGAGAGTGCCCGCCCTATGGAAGACATCCTGCATCGTCCCGGTCCCCAAAAAGAACCGGCCCAATGAGCTGAATGACTTCCGACCGGTGGCACTGACGTCACATCTTATGAAGACTCTAGAGCGGCTCTTCCTCAACTTCCTCCAACCACAGGTACAACATGCCCAGGACCCACTACAGTTTGCATACAAGGCGGGTGTCGGAGTGGAGGATGCCATCCTGTACCTCCTACACAGAGCCCACTCACACCTGGATGGGGGAAAAGGCACGGTCAGGATCCTGTTTCTTGACTTTTCCAGTGCCTTTAATACCATCCGGCCCTGTATGCTTCAGGAAAAACTGAACAGGATGGAGGTGGACCCCTGCCTGGTGGCTTGGATCTCCGACTACCTCACCGACAGACCACAGTACGTCAGGCTGAAGGACATCACGTCTGACACTGTGGTCAGCAGCACAGGAGCACCACAGGGAACTGTGCTGTCCCCTCTTCTTTTCACCCTGTACACCTCTGACTTCTGCTACAACTCTGAATTATGCCATATTCAGAAGTTTGCAGACGACACAGCCATCATGGGGTGTATCTGGGATGATCAGGAAGAGGAGTACAGAAGTCTGGTGAGGAACTTTGTCGCATGGAGTCACACAAACCACCTGCAACTCAACACCTCAAAGACTAAGGAACTGGTTGTGGACTTCGGGAGGTCCAGAGAAGGTCCACTGCCGGTTCAGATAGAGGGGGAGGAGGTGGAGGTGGTCAACAAGTACAAGTACCTCGGGCTGTGGGTGGACAATAAACTGGACTGGTCATGCAACACAGAGCACCTGTATAAAAAAGCCCAAAGCCGACTGTACTTCCTCAGGAGGCTGAGGTCTTTTAACATCTGCAGGAAGCTCCTGAGGATGTTTTACCAGTCGGTGGTTGCTGGAGTACTTTTCTATGCTGTGGTGTGCTGGGGGAGCAGCACAGCAAAGAAGGACTCATCCAGGCTGGAGAAACTGATCAGGAGGGCTAGCTCTGTGGTCGGCATGAAGCTGGACACTCTGGTGACAGTGGCAGAGAAAAGGACATTAAAGAAACTGATGGACATTATGGACAATGCTGGGCATCCTCTGCACACGGCCATAAACAATCAGAAGAGTCTGTTCAGTGACAGGTTGCTTCTCCCAAAGACAAGAACTAACAGACTTAAAAACTCCTTTGTCCCACACGCCATCAGACTGTTTAACTCCTCTCTGGAGGGGAGAGGGAGGGGAAACAGGAGGACAAAGGAGGGGGGAACAACTAAGCTGTAGTGCCTCTTCACCTCACTGTACAATACCTTTTGTGCAATACTTTTGTAAATAGTCAACAGTGCAATAGACTCAATACTTGAAATGTGCAATTCACTTGTATTTTTATTTTTATTCCTATTTATTCTATTTATCCCCTTTGTATATTTTATTTATATTTGTCTCTGTATTTATATGTGTGTGTGTGTGTGTGTGTGTGTGTGTGTGTGTGTGTGTGTGTGTGTGTGTGTGTGTGTGTGTGTGTGTGTGTGTGTGTGTATATATATATATATATATATAACAATTCTGTAACTGTAACTTCGGTCGTTGCTGTGCTTTTTGGAAGTCGAATTTCCCAGAGGAACCCACCCGAGGGATTAATAAAGTTCTATCTTATCTTATCTTATCTTATCTTATCTTATCTGTCTATGGGTACGTAGTTATTCTTTTCTATTCTATTTTCTCTCATTTCCTTTTCTGAATTATATCTCTGAATTGGAGCCATATTTGAGATCATTGGACTACAGCGATTTGGACCCAGATAGGTCAGAATCTGACAAACAGACTGTTAGGATGCCTGGGTTGTTGACCCAGGGTTTTGAGTTTATTGTATTATTTATCATTTCTATTCTGTGGTTTCTTTGTTAGAGTTCTGTCTTATGTCTTATCTGGTTTTGCTTCCCCTTGTCTCGTTAGGCCTGATTTGCCCCAGCTGTGTTTCCCTCCTGTTACCCATTCCCTGATTGCTCCCTCTGTGTATTTAAGCCCTGTGTTTCTCTGTGTCCGTGTCACGATCTACCCTCATCTTGCTGTGTGGTCTGTCCATTTGCCAGTTCAGGTTATTGTTGTTTTCAGTTTATTATTTGTATTTCTGGTTTTGCTAGTTATCTGTTTGCCTCCTAGCTATAAATCTGAGTTTGAGTTTACTTTCTGCCTCCGAGTGTCTGCACACTGGGTCCTCCTTACCACCACTCCTGCCTGCACACAGCCCTCACATGACACAGACAGCATGAGCAGGGCACCAGGTCACTGATTATGTACACACAGGTAAATGGATTGCTGACCACCCCTTAAAGTTGCTCCCTTATTAGGGTCCAGGTAACTCAGTGTTGTACATAAAACCTGAGAAAAAAGTATTACTCCTGTTGTAAGCACTACCTCTTATACACTACGCATTAACACACTCTCACATTTCCCAAAATTCAGTTTGTTTTGTTTCTGTAAGGATCCTTATAATTTAGAGGGGTTTCAAAGTCAAATGAACATTCTGTCCTCAAAGTCGATGTGTTAGAAGAAGGAAAAAATGGGCATTTGTAAGGATCTGAGTGAGTTTGACAGAGGCCAAACTGTGAAAGCTAGATGACTGGATCAGAGCATCTTCAAAATGTCTATAATCTATGAAAAGTGTTCCAAGGAAGGAACACTGTTGAACCAGCAACAGGTGTCAGAGTATACAGTGCATCATACTTTAATGTGTATGGGGCTGCATATCTGCAGATCAGTTAGGGTGTCCAACAAAAAGTGATAATAATAGGCACATGAGTACCACGTTGTTTTAACATCATTTGGATGGCTAGGTGAATTTCACCTTGAAACGTACCACCTATAAAACATTGTTGCTTAGGTGATTTATGGCTCTGGCCTCTTGCAGCAGGATGATGCACCCTGCTGCAAAGCAGAAATGCTTCTGTAATGGTCCGAAGAACATGACAATGGCTTTGAGGTGTCGATTCCAAATGTCCCAGATCTCAGTCCAATCGAGCATCTCTCAATTGCTCAATCGTGCTATTATGCAAATGGAAGGAAAAAATACAATTTGATGCTGTTATTGGGGAAAGGGTTTTTAAACTGACTACAAAGATTAGAGCAACATGATTAGTTTATTATGGGCTCAAGATTAAAACAGTCCAATTGATCAACTGATCAAGCAGTAGAAGGAAACGATAAGAGGCTGATGGAAAATTACTGGCTTGGACAAAAACCAAAAACAGCTGGAGCAAAAAATTAGGTTTCCTGAAGTAAGGACAACAACATGCCCTTTCTGTCAGAATCATTTAAGAAATTAATGAAAAACAGTAAAGGCAGATTTCTCATAGGAAGAATTCAAAATTCTGACTGGAAAAACAAAAACAAAACATTAACAGAAAAACTACATTTGCTTTCACGCCTCCTAATATTATAACTGTGTTTTGTTTTAAACAATTAAATGTTAACAATTAACACTATTTCAACTTCACTTTCTTGTGTTGTTAAGATCTGCTACCAGGTTACCATTGTTCTTCATTCAACCAAACAGTCACGGTGTCCATCATCACAAAGCATTTTCTTGATTGTAAAATTATGCTGACAAATAATTTTAATAAAATAATCCACCCATTCTTGTTTCTACAGGGTGGAAACAGATGTAGCAGAACTTGAAGCATAGAGCCCACTGACTGAAACCAGGAAGGCCTGGATTTACAATCACAGCACAGTAGAAAATAAATAGTTACCACAAGCTTCATAATGTTGTAGGTGTGTGCTGGGGGAAATGAATTGTCTCTACTCAAGAAACAATAGCTAATCAACCAACACTTCAGTCCTTAAACTTGAACCTTAAACTGTGGCACATTGATGGTGTATTAGTTTACAGCACATGCAACTATATATTTAATGGCCAGTGTTGAATAAGACACTCTAGTCGGCAAATCAAAGAGGACAACACAAACTACACCTGTTGTGTAGCTTTGTGTTTCCCAAGCATCTCCTACCAAGAGTCTAAGCTGTAGTTCTTGAGTAAAAAGTCTTCATTTCCTGTTTTGGGTGAGTTCACTTGTGATTGTAAATTGGCTGTAAATAAGTGGTATTGTTTAAAGTATATATACAGAATAAAGTGCCCTGTTAATGTATAGTTAAATGTTTTTTGTCATCTAAAGCATTTTGAAGGGTGCTGTTGATACTTTATTAATGTGTGATGCAACATTTTACTGTTATTCCATGTTCTTCCTGTAGCACACAAACATCATGGGCCATAACCATCTTCTACTAAAGTTTGGTTTCCAAAATGCCAAACTTTATAGGATTATACTGTGGATATTGTTATACTGTACCAACTCTTTCTCGCTCTCGGTCTCTGTCAAACACACACTGCAAGATTTTCATTGTGAGTAACAAGAGCATGACAAGAGCATTTTGGAAGCAAAGTTGGAGAGGCACGGCTGAGATTATCTGAGCATGTGCAGAGGAGAGATAGTAGATAAACTGGGAAAAAGGATGCTGAATATGTAGCTGCCAGGCAGGAGAAAAACAGAAAAGAGCGCAGAGAAGATTCATGGAGGACATGCGGAGGACATAAGCTGAAAGAAGAACACCTTGCAATCGACAATGCATGCATGCTTCTTTATCAGTTGCTTTGAGTTGCAAAACTAGTAACTGAACTGTGTAGATGGCTTAAATGTGTTTTTCATAACACACAAACCGTCAACCGCTCACATCCTATTTTACTGCCCGAAAGGCGCGAATCGGCCAAATGACAGGCAACAAAGCCATCTAGTGGCAGACTTTGAGTGTAGGAACCTATCTGTTTGTAACTGCTCTGAAACGCTTCAAAGCTACGTGTTTTAACTTTGAGTCATAAGTCGCTGTTCTTTCTCTGCTTTTCATGAAACCCTAAAGTACTGAAGGTAATAGAAAAATTAAACTCTAAAACAGATTCAGAGAAACACGCATTAATAAGGAAACACTTTTACCCATTTATAAACACGCATACACATACGCGCACACGCGCACACAGCAATGTTATTTAATCTGACACCTGCAGCGCAGTCGCAACTCCACACTGCGTCGCTTACTGGTAGTGAAGATGCTCTCACTGACTCTTCAGTGTCAGTAACTCCCAGAGGAGCTGCGTTATTACCACTGAGGGCGCAGAGCGCGCTGATGCGCGCACAGAGAGAAACACGACGGTTGTGCTGATTTCTTTTACAGAAAGAAGGTAATTTAGGATTCGGCTGCAATCTGCTCCAGATGTTTTTACTTGGAAAGCCCACCCTGTCATAACGGCGCCATATCTTAACTTGGATGTACTTTTTGATTTTACCCCATGGATTTTTTTAACAATACAAATTTTTCAATCGATGGCAGCAATTCAACAACAGGTAGGTTGAACAGTATTACAGCCCAATAGACCTACGTTGTTTGAGGTGTAAATCGTCTAACATTAATGTAAAACAAAACAAAACAAACATAAAATGATGCTTCAGTTTTCCTTTCTTGTAATTTTCTTTTATCTTCGGTTATTTCATATTATCTTGTGTTTTTGAGGTCTGAAAACCTATTCCACAAATTCACGTTAGAGCGCATAACTATTTCCCAAATAATACGTTTGAAATGGAAACATGAATAAAGAAAAACATTAGTGCAAGCCTAACTAAATTAAGGCAATAGTCCCTCACATGGTTCAAAAAACAAAACAACTACAACAAAAAACCCCAAACATAAATATACTGACATAAATATGTTCTCAAAACAGGATTTTGTAAGTTTGGAACACAAGAACAGATCTTTTAGACCTCTAATTGTATCTTTAGAATAATATTGAATCTGTTGTATTTTGTTGTATTCCTCTCTGTCTTCGACTTTGCTGCAGTAGTAAAGCAAAAAACCCAACCAAACAAACAAACAAACAAAAAAGGCATGCAGACACCATAGGCAGATATATACACGTGTAAAGCAAATAGATCTGCCTGGACATGAATTTAAATTTATTAAAATTCTTACTTTTATTATGTGGTACTTAGATATACTGTATTTCATGCTGTATCCGTACAGTTCTAAATTGTATTTTTGTGTATTTTTAAGATGTAAAGCTAATTTGTAATATTTCCACATTAACTGCTGTTCCCCCCCTTTTTTGGTCTCCAGCTGAAGATGGTGCTCTTCACTGTGGTGCCATCCTACCTGTCATCTTTGGCATTATCTGCTTTCTGGGCATCATTGGGAACTGTATTGTCATGTACACCATTATGAAGAAGACCAAGTGTCGAGCCAAGCAAACAGTTCCAGACATCTTTATCTTAAATCTGTCAATTGTTGATCTTCTGTTTCTCCTCGGGATGCCATTTCTCATTCACCAGTTGCTGGGCAACGGTACCTGGCACTTTGGAGCCGCGATGTGTACGGTCATCACTGCGCTCGATTCCAACAGCCAGATTGTCAGTACTTATATCCTCACTGCAATGACCTTTGACCGCTATTTAGCTACTGTGCATCCCATTCGCTTCAACTATGTCCGCACGCCTTGTGTGGCTGTGTTGGTCATTGGGCTGGTGTGGGTTTTGTCCTTACTCACCATTATCCCTGTGTGGATGTATGCCGGCCTGATGCCTCTCCCAGATGGGCTAGTGGCCTGTGCTCTGCTTCTGCCTGATCCAGTTACAGATACATACTGGTTTACACTTTACCAGTTTTTCTTGGCCTTTGCGATACCCTTAGTCATTATCTGTCGGGTATTCTTCAAGATCCTCCAACACATGTCCACAAGTGTGGCGCCTCTGCCTCCACGGAGTTTGAGAGTGCGCACCAGGAAGGTGACCCGGATGGCAGTGGCCATCTGCCTCGCTTTCTTTATCTGCTGGGCTCCTTTCTATATCCTCCAACTGGTGCACCTGGGGGTGCAGAAGCCGAGCATAGCGTTCTCCTATGCCTATAATATTGCAATTAGCATGGGCTATGCTAACAGCTGCATTAACCCATTTCTCTATATCATGCTAAGTGAGACCTTTAAGAGGCAGTTTCTTAGAGCTGTACGGCCAGCTCATCGGAAGTTCCGCATGGTGAACCCGAGCACCACAGATGGTGGCAGTGTCAGTGTGAGGATGGTACCTGAACAGGCTCAGCAGGAGCCAGCCTGCAGGGAGATGATACCATCCAACGTGGCTCCAGAATGACTCCATGGATAAAAATATCTGTTATTTCATTATTTTGTATCTAAGCAACTGGTCATGGGGCAGCAGACGAAGATCAAATTTTCAGAGCATCTGTGAGAAGCAATATTTCATATCAGTCCTAAATGATCCTTGATTAATTACATATGCATTTGCCAAGCACAATTCTGTTGGTTTACACTGCTGCTGTTGTTGTTGTTGTTGTTGTTTTAAACTCTTACAAGTGTGCTGCTCTTTATTAATTAGCAGAAACACAGTTGATTCATTTATTCAAAAATAGAAACCAGTGTAGTCAGAAAGGGATATTTACTGTCAATATGTGAACTCATTGAAACACATATTTAATTAATATGAGCTTGCACATCCATAGCCAAGGCAAATATTAGCTTTCTTATTTTGTTATTTTTCTTCTTCATATACAAAAGCTGTTCACTTCACCCCCAAGGGGTCACCACAGCAGATGGATCAGAATATATTTGGCACAGATTTTATGCCAAAATGCCCCGTCATTTATCTAGACTCGGGACCAGGAGGAGTCCACCAGCTTTTGATGCCCTGAAAGTGGATTTATGTCTCCTGCTGCTCTTGAGCAGGGTTCTTTCATGTGTTAACCACTACAACTTAGAGCTTCTCATTCATATGAAAACTCAAGTGATAAAAAAAAAAAAAAAACATCTAAAAAAAGGTTTTAACCCAGCAGTGATCACTTTACCTGTTTTCCTCTTTGCCTATCTTTTACACTAGTTATTAATGGTACTTTTGGTTATTATGTGTATTTATGCTATTTATTTATATTTATGCTCGTGGAGTAAAACAAAAATCAAAGTCATGTTAAGCTACTGACCAATTTAAAAGTAAGTATTATTTTTTGTAGCACTTTATGCAGAAATATTTAATGCTGTGATCACAAAAATCGACCACCCTTGTTAAAAACTCATACACAGGGATGATATAAAGTTCTGGTGCGATTTCACTGTCATTTTACAACGTTGCATGTAGCTTTGAATTTTATTGTTATGCAACTGAGAGCTATGATCATCATCATTATGAGGCCAAAGAAGAGGAAAACACTGTGGAGAAGTGAATTAAATACAAAGAGACTTTGGACATGATATTACCAAACATCAAAAGCTAACAGTGTTTACTCTTGAGGAAGGGCAATGCGAAGAAATGTAAAGTTTTGTTAGGATTCAATAATAATTCAAAGCCCCTGATTTAAATGAGGTGGTATTTTGGATGAATTAGCATGTCAAATATTTTTAGGTGTTGTTCATTTTGTTTATTTTTTAATAAATTATATTGTATTTTAGCTGTCTTTGTTATTGTATTCTATCTTTGCTTGTGTGTATGCTGTAAAAACATTCCAACTCGGGGTTTCTCAACCTTTTCTACACTGTGACCCAGTTTCCAGAAACTGACTGGATTACAGCAATTAGAGGTGACAAGTTGTAAGTTGACATACCTCCCTGTAGGGTCCAGAGACTGAGGCTAAGAAACTCTGGTATAACTGTTGATCTTGTCATATTCTATATGAACCAAGAACAAACCATCATCATGTCAAACTACTGGCTACAATAAATTGTGACCCACCCTGTGATGTAAACATTGACACTTACATATAATATGTTTATTGCAACAGAAATAAACACAATTTGCATGAAACTATTAAACTGGATTAATTTACCCGTGTGTGTGTGTGTGTGTGTGTGTGTGTGTGTGTGTGTGTGTGTGTGTGTGTGTGTGTGTGTGTGTGTGTGTGTGTGTGTGTGTGTGTGTGAGATATAGATATATTGGATCACTAACATGTGTTGAAGTACTACAATTCCAGTTATTCACAGCTCTAATGCAGCTTCCTTAAGATGTTTTGCTGAAGCTCAAGGACAGATCTTGAGTTTACTTTACATCAAAGAAAATCTACACAAGAGCTGGAATCAAAAGCTTTAATAACCTGAGTTTGCTCATTAATGGATAAGCAAGTAACCAAGAATAGAGACTTGGATTGTGGACATGAGGACACGCTGGAGCCCAATACAAATCTTTTTTTGAACATATATGATTTATCTTAAACTCCGCCTTCCATGTTCCAGACTAATTTTCAAAAAGGCACAAGCTTAATTATATTGTCAGAACAAATTAATATTTTGACATGTCTGAAGACTTAATTACGACTAATGCATCCACACGTCCCGAGGTGTAATTGTTTTGTGCTCAAAAAGCGAACATAGTTATTAGACTTATAATGAAAGGCCATTGTCTACTGCATCTGCCCGCTGCTTCACTCCCAGATTCCTGTTTTCATGAACTGAAGCCTCATTTATTTTCCACTAAGCTGTGGAATTCAGAGTTGTTCTGCAAAACTCTCAATATTGTTCAGAATGGAGCATTATTACATGTTCATTAATAATGTCCTCATTAATACAGTGTAGCATAGGCAGCACAGTCAGTGCACCTCAGCTGGTCTGATAATACTCTGGTACTATGATTACTGACTGTAGCATAGTCAGTGCAACTACGAAGAAGAGTAATATTGGCATATTAATAAATGTGATAAGATACAAATTTACAAAAACACTTATTTCTACAGGTAGATAAAATAATATGCAGGTTTTTCAGTGATGTTTTATATAGATGTGTTTTTGTGTTTAAAATCTGTTGCTACCAACAATACTTCAACCAGTAATGTTTGTAGCACTGGGATGAGAAAACATTAGCATGAAAACAGCATGATTGACAACCTTTGTTGTTGTACTAAGTTGAGTATAGTGTGTGAGATAATGTTGATATCTAAACCCCATTTGAATCATAGCAAGTGAGGTAGGTAAGCTAAAAAGACACAATTTAAGGCTGGGAAAACATTGCTGTTTCAATTAAAATTTGTTTAATTCAAGACAATGTTTTTTGAGGGGTAAAAATCTATTAAAAATGTACTAAATGTACCAAATTGTATTTCTCTGCAGCATTTACTAATTTCAGCATCAGTGGCAGCTAAGATACAGTGATTCAAATTTGGAAGTAAAGCCAGCTTCTTGGTTATTATTAAATGAAAATCACGAAATTATAGAGATAATAAGCCCTCTTTTTTGCTGTTTTTCTTCATAGTGACTTTAATTTCTGGGCTTTTAATTTGAAGTTCACAAACGAGCTCTACAACCTTGGATCATTTGGAATGAATGAAATCTAAGAGGCTTTAAGGGCCCATTATATTCACCACTGTTGCCCTCATGAGTGGCATGGCAAAAGCTGCACCGGTCCTACACCTCTCAATTTTTGTAACCTTGCAGGAGTGCCACGGCTGGCACCACTGGGTTAAAGACATAAGTCGATTTTTACCAGCATTTTAAAAAACAGGTCAGTAAAGATGGTTTGTTCCATTAGAAATCAGAAGTTCCCAGTCTGACTTCCTCTCAAGTCAGAAAGTATGAGCATTCTCCCCCAACCCTGACAATGCATGAGTATAGATGTATAAATTCATTAATCACTTTGTTGAACTGTTTGCTATTGCAAATATCTAATCAGCGATTAGCGACTCAGGAGAAGGGGTTCAGGATATCCTCAACAACTCACTTTAGTATCACTGTCATCAGACATAAGTGAGCTTCCCTGAATCATTCATGATACAGCTGTGTGGCAGGCAGGATGTAGGACCCAAACGCAAAACACTCAATGGAGGAATAAATTAAAGAGGCTGCTTTATTGCACTTGCATAATATTCACAACAATAAACTTGCAAAAACAAAACAAAACTTCAAAATTGGAACTAATAACAAAAACACTGGGAAACCTGGAAACTAGGGATGAAGATCTCAGGGAGCAGGGAAGGAGAAACACATAGCACGGTAAGGGGACAACGTGACACTGACAGAGAGAAACACAGGGCTAAAATACATTGAGGGAAATGAGGAAATGAGACACATGAGGGCGGCACAGCTGGGCGCAATCAACATGACGAGACCAGGGTGAAGCAAAACTAGACACATTGACATAAGACAAAGCACTGTCAAAGTAAAAAGTAAAACAGGAAGAAAAACACAGAAACACAGACTTGACACTAAACAAAGGGAACACGGAGCACAGAGGCAGGAGCCACATTAGACACGACTGACCAGGGAACAAGAATAATAATAATAATAATAATAATAATAATAATAATAATAATAATAATAATAATACAATAATTAAAACACTGGATCACCCACCCAGGACCGTTACACACTCGTATCGTACGTTTAGATTAGAAAAATGTTTCCTGATGGTTCTGGATTTCTGCTGCAACATTCATATGGTATGGTCACAACTCACTGGATATTTACTCTAGTTTCAGATGAGCATTGTTTGAATGCCGTAGCCTACCTGAACATTATTGCTGACCATGTCCATGTCTTTAGTGCACAGTGCACCTCTCTTCTGGTGGCCGCTTCCAGCAGCACACACCATCTCACAAAGTTCAGATCTCCTAGGACTGGTTTCTTGAGCAGGACAAAGAGTTCACTGTACTCAAATGAGCTCCATAGTGGTTAGATCTCAATCTAATAGAGCACCTTGGGATGTTCTGGAATGGGAGATTTGGATGCATAGTTGACAAATCTGCAGAAGCCGTGCTATCATGTAAATACAGACCATAAACTCTATGGCATGTTTCCAGCAACTTGTTGAATTTATGGCATGAAGAATTAAGATGAACTTTTGCGAGTGCTTGCAAAACTTTTGCGAGATCTTGCAAATGTTTTGGGCGCATCCTTCGGAGGCTGCCAGCTCAAAGCCGACCGGGAGGTTGAGGCACGATGTGCCAGGAGTGCGGGCCTCGACGTCTCCGAAAACGTCGGAAATATGTGATGTCTTGATAAACCGAGCAGATATTTGAAATTTACACAGCTACATTCACGCCTGAAAATATCTTAAAAGTTTATTTTGTGACCCAGAAAGAGTAATATTAAAAATAAGTAGCTGCCGCCATTGTTAGAAACGAATTGGCTGGGCCGCGCTATGAATTCTGGGATAAGTTGGGTAACAAAGGACTCGGCCTTCAAATGCGACCTGCGAAGGATGCAGTCTATTTTGCGAGATCTCGCAAAAGTTGATCTTAATTTTTTCTCCCATGTCCCTTGCGGGGCTCCGTACTGTCTATTCTTCACTGCTAAAGGCAACAATAAATCTTTAAAAATATATCATTACATACTGTCATAACTCTGATTCTGATGATCTTATAACTATAATTTTTCCATCCTTAGTGCGATAGATGATGAACAGATTTCTCTCCACTCTAAAACCACCACCACATCATCCAAATCATCATTTTCAAATGGTGGAATCAGGATTTGTGGACACAGATAAATGTTTGTTCTTGACAATATAGCAGCAGATACACAACAGTATGGTTACAAATATCCAGAGATATAATGCAGTTGCCCCCCCCCCAAAATTCACCACGCCTTCCAGTACTTCACACAATAGTTGCTTTTTTTAAATGTGGCTTTTGAAAGGGAGTGTTTGACACATTAAGTGACTACTTCTCTGTAGTAACAGTGAACATTATCTCCTGCTGCTTCCTGATTGCTAAACCAGTAATAGTTAAGTGATGTCACTTACCTCTTGTCAGATCTGAAGACGTCGTTTTGGAATTGCAGCAAAAAGCTTCTAAAATTGCCAGTGATGACTGGACTGATATAAGTGCTGTCAGAATATTCTCTTGTTAATGGAACCAGAAGTTTAATCTTATGTGTGAAAGCCAATGAACAACTCCAAATACAGACTTCTTCAAATCGTGAAACAAAAGAATAAAAAATAATAAATCAACAAACTAAAATGTTGTTTCTCTGTTCACTTACAAGTGCAATTAACATAAATGATGCAATTCAAATCAACTGTGCATAATGTTTTTGCTGGAATATGGCTTTTTAAAGTTTTGGTATACATCAGTGCTCCAGCAAAGTAGAACTATTATCCTGCGCTAGTCAAGACAAACTAAAGTCAGCTGGAAACGAGCAGTCCAGGAACTAATGCAGTCAAATTGCTGACTTCTTAAAGCATCAACAGGCAATAGTTGAAAACGATACATATTTTACAAACTACAGTAGGATATACATAAACATCCAAGCCTAGGTGATGTGGCTGTGTGCAAAAAAGCAAAATGCAAGAATCATTGCTTTTCTCAGTGCAAAACCCATATTGATATAATTTACAGTTAATTATAGTTAAATTAATCATAACACCAGTCTGTAGAGCAGCATTTGCAAGTCCATAAAAAACCCTAGAAAAAAATCCCCCATTATTTCCCTTATGATGTTGGTAGATGAAAATGAGAAGATCAGAAGTCAGCAATATTGAGTGTTTGTACAAAAATGTTTTACTAAACATTTGACAATATTTTGCTGGAAGAGTTGGAGAAAGGGTCAGAGAATCACTCAAATCTGTAGAAAAAAAAAATCATGAATAGCAATCCATCTACTAGGTCCCAGAGGTTTCCAGTTGTCATGGTTTTACACACTATACTAGCTGTACACATTTAAGTATCACAGGAAATTACACAATCAGTGCTGTATGTAATGGTATGAAGTGCTGCTCAAGTAACTGTTATAGACATAGCTAGTGACCCATGTGTGTTGGGTCTGCATGAGGAGTGTTATGCACTCAATATCCGTCCATGCTCTGCTGACTAAAACACAGTGCACAACTGATGCTAAATGCTAAACAGACTGTTTCACTGAAATAGTCAATAAGACATTTATTTCTGGCATGAAGGGGTAAAGTTCCTGCTGTATCTCTGTACTCTGTATTTCATGCTAAAACTTACCACACACTCAAAGGCGCTTGCAAAGAAAAGCGTCTGGACTTCTTTAAGTTGCTTGAAGACATTTCACCTCTCATCCGAGAAGCTTCTTCAGTTCTAAGGTCAAATGGTGGAGAGTCCCAGATTTAAACCTAGTGGGAGTGACCCCCCACAGAGGGACAAAAGGACCCCCTGATGATCCTCTAATCGCCTGAGCCAAGGTGTGAAAATGGGTGTGGGTCCCTGGACCCAGCTTCTCGGATGAGAGGTGAAACGTCTTCAAGCAACTTAAAGAAGTCCAGACACTTTTCTTTGCAAGCTCCTTTGACTACGATGACCTGGATGACTGAGAACCTTCACAGACATCTTACCACACACTCATTTTTTTCCAGTCTTTCACATACAGAGAACAGAATGGATGCTTCTAACTGGGCGGAGGTGGGGTGGGGGGGATAGTTCAGCATTAAATATTAGCACCTACTTCCAGTGGGTACATTTACAGTATATGCCCTGAGGGACAAGGCATAAAGGCCATTACACTGTGAACATGAGAAGTGAAATTTATATGATTTAAGAAATAAATAATACATTTTTGCAACTCAGGCTATGAGATAATCTCATTTTTTTCTGCAACAAACTGAAAAGTAGTGGAAAATACGTTTGAAGACACAAGCTTTATTTTCCTTTTGGCTGGGAGTTAACATATACACTGATCAAAGACTATTACGGCTTTTATGATGTAATACTATGGGAAAAAAGCTGCTTCATGTTACGCATTTTATAGTCATCTCTCTCTTTCTTTCATTTTTTTTCTTTTTTGCTTTGAACAGGCATTGAGGCCTTTAACAATGTACGAATAAGAGTGAGATTTAGAAGAAAGAAGAAAAAAAAACAGCAGGCAGAAAAACCACATCCCCAGCACCATCATCTCCTCCATCACATCAGCTGGAGCCTTTGTCATTGGCTTCTTAAGAATCTATCCATTAATGAGGCAATGTTCAGGTGCCTGGCTCACAGCATGGTTTGCTTTACTTCAGCTTTTTTCTTTGCATGCAGCTATTTTCAATAGGATAAATATATAAAAACAGAAGCAATTCTGAAAACCCCCCAAACTCTTATATACCTGTTTCTTTTTAACCCGTTTTGACAACTACTCATCTGATGTATGTCAGATTTGGCAGGACAAAGTGTAATTCTAGTACCAAATTTGATGAAACTCAGGTGGTCTCATTATCTGGGTCTTTTTCTGTTGGTGGTCAACCAGTGGCACTGATGCCTAATTGATGGTAGACTTACAATTATGAATTGGTTAGACTTAGGATAGCAGCCAAGAAAAGCCAAGCTGATGACAGAGGTTGGTGCTAATTTGGAAAAGTATCTTTATTTCTATCCATCTGTTCTTCATCTACAGCATCTTAATTGGTATTCAGCTTCACATATGTAAGACAAACATGTTGGGACATGAGCTCGAGGTTGTTTGGATGAACAGTCCTCATATGCAGAAAAAAATGCTTTGATACAATTGCTTCGCTTATTGGAGTTATTGCAGCCTTCTTATTCATATTAAATAAGCCTCTTAACCTTAAGGTCAGCCACTGCAATTGGCCTTGTAATCGGAAGGTTGCCGGTTCGAGCCCCGGCTTGGACAGTCTCTGTCGTTGTGTCCTTGGGCAAGACACTTCACCCGTTGCCTACTGGTGGTGGTCAGAGGGCCCTGTGGCGCCAGTGTCCGGCAGCCTCGCCTCTGTCAGTGCACCCCAGGGTGGCTGTGGCTACAATGTAGCTTGCCATCAACAGTGTGTGAATGTGTGGATGACTGGATGTGTAAAGCGCTTTGGGGTCCTTAGGGAATAGAAAAGCGCTATACAAATACAGGCCATTTACCATTTCTAATAACTTTAATTCTAATACCAGAGCTTGCAAAAAGTGCATTTTTTACCAAAGCTCAAATTGCAAAATTGGAGTGTTCATTGATGAAATAAAAACAAGAAATTAAATATTAATTAGCATACATTAGTTTGAATGCATATCACATATGCCACTTCTGAGTTTTTCTCTTTTGTAATTAATTGTGAAATTAAATTATTTACCCAAAACTCACATATTAAGGATGACACAATCCACTTTAAAGGGTACATTTTAGTGGCAATTTCTTGTACTGACACACATTTTTTGTCCCAAATGTTCATCGGTCATGCTACATAACCTCAATATGGCATCTGATCTTTCAGCGTATGTCTCCTGTCTACGTTTCTGCTGTAAAAAAGAAAAGAAAATCCATAAATTAAAAGCATTGTCCCACAGGTAATAAAATCTTCAATTTTAAAACTTCATATTTTTTTTATTAGGCATTTAAAAGTGGCTTACTGAAGACTATAGTAATAAATAACACATTTTTATTGTACTGAAAAATATAATATATCAAATATATATATAATGTACCATCATGTACAGAGGACAATTTAAGCAGAAACTGTAGTGAAAACCACCTTGTGCAATGCAATGGAAAATCCCAAACACTACACCATGCAGGCTCTGCGTCCATATTTATTCATTTATTTCTCTCTTACACACACACCCGCGCGCACATATCCCCCTCTGCGTGTATCCACAAATATATACAGAGATTTTACTTAGAAAATGTAGAAAAATTGCATATAAAAACATCTCTTACCACATAAAAGTGCTCAGTTTGATAAACTATGCATGTATGTGGCCACATGTGGTTTGAGAGAAGCAAAACAGACTTTTCAGACTCACATCTAACACACCGGCTATTTCATTGATAGTTGTAATATACTTTCACAATGTATTTAGATGTAAAGGTTGAGAATTTGCAAAGGTTTCAATAACCTCCTGGGCTTTATGCCAGTTTCACTGGTTGAAAGGAAATATTTCACACATTTTACTGTATACCACAGGCCACATTGTAAGAATCTTTGCATTTGTTATGTTAAATACAAAGGAATACTTGTCAGTCTGCTGAGGAGAGCATGTCTGTAAAAAGCACAAACCTGTGTCATTTTATTAGCTCTCTAATTGAAGCAATTTCTGCCTTTTTGTTGAATGTGCTACTTGTGTGTTTGAGCAGTCTTTGTGAATTACTGTTGAGGACATAAATGCAGCAGCCACCATCAAAACAAAGTCACCACCAATCCCTTTTGACATTTCAGAAGAAAACGAAGCCTGCAACTTTGACTAGTTGAATGTTGGCACAATTTCTTTCCCCCCTACCAAATAAAGAAATGCAAACGAATGTTAAAAAGAAGACACCCTTAAAAAAAATAAAATATTTTAAAGCAAATACCGACAAATCTTATCTGCCATGTCAAGTTACATCTCTTACCAAACTTATAACTAATCAGCACTAAATTATTTGTCGACATGATTTTTCTTTTGGCTCAAAACAAGATCTGCAGAAGTGAAAGCCCAGGCAGGCACCTTCAAGGCCACAAAAAATAGTTTTGTAAACACAGAGAAAACTACGAAAAGCAAAGAAAATTCAAACATTGATGATAGGAATTTAAAATGGGAGTATAGGAACGTGGGTGGGGGTGGGTTGGAGTGATAAATGTGCAATTAAGCGCCTGACATCCCTCACGTAGCTCCTGAGGAAGGAAATAGTCTTCACAGGTAAACTCAGATCTGTCCAAAACATTTAACACAAACACAGAAGTATTTAGAAGAGCTACCAAACCCTTGCATCAGATAACTTATTTGTCAACTTAGAAGTAAGTGACGATAAGAAACAGCCGTTTGAATTTTTGATAACGACATAAAAAAATATTAAATCCAGTGTCTGACTTGTAAACAAAACAATGACAGAAAGATTTCTCTATTTGTGACATGTGCATAGAAAACCTACTTCCATAAGAGTTTGCTTTAACTCCTCGATTGTACTTCAACATTCGGTCCAGCGTTTCGACATGTGGCATCTAACAGAGGCACTACGACAGGCTACCTATAGCAGCAAATGAAGCTTTTAGGCCTCAATCTGTTTACTTCAACCGTATATACTTTTCAAAACACAAAACAAAATCGCACAATACTCATGGTCAAATGTGCATAAGCTCTTAGATGTACCTTTCCACAATCTGACAGACTTCTGCTAATAACAAAAAAAACCTCCTTCTACCATTACACAGACACAAATAGAAAAGCTTGTTCCATACTCTAATACGGGCTCTCTAATATAACCCACTGATGTAAAGTTATAGTCAAGAAAGAAGGAAAAAATAATTGCACATGTGTATTTGGCATAAATATAAGATTATTTGCTATCAGGATAGCCTGATAGTTTACTAAATATTATCATTGGTTTTCAGATTTTAAGATTAAGTAAAAGTAGACATTTTTGTACAATAAAAGAGATACTGCTTTTTAATTCCTACATAATAGAAGAAAGCTGTATATTCATGGTGATTATAAATACAAAGAGAGGATTGCACTAAGGTATTTGTTCAATAATAAACTGGATTTTTGATAGAAATACTTCATCAGAATATTTGGCCATTCATAATCTCGAAGGCTGCGGGGGTGAGCACCAAGGTGCTGTTGATGTGAAGTCAATAAACCTAACATCAAATTATATTATTTCACATTATGAAAGGCTTTTTCTAACTGCAGTGTGAGTTTATGTTGATCTGCTGGACAGCTAGATAAGGTGGATTAAATAATTATGCTGCGTTCAGATGTTTGGAAGTTGCCCTTGAATTTTTTTGATAAGCAGTTCGCTCTACTTTATATTGCCCAAATGCAGTCCAACTAACAATTTAAATAAGAAGGATGTTTATATATTTGAAAAGGTAGCAAGGTAAAAAAAAGTCTTTGTACAAAACAAAAAGAGAGTGTGATAATATATATTAATATACTATATTGCCTCTACATATAAAACATGTGGACAGGCAAAATATCCAAAACCATTAGGATGGATTTAGGCTAAATTAGCTATTTAAGCTAATTAAGCTAAATAAGCTAAATTAGCTTAGCCTAAATAATAGAAATTAATGTTACATAAAATTCTTGTCCACTATGTTTTTTTAATGTATGTATTTACTGTGCCACACTTAAAAAATAAACAAAAACATTACTTCAACAGTAAATAGACATTAAATCTATAAATAAAGGAAAATGCATATTATAATGCATACTCTATTTCTCTTCTATAGATTCATAGAATAGATTTTCTTTACTTAGAATAACAAACACTGCTCCCTAACCTAACATGCCTTGTATATTCTGTCCGTTTCCCCTACTGGCCAAATAGTCACTATTTCATAAGTAAGTAAATGTCATGTTCTGGTAAAAAACAGCCGCTATCAAAGAGTAACCAGTAATTTTACAGACCTTCAATTTTGGAGGTACATTAATCAAAAATGATTCCCAGAGAGGCAGAATTTTTCTCTCAATCACAGCTTCAATAAGACAGGATTTTGTGTGTCCACATTATTTTGGGTTTTTTTTAGTAACAAGCAGAAGTCACTCTCTTTTGCTTTGCTTTTTGTGGTCCTCCCCTCTATGAATGGTGACATTAAACTGTTGACAGTCATCGGTGTTAGGAAAGCATGGGAAACAATTATTTAACATTAAGGAACACGACGATGTGGGTACATGAAAGTAGCAATAGAAGAAAACAAACAGTTTAATATTCAACTGTTATTACTAATACACTAAGGGATAGTGTATTCATTTAACATTTCACAGTAGACAATAGTGTTTTTAAAATGTTTGCTTAGTCAGCTGTAAATCACTGAATCAACTGCTGCTGCACACTGGGTCATTTAGGAAAAAGAAAGAAAATCAGTCCTTTAAAAAATAAAACATACTGTGCTTTAAAAAAAACATTAAAAATAAACAGTTGACATTATTCAGAGATTTAGGTCTCAAAGCACCACCGTTTATCAAGTAGACACAATACATTCTTATAAATGAACACAATCAGTGTGTCTTCATTCTAAGCAGCAACCGTAAGAGTTCGCAACAGAGTGGCGACTTCCAACGCTCACACTACATTAATAAGACACATATTCGTACAGTATGTTTGTAGGTGTGCTGCTGCGTGCTTTCAGTTCTAAACTGACACAAACCAATTGGTCTAAACTGCATATCGGCTGATCAGGCACTTATTTGGGTCGTAGAAATAGAATGGAGAAGGACTCTCTGTCATATTTAATGGACAGGTCATATCACCTAATTTTGCTCATTAATGTCCTCTTGAGCATTAGAGGACCTTTCATTTATTCTATGTCTTACATGGAGCAAACTACTTGACTCTGTTAATTTTCCAGGAACAAAAAAGGCGTATTACTGTGAATGGAGCACTATTGCTTTGATCTTGGAGATTTCATGTCCTTCACTTTCTTTCAGGAAAAAGGCTTTATGTGTCTCTGTGTTAGAAGCTGGACTCGGGGACTGTCTTTTTGCGCCCCAGTGAGGTTGTGCTGTAACGAGTCCTCTGCAAGGTGCCGTGAGATGGTTTGTCGCTTGTCAGACTGCGTGATGATGCTGGCGTTGTTGACATCCCATTACGGTGCAAAGATGCTGTCCTACGCACACTCTGCTCTGCTTTTGTTGGGATGTTGGTGGAGCTCTGGGAACGTTTGATTTCAGTTGCTTTGTGCCCCACCTTACCGTTTACCTGCTCATTAACCACATGGCCTGAGCTTTTGGACTTGCCTCTTTCTTCTCCAGTTCGGCCTCCTGCTGCTCCATTGGACAGAGATGGCCTCGACAAGGTCCTTCTGCTTTCTTCTTCAACTACTGCTCTCCCTGACTCATCCTCAGTGGGTTTCCTTGAATCTTTATCCTTCTTCAGGAAGCTACCTTTAAAGAAGGACAGTATTCCGTCATGGCTCTTAGGCACGTCTGCTTTCTTGTTCTTAGAGTTTTCTTCTTGTGTGCTGTGGCGTTCCCTATCAGCCCTGTCTCCCTTTTGTCTTCTCAGAGTTCCATCTTGGAGACTGGGTGTGCTGTAGCTGGGCTGAACTCCAGTACTGGATCTCTGTTTTGTCTCAGTATCCTGTGAAGATTTGGAGGAGCTCTGTTTTCTTCCATCCTTCCTCCTTGTTAGAGTGTTAGTGCTGGAGCTGCTCCTGATATTCACAGTGCTCTCATCCTTAGCCTGGCTCCCCTTGCTACGTCTCAGACTAGCTGCTTTATCTGATGGCCACTTCTGGCCCTCTGGGACCTTTAGAAATGGCGGCTCCTCCCCCGTCTTACCCACACAACTTATACTTCCAACGCTAGACGAACGAACATTGGCTGCAACACGGCTCTTTGCAGCTTCCTTTGTGCTGCGTGGTTCATTCATTAATGTCGCTATCGGATCCTTTGTGCACCGGGGACGCCGACCAGATTCCAAGTACTGTACTAGTTCTACAGGGGCTGGATCAGGTTCAGGGGGAGGGACTGGGTCAGGTTTTCGTCTGTCCTTGGAACCAAAGGACCAGCGCATTGGAAGCACTCTGCTCAAGGTATCCTTGTTTTTGCTGGGGGCTCTCAGGCTCATGCTGCGCCCCTGAAGACCTCTGACAAATGGCCTCTTCTCAAATCCACCTGGCATTTATGTAAAGAGGGAAATATTTTAGGCTTTAAATAAAAACCAAACACAAATTATAAATAAAACACAAGTCTGTTGACAGCAATGGTCCTTTTACCTCTTTCATCTTTGAAGCCATTGTCCAGGAAGACTGGAGACTCTGGAGAGTCAGGTAAGGAAGATGGACAGGTGGTGGATGCATGAGACACCAGACTGCCTCTCTTACTGTCCCCCGTCAGCCTGATTAGCCAGTGGTCTGACACTGATGAACTTGTGGAGCCTATGACACAGAGAAAAAGGTTTGAGAGGAGGAACATAAAGAATACTCCACTGATTTAACATTGCACACGTTGGACGATGGAAATGCACGAATGCTGTTTAGAAATTCTGTTATTTTATTTTTCATCCGACATATGGAGCTCCTTTACTTCCCATAGTTATAATACCCATAAGTTTCAAGAATCAGTCTACAAAGTGGACTTTGGCCCTCTGTCCTGCATCATTTTCTCTAGAAAGAAGCATGGAAACCATTAGCTGCTGTATGTCTGGTTTGCTCTTTTACTCTGGAATTTGGAATTATTCATAATTTCTGGCAAAAGTAGGCGAGTTAATTCAACAAGGGAGGGAGAATAAAGGGAGCAGATACTAATGGTAAATGAAATCTATCCATAATCACATTCCTGACCCCCCCCCCCCCCCCCCCCCCCCCCCCACACACACACACACACACACACACACACACCCCACCCCCAATAATTAAGTTAACAATGTGTGAAGAACAAACATTTATTTGCAAAATAAATTACATTAGGCACATTTGCCAGGGCCAGTGATAATCAATGTCTTTTTCAAAAAAGCATTTAAATAAAACCTGCCTCTCGACGAAGATCCTGTTTAAGGCAGAATAAATCTTTTGAAATGCAAGTCACACTAATTTCACCAAGAAATTCAATAATGATTGAACAGGTACTTATCCAGCTCTAACAGCAATTCAGCAACTCTCAAAAAGCTGAGTTTTACAAGGATAACTGTCTATGTTGGCTATATTAGATCTTTACATATATTTTCACATAGTGTTGACTCATAGAGAACTTCAGCAATTAATGTCAGGCTGTTTTTCTGAAACATTAAAAAATAAAAAAGTACATGATTAGATTAAAAAAGTGAAGTTTCTCAGACGCCTTGAAAGAGGAATGAATGACAGCTGTCAAAGCAACGTGCACAGCAGACAGGTATTTCTTAGTTCTTTGCTACCATTTGCAAATATTTTACCAGGTAAGATATTTAGACAATGAATAAATTTAGAGTACTATTAATCAATAATATTAAGTACTGGTTGCATATGTCTTTGGGATCTAAATAGAATATGCTTTATCTCTGGCAGCCTATCCAGGGCGTGCCTTGCCTTTCACTCTGAGTTAGCTGGGATAGGTTTCAACCTTCCCATGACCCTGGACAAGGAAAATTAATGAATGGAATCTTAGAGTCTACATAATTTTGTTTTGTGCTGTGTATAAGTTGAGTTTTTGCCCTGACATTTTTTGCTCTGGACAAGAGAGCAAAAAGTGAAGTGACATCAGTACAGTTACTTTGAGTTTAAGGTTACAGAGGAGCTGGCAGCAGTTTATGCTTTGCACATATACATGTTTTGATAGGGCTGAAATGGGCTAACTAGCAGGTGTTCCAGCCAACAGCCTAAATCTGACAGGGAAAAATGCTGAAAAAAGTTATTGTAAGATCTTCACAATATGTAACGTGTTGAGGCGACTCCTGTTGTGGTTTGGTGCTATTTATAAATAAAACTGTATTCAAAAATTGAAATATAATATAACTGAAATGAACCAAGCACTGTACTGTATTACACAACAAGAGGTGATGTGTAAATTATTGATAAAAATTAACCACGATGTTGATGTTGTAACTAAAATACCCAACTTGATAAAAGTAAATTTGTTTGTAGTTTTGGAGCAGCATAAGACAGGATATGGTGACATAGGCTACCAAAACACAGTCATATGGCTCAGCCTGGGTATCGTGCTAAAAACAGTTTGGGAGCTGAGAGCTGCTTTTGTGAGAAGACGGAGAAGAACATTCCAGGGCACTCAGAGGAAGAATGGAGGCAGATCTTGCATTTGCTGTTTATGCGACTCCACTAAATACCAAACTGCAAGGCAGGGGTCTATTTGCACATGAATTGCATAGTCCTATGAAGGCTTTTATTAGAAGGTTGCAGTTTCTTTCAAGATAACTGGAGAGCTACATTTTTGCTCACATGCCACCTGTGAAGAGATTTTTTTCTTTGGATTTACCTTTATCAGAACACAAATTCTCAGTGATGAAGTTTAGTAAGAAAAACAAGAAACAGCAACAACAAAAAAAATGCAGATGAGGTCATTAAATTATAAGCAAAATAGCAAAATAAGAAAAACTTCTTCGCAGGCTTGGAATCATTGTCCAGTTGTAATATCCTGTTTCTAACAAACGATAATTTTCAAAGAGATGGCCTTACATTTGACTCTAGAAGACTTTTTATATAGTGAAGCTCATTTCTGACTCACTGACTGCAAGATGTCTGGGTCCTGCTCTATTTGGGTTTTCATCAAATGTGGCAGTGTGAATTCTGGCAAAACATCTCCACTTTTGTCTCATTTGTCTAAAAGACATTGATCCAGAGCTCGTGGTTTGCTCAGATACAGTTTTCCAAGGCTAAGCTGTGCTGCCATGATCATTAGGAGAGAAGAAGCGTTCTCATGCAACTTTTCCAAACAAGTCAAGCTTGTTCTTTGTCTGATTGTACTGTCGGGAACTTTAATATTTAACATGGTTACTTACATCTGTAGAATCTCAGAAGTAGCTCTTCAGTTAACTCCACTGCATAGTCAGACCTTGGGGTTAATTTCCAGCAACATTAAGTTCGGGGATGATTGGTAGCTGTCCTGAATGATTTCCACTTACTAATAATGTTTTTTGCTGTAGAGTGATGGATTTCAAATTGTACGGCAATGGCCTTATAACGCTTCCCAAGCTGAGAGAAAGCAACAATTGCTTTCCTAAGATCACTGCTGATGTCCTTCCCTCTTGGCATCATGTTAACACACATCTGAACACTCCAGATCAGCAAACTGCCAAAACCTCTACTTTCATCGAAGTACTCACACTTGCTAATGATCATTTATTCAATGTGATCAGCAGCACCTGGGTGCTACGGACAGTTTTCGAGGATGCAATAAGGTTAGTACTTAGTTTTTCAAACACTTCTCTTGCATTTTGTTTTGTGTTAAATAAATAACGAGATAGTGTAATATCTAAATTGTTATTTTTTATCTGAGGTTTTGCTGAAATAACATGTACAGAGAACGAGGTTATTTTTTTAAATTATGTTATTCCTGATATCTACTATTTATATTTTATTCTGGCACAGTTGGTGTGGAGTATCCATAATTTTGTTGCACATGTAAAATGACAATAAAGGGTTATTCTAGTCTAAATTTATTCTAATAAAGTTAGAGGGACATAAAAGTGAGCCTTGAAATCTCTGTTTGTTTGATTGGAGTCTGACAGATTTACACAAAACATAGACATTAAGCGATTATTTGTTTATTATGGTATTTATTTTGGTATTTATTAATAACCCCTAATTTTCTAAACCTAGGTTCAATTCCAATTTTATTTTCATTTATATAGTGCCTGTACAGCCATGTGAATATAAAGTCCCATTAGGATAGACGTGATAAAAGAACAATTCTGTAATGATTTTCAGTGGACCCAAACCACTCCTACAAAACGCCTCCACAGTATAACAGAGCTACTGGACCGAACTCACAAATGTGAAAATGGACAAGTTAAACAAAGACCACTTGGGAGCAGAGATGGGCAGTTACGCATTACAAGTAACGCAAGTTGCTTGATGCATAAAGTTAAAAGATTAAAACTAATAAAACTAGTTTCAAAAAGAGACTTTTTCATTTGACTACATTTTATATGATGGATTATGCAGAATAAATAGAATTGGGCTGAAAGATCTATTGCTTTATTACCTATTCAGGTTGTAAATAATTTTTTTAAAGTAACCAAGTAACTAATTACTTTTGAAAATAAGTAATCAGTAAAGTAACGGAATTACTTTTTTGGAAAGTAATCAGTAATTAGTTACTGATTACTTTTTTTTAAGTAACCTGACCAACACTGCTCGGGAGTACTACATACAGTATGGTACAGACTCTATCCAATCATGTGAAAAACTAGGCACAGATCATGATTCAACATCTTGTAGAACCACCTCTAGCAGCAATAAGTTGAAAATTATTGTGGAATATTTTTTGGCCCTTCTTCTTTATAACACTGCTCAGTTCCTTGAGGTTTGCAGGCATTTGTTTATGCATTGCACCCTACAGGCCCTGCCACAGCAATTCAATCAGTTCGAGGTCTGGACTTGATAATTACTCAAATGCACTTGATTAGCACCACCTAGCTGCTGCTTACCCTCTTAATTTCTATAGAAGCATTAAAGGTGTACTTAGTTTTTAAAAGGACTTCAAGGAGTCCTGTCTTTTTCATATGACTGTATGTTCAGACAATTTGTGCAGCTTAAAAAAGCTGTCTTTTTGACTTGTATTGTCGGTGCACCACATGGAAAGAGGTCACTGGTTATTTGGATTTGTAAAAGGCAATAGAGATTGAAAATGTGACGTCATTCAGGGGTAAAACCGCAAAGAATTCTGGGAACTCGTGGCAAGAGGTACTAGCGCACGCAGGCTTTCAATTGAAATCAGTTATACAGCGATAAAAAGAAACACAAAAAATTGCAAGAAGCTGTTGTATTATTAACTGCAATAGCCGGTCGCATGACAGCCACGGAAAGCCGACGGGTAAAGAGATCGGTTGTTATCGGATTACGTCGTTGAAGAGAAATTGTTCGAGCCATGTTTCCGAAGTAACAAAGAGGAGACGGATGGCCTGGATTGCAGCCATTCAAAGATCAAATATAACGTCCCAGAACACTCCAGCTCACAGGTTAGTCTGCTCCAAGCATTTCCACAGAGGTCAGTCTGCTGTTGTAGTTAATGCGTCATTTTTCTTAACATAATTGGTGATATAGGTTACAAGCAAGTCTGGCGCTGAACAGAAATTGTCGCGCTATGCTCCTTTGTTTATTGTGCATAAATAGTGAATTGTCCTGACACAATATTGCGTTTCGCTTCTGTTATTATGGTACATTGACAAAAACATATACTTTTATTCACAGGGTAAAACAGTTGTTTTGTATCACTAATTGCCCAGTACGATTACAGCATACAATATTATTGTCACTGCTACATTTCTGTAATGCTGCCAGAAATTATTTCCACTACTAATTAATTACCCTTGAGCTCAAAGGTCCTATTAATAAACGGTTAACGAATGTGTATTTATGAAGACGATTTGTGAGACTGGTAAACTTATGATATGTACGATGGTCTTTAGTTCTACACGGTGCATTTCAAGGGTCTGCACCCATCCGTCGGTAAACTGTACCTGGGCTTGTTGCAGTGACCTGAAGTTACTAAACTTCATGAGTGTGTGCACTCACTCCAAGAAGCGTATAATTATAAATATGAGCGTGGTGAAAGTTGGGCAGCACGCTAACGTATTTTGTCCCTCTGTGTGCTCGTAAGGGTTTACCCTAAGTAAACCTTTCACTCCTTTGATTTTTTTCCTCGTATCTTTTCTTTGACTTTTCATCAAGTCTGTCTTTGTACGGACCGGCATTGTTCTCCTTCGTTTTGTACAGAACCTTTTTGGGGGGCAAAGAAAAAGCAAGAATTTATTGGAACCGAAGAATGAACGTTTTGCGGTGCTGCAAATGCTTGCATTTGATGCGGTACTTGGATTGTTTTGCCACGGCATGCAATGCGCGAAAGTCACGTGGTCTGTCAATCTCTATAGGAGAGGAGATTACGTAAAGATAAAGGTTGGTATTATAATGATTTCAGGCATTCTGACATTTGTAGTAAGTGTATGGCCTTCAGTGAGCTGCTATGGCAAAAGGTTTCAAAGTTAGCTGCACAAAATTATTACTACTATTAAATCTGACTTTTAGCTCTTAACATACTCTTACCAGTGAAATGCGGTTCATTCATCTCAGTTTAATAATTAATAATTTCCAGTTTAAAAAAAGAAAAAAGAGTCAAACAACTGACTTTACAATATTTTGGATGAGTTCTCGCTTTCTTTTCTTTTTTGCAGTCTGACAGAGGACTTTGCTACACATTCATTATTTCATGTGGAGCTAAATGAGCAGATCTGACAGACCCGTGGCTTTCTGTGAATCAAAGCAGGTTCTTGACAGTACGGTCTTCTCTGTTTGTACCAGCATGTTTGGCTCTTACTTCAAAGGTTGAAAGACCTCAGTATCATAGCAGCTCACAAGATGCAAGTCAGAGAGGCAGGAGCGCAGGGATAGGTGGTATGTATTAGGAAAAAAACATCTTTTTGCATCATTTATAGTCATGGGATTGGCAGCGGATTTCTTCAAGTCAACTTCCACTTGAAACGTTCGGCGCTGTATTATATAAATATCCGATTAAAACACCAACTTTTATTACATTTTTTCCTCTCTTACTGTGAAAGAGGAAGAAGAGGGATCACTTATGTCTCACTTTTGATTAATTAGAGATTACAGTTGTACTTTATTGTAGGATGCATGCTTGAGACTACAGAGAGCAGGGTGCAATTATCTTACTGTGTTTCTTACAAGTTGCTTGTGGTTAATGATTTATTTGCAGTCCAGCAAAATCATTGTTATTCTGAATTATTCCTATAGCAGTAAATGTGCCCCGCCCCACCATTTATGGAGTCTTGCTCTCGTAAAAAGTCCATTTAAATGTAAATAAACTTTTGCTGTGCAAATATTTTGCACATACTCAATGTACACATTCAGCAAGAACAGGATGTATTAGTTTGTGTTGTCTACATGGTGCATGGTGTATGTGTAAAAGAATCTTTGTCAAACTGTCTCACCAGATACGCTCAGATATATCAGATAAGGTAGGGCTGTGCGATATGACAAAAATACCATATATAAGACATTTATCGTCCTGACAACGATATAAATCACAAAAATGTAACATTTTCTGTAAATTCTGTGAATCTCGGGCAACTCAACTTGCGTTTAGTTTTTCCAGCTGGTCGTCTTTTACCTGGATTCGAGTGTTTTAACCGATGCATGAAACTATACATTTTTAGACATAAGTTGTAACGGCCACCATTTTCTTTCAAAGTTTAAGTCTAAAGTTTATTTTTTAGCACATGACGGCTCTTTTTTTGCTTCTCCTCCGTAAACTCTTACGGATACTCATACTCTTTCACGTGATTCAGTTTACTTTGAAAAGTCAAGGGATCTTGAGCTTTATTGTGAAAGGTTTCAATGGAAAACAAACAAGCGGACAGCGGAGCCACGTGATAGTTTTACCGTCATTGTTGCTAACGGCAACACGTAAAAACAGGCGCTTGTCCGTCCGTAGTGTGGTTATATTAAATATAAGAGAAAGAGAGAATTTAAGAAATTAATATAGCCACTACAGTGACCATCAAAACGATGAAAAAATATTGCCGTAAACAGTTTATTTTACGACACCACAAAACAAACGATAGCGTAAAATGAAACGATAGACGTTTTTATATCGTCATCCGATGTATATCGTTATATCGAACACAGCCCTAAGATAAGGTGTCAGACGTGTGTGCGTTTTGCGGAGCACAGTGCAGCAGACAAAACAGATATATTTGCGTCCTTGAAAACCACTCCTGCCTAAGGTACGTATGTTGAAAGTACAGACATTAATTGACTATTTACCATTTTTAGGACCATTGAAAAACAATCACAAGCTCTTATATGCTTTCAGTTGTCTGGTTTGCTTGTTATTTCACAACATACCTCTGATGGAGCTGCTGGCTGACCATGGGGGAATGGTGTTTCGCCTCTGGTAGAAAAGGATGTAAGCACCCCTTGTGCACACTTCCTCATCTTGCACCAGGTCTACGCTGCTGTCGTCGTAGCTATACCACTGACCATCCACTGAATTCCTACAGTAAGCTGGAATAAAAAACAGACAACAACGGTAAATAATGTTTTTCTCGCATAATTGTTATCAGAAAATTGCATGCAATATGGAGATTAACTCATTTTTCCCCTAAAATGCCTTGGGAGGTCCATAGCACATAATCTCTTTGCTGCCTGTAAATACAGTGTACATAGAATAGCTTCACATTTAAATGTGAGTTGTACTTTCCTCCACTGCAGAGACTGTTGATAGTGTATGTTTCTCAGCTTGTTAAAGCAGCAAGACAGAATACATCAAGGACCATTCCTGGACACTTGGAGCTGCTCTCCAGCTACAGTTTCTTGTTGTTCAGGTGCTATTTTGATTTATTTTAAAAATGTGTTTAAAGATGCTGTTATTTTTTTTTCATTCCAGTAAAATCAGATCAATTTTATTTATTTTTCTTAGTTAAATGAGGGACACCACCACAGATTGTGTTATTGTGCATAACACAATTGTGCATTACACTGTTGGGCTCTCAGGTAAAAGATGATTTTATGGATGCAAATGTAAAGTGGTAGCTGCCATGGCGAAGACCTGCTTTCTCCTAATCTCCAGTTGTCACTTCTATTTCTGCAAATTAGGTACGAGTCTTCAATTTTATTCTTGTATTTCAAATGTAAATTTGATTTATTGCAGAGTCCGCCATATTGAATGGTGCGTATGTAATGTTTTGTATTGATTGTAATGAAATTGTGCATGGTCCAAGGAGCTTGCAAAGAAAGGCGTCTGGACTTCTTTAAGTTGCTTGAAGACGTTTCACCTCTCATCCGAGAAGCTTCTTCAGTTCTAAGGTCAAATGGTGGAGAGTCCCAGATTTAAACCTAGTGGGAGTACCCCCCCACAGAGGGACAAAAGGACCCCCTGATGATCCTCTAATCACATGAGCCAAGGTCTGAAACTGGGTGTGGGTCCCAATCAGCCAGAGTTTCGGGTGTGTTCATTGTGAAACCTGGCCCCACCTTATCATGCGATTTCCTGAGGTCAGATGGCCCAGGATGTGAGTGGGCGTTAAGGTGTCTGGGGAGGGATCTCAAAACTGGATTATAGATGACAGACAGTTGGTGTTATAAACCACCGCCTCTGTTCAAAGATGGTCGCTCACAGTGGACATAGATGGCTTCTTTCACTCCTCTTTCAAACCATCTGTCCTCTCTGTCCAAAATGTGAACATTGGCATCCTCGAAAGAGTGTCCTTTGTCCCTAAGATGCAGATGGACTGCTGAGTCTTGTCCTGTGGAGGTGGCTCTTCTATGGATTCTCCCAATGGGTTTAAATCTGGGACTCCCCACCATTTGACCTTAGAACTGAAGAAGCTTCTTGGATGAGAGGTGAAACGTCTTCAAGCAACTTAAAGAAGTCCAGACGCTTTTCTTTGCAAGCTCCTTTGACTACGATGACCTGGATGACTGAGAACCTTCACAGAAAGAAATTGTGCATGTTATTTACATTTTTAATGAAAATAAAGATTAAAAATAAATAACTAAAAAGCTGTCCTGCTAAGGATACAGGACAACTTCACTGCATTGAGAAGCCAATGGGTGGGGCTTTATACCGTAAAATCTTGCACAACCTCCTTTCCTCAACCAGAAAACTGAAGATATGCTGGAAGACCTGTCCACGGCCTAATAATGACCCAAAAAATAATGCCCAGGTAACAAAGAAGCATATCAGGGTCATGTAGATGCCTAGCCAGACCTCAGTCCTGTAGAAAATCTATGAAGTGAGCTGAAGCTTCGAGTTGCAAAGCAGCAGCCAAGAAACCTAAAGGATTTGGACAATTCTGCAAACCTGGTGACCATCTACAGGAAATGTCTTATCGCTGAGTTTGATAACAGGGGTTTCTCCATCAAGTACTAAGTCATGGTTTGCTTGGGGATTAAATGCACATTTAAATCAATGGCATGCAAATCAATTTAGGTGCTTGTGCAATGTACATTGTGTTTTTTTTCTTCTTTTGATGGTTTTCAGTCTCCAGTTAAAATGAAACATTGAAGACTTTATTTTTGTTGTCAGTGAGCAAACTTACAAATTCAGCAGGGGAATTAAGGAATTATTTTTCCCCCGACTGTACATAAACTAGACATAGACTGTACATGTTATTTTACTAATGGGGAGCCACCCATTAGTAAAATAACATCATTCTTATCAGACACACGTAGTTTGAAAATCCTCCACATACTAACAGTCTAAATGGCAGCCTGGACAGTACCTGAAATTGGAAATCCATCCCACATTTAGGGACTCACTTAGCTACTTGCAATTACTGTGCACAGGACTATTGGGATGAACCACAGTTCACTGAGCTGAGGATAGTAGAGACCCAGACTGCTGGAGGGTTGTATCGAAACATTTCATTTAAAATTAAAACACTAAGCAGCACAGAGCAGTTTACTTTGCTGAGGTATTGAGTATGACAGATGGGCATAGACTTTCTCAAAACTGATTGGTCAAAAACATCTGCCAAAGAAGACGGGATAACTCAGTGTTGCATGTTATTTGTCATTGAGAGATCTGAACTGTCATTTGAAGTGAAAATGGTCTTCCTTGTGGAGTTAGCATTCTAGCTAAATCTGGTCCCTGTTGTAATACACACACACACACACACACACACACGCACACAGACTAATTTTCATATCTTAGTGAGAACATCTAATTGACATAATGCTTTCCCTAGACACTTACCCTAACCATCAAAAACGAATGCCCTCAGCCTAAACCTAACCTAATTGTAACCCTGACACTAAAACCACATTTGGAGCCTCAAAAATTCCTTCAAACTCGTGGGAATGAGCATTTTGTCCCTCTAAGTGACTGTTGGTCCCCACAAGTATAGTGGCATGCCAATTTTCTGTCCTCACAAAGATACCTAAACATGTACACACACACACACACACACACACACACACACACACACACACACACACACACACACACACACACACACACACACACACACACTTTGTATATATCCATATTATGCAGTAACTTCATTTGTGTGGATGTGCCAACTGCATGACAGAAGAGTGTGTATGAAAAGCAATAAGAAGACGTCATTGTTACATACCAGTATAATGTCCTCCATGCATTCCTCCGTGATGGTTACACACAGCATAAAGATCATACAGGAATTCATGAGGAAGCATCATGTCAGCAGCTTGGTGTGGTTGGCCTGAGTGCTGTTTCCAGGAAGGTGGTGATGGCCCCATATTCAGGTTCTTCATGCTCTGGCTTCGCTTCACTACATGCGGTGCCATGTCCAGACCAGTTAGAGGGAAACGCACGAGTGTTGACAGCTTGTTCCTTCGCTCTCCAACCTGTTTCAAAAATCATTATTCATACATACAGTCCATACACACCATTATGTTTGCACATTTTTGTACTTTAAATACTTGGAAATACTTTTTTTTCTTTTGCAATTCTCAATAGTAATGTGCCAATTACTATTTTTGCCTAATGGCAAAGGCTTGACTGATTCTATATCCACTCTTTTGCTGTGACAGGAACAGCAGGGACTCTATCTATAGAAATGTATGACTGATTGATTTACAAAGTATTGTGTTGATTATAGTTACAATGGAAAACAAAATGGTCATTTCCTTAAATATGTGTTGTGTCTAGAAAGTGATTTGAGGGCACCTGCGGCAAGCAGTATGAAGTTCACAGGGCATACACCAGTGTACCCAGTACAATGGCTCAACAATCACCTTTCAACATGAGAGTGATGAAAAGCATTCAAGCAAGAAAATGCTTGAGTAGCTTTACAATAAGTATTGACTGTTCTGAGTGGTGCAGTAATAAAATTTCTCAACATAACAACTAACACATGCGAGCCTGACAGAAAGAATGTGAGTCTGAACACAATTTTAAGATATTTCAGCTTTGGGTATGTAATTTATTTAAAAAATTGAAAACATAAATATTTTTGTTTCTCTGTTATTTTAGAGTCTTTACCTTACAATATAAAGCACCTTGAGGTAACAGTTGTTGTGATTTGCGCCTATATAAATTAATCTGAATGAAAATGAATTGACCAAAACATACAGCGAAAGCTGGTCAGGAGATTTTTGAAAGTAAAGTCAGTACTTTTAATGACCAGGTCTGTCACCTGATCTCACTGAGCAGTGGCTGAAGACAAAGTTAAAAACAGAACAGCTCGTGAGCAAACAATTGGAATCAACTGCAGTAAAAGCTAGAACTACATTTAGATTCACAAAGCTGTACAACAACAAGTGAATATGCAGGCAAATATTACTCTGTTAGGAATCTGAACATCTACAAAAAGATTCAAAAGTAAAACTAGCATATAGCTGCCAAATGAATTAAACGGCAAATAAATAAAGACAAACTATTTGCATATGTCAAAGAAACATAAATGAATTCTGCTTTTACTTACTGTCAGTTTTATTCCAGAGGCTCTTTAGAAGTAACCAGAATCAGAAAACAAAAGTTTTAGGTCAGTAAAAGAAGTGCCCAGCAGTTTTCTCTTACATGCTTGTGATTCAGTATGGATTTTTTATTCAAATCACTTTTTAGTATAGAAGCGTTCCTACTGAGATTGAATCCTTATCATGATGGAAGGCCCTGCATAACCCCCCAACCTTAGAAATTGTGCTGTGCATATTACTGGCTCTGGTCTCTGATGCTAAGCCGGTGCTTGGTACAGATTTTGGCAGACTGACTGACTGAATTCTAATGCAGAGAGAAAAGGTGTGTCAGTCAGGAACTCCAAAATCAGGATCTGATACTAGAGTTTTTGAAGAAAGGGTCTCATGTGAGGTGATCAGCAGGGCTTAACTCATGGGGCCTTCCCTCTTTCTGCTTCTTTCTTTCCAAGCAAAGTGTAAAAGCCTGAAGTCTGACTTTTTGTCCTTGGCTCTGGACAAGAGCTGTGGTGCCTGCGACACAGCCCACATATACTACTTCCCTTTGTACGTGGAATAACAAAAGAGTTTGAAATTGAGCAGCACAATAGGAAGTGATTTGTTCATGGAGGCAAGTGCATGCTTTGATAGAAAATGGGACACACTGACAGGTGTTAGAACTGATGTTTGTCCAAATCTGACATGGAAAAATGTTGGACTTTTGAAGTGGACGAAGGATAAAGTGAGTGAAATTAACCCACAACTAAAATTGGTATTTTGGCATTGTATTATACACTAAGAGGTGCTGTGTAAGTCAGAGCAAAATAATTAACCATGTTGCTAATGTCATAACTAAAAGAGTTTATTGGGGAATATATATCACACATCTGTCAGGGGGTTCAACCTGAGCAAAGTGCTAAAAACAGTGTGCAGCCTGACAGCAAAAATTCAACAATTTTGTGAGACAAAAGGCAAAGGACATCCAGAACTGTCAGATGCATAATGGAAAGCTGATGCTGCGTTTGCTGTTGATGTGACTGTCCTACCTCAGCTTTAAAGCACTTGTTCAGGCCAAAAACAGACTAGATCTCTTTCACTGAACAAGAAGAAAGAACTGAAAAACGTCACATGAATACATGAAACTACAAGTAAGATGGCAGTACAATATATTCTATAAAGTAAAATAAAGTTTAGGGTATTTGAAATTTAGCAAAAACATGCACATTTTGCTCACAGTTGTTTTTGAGAAAATTGATTAAATTGATAAATTGTCTTAAAATATTGGCGTTTTTAACTATACCTCTTACATTTTCATTGCCTAATTGTAACATCTGCTCTCATCAGCAGCAGTTTATAAGATTAATATTGAGCATAAATGAGTCCAGCTTATTGGTGCAGCCCCCCACAGCAGTCCCAGTTTCTCAACATTCGACAGTTCCAGGTAAGACTCGTAATGACTGTGAGGAATTTATTATGTTCAGCAAGGCGGTATTAAGCACTAATGTAAAATATTACAGCACTACACTCCGGGGAGTGTGCGGAGCAATTGTACAGATTAAGTGAAAAGAAAAATCCCATCACTACATAACTTCTTACATCTATTCTATCCACGGAGGACATAAATGAATAGGCTGGGTCTCAGGAGCATATTGGCACATATGGAGCAAAAGGATCTTCAGGGATGTTCATGTTTTTTGGCATTAATGCTATACTCAGTATATGGCCCATAGGGAAAATTAATTTGGCTTCTGGAGAAAAAAATAATCATTATAAAATTGATTTATCAGTCATTTCTGTGTGTTAGGATATGTTATTAAATGTGGCAACAATGTTTTTTTGTTTTTAAGCTCCCATCAGCTTGGCATGTGTTTGCAAATGTAAGTGAAAGTTGACGAACTATTGTAAACTCTCTGTTAAAAGATTGTTTGTTTGTTTATTAAATTTGAAGTTTCCTAAAACCATTAGTTGTGTCATTGTGACTTAAACTTGTCCTGGTCAGGGCCATTGAAAAAAACAAAGTGATGGCTTAAATGAGACCAGATTAGTTAAGTAAAGGTTAACAAATGCTACCATTTTGTTAACACAAACAAGTTTGGTCAAGTTTCTCCAAAACACAGGGAGCCTTTTCAGATCACGGGATATTGTTTGTTAGCTGTGCTGGAAAACAAGGTGCTTTCCTAATGTGGCAAAAGTTTAATTGTTATGCACGCTGGTAACATATCCAAGCTTAAGTATAGTAGTATTACTATGTTACTAAAAAGATTACCGTGAACCAATTACGAATAAAAGGTCGCATGTTATGACCTTACAGTGTTAGGCATAGCAAACATAGCTGCTGCAACAAAATACTGACAACTTACAATGTGTTCATTAAAACTCAGAGAAGCAAACATCTAAAGAAAAGGGCAGGGTTCACTTTTGAAACAAGGAACAAGAAGAACCAGGCATATGAAGGGATACTAATGAGTCTCCTGTGAAAGCAGCAAGGGTTCGTGTCAAGGGTTTTTCAAATGTTTAATTACAGGGAGACGCACAAACGAAGTCGAAACCTAATTTCTATCTGTAGTCCCTGAGCAAAAAAACACTAGTGATGGGTCAGTTATAGCAAAAAGGCATGGTTTATTTTAACCCGGTCATGGCAGGAGATTCAGTACAACTGAAACTGGTGTGCATACCCAATGATCTCAGCTAGGGAAATGACCTACACACTCTAAAGCCTGTGCTGAATTACTATGAAATTGCAGTACGGGGATGAGTACTGGGAAGCTACCATGTGAACAGATGGGAAAAAACATAATAATAAGAGACTCCACCAGACAGCAAAAAGGAGAAAGCAGTGATCTATCTGATTATACCAGGTGTGGGGAAAAATATGGCCTGGCGTACACAGTGAGAAAGATTCTAACCACGGCAGGCCTCTGGGAATGAGCCATCCTAAAAGCATATATCTGTATATCTGAGGCTGAAAAAGTCTGTGGCTGATCACTAATTCTTCTTTATTTCACTCCCTTTATGTGTCATCTGCCTCCATCTTACCCCACACCTTCTGTAACACCAACCCTTTGCATGTCCTCTTTCAGTTTTCATTTGTTTTTTTCCTGCATTGATGTACAACATCAGAATGTTTCATAAAGAGTGGTTAGAAAGTACCAGCAATTAATTTGTGTGGCACATTGGCTTTCATCATAGTTGTTTTCACTTGCCTTCTTTCATGTTCTTCCTTTCAGTAAACAGTCAGAATTCATAAAAACACCACTTTTTATCTTTTTTGTTGTTGCCATGGCTCTAAACAAAGTTTAGTTGAGGAAGAGAATGCATAGGTTTGAATCCTTTTTAACTTTCCAGACTGGGATCTCCCAGGATATTAAAGAACTTCACGGTGGCAAGGTAATGGGGTGTGGGGGATTTAGACCGATAATGATAATACGTGTTTGGAATAATGCATGAAGGCCAGAGAAAGGTGGGGTGTTGGTTTTAAAGAAGCAGGCTACGAGGCATGCTTCAATGATTGTGACATGGCGCTTGCCTATCTCACTAAAGAGGAAAGGGGGATGGAAAGAAACTTACTGTGTATAGTTTTTTCAGGCTGTTGGGGATCTTTCAGTTTCTATTTGGGTATTGACTGCTTTTTCTCTCATTTTCATTCCAGTCCTTGCCTTTTGGTTTGTGTTTTAAGCCACTTAGCACTGACCTATAAATCATTCAAGCATAAAAGACCCGTTGCCACTGATTTTCAATCCATACCTCAGCCCATTTCTCCCTGTTTCCCTTTCCTCTTTGACTGAGACCATTTTTGATTATGCTTCGACGAACATTAGCTGGATCAACAGAAGGGTTAGATGCATCACTGCATCCATCCTTTTTTTTTTAAGGACTTGACTTTCATGACTTACTGATAGCTTTTTTGGGGGGGGGCACTAAGGCCACTTTTGTCTTTTAGGCCACTTTTGTCTTTTTTTTTCCTTCCGCTTGTCCAGTTTCCTGCAGATCATGATGAGATATTCTTTAAGTTTTCAGCTAACAGCTCTTTAGGAATGACTTTGGTGCAAAAACACCCTGTCAAACTTTGTTATCTTTTGCATTTTTCATAGATTAAATTAAAGCAAAAGAAACAAATTGTGGTTGTTTGTGGCAGGCTGGTAGTAACAAAGTGCTTAAAGATATGATATAACCGTGGCTCAGGGAGTTGGGAAGCGTATCTGTAACCGGAAGGTCGCTGGTTCGATCCCCGGGCTTTCTGTCCTGGTCGTTGTGTCCTTGGGCAAGACACTTTACCCTACCGCCTACTGGTGTTGGCCAGAGGGGCCGATGGCGCGAAATGGCAGCCTCGCTTCTATCAGTCTGCCCCAGGGCAGCTGTAGCTACAACTGTAGCTGCCTCCACCAGTGTGTGAATGAATAGTGGCATTGTAAAGCGCTTTGGGTGCCTTGAAAAGCGCTATATAAATCCAATCCATTATTATTATTATTATTATTATAAAATTGGTTCTTTGCTAAATTGTCTGCTATGTGTAGACACAAAAATGGTTTATGCCTTGAGTTAAGTGCCTTTTCATGCTTGAATGACACACAGGTCACTGTTAAGTGGCTTAACAACAACAACAACAACAACATAATGTCCCCTGAAGATGGTCAGGCACAAAGGATTTTCTGGGACTTTTATACTCTTGCAAAAATCAGTCCATAAAAGGCCAGTTTTATTCTCTCTAATATCCAATCCAACACTGGGCCATCAAGAGAAACTGTAAGCACAATAACAACAACAACAAACTTTATTTATAGAGCACATTTAAAAACCAGTGGTATACCGAAGTGCTTAAGATAAGAGACAGAGAAGTAACACGAGTATTATAAGGCCTTAGCAAAGTATCAAATATACTCACAGGTCAATGCCACTAATACACAGGGGTAATATGAAATGCATATCAAAATAAAAACATAATAAAAGCACAAGCCATAAAAATCTGTATAAGGAAAAATAGAGTAAGTCTAAAAGTCAAGTGCAAGCATTAACAAGGAGGAAAGGCGAGATTAAACAAATAGGTTTTTAACCGTGATTTAAAAGATTGGATGGAATCGGACGCCCGGATCACAATCGGAAGGTTATTCCACAACTCTGGTGCAGCCAGGGCAAACGCCCGGGCACCTCTAGACTTCAGCCGAGATCTAGGCTGCACCAAGAGTAACTGAGTAGATGATCTTAATGCTCTGGCAGGAACATACGATTTAAGGAGTTCCTTAAGGTAGCTCGGTGCTGTGTTGTTGGTAATTTTAAACGTGAGCAGCAGTATTTTAAATTGGATGCGGTATTTTATGGGTAGCCAATGCAGGTCAGCTAGAACAGGAGTGATACAGGCAAACTTCCCAGTTCTGGTCAGAATGTATGCCGCAGCATTTTGGACTGTCTGCAGTCTATGAAGGAGGGCAGAATGAAGACCAAAATAAAGTGAGTTGCAGTAATCCAGCCTTGAGGTCACAAAGGCGTGGATGAGCTTTTCCAGTTTTCCAGTTCCCGTCAATAATGAGTTTATTAATTCGTAATTTGTAGTTGTTATGGCAAGTATTTTATCACAAACATGTTTTCACATACCCATCATCCACAGAGAAACAATTTCATTTTTACTCATTTTTATACTGAGCTGCTCTTTGACAGAGAGGTTGTCTTTTTCAATGACTGTTCACAAATGGCCCTTTTCACAGTATTCATCTGGCTTCCCTTTCTTGTTTCCTGCAGTGCTTTTGAAATCATTAAAGGCTACATTTCTTTACACTCAAACTCATCTTTTCATTTAGTATTTCAGGAAAGAAATTTGGCTTAACTGAGCCATAAAAATGATCTTTTCTTATCCTGATGAGTTCTCACAAACTGCTTTCTTGTTAAAGCAAATCCTTTAGACAACTGCAGTTTATTTAAAAGACTGTTCATATAACTAGTTGTTAATTGGAAATTGCACGTATACTCTTTTCCTGCAGCATTCAACAGACTTGTTGTTGTGTTTAGCTTCAGTTTTTTTGCACTGTTGTGTTAAATGTAGTCTGTATAATGTGTTTTAAATGAGACTAAACACAGTAAACGTTTGAATAATTATTTCAGTTCATTTTACAAAATAATCTTAAAGTTATTATTGTAAGTTGATGCTATTTGAAATCACGTTAATTTTAGTCATTTCAAAGGCGTGTATTCATATTTCTTGAATACTGTATCTGGCTCCTCTATAAATTGTCAAATTGTCTGTGTAGAGTCAGATAATAGTTCCTCAGGTGTTTGTTACTACCATAGACATCTTTTAAATAAATTATTTTGATGACTGTAGTAGTAATGTAATGATCAAGATGAAAGTCTTCACTTGAGACCACTTTGAAGCTGGCCTACCTGACGGAAGCGCTTGAGATGGAGGATCAGTATGTCTGGCAGAGTCCACAGGCTCATCTTCACCATACCCTGTTGAAGCTGCTTACAGTGGGGGCACTTCCAGGCATCATCTGGTGCAAGCTGGAATCAATATTTACATCAATTAGGTGCATAGTTACATAAATAAAGCAGGTGATATTAATCTATTTTTCATTTGCCTTTCCCAGATCAAAAATAAAAGCTTGCCTGATTAATTTTTTCACACGTTTAGTTTTGTCATAATGATGCCTGATTGCATGAAAGCTTTTTGAATTAAAGTCTTGTCCTTGTTCCACTTAAGGGTGGAACAATTTTCTCGCTTTCCTCGTCTTTGGTTTTTCATCTTCACAGAAGCACCTTAAGGTGCTTTGAAGTCACTGTATAGAGGATAAAATGACTGGATTTTGTATGGCACATTACTCATCTTATTGACCACTAAAAGTGCTCTACTCATTCACAAAGCTCTTCATATGATGCTACAAAATACCCCCCAAACACACACGCAGATGATAAATGATGAGCAATTTTGAGGTGCGTTTGACATGCAGACTAAAGGACCCATTGATAAAAAAAAAGTACACCACCCCTCCAATTACCGATAAATCTATTCTACTGCCTAAGCCATGGTCACCTTAAATACACTTTCATTAGCTCAACATATTAAAATGCATCATCTTGGGATTTTTCTCTTCTTGCTTTATGGTTTAGAGGTCTGTGCTGCAGACTGGCAAATCTAAAGAATGGTAAAAGGTTCACTTGTTTGTGACTGACATCTCAAAGATTGCTTGGACAGGAAAAATGCCTTTAGCTGCATCAGCTCGTCATAGTACTCAGAGGAAAAATGGACAACTTCACAAAAATTATTATATAAATAATGCCCTTAGGCTAAAAAATGTCCTGTGCACACACGCTGTCAGTTAATCCTACTACAACTGTCTCATGGCTAGAAACCTAACATTTACAGTTGCTATGGTTACAGGCGGGTTTTGAAAGGCAGACAATAAGTCAGCGCTGCCCACTGAGACTTTGTGTTTTGTTTTCAAAAAAGCAGAGCCTCTCTCACAAAAGTGCAGTACAACATGTTTAGATTCTCTTCCATAAAGAAAAACTATGTTTCCCTTTCACACACTGTTGCCCTTTGAGCTGCAAGTCTGATTGTGGGTTACACTTGCTATAGCAATAAGTGACCAGATAAATATTACCTGCCAAGAAACTGCAAACGCTAATCAAATCTGGTACAATGTGTCAATTCTCTGGCTGGCTTTTGTGCAGGGTCTCTTACAAATAAATAAACAAATAAAGCTACTGTTGGAGTTAGGGGTGTGGTTTGTGGCTCGGCAGAGGGAGAAGAGAAGGGGGAGGTGGTTCGGGTTCAGTGCTAGCTGAGGCTGTTACATGTAGTCCAATCGCTCTCCCCTATTCATGTAGTAGCACTCCTGAACCAGAGGGAGAGGAGTTTGGAGTGAGAGGAACAATTGCAGGCTTATGAAAAGATGTGATGAACACAACGGGGAGAGTCGAGGTGCACAAGAAACGAGCGCTATACAAACAAGTAATTAGCCATGGAAACAAGTGTGTCTGCCTGTAGCGTCGGGACACACAGTGTATCTAACTTGTTACAACTACTTATTCTGTGAGCTCTCAAAGAGAGAAATTACTCTTGAATACCAGTGTCCACTGAGGCACATGCAGTACGATTGCTATGCTACTGTGTGTGTCAATGTGTGTGCACATGTACGACTACCTTTGTAAAGACTGGTTTTGGTTTTAGATCTTGGGAGGAAGGATTTTGAGAAAGTGGATAAGTTTTGACTATGACTTTGTGCTTTTTTTCTGAGAGCTTCAGAGGGTTGGAATTTGGCTTTAGGGCCAAGGTTTGGGTTCAGAATGAGATAATTATATTAGAGGATAATAAACTAAACCATTAAGGAGATTTCATCATGCACATCTTGCTGCTGTGGTGGGAAAAATCTCTTCTGTGTTTCTTTAGAGTTTGTATAGATGATGTGCTGTTTACTATTGTTAGTACTGAGATTATACTGACATTTTGTTCTTGGGTACAAAGCACCATTATAATGTGTGTTGCCCCATAAACACAAGCAATGACAAGACATCTATATAACAACGGCCTGACTGCAGGACTGCCAAAAATTATTTTCAAGCTGCCAACTTGTCATAAACTTTGAGGAGTCAGACTTAAAGAGCAAAAACAAAAAGGATAAAAGGTTTTGTCTTTGGTGCTCAGTGACCAAGGCTGCAAGATTACAATATAAATTGTTATAATGTCACAGGACAAAACCCAAATTGTCCGTTTCTAAGAAGAGCCTTTGCTGCTAAACCTTTGTTAATCTAAAACAAGCAGCAGTATAAAGTAAAAAGAAAAACAAACAAAAAAAGCCCCGAATAGCTTGATTTTCTTAAATTCAGAAAACACTTTCACTTTTCAAGAAATGCTCTGCAGACCTGTTAGGCCAGGCAGGCATTTTTGCCTGACTACAAGATGTGACAAGGTTTACTGCTCCTTAACATTTGTGATTTTCATTTCATTTATCACTCATCCTCATTAAGTTCAGGATTTTTCTGATCTTTTATTTGTGTCCAAGTTAACAAACAAGGACAGAGAAGGAGTGTAGTGTAATTTAAATGAATAATGTTCAATAATTTAAAAATGAATAAAACCTACAATAGACAAGTTTGAGCAACAGAATTGCTTGCATTTTGGGAATATAGTACCAACTCTGTTTATGGAGAAGTCTACCATTTTGGGTTCGTTCAGTGTTTTAGATCAATGAGACTCCCGTCTGCAGTTACAAAGCATTTCATGTTGCATTCAGGATGACCGGAAACTAATGGCTGAGCCCATAAACTAATCAGGAAAGTGTTTTCTGAGGTCACAGAGAAAGGACACGCTGTGGGCCATTTCTCTGTGGTCTTATATTCAACCTGAAGCTTTGACACAACCAGAGGAGGCGCCACCTGCTGGCTATTAGAAAGAATGCAGACTTAAGGTATTTTTAAAAAAAATCTTTTTATTTAGACTTTACATGTACTGCTTAGTTCATAACACATTGTTTCAAAAAGCTGTGCTGAAGGTTAGCAAAATGTTTCTCCATTTACCCTGACTTAGGTAAAATACATATAAAGAAAAACTCCCTAATTCCTGTTTGTATGAGTGGACTTTTGGACACAGCTGTAACAGTTTTTCCTGCATCATTATATTATGTGGGAATAGACGTAAGCTATAACATGTTGATAAGTGAACTGCACAAAAATTATTTACCAGCTGCCAGCTTGTTGTTATAGTCTTACAGATGCTGCTAGCACAGATTTTGTTTTCAGAGAAACTATTTGCAATCACTGTGCTTAGTAAGGTTATCCTTCTATATGCCTTCAGTTAATCCAAAATGCTGCAGCAAGAGTACTGAAGGGACTAGAAAGAGAGAGCATATTTGTCCCATATTGGCCTCCCTTCATTGGCTTCCTGTTAAATCCAGAATTGAATTCAAAGTCCTTTTCCTCACATACAAGGTCTTAAATAATAGAATAGAATAGAATAGCCTTTATTGTCATTGTACAGAGTACAACGAAATTGGAGTGCCACTCCCTTGGTGCAAGATTCAATAATAAATATAAATGTAAAATATAAAAAGTACAATAAAACAATCGCAAGTACTCAAACAATAGTAAGTACGATATATACAGGATAGCAGCATTAATATAATGACAGTATGAATAGCAGCATAATATAATGGCAGTGACGGTATGGTATAGCTAAGCAGGTTCAATTGTATTTGTGCTTATTTACTACGGTGATCGCTCTGGGAAAGAAGCCATCCCTGAATCTGTTTGTCCTGGTTTTATGTGACCTGTACCGTCGGCCTGATGGTAATAGTTCAAACAGTTGGTTGCTGGGGTGAGAGTAGTCCTTGATGATATTGCCAGCTCTGCTGAGGTACCGAGAGTTTGCAGTGACCTCCAGGCTGGGCAGAGAGCAGCCAGTGATCTTCTGGGCTGTGTTGATGACCCTCTGCAGTACTTTCCTGTCCGCAGCTGAGTACCCTGCATACCATGTTGTTATGCCGTACGTTAGAATGCTCTCTATGGTGGCTCTGTAAAATGTCACCAGCAGCCTCTCCTCCAGGTTGTTCCTCCTGAGCACTCTCAGAAAGTGGAGACGCTGCTGGGCCTTTTTTACCACCGCCATGGTATTTGCAGTCCAGGAGAGGTCATCAGAGATCTGCACGCCCAGAAACCTCATGGAGTGTACCCTTTCCACACAGTTCCCGTGAATGTAAAGTGGGGCCGGGTCTGCTCTGCCCTTCCTGAAGTCCAAGATAAGTTCTTTAGTTTTCGTGGTGTTCAGTTGGAGGTTGTTAACTGAACACCACTCAGTCAGTCTGTTGACCTCATCTCTGTAGTCCGACTCATCACCCCTTGAGATGAGTCCAACCACTGTGGTGTCATCCACGAACTTTATGATGGTGTTTGAGAGATGGGTAGGGGAGCAGTTGGATGTGTAGAGCGTAAACAGGAGGGGACTCAAAACACATCCTTGTGGAGACCCGGTGCTGAGTGTGATGGTGCTGGACAGGTGGGGGCCGAGTCTGACAGACTGTGGTCTATTTGTCAGGAAGTCCTTGATCCAGAGGCAGATGGGGGTGGAGAGTCCCAGGTGAGACAGTTTCTAGACCAGGATCTCCGGGATGATATGATTGAATGCTGAGCTAAAGTCCAGAAAGAGCATTCTTCCAGTCACCGTTCTCACTCACTATGTGTTAATAGACCTCTCTGCACTGAATCATACTTGTTATTAATCTCTGGCTCTCTTCCACAGCATGTCTTTTATCCTGATTTCCTTCTCTCACCCCAGATAGCAGATAGCCCCGCCCCTCCCTGAGCCTGGTTCTGCCGGAAGTTTCTTCCTGTTAAAAGGGAGTTTTTCCTTCCCACTGTTGCCAAAGCACTTGCTCATAGGGGGTCCTATGATTGTTGGGTTTTTTCTCTGTATGTGTTATTGTAGGATCTACCGTACAATCTAAAGTGCCTTAAGGTGAGTGTTGTCGTGATTTGGGGCTGTATAAATAAAATTGAATTGAATATATGCTTCTTTATATTTAAACACTAGAGTTATATTCGCCATCTAAAAAAAGCAAATCATTTTATTCAATTTTTCCTCTTTTTGCTTTGTTTTGTGTTCTCATCTTCATTTGGTTTGTGTCCTTGTCTCTTCTGGTTTGTTAAATTTTGTGAATTGTAGATGCTGCACTGTCATCTCCCACTCTCCGAGCTCCACTCCAGTCACCGTGCACACCTGGGGCTTATCAGCTCATGCATGCCAGTGTGCTGGGTACGCTGAGGCATTGTGCTATGCTGAACTGAAGTTTATTCGTCATATCTTGGATGTTCAGCTTGCACAACTGTTAGTTTTGGACCAGCCGTCTCATCACCTCACTGCCCAACAACGTTTCTGTTGTTCAGTAATTCTTCTGCAGCACTCACGTGCCTGCTCATCACACCATTCCTCCAACATTAGTGCTCTCTACCTGCACAGCTCTACACTCAGCAGACTTTGCCTGCATGTTCCATCTTCTAAGACTCATCTTATCCACACCGATGTTTTTTGTTTTGTTGTTTATTTCATTTTATTTTTTTCCCAATTTCCATCTCAGGAAGAAAAAGGGGAATAACTGTAACATGATGTAACATCCTTTGTCCTGAGGTCTATATTTTTCTCTTTTTCATACAAACAAACTCACATGACTAGTAAGGTGGAGAAAAACTCCAGTATTCGCCCTCTTATAGATCTGTTTCTGGGCTCTACTAGTTCCTAAGAGAATCTGTCTTCTAACCTGTAAATGCTCCTCTATGTTCGCTTGCTGTTACTAACTCTACTGTTCGGTCCCAAACATGCATTTATTACTGATTTTTTTTAGAATGTCTAAAATATCTAAACACTGTTAACAAACTGTACCTTTAAGGAAATGAATTCAACGTTTGATGCTTTTACTTTATGTAAGTACACAGAATTTAATTAGCAGACACTATTTTAAAGCACATGCTAGTTTAAAATATATTTTGTAGTTTTTTTTTATATATAATATTGAAATACAGTAATCCAATAATATAGAGTGCCATAAAAAGTTCCAGTTGCTCAGATATACTAGTGTTTTTTTAAAATGCACAGTATATTTACCCATCTACGGCATTTATTTTCCCATGGTAGCCACTTTGATTCTTTCACTTGTTTTGTCCACTTTCCAATGACAAGACTTCAGATTCTTAAACAAAATAGATGGTGAACATTAAATTAAATAAGCTTTTTGTTGTAAAATAAACCTTTTAAACTGTCAAGAGTTGTCAGTAGTCACTGCCCCACTTTCACAGCAGCTATGAAATTCTATTCAATCAAAGAGAGCAACTGGTTGAGGATCTAAAATTAAGGTAAGTTATGCTTTAGAAGTTTGAAATGATGTAAAAACACTTCAAAGTTCTTCAGATTTGCAATTTCCACTGTCAGAAATGTTATTAAAATGGCAGTTAAAGGAAAATGTGGGACATTAAAATATCTTTCAGGCAAAAACTGCATGTCGGTTGGACAGAAAGGCAACACACGATCTGATACATATAGCAAAAGAGCTGCAGAGTAGTTTGGCTGACACGGGTTTGGTGTTGCATTATTGTTTTGTCCATGCTAATATACAGGCAAAGCTCATGAGAAGAAAACTTTACAACCTCACAGCCATGTACACAGTTCTCAAGAAAATAAGGAAACAAAAATCAGAAAAAAGCTAAGCAGGAGTTAAACATGTGTTCTTTGACCACAATCACCAAAGCTCTGTTTGGAAAAACACAAAAAGAGTGGACTCCACTACATATTAGCAAATGTCATTCAGTTTGTTAAAGAAACTAATATAAAAGTTCTTTAACAGGACAAACATCCAAACCATAACCCATAGTCCACCATGAAGTAATTCAAGAAACCCAAGCTGCTCTGTCGGAGAGCTTTCACGGTTCCTCTTCTGCACGCTGTGTGTGCCAGCCAGCTTAAAAGTGTCCCAGACCTTGAAATGAACTCCAAGGAACAGAAAGATTTAATTAGCTTCATATACAGTAGAGTCTACAAGCCTCCATTAATGTTTAATTTTATTTTTTTAAGTTTGTGAAATAAAAAGCAACATTAGCATTTGAAAGAGGCTCACTGAACAGGTTTTTGCTCACATATTTACTTCAACAAAATTGCTGAAGGCTTGCCTAAACCTTTGCCTGTTTTGTTTTCCTTCCAAAAGAGTAGTTTTACTTCACTAATGACATTTTTAACTATTATATGACAAACTTCTTTTTCCAGCCCAACATATTGCCTGTCACTGATAGCTTGAAAGCCTTTTTATCTCACTTAAAGAGGCAATATTATGCAAAATAGCTCGAGTAGAATAAACACGGTGTTTGAATACACCAAAGGCCACATGATTTATTTAGATAACTAAAAAAATCTAAAATCTGTAGTCAATCAGGGAGCAATGTTTAATGCGCAATGAGACATTTGTTCCGTGACTTTAGCCTTTAAGATACCATTTCATCCCAGCCAACATCAGCACCCTAAAAAAATAAAAGAGCTCCTCTCTCCAGAACCACTGGAAAAGAAAAAAACTCTGGCATTTCACTGGTGCTTGTACAAACATTAGTAGGTATTGTCAGAAAACACAACATTTTTCTTTTCTTTTTGTTTCTTTTTTTGTAAAATGTTAACTAAACAAAAATAAACTGTATAATATGCCTAAATATATGCAATGTAAAGTAACTATAAACTACTAGAAAGTACACATTTAAGGTCAATAACTGCTAATATAATGAAGTATCTTTAAATTAGCTATACTTTGGGAGTGGCTGGGGGAATAGTAGACAGTCTCAGCTGACGATTTGGAGTAAACACTGACTCACATCCACCCACGTTGACCTTACGTGCATGTCTTATGAGTTTGGACAAAAGCAACCACAGAAAACTCACACAGGGACCAAGCAACATGTACCCAGGTACTTTAGGCGGTGTGAAAGACTGGCTGATGACATAATTGGTTTCTCTCTCTAGTTCTTTGTGTGATTAATAACATTTATAATGGAACAATTACAAAGAAACCACAAAGGACTTAAGAGAATTCATCCTCAAAAGCCAAAGCATGTCATAGGTTTATAACAAGTGAATAAGATCAGCAACCAAAGATTTTAGTCTTAATCTTGCTGGCGACCAGATGGGGGAAAAAAGAACGAAAAAAAGAGCACTGAATACAAACACGGCTCAGCTCTCACTTTCACATAGAATGTTAGAATTTTCCACAGTAACAACGATTCTAAATGGGAACCATCATTTTTCTTTTTACATTTATTTTAAAAAGATCCATAAGACAATCCTTATTAGGGTTTAAAAAAAATACACAAAATATCTACAGCAGGCGTTAGACATTTTGTCATTACCTCCAGCTCCTAAACTGACTTGATTCTGTTTCTGTACAGCTTCTCACAGACTCTAAATACTCTTGCAGGGTTAGCTTCATATTTTTGAACAGCTTCTCTTTGAAATGCGTATGCTTGTGACAGCTCTGTTTCTCAGTAGTGCACACTGTTTTGGTTGCCTGTTTCTTTTCTCTAACTCTTTTGTCATTTGAGACCAGCCAGATGCATTTACATTGTATTCATCACCTAATCTTGGGCTTTACACAGCTGCACGGGTGTCATTTATTATTATTTACGAACAATCTATAACATCCTTTCCCAGATAGACTGTTTTTGTTCACTCTTTGAGATTTTACATAGTGACCTTTGGCCTTTAATCTGGGTTTTATTGGCCTTGTCTTACCTTGAAACCTGTAAATTTTTAAGGTATATAGAGTTGAGTCCTATAATCAACAGCCAACGAGACAATACTTGATAAAGTGTAGGAGAAATCATCTGGTGATGATAATGTGATTTCTACAGTATGAGTGTTTCTGAGGCCATTAATAAAAATGAAATGCAGTATTTGGTGTTAATACTAAGGAATAAACCTGGTCCTGTGTGAAAACAGGATTACCCCCTGAACCTAATAACTGATTGTTCCATCCTTGGGAGCAAGAACTGCAATTAAGCAACTCCAATAACTGGCAATCAGTCTTTCACATCACAATTTTTCTTTCTAGAATTGTTTTAATTTAGCCACATTTGGGGGGTTTTGAGCATGAACAGCCAAAGCATTTCAATGTGATTTGAGTCTGACTATCACTAGGACAAAAAAACTCCAAAAAACATTTTAAGCCAATAAGAGGTGGAATAGCGTCTGTGTTTTGGAGCTTCAGGGTATGAACTGATGGCCAGACATTCCCCTTCAGGACTTTCTAGCAGAGAGCAGAACTGATGGTCCATTAAGTCACCCACAACAAATGTTTATTTAGATAGTGGGAGGAGCCTACTTCACTTTGTTGGGCATGTTCTATTCAGATGATATCTTGATTTAACAGGTGTGGCATGATTGACTTAACGGGGGGATTGCTTTTTCACATAGGACCAGGTAGGTTTACACTAGATATCTTTATTCCATCATTTAACCCTCTCAAGGCAGGCGGTGCCGATTTGCAACAGTTAAAAACTAACAACCTGATTACCCCACATACATATTTTATGAGTTTTTTTTTACTCAGAAGTACCACTGCAGGACTGTGCATTAGCAAGAAAAAGTTTAATTTGAGCCTGAGAGGGTTAAAAACTGCACTTTGCATTTACCCACATTATCTTTATGTAATGTTAAAATTTTAAAAACATGTCATTGTGACAAATATTCAAAATTCTAAGAAACCAGCAAGGGAAGAAAGACGTTTTCACAGCATCGTATGTTAGATATTGTTTTTGCTTGAGTCATATAAATATGCTTTAATTTCCCCAAGAACTGTAAATGGACTGTGTAAAACGAGTTACCCTGTGGTACAGCACTGATATGCAGTCTTACTGCTGAACTGATGGCACTTTTTGCTTTTACGGCACACAAACTGTGGCTGTCACTTGACTACTCTGGCTTTTTCATTCCATTATCCTTCTATCAGCACCAACTCACCTCTCACTTCAGACCCTGTCATTTTGCATCTGACAAGCTGATGCCCTCACTCCTTCCTGTCTTTTCTCTATCATTTGATCCCCACTCAGCAGCTCTTCATCTCAGTCATTCCCATTACATACACTCGCTCACTAGAACTTGCACCTTTAATGTCATCTCAGTGCTCCTTGCTTGCACTTTTGTTATCCCCACATCCATCTGGGTCTGTCATCTAGTAGTGATGGGATTTCGGGCTCTTTTTAGAGATCCGGCTCTTTCGGCTCGGCTCACTAAAAAGAGCCGGCTCTTTCGGCTCCGAACCGGCTCTTCAGGTTGTTTTGTTGCTTTAATTAATTTATTATTAACAATAATATAAAATTATGCAGAAAAGGAATTACTAATGTAAAAAAAAGTGGTTTTATTTATATATGTTCACGTATGGCCCCTAGAGACAAAGCACGTACAAACTCTAAAGCACATACAAACTCCAAAACACATTTCTAGCATTAACTGAACTTCCAAAACAGAGCTACCCAGATCACTTAAATTACACAATTGAAAGCATGTGTGTATTGTTTGTGCATTTATGGACAAGCACTCATATTTATTCAAATAATTTAAAAAATGTTACTACCACACACCAAATCCGGTTGTTGATACTTCCTGGCTTGTGTAGCCACTAGGTAACAAAAGCTCAACACTGCGCCCTAGCATCCTGGAGCACTTCTGTTGTCTTTTGAGTTGTCTGAGTTTGTACGTGCGTCTGAGTTTTTACGCGTTTTGGAGTTTTTACGCGTTTTGGACTTTGTACGTGCTTTGTCTCTAAGGGCCACCATAAATATACTTTATTTATTCACTCCACATAAAATGTAATAAATAAATCGTATAATACAACAAACAACTATTTACATTTTAAACTTTTAACTATTTAAATTTTCAGCTTTTTCCTTTTAAACAAATTTAACGTGAAACAACACAAAACACTGAAAACCACAACACAATTAAATATATTTTAAAATATTAAAACAAAAAGAAGATGCACATTCTCTGTCATATGGGCCTGCATGATTTCTGAATCTACTATACCTTTCTAATGTGACGTTGTTGTCCCTCGCTCTTTTTCTCTCTGGCTCTGTTCCTGTGCTACTGCGAGTGTAACTAACGCCCCTCCCCCCTCTGCCCAGCGCAAAGTACATGCTGCGCATGCGGAGTTTAGCGGAAAAAAGGGCGAGAGAGAGGGTGAGAGAAAGAAAAAACAAAACAAAACAAAAAAACCCCTCATGGCTCCCAATAAGGAGCCGGCTCGCGTCGTTCACTTCAAAGAGTCGGCTCTAAGAGCCATTTCGTTCGCGAACGACCCATCACTATCATCTAGGCTTCTGAGGAGCAGCATCACATCTCTGCCCTGCTTCCATTGGTGATAGCCAATCAGAGCAGGACTATCTGTTGTTGTGATTTGGTGCAGTATAAATAAAACTGCTTTGAATTGAATAGTCTGCCCTACACATGTTTATCACTGCTATGAAATTAAAATAGTACTATAGCATGTGAATACGACCAGCCAAGCATAAGTAATAATAGTACAACATTACCTTTCATTAGGTCTGAAAAAACATTAGGTATTTTTTCAGACAGCAGAAAGGATTCGTCTAGAAAACTATCTGGATGTCAGAAATATTAGTCCTTGACCTGGTGTCATGCCCATGCGCAAGCAAAACAGGAAGGTAATGTGGAAGAGCTTTCCCTCTCAGTGGCTGTTGAGCGGTACAATTAAGATTAAAATATGCCAAGTTTGTGTGCGAGTCTGTGAGACATGAGTAGCACCATACTGAGCATATGTGTGAATATGACCTGATGAGAGATTACAGAGTCAGTTTGTGCGTGATGTCCTGACTAATCTGGGTAATTTGCACACATACACACACACGCCAGAATTGAAGAAACCTCCTGGATGAGAGGTGAAACATATTCACAAACCTAAAGTCCAGCTGCCTTTATTTTTTTTCCAGAGAACAGACACCACCCGACTGAAATATTACAGCAAGTACAATAAAAGACAAGTACAAAAGCTAAGCACAGAAAGTCAGCTCCAGGTATTAATTATCTATATCAGTTTTTTAAATCTTAAATATTAGACATGATTTCAGTACAAATTAATGCATTAAAAACTAGCATTGTACATTAATAATTCAATAATTTATTATTATGTGCAATGCTGATTTTCCATTTGCCAATTGTAGCAAAATGCCAAAAAGGACAGGTTAAGACAGAAAGAAAGAAAGAAAACTAAGGAGGATACGTGACATGTATTCTAGTTGAATTGGCAAATGCAACAGACCATTGTCTCTGTTTGATAATTTTATAGACATCTGTTGATTTCTGACATCAGACTGTGCATATGGGTGTTGAAATCAATAAATCAGTAAGCATGTAAGCAAGTAAAAGGTGCTACAGTGGACCTTTTATTTTTTCTAAATACTTATGTGGCCTTTTTGACTTGGAGTGTAAAATCTGGAGATTAAATTACACTTGTTTCATGAAATTCAGGGAGATGAAACCTCCAATGCAAATGTTGTGTTATAACCGTGTAAGAACAAAAGCTTATTGTATTCCTCTTACTTACCTGTTCTTCTTTGGTGTACAGCTTAAAGCACTCATCCAAGGTACAGCTATGCTGCTGAAGGTGCTGCTGCTGCTGGTTCCTCACGCTCTCTGCATCTTTCACTACTTCCTCCTGGATGCTGCCAAATAAACTGGACCACACACAAAGTGGATTGGTCTAATTCAGTGGCAGAATTGTGTTTACCATGTCACCCAAGATGACAACAGCCAACACTATAAAATTTTGAGTTCTGCACATTTTTAAAGCATTAAAATGTGTTCAGTCCTTACCATTCTTTGGTGCTTGGCTCCCATTCGATAACAAGCTTCACATGGGGGGGTCCTCCTGGGCCGCAGAACTTCAGAGCTCTACAAAACAGCGGAGAAAAGCAGGAAGGTTATCTTTTAACTCTGAATACATATTTTATGATTTTAGTTTTCTGAGTGTGATAGCATTCTGTGATCTTCAAAAGCCTGAAATAAACCACAATGAATGAAGTTTAAAAAAAAGAAAAAAGAAGAACGTTAAAATCTGTGTTGCTGTCATGCAACAGCTGCTCCTGTGACAGCTGCTATAGTGCATCCAGAGAGTACAGTGATGTGAAAAAGTGTTTGCCCACTTCCCGATTTCCTGTTGTTTTGTATGTTTGTCACACTTTAATGTTTCAGATCATCAAACAAATTTAAATATCAGGCAAAGATAACACAAGTAAACACAAAATGCATTTCCTAAATTACAATTTAGAGTGTCATGGCAGAAGTTGTGGATACTTACAATGTACATTTTTTAAAAGAAAATTTGCAAGAATTTCAAGCAAATGTTTTTCACTTTGTCATTTGTGTGAAAATGAAGTTATTCCATTTAGGAATAAGGGAGTAATATAACAAAAGGCCAATCATGGCTATTGCACAGTATTAGATAGATATTTATCTTCGTGCAAGTTATCAGCACATGCTTTTCCACATTAAAAACACCAGAAAAACACATCCTTTAGTCGACTCTTCAGTTTCAGTTCAAGCAGAATGAAATGTGAGCTTCTGACTAATCGTATTAAAGTCCATCAATATTTGCACTTTTTACTTTTATTGTAATTTATTCCACCATAATATGCACACAAATATATACACACTGGCAGGAGGATCACAGAGTGACAACAACCAAAGCTGAGACCTGGTTTCTCATCTGGGATTAGTATGCAAAAATATGATTTTTTTTCTCTGCCCTAATGTAGCGAGGGGCACGGTGTTTATATTTCAGGGCTTACCTTCACTGCTTTCATCTCAGGAGGAAAGAAACAGCATCAGTATTCAACAGCCAAGTAGCTCTGATGGAAAGGCCAAGGTGCACTTAAAAATTACTGAATGCTAAGGACAGAATGATGGATCACCACGGGCAGATTTTTGGAGCCATGTCAAAGGTTTTTCTTTTCTAGATGGACATGAAAGGTGCTTGAGACTTCAAGCACAGCTAAATATTGACTGATTCTGACAATGAATAATTTCATTCCATCTTCAAAGCAGAACTCACATTGTTGTCTCAGTATTGTTCCCTACGAACGCATTTAATGCACTCGCTACTAGCAGATGTCACACTTCTGTGACCTGTCAGCACAATAATTAGAGAAACGGACACTAAAAACTAAAAACGCCACCGCCTCTACAGATGCTCTTGTCGAAAAAGTCATCGCACAGTTAATTCCTCCCGGGAATCATTTGAATTTCTTTAACTGAAAGATTGCTCTGTGTGTAAACAGAGCACTACCACAAAATTAAATCGAATCCAGATCCCAGAGCATCAGCAGGAGCTCTGAGTGGCCAGTTAATTGTCTACAAGTCAATAATTATTTAAGTGTCACACAACATACAAGAAAACATTAATTATCTTTTTAACAAGGAGGTTAGACAACAAGTTAATTGAAGCAATACATTTCAAACTATTTTGTAAAGCAGATAAACACATAAAGGCACAGGCAAAAGACAACACAACTGTTATTTTTCATACTTTGTCAGTCGTTTGATTTCCCTCTTTGTTGCTTTCCCAAACCCTTTGCTGCAGCTGTTTCCAGCTGTTTACTCATGAACCTTTCTGCTTTCAGTTTTGTCTTCAGCTACTGAAATGCTGCTCAGTGAGATCCGGTGACGGACCTGGTCATTGAAAGTACTAGTTTTTTTTTTTCAAAAAGCTCCCAAAAAAGCTTTTACTGTATATTCTGGTCACTATCCAGCGGCCACACTGATCCAAACACTTTGCTGCATTAAGATGACTCTGAACAGAATATAACACTACGGACAGCAAAGTTTATCTTGTATGATTTCATTAGAGCCTTGTCGATTGGTCGAGATTATTTAGTTGGTGATATACTGGTATTCGGATTTATAATGGCCAATAAATGAAAATGAAAATGAAAACAGTAAAGAAGGGATGCAAAACAACCATGTAATGAATGGTTTATCCACCAGAGGGCGGTCTGTAACTTAACCGTTAGCAACATGATTAGAACACCACAAATGCAAAAATCACTTGAAATTGAAAAGCAAGCGTAAATCCAATAAATCCACAACTTATGTGACAAGACAATATAGACAGAGAAAGAAGGTGAAGACACCCAGCAAAGGACCGTGAGTCAGACTTCTTAAACTGCTGCACTGTTGTGTATAGTCACCTGCTCACCCACTGAGCCAAACAAGCAGCAGTGTTGTATTGCCCTTCTAAGGACTTATAAATGCGTGATGAATGAATGCTCATGCATCACACTGACACACTTTTATAAGGTATGTGGTAGTATGCTTTGGATTATGAGCCGTTGTAAACCTTCTCCATACTTTTTTCTTCCTGTTCTTGTGTTACAGGTTTTAGTTTTATCTGTCTAAATAATGCAGTTAGAGAACTGCTCTTATTGATTCTTATGTTTTTAGCAATATGTCATCTTTCTTTCCTTTAGGCTCACAGATGCTTTTCCCCCTGTGGCGAACCATTTGTATTTTCTCTATTTCTGCTTATGATAGACTGGGATAATGGCATGTTTACTTCCTGTTGAGCTTTCCTCACTTGGCTGGATATAAGATCATCCACCACTGTCGTCTTCTGTAGACCTCTAGGCCGTTTCTGTTGCTGAGCTCACTACTGTTTTTCCTTTTTACAGAAGCATGAAACTTAATGTTGCAATTTTTGCATGGTTCTCATATATATGTTTTCCATGTCTTTCTGGATATTTTGATTTTTCTTTTAAAGTTGGAGAACTATGATTTACTTGAAACAGATTTTCTTTCAAATGCTTATCATAAAGAAAGAAATCGGCCGCGATGAGTGAGTAAATGAAATATCCAGTTACATTTGAGCCCCTGAAAATGGTAAACGGTGTATAAGAATTATAAAAACTGCAGCTCTATTTAAAACACAGAGTACAAAACACAACCATGAAAAATGTGGCACCCCCCCCCCAAAAAAAAAAAAGAATAAAAGAAGACAATATTACGGTGGCCCTGAGAGGCCAAATGGACTGCAACTTCAGAAAACACTTGCAAGTGGTCCGTCCGGTTATTGTCTCCCCAGAAACATTTCCGTTGTGTTGTGTGTGCTTTTGCAGCGTTTTTCTTTTTGCAGCATTTTTCTTTTTGCAAGTGTTTTCTGAAGTTGCAGTCCGTTTGGGGCCACCATACAATATAAATGAGTGTGAGATCAACAGAAAGCATCTGCATTGTGTATCGGTTTCTGATTTAGTAACTTACTGTGAGCCTCTAACGATTTAAAAGGAGCCATTTGGAGAAGCAAGTTTGTGACATTTTCTGCACCGCATGTGGATCAATATTTGCACAACCACAGAAATTTAAATCCCTTGATATTCACAGTAACTAGCTTAAAACATTTTTAAACTTAATCACCTGATCGCAATAACTCCTTTTCCCGTGTTTCTATGTGTTTCCTTTTACTTGTGTGTGCAGTCCAAGTGTTACCTCACTTATTATTTAATAGGGAGTTTTTTTTAGTTTTTTAATTATATATATATATATACACACATACATATACATATACATATATATACATATACATATACATACATATACATACATACATATATACACATACATATATAAATGTATGTGTATGTATATATGTATATATATATATATATATATATATATATATATATATATATATATATATAGATAGATAGATAGATAGATAGATAGATAGATAGATAGATAGATAGATAGATAGATAGATAGATAGATAGATAGATAGATAGATAGATAGATAGATAGATAGATAGATAGATATGTTCACAACACAGATATAGGCCTTCTTCATGCAAAGCTCAACTACATCACAGCTATGAAATGAGCTTCAGCTGCCACCAAGAGGGCAAACCGATGCACATTTTCCCCAGACAGGTTTGTTCACACAAACACACACACACACACACACACACTGGAAGCTCATTTCCTAGCCCTCGGTGGGAAGCCTGACCTTCACCGCAGCTTAGTAGAACAACAGCACAGATTTAAATATTATACTCCCCTTCCCGGCTGTACTACGAAACCTTGACGTTGTTAATTACACAGGAAATAACGCCTTTATCTTCATACTGTTAAACTGATATCATAGTTTGTATCCTTCAGTGCTATCAAGGTCCACTGGTTTCTGAAGGTATTCCTAGTTTTCCTCCACATGCCATCAGCAAGTATGACATTTTTTTTAGGATTTATCTCTATACATAGGTACATGGCAATTTTACACAAGATAAAAGGATACAATACAATATAATATTTTATATCCCAGAAGTTAAATATCAGCCACACTTAACGTAATCAGGTATTTGTTAAAATAAAATAAAATAAAAAAAACTATTTTAAAACTCTGCATTTTTTAACATCATAAATTCTAGATACTGACTCCGTAATTGCTGGTGTCTAGAAAATTGTACAAGGAGAGGATGTATTGAACTTCACTGACTTGCCCATGAAAGTCAAAAACACGTTTGATTAAATTAAGGCTTATCTCAGCATGGCTTCTATTTTTAGATTTCTCCCTGGAAGTCTTGTTTTGATCACTTCCAACTCTGCATCTGTAATCAGTTTTGGACTCCTTCCACTGTGTAAAAAGTGCCCATGACAAAAAAGTTGTAGGATGCCATATCTGCTGGGCATGGGGGCGATAAGCGACAATGTTGGTGTGGCTAAAAAAGCACTATGGCAATGTGAGTGCATTTAAGTGCACAGGTCTGTTGATTTTGTCCCTCCGATCTCACAGGACCTAACACTAGAACTCCACCTTTGACTGTAGAGGCTGAAGTCAGCATCCACACTGTGCACCTGATGGACCTCCTCATGTGATGTGCGTTCTTGTGGTTTGGATGTTCTGTTTACATCCACTAAAGTCTGCGCCACATTTATACTGGATTAAAAAAGATGCCAAACACTGCCAAAGCTATAGGGTAAAAAAATATAAGAACAATATAGATTGCACATTGAGGAAGCACAAAAGGACATGGACCAGGAGACCTGTCAGGGGAAATATGCTGACATGTCTGCTCTTTCCTTAGAGCACAACCAGTCTGAGATCTCACAAGAACGATGTGACTAACAGAAACAGGTATTTTGTCTTCATCGGCCCTAGCAGACTACCTCATGCGAACAATAACACAACATATAGTTTGACATCACAGAAGGAGACAATGGCATACACCTTCATCAAAGGGTTTATAGAAAAAACGACATTTTTCAAAGTAGCCATGCATCTTTGTGCAGGTCCTGAATCTTAGCTGGAGATGTGGCTCTAGTTAGAAGTGATAATTCTAGTGGCACTGTGAGCAGTCCAGCAATACACAAGGCCTGACTTTGATGGAGAGATTGGCCACACCTAAATTAGCAGTCGTGCAGTGTAATGTTTAAAACTCAATAAATACATGGAAGAAGAAAAAATCAGCAGTCGTGGAACTATGATAACACCATGTATTCACATGTGTGTAGGTAGAGTGTAGGTGTAGGCGTGGTGTACCTGTCAACAGCAGGGTGGTACAGTGGCCTGCTGTCCTGTGGGGACAGGTAGCTGTAGGCTGCCGATCCTCCCACCACTCTGATCTTAAACAACGCTCCAGCATTCTAGAAGGAGAGAAAGTCACGCTATTTAACACAGCTGTGTCCCTAAAGAAGGACTACCTCAATAAATGTCATTTATGTGCATATAAAGCTGTAGACAAATATAATAAATTTGAGAGGTGATGACATTATGATTGCAGAATATATAATTGAGATACGAAAAAAAAAAAGTTGAAGGACATCTTTGTAGTTTGAAACTCTGATTTTCAGCCTGGGTGCTCAATGCCTTACAAAGCAATGTGTTTTTTTCTGTAGTATGATTTAATATAGGAGTGTGAATGTGAATATTTTCTAGTATGTTTCTTTGTTTCTTCTGTACAAAGCCAATAGGGATGATTTGTTCTCTCACATTTTATTTCCTCCCATCCTCTTGTTATAAAGGGCTGCTCCATTTCCTTTGCTTTATATTACTTTTTATCATTTTCTGTCATGAAAAAGGCTTCCAAATTGCAATATTAATACTTTTGTCGAGTGATCTTTTTACAGGCATTATGTGTTTCAAATAGGCCTTTCAACCCTTGTTTAGACTTTATGTTCTGTACCATATGCATCCCTTCTCCCCAGATCTCATCCTTGTTGTGCAGGGCATCTCAACAAAAAGCCTCCATCAACTACTGACGGTGGGGGTCCTGTCACAATCTGCTACGTTTATCTGCGGCTATGCTATAAGAAGAGCTTATTGGTGTCTAACTACCCAAACACCTCAATTTAGTACACACACCTTTGCATTCATGTAAATTACATCCATTACATGAGAAATCTCACTCTGATTTACAATACTTGTTAAAGAGCGTGACAGAAGCAACAGTGCAAGAAAAGAGTGATCAAGTATAACATAATCTACAGGAATTTTGTAAAAAGACTTTTAAAAAGTATATATGTGTATATATACACATATATACAAATTGACAGAGACTAGAACATTTTTAATCACTTTGTCCTATTTTTGTTTCTCTTGTGGGACTTGGTTTTAAAATGTCTGTTAACTAAAATGCTCTGTAACTATAATAACCTAGTCTCTCTGTCAGTCCTTCCACCTTTCCACTCAAATATAGAAAAATGTATTTCCAAATGGATTACACTCTTTGTTGCAAAGACATAAGGGTTCATTATGAGTCGGCTGCTCTTGAAGAACAGGAACTGCAGTCGAGCATAAAGAGAAAGAAATTAGTTGGTTAATAGGAGCCTAGAGCAGTAATGACAAAGGCACAGTCTCTTTCTTGTTGGTTTTATGAGGTCGAGCGAGCATGCGTTCAGACATCCTTGTCTGTCTGTTAAAGTATAATGAAGGAAAGTGGATGAGACACTTCACACTAATAAGTAATCACGCAGGACTAGTACAGTTTTTGAATGAGCGTTAGTGTTAAGCATTCATAATCTGCCTCACGGAGGCCAGCGACTCCAGTGAGGGAGACAGATGTTGGCATACTTTCCAAAAACCTGTGTAGACCAATTAAATGATTACCCTACAAGGAAATAAAAGATTTAAGGCTGAAAATATGAAGATGGGTGGAAGTTCAACTGGCTGCTCAAAAACTTTCATTTTTTTCTCTTTTCTTGTGTTCAGCTGAATATATGAAAGACTGTTACGTCCCTCTGCAGCTTCTAATCGTCTCTAATCACACCATAAAGAAAAAGATAGAAGGCCATATATTTGAATTCACTGTTCACTCAGTAATATTTGACATGAGAAGCTCAAAGATTCAAGAAAAAACAAACTCAGAGCCAAAAGCTCATTTTTAGCAGAAATAGCCGAATTATAAAAATGATAGAAATCCTCCAACATGGATTTACCATCAGGATAAAAGACTTAGGGAATTTTCTAAATATTCCCTAAAAAGGTCAGGCAACAAGCAGTAACGTGTGGTTTCCTTTTTATTCAAAGAGTTTTAGTAATTTAAAATTCAAATAATCTGAATTCTGCTCTCCCAGATTTTCAAAGAGTAAAAGAATTTATATGAATGTAATGTGCTAATATAAAGTTTAGACAGGTATGCCGGAGACAGAGGCAAAATTAATAACATTTTCTAAATAACCTGATAACCTTCAGAGAGTGAGCTGTGAAAGAAGAACTGGATTTTGACATGCGAGTCGGTGCATTTTCTTTTTTTGGACAAGCTGAGCTGTGTCTTGCTAAACAAACCTCTGGGTGGCACCAAAGCACTGTTTAATGATAATGAAAGGAGCATGACACTGGCAAAGAAACAGAGTTTTGTGTGGATCTTATGTATTATATTGCACAGAGATTACAGTAAAGCTGGTATTAGTTCTGTGGTTTCTTTTAAAATAACAGCAACAAAGCATCAGCAAGGCTTAATGGCCTTCACCCTTGGGATAGAAGTGGTCTTTACAGCTTAAAATATGAAAAAAATAAAATAAAATAACAACAAACAAACAAAAATCCACATAGGGGCGTTGGTGGTATATTTTTAAGAAGAATAAAGGGGAAGTAAGGACAACAAGAGGATGTTTTCATATCTGGCCAGACAGGTTTTGAAGAATTAACTATGAAACTAAGATAGCAATCAATAAATACCAGACTTATGTTTCTCCTTCTTTTCCTCCGTAGTTCCTAATCAAATAGACAGCTGCATGATGAATGGGTGCTTACGTGCCACAAAAATATTTACCCAGTAGTGTTGAGCCACGGTTCATGGTTTGAACACGCATCGGCTGAATCGCAGCTTTTATCAAGATTAGCAGCACATACTGAGTGGACAGTAGAGCTAAAATCTTACATACAAAAATGGCCTTTTTTTGTGAAAAGCACCTTAAAAGATTTTAAAAGATTTAAAGACTCCTTTGAATGAAAATGGTAACAGATGGAGAAACAGGCTCTCTCAAAGTAGTATCATAACGTCCCATATGAAGAACGACATACGTCACTAAACTTGATGACAACCTCTTTGCAGCCAGCAAAAATCAGAAATTGCCTGGTCACTGCTCTAAATTTTTTCATATTCAGCAACTGATTGCTCGTAGTTTTGGCCACCAGCTGGTCAGCCCTTGGTGGAAGAGTGCAATGCCCTTAACCTGAGGGCGGCTGCTTTGGATCACAAGACGACTACACGTGTCATCTGGTGGAAGGCAATCCATCTCCAAACAATTACTGTCCAACTCACACTGGCTGCATTCACATTCAGACAGATTGGCAAAGGTGTGCAAATAATTGCCGTCTAATTTTAAAATGCAGACAGATTGCCAGCACGTTGCAATCAATCTGAGTCAATCTGCACCAATAAGCACAGCTCGTCTATGACACTTGTTTTTGCAATAAGGGACTCGACTCAACTCTCTTGCCATCTGGTTGTATTCTGGTTATATATCTATATAAATCAGTATTTGAGAAGAAATCTTTGAATTTCTGTTTAATTATGAATTTCTGTGGATGTAGGGTGAAACAGATTTGTGATTTTCACCAACTGCTTACAGTTAACTGCCGTATTATCACAAACACCGAGCCCGTTCAACTGCAGCCTAATAGCAAAATAGCACTCGTTTTGAAGATGCCAACTGCCTGCCAGTTGCAGACCCGGTCCACGTCAACAGCTATTTCAAAGGCAACAAGTTTGTTGCACTTGGCTACAGTAATTTTGGTCGTCCTGCAGTCTCCAACCACTGTTTTCCCTAGTCTGACTGTAGAAGCTAGTAAGACTCATTGAATCTAATAACATATAAAGACTTAGGAACTCAATCTAACCTATAAATACACTCAACATGCTATAAAGGATCAGATTTGTAGTTTCTGCAGATTTATTATTAAATATTAATTCAATTCAGTTCAATGCATTATTTATGAAGTGGCAGTCATCTCAAGGTGCTTTACACAGCATCACAAAGACCCTACAATCATCAAAACAATGAAGGAAGAAAAAACTACGAGTTTTCATCTGCTTTAACCTTTGTCTGCTTTTCCATTAGCTCTAAATATGACTCAGACATATAACTGATCTCTCCACTGCGCTGCTATTTTAATCTGTTCTGTTAGAACCCAGAGTGTCCAGGACCACCTGAGCTGAAGCGCCAAGGACACAGAATAGAGTAGCTGACATGTTATTGGTTAGTGAGGGTGCATTACCTGAGCCTGAGATCCATTCAGCATCAGATAATAGAGCTTACTGAGGATGCTCTGATGCAGCTGGTCCCAGGAGATACTCCTGTCCTCAAGTATAAGAAATGGAGGCCCAAACCTGCGAGAGCAGAGCACAAGTGAGGACGGTAGAGCAGAGCAGAACAAAAGAGATTTGAGAGTAGGTTTTGCATTGAAAAGATAAATAAAAAATGATTGCTATTTATAATTAAGTATGTTGGCAAGTAATTAAGATTAGAAAACGTAGTCTAACCTGAATTCATTGAAACACTAAGTAAGTGAAAAGCAGCTGTAGGCTTATTAGGAATGTGTCAAACTATCAAATGTCAAGTGCATCAAGTTGTTACAGCCAGCTGTCTTGTACTGACATGTTGTCCAGGAACAAATAAGAAACCAGTCTGCATTTCAGCAATGCATCCATTAGAATTGGGTTCTTCCACCTATGTTAATCCAAAGCCTTGCATATAGTCCACATACAATTACAATAACACTTTAAGTTTTAAATGCATTTAAGACATTTACAGTATAAACACAAACACAGCAACAAAGTTCCCAATGCCTTGGCAGCTAACTGTTTTGAAGAAATATTGGTGCAACTCATTCAGTTGCTACACAACACAACAGTATGACAGCAACACCAAGCTTTTAATGTCGCAGCATCGTACTGGAGAAGACCTGTTTTTCCTCTCTTAAAACCTCCCCGCAGCACAAAGTGAGCTCAGAGTGATGAAATAATTTGGAGTCAAAGAACTTGAGTTGCCTTAACCTGAACGACCCTGAATGGGATCGTTTTGATTGCTACTGTGCGCCAGAGCATGATCTGTAGGCGGAATGGGAGCAAATCTTTACAAGCTTCATAATATCACAGTCTCAGAGGAGCAAAGCTGTTGAAGTTGCACATTTAAGCACAGATTTGGACTGTTCGGGTATCCACATGATTCTATTATAGTATGCAGCGAAATTCCACTATGGCATTTTAATTAGGAAATAATTAAACATCTGTAGATGTATTGCTTTTTCCAGATCATTTTGGGAATAGATGGCTGCACAGAGACACTCAGACATTTATTGTAGCCGCACAGACGAGTCAGGTGGCATGTGGACGGATGAGTCTTCAAATGTCAGACCCTGACATTATCAAGCCTTTCAGTAATGTCTCTACATGGATTTGTGGAGCTATAAGATCAAATCCCAAAGTGCACATGATGACTGAAACTAGATCACAGGAGAGTAAAATAAATCTGTCTTGCCTTGTGTCAATAAGAGGTTAGACTTATTGATCCCCTGTGGAGAGAGCGTTATAAATTGAAAAGTATTAATAACAGCGATGTGGATGCTTTTGTGCACTGTAAGCCCCATCCAATCTGCCTTTGCAAGGACTTGTTTTAGTAAAATAGTAACAGCAAAACATTCACGTGCAAGCCAATAAATCTTTGCTCAGTTTAAAGTAAGCTTGAAATTTGTCTTGGTCACATATCTTTTTATTTACCTTCTCAGTGACGATACTGTCAGGTAAACTTTATCAAAAGTTTGGATTCTTTGATTTGTAATGCTGTTCAGTAACTATGGGATGCTTAACCTCAAATAAATACAAGCATCCAATCAGCTTCTTCCATTGTTTCTTCCATCTGTGATGCTGCTGAAATCTAACATCAGATGCGGCACATTGCAGATACTAAGCAGTGACGAGCACATGGATCTAATTGATTTTTTCCACAGGTCAGAGGGTTTGATTTGACCACATTGTTTAACTTGGCCTCTAGTTTCAACACTATTGAGTTGAATGTATGTTTTAGCTGCACAAATCTAAAAAAATAAACCCCGTTGAGTCTGGGGAATTCACGTAACAGACATATAGGTCAAAGTCAAACAGGAGTTAGATGTTGATGCTGAAATAACACAGCAGGACTAAAGGAAAAGAATGAACGACAAAATCTATTTAAGACACAGCAGAGCAAGAGAAGTGTCTGCTTCTGTGTATGATCAAGGTCTAAAACACAGTCTGACTGCAGGATGGCACGTCCTTAAAATGCATAAAAGATATCTAGGTTACCTTAGATATCTTTACACTTGGTTCTTCTGTGCTCAAAAAGTTCTAGAAGAAGCCATGATTGTTAAATAAACTGCTTATCTGAGTTAAAGAGATGTACAAAAAAAATCAATACAAATTAAATGGATAATAATGACGATGACAACAGCTCACCTGACAGCTTGTGAGCCAGATCCTGCTGTGTTGCAGATGAGGAGGAGGACCTTGGAGTTACCCTGGTTCAGATACTCAGAGGAGAGGGTGCCAGATGGAGTTAACCTCTGACCATCAGGTCCAGCCGTGAAGGCGTAGGGGGAGGAAGGGAGGCTGTGGTGATACCCTGACCATAACAGAGGAAGCAGGGAGAAATTGTTTAACACGGCACAATTACATTTGTCATGGTCTTTTTGAAGCTAGCTGTTCATATCACTGCGAATGCCGGGATAATCCATCAGCCAATCTTTCTCTCCTTCTAACTAAGTTGTGCTTCTTGGTGACAAATCATCAAAGCAATTGGCTACAGCTCACCAATGGATATGTGTTTCTTTTTATTGCTTCTTATCATATTATAATGCATGAAATCTCTGCGTCTGTTTCTTTGAACAATGAATGACAGGTTGGAGATGCCCAACCCTACACCCAAGACCCCACAATACTTAGAATCCTCCTTTTAAGGCGGAGACTTATTGCATACTACTTAAGGAGTCCACCCTTTTCTGATGAGAAACATGGCCTCGGGCTTGTAGGTGCTGATTCTCCTCTGATGTGAGTCAGAGATCATCGTTTGATTATGCCAAACACACTCAACCCCTTGGCCCCAAAATTCTCTCTATAAAGTTTTCAACAGGCCAAAGGCCAAATAAGCAGTGTCAAGAAACTGCTTATTATATTTTTACCAGCAACAAGCAACATCTCATGACAGGATCGCATCATTGGTTACTCTAACCCAAGTTGTGCCCAGTCTTAGGAACAACTGAAATGAACCAGGGATGAAAAAAAAACCCCAAAACAAAACATTGAGTTTGTGAATGAAAAACTGTTATGCAAAATCAACCATTTAATGTGACACGTTTACACTTTCTTCCAAAAGGATCTTTAAAAATCTCCATTATGGTAAAATTGTTCTTATTTACTCCAAGCAGCTGTAAAAGAAGCTGCATCTCATATCGCTCGCACTTACAAGACAAACACGCTGCTGTGATTAATGCTGAGTAATAGTGGAAGTTGACACAGAGGGTTCAACCTCTTGACTCCCAGGAAACATAAACTTTGACACTATCAGAGGATTTAATTAAACTGTGCTTGTTTGATCTCAACCATGCAATTAATCACTGCCATGTTTCAGCTTCAACTTTCAACAAACACACACGCGCACACATAAATGGTGGCAAAAGGACACACATTCATCACCTAAGTAGAAGTACAAATATTTGTTTTAAAGAATACTCTTGTAAAAGTTGAAGTACTAATTCAGTTTTTTTACTCAAGTAAAAGTGAAGTGCAGGCTCTGAAATGTACTAGTAGTATAACAGTAAAACGTATCGCGTTGGAGGACACTTCTACAAGCCATGTTTGTGCAAAGCTAAGTGAACTTCATGTCATATTAAATATGATAAGAAAATAATACCCGGGTCCTGTCATTTCTGTCTTACATTTTTCTCTACCTCTGAAACTGAGCTTCTCTTCTGTCTCTGGGAAATACAGAACCTGTACTTTTAGAGATACACATTGCTGTAGGGTCTTTACCTTATAACACTCAGTGCATTGTCATATGTTTTTGTGCTTTGGTGCTATATAAATAAAACTGAATTGAACACATTGTGTTACAAACTGCACAGCTACAGTTTGTGTGTTTGAAATTACTTGCCACGTTACTCTTGTTAATCTTTTTTATTGCACTATACAACTTAAACCCCTTGTTTAAGTTCTATAGTGCGATAAATGATGCATAAATTTGATGTTTAACTTAGTTTGAACATAACAGTGATGCAAAATAATCCCCTCAAATCCGTTAGACCTGAAGTAATGAACCTGTTATGAAAATGTAAGGAGCAAAGATATATACGTTTGAATGTAGAGAACAAAAGTTGTCTGAAAATTTAAATAGTCAAGTAAAATACAGATATATGAAAACTCTACAGGAACAAGGTTTTGTAGTTCTTTATTTCCCACCTCTTAATAAAAGAAATCTAAGGAAAGCAAGCGTGAATAGATGTAAAGCTGAGATAAAGTGCCACCAAAAAAGCGAGAAGGGAGACTAATAAGGCGTAAAAAAGAGCTCAGTGAAAGAACTTCTTTTTGAAACGAGAAAGGAAAAGTCTGCAAAAACACAACACATCTCCGACTTCTAATTCATGTCTAATTAAAAAAAATTATTTAAATCTGACGTATTCTAAAACAATTTTTAAGATGTTAAGAATTATTACTATCAAACAATTAGAGACAGAGGAACATATAACTCTTGCTTCTGAGAGGACCAGAGCAAAAAGCACTTTTAAAATCAGAAAGTAATATGTCCTGTGTGGCGAGCGGTATCATAACCGATATGTCCTGAGGACACTGGGAGAAATACCTGCCAGACTGTTACTCTCACACCTTCATCTATCCCTTATTGAGATGGATAGAGCAGACCCATGAAGTGAAAGAGGTTTTTGTGGAGTAGAAAGTGGGAGGAGTGGAAGGTATCAGAGTGGAAAAGAAAGGAGAGACTGTAAGAGTGTCCAGACCTAAAGGAAAGAACAGTCGTTTGTCATTTGTAAAGAGTGATTTCCAAGCAAAGCCTTCAGGTGTGAGAGACACTTGACGAGTGGAACACTGTATGCCTTCTCGTGTACGTACTGACTTATTTCTGATGTTATAGTAATAACGGGCACATAGAGAGAAAAAGTGAGGAAATGTGGGGAAAGAACAAGAGAATCAAACCAATAACTCCTTGTTTAAGATGCCAGGGTGTACGTGGTATCATTCTCATTGCCAACCGGCTATCAGGTCGACCCACAGTAAGCTATTTGTTGTTGTTATTGCAACAATGTCATGGCTGCTGTAAAATTCTCCTTGTAATCTGCTCTTTGTAATTAAAAGATAAACCCTGAGACTGAAGTGGATGCAACTGAACTAAGTGGAAAAGAGATACAAAAAAGAGGATTATGAGGTGAAAGAAACAAAAACAGAAACAGAAACTGCTCTTGGGAATGGAGGTGGTGTGTACGGCAACATTAATTAAACAACTCAGTCCTGCAGAAGACTCCTCCGGCATTCATTCTCGTCTTAACTCGCCATCCTTTAATTTTTCCTTTTTTTTTTTCTTATCTTATCCTCTCTCACTGGTACTCTATTTATCATTGTCAGTATCTATTTTCCTTTCTTTCCCTAAAAAGTCTCCATCATCTGAATGTTAGGGATGAATCAGCCCTCAGCTACAAAGAAGAGTCAGGTAATGAAGGATAGCAAAAGTGGTAATTGCCACATCAGGAGATTATTGAGAGTTTTTTAGACCTGTGAGATGGGTGAAGGACAGATTGTTACACCTGGGAGGACAAAGCAGTCTTTTATAAAGTATGTTACTCTTCCTTACTGTAAGCTTTAACACAGCCTAGCTGCAGTTTGCTTTCATGCAGACATATGCAAGCTTCAACTTTCACATCAAAGTCTGGAAAGCCAATGCTAAATAATGGTATCTGGCTACAGTGTGGTTTGTAGCTGGTGAACACAAATATCTTTAAGATGGTTAAGATGGCATTTAAAAGTGAAAGCCTACAGTGCTGCTTCTAGTATCGACAGAGGATTTGAGTCAGCATTTGCTGGAAATGTGCCCTTGATCATCCCATTACTTTGCAAAATTCATTTCACAGATGAAATGTTTCAGACAAAAGTCAATTAGGAAACACTTTTGCTCATTGCTGAAGTGTAAAAATAAGGTTGTGTGAACACTCCGGCACATAAATGATGAGAAAAGACACTCCTTCCAAGCAGTGCGGGAGCCAGATCAGGGACACGCGTCAGCACAATCCACATACCCGACCAAAAATATCCAGGTGAACCCGCTACCTTACAGTCTTGAGCAAATCTGAGGTCTTGGCAGCAAACACTCATCTGACCACACAATGGCTCAGATGAGAGCAAAGCACCTGAGCCTCATGCCAAGAGCAAAATTACAGATTAGGCAAGCTGCACAGAAGGAACTGAACACACCTGATGCTGCCCTATTTTTTCCTCTCTTCTCTATGTTCCTTCCCTTAAATGCATCCATTTAACCGTCTGTCATATACAGCAGGAAGGCACAACGTTGTGTCAAGAGTGGTCACCGCACAAACCCTATTAAGAGGAACAACACATGCAGACAGTAAAGAGGACGGTATATGAAACGGTGCAGTCGGAGCACAGTCTGCTGCACAAACTTCGTGATGACATAATTTCCAAATCGCCCAAAGTATCTTTTTCTGCATTTTGTCCTGTTAAGCACTGTTCTGCTAATCTTAATCTTATTCTACACTCACCAGCCACTTCATTAATTTAACCTCGCTAGTAGCAGGCTGGACCCTCTTTAAAATGCCTTAATTTTTGTCGTGCAGATTCAACAAGGTGCTGGAAACATTCCTCAAAGACCATGTTGAAATCGTGGCGTCAGTCAGTTGATAAAGGTTTATCAGCTGCACATCTATGACGCAAATGGTCAGGAACAATACTCAGGTGAGTATGACAAGAAAATATCCATCTCCCACTCTATTACACTGCCGCCACCAGTCTGAATCGCTGATACAAGGTAGCATGGATTCATGTTTTTATTTTGGTTACACCAAACTGTCTCAGCAGAAATTGAGACTCATGAGAGCGGCCAACGTTTTTCCAGTCTTCTGTTGTCCAATTTTGCTGAGCCCGTGTCAATTTCAGTCTCGGTTTTTGTTCTTAGCTGACAGGAGTGGCACCCGGTACGGTCTTCTGCTGGACGTGTTCTGCATTCAGAGATGCTCTTCTGCATACTCTGGCAATAACGAGCGGTTATTTGAATCACTGTTGTCTTCCTATCAGCTTGAAGCAGTCTGGCCACTGTCTGACGATGCCAGAAGTCTTTTCTATTTTCTCATTTTGGACCTTTCTCTGTAAACCCCAGAGATAGTTGTGTTCATCTAAATGCCTAAATGCACTGAGTTGCTGCCATGTGAACGGGAATATCAACAAATCAAACAACATGGGAGAGCCCTCTTTTGTAAAACATCTATAAAAGTGGAACATAAACAGAAGACTTTTTTTCTGCCCTGCTGACTGGTTACTTAAACATAATTAAGATTTGTTCTGAGCTCATCGTACACTAGATGTTTCAACATGCTTGTGGAAAGATGAAGCATTCAAGCCACCATTTATGCACTGTTTGTGTTCTTCTTAATAAGGCTGCTGAGATGACAGTAGCTCTTATTTCCCACATGAGTTAAGAACACTTTCCAGAGGCAGTTGTGGTGATCAGGGCAGTGACTGTAGACACATGAAATTTCTTTTTGCCTCCCTTCTCTTCAGGTTATTTTACATGATGAATTCTATTGGAGGGCCACGAGTTCCCTGATGAATCTTCCTGGAATATATTTGCTTTTCTGCACTTAGTTCGCTTTAGGCGGCATGTAACTGTCTTAATGGAACTGGAAGGAATATGTACTTGGCAGCATTTCATTTGCATGTGTGATGTCTTTGTCTCAGTGCGAGTCTATTTATGTATGTGTTCATAAGCACATACATCTCAGCTCTGCACACGCACAATAATTTGTCTCATCATATCAAAATTATAGTTAATAGTTAATCATAGTAGACAAATTTAAACGGCGCACACCATTTGAAACAATTTGAAACTTTATTTTATGTTCATTTGTTTATACTAGTTTTATTTTTATATTATACAAAGTTGAAATTCCATTTTCATTCAGAGTAGAAGGAAGTCACCATTAGTAGAGTTATCAGTCATTTATTTTTTTTAAAGCTGCATCTGTTTACTTTATTGTCTCTTTCTGTCTTGACTTTTTAATGTACCATTTGCTCGGCCCAATTAAATATTGTCTAATAAATACTGATATTGTTGGATTTTCAATCTAATGTGCCGACCACATAAATAAGACCAATGTGTATAATCCAGGGGATTCTCTCTTTAATAAAGCCCAGCTGGACAGCCATAGTGCAACACTTGCCGCCCTGCACCTAGCTCAAACCTGGACCTACTCTCTCCCTTTCCCATCACTCTATTTATGTGCAAATTGCCCAGACTGTTAAGGCTGAAATAGGACGATATTGTGGCGCTTTAGACCTAATTGATTTTTCAATGTTTTCTACCGAGAGGCCTCCTGCTGCTGCAAAACCTCATTACTGTACTATGGAGCAGTTTTGATTCAATATACCCCAGAACGTTTACAGATAAAGTTAAACAAAATCCAGCCCAGCACATTCGTGCACACAGCCAGAAAGAAATCCTTCTCAAACCGCTCTCCACTAAACTTGGTTACTTTTCTTGATGTTGAAATTTAGGCTCTCTATCCCTTTTTTTTTTGTCTTGCTGTTACATGAAGGGCTATTCATTATTCATATATTTATAATGATGATAGAGGAGAGAGAGCTTTTGGGCCTTTGTACCTTCATCATTAGCATCCTAATTACCCTTGTTTTCCCACAAAGAGGAAATGTGGGGAGGGGGAAAATGTTGGAAAAGGACAAGAAAGGAGTCAGTGGCTAATGGAGCCTATTCAAAAACAAGTTATTTGCCAAAAAAAACCCTAAAAATATCACACCTTCATATTCATTTTTTTCCACCCAGAGAAACTTCTTAGTAGCCACTCAGGTGGGTAAACCTAACTGTGAAACAGCTGATCCGTCACTTTCGTCCAGACTAAAATATCTGAACAAGTGTTAAAATATTGTCTCCAAATTTTGCGCAGAGACTCTCCCAGAGCCTTCCAGTGTGTCTGCAGACTCTTATTCTGTTCACATTTCGTTCAGACCTAAAATAGAAAACATGGTTAGAGAATTATCTTTCTCACATTTGTAAAGCAGCAAGGTTGGCATAGCAAATATATAATTTTCTGTGTTGCAGAGGTAAAGAAGAAAATAATCATCTGTGTTTCTGACTGCACGTTGAGAATCTGCTGTGCGGTAATTTGCCTTATTAAGTGTTTATTCTGTGCCACTGTGTGCTGTGAAAGCACATTTTCAGTCCACGTTTGCTTGCCTTGCTTCCACCATGAAAAGGTAGCACTATTCTGAGCTGCACCATATAACTTTGCTATAAGTCATCCTACAGCTGTCAGAAGCACGACCGCGAGATAGAGACTCCTGAGAATACATCATATAGGTAACTGCGTTTATGCCTGTGCAAATTTGTATGTGTCAGTATTTTAGTAAAACATAAGCAATAACATAAGTGCTGCAAAGATTTCTGCCAACTGAAACAAATTAGTCAAGAAAATGAGACATGAAATAAGGTTTTTGAGCCTTTGCACTGCTGGTTTCACATTTAATAACCTTGGCAATAAAGTCTATACTCTGTGACAATTACTGTCGGTGTACAAATCCAATTTGGTCACAGATGATCTGGGAAAATTAGCTGCTCTTACGTGCCACAAAACGGTTTTGTTTATCATTTCTGTAAATCAAAGATTAAACCTGAAGGGATGGGACATGCTTGTAGTGTCTATTTCATCATGAACACATGCATTAGTAAGGCTGATCATCTACCACAACTCACTCACAATCTCATAAATAAATTATTTTTCAATTTTGTACCAAGTCCCTAAAACTATTGTTTTTCTGCTCCTACTCCTGCCTGGTGAGATCTGATCCCAATTAAAGTAACTGATAAAAGTGGAATTCATACATGAACCAAACATGAGCCAAACTAATTTGCATCTCTTGGAAGGAAACAAATCTCGGACCTCCGGGGGAGGTTGTTATGTGAGTAAGCTATTCATTGCATTCAGTCCTAAAGGCTTTCTATACAGTCATCTGTTTGCTTCTCGCTGGGCTTCACATTCCCACACAAACTGCAAAACAAACTACATGACAGACAGCAGCAATATCAGAGCTCTGCTCAAAATAATGAATAACTAAATAAATAAAAAAATGTGGCTTGCGTGAAAAGATCCTGTATAAAATTACACCCCATTTCCCTCAGAGCAATCCCTGCTATTTCATTTGAGTATGACTTTCTTCTTTCTTCTTCTCCAGCAATACCTACTGGTTAAAAATCCACATGAGTCCTGTTGAGCAATTTTGCTACCTGCACTCCCCTTCACCCTTTCTCTTAGCGAGCTCCATATCTGCATATGTATCAACACTTGCCACTGGAGCTGAATGATAATCTGAGATCTCAACATAATATAAAATATCTTTCTTTTAACTTTTTTATTTAGTTGTAACGCTGTTTGTTTAAGTTTCGATAAGCCACGAACAACAGTACGGTTTAATTCTCGAAGGTTATGCCTCCTGTGATGAAGATTAATGTCCTTTGCACCAGCAGCTCGACTTGAAACACTCCACACCTTCCCTCTGTGCTTCAGATAATAAAATTTAATTACTCTCCAAATAAAAGCTGCCCTGTATTATTAATGTAAAAATACTTTTTCTAACAACTGACAAGAAGAAATTAAAGATCCATATATCATCTGTTATATCCACAATGTCATGCCGAGGTCTACATGGCAATGAGTGTGTAAATTAATGCAATACATGCTAAGACTCTCCTGTGATTATGAGGCGTGACAATTTATCATTTTCATCTGATGTTCACAAGAACAAAAGTCACTTTGACACAGAATAATTATGTGTGATTCATTACAGATGCATGCCTGCATATATAGGTTTGTACTTAGTGTAGTGCTTCACCTCAAGGGTCATATAGTGTAAGTCTAATAGATTAATCAATTGACTTCTACAGTAGTGCTGTGTGTGACTTTGTTGTGTAGTAAAACCTTTAGATTTCCATAAAATAATAGATTTCAGAGTGAAAACTTTAGGTTTTAAAGTTAGACTGAAGGAGTCCGGGAAATAACCTAATGTCCTCAGAAGGGATGGAAACGTGTGAATGTGTTTTTGACAAACGTTTGTGTTCCTATGCAAGTGTGAGTGAAAACACACTGTATGCCTGCGCCCTCTCCCAGTATTGTGACATTGTTTTGACTGCGAAGTGACAATACAAAGGCCTCCTGTTGAGAAAGTGAAGAGTCTTAATTTTTCATGAGCACTTTGAGCTCTGAAATAAATTATTGATGTCATTCTTTTTCCAGGGGTAACAAAATCTCTCATAACGGCTTTGTTGTTGGTTAACTAGAAGCTGTTCTCTTAAAGTAAGTTGTGGGGTCAGTGGCAGGTGCTGGTTTTAAGTCCGGAGTTGTCTTTTTCGGGGTGAGGTGCTGCGACTGAGAAGGGCAAGCTTGGCTGTGCCACATGACCAGTGAAGTGAGGATGCACCTTTGCAAAGATGTTCTGAGAAAACTGAAGAAAAAAAAGTTTATTTCAGAGTTGGTGAGTGTGACACCTCAGGATAGTAGATCCTGAGGTGTCACACCTCGGGCTTCTAGCTTCAGAGACTCAAGGTGTTTTCACACATAGACTGCATCTCTGAACTTTTGTACATGCTATACATCATTCAACAGAGGTGCACATGAAAATGCAAAAGTCATATCGAATATTAGCTACTCTTTAACCTGCCAGTTCATTAATACAAATGTGATCCCAGATTCCACCAATAGGTGAGAAGCACAACTAATATTCCCCTGTGATCTCTGTTTGTGAATGAGTTTCCTGCCTCCTACGTGCCCTGTCCAGGCAGCTTCCTTACCTAAACCCCATATAGTACTTCCACTAGCATCTAGAGTGGATTACTTCTTGCTGTGTGCTACAAGGACAACTGCGGGAATCATCCTAAGCAAGAAGCGCTTCGAGAGCGCAAACCTGCAGCAGCTCGCTCTCTGTGCAGAATTTAATTTGAAGGGAACATGCAAACGCTACCAAAGACATCAACTAATTCTGATAAAACCTAACAGAAAATGGCTTTAGAAATTGACTAATGAAATGTGCACATGGGAAAATGCTTTATGGTTTTTTCACCACTTCTCCGTACAAATCAAACAGATGAAAGCGGCACAAGACATTATTTGCTCTCAGCCTCACCTAAGATGTGCATTTAGAAGCTTCAAATGTCGATGAAACGAGTTTTAGGAGATGAGTAATCTCTGACTCAGCTTTCTACCTGCAACTCCTTTATGAGACAGAGACATTCCTTGAGGAGACTGCTTATATTTTTTAGCCTTTCTTGGAAGGAAAATAATAATAATAATAATAATAATAATTATAATAATAATAATAATAATAATAATAATAATAATAATAATAATAATAATAATAATGGATTGCATTTATATAGCGCTTTTCGAGAACCTCAAAGCACTTTACAATTCCACTATTCATTCACACACTGGTGGAGGCAAGCTACAATTGTAGCCACAGCTGCCCTGGGGCAGACTGACAGAAGCGAGCCTGCCATATCGTGCCATCGGCCCCTCTGGCCATCACCAGTAGGCGGTAGGTGAAGTGTCTTGCCCAAGGACACAACGACCGAGACTGCAAGCAAGAATGGGTGATCAAGAATATAAAAAGCCCCTCTCTTAAGTGTTACCTTAAATGACAAGAGAGAATTTGTTCTTGCCATGATCTGCGACACTCAACATCCTAGGTACAATAATTTAATTTATGTGCGAACAAAAAGATACGACAAAACTCAAAGTTTCTATTTGAATTATGTTGCCGTTCAGACGTGACATGTAATTTCATTTGTTTAGGTGCTATCATGCATAGAGAAACAGAATGAAAGGAAGAATACAAAACACCCTGCGGACAGTGACCCTCTCCTCAACACAGTAAAGTTTCAGCTTTTGAAAAACACGGTGGTTAATGAAACATGAGGACTCGATGGAAGTGAAAAACGGTTACAAGTGTAAGTGCGAATTAGTGTGAATAAAAGTTAATCAAAAGGACCGAGGGAGGCTGACAAAAAGAAAATTGGAAATGAAGAAAAAAAGATAAATTGCCAAACGAGTGTGGGAAGTCAGTGTCTGCAGCGCCTTTGATGGACAGCCTGTTGCCATGGTTACCTGAGTGTTGTGCGGAGCCTCCACGACTGGAGAGTGAAGGAGCCTGGAAGGCATAGACAACATCGCTATCAGCAATTGCAGTCAGGTCGTCTTCATCTGAGAAGGAACGCTGGAACCCCGTGGAATACAACTCCACCAGGATGACCTAGAGAGACGGCACGAGAGAGAAAGATTACCCATGTTTGTTTCTACAAACGTGCCTCATGCAGTGCTTGCACAGCTCGTTTCTTTCGGTTTCCTGCAAGAATGTTTCGGACCTGAAAATAAAGGAATAAACACACACACTGAGTAACACTGCTGATCAGGTACAGAGAGAGATTACACTTTGTGACTAAAACATCAGGACAAACCGTGACGATACAAGCATCTGCAAAGGGGCTATAATTAGTAAAATGTGTTTTCAGCGATGTGTATTTCCTAGTTCAATGTTCAGGAGCTTGAATGACACTGCAACTCACCTTTGTGACTGTTTTATGGATTTAATCACTGAAGTACAAACTGGATAGTTAGTTGTGGTTGGATGAGCCACATGATTGTAGCTTACTTAGCTTGACTCCTGCCAAGAACCTTTAACATGTGAGATTTTCTATGTCTTGTTGCTCGTATCTAACCATGCATGCAGTAAAGAGTGTCATGACACTTACTGCTGACAGAGCAAAATGATGATGATGAAGTGCCTGAAGTCTAAATACAGTACTCAGTTAAATATGTACACTTTTTCTTTTTTTAATTTAGTCCCAACAAACAACATGTTAAAAAACTCCACAAAAGACTGATGATCCTGTGAAATAATTTATGAACCAACAGAGTTGTTATTGCTTTTTAATATAAATCATTTTTATTTTATTTGTGTTTATTCAACATTTAAAAACACCATAAAACACCAGTTTCACGTCTTTGTGGCATCATGGTAACTGTACATTTTTCCGCACAGAGCAGTGCTATCTTAAATCACGTGATCACATGACATGGCAAGATGATGTCCAATCAAAATCAAAATATTGCGATGATCATATACCTGACAGATGAATAACTGCTTCAATAGGAGAATTTCTGTTGACAACATGTCACTCCACAGTCATCAAATACAGGCAAACACCAAAGAGGCGCCTCTGTTGCGCGATGCAAAAAGCATAACAAATACTCAGTGATGCACAGCTCAAAGCAGTCCTTGAAATCGTACAGCTGCTGTGATGCAGTGAGTGATGTGTGTGTCGATTTATTCTCAGCCCAGCACCTGCCGATACTTTGGTGTGGATGCCTGTGTATTTTTTCCCATGTTATTCCAGGTGGCAGTGCAGTGGTTAGAAATATAACCTCACAACAAGAAGGTCCTGGGTTTGAATCCAAAGGGGTGCCTTTCTGTGTGGAGTTTCCATGTTTTCCTGTATTGACTCTCTTTGGGTACTCCAGCTTCCACAGTCCAAAGAGATGCATGGGGTTAGGTTAAGTGGTGAATTACCTAACCCCATGCATTACCTGTAGGTGTAAATGTTTGGCTTCCTCTATGTGTCAGCCCTGCAATAATCTGTATATGTTTATCTGATCTGCCATTCAGTCACCAGGCTTTCACATAGCTAACACAGAAGACAACACAGATTTTTAATGAAGCAAAATCTTTACTGTGTGAAGTGTGTTTCTGAAGTATTATTGGCTTTTTCAATCCCTAAAAGCTGTTGGACTACTAACAAGAACTAGTGGGAGTTTTGCTGCCCTACACCATCAAGGGCCGGTGAAGAGTGTCATTACTGCTCAGCGCGCCAGAATGAGGTGAAGAGACACCCTCAAAAAAGGACTAAGCTGAAGCCATAATGTGAAATTTATACTTCACCAGAAGCATTTTTAAAAAGCACTTTTCAGTTTTACAAGAAAAAAGACTAAGGATAGAGGCTAATTACTCGATCTGTTGAATCCAGCTCAACTAAATGTCCTCAACCATCCCACTGCTATTAAAGAGGAGTGCATCTGATTCAGTTTCTTGTCAGTGTCTCACACAAAGTAAACGAGGCACTCGCTGCTAAAAAACAAACAGCACTTTCATGTTTAACTCATATTAATGGTACTTTTTTTCTTTTTGGAAAGCAAACTTTAGATATGGAGCGTCTTTCTGGCTTCATCCTTCCCATGTCTGTCTTGCACAGTGTACATTGTATATTTTCTCATGATGTCTAACAAGTTTAATTGCATGGATGGGACTGACACTGAGCCATATTACAGGGAATAATCCTCCAAATGGAGGCAGCTGCACTGGACAAAAAAAGAGGGAATAATTGCCTGCATGTTAATCTAAGCACTTTGAATCCCCTCTGAATGGGAATCCATCTGTCTTTAAATTTCTTTTTGTCAAAACCACAGAAATGATCACAGTGTTACAATTTTACTTTATTTTATTTCATTTTGTATTTACTTTGTCTTCATCTGTTATAGTTCAGCTGTTCTGCCCTTTGTCTGCAATTCTTTTGTATAGCTTGATGGGCTTATTGTGTAAGTTCTAGTGTATAAAGGTTGATGTACACCAAACCGCACCAATAAAAAAATATATGAAAATATATTTGTGCAACAGTTAAGATAACTCATACTTGGATACATACACATTAGAAATACAATAAACGGAACTCTCCACTCGGTATGGATTGGTCAGACCACACCCATCTCCAGTATCTTGTGGTGCAACCGCACTTACAAAATCAACCAACAAGCTGACAAATAGTACACAATGTGAGTGTATTGCATTTCACTTCTGTCTTGATGAGGACTGTTTGAGTGTGTGCTGCTCGCTTGCTGCTACGGACCCAGCTTCAGCAAAGCCAACAACATTCATCATCTGTTTCAGGACAGGGCAATGACTGATGAACACACACCTCTGGAACTTTTCCTTTGACATTTTTACCTATTGGTGACATTCAGCTGGAAGTGTGTGCATTTAGTCAAGCGTACAGATGCACTCAGCTAGAGAAATGGCTTCTGCTTACTATTTTACTCATTAACCCTATGATTAGAAGCAAAACACAAAACATCCTGTTTTGTGTTTGTGTTGTTCACTATACCGTTGCTACAAAATTATTTGGGGGATATTGCTAATCATACATGTTATTAAAACAAAAGCAGAGCATCTTCCCCACATTTGAGGCCATGGACGCCACAAACTTCCTATTTTTGGAAAAGGGCAACAGAGGACAGGGAAGGCTTGCTGGGGGAGGAAGTATTTCTACCTATTTCTACCTACAATGTAAAAGAAATGTGACAGATAGGTTGAATAATCAATCCATGGCAGAAGGAGGACTCTTTAAAGAACTCATCCATGGCAGGCATACACTGTTTCAGTTAGCTGAAATGATCAAACATTCTCTCACTCTTTCTGTTTGATTAAGGTATAATGTATTGTTACGGTGTGCCATGATGTGAATTTAAAACTTGTCTTAAATATTAAAAAACGTCATTAGCACTGTGACTTTTGAAATTATAAAATACAGCAGTAGTTGAGCTAATAATTAAAAAATAAATTATGAAGCAGTTGCAGCGAACAACACATTTAATTGACATTAAATTCAGCATTAAATGTTCAAATGAGAGTTCTCAGAACAGGATATAAGATTTTAGAAATGCTGCTTTGACTCCACTGTCTTTGTGTGTCTTTCTGACCTCATCCGCTCACGTGTCTGGTGGGAGGGACTAAGACACGTGGACAGGAGTCAAAGACAAAAATTAAATATTTGCAACTTGGGAAATAAAAAAGAGGCATGTTCTAGTTTTACTTTCTACTCTTTTCCCTCCTTTGTAATTGTGTGCCCCGTTTGTCCTTTGTCTGTTTACCTTGTGAGTTTATTTTTCTGTGTTCCTGTGTGTATTGTTGTATACCCAGTGCCTACGTTATCACATTTGGCTTAGTTTTTTTTCTTTGTTACTTCCTTTGAACTTTCTGAGAACCGTTGCAATCCTTTTTTTTAAAATAAAACCTTGCTTTTTGTTCCTCTCACTGAGTTCTTGGATTCACCTCGGAACTGATCACAATCACTTAAAGATATTTTTAAGCAACCTAATAATCTGTACAATATGAATACAATAGCAGCTAAAAGTCTCAAAAGTAGGTCCAGTACAGGTTATCTTTCTTTTCTTTTGTTTTTTTCTCAGCTTGGGTAGAGAAGGAGACTTATTATTTATTATTTAGTCATTGGGAACTCTCAAGGGGCCGCAATGCAACATGGTCATGATCAGTGTAATCAACTTCTTCTGTACACTCTGCACACTGTGTGAGTACCTGGTCAGGAGAGATGTTGCCCTCCACTGCTACCAAAGCTCTCAGACTGGACAGGGAGCCAAACAGCGGTACAGCCAGCCCCACTCGCAGATGCCTCTGACCCTTTGTGTTGAACACCAACGTCACACACATTGGCCTATGAGATAAAAAGAGGAATAAAGGGTGTGAGTGTGTTTTTCTGTAAGGCAAGAAATGGTAGAGCACACTGGGAAAGATCAATACATGCTCATGAACACAGCAGTAAGTTATTCTGCATTTTTGTTTACATTGTTACATATTTTAAACTCTGGCATGCTGAGTTATTTATACAATATATTTGTATGCAGATACACACACACGTCTTTCTTACATAGTGTGAGTAAAGACACGTACATATAAATCTTAACTGGAAACTGACTAATCCAACTGTGCAGCATTCAAAAATGCCAGGGGCAACAAAAACACATTGGTTTGTTAAAGAGACGCTTTCGGGGATAGCTGGGTCTTCATGAACTCCAGGTATCAAACAGCAAAATAAAACCGTTGAGCTGTTTAATATCTAATCAGTTCAGGGAAAAGATTTCCTCTGACACTGTTATATCAAATCTAATTTCATGAGCATAAAACATCACTTTGTCTGCATCTCATTTAATATCTCCTATGATTTAACTCGTCAGATTTCACCTCCGAAGGGTTTCATCTCTCCCTAGTGTTTGTCCAGATTTATGCATGACTGGGCAAGCTGAGCAAAACCCCTGCAGGTCCCTCAGGAAGCGGCTGTATGCTGGGACATGTCACAGCAATATGAACACTTTCTGGGAAGAATCAAGGAGTGAAAATGATTGCGGGGTGGGTTTGGGGTGGATTGGGACAAAAAGAAAAAAACAAAAAACAGGAGTCAGTCTGATCCAAAAACTGAGAAAACTGATGGATGAGTAGGAAGAAAAGCCCTGATAGGCTACTGGGTCTACCCTCTCTACTTATCTATATCTTTGCTCTCAATAATCCCTATTCATCATTAATTAATTCATTACCTGATTACAAAGACTTTTTTTTCTAGTGACATCTGAAGAAGTTAAGACCTAAGTTAAGAAGTTCAAGCAACACGTGTATTTATCATGTGGAGCATGATGAATCCAGTATGCTCATGAAACAGTCAGCGCTTGTATTTTTTAAGAATGCTTAAGGTCCATGGTCCATGTTAATGCCGTTTTGGCACTTGGTTTGGTAACCTTTCTGCAAAGCTCAGATCACAAATTCAAAACTCAATTAAAATGCCTGGAATAATTAGCATTCTTCTCCATCTTCTCTCCAGGAGATACTCGAAAAGCAGAGATGGAAAATCGCTGAAAATCACTGATGATATAAATTGCATCCTTTATAAAGAGTAAAGGTATAAAGTGTTTTTAGTGTCATGATCAATTACTAAATGGTAAAAAGTGCAGCTTGACTGTGTGTTGGTATGTGTGCTACCTTACATGTTGTGTTTCTGTCATTTATCAAATATACATTTCTCCCAAAGGAGACATTAAAGGCGACTCTAATCTAATGTAATTGTTACGACTGCTGTTGTATTGTTGTCTAATATGAAAATCCCAGTATGCAGGTGCCTCTCCGTGATTGGTGGATCCAGAGGACGGACCATACGGATTGGCTAATGAGTTGGAAATGACATATGTCACAGGTTTTGAACTCCAGGCCTCGAGGGCTGGTGTCCTGCAGGTTTTAGATGTGTCCTTGATCCAACACAGCTGATTTAAATGTTTAAATGACCTCCTCAACCCCTCCTAAGTCTTGAAGCTCTCCAGAGGCCTGGATATGAACTAATCATTTGATTCAGGGTCATATATAAAACCTGCAGGACACCGGCCCTCAAGGCCTGGAGTTCGACACCCCTGACTTATATGATGACACCGCCATGGTCTCCCATTCATTCATCCTTGGCTCTTCCCAACCAGCAGACCTTTGGAAACATGCCCAATGCTGTTCACCATATACAGGAATGTGCAGGGGTGGACTGCCTTTTTGTTTGATTATAGTTTTCTTCTGTTTTTCTTAATGAGTGAAGCAAGCTGTTGTCATTTGGTTTGATTCTTTTGATTAGGTAAGGATTGGCATTAAGTCCACCCCGAAGCTATAACCAACTCCTTTTTGGTGTCAAAAAACCTAACGAGTCAACATATTGTAAATAAATCATTATCAAACTGTACCAATTGTGTGATGTGGCTGCTTGGGGTCTGACAAGGATGGATCACCCTCATGTTGTGGTCCAGCCACACCTAGATGGGCCATAACATAATCTAATCTAATCCAAAACACACAATGTAAGATGTAGGTAAAATCGTTTTAAAAAATAGTTTTATCCTTCTACTGTACAATGTGGCCACTTTGCTTTGCAACCAAACCACCTTCAAAATGTAAAAATGACCAAAGGACAGTTTATTTAAGGTGTGGGTGTCACCATCAAGCATCAATAGATTTTTTTCTGACACATGTTCACAGGAGCAAATTTGCACAACCTTAAAAATCTTATTAAAAATTACTTATGAAGTGGTAATCATTAATGAAATGACACAAAATTACCCAATAAATGCTGAGGCTTTGTTGTCATTGCATATCATTAAAATATTTCCAGGAGAGGGTTAAAATGATAAGGAAAAATCTAAAATACAGAAGACATTAAGGAATCCCTTCATGGCTTTGTACTGTGCTTTGCTGTTGAGTGTTTGTTTGCTACTGATTATTACAGAGTAAAGAGAAAAACTCAGAGCGAGGAGTGAAAGTAAAGTTGCGCCATCCCATTTGGAAAGAAGGTAGTGTAATCGCTGACACCTCCACTTCCTGTTTCTCCTCATGCATTATTCAGGTGAATAAAGTGTTAGCAGTAGGGATGCTGACAAAGCAGATGGCAGAGTATCTGAGCAGTTGTTTTGTGTATGTTACTCCAAGACGAGATGAGAAGTGTGGGATGACACTTGAGACGAATCGGAAATGGAGATGTCATCCTACAAAGCCGTCTTTTTGAAGCATCCTAGCTCTCTGTGGGTTTAGAGTCTGATAGTCTCGATTAAACAACAACCTGCGAACCGCAACAAGTGCACAGAACTCAAAAACATTCAAAGTGCTCTTAAGCTTGATGCTAGATATATAAATGATATTTATAGTTATTTTCTTGAGCATTGCTGCAGTGCTTTGCCAGTTTAGATGCTTACATGTACTATGAGCATGAACTTTTTTTTCAGAAAGTGCTTGTTTGAAATATTATTTCTATCGCATTAACATGTATAGTGGTGTTACTATTGTGCATCGTCTGTTAAAAGTCTGTGAGCACGGTCTCTTCACATAGACAGCATCAGTGTTACACACATGCCTTGGAGGTCAGAGGCCATCCAAAAAGGTCACTGTGGTCTTTCAGCTGCATTCTGATCCCCAATATCCTTTTACAACTATATGTTAAATCAAGTTAGTATGGTAATGAAAAAAAGGCAGCACAGTGGTGTGATGGTTAGTGCTGTTGCCTCACAGCAAGACAGTCCTTCGTTTAACTACAAATAGTCTCTTTTCTTTTTGCCTCTCCAATAAAAGATGGATATTTTTGCACATTTCTCTATGAGCGTACTATCTGTTTATGGTTGTAATTAATCACATAATTTAGGTGCCCCTTTTAATATGTTTATTATCATATGATTGATGCTTGTAGTACTATTCTATGTGTAAATTAAGTGGGTCTTAAAGTGTACTTCAATTTATGTCTGTTTTGTCAAACGACATAAGCAAGAGTGTGAATCCACTCTGTATTTTTATTTGATTTCATTTTTTATTGAATACCTAAGTGACTGGAGCCACATGTCCCCGCTACTCTGGCACCCACACTGCATAGACGTTGACAGACTTGTATGAATTGATCGGGAAAAGGTTTCCACTCGCAAATGACCTTTTAAGCAAACGTGGTTGTCACCAAAGCAAAGCACTTACATTTTTCCTTTTGCATTTAGTGGTTGTTGCAGTTGTTCTTACATAACTTAAGACATTAGAGCAAGGCAAACATTTTAAAAGAGAGCCAATCACTCCTATAGCGCTACTGAATTTGGCTGTTTTTCTTTTTAAAAAACAGGAGAAAACAGAATTTAAAGACAAATTGCAGCAAAATGAGGGTTTTTTTTTTTTCATTCATTTGTTTATTTTTGTTGGCAAAACTTGTTGCTTGCATTATTCACAACTACTCCCATCCCCAAATAATACAGACGTCAGTGATTTCACTTGGGGTGTTTCATCGCACTTCATGCAGCTACCTGTGGAGCCACAAAAGCTTTATATTTGCACGGCATCATGTTTTTCATGTTCCCACCTGCAGTCCTGCATTATGATAGTGTATCTTTGTCAAAAATTAAATATCTGTGCCACTTGATATTCCCCTAGAAATTAATAACTGGAACAGCAAGATACAGTTGGATAAGAACTGATCAGTGTGTGAGATTTGTAATACAAAAACCCCCCCAAATAATTAAAAAAAAAACAACCATTACAAGTCAATTCAAAGAAAGCTAATTTTATGACAGCATTAAAAGCATTATGAGACCTGCTACAGCCTGCTGATGTTTAGTTTACTCCTGTGTATTTCAAAGTATCGCTTCAGTCATTTTTCCAGTCTGTCTGTCACAGCCTTTTACTCTTATGTAACAGGAAGTATATCAGGTTGTAATTGTTTTGCCTATCCACTCATGATTTTCACACCTTGTGTCAGTCATTATAGTGATTACATACAGTGTGGTTATGAAACAAGCACTTGTACAATTACAAAATGAGAAACAGGCTTCATCCAATCAAATACTCTATACACCTGTGCAGCCTAGCAGTATTGTTAGAGCCTACCCATATGACAGATACCCAATGAAAACTCATATCTACAACTGCAGCCACTTAAGAATAGTAAGTTAACCTAAAATGCAAGTCTTGGGAATCTACAGACTTCACACAGAAAGGCCCCAGTGATGGCTGCACAGTAGACTGAAGTCATGTGACAGATTTGTGTTTAGAACTTTTTTGACTATTTTAAATTGAATAACAGTAAGCTTGGTAACAATGATGCCACGACTGCTCAAGGTTAAATATTGTAAAGTTAGGTGATCGGCAGAAAACATTCCCATTCTGCTTTTCTCATTCTCTCTGCCATACTGGCATTATCTACAGCACCCAGGCCTTGATGCCATGCTGGCAGCCAGACCCTTCTGTCTCTCTGGGGGTCTCAGACTTATCAGCATTCAGCTGGGATACTGCTGCAGCAGGACGGTGCAATGAGGCCACTGTGTGTGTGCATGCATATGTGTGTGTGTCAGGTCAATGTTTGGCCAGCAGTAAGTTCAAGCTGAACCTGAATGAATTTCTCTGTGTGCTAGGCTATGGCAACTGCAGGAACAGGCTGCATACTGTCACGAGACAGTGAGTGCCTGAGCTGCAAAAATGAGTTTGGAGTTAGCTTGGTGGATGCAGAGAAGATGCAGAAGAGTGACATCTGCATTCCTGAAAATAGGAAGATTCATTGTGTAGCAAATGAAGGCAAACTGAAAAGCTTCCAAAGCCTGGAATATATTAATGCATTTAACCTAATGTAACCTGTTACTGTTAACTGGCCTTGAATGTGACTGTGAATGGTTATCTGTTTCTCTGTGATACACTGAGATACACTGGCAACCTGTCCAGGGTGTACGCTGCCTTTCACCCCATAACAGATGGCTTAGACTCCAGCATATTTCATGTCTTTTTAAATGCTTTTTGTAGGGGCGAACATTTGTGAAAAAGGGAGATTGCATATGAATATCATAGGACAAAATCTACAGTGTTGTACCCACTACTGTATAACCTAAATTCAACTGCACGTCATTTTGGATAATTAGACTGAAGCTTAGTTTGAATGTGAATTAGAGATTTGATATAAATCCCTGGTCCATCTGCAAATGAGAATGATATAAGTCTAATTTGTAGCACAACAACTGGTGAAAAAAGTTAATCAAACTTCCCATACAGTTTTAAGAAGAGATCTAATCAGGCAAAATACTTTAAATCAGCACCTCTCCACACGAGTAGAACTATCAGTTATTCAGAGTCAAGTTAATGTCTAGTTAAAGTTAATTCAGCTGAATGAAAAGTAATTAATTTGCAATCATGAACCCACACAGCTAGTAATGCATTTTGTATGTATGGTGAAAACTATCAGTGATGTGTGGATGAGGTTGCCTGTGTTGCTGTGCCTCTGCTACTTCATTTGGATGGCAAGAAAACAGGTGTCTCGTACGATTTTTGTTGTTCCTTGTATTCCTTCACCATTATCTCTGCTGTCAAAATAAAACATCCCATCTGACTCTATTGCTAGCTCCCTTTCTCCCCGCTCACACGTCAGAGCCGCACTGTTTTACCACAGAACCTTGCTGGCATGCAGCTTCTTGGGTTAAAAATGGAAGCACAGGAAGTGTGTGGTCAGGAACCTCAGTTGACCAGCATTTATCACTTTGATATGAACATGGCTGTTTTTGGTGTATAGAGCATGTTAGTATAAATGCATGCATGTTTTTCTATAATCTAAATTGGCAACATTTTGGAATGTTTTGCGGTGTTGTTTTTCTAATGTTTTTATTTACTTATGGAGCCTAGAAGGTACTATCCATATCACTGTTATCTGGTGACAACCTCATATGTTCACAGTGTCAACTGTCAAAAAGCCAAGAAAAGGTTTTACATGACTGCACAGCAATCTGTGAGGGATTTTCCTTGCACACCAGACTATTGTAGAAAGTTTGAAACACTTGCACTAAAACTTAACACCTTTAGAGACCACAGGGAGACCAAAGTGAACAACTAAAAATCTGCACTAATGTTTAATTAAAGATGCCGAGAACAAGCAAAATGCAGTTTGTGAAGTTAAAAAAAAAAACTAGTTTGTTTTTTTAAAAATAAGTTGTTACCCTATGCTCATAATAAGTTATATTGGATGTTATAATTAGTAAACAAACAGCAACAAATATACTTTAGACTGGATCTCATGCCTTATGTATCATGCATTACCTGGTTTGTCGTAGAGGAATAGGCAGAGAGATGCATAAAAATGGATCAAAGGTGTTGCTCTGCTTAAGGCAATGGGGGCACGTCAGAGAAGACCTGGGGACAGAGAGACAGACAGCTTTTTTAATCAAAAGGTATCAATCCATCCATCCAATCATCCATCCATCATCCATCCATCCATCCATCCATCATCCATCCATCCATCCAACCAATCATCCATCCATCCATCCATCCATCCATCCATCCATCCATCCATCCATCCATCCATCTTCTTCTGCTTATCCAGTTCAGAGTTACAGGTGGGCTGGTGTCTATTCCAGCTGTCATAGGGCAATAGGGAGAGTGCAACCTGGATTGCTAGTATTTTGCAAATTTATTTATTGGTTAAGGTCAAGGTCAAATTTATTTATATAGCACATTTCCAGACATACAATGCTGCACAAAGTGCTTAACAATATAAAAATGCCATTAAAAATAAACAATGTAAAACAATAATAACAATATAAAACAATGAAAGGGCAATAAAATAATTAAAACAATAACTAAGACTATTAAAATAAGACCAAAATGCTTGGGTCATAGTGTGTTAAAAGCCAGGGCATAAAAATGTCTTTAGTAGTGATTTAAATTGATCAAGTGTTTGTGCAGATCTAATATTTAGGGGAAGACTATTCCAAAGTTTGGGACCTGCCACAGAGAAGGCTCTATCGCCACAAGATTTGAGATTAGTCCGTGGGATGGACAGCATTAATTTTGAGCTAGACCTCATGGTTTTTAATTTAATACTTTGTTTGACCTCAGCTAATCATGCTTTTTTTATGTAATTGTCTTAAGAAATTTGCAAACACATATTTTTTACCCTCTACAACACTGTGAGGCAGCTCACAAGCATTAAATATTCCAAAGATATTTAATAGCAGAAGGAATGGTGATGGGGGTTAAAGTAGGGGAAAACCTGAAAACAAAGGCTCAAAAATAAAGGGCAGCAGGCACAGGAGGCCGAAAGGCAGAGCAAATAAAAGTTAAGAACAAAGAGACGAAAATAAAAAGACAACAAAGTGGGAGTACAGATTAAAAACGAACAGAAGGCTGGCAGCAGGACAGTCAAGTTGACAAAAGCTACGAAGCAAAGCCGATAGAGAAAAAAGACACAGAAGGGACCTGTCGAGGTTTCTGAACAAACAGAAGTGAAGATGATCAGAGTGGAGGACTGACACGAGGATAGAAACCCAACATGCGGGCCTTTAGCAACAACAATCTACACTAAAAAGCAGATATAAATGACGCTGTTAAACAAATAAATGCATTATGGTGAGCATGCTTGTTAGCTTACTGACCAAAATTTATACACATTTTTCAGCTTTGTTTTTTCCTGCAAGGCTACTTATAAAGATGGAAAGCATGACAGTTTCCCAGAAAAGAATCCAAATTATTTTGCTTGCCAAATCCGATTTTTTTTTGACCCTATGCGACCCATATCCGATAATGGTATGACAGTGTGAACGGCACAAATCCGATATTTTCAAATCCGATTTGGGTCACTTTCGTATGTGGTACTGAATCCGATACATAGCCGATGTTTTAGAAAGCGACTGCTGTTTGAACGGTCATGTCGCATCAAATCCGTCTTTTACGTCACTGACACAAGACAGACGCCAATTATCAGCGCCTGCGAAGACATCGTGAACGCTTCCTGGCCATCCAGCGAAACTCTTGGGAAGACAACGTGAACATTTTATTTGTACTGTATAATCTGCAGATTCTGACAGAAATCTGCAACTATCCTTTGAAGCACCGCTTCTCTAAAACAGCAATGGGGATAATTATTAGGTTATTTACATTATTATGTAAATAACAAAATAACTTAAAGCAAAAATTGGGAAACGTAAAGTCCGAAGTCTTTATATTAAGGGCCATCAGTCAAGCAATACTGTTTGCTCTGGGTCTAAACAGAGCGCGTTGTGTGTGACGTCTTCTTTGAGCGGGACGCTTTGAGCGTTCACACTAGAGCGCGTTGCTGTCGCATTTTATTTGTAGTGTGAACAAGCAGACAAAAAAAAATCGGATTTGATCAAAAAATCGGAATTGAGCATTAAGAGACGGGAGAAACACCCTTCAGCAACGTGTTATTGGTGTTGATGTTGCATAGTTCATCCACCAGGGGACACTGTGCAACTACTGTGATGGGAGCACACCTGAAAAATACCACCAGATAATCTGAGCATATAGGAGCACATATGTAACTACAACTAAAAAAAATTAATTCACCAAATACCCATACCAGCAGTATTGGTCTTAAAAATACCATATTATAGATCACACTAATGGCTGTGTGTCCAGGTGTTTGGTAGTCATCATCATGTTTTTGCTGTAAATATTACCAGGAATTGTTTGCAGGATGTGTCTACAAAAATAGGCTGTAGTATGGCCCACAACCCTCTGCCAACCAATAAGTACATGGATATCGGCATGAAAGTACAGGAAGTACAGCAAATTACCAGTTATGCAAGGAATTTTCTAAGTTTTTCCTTTAGTTTGAAATCCACAATCTAGCCTCAAATAACCTTTTGTCATTCTCTACACGTAAATGCAATCTAGCCTCTTATGTGGCAATCAAAGAAAAACACCATGTTCAGTGTGTTCTAGTGCCACGTAATCCTCTCATAGTGTGGGAATGTAATCCTATTATTCATTTGAGATAACTGAATGTAATTCAACAGCTTTGCTCAGTTTATGAACTCATTTTGAAGTTGTAGCCAATATCAAGGCGCTTATTCACACTGTTTTCTATTCAACCAGTTTCTCAGAACTAACTCAACAGAGCGGAGGAGAATTACAAGAAACCATTTATCTCCACCACAGCGAACGCCATTATGTTTTATAGGTGTGAAACTGAAAAAGGCTTCTGAAGAGTTTTCTTTTTAGGTAGTTAACATTTCAGAGGGTGAGTGTGGATAAAACTCATAATTTGTTTAACTGGAATTGTTTAATGTGTTTGCTGTTTTTAAGTCTGATTGATGCTGCTTAATGCTCTCTTATCACTGACAGCATTCAGGGTGTGTGCACATTTACGAGCGCGTGCGTTGCCAGATGCTGCTACGTCTTACTACGATTTGTCAGTTGAGCTGTAACGATGTTTTCAGAGATGCAAACTTGTCAAATATACAAATACGATGGAAAAAATAACAGTTTTTAAACTCCACATTTCCTTGCTGTCAGTGCTCAGCCCAGTGTGCTGCGGCAGCCAGCCTAAGGCTCACTAATGATGCCAGTTTGTACTCGGCAAAGCAGACTGACAGGCTATATTCACAAAAACACAATGTTGTGCACCCCCCCCCCCCCCCCCAAAAAAAACAAAAAAACCAAAAAAAAAAACTTGCTTGCGCTTACATTGAAACGTGCACGCAGGAAAACCCACACACAAACAAAAAGCATCACTTAAAAAGCTCGAGGCTGGCAGTGTTTCCAGTCTGGTGAACGATATGAGAACTTTATTTGCTGATGTCTGTGCATGTGTGTTTGTGCGTCTGACAAAAAGCAAGCGTTGTACAGCATCTACAACGCTCAGGTGCCAAATCAAAGGACCACCAGTCTTTAGTTTAAACCAGACACCCGGAGCTACAACACATACACCCACACACATGCACAGCAGCAGCTTCCTTTATTTATCATCAAGAAAGTCGAACCACCCGGCATCCCTCCGTCCTGCTCCGAGCTATATAAATAACACTCCGCCAGCAGCATCTCAAAACGTTATGCGGTAGCACGTTGCCTGATTCCAGCATTTTTCATACTGTTATTCCAAACTGGGAAGCTTTGCAGCACAACGCCAGAAATGATATAAAGACGGCATGTGGCTGGAACAACAGGTCAGGATATGGCTATATGAGCATAAAAGTCATGTGATCTAGAAAAAGCACTGTGCATGCTGGTGGAAGGCAGTGCTTTCAAAAGTCTGGCAACAGCTGTAGCTTCATTTTTCCTGGAAGTTTCAATTTTTTGAAATGTATTTCTGAGCACAGTCAGTTACACACACACACACACACACACTCTCTCTCTCTCTCTCTCTCTCTCTCTCTCTCACACACACACACACACACACACACACACACACTCTCTCTCTCTCTCTCTCTCTCTCTCTCTCTCTCTCTCACACACACACACACACACACACACACACACACACACACACACACACACACACACACAGAACTAACAACAAAAACATCACTGTTTAGTCACTGCAGCAGCTGCCTTTATCTAAATACTTCCTTTCATAAAGTCTAGAGTGTGATTCTAGTAGGTTCAGTTAAATTGTTAAGTGATTTATTTTATTTATTTTGTCTTCTGGAAAAAAGGCTCCCGTCTGTTACACAGCAGCAGGATTACTCTGTACTCTGAATCATGGTTTGAAAAGTTTGCCTTCAGGGCTTTTTGTTTGTTTTTCTTTCAGATTATTTTTAGTTTTCAATCACATTTTTCGGACATCTGCTAAACCCATCTACAGCATACCTGGGGCTGCAATAAACATCATAGTTCTCTATAAGTCATTGCTTCTACTGGGACTGAGAGAGAGAAAGCAAGTTCATTTTCTTCTGTCTGCCTTTCAGTCAGTCAGTCAGTCAGTCAAGTGTCACAGGCTCTGGGCTGGAGAGCACTCTTATTTCTCTAAGAGAGAGTACAAGTGGAGACCTCCCGTCAAGGGAAATTAACTCAGCTAAAGGACTGCAGAGATTCTCTCGCACATGCTCACATTTAAAGTCTCATACAAACTCTCACTTTACTAAGTATTAATTCCCAGACCCCCCAACCGCCCACCCCCACCCGTAGTTTTAGAGAAAATTGCCTCTGTGTCACCTGCATACATATGAGCTTCGTCCTTCCTACCTGAAATAAATGATCCATACGTTTCTTCATGTTAGCCCGTGCAACAAATAACGGAGGGAAACATGACTGCACTTTCCCATTTTTCACTGCTAAAGCAGTTTTAAAAACTAACTGTAAAAGAAAAAAAAAAATAATGCAACAGATTTTGAGCACTGCAGCATTTTGAATCATGGCTTCTCGTTCTTTCTTTTTAGCTTGGCTAGTTTCAGGTGGAAATTCATTCTCTGACTTTTTGCCTCATGTATCTTAGTTTGGGTCAGCCAGAGATGTTCACTTCATTCACATAAATTAATAAAGTTTTAAGGAAGGCGAGATGTTCCTGTTAGTGCAGCTGGAAAATATTTTTTTTAAAAGCACTAAATATTAATGGACCAAATTAATACTGCAATTCTACACGTGAGATGTCTGAACACAGAGACAAGATGTGCTGAAGCCTTTTTTAAACTGATCTGTATCAGCTGTGATCTCAGATTGTTAAAGATATATCCTCTGCTTTCAAAACACGCCTATAACATAATAAAGTTCTGTAGAATGTAGATAACATGTTAAATAGATTAAAAATAGACGTGATCCAACGACAACCATCTTATTAGTGTTTTTCATTTTAAATGAGCAAAATTTAGGCACACAGTTCTGCTACCTTTTCCAAATACACTGCTATAAATAAGTACCTATAAGTACCTTTTAACCTCATTAACCCACCCCAAATACCAATTCTGTGGCCTGGTTTGTATTTCTGTGACAGTTCTTTTCTGTCCCTCTGCACACATGGAGTGTTTTAGCTGATGTTCAGGGTAAAACTGCACCACATAGTGCATTTATATACAGTGAAGTGACTCCTGTGGTATCTGCTCCAACTGGCTATGTGTGCACCAGTATGTGCGCACACACATATGCAGGGCTGGATGTCACAGGTGATTTTATGGTGGGTCCCCACTAAAGGAAAAATGCCTGCTTTAATGAGGCAAAACTCCAGAGACGTGAACTTCTATTTGAGTCTTAGAGGGAAAACTTAACCAGAAACTTTTGTACTCCGGGTCTTTCTATGATTAAGATAGTACACATTCGGCACAAAATACACAAAATACATTCACTTTGGACAGTGGAGAGTTGTTCATGGTATATGAGCTCTGACAGCATAATGTGATAACGTGGCTTATACACTAGCAACATGAAAAGATTTTCCTACGATCAGGGTATGAAAACAAACTGTGATATTTGTCCCAGCTACTATGAAAAAAATGTACTGAATGACATAATCAATATGACATGTTGTTACCACCTGAGCCTGGGTTATAGCATCTGTGCATTATGCAATATTAATTCAGCAGTAATCATCACACAGACAAGATCACCTTGATGGAACAACACTAGTCAAGTAGAGCAGCTCTCAGTGGAAACAAGTAGATGGGTGACTATGGAGTGTCAATAGCTGGGCTCAAGTTGGGCTCAATGTAGGCTGTTTTGATTCATACCTCTGTGCAAGTATTCCTCCATCAGAATACAAAATTGGTTTATTTGATGTGACAGAGTACGCTAAAGAGGGATAAAAAAAAAAAGAATATTTGTGAGACATAAAAATTATACGAAGGAAAAATTCAGGTCATTAAAAAAAAACTAATACAACTAACAGGTGTGAGCATAGGTGACATCTGTTGTATTTATTGTTTCATTACAGGCTGTGAGAAAATGTTTAGTGTAAAAAGTTGCAGAGATGTAATTTTCAGTTCTAGCAGTAAAAACAATTTAGGTTTGCTGTTTCATCCACTCCAAATTACAATGTGACTTTTGTTTTTGCTAACTCTAAAGGAAAAAGAGATCAAAGAATTGTTTTCGCTTGATAATGCCCTGCGCTCAATGGCCAGCACCCACTTCAAAGTACAACAGGGAGTGGGGTGGTATCAATGGGAGGAACACTGCTGCACGATGCTGCGCTTGAAGTAAGCATTGTGGGTGGTGAAAGCATCAAAATCAAAGTAAAGAGGGTGAACGTCTGGCCATATTTTCAGCAGGCACTCCGCTCTGCAGCATGGGTCGACCAGACAGATCCCCCCAAGAGGACAGCGTGAGTACATTCCAAACCACAATGCATCTTTGGGGGTAAATAGAGCTCCTGCAGACCATCTTTGAAGATGAGAGGAAGTTTGCACTTCCTAATGGGACGATGAGTCTTCAAAGGATATAGTATAAAAGTGCATGACTGGTAGAGAAAACTTGGGTATCACTTTATAATGATCACGGTTAAAGAAAAGGTAAGTAGATGGCTCAACTTCAGTTCATATTTTCAAGTGACAATGACTATAAATGTCAAAGTCTCATATCAGCTACAAATCAGAATATTTTTATTACACAACCTAATGCCATAAATAAAGAAATTATATGCATTACCCCCCTCTGCATTTAATCATGAATTATTATGACACTCTGGCTCTCTTTACAGGGTGCCTTTTGTCCTGTTTCCCTCCCCCCACCCCGAACAATCCCTGAGCCTGGTTCTGCCAGAAGATTCTTTCTTCCTGCTAAAGGGGAGTTTTTCCTTCCCACTGTCTCCAAGCGCTTGCTCATAGGTCATCTGATTGGTGGGGTTGTCTCTCTATTATTGTAGAGTTTTGACCTTGAGACATTGGGGTAACTCCTGTTGTGATTTGGCCCAATATACAAATAGAAATGAATTGAATAAATGTTTATAGATTAAATATTAGTTTATAGTTTATTAGCGATGGTTATTATGATGTGTTATAAACTCCTTACATTGGACTCACATCTTTTGTTCTCCGTTAAATTTTGTAAGTAGATCAACATTTTAGTTTTGCTTTTTTAAACATTTGTGGGTTACGTCTGTTAGCTTATCTTCAAGGATATATAAAAACAATGATTTGTTTGCCTGCATATAGCTTTCAGTCTACTTTCACTGATCTGAAGACATGAATATCATAACATAACAATATTATACTTTAAAAGCTATAATATTCCTTCACAACAAATCTACATCTAAATAAAAGCCACTGCGATAAGAGAAAAGTAACCTTCCTTCAACTATCTTGTTCATCTAGCCAGAGACTGAGGCGCGGGCTTTCCGCACATCTCTCTGGCCATTAAAAATAGATGCCACAAAATTGAGAGTGACAGACGGAGGAGAGAGGGAGGCTATGACAAAGACTCATCTAAACACAGCGGCACAGCCGAGCGACTTGAGCACCAACTCCCACACAGGAAACCCAAACCCCAAGACAGTCTTCGCTCTAATCGCAAACATTTATTCAGATCAGACAACTCCACTAAAATTTCTCTGAGGAGCATCTCTGTAAGATATAAAAGGAACCGGGAAGAAAGCGCAGAAGGAAGGAAAGCGCGAACAAGCGAGGGAAAGGCCGAAAAGAAACATGCCTGTGTCGTCCTTTTCAGAGGACGACACAGGCAAAAACAAAAAAAAAGTGAGTGACGGCTCTTTGGATAGTCTACATTTGGAAGGAAAGTGACTCCTTTTTAACCTGTTGGTGACACAAAGAGGAAAAGTATATGGAGGAATAATGCTCCAGACTCAGCAGACTAAAACTCTGATATGAGATAAGAGAAAATAATACAAATGGATATGAGGAATCTTTACACAGTAGGAGGTCTGATGAAACCCAGAGCACAAAAACAAATACTCAACTCTCCTGGAATTTTTCTTTACTTATTAACTGAGAATGAGTCACAGGGAAAGCAATGCATCAGAGTTTGGAAATAAATCAAAGCTCACTGGTTTCAGTTATAGCACTACTGATTTAGGTGATATGTTTTCTAGTAGAAAGACATTGGTCAGAAAACAACAAAAGAACCTGTCAGTGAAAATTTAGTGTTTGTAAAATATTTTCAGCTTTTCAACAATTGATTAACGAATTGATCAAAAAAAGAGAAAAGATTATTAGTTTTAGCCTGTACAAAATGTGTATTGACCTGTTACTAGCACACATGGCCCTGCCCCCACTGTCTCACATTTCTCTATTTTAGACAGCTTTCTCAAACAGCCTCTAGTCCCACAGCTGTAAACTTTTTGAGTGATGCAGTTACATGTGTTAGCTTGGTCGTTATTACACTCACTCACACAAACATGAGCAGAAAACAAACTTTATAATTAGAGTTGTCAAAAAAAATCAACACTCACAGCGATTGATATTAAAAATGACTACTGAATCGGTTGCTCATGCAACAGTATCTCTGCCTCCACGCTGCCTCCACGCTGTTTAGAATACAATGTCACACGGCATGGTTGCAGACAGGCAGGCCTTCACTGAGTCCAAAACATCCAACGACACTTTATGAGGCATTTGAGAGGTCAGTAAAGCTTAAAGTGTTAAAAAGTTATAATAAACAGTAACCTGACTGATGCACACGTTCGCCATTTAACTATTAGCAGTCTTTCAACAGCAACATAATGAAACGCTAACATTAATATGGCAGCTTGACAGCAAACGTTATCAGTCCTGTTCATCTATAACATTAATAGATGGTACTAATTTGACAGAATAACAACACAGTTATTTGTCTCTGATCAGTGTTAAGTTTCCCCTTAAAGTTCCATATCAAAGCACAGAAAAGTCTACTGAGAGATTAGCAGCCAACCCAGACAGACAGACGGATGTGCATGCATGCATGTCTGGCACTAATGGTATATCTCGCATGAATGATATTTTGTGTCATACATTAGCACAGCTTCACTATAGAGTGCAATGATGTTAGACAGTAACTGTCCAGTCTTTGCGTTGCGCTCCTTCTTTTACAATCTATTTCATTCAAACCAGAACCAGAAAACAAAATCAGTCCATTAAGAAGCAGCCATGCCTTTCTTCTTTAACATTAAAAATGATGCCAGGATACAGTGGAACCCAAGCTAATGACTAAAATTGTGTTTGTGAACAAACACTCACACACACAAGACAGATGGTGTATGTTTGTGAAAGTGTAAGTGTGTGGCATATAGACCTAATTACAGCCACTCTTATGCAAGGAGAAAGCATTACCCTGCTTGCACTCACAGACAAAATTCTCTACTCTTTGTCTAAATATAGCTGGGATTGTTCTCAAAGGGACAAAAGGAGGAGAGAGGACATGCTGTATGAGAAGGGTATGAGTTGGAGGAAAGAACAAAGTACACTTTGTAAATGTTTCAGTAATAACGTGTGCGTATTAATGCGTGTGTGACTTGTAATGGCAAAATGCACAGTTCCTCTAATCAGCTTATGAATTAGCGTTTGATCTAATAAACGTTCAGGTGTGTGTTGATGTTTTAGTGTGAGAGAGAAAGAGTGAATGGAAAAGACAAAGAAGAAGAGGTCTAAGTAGAGCGATCTTCATCTCTACAGCTGACTCAATGAGTAGATACAGTGCCAAGTTATTTTAATTAGTCGCTCTGAGAATACTGCGGGAGACGATGGTCTTCAGGGATAGTCTTCAACAGTAAGCATTCAATCCATCATCTGCCAGTGAAGGAAATGGATAATCCCATGAATGAATGACTGCTTAACTTAACAGCATAATGGTCAGAGCCTAACCTTTGTGTTGACCAGCACCAATATGCTCCAGGTCAACTGTGCGTGTTAGACCAAACATGACACGACAGCACTATTCTCCAGAGTGTGATCAGCTGTGAGTCAGAGAAGATTTAACTCAATCCATGTCCCGTTTCCAGAGTACCGACAAATGGGTGCTAGTAAATTATTTGGAATTTCACATTGGGGACAGGTTTTTTTAAAATGTCCCTCTTCAACCCAACCCAAAGTTTAGGGTGAAATCTGACAATCTTCTGCAGCTCATGCCCAACGTAAAATCCTAGCTCTGATCATCACATAAGCAGAAAGTAAAGTTTTAAGTATTTGTGTTTTGAATAAGCAATTTTGATGATCTAAATACAGTGGGGCAAAAAAGTATTTAGTCAGCCACCGATTGTGCAAGTTCCCCCACTTAAAATGATGACAGAGGTCAGTAATTTGCACCAGAGGTACACTTCAACTGTGAGAGACAGAATGTGAAAAAAAAATCCATGAATCCACATGGTAGGATTTGTAAAGAATTTATTCGTAAATCAGGGTGGAAAATAAGTATTTGGTCAATAACAAAAATACAACTCAATACTTTGTAACATAACCTTTGTTGGCAATAACAGAGGTCAAACGTTTACTATAGGTCTTTCCCAGGTTTGCACACACAGTAGCTGGTATTTTGGCCCATTCCTCCATGCAGATCTTCTCGAGAGCAGTGATGTTTTGGGGCTGTCGCCGAGCAACACGGACTTTCAACTCCCGCCACAGATTTTCTATGGGGTTGAGGTCTGGAGACTGGCTAGGCCACTCCAGGACTTTCAAATGCTTCTTACGGAGCCACTCCTTTGTTGCCCGGGCGGTGTGTTTTGGATCATTGTCATGTTGGAAGACCCAGCCTCGTTTCATCTTCAAAGTTCTCACTGATGGAAGGAGGTTTTGGCTCAAAATCTCACGATACATGGCCCCATTCATTCTGTCCTTAACACGGATCAGTCGTCCTGTCCCCTTGGCAGAAAAACAGCCCCATAGCATGATGTTTCCACCCCCATGCTTCACAGTAGGTATGGTGTTCTTGGGATGCAACTCAGTATTCTTCTTCCTCCAAACACGACGAGTTGAGTTTATACCAAAAAGTTCTACTTTGGTTTCATCTGACCACATGACATTCTCCCAATCCTCTGCTGTATCATCCATGTGCTCTCTGGCAAACTTCAGACGGGCCTGGACATGCACTGGCTTCAGCAGCGGAGCACGTCTGGCACTGCGGGATTTGATTCCCTGCCGTTGTAGTGTGTTACTGATGGTGACCTTTGTTACTTTGGTCCCAGCTCTCTGCAGGTCATTCACCAGGTCCCCCCGTGTGGTTCTGGGATCTTTGCTCACCGTTCTCATGATCATTTTGACCCCACGGGATGAGATCTTGCGTGGAGCCCCAGATCGAGGGAGATTATCAGTGGTCTTGTACGTCTTCCATTTTCTGATGATTGCTCCCACAGTTGATTTTTTCACACCAAGCTGCTTGCCTATTGTAGATTCACTCTTCCCAGTCTGGTGCAGGTCTACAATACTTTTCCTGGTGTCCTTCGAAAGCTCTTTGGTCTTGGCCATGGCGGAGTTTGGAGTCTGACTGTTTGAGGCTGTGGACAGGTGTCTTTTATACAGATGATGAGTTCAAACAGGTGCCATTCATACAGGTAACGAGTGGGGGACAGAAAAGCTTCTTACAGAAGACGTTACAGGTCTGTGAGAGCCAGAGATTTTCCTTGTTTGAGGTGACCAAATACTTATTTTCCACCCTGATTTACGAATAAATTCTTTACAAATCCTACCATGTGGATTCATGGATTTTTTTTTCACATTCTGTCTCTCACAGTTGAAGTGTACCTCTGGTGCAAATTACTGACCTCTGTCATCATTTTAAGTGGGGGAACTTGCACAATCGGTGGCTGACTAAATACTTTTTTGCCCCACTGTATGTACTAGTTTAGGCTGATTCTCAATCAACAGCTTTAAGTCTGTCACCGTCTTCCTACTAATGCTTCTTCTAATCTTTTTTTTTTTTTTTTTTTAATTTGGATAGAGACAGTATAGACACACGGGGAAGTGGAGAGAGAGGAAGACATGCAGTAAAGGGCCGCAGGTTGGAAACTATTCCTAGTGGGAATCAGGACTTATGATACATGTAAAAAATTATAATAACTTTAATTTAAATTGTTCATTTTTTAACAGGTTACAGAAGTTTTCTTTTCTTTTTTTTTTAAAAAAATCTTTAGTTTTAGCCCTTATTCATCTAGTTTCTTATCAAAGCCTTACATAAAGTAGCCTCTGGATGTGACTTCAGAGCTGCAGATTTGTGACCCCTGAACTAAGCTAGACTTCCCAGTGTCAACAAACACATCATAAGAATCCATCATATCATTTGTGACAATACTGGTATCATTTTTGCGTGATAAAGTGCAATATCATGATATTATTGGTCTAATGTTTTCTAATGTGCACAACAACGAGAAAAGCACAGCCAAAGTCACATGTCCACCTTTGATGAAGATTTAGTAACAAGAGACTTCAACATCTTCCAATGAAGCACAATGCTATGCAAAATATGCAAAAAAACAAAACAAAAACTTGTTTCACCACTTGAGGCAAAAATACACCATGGAATGAATATAAGCAGGCTGGGAAGTCATGAAAAGAGCAGATATGAGCAGCTGGTGATGTACATCCCAAAACTAAACAAACTGAGCCTAACTGGGGCACTTGCTAGTTAGACTCTGTATGACAGGAGGCGTAAACACGAATGGAAATAATTCAAACAGTGGAAAAAGAGGATTTTAAGCAACTTTTTAAGCAACTGAAAAGAAGGATGGAAAATGTCCTCCACTTTGTTTCCACTTAGAAATGCTCTGCTATGCACTTCTAAATGGTAAATGGACTGGTTCATGCAGTATATAGTGCCTCATTCATCCATTAATACAAACACTTTCTTCTATGCTTAGGTGCTTTCTATCGAAATTTTGCACGACAATGCATACAATCACATTTAAAACATATTTCAATTTTTTTTTCTGTATCATCATTATCACAAATTTCTTGTAATACTGTGATACATTTTTGCGACTTTATTGCCCACCTTTGGACTGCAAATGTTTGTCCACTTGAGCTTAAATGTAATGGGCAAACATTAACAACTTAAATACTTAAAATACTTAATACATAAAATTTTGCATAAACTGACTTAAGTTTTTAAGTAAACATTTAGCTTTGCAGCTAAAAAACACTAATGAGCCATGAAAAAAGGCGTCCTCCTATTCCACACAGTCCTCCTAAATAAAATCTCATGTGCTCAGACACATGTCCCTATTGCCAGTCTTGGCAGCCGGGGGTCAGTCCGCCAGGGCCTCCGCTCCTGGCCGCCACCCGGCACACAATGCACCCGACCCCTATGGCGCCTCCTGCGAGTGGTGGGCCTGCGGGAGGATGGGCCCATGTCTCCTCTTCGGGCTGTGCCCGGCCGGGCCCCATGGACTAAGGCCCGGCCACCAGACGCTCGCCCTTGGGCACCCTCCCCGGGCCTGGCTCCAGGGCGGGGCCCCGGTAACCCTATCCCGGGCAGGGTAAACTGTTCCCTCGGTGTCCTTTTCATAAGGGTCTTATGAATCGCTCTTGTCATCGGGTGAGGGCCTCCAGCTCGCACTGGAACGGTTCGCAGCCGAGTGTGAAGCAGCGGGAATGAGGATCAGCACCTCCAAATCTGAGGCCATGGTTCTCAGCCAGAAAAGGGTGGAGTGCCCACTCCGGGTCGGGGATGAGTTCCTGCCCCAAGTGGAGGAGTTCAAGTATCTCGGGGTCTTGTTCTCGAGTGATGGGAGAAGGGAGCCGGAAATCGACAGACGGATTGGGGCTGCAGCTGCAGTAATGCGGACGCTGCACCGGTCCGTCGTGGTGAAGAGGGAGCTGAGTGTAAAAGCAAAGCTCTCAATTTACCGGTCGATCTACGTCCCTACCCTCACATATGGCCACGAGCTGTGGGTAGTGACCGAAAGAACGAGATCGCGGATACAAGCGGCAGAAATGAGCTTCCTCCGAAGGGTGGCTGGCCTCTCCCTTAGAGATAGGGTGAGAAGTTCGGCCATCCGGGAGGGGCTCAGAGTAGAGCAGCTGCTGCTCCACATCGAAAGGAGCCAGCTGAGGTGGTTCGGGCATCTGACAAGGATGCCTCCTGTGTGAGGTGTTCCAGGCATGTCCCACCGGGAGGAGGCCCCGGGGCAGACCCAGGACACGCTGGAGAGATTATATCTCTCGGCTGGCCTGGGAACGCCTTGGTATTCCCCCGGATAAGCTGGAGGAGGTGGCTGGGGAGAGGGAGGTCTGGGCCTCTTTGCTTAGGCTGCTGCCCCCGCGACCCGGCCCCGGATAAAGCGGATGAAGATGGATGGATGGATGGATGGATGGTGCTCAGACACAGTATGGGCCTAATTCACTAGCACTCTCTCTGGAAGCCCAGTCATACATATCATGCATTAGTGACCTATGTTGCAGAGCAGCTATTATAGTGATGTTGAATCCACTGGGAAAAAATGACCAAGTGTGAGGTATCAGAAAGCAAGCACTCTGCCAGAGTTAATCACAAAAAATTGGGATTGATGAATTTATATATATTACTCGCTTATTTCTCTAATAGAAAAGGAAACATATCACTGTCTGTGAAGGTTCTCAGTCATCTCGTAGTCTAAGGAGCTTGGAAAGAAAAGCGCCTGGACTTCTTCTTTAAGCTCAACTTAAAGAAGTCCAGATGCTTTTCTTTCCAAGCTCCTGAAACATATCACTGTATATTTTGCTACATGCAGAAACATACTGTACTGGCCTAACTGCTGATGACAGCATGCCTTACAGTCATGCATAAAAGACATTCACAAGTTTCAATCAGGCTTAGTAACAAGGAGCTGAAAAGATTACTATCTTTATGGGCCAAGACTACCTTTCACTAATATGTTTTTTTGTGTGTGTTTCTTTTTTTATTCTAAAAATAATCTCTCCCTTCCAAATACTAAGTTATTTCCCTTTTACATCATCTGACTATCCAATCGAATATTAACTTAAAATAAAGAATTTTTTTTTAGTACATCCTGATATTCACAAGGGTGCAGCAAGTTTACATTGTTCAGCAATCAAGTGAAAAAATGAATGTTCAAAGTGATGTTATTGTAGTCCACCACATGTGCTGACAAAGTTTCTCAAAGGTCTAGAGGCAGTTCCATTAATGGATCTATTAAACTAGAAAACCTCAGTCACTGACTTTCCGCTGTGAATGAAGGAATAAGAGCCAGAGGCCACTACTAAAGATAAATCCCTTAATCCTTTATAGGTCTGTCCGACCTACTTTTTCCCAAGGTACTGATTTTTATCCAGAGGAGAGAAAATACATTGTCACTTTAGCCAAAGCAATATATGTTTAAAAGTATGCATTTCATTCTGTTTATTCGAACACAACCCCAGGACATTGTGTAACCGAATGTTGCATAATTGGTGAGATACCTGGAAGAGTTTCCAGAATCGTTGTCAGCGTAAGTCTAAGAGTGCAGTTGAAACTATCTGAAGCTTAAAGGCCAACAAATAAGGAACATTCATCCAGTCACCTGATGCTACAAACATTATTTTAAAAACAAAGTTCTTTAACACATTTTTACATCTGTGCTTCTCACCTGTACTGAGCCTGGAAGTGTTCGTGGACAAAACTGTTTCGCCCTCGAGGTTGCTGTATGCTGGCTACACTGGGACTGGAAGCATGATCCAATGGACTTGCCCCCTGTAAACATGGAGAAGACAAAAAAGAACTGAAAACTGTTCTATAATGTATAATGTTAAATAACCATACATTACTTCCTTATGACATTACTACAAACAACACTGAACACCAGTTTCTGAATGCTGTATCATTCACTTCGATTTTAAGAAGCATCCCATCTACAACACAGTGCATTTACTCTGTTCAAATTGAGAGTAGCTATCACTAGCACAGGAATACATAAATAAGCTTCATACAAAAGGTAAAACTCGATGCCAGGATACAAAGTGTCTCCGGTGTTACTTCATCAACACCGACAGATGCTGATGCAAAGCAGAGGGGAAAAGTAACCAAATTCAATGGCAGCTACGGGTAATACAGAAGATGCATTTTCCCTGCCTTATTATTGTTATGTATCTCTAGGAACGAGTAAAATGAGTCAAGAATCATTCACATGCATTGTAAGTGGCTACATTAAACTACAAGATGATCAAAATGATTAGATGAAGAGAGATGAAGAAAGAGTGAGACAAAAATTAAGAATCAATCCTATAATGGGTGCAGTCATAAAATATTTGAGCAGGAAATATCTATTGAAGAGAATCAAAGTTTAAATGGTTAACCACAAAACAGTCAACACAGACTAGAGTCACAGGAATATTTGAGGATGCCAAACATCCTCAGTGTCACGCTGATGTCTGCTGAATAAACTAAATAGCAGCAATACTCCCACATGCTGTGTCATACACAGCAGGAGGGCAGAAAGACTTCAAAGATAAACAAAAGTATAAAAGAATGATGCCAATGAATAAAAGATCACAGCAACAGATTTCTGCATTTCCATTGTGTGTAACTATTCTTAAAAACGTAGCTAACATTGGGTGGTAATGGCGGACTTAACTCACAAAAGAAATCCCAGGTCTGCAAGTACATTTACTTCTATTCAGGAGTTATGCACGCTGGTGTCAGTTTGCTTTGAACGAGCAAGGAGAGAAATGCTGACGTGTTTTTATTGTTGCTGTGCTAACCACTGAGGAGGACCCTACAGATCCCTCCGACAGTACATCAGTAGCATTCTAAAAAGTTTGCATGACAAGGCTAATTTTCAGAAACCAAACTTTACTTGCAAAAGTACATTGTCCTTTAATTCTTAAAGAAGTTACATTCTTTCTTTACACTGTATTTCACTATAAGAACACTTACACAGATATTTTCATTCATTTCATCTAGTCTGTTTACCACTTTGTGATGTAAATGATAGTAATTGTTTTGTTTATTCAGGATCATGTTTCAAATCTTTCCTTTTGAGAAATCATTAAGTGCTACACACATGCTAATTAGACAACACAGTGCCGTAGTTTAAACCCTCAAGCGAATCAAACATTAAGCAGCAAACAAAGTCAGAGTCCACTGAGAAATGAGACTTTCTGCACCCGGTCTTGGGCCATGTGAAATAATGACAATCCAACTTTGATGAAGCTTTTCTTTTGTTCAAACAAAATCCAATCATCGCTGCTCTCACTCTGAACAATGGGCAGCTTTTGGCATCTTTGAAAACTTTTTTCAAGGATGGCTCTTTTCCTGAATATTTAATGAGGCACAAGCACAAAGCCCAGGAAGCATGTGTGGCAGTTTGTGTTTTTAAAATCCATCTCAGCCCTATTTTTAGACGTGGCCTTGTCTCTACTTTCATGTTTGTCTATTAAGTGGATAAAAACTTCATCCTTTGACTTACTGCAATATGTAATTGCAATATCTCAGTATTTTTGAAAGGTGTCTTGCTATAAAGGAAAACCACCAAGTAACCTTTTCAATTCAAGTAAGCAGTAACAGAAAGTGATGTGTACACAGTAGACAAATGTGCCTTTACTTCTGAGTCAAGCTTTAAAACATATCAGTTCTAATGGACAGCTTAGAAGGGGAGTTGTAGAGATAGGAAAGGTGACTCAACAGAACCTGGACACCACATTTTTTCCAGGTTTGCACCTTAAACCTTACGTAATATTTAACAGCACAAAATTGAAAGTCAACTTAGATATCTTTGGGACTCCACAAACAACATAGGTTTATTTCAGTTTTTCCTGAACATAAAATACTGTTAAAGAAATAATTTTTTTAAAAATATTAATACTCTATAATTCACATATGAATCATCTCTCTTGGCATATCCCAAGCTAGGCTGTGAATGACTCCCCTTTTCAGAATTTTGTCCTCTCTTTTTTTCCCCTTGCATCTCTTTTCTTGAGGACAATGGAGAACAATCCTCACACCCTTAGAGACAGACTAGATTACAAATATCGCCATGGAAACAGTGGCCTCATTCCCCTCAATGAACATGATGGAATGGGGAACTTTTTTATTAGTCACAGCGTCCCCTAAAAATAGAGAAAAAAATGCAGTGATTGTGAAAGTTTAGACTGATACCAATGGTTAAAATAGCAATTTGGCTTATAGTGTCTTACTGATATTTTGTTTTCTGTTTGTTTGCTTGGTTTGTTTAGTTAGAGCAGTTTTTCTACCTTATATGTGAAAGAAATTAATATTTGTTCATTGTGGAAAAAATAATAGCATTGACAGTATTATGATACTGCCTTTTAATGATCACAAATTAAAAATTAAAAGTTTATCAGACTTAATCCCAGATATAAGAAACACTGGAGATAATAGAAAACTTAACTAGTGTAAGAATATTTTTCACCAACACAGTGATTCCCATGGAGCTATTAGCTGAAAACACTGTATCTCAGCACGGTGTGCAGCATGTCCTCAACAAAATTTGAGGAAAGTTATGTCCTTGAGGAATTGGAAAAACATCTATCAAAGACTGGATTCATCTGACGCTTTAACTGATCATCATTCATCCATCAGAAATGGCCTCAGTTGAAGGCTAGCTATCAAGATGTCATTCTTAAGGAAGGGAAATAGGTAGAATACCAAATTACAAAAGAACTGGACTGAAAATCAGTGGCAACAGACCTTTTGGAGTGATTAATCCAAATTTGAATTTTTCTTTCAGATTATTGTCAATATATACAGAGGAGGTCAGGAGTGAGGTACAACTGTAAGGGTCTACAGCAGGGGTGCCCAATCCCGGTCCTCGAGAGCTACCGTCCTGCAGCTTTTAGATGCATCCCTACTCCAACACAGCTGATTCAAATGGTTTGATTACCTCTTCAGCATGCCATCGTGTTTGGCAAAGGCCTGATAACAAGCCATTCATTTGATTCAGCTGTGTTGGAGTAGGGATGCATCTAAAAGCTGCAGGACGGTAGCTCTCGAGGACCGGGATTGGGCACCCCTGGTCTACAGTCATCTGTAAAACACAGTGAATGCTCTGTCATGGCTATAATCTTGATAGAGAAGGCAAAAGGCAGCTGACATCCAAAGAAGAGCTTTGAATTTCCTCCAAAAGGCCTGAAGAGCTGTTTCTAAAGACTATTTAAAGAAATGACAAGAAAGCTCTAAGAGTCTAAAAGTCTAAGAGCATTAAGGCTGTGAAGAATTAAGGTGGTATTAACAATACTGGCTTTCAAGCTCGTTAGAATTGTGAAACTCTGTTTTTGTCTTATGTATTGTATTTGCATGTATGCTTGCAGCAACAGATTTCTGCATGTCCATTTCCAATTTCTTTGCAAAACATATAGACATGGGGGATAGCTGAAAGCATTTGCATAGTACTGTTCACTGGACATAGCATATCAAGGGCTTTTTCTCAGAGAAAGCACGACTCCCAAAATGATAAAATATTTCATTCTCAATTTTGGATTCATCCTTCCAAATTCTTCTGCATGTCGAATATTTATAATATTCAGGGTCACAGTGGAACAGGTGACTATTTCAGCTGTCATACGGCGAGGGACAGGGGAGACCCTGGACAAGCGAACTGTCTGTCACAGAACCCACACAGAGACAGACAACAATTCAAACTCGTTCACAGCTAATTCAGACTTAGAGATGAACTTAACATGCATATAATACATGATTTACTTCTAACAGTCAACGAAAGGCAAATTCAAAACTTTTGCAGTTCACCCATAGTGCAGGAACCATTCTGGATTCTTCATTATTCAATTTAACTAAGAATACAGCGCACACCAAGAATATAAACAGTTCATTATAAAGTTAACTTAAGTGTGCCAAACAAACATAACAGGAAAAAAATATGATCAAAACTGACTTTGATACTTAATTCTCTATGCATTACTAAATCAAACCACCGCATTTCAAAAGGCATCTCTCACCAGAATCAGGTCAACAACCTCTTAGCCAGACCCAAGATCGGTAAACAGATGCCGAGAATGAGACAAAACTGCTCATATGCACACTTAACACCTTTAAGACACATATGCACATGCATACAGAATATTCCGCAGATGCAAACAATAGGATAGACAAAGAAAAAGAACACTGAGACTCCACCGCTTCTTTATTTAGCACCAAGGGAATAATGAATACCACCACAATGTTGTTCCAGCTCTGCTATGGTCTGCCAAAAATAGATGCGGGGGCCGGCCACAGCAATAACAAGTGAATACTAATATTCAGAGGCAGTAAGCTGTTCAATTGTCACACTGGGTATAATCCAAAAAACCCTCCTAATGCTAACAGATCTAGGCCATATTCAGCTGCCTCCTGTTGCTTGAGGGCGAAATTACCAGCGGCATCATGCTCCTGGCAATATAATTGATTTCTAAGATTTACATATCAGCCGGGTTTCAGAACTCAGCATGCTCGGGCTTATATAGCTGTACTTATTTTGTTCTCTAAATGACTATAGCGTCGAACTGTACACAAGCTACTTAAAGAAGAAAAAAAAGCAAGCAGAGCAATGAGCAGGTAGAAATAAGTTTAAAATATGTCAACCAGAGCAAGTAACTTAGCAAAAGTTGGAAGGTGGTATTAAATGGCTCTGCTGCTTCTCTTAGAGTTGGGAATAAGCATATTTTGGCCATGCCAATGAGTTTAGTCAGTTTCATTTTTACTTTTTTTCTGCACAAGCAGCCAGGTGTTATAGCCAGTCGATTAAAGCACGAAGAACTGATGTAAAGTGTACGTGCAAAAGCCTGGTGGACTCGTAGCAATGGGCTGAGAGATTAGGACACAAATAACTTTGACAATAAAAACTTTAGTTATTAGCAATGAGTGATGAAATTGAGTTTGGTGTTTCCATTAGACCAGTCCTCTAAAATGAAGAGCTTTTTTAGCTTTGGCAGCAAAAGCTATTCCCAGCATACTGAGGAAATGTTTCTGAGGTGCAAAAAGAGCCACGGTCACTTTGAAAAGAACACTGTGTCCTTCATCTCTTTTGTTCTCCCTTTTTTCTTTTTGTTTACTCCTGCTCTGAGCAAGGAGAGGTCAAAGAGGTACGCATCACAATCATCAGCAGAGCTAAGCACTATCGCATCACAGGAGCAGCAAACCCAACAGGACTCAGGGGTATTGTGTGCTCACATGAAGGCTCACCACGAGCTGTGCACACAAACCCCCACCTATAAAAAAAAATCACGGGTAGAAGAGCACGCAGATAAACTTCAAGCCAACCATTGTATTGTCTAATTAGATAAGTCATGCTTGAGCTTTGTCACCTTTAAACTGATTATACTGTTGATAACACAGGACACAACTACATTACTGCATGTCACCGAATCTTCTACGCGGTTCCTCTGAGGTATAAAACAATGTAGTGCTAAAGTAAACATTTGCACAAGTCTTCATCTGTTTGATATTGGTAGTCATTCAACTTCACTCACACCTAGAGAAACCACCTGGTGGTGAGTGGGTGCTTGTGAGCATAGCCAGCGTGATATACTTACAGCTAAGTAAAAACAAGAGCAGACTGTTGCTTTGACTGTCGTGGGATTCTGCATGGCTGCATCGTAACTATATTCCCACCTACAGCTTTCATGTGCTGCTCTCTTCCCATCCCGCCTGCCTTCACCTACTGCATCACTGCAGGGCATCACAACATGCACAATTTGGCACAGATACTGAAACACTCCAGTGTTATATCAACTGTCAAAAAAAAAAGCCATCTGAAATTCTTCAGAAGATCTAAGCAAGTAAAAGGTTTTCGAAGGAAAAGGAACAAAATCTGTGGCATATACACAAGTGTGCTATCTTTATCCCATCAGGACTCTCCTACTGCACAGTTTGAAACAAGATTAAAATGCCTTTGCAAAGACATGCTCTCAATTGTGAAAGCACAGAGGCCACGGAGAATGAAAATAAGAATGACGAAATATGAGCAATGAAGTATAACCCTCTTCTGACAGTGCACACTGGAGTATGAAATATTCCTCAGGAGTAAAAATTCTCACTGATGTGGGCAAATCTTAACAAGGTAGCAAGTCACAGTGATCCGTACGACCATCCCGCAACTCATACACATCATGACAACCATGACAATCAGAGAGGAACAACACGGATACTTGATTGCTGTCTTTCCTGTGACCCAAGATGTCCTGGTCTTCCCCCAAACTTTGCTCCGTTGAATCTCACCTCTGTTGGCACTCAGCTCTGTGTGATCACTGAAGCATTTCTGCAGTGTAGCCACTCTAAATCTCTTTGGCCCTGTGCCCCCTTTGTCTGCTGGCAGAAGCACAGCTTCCCTTCAGAGATCTTCACACTCCAATCCCTACATGAAAACATATGCTGTTATCAAAGCCATGCTGATTCCCCGTGGCATGCATTCATGCGTGATGTTTGAGGGAGTCTGAAGCAGAGGGGAGTGAGTAGAAGTTTGACTTAATGTGTGTGGCTGTATATTTGAAGGTGTGTGTGTGTGTGTGTGTGTGTTTGCAGTTGTACGTACAGTACGTGCAGGCTTAGAGATCTGAAATCACTGTGATAATGGGAAATAGGAGGTCCGATCCTATCCAAGAATCAAACAGGTGGTGTTTAGTGTGCGGTTAGGCTGTTGGTATAGCGACAAAACAAGACAAGAACAAACCAGCAGAGACGTTTTAGCCATGAGGTAGAGAGATTAAATAATAACCCAAAAGACTTCAGATTTCAGCCTTGACACTGACAGGTGGTGTGTTTCTGCTCCCGGCTTAAAATTATGACTGTGATAAGAAACTCCTGAACAGGCAGCTTAGGTAACCCAGCCACTGGCCAAAATCTTCAAGGGGCCACAAGATAAATGCTTTGGCAATGAGCCTTACAAAGCAATTTAAGTATGTTTTTAAATATGTAAAATATGCTGGCAGTAGTTTAACATAATCATTACTGAGGAAAAGGTGAAGCAAGGTCAATGTGCAAACAATATTTTACAGTTTTCATGTACTTTCATTAGGTACACCTGTTCAACCGCCCTATAATGCAAATCTATAATCAGTCAATCACATGGTATTCATTTAGGGCTGAAGGCATGGTCTAGACGACCTGATGATGTTCAAACTGAGCATCCGAATGTGGAAGAAAGCTGACTGAAGTGACTTTGAACATGGCATGTTTGCTGATGTGAGTGTTTCAGAAACTGCTTATCGGCTGGAATTTACAGAGAACAGTACGAGAAAGAGCAAATATCCAATGAGCATCAGTTTTCTGGGTGAAAATACCTTGTTGATGGCAGAGGTCAGAGAAAAATGGCCAGTTGTTTGAGAGGCAACAGTGACCACTCGATACAACTAAGATAGACAAAAAAGCATCTCTGAGTGGAAAATGGGCTACAGCAGCAGAAGACCACACCAGTGTCGCTCCTGTCAGCTGAGAATAGAATATTGAATAACAATAATAATAATAGAAGATTGGAAATCATTGCATGGCCTGATGAGTATTGATATTTGCTGCATCATTCCAGATTTGATGGAAACAACAAGAAAGCCTAGATCTATGCTTTCTGCTGGAGTTTGTTGCTGACCATGCCCTTTATAACCAGCGAACGCCCTTCTTCTGATGGCAGCTTCCAGTACGATGATGCAACACCTCAAATCATCTCAAACAGGTTTCTTGAATATGACAATAAGTTCACTGTACTCTGTACACTGTATTCAGAGTCAGTGGCCAACAAATCTCACGCAAGTGTGCAACGCTATCATGTCAATATGGACCAAAATCTGTGAGGAATGTTTCCAGCACCTTGTTGACCAGTGTACATCAACGCAGCTCAAATGTAGAGCCCACTCAAAGGCCATGTGCCGCAGTCAGTTTTGATGAAGAAATGCAGTAGAGAACCGGGAACTGTAGAGTTACACGACGCAGACTGCAGAATGTAATTCAACATAGACGACATCAGGTGCATATAATAAACACCAACATGTCATTATTACATGACTACTAAGATTTAAATGTGTTTCTTCAAGCTACATGTACTGCTGTAAAAAAAATATCTGTTGCTTTATAGAAAAATACTGATTTACCGTCAGAATTTCACTTAAATACTGAAACTGCATCAAACATTACAGTATATTTTCATACATCCAGACTATATCAAGTTGTTTTTTCCTAATCATTTAACATATCCTACTCTTTTCACTTTATTTTTTCAATCCTCTGAGACTAACAATTTCAGAGAGAGAGAGAAAGAGAGGGGTATAATCACTATGTTCTTTTATTGAATCCTTTCACAGCAGCTGAGGAGAGAAACATGTTTTATTTTGTTTTGTTTTGTTCTTATTTATTACGACCAAAAATAAACAGTATCCAACCAAAGACACTGACTCAGTTATCATCTGAAACCACATTTCTAATCAACCGGCGGGCTCAAGGGGCTTAACACAGTCACCTTGACTGCCAGTAACAGCTCTGATTCATCTCCTACATACCCGACGAATGCTTACTCACACATACACAAATAATTCTCATGTGCGCAAACATGCACATAGCAGATAATACGAAATACTAACAATATACAATACACTTTTCTGTGTTTTCTTTGCGTGAATTGAAATCGTTTGTGATCGCAACCTCACGCTCTGGTTGCCTTTCGCGTGGCCTCTCATACACACTAACAGGCGTGCAGTATTTAGAAGCTGTGCTCGGGCATGGTCATAATAGCTTTTAGTGCCTAAATGCACCTAAAGTTTGTGTCGCCAAAGGATGAGTGGCAACATTCATTGAGGTGAAAAAACCCACAAAATTCTGACAGCAGGCCATGAGTGACACTGGCATAGAAGTGGGAATGAATCCGAGTTGAGATGCTGCCATGGCTCTTCTTCCAAATGTGTTTCCACCTCAGAGAGGCAAAGCATGATCCTGCCAAATTCAGCCAGGCTGACCAGAAGTGTAATCTCTTCCAGCCATGCCCACGGCTCAAATGATGAAGGCCTGAAGAAATTCTCATGATAAAACCTGGCAAACGAAGCCTTCAGGTGATGCAAAGCCAGCTGTGACTGCAGTGGCTCTGATGCTCTATGTTGTACCAGAGAAATGTGACACTACCCACAGGAATGTATACTGTAACATTTCCGTATCTTTTCCACACAGTTTCCGCTGATTTAATTTTTAAATTAAATTTACACTCAACATAAAATTAAACCATAAAAACACAAGATTTTTTACTGGTTTTACCGTTTATAGAAATATTCATTTTATGTTCAAGTGTCCTGCTTCAAGAAGTAGTTGATCCCGTTAGCCCACTCATGAGTGACAACGAATGTGACTGCTGCAGAAGTCAACTTACCCAGTGTGGCCAAAATTTAGAAACTGCCAGGCATCTCTGATCAGTTATCTGTGCTAGGAAATGGGCTGCCTGCTGTGTGTGGTAGCATTCTGAATTTAGTACGTTGCATAACATGCTGACGTGATGTTTCTTAGAAAATTAGACATGGCATCTGAGGAGTGTCCGTTCACAGGTACAAATAAAAAGGAAACATGTATCTCAAAATAATTATTCCTCTTGTTATAAAAGATGCCATAGAAAAGAAAGAAGCAGGACCCAAAGAAAATAAAATGCGTGGACCTTGGACACAACCTTCAAAATAAAATATTCATTTCTGACTCAACAGAAAAAAAGATTATCTTTTAAAGAACAGCTTGGAATATAATGACTATATCATGATGTACATTTTCAATATACAGCCTTGAAATCAAAAGTCACATTTTAACAGCTGTGTAATTTTATTTTCTAAACTCTGCTCACTATTTTATAAAGAGTTAAGATACCTTTCGACATGTGTGTTGTGGACGAGTTTCTCTTCGTAAGTTTTACAGTGTTTTGAGAACATTTTATAGGAGATGAAGTGGCCACACTTTAACTCCTGGTCACAGCTTGATGATTTCGGTCTCCAGCAGGAAGAGATGATGTCTCCCACTGAGCGTGTGAATTAGGGAAGCCAGTGTTGATATACTGTAGCTGCTGGTTGCTTCTGAACACAGCCAGATCCACTCTCGTCTTTCACAGAAAGGCTGCCAGTTGAATGGCAGTCATTCCAGCACAGGGCAGGTTTTAACAAAAGTATGTTTGTACGTTTGTCAACACAATTGGAGAACTAGAACTTTGCTGATTTAATTGCACTTTGTAATCAAAAAGCTTCTGATAGAAAATCAAGCAGTGTCTACACAGTGTCTGCAAGCTTTTCTCAAAGTAGCAGAATGTAAAGCCAACATGACTGAACAAGGTCAATAAGAGATGGATGTTTTCATTACATTCTTTAAAAACTAAATGAATAAAAGCAATGCTATTAACCTCATGAGCCTGCCTTACTCTTACTGTACCATTAGCTTTTGCTCTTTCATGGTCTACCTGTGGATTTAGAAATCAGCTGGTTGTGATATGAATTTCATTACATTCATACAGAAATGCTGCACTGAGGCAATCTGTTGTGATGCACTGCACAGTGGGATATGCTGTGACAGTCCACCAGCCTACCAATGTGCCTGGTTTGTCCATGTATGCCAGTAACTCGCTGTGGCCAAGTGGCGAGTGAGACCCAAAACATATACCCAAAGCAACCCAGGGGTTTATTGAAGCAAAGAACTGGAATATTCTTGAATGTCTGAGTCAGTCATCTGATCTTAACCAAATTGAGCATGCATTTCACTTGTTGAAGGCGAAACCTTGGACAGAAAGGCCCAAAGACAAACAGCAACTAAAAGCCGCTGCAGTAAAAGCCTGGCAGAGCATTAAAAAAAGAGGTAGCCCAGCATGTGGAGATGTCCATGAGTTCAAGACTTCAAGCTGTCATTGCCAGCAAAGGGTTTTCAACCAAGTATTATTAGAAATTAACATTTTATTTTCAGTTATTTAATTTGTCCAATTACTTTTGAGCTTCTGAAATGAAGGGGTCGTGTTAAAAAAAATCCTATAGTTCCTCACATTTTTGTGAAATCTTTTTGTTCAGCCTACTGAATTAAAGCTGAAAGTGTGAGCATCTGAGTTGTTTCATTTTAAACTCATTGTGTAATGTGCAGAACCAAAAAGTTGTTTTTGTCCAAATATATATGGAACTAACTGTATCCTCAGGACAAAATGCAGAAACCACCACCTGACGCCACAGTTGGTCAGATTCCAAACACAAGCCTCCATATTTTAATACAGTGCAATTTAATTATATTTATATAGCGCCAAACCACAACAATAGTCACGTCAAGCTGCTTTATATTATAAGGTAAAGACCCTACAATAATACAGAGAAAACCCCAACAATCAGAAGACCCCCTGTGAGCAAGCACTTGATGACAACAGGAAGGAAAAACTCCTTTTTAACAGGAAGAAAGCTCCCACAGAATCGCATCGAGCAAACTAACAACAATTGCTTTACAATCTGGAAACTGGTACCTAAGTTAGTGAGGTCAAGTGAGGTCAAGCTTAAATGACATGAATGAAATGACAGCCATATTTTGCTGGTGACAAAACTGAACAGGAAACCACATTATCATTTTTACGTTGAAGTGTACCAGGAACTTGGTGTGATTAAAGGGAGTGAGAGAAGAGAAATTTCTAGAGAAGAATGCGATTGAGACACCGACAGAGCAACATAGGGACCGAGTCAGAGAGGCAGAAGGGATGTGGTCCAGAGCAGGGGAGGAATGAAAGAAATGCTGTCCATGCATTAAACCAGCTGACTCACCTCTATTCTTTCAGCTACAGCTAATTCGGCCTATTCAAAGCTAGCTTATGGTAACAAGGCAATCTGGGAGATAATGCTGGAAACCACTGGCATTGTTAACCCCACTTCCCCCTGTATTTCTCTGCTCTCTTCTCACCACCTTTGTCCACTCTCACTTCCTCTCTTTACTGGCACTTTCTTTTCACATTAAATTTCGAGTCCACAGCAACAAATAAATATGCCCACGCTGTTCTGTGCTTTCTTTGAACAAAACAATTGCCCTTTCACTTGTGTTTCTTTATGATTCTGGATCAAAAAGCCACACGCAAACAGCTGCACATGAACTTCTTCTGAGCGTAGTCCTATCCCACAAGAACCCTGCGTGTATCCACTTGATTTCATGCAGTGCAGCAAGACCCGCCACTCTTTGGCTGTTACTATGGGGATGCCAGCTGGGCCAAAACAAAGGCAGAACAGAAAACGAGCAGCCTGAGACAAGAGGCACTGGCAGAGCTCTGACAGCCAAATCAGCCTTGGCTTTATAAGCTAGAACCACCTATCTCTGTTTTTCTGTGTCTCTTATTCCGAAGTGTTTATTTTCAGACAAATGTTGATTTAGAAGAATATATTAGGTTTAGTTTTTGAGATGAAGGGGAGAGAATTAATTAGCTTCCTAAGAGGAAGGACTCTGCTTGCTTTGATGAAGTTGTGCTCTGAGTTGACCAGTGGCAGAGCCTCTGGTTGTATCAGGAAAAAAAAGAGAAGTACCAAAGCTGATCTGCGCTTGGCATCCTGGGAAAGACAGAAAGAGATCCACTGCTAAAAGGCAACTTGACATCTTTTAAAACTAGCTAAGGTAATTTGACAGTGTTATATTGTGGACAATGCAGGAAATTGCACAGATTGAATATGTAAATAAATAAAAACACTTTTAAAACTTTTCTACTCTGTACTGAGAGACACAATAAGAATTGCACGAGGTTGGCCAGTATCCTGAAAGAAAAGTCACAACACTTCTGATGCCAACTTTGTGAATAAAGTCAACAAAGCCAAACAGAAAATATAAACAAATAAGACAGAGATTTGAATTTCAGTTTCATATAGAGGTGATGTTCTCAAAAGCTCCTTTATTGATTTTAAAAACCAACACAGCAGCAACTTCAGAGAAATATTCCAGAGGCCTTTCAACGTGTCTCCGTGTAGGAATCAGTGTTTTATGGATAGAATTCCAGAAAAAGCCACTAAAACTGTCAGCTGAATCTGCCATCTTATTACTCTTACCTGCACATGGAAATGTAAAATAGAAATAAAAAAAAAATACAAGTAAGTGCAAATAAATATTATTATATAAATATTATAAATATGACATTGCTTATAATTGTGTCACTGTGCCACCCAGCTAATGGTTTGGCTGCAAAATGGTAAAGGGGGTGTGATAAAAGGGCTACAGGTGTTCATGTTATGACTTGCCAACTAAACACTTAACTGTTGGTGTAGCAAGAAACTGTGACTCCAGACCAAAACAGGCCCAAATATGAGTAGTGAAGATCGGCAGAACTGAAGCTAATTATCAGTGGGTCTGTGTTGAAGGTTGCTTGTCTAATGATACCTGAGATTCATGCTTCCCCATGTAGCTGGTGGCCAAACTCTTACATGAGCAGTGCCAAACTCCAACCCCCCTAGGTTGTCGTCAAATATAACCTCATTGCTTAATAGCACATTTAATAGAGCTTAAAGATCCGCAAGATCTTCAACTTTTTGCAGATGATGTGAGTCTGTTGGCTTCATCAGGTGGTGACATCCAGCTCACACTGGAGTGATTAGCAGCCAAGTGTGAAGTGGCAGGAATGAGAATCAGCAACTCCAATTCTGGGGGCCATGGTCCTCAGCCAGAAAAGGTTGGAGTGCCCGCTTGAGTTATTGCCCCAAGTGGAAGAGTTTAAGAATCATAAGCGTCTTGTTCATGAGTGCAGGGAGAGGGGAGCGGGAGACTGACAGATGGATTGGTGCATCCCTGCAGCTGCAGTGATGCGGACGCTGTGCTGGACTGTCGTGGAAGAGAGAGCTCAGCGTAAAAGCAAAGCTCTCGATTTACTGGTTGATCTATGTCCCTACCCTCACCTATGGTCACAAGTTTTGGGTAGTGACCAAAAGAACAAGATCGTGGATACAAGCGGCAGAAATGAGATTTCTCAGAGAGGTGGCTGGCCTCTAATTTTATGATAGGGTGAGGAGTTCGGGCATCTGGGAGGGGCTCAGAGCCGCTACTCCTCCACATCAAAAAGAGCAAGTTGCGGCAGTTCGGCATCTGACAAGGATGCCTCCTGGGTGCCTTCTGGGTCAGATGTTAAAAGCATGTTCCACCGGGAGAAGGCCCCAGGCCAGACCCAGGACGCCTTGGTGTTTTCCCGGACAAGCTGGAGAAGGTGGCCAATGAGATGGAGGTCTGGGCTTCTCTGCTTAGGCTTTTGCCCCCACGACCTGGTGCTGGATAAGCTGATGGATGGTTGGATGGATGCTTAATAGCAAGAGTGGTTAAGTGACCATCATAGTAGGTTTTTTTGTTGTTGTTTTGGTTTTTCTTGAAGATTTAGGCTTTAACAATTTTGACTAAAATGCTGCAAAATTATCAGCAATTGACAGAGTTCTTGGTTTTTTAACTACTGTAAAATAATATGTGGATAGTACATTTTATGCATTACTTTGTATTTTTGCCATTCTAGTAAATAATAATGCTGCCATCACCGATTAAAGTGCTTCTGTTTTTTGAGCCACGCAAAGTCAGTGCCTCTTTTTAAACCCTTTATCCTTCTGGAAAATCTGCCACACTGGCACATTAGCACTTAAGCTGCAGTAAAACCAACAGGAACACACACACACACACACACACACACACACACACACACACACACACACACACACACACACACACACACACACACACACACACACACACACACACACACAGCTACAATGAAAAGTGTCACACTACTCAAAACAAGCTGAGGGACTAAAAATCTATATTATTTTAAGCCTCGGAACTATGCCAAGATTATTCATAATTATGTTTTTAATCAAATACAAATCAGTTATTTTGTATTATTTATTTTCATTCTTCATTGGATATTATGATAAATGATTTGAACTTAAGCAAGATATAAATAAATCATTAGAGTTTCAGGCCATTGAGGACAATGACAAACACTAAAGAGCTGGTGAGACAGGAACAGGTCAGACTGCATCACAGAGACGGGTCCTGTTCAACAGGCGCACAGGTGTCAGGAAGAGACAACCATATAAGGACGCCAAGAATCTGAAGGTGGGTGTGGTGGAAGTGAACAAACGTGAACGTTGAACCTCTAGTTTACACTTTGCTTACTTGAATATCATCAACAAAAAGTATATTCACATGTTCCTTCAGTTTGCATAGCCACCAGCAAGACCAGTTTTCAGGAACAAACACTGCTTCATGCAGAAGACAACACAAGGCAGTAAGCACTAAAAAATGTTGCAGGAACTCATTGGAGGATTTACGACTGAATGATTATTCTTCCTGGCTTCCTGTTACCTTCCTGACATTTTACAAGTGAATAACAGCCCACAGGTATCTGTATCTTCTTATGAATAACTAGGCAAAAAACACATGAGATCTGGTACCATAATCAACAGAGCTAATTTTGCACCTTTCATGCAATTTACCCTATGATTAAACCTGCTGAGTAATTTTCAATAGCCAAAAGGCATTCTGACAAGAGACAAATGTACTGCACTTCAGAAAATAACTAATTGCAGGGTGTAATAAAATTACCACCTTGCGGTTATATACCTCCACCAATTAGTCAAGTTTACATCCATATTTAACGTCAAAGGATGCCATTTTCTGTAACAAATTGTAACAATTTTAAGAATATAAGGTTATATAAGTAAAAATAAACTAAAATAACATGATTAGGTTTTCTTGTTCTAGTTGTGGAGTATGAAGTAGCTGACAGTATGTTATTTTATACATCCTAAAAAGTGTTATACATGAGCAAGTCACTGCCAAATGTGTTCTGTGAGGTCAAAATGACCTTTGACCACCAAATTCTAACCCTGCGTGAGTCTAAATCATTTAGTGACAAATTTGAGGTGTTCGTAAAACTCTGTGTTCACAGCAACAAAAAAGTAGTGCAAAGGACATCTGCCTTCAGCCATGGCTGTCAACACTGTAGAGACATAAAAACTGGTCTGCAGTAGCTGGTGACCTATTAGTGTCCCCTCCTCCAAAAATAATACACTACACTATACCCTACAAAATATCCTAAGTCCTACAAATCTCTCTCTACTTTCCACTTGCTGTCTGTTTGACTTCCTTGGCTTCTAGTTGAGTACAGAACAAGTTTATCAGCTGCTCTTGAACATCTAAAAAAAAAAGGATTTCCTTTGAAATATTAATAGATTTGATTAAATGTTTCCAAACAAATGTTGTGAATATTTAATTCACATAGTCGAACTCATTAAAAGCGTTTTGCAGTAAATGCCTAACAGCAGGTTGGTGCCAGTGTCTATAATTTACTCGTAAATACTGACAGGAGGACTGACAGGAGAACTGACAGGAGAACTGACCGTAGAACGTAGCATGAACAAGTTCTGAAATAGAAAGTACGCCCGTCAAAACTTAAAAAGAAAAACAAAAGAGAGTTACAGAAAGCGGCAAGTAAAAGAGGGCTAGCAAGCCAGATCTCTGTCCTGTTGACTCCTTTAAAAAATAGGGAAGTTTTAAAAGCTCTGTTGAAAGCTTTTCCACGCTGTGTCACACATTAACACTCCCAGAAGTGATGCCTGTAGGTCACGAAGGAAGGACAGGAGGCGGTCAGCAGGATGTATCTGCGGCAATCTCCTGAGCACGAATCAATCGCTGGGCTAACATTGCTGCCACTTATAGATCTCCTCTGTGTCTGTCTCTGTCTCCCTCTCTCTGTGACTGTTTTACCCCCTGAGAGGACGTTTTTAATTTTTCATAACCTCCTGTAGCATGGCATTTCAGTCACAGCACTCCTCTGTAGGAGTGCTCTGCGGATAAAGGTAGAGGCAGATTTCTATTTTTTACAAGTCCAGCCAACTTCATAGTAGTTATCTGCATGGCAGTCACACCATTGCTACTAAAGATATCATTTTCAGCTGTGCTGGAGTTGGTAAAGTTTGGCTTAAGGGTGAATCACTTTTGGATAGATGTTCTTTAAAGAATAATATACAGTCAATACCTGACAGTTCTCATCTAACTTATTTAACTTTCTTGTCTTTCTTCCCAGACTATGACTCTAAAAGTCAATACGTGCCAAATCATACTTGATTTAAGTCTAACCACTGATCTTGTGCACCTTTGAACTCATTATAGAGCTGCTGCAATTTTTATTCGTTAGTGATTAGGGTGGGTGGTGAGTGAAGATTATGTTGATCTGTTCAAAAAGGCTCTGTGTAAAGTGACATGCACCACAGTTCGGGACATTTCTGCTGAGCAGTCTCGCTCAGACGCATCAGGACATTAGAGCAGAATATCCCTGTGACAGTAAAAACTCCTGACCTGGTGTTCTTGGCCACTATTTACTTTTCGCTGAAAGCTGCTGTTTAGTCTGTGGGTTAAAGCTGGAGACCCTTCTCTCACACTAGTGATGATCAGAAACATCAGTGTCAGAATTTACAGTCTCCAAAAGAGCAATTTAAGAAATATCAGTCTGGATCTGGGCTGAAGGTGCATGAGAAGATGATCTTGGAAGAGAGGCTGGTTAGAGGGCACCTGGCTAAATAGAAAGAAGCTTCTGGTCCCCCCAAGAGGCATTTGTTTGTTAAACTGCCCCTCACAGAAAGTCGCAGTGCCAAGGGGTGAACTGGTGAAAAGTTGTACCTGTACATGAGCTGTGTTAGAGTTTTGCTACTTTTTTTCTTCTTTATTTCTCTTGTTAGCTTTAGTTTTCTTCACCATTGCACAGTAAATATGCTGTAAAAATCCACTGCCGTGAAGAAAATAGGCAAATAAAAAAGAAACTAGACTCTTGAACAGTGTTTAAGGGCCCCCTTCTTTCTACCTTTACCAATCGGTCAACTGTCACAGCTGCTTTTAGCAAAAATCCCTCCTTAAACCTCTACAGAAGCCGCTTGCACAGCAAGTAAACAGCTTGTTAGGTGTCATTACAGAACATTGTCAAAACATTGCTTAGTGGCTTGAAAATAGCTCTGATGGTTTTTGTTTCCAGACTGTTTTCATCACCTTTATCAGCTGAACTTCTGTTGCAGCCTTGTGGTATAAAACTAGCAGCTACAACAGTGGCATCCTGCTGCTTCAGAACACTTGCTTAAAATAAGACACTGTGTTCAAACAAATAAACAGAAAAATGCTCAAATATGGATTGTTTCTGACCTTATCTCTCTGCGGGGTCTCATCTCTGTTCTTAACTCTGAAACTCTCGCAGAAAATCCCAACCTTCTCCGTTACCGCTCTCAGCACTGGACATATGTAATAGTGTCCTCAGGCTTTTCTTCCTTGCTTTGTTTCCTTTCTGCGAACTCTCCCACAGCCATGCATACTACGAAAGTTCTGAATTCACAAGAAAAAAAACAAAAAAAGTACTTCGACTCATAAGCTCTAGTGGGCATAGTGCTAGTGTTCCTCCTTCTTATTCTCTTTCACTTTACATCCTCTTTCTTGCAATTTGCTTCGGTGAATTTTTGAGGGATGATGCAATGAATTAAATTAAAACAGAGGAAGGTTGTCTTAAATTTCAAGGCTAACACAAAAGTATAGGTGACGTATTGATCAGTTCAGGCTTGATACAAAGGAATTCCAAAGCACTGTCAGAGCCGGGCAGTGGAAATCAGGCCAAAGTAAAAATGGGAATTGTGGCTGTGGGTATTCACCTCAATACCCACAGCCACACAAGCCCAGCCCAAAAAATCTGCATTATGTCTCTTTAGAGTTTCAGAGAGTGTACGAAGAGGGTGGGCGGTGGTGGATGGGTGACAGGGCACGATAAGGCTTACTCATTCATCCATCCCTCACTAGCTAGTAGATCAAGATATTACGTCAGGAAAGAGGCTTAAAAAGACATTTGAACATTGGAGGTGAATTATGAATGAAGCCGTGGCAAGAAAGAGAAGGCAAAAAGATATGTGGAGAAATATTTCAAAGACCGGAGGTCTCCACCCCCCCTCATGTAAATCCTATTAGAGTGGTAGGATAGCAAAGTGGGATTAGCTGACCTAGTCCATTCGGTCCAGACTGCTTCACACTGATAAAACACATCACTCTCAGATACACTGCTACACAGAGGTTCCTGCATCTTACTTACAGATGTACAGCCTCAGTGTTGTGAAGGCCTTAACAAGCCAACAGGATCCAACACGGCAACAACATGCTGCGAGAGTTCTTTTCAACATCAAACATTTACCCCCCCTTTTTTTTCCAACGGTAACCCTCTTTGAAAACTGCATCAAAAAGAAATACTTGTCTCACACACACACACACACACACACACACACACACACGCACGCACGCACGCACGCACGCACGCACGCACGCACGCACACACAAAGAATAATAACTCCAGGATAAAACTCCAGGATGTTTCTTTCAGGAATGAACATTCTCTCTCTGTCAGGAGGAATCTGTGGCATCTTGGAAATGTCACTTGCTGTTACAATCAGGTGGCTGGCCCGGTATTTGCTATGTTAAGGGTTATACTGCCACAGAGAAGGAGGGGAGAAGCAAGCTGGGCAGTAAAGAGGGAGGGGGTCAAGGTTTCACAACAGAAGAACCTGTCTGATGGTCATCCTTTCTCTCCATCAGTTATTGTTAAATACAAGAGATTGTGTAACATTTTAATAGGAAATCATTCTGATTAGGGACAAACATGGGGTTTTGTGAGTGAAATTGAACATCTACTGCATCCATATCTTTTTGTTTTGTTGTGAAGGCTGACTGTCTACCCATGAAAGAGTATGCTGCTTTTTCTGCCTGTTCATGGCTAGTTTGAGAATTTCTGTGAACTGATCCATGATACTGCCAAGAAACACAGCTTGTGCACTCAACTGGTACAGAGAAATACGGAGGCCACCTTAACAAACAAATGTCAACGAACGGTTTCAGGTTCACATTTAATTATTAAAATGTCTCATTGATGGTGCTGTTAAGATTAAATCTGTCCTTTCCTAGCATCACATAACAAGAAAACACGTTTTGATTGGTCAGTTTATTAACTTGTTATCATTAAAAGCTGAAGATGCATCTATAACATCTAACCTACAACAGACTTACAACAGTCACACCTAAAGACCGTTCTCATCAACAAGCAAGATGTTTTGACTGAGCAAATGCACTAAACTACACACCAAACAATGAGTAAGTAACAACTAGAACTTTTAACAGTGCAACCTTGCAGGTAGCCGACGCAAAAGTGACACGTTTCATGGTCGATGTCAGGTGGAAATGTCAAAAACTTTCTGGATCTCAAGACTTAAGATGAGAATCCTAATATACCACCTATGCTATGATTTTTCATGCACACTATTAACACCCCAATTACAAAAAGTGATTCAATCCAGCTTGGTCTCATAAGCAACAACTATCCCAAAAGGCAACAGGAATTACAACCCTAGGGTATCACTTTTGGTCAGTTTGAATCAATCAACACAATTTCAAGGTGGGAATATGAAAGTCACCAGTTCAGCAGCTGGCTACATGTAAAATATAATCCTGACTTGTTTAATAATGAGTAGCATCTTGGCAGAACGCATTAATGTTACAGGCATATAATCCTCAATTATTCTTTTTAATATTTAATGAACATTTGTCATAATTAGATGGTAAATTCTCGACATATGATCAATCATGTTTTTGAAGTCACAAAACCATATCAGGCGTTCCTTTGGCACTCAGATACTAATATTACTGAGAGATTAGTTTGTAGTGAAAAAGGTTTGGAAGATTCTAAGTTTTATGAGACTTGAAAGCTGCTTTTAAAATTTCATAAAGGCTCCTATTTACAATGTGAGATATGAAATATTAGCAGCTCCTTGACGCTCAACAGTAGTATTTTCAACTAGATTTTTTTATGTTCAACATTTGCATTTTTCTTGTCAACATCATATTATTAGCATTCTGTAGCAGCGTTGACTTGTTTGAACAGTTCCACGGTTAACTTGGAGCATTTTCTGCTTTATTTTGAGCCATCACTATACAGCAAAGTGCAGCTTCTCAAACAAATATATCTCCCTTCTTTCAGATTTCCATTTTTATTAGCGTGAAACACGTCTCTGTCTCCCATAGTGAGAGACAGAGACACTTGCATTTTTGACAGGCGCAGGAGGCAGATGCGATCTAAGAGTGTCGATGTCCTGATAACTGACACCATTGAAGAAGACACCAGATCAAGGATGCCTCAACCTCCCCCTATCGCCCTACCTGTCAACTAATTCATTCACTGACATTTGCTCTCCACCCCTCTGGAGATCTAGAGCCAAAAACTCATGGAGAGCTATCAAACTCACTATTTCTGTTCCTGTTGATAAAAGGGCTTGCTCGCTTTACCACAACCACTGACCCGATTTCAAACTCTGCTCTGAGGCCGGGAGATTTTACTCTTCCTCACTCCACAGTCAACCCCCTGGGGCAGAAAGGCCGACCACTATCGGCATTTAAAATTGAATAATGCATAGACAGCGCTTTGGCACCAGGGTTGAACTGGCAAACCTTCTATCACACTTCTGTCCATAGCTTGTGACAGATGAGTTTTTAAACGCACTTGCTCTAAATCCCATGCGTGGAAAGGCCGGAGGTAAAACTGCAACGCCGCTCTATGTGTGCACTCAGCAAGTGGGAAGTTTAGACTAGTCCCTGATATGAAGTGTTTGTTAGTTTGTTGGTTTTTCTCACCAGATGTATTGCAACAATCTAGAAAATCGCCATATATTTAGAGCTGCTGAAGGCAGAAGGAACATTGCAATTCACAACTTATGAGGCCACTAATATCATGTAATCTGTCATGGCTTTGAGGCAGTGGTAGCAATGTTCAGTGGCAACCAGCGAGTCAATAAAAATAGCCCACACTTGTAGCTAAAGCCGTTTCTCTAGGCTCTCGGCTGCCAGTGTAAGAGTCAGTGGAGACTATACTAATCTTATCTTTTCACTTCTTGATTTTCTTTTTATATACTCAAGTAGCAACTGTTTGACTGCACATAACCACGTCTTCACTTTGGTCTTCTGGTAGCTGGTAAGGAATGCTGTTGATGTGGAGCCAGTGAAGTGAGAAGGAAACCAAGCAAGTTTAGTGAGGTCCCATTGAAGGGTGGATTAACATTACTGAGCTGCATTCCAGTGTGTTCACAGTAATGTTTACGTAATGCTACTTGAGCAGAGTTGCTGGACTGGTCACACCGCTTATACAGCAGGTGAGCTCCAGAAACAAAGTCTCTGAAGCCATTTGACCCTTCTACACACTACAGCAAGTCCATTATTTGTAAGGTTATCGATATAATGCACTGCATTGTGTGTAAGCTTATACTCCATATCACATTACCATTATATTAAGCAAACAAAAAAACAATAGCTTTTGGAGTAAACTCTAGCTTTATGAAACCAGCTTGGTTTTTACAATACTGCGTCAGAATACTTTAACTTCTTTTATTTAACTTTAAGGGCTGAAACTTGTATTGTACTTTTCTGCTCTAACCTTTTTACCTTGGTTTTGCCACGCTGTATATGTGAGTCTGTTCAAACAGACTGAGAAAGACCAGCTGTCTCTAGCGGGAGGTCTCATAAATCAATAACCCATTCATCTATTCAGTAAACTGCTTATTATGACCAGGCTCTCAGGGGATCTAAAACCTATACTAGAATGTGTAAAATAAGATAGACAGCATAGAGCAAGGACATCACAGCAGCTCCAAAGACACAGGCCTGAAATCAATGAATAAATATCCAGTTATCCCCATACTGTGTGAACATTCAATTAAACAGATTTGCAGTTCATAGAATATGTCACTAACAAACCTCAGGCGATATTTTGACTGGCCTTCAGCTCATAGTTTTGTTAATCTGTGGACATGCAGGCATTCAATATTGTGGAAAACTCTAGAGCCATCTTTGAGTGTTTTATATTTTGATTCCAATCAAACCTTATTCTAATGTTTTTAAAGTGGTATTAAGCAACAATGCATTGAGTCCAGACTGTGATGAAGAACATTTAAACTCATCAGAACTGTGCAAACTCTGTATTTGCCCTGAATACTGTATTTCTGCATGTTTTAACTCACCGGACATATTTTCCATTTCCGCAGCAAAATATAAAGAAATCGATGGTTTTCACAGTTTTTTCCCAAAAACTATCGCAAACCTTGAAAATATGAGCGAAACAGTGTTTCACATCTTGCATCCAGTACATAATACAACATGTTTGTGTTTTCCTGATAATCGGTGTAAGGCCTTCAGCAAAGCAATAGGTGAAAAACAAACTTGAGTATATTCATGTTTTAAGAGGAAATCATTTTTTCCCCCTGAACACTTCAACACATCTCTAGAGGACAGATGATGACAAGAATAAAGATGAGACAGGAAAAATGTGGAACATCACAAGGTTGTCAAAAAAATTCATTAAAGAGGCAGGTACAGCTTGTAGAGGGTGTAGCTCCTGTAATGTAAAGAACTGCTCTCAAGAGGAGGTAAAATAAATATTAAGTATGCGTGCTGTTGTTAAATTAAGCTTAACCAAACAGGCCTCTGATACATTAAACAACCTGAGGGACAGCAAGTTTGACAAATGGTATATATCCTGTAAAAAAAAAAGGATTGTGCAATACAGGATGGAAATAAACCAGAGTTAAAATGATTAGCTGATTGACCAATCAGTTGAAAGATCAGCTGCAAGATCGTGGACCTTAAAAATCTTAAGTATTTAAACTAAAATAAAATGTGGATGCACAAAAGCGGCCTTAGTTGTGAATGAGCATTTTGATTGATATCAAATGTTTGTTATGTGACTATTCAGTGTGACTGGACCCACACAAGGAAGTGGAACAACACTTACTATGAGGTTATGCACAGGAAGGATTGTTGTGAATTTCACACCATGGATTTTGTTGTTATTTAACTTAGTTTTCTAAACTCAAGTCTCAACCAATCTGTAAGTAGGAGATAAAAACAGATTAGCCACAGGTTTAAAACAGCTAAGATGGGGAGTGTGTGTAAGAGCCGATTGCTATCTGATTAAAGGCTACTTTGCAGTTGAGTATAATGGAATGAAAGAAGAAAACAAAACCACAGTCTGGGCAGTTGAAGAGTGTCTTCACTGAATATTTTTTATGTTTTTTTAATCCAACTGTCAAACATAGATTTCATCACTAAATAAGCTTATGCTTCTGTTCAATAAGTGAGATATATAATCATTCTTCTGACCGCTTTCCTGGGTTGCCTTTATATCCCTTCCACTTTCCAAAACTCAGTACTGATCATCATTTATGTAGTCTAATCATCTCCTTTCCAGCCTTCTCTGAGCCAATCAGCCTCCATGCTGTGTGCTTTAAAATCCCAGTCCTCTTCTGTCATTCTACCTTTCAGACTCTCATGCAACCCACCTCATACCCATCTCTGCCTCACCCTGGACCCTCAGAGCGCCACCCAAACATCTCTCTTCATCTTCACCAGCACCAGTGTCTAGACTCCAGGAAGTCCTGTTTTAATTCCTGTCACTGCTGGGATTCCAGTCTGCTATGATTCATAGGAGTCTAATCGCCAAATAGCTTAACTGAATTTTGTATCTTAATAAATGTTCAGTTCTTCCAAACAATCTCCACTTAATCAAATATTGTAAAACCATACATGCATATAAGGTTTTTGAATTACAACAGTGCTGCATGAATGAAATCAGTTTGTAGAAAAATGAAAGAGTTTTAGGTAACAGGGAAGAAAAACAAGAAAATAAAACTCCTTATACACAGAACCCTTGTCCATAAACTGATGCTAAATGTAAAGTAAAAATAAAATAAATCGAAATTCCTGGCTCGTGTGAAAAAAGCCAGTTATTTTCCTCATCTCTGCCTCACTGCCACAGTGGAGGAAAGCGGCTTTATCATACCATGATTCACTGGCAGCCTAATGAGAGCTACAGTCCTAAGCTGTTTATGTTGCATAAAGGACAGCCGCTATTAGCACTGGTGTCAGAGTGGGGGAGCTGGACATTGGGTGGCAGTGCAGCAACAGTTAAGCTTGTAACAGTATTCATTTACTACCAAGTCCTCAGCTGGCGGCCTGTAGCGGAGGCCGCATGGTTGGCAAACTCCAGATGAACTGAAGAAACAGGATGATACTTAGCATACGTGATTAAACACAAGAGGGATGTCAGAGTGGATGCTGATCACAGCAGGTTTTCACATTTAGTATTCAGTGTCATAAAATACACAAATATTTGTAAAGACATTCATGGACATGATGCATTTTCTAGCCCATTTCCCTTTTATTAACCATGCCAACTAAACCCTAACACCAGTTTTTAGCCTAAAGCAGCCAAAACTCTTTCAAAAATATCCTCATTTTCTTTTAAACAGCCAGAAAATAAAACCACCTAAATTCAAACTGCTTTAACATTTAACATTAAGTTAATTTGTATCCGTCAACAATAATCTTTTAAAAAAAATAGTGGGACTCGAGAAAAAATGTAGCAGTAGAAACTATAGTTGCCATAAAATGTGACATGTCTACCATTTGTTCCCTTTAACCATATCACACCTAGTTCTGGTGTGATAGTTCTAATTCTCCACATGCACGGTAGCAAGGTGAGCATCCCACATCAGAGACAGAGACAAGGACACGGAGAGTGTGGGAATGAATGACTGCCACTTCAGCAGCTTCAGAAAACAGTCACTGCACACAAAGATTCATTTCAGACCAACTGCAGCTGAAAGAACAAAACCGTTCTGACCCTTCACAGATTCAGCTCCACTTGGAGCAGAGAAGATTTAAAGTCTGTGGTGAAGAGACGAATTTCCCCCAGAAATATTTGTTTTCTTACCCATGTTCCTTAAATAAAATGAAAACCATGATTAAGACTGCCACATTAACACAAGACTGCATCCCAAAATACATTTACTGGCATAATTTAACAGTGCTTTGTTTGTTTGTTTGTTTGTTTGGGTTTTTCGTGAAATTCACTTCTGCAATTTAAATTTGATCACACTGTTAAAACAAATTTGATGGATTTTAGTGCAACCTGGAAGTGTCAGGTGTAAGTATATTTGTAGAAAGTTGTCACTTTTGTGTGTGTTTAAAAAGAAATCGAATGAGACCAAGATTCAGCTTTGGACTAAAGCTGATCACAGCTCATAACAGTCATATCAAATTTTTAAAATAAAATTGGAAATGATCAGAGAAATGGGGTGTCTGAGAAATCTTAACAACTTGAGTGAGCAATGAAAATAGATCCAGCGCTGTCCCACTACTCCAAACTTGCAAGAGTCAGCAAAGCATACCTGTGACTGGGGCTATGGTAACCAGCTTAAGCAGAAAGTTGGTGATCGTTGGCTTTAATAAAGCTCCAGCCCAAAGGAAGGTATCTGATCTTGGAGCCAGTTTAATCCTATATTTTTGTGGTTATTGGCTTTAAATGTTCTTTTAATTGAAGAACTTTACAAGTGCTCAGTGGATACAAAAATCTGCTGTTTGTTACTTGAAGCATTGGGAAAAAAATCTGAATAAAACTCAAATACTAAATAAACTCAGAAACAAATACAGGTTTGCATATTAATAATTTATAATACCACGTAACATTGCAGATATGTATTTATTCAATTTATCAAGGCTGTAATGATAAAAACTAAGGAGTTGAATGTGATGAATATAACTGAATATAACTAGTATTGAATTTATACATTTTTTACACAAAGAGATCCAAGGTACTAACAAAATGAAAACAGTGGCCAAGACCCAAGAGGAGATTATGTTATTATTTTACTAAAACTTCTGTTTCTGAAGTATTTAAATTTTTTACTCTATTTTTTAACAGTGAAGTAACTGGCCTGAATAACAAACAATGATTTCAAACCAGACAAGGCGGATCAGTAAAAACCGGTGACGCAGACTTACCTTGGCATTGGCTTTGGTCTTGGTGCTACTGTTGTTGTTGTCAGGGCTGGAATTGGCATCTTCATGAACTCTATCTAAAAGCCAGAGGAGGAACTCGAGGGCATCATGCTGAGAGTTTCCACGAAACTGAGATGCATATTTGGCCACAGTGCTCTGTGGGATGGAGAAACATCACAATTAATCTGTCTTTCCAGGTGATTTCTAACAAACTTTGACTTTTGCATTTATAAATTAGTTTTGGTTTGGAACACTCAGGAGGGAGACAGCAAAACAGCAATGCTTTTCCGTCTGTCATGATCAGATAAGTCATACTAAAACATCCGTAAGACATTAAAAAAAGATGTTTTCCTCTGTAGTACAACCCAACCTTTGTCTAGAATATAAAAGCCATTGTTTTTAGAACTTTATAAACTAAGTAAGCATTGTCAAACTTAATGAGATTTCCTGGAACTAAACAGTACAATACAGGGATGACAGCCTTTTATTCCTTTTATTATCCATGTATTATTGCCAAAAAAAATATCTTCAAAAGCCAGACAAGTCCTTGAACAGCATTGTTTGGGCATATAAAGACAAAGAACCCTTATCAGAAAGCCAGGATGAAAATAGGGTGGAAAAAGGCTTGGTATGTCTCATGCTCCCGAACGTAATAAACAAAAAACATGGTATAAAAGGCAGAAGAGGGAGTATAATGGCATGGGCATACATGGCTTTTAGTGGTACTGGGTCACAGACAGCAGAATCGGGTCTAATGAATTCAGAAGTGCAGAGGGCTCATCATTCATCTCTCATCTCACACTCTGAAAGCAGCTCAGGAGTTTCTGAAGATAAATACGTGGAATATTCTGCACTGTTTGATCCACATTTCACTCACAGACACAGACATAAGTAAAGGCATCATAAACTACTACGAAGGCCAAAACTATTTTTTAATGCCAGCATCTTACAGACAGAGAAACATAAATTCTTGTAAGCAAAGAACAAACAAAGTTCCACTCATTCAAATGTACTCCTAATATTCCTTCATGTTTGTGGAAAATAAAACTTCTTTAACTTTATCGTCACATCTTTGCTCTGCATATTTGATGCAGTTTTTATCAGGTGACGTAATCATGCATGGTGGTTTGATGAGCGTCATTGTCAAAGCCTGTAATACTTTCTGGTTTCACTTGAGTGATCTTAGGCAACACTGTGACTTCTGCCAATGCCACTTCTTCAGACTTCTAACTTGGAATTCATGGCATGTCAGTGCCACAAATGGATTGCCTTGGCTAGTGTGTCAAGACACCAACATCAAAGGACACATTGTGTGTATAGAGAGATGAAGGTGGCATCTGTTCTCAGTGTCATATAACACCCCAGAATGCAAACTCTAAGCAATTAGATTAGACTCTTGTATTAGACTCAACTCCCAACTGTCTCCCAATTCCAGCAGTATCTTCCCGTGCCAACAGCAGCACCCATCTGATATCCTCGTGTTGGTGCTGTTCCCACATCATCATAATAAATGTTGTTCCAGGTTCAACATTGCAAGTGACCAATCGCTTGTTGTGACGTAATACTTTTGCAAGCCAAGCCATTCATTCATTTATGAAATTCCAATGTTGCAAGGACAATATGTACAATGCTTATTGTTTATTAAAGAGCAGTATCCTGAAATGCAAAGAATTCAAATTGCTGAATCGGCGGACAGAGGCGGTTTCCCGCAAGTTAAGTAGATTTTATTTACAGCATTTTTTTCTGAAGTCGCAAAAGTATCACGTCACAACAATGTGACCAACACGAGGATATCAGATCGTGCCACTCCCAACGGGCTCATCTTCTCTAGCAGCTGGTGCAAAGAGGTCCATTTGATGCCAGACAGGTATTTCTCCGTTCCCCTTGACTCTAAGCAGATGGGTTTCTTTCAGACCTTAATTGATGAGTAAATAGATGTAACTTGAGCGGGGAAGAAGAAGCTGAAAGTCTTTAGCTTTTTGTAGTAGCATTTAAGTAAGATGAGGCGTTTTAATGGTTAGCTGTTTGCTAAAAGCTGGAGTGCTGGTTAGCTGTAGCGCCACCTTTTTTCATGCTATTCGTGAACTTCACACATTTATATGCACTGCATTTCAAAAGGAGACTCACACAAACTGTATCCACAACATCGCAGGTGTTTCTTGGGAAAAAAAACCCAAAAGTCCAGTCTTTGTAATTCAGTTATGAGGAAGGAGTAGTAAATTTATGAGTGGGACAGAAAATGACAGACAAAACTGATTACCACTACACCAGGTGGCTACTTTGCTTTCTCTCAGTCACTCTTTCTCTCTGTGTGACTGACAGCATCCAGGCTCTGCTCTGCACCTCATTAAAAATCACCACATCATACCTGCAGTATCCCAGTATCTAAATATAAACACAGGAGGGAGCCCCCTGCCTCCCCCCCATTCTATCTGACAGAGACAGCCCGCTAATGAGCTTCATCACTATGAGAAAGCACTGACAGGGGATGGAGGGATGTGGGATAGATGGAGAAAAGGATCGGTGGAGTAAGGGAAGGATGCTGGCGAAGTTTCAACAGACCAGTTAGTGTTCTTCTTCTGTCTCTTTATCAAAAGGACAGCACAGTTGTGGAAGGCCCAGAAAGGAAAAGTGAAAAACACAGGCAGCACAGTTTGTCAAAGCTATCAGCGAAATGAGAGAGGAGAAAATGCAAAGGACGAGAGAGGGAAGGAGAGTTTCCAAGGTTACAATAACGAGACTCAGTCTGGGCACTGAAAGCTGGTGGAAATCAAGGGGTTAGGACTTCAGTGCAATGGAAGTGCACTGGCCTCGCCTGCACTGTTGTCTCACGCTCATTTTTCTCTTTGTGTGCACGCGTGAGTCACAAAAGAGGCGAAGTTGTATTCGAAAGCAGCAGTTCTTGTATTTGATTTCTTGTAAAGAGGGAAATGAAAGAAAGGGCATTGTTTAAACTGAGGCAAGGTGGAGGTGAAAAGAAAAGAATAGCAGGTAGGTTGAAAAGTCAAGTTCCTCTGTAAACACCAGCAGTGCTCAGATCTGACCCGTCCACAGCTAAAGAAGTATCGTAAGTGTTTGTAGAGTAAACACATCAGAAGTAGTGCAGGAGAGGAGAGCGGTGGGTGGAAGGGCCTGCTTTAGGGACCTTACTGAAAGAACTATTGATCAGTCTAGAAGAATCTTCTCCATCCACATACGACTGAGCGCCACTCAGTGCAGAGGGCACAGGGAGCAGTTCTCTTTATACCTTGAAGCATGATTAGTTTCTCTCAATGAGTTTAATCCTCTTTTGTTATTGAAGAGCATGAATTAAATGTGCTGTTGGATCATCAACAGATTTGAACAGAGAGATATAAACTTTTTTACAGTATGGGAAGTTGAAAGTTTTCAAAAATACATTCGCAAAAGCTGAATTTCCCCTGGATGCTCCAATTGTTATTCTGCAGTCCACCAAAAGCCAATACTCTGCTTGAAAGAAAGTCTTGGCTGTGTATATAGCAGAGGAATAAAGCTATAGAGTCTAGGACTGTCTGGGTTTTTCACTCCCCAAAAAACAAAAAAAGAAAACACCAAAGAATTTAAAAGCACTGGAAAAAGATAGCAGAATGACAAAAGACAGCCATAAACCTGTGCAGTCTGCACAGCAGGGGTCATGACCTCCTGCGGTCAGCGGAGACAGGGCTGCACTCCACACTCAGATGTCTGTTTCGGTTTTGTATCTTGCAACCTTTCCTTCACCTCACACCATTACCCCCATCGCACATCCATCCTCCTGCTGTGTAAACGACAGATTAGAGTGCTGGCGGGGAAGGAATTTACTATAAACATACATCAAACAAATGACCCTCCCCTCTCTCTAAAAGAAAAAAAACCATTTACACCACCTCACCCCATCATGATCCAGCTTGACAAACAGGCTTGATTGGATTCCTTAGTGACGGTCAGAGAGTGATACTGACAAACCATTGCAAGGTGGAACCGTGAGAGGAACTGCACATGCTTTTGTTTTCCTGCATACACCTATCTTCCCCAACAACAGGTGTAGCTGGAACGGGGGGGGGGGGGGGGGGGGGGGGGGAATCTCTCACTACTGACTGGTCCATTTGCTGTTTCATTTTTCAGCTGGTTCGTGTTGTCAGATCACCTTTGCTGTTGGAACAGACCAGAAGCAGGGCAGTTATCACTTATACTGCTCGCTCTCCTTCCCATCATTCTGTTTCATCTATCACACAAACACGCACGCACACATGCACAAGTTCTCTGTCCTCTTTTCTTTGCCCGTTCTTTCTATTATCTTTTTTCTCTTTTCTCTCTATCATATAAGAAACATTCCCTCCACTAATCAGCAACAGCTGGGCTCCAGTCAGCCCAGCTAACCCGTAAACACGAGCAGAAAAATGAGTCTCTCTCTTAGCATCTTAGCACCTGTCCCTCCCTGTCTCTTCATTCCAGTTTCAATTTCTCTGTTAGAATATGTTTGTAATCATCCAATAAAGGTTAATGCGAGTCAAAAACGAACAAAGCCTGCATTTCTACAGCTACCCCAGCATGAGATATCAGTGAAGAACAAGAAAGGGGAAGATATGTGATGAAAATAATCATTTCTGAGTGATTTAGTGTCTGTGCAGTTTTTCAAAGTGAAAAACTGCATTTAGACTTCTTAAGTTAACAAATCAGATCAACCCAAATGATTTAAGTTACACACATTGAGGAATAAGTGAAACTTAACTTGCGAACTTTTACTGAAATAACAGTGATCAGGCTGTAAATTGAAGCTGATAGAAAAATAAACCACCGTCACTAAAGCAGGAAACTGCAATTCAAATACCCTTTTGAAAGTGTGCTTTACACGTATCTGTGCTTTCCATGACTCAAGTAAAGCAGGCTCCCTTCTATGATTTGGCTATTGCACTGTCACACCCCAGTACAGTAAGTATTGATGCTTTTCCACGGCTTATGTCATTCGGTTTCAATATATAAATCATGACAGGGATAATAAACCTGGTGGGAAAAGGTGTCATACTGACACAGACTCCTCCTTGCATTTCTTTATTGTCTGTTGCCACAGCGGTGCAGGTACAATATAATACAATACGACTCACTGAGTCATGGGAATGCATGCTGCTTTCTAACAGCATATGGTGGCTTTGTTGTCGTACTTTTAAAAAGTCTAACTCCACTGTTGTGTGAGATGAAGTGTTTGAAGCTTCTTTTTTTAAATTTCCCTTCAACAGCTAAGACAGGTACTAAAGAGCGTATCTGTAGCCAGGTGTAAAATATAAAGATTATTACAGCACAATAAAGTATTTTATAATCATCCTGTTTATCCCACTTGAATCTAAAAGTAAAGCCCATCTGTTTTGCTGGGGAAAAAAAACAATGCTGCTCATCAAACTGGGATGATGCGCCATCGTGGCATTTCTGTGCTGCTCAGCGCAGGGAGTCCAGGTGGTGTACGTCCCCCCCGCTGTGTGCACAATGTATAGCTCTTCAGCACTGAAAGCGAGAATCAGACTGGTCCCCGAAGCAGAAATAAGACAAGGCAAACAAACCATCAGTCTTGCTGGTGTGCTTTACTGTCACAGACCTGTTCTCCCCAAAACAAACAAAACCACTTAAAAGACCAGGCTCAATCTTTCAGACTAAGCTCCCCCGGCCCCACAGAGCTGGATCCTGTCAAGTGTTTAAAAAAAAAAAAAAGATAATGATCCTTTCAGCAACTGTTAAAAGTAGTTATAGCACTGTTAATTGTTCAGGTTGGGAGTATAAAGCTGAAAAAAGAGAGAGCTTGCTCTGTCATCAAGTTAAACTGATGTAGACAACTTTTGGCCCAACCAATAAAATGAGATCTGATGATCAAATGTGCTGTGAAGCAGTAATGGCAACGCTGGCAATGCTAACCATTAGCTAAAGCTCTTCCATTAGGCTGATTAGTGTAATTTATAAGCAAGCGTGCGTTTGGGGGCACATTGGATAATTTACATGTGGTTATTATGAGAATATTATGAGCAGGTGGGCTACATTAAATAAGCTCTGAAGGAATTCTGTGAACATATAACGAGCATATCGAACAACAGTGGTGTTGAAGTTTAATGGCCAAGGCTCACCAATGGGGAAGCAGAAATTTCAAAGCACGTCTGTATTCAGATTTTTGAAAAGTAGCCCCGATTTCACTTGATATGCTATCACTTCTTTGGATTGCATGCTTGGATGAGGCCCATTTGCTACATATAGAATGTAAATTGACCTAGAATGTCAACTGAAACCTTTGTATGAGGTGTTGCCAGTCTGGTAGCTATACCTGCCCTCCATCAGCTTATCAGACACTTCCACACATTCTGAGAGACTTGATCTGAATCTGCCTCTGATTCAGATCAAGCACTTTATGTGCTGAGATTTTGTGATAATTCTCAGCGTGTGGTGGATGATAGCAGCCACTTTAAGTTTAAGTCATTATCGAAAAACGTCTTGTGTCACAGCTTTGCATAATTCTTCAAGGTGATAGACCTGACATGTAATCACTGACTTAACTATTTTTCTAAAAGCCTGACGTTATTCTGGTGTATTCTGAGCTGAGTCTCTGTGACTTCTAATTTCCGCTCATTCATTAAAGCCGATCTCAAACAAAGTAGAGTAATAAAAAGCATTGCGATAGCCTTTATCTCTGATATAAATTTCCTTTTTTAACCCACTTCATTACAAGCCAGTGACTCTATTTAAATGCGAGCAAATTTGTCAATAACCGGCACATGTCAAGGCTTTCTGTTCCTTTCTCTAATTACAGACGAAGGGGTCTTGTGAGGATCACAAGGATGTTACTTTAGTTTGGCTGCAGTGTCTCTACCTCCCTCATTCGCTCACCCTCTGAGTGCACACCGCTGGAGGCATCGCAGCAGGGGGGATCCTCTTTTCCAGGCCAAATGCACTCGCTACAGTAAACATCCTCTCTCCTGCTTCACTCCGGGATAGGCGGACCCGTACAAATCATTGTGTCAAGGCAATGGCCCAAGGAAAGGAAATGTGTGTGAAAGATTTGTTTTCCTTTTTTTTTTATTACAGGCAACCATGAGAGTAATTACAGAAAAACACTTTCAAAGCACATTCTGACATTAACAGTTAATATTCATATGAGGATTTAATCATCATGCTGTGCACACTGTAGCATCCTTCTATTTTCTTCCCGCTTACCCAACCTGGGGTCTATTCCACTCGTCTTACATCCTAGACAGGTAACCAGTCCAACACAACCCACAACACAACCGTATATGGAAAAGAAATAGAAAAAACTTATAAAAGACTTGCATCAGATGTGGCCTACTTCATATAGTGAATCATATAAGGCTTATATGATTTACTCATGAATTTTTCAAGGGATCTTATATCTGTTTTCACTCTTGTATGCTTTTCATACAAGTTTCACACAAGACAGATACAAACTTCAAAAGATTTTTATATATCTTTCCCATGTGGGAAGGCTAACACACAGAGCACACAACCATGTGTTTTCTCATCTACACCTACAATCTACAACAATTAACCTAACAAGTCTTTAGACTGTGTGGAAGCCGTAGTATCAGAGGGAGCACGTAAACTCCATAAAGAGTCAGTTCAATAGAGATCAATATATTAAGTGTTTACTGTATGAATTTCTTTATGCAAGGCCTGTTATCTAGATCCAAATGATCTTTATGATGTTGCGCATACTATCTTCACATATCAGACTTTTGACTGTTTTAAAAGACTCAGGCTACATTAGTTTCCCAAAGCAGGAGTTGATCTCCCGTTCGTGCAGACGCTCTTCAGTAATAATATCATAACCAGCTACCCTTTATATTTCTTGGACTGAAACACCATCAAGTTTTTCTTCTACTTGAATCACGACCTTTTCTCAAAGCTTCAGCATGCTCACACCCAAGTTAGCTAGTAGAACATTGCTTATAAAGCAGATTTAATTCAAGGTGGAAGTGCAATGAGCAGCATTAGATGTGAGCAACCACAGAGACTGCAGGCAGAAATTAGCATAAAGCTAAAATATGAAACACAATCGTTAAGCAATGTGATTAAAACACCACAAAAATAATGCACATGATTAAAACAATGATAAAATATATAGATATAAAAGATATAAAACAATTCATTAAAACAAGAGCAGCATTAAACCAATTAGAAATGAATAATACATGTGACTTAAATTACTGCTAATAATAATAATAATAATAATAATAATAATAATAATAAAGGATTAAATAAAATAATTAGGAATAGTAATAGCAATGTGTGCCTGTGTGATCACATATGTGTGTGCGTCTGTATGTGTCTGTGTATTACATACCTAATCACTCATAGTTTCCCTGTGCTACTGATATTTCAGAGCAGTTTTTTGTTTTTGTTTTTTTTTTCTAAGTAATCCTGCTGATTGGCTACCATCCAACCACTCCTGAGAGAAGTCTAAGCCTCTACAGCTCCCAGTTACAACTGCAATGAGTAACAGGAGCAAGAAGCCTCTTGTGTGTAAGTGTTTGATCACTTGTTGTTTTGAAAAACCTTAAATTGAAGAGGTAAAGCTTCCGTTATGAAGCAGCCCCTCTGCACTGAACACTTTGTGTTTGTGAGTCAAGACCGCGTGTCTTCTCTCACAACTCTGGGAATGCAGACAAACCACCTGAAGTGTAGGAACAGGTAAGCCAAGCAGAGATAACACAGCCTACGTGTAATCAGTAACCACATGGTTACCGAACTGCAACTACTTCAACAAACAATATCATAAAATGTCGAAACCATGAGGTCTTGAGGTTGTTTTATTATTACTGCCTGGGACAGAAAGGTTTACCACTGACCTCTGACCATATTCAAGCTCACACCTTTAAATTTTTATCCAAATATTTACCCTCCTTTCTTAATTGTGCTCATGATTTTTTTTCATGTCTTTAGCTTATATTAATAAATGGACTGGACTGTAGTCAACATAATTTACAAAGAGTTTGTTGTGTAATATCTTCATGACTCTGTGTTCTTTATTATAATCAATCGAGACATTTTTTGGCAACTTCTAAAAAGTTTTAAGAAGTATTTTTAAACTTTTTGACAGGCGATCGCTTTTTGGGAGGCAACTTTGGTATGACATGCAGCTTGTGGCACTAAATGTGAAGAAAGTAAGAGATGAATGTGAATAAAAAGTTTAGCCTATAAATATGATCTCTTTCTTCATGGCCGAGGTGACCTACCAGGGGAGCCTGTGGCACAAACTTCACGAGAGTGAGTAATCATGGCCCCTGCTGATCCTCTTCTAGCTTTCAGTGTGTTATATCTCTGTACCTTGTCTCCCTCAGCTGAGTGCAGCACGATCAATCGGCACTGATTCGGCCCACAAACACTGTCAGTGCAATAGGAGAAAACTATGTGGCTTCTAGTTAAGTGTATTAATATGATTTAAAACGCCCTAAGGTCCTGTAATTGTGGTTTCATTGTGCTTGAGTTTGAGCACTCTCGCTGCCAGTGAGCAGTTAATCAAATAGCAGCAACAACACTGGCACAGTTAGCAGCAGACTTTTGGGTTTCGGGGCCACTTGCAATTAGTTTAACCAATCAAGATGAATAACATGCCCACCGGGTGGAGAGTATTTGTTTCTAGTTGACACCGGAGTACCTGTTTGAGAACAACTCTCTTTATAGAAAACAGAAAAATCACGCCAGGTCTCCTCAATGGGGGAAGCCTAAGCTTGTTCAGTTCAGGTGAATCGTCTCCATCCTTACCTTGAACTCCACAGACAGCTGCGGCGTGTACTCCAGTGTCCAAAGCGCTCGAACCAGCGACGCCAGCTGCTCTGTCACCTCTCCCCTGGCGGTCTGCGACTCCGCTCCTCTCACCTCCCCGTTAACCCTCTGGAGGCAAATATCCGACTTATACTGCTCCAACCCGAGGTATTCGGCGAGCAGGTCCGTGTTGCTGAGGCACTGAACCACAGCGTTCATGAAACAGGTGTTGCCGTGGTTCTTCAGTCCCAGCACTCCCGGGGTCTTGTCGCCGTAGCACCACGACAGCCTGTCTTTCACCGAGCCGTGAATGGACGAAACCGTGGAGCTCTTCTTTACGGTTCCTTCCCTGGAGATCTGCGAACAGTTATCTTTAAAACCACCCGACGCGCTTTGCCCGAAACCGCCGTCGTCGTCTTCTGCGTCCTGCTGTTCCGCGTCGCCAAAGTGCGCTAAAGTGCCCAAAGTTTTAAGGATCCTTCCCATGAAATTCCCAAAAGATCGAAGCGATTTCCGTCTAGTAAACCTACCAGATTTGTATTTCTTCTCCTTTGGCTTCGTCGTTTTGGGTTTCATGGGTTGTCTTCTTACCTTGCTTTCCTTACGGGTATCCATGGCTCTATCACTTAAACGGACCGAGAGAAAATGAAACAGACTATCAACGCGCACCTGTCTGCCAGGCTGTCTACCCCTCCTCCTCCCCCGTCTCACTTCTCTCCACAAACCTCACTGCCGCGAAGCCAATAAGGCACATTATTGCTGATATTATCCCATCGACATCTCGGTGCGCGCGTTTTGTCGGGTGACGATCTATCTCTGCAGGAGCTACAGAGACGAGCGGCTCTCCTTCTTCCACATCGCAGGTTCATTTATACTTCCTCGTCGATGGCTCTCAGCGCTGGATCGTGCGCCTGGCGGTCTTTGACTCTCTCTCTCACCACCCCTGTTCTTCCCTCTTCTCCTGTCTGTAGGGCCTGATTGAATTGCCAAGGATCCTGTTTAACTGCCCGCCTCACAGGCAAGAATTTAATTAACCTGAATTAGACTGTAGGCTATCAACACAAATATGTATGTGGTTAAGTCATTCGCAACGGGTGGATGACAGGCAATTCAACTAGGCATATCTACTTTATTTCACTCTGAACAAGGAAGTTGTCGTCTTTAATAGGTGACAGGTACAGCAGTGTGAATCTGCCCCCTGTAGGACCAGTTCTAACATCACCTGCCAAAACATCTGCTGAGGGTGTCAGAGAAAGCAGCACCATCCACAATACCAAACTAAATTATAGACTACTTATAAACTGCTCAGAGAACAACTAAAAAATAAGTTTCCAGTATAATGGTAAATGGACTAGTTCTTATTGAGCATTTTCCAGTCTGCTTGAGCATTCAAAGTGCTTTAAACAACCCATTCATCCAAGCACTTCTCACACACATACATTCAGAAATTGCTATTTCTGCTGAAGAGCCTGTCCACATAGGTAGACCTGGTACACCTGTGCTATTTGCTCTGACAGACACCTGTTTGTGAAAGCCAATAGCATGTCTAATCAACCAATTATGATACCAACCCAGTGGATTTAGGAATGCAGACATGGTCAAAATGACCAGTGATGGTTCAAACTGAGCATCAGAATGGGAAAGAAGGGTGATTTAAATGTAGCATGGTTATTGTTGCCAGACAGGCTGGTAAAACTATTTCAGGAACGTGTGATCTATTGGGACCTTCCTGCACAGCGATCCAGAGAATATTAGAATAGAATGGGCTGGTGTAGCAGAAGACCACACCCTGTGCCACTCCTATTAGCCAAGAAACAGGCAGAAAACCAATGCTACAGTTCACACAGGTTCACCAAATTTGGACAATAGAAGGCAGCTGGGTGATATGTCATGTTCATCCCATCCACCCATTTTCTCCTGCTTATCACATGGACTATTTCATAAAAACTAAGTTTACCTGAATCTGGTTTCTTGAACATGACAATGATTTTACAGGGTTTCAATCTAATAGAGCAGCTTTGGGAGTGGAACAGAAGACTCACAACTGATTTGCAGCTAACAAATCTACAGCAATTGTGTGATCCTATCATGTCAATATGGACCAAAACCTCTGAGGAATGTTTCCAACAAGTTAAGCATGAGTTAAGTTATGGCGGTTCTGAAGGCAAAGGGGATCCAAAAGGGGCGATACTACTATTGTATTAGTAGTGGCCAGTGAGGGTATAAAAACCAAGGTTATCAAAGTATAGATACTGACATCTACCCTACATATTGCCATGCATACATGGTCAACATTTTCTTCATCCTGCTAATCAAATACCTAAGACATCGTCACTTGCAGACAGGTGTAGCCAAGTCTGGCAACTTTCTGCATGCACATTAATGCTGCTGCTCATACATCATGAAAGCTCGACAAAGTTAGTAAAATGTATGTTAAAATTGTTTTTGCCAGATACATTACATGCAGTTCTGCTTTTCAATGGGAATCCAGCATCTTGTTTGCAATATTCAGATTCTCATCTGAAGCTTAATTTCACAGCTCACCAGTACTAAAGATTGAATTTGGTGGACCAGATGTTCTGATTTATTAAAAGAAAAAGTCAGGTCTCCAACCAATATTCCCGTAATTTTCCCGATGCTCTTGAGCATTGTTAGAAAAATGAACACATGTTACATGTTACAAATTCCGAGGCAAACCGTGTCATTCTGTGTCTGTGTTATGAAGATGACCCGTGTTTTACAGCAATCCTCTGTTCATTATCATTGTGCTAAACGACAGTGCAAGGAATTATGCCCAAGCTTAATGAGCAGGGATTTTATTTTATTTTTTTATTATTTTTGCTGACCTGCCACAGACTGGTAACCTGTCCTGGTTTACACCACCTCTTGTCTCATGACAGTTGGGATAAGCCCCAATCCTCCTGAATTCGATAAGAGGTAGAAATTGGACAGATGGATGGATGGTTTATATAACAATGTTTTTGTTTTTTTTGCAGGAAGTAGTAGTGAATTAGAATTGTACATTGCACCACTCTTTTACCATAACCTCTCAGAGAATAAATCTTATTACATTAGGGGACAGCAGTCCCTAATCTTTTCACTTTTATATACAGAATGTATTCAGACTACTTCAACCTTGCATTTTATATTGTAAATGTAATTTTTAAATTAATCTACAAGAAATAAAAAATAGCACCAGAAATTTTGCTATATAAGCAACAATAACTATTTTCACTATGAAAGTACTGTTTTCCCCATTTCATGGCACACCGTTACACCTTCAAGTCAATCAACTTTTTTCTGGCAAGCTCCATCAGATTGGGTGGTGAACACCTTTGATGTGTCATCTTTACATCTTAGATTTAAACAGTGGTTTATGGTTTAGCTGCAGTTGATCCACTTTAGCATTTTCTTTTCTCAATGCTTCAGTTCACTATGGTGCTGAAAAGTTCTGTCACCCATTCTCAGGTCAAAGCTGGTTTTCTTTAAGACCAGACCAGTCTCCCTGAGGGACACCCCAGTACCATGATGCTGCCATCCCCATGCTTCACTCTAGTGATGGTAATAACCAGCCGACTGGCTTCTGGATAATACCTCTACCATGAAGGCCAGTCACCTACCAGAAGGTCATTCTTGGTCACATTCTTGACCAAGGCACTTTTTGTTCAATAACTCAGTTTGGTAAACTCTAGCACTCAGATGTTTTGTGTATTTTACTTTTTGTATTTCACAGACATTGAAGCCATATTTAGAAACTGATTCATCCTCTTGCCCTATTCGCAATGACATTGTGAACTTTCTATGTGTGTTTACACCAGGACATGTAGCTTTAAATGATTAACAACTGATGTGTGGCTATTACATTCTACACATCTCGAGGCTCAAAAATCAAACAGGATGACTGTCACTGCAAAGGCTCTGAATACTTTTCAAAATGAAGATTTTGATTTTTAATAGAATTTCAAAAGAGCAAAAAAAGAGAAAGGATTTATTAATGCTTTAATTCACGTTTTCTTTTTCTTTTCTTTTTTTAATTGATTGACAAATATTACCCATTTAAAAATCAACAAAACCATGCAAAAAAAAAAAACCCCCACTACATTTACTATGCATCAGTGAGCAAAAACATCTTATACAGCAATTGTTGCTTCATGAGGTTACATGTATTTATTTTGGTAAGAATGTAAGTCCATATTGCTAAAACAATATAATAGTAACATTTTGTACATTTTTGGAAAACTCAAAAAAAAATGTCTGGATGGCTAAAAGTTTGTGTTTCTTCCCGTGTCCAAATCTCCAGTTAAGAGGAAGGAACATGAGGGAACTTCCAGCAAAGAATGGCTCCATCTGCACTTGTACTGACTAAGTTGCGGCTGTTGGAGCAGATTTTCATGCTGGTAATACTGCCACCATGACCTACCCCTACGTGGGTTACTCCACCTAACATGTAGTCCCACACTTTCACCAGCTTATCATCTCCACCTGGTATGAAAAGGTGAACAACATAAGAAACCAGAAGCTCTAGGGAAATATCACTAATTATTGTGCAATACTGTTCCTTATATAAAACACATGAAAACTATATTTGCATAAAATATTCAATTAGGTTTTGATCTAAACGGGAGCATAACGGGCAAGGCAGCAGGGACAAATATAAAATTGCTATCTATATATGAGTAGCATGGAAGAAGAAGAAGTGCAAATGAGTAATGTGCCATACCTGTCACAAAGTATTTGCCATCCTGTGAGATATGCATGCCATTGATGGCACCAGACTGCGAAGCCTCAAGTTGTCTGAGGGCAGATTTACCCTCAAACACGTCCCAGTAGGCAACCTGAGGGACAAAATGTACACAATGCACAGAAAGTCTAAGTGGAGATGAAGGTTACACATTTATACTCTGAAGTTTTTTTGTTTGTTACTAAGGATTGATAGGCTTGCTATGCAGACTGCTACTAATGAGATCAAGTGAAAACATCTCTGTGCTTTTGTGCTATTTTTATTCAACATTATATACAGTATACACTTTACCACTTCCTATTTTGGTAGTAGTACGCAATAGGTGACCTCAGACTCTCACCTTCACTGCTTTCTCGTTTTAACTCTATATGAAAATGAGCTGGTTTGATTCTATCATATATCTAAATGAGTTTTGAACATCTCTAGGGCTTAACAGCCGTCAGAGTATCAAGTCTCACAAAAGGCGATTGTTAGTTGAAGTTATTTATAGCCCAGGTGGCAGAAGCATCACAAAACCACAGAGCGAGAACAATCCTTTCTTGTTATTTATATGACCGACCTGATTACTTCTTGGGTGGAGTAAATGAAAGCCCAGATGGACTTGATCATTAAAATTAGGCTTCAGTCATGAATGAGTTCCTAGTAGAAGATTTAACAGTTCACCCTATGTGATTTTAAAAGTCAAGAAGCTGTTTAGAAAGCAGTAAAGCACTCAAAACACTGATGCTAAACACACTGCATTTCAAAGTCAATAAGGAGTTGAGAGAAGGAGATGGAGTTACCACAATTAGCTATTTGTAAAGGTCATGTTAAACAAGGCTGTTCACACAGAGCCCGATGCTTATGAGAACAGAATTTCATTTTTTGCCCATTATGCCTAATAGGAAGGCAAATAATACAGGATATGTAATCTTTCACACATATTGAATATTGTGCTTACATGGAATGAAAACTAATATGGAGAAATAAATAGAAACCAAATCTTCCTAATGTAACCAAATCAGAATGTAAGGCTTAAATCTGAACAAAACAATACTCACTTCTCAGCTAAGGCCTGCATTAATCGATAACATATTTAGTGAGATGTCTTTTCAAACAAATCAGCGCCTTAAATTAATCATTGCGCTATGATTAATAAAAAGAAGTTAATGGTGAAATTAAATAGTTTACTATTCGCATAGCCACGATAAAAGTTACTGTAACAATGTTCCCCTCTCTTCTTCTCTCTTAGATCATTGTCCATCCCTTCCTCACCGCCACAGTCATGACCCCTTCCACCTTTCTCATCTCATTTCAGCAGCTTATTAGAGGCTTCCACCTGTGTGAGTTGTCTTGGCCCATCTGCGATCCCTCAGCCTCGGTCTGGGAAACTGGCTCACAGCCATGACATGGGCAGCCAGGAAATTAATTACGTGCAGTAAGTGAGAGCAGGTCTGAAAAACATACTCTTAGGACTGCTCCACTTATAAGGACAAATCTCAGGCTATAAGCAGTGTATAGTTGCCTGGGCTACACAGAAGGTTAGAAGCTTTAGCTTATAGAAAATATGCACAGTTACCTAAGGTTATTATGAGCTAGTAATTAATTACTATCAAGGCTAATTAATGTCTCCTTTTTAGCAGAAATAATGTAGTCCAACTGGTTTCAGCTATAATCCCGTATCCTTACCTTGAAAAGACGAAGTAAGCATCATATACTTACTACACCAAAAAACAAACACATCATTATCATTGCCAGCAACATCCTGATCACAAAGCATCTCATTAATACAACTGCTCCCTGACCCTACACAGTCATCCCCCCACCCCTCCTGGCCACTCTCTTTCTCTTCACATTTTTTCTCACATGCTGGTTTGCATCCTGTGAATTTACTCATAGAGTCATGCTGGGAGGTGAAGAAGGCTTGGAGTACAGAGAGAGAGGAGAGAGAGAGAGCATTGCTGTTTGTTGAACCAGACAGAGTGCCTGTGTCCTGGGATGAGCAGATGGTGGATCTGGCTGGCACTTGGGTGGCATAGGCACATCCGCAGGAAGGCACGAACACCACAGCGCTCCCCTCTATCTCTCCTCTTTCTCGCTCTCTTTGAATGCCTCCTTCCCACTTTCTCTCCGCTCGCTCAGCACACCCACCGCGCTGTGTTAATCAGCACAACTTGTCCTCACCTCTCAGCATGCGGGGACGGCAGCAATATGGGTCCAGTGTGTAGCCGGGTTCAAGGGGTGTGGATAAATTGCACAATCAAGGAAAAAAGTGTTTCATTCTGCAGCAGTAAAGGTCCAAGCTTATGTAAATAAGAAGTGCTTGGTTAATCAAGATTATAAAAAGAAAAAATTGTGGAGTCAAAGGGTGTGTTTTTGCACCAGTGATTAGCAGCTGGCACAATGGCTTAATTACTGTATACTGAGCTAAGAAACAAATTAGAAGCGTTCAAGCTAATCTGCAGAAATGCACACGAGTATGATTGTACAAGCTTTCATTGTGCTACTCTTTGCTGATCTTAGTAAAGCTGCAGATTTTTCTGTCATTCTCATTAAGTGGAGATTTCAATAACCATAACAACATAATGAGGACTCTACACTGTGACTGTTTAGTGACAGTCTATTTGCATCCTGTTTTTTTTTTTTTTATCATTATAATGATTACCTTTTTCTCCTTTAAGCTAGACAGCTGAGTATTAAGTCTGAGGGAAAATATATGGAGTACATGGACTACAGTAAACAACAAAAAGTAGTTATTATAGACTCACTGTGAATTGCAACAGTTTATAGCTATGTTATCAACAGATTATGAAAAAACAATTGTGTTACAGTGTGATATTCACAGTGTGATCTCTGGGCACTGGATATTTGGAATTGGCTCGGAATTATTTTATTCATTTTCAGAAAAGAAGCCAAACTGTAGAGCAATACTTATTTGTACCAGTGCATGGTGTAGTGAGTCAGAGCAGCCATAAGTTTTCTCTGAGCCCAACTGGGGAAGACACAATGCCAACAGACAGACAATGACTTTTATCATCACCAGCACCAATTGGAACCCACACTCTGAAATGCTAAAACAGGAGCAAACAAGACTAAACTCCAGAGGAGCTTCCACCAGCTCTTGAAGCAAAGAAAATGAACTGGCACCATCTCTTCTAAACTGTAAAGATCAAAGCTGTCCATGCTAACACATCACATGTTCTACCTGTCAAACATCACTCACATTTTCTCCCAGAAAACTTCGTCGTCAACACGATCATGCCAAAGCTTGAAACCTGGAGCCCCCATAGCCAGATACCAAGACTAAGTGAAGTGAGATCTACTGATGATGCTAATGTAGCACCATGGACGATACCTACCGTGACAGTTACAGAGACTAACCGGCTGATCTACACCAAGAACGGTGTGGATCATACATACATCATACATGGTACGCCATATCCAAGTGGCCGGCATAATATACAGAAACATCTGTGGTGAGTATGGACCGGAAGTCTCAAGGGCATAGTGGGAGACACCCCGTACGATGGTCGAGAATGACCGAGCTAAGATCCCATGGGACTTCCAGATACAGTAGGACAAAATGTTGGTGGTTAACCAACCCCATATAGTAGTGGTGGACAAGCAGAGGAAGTCAGTCGTAGTGATAGACGTAGCAATACCGAATGACAGCAACATCAGCAAGAAGGATCACAAGAAACTGGAGAAGTACAAAGGGCGCAGAGAAGAGCTGAAGAAGATGTGGAGGGTGAAGGTAACAGTGGCCCCGTGGTAATCGAAGCGCTAGATGCAGCCAAAGCAAGTGTCTCCAGCAGCTCCCAGGAACAACATCCGAGATCTCTGTCCAGAAGAGCGCAGTCCTAGGAACAGCTAAGAGACTGCACAGGACCCACAAGCTCGAGGGGAATTTTTTAAATCAAAGGTTTACTTATTTAAATAAATAATCATTAAATGACATATGCTTGGTATAAACTGAATGTATAACAATGAAGTAAATTTCATTTCATGAGACTTTTTTAAATTGTCATTTTCAATTGAACAGATTCCATTAAATGTATTTTTGTATTGTACTTCTCTATACTGTAAATTCTACATGCAATCAAATTAATTATGGTCAGCATTTTTGGCATGAACATTTTTGTATCCATCTTTTTGTGTGAAAACAAACTCATAAACCACACTTTCTTGGTTCTTACTACAGGGGCAGCTACACTAAAACATTTTTGTCAGAATTAAGCAAATTCTGACTAAAGAAGTTTTAGCAAAATGATCATTAACAAATTCTGACTATACATACCTCTGAGGCCACCATAAAAAACTGGCTTAAAGATAAATCAAGTGAAAAATTTGTGTTTAAATTACTGCCTGCTAGAATGCCAATAAAAAATACAGAAATGCACTTAGCAACAAGAAAAAAAAAGATTCTTAATCCCAAAACACACCTTTCTGTCAGTGCCACTGGTGATGATCTGAAATTCCTCTGGATGGTAGCACACAGTCCGGAACAGTGTGTTGGCAATCATCATTTGACGAACTACGAATCGCCTATAAAAGATTATACAAGAGACAAAAGACAAGAAATGACGGGAAGGAAGATGAGTTTGACAGGTGTTGCAATAGACTGGGCAAAAAATAACTCATATGAGGTGCATGTGTCTTCACACCATGACCAGACTGTCGTGTCTGTTCAAATTTTAAACAAAAAAAGCATAAATCTCAAAACAATCTGTATATACAAATGTTCTGAAGTGCACATATTTTCTCTTGTGCAGACAGGGTGTCAGTCTAAATTAATTGAGACTTTTCTACTAATCCATTTAAATAACCTGTTAGTAGTCATACTACAAAGAGAATCCATGATAATTGTATGGGTACTGCCTAGAAGCCTTTAATCCACAGACTCGTTCATGAAGAGGACAGACAATGAAAAAAATGACCATAGTCAGTTTTCAACAGCTTATTGTACTCCCAGAAGAAGCTCACAGATTAAAGGATTTTAAGCTCGCTTATAAAGAACTGGATTTCTTTTTTATCTCATTGTATGAGCCACACATCCACTTCACCATTTCTCTCTTATGACAAGTCAGACATGAAGACAGTGCTCTTCTTTCCTCTCACTTTGTCTCTGTTGGCTATACGTATTATTACCAGATATGTACATTACTTTTCACAGAACAATGTGATTAGCTCATTCAGTAATGTGCCTAACTACTTTATTTTCACTTCACTTGCTCTCATCATTTTTCTTTGATGAAACTGAAAAATAATTATTACAATTTTGACTTAGTGAAGTGGCTCTGCAGTAATTTTTTGGCATTTTGTTGTACTACTAAACACAACATTTCATAGATAAATAATATGTCATACACTAATATTACAATATTAAACACTTTAAAGATGTTACATGGACACAATGTGTGGGTTATGGTTTGCAGATAGGCTACTCACACTATGTCCCAGATGATGCAGGTACCGTCAGAGCTTGCAGAGACACACTCTGTGTCGTCACTCTTGATTTTGAGACAAGTGACAGCAGCTTTGTGCTTTTTCATGGCCTCCAGCAACCGATAGCTACGTGGCTTCAGCTCCCAAACACACACCTATGATAGTTAAACCCAAAATCATTCATTAGGGAAACTATATTTAACTTTATTTATAAACATACAAATATGCTATGGATGCAACAATTTTCAATTTTCATTAAAGACATCTTCAACAGTATGTCTTCTGTTCTTTTGAAATCATGTCAGTCTTCAATGATATTGCATGCTGTAGAGATAAACCCCAAATTTAAATGCTGAATGTGTATTTGAAGGGTGCACAGCACAGTCTAGTATGGTGTGTCTGTATAACGAATAACGGGGCGATCGTGGCTCAAGAGTTAGGAGTTCACCTTGTAATCGGAAGGTTGCCGGTTCGAGCCCCGGCTTGGACAGTCTCGGTCGTTGTGTCCTTGGGCAAGACACTTCACCCGTTGCCTACTGGTGGTGGTCAGAGGTGGTCAGAGGGCCCGGTGGCGCCAGTGTCCGGCAGCCTCGCCTCTGTCAGTGCGCCCCAGGGTGGCTGTGGCTACAATGTAGCTTGCCATCACCAGTGTGTGAATGGGTGGATGACTGGATATGTAAAGCGCTTTGGGGTCCTTAGGGACTAGTAAAGCGCTATATAAATACAGGCCATTTACCATAAAGCATGCATAAAATCCTCCAATATTTGCACTAAGCACTGGAATAACTCACAGCTGCTTGTCTTGGAGAAAAATTAGCAATTCTAATTATATGACTAGACATGAGATGCAAACATTCTTATCTTTAAATCAGTTTTGTCATGTTCAGTAGGCATTCCCAAATCAATAACAAAAAAATGTTTTGGGAAAGTCTGAAAATAGTTATGGCAGGATATGGACTACAACTAAAGCTCAATTATCAGTCAGGATAGCCATTTCATGTCCATTTCATAATTCTTGTTGATGATATACTGTGAGAAATTGTGCCAAAGTCTCAAGCTGCCCAAGATTTTTTTTTTTAATTTTGCTAGGAAAACGGAAAATCTGTGATGTGATTTATTGAAACATGCAAACATAAATGGACAAAACAGAGTTTGTACAATTCTGACAAGCTTGAAAGTCTGTATTTGGGACCTTATTCTTCAACACCGCCTGAACTCTTGTAGGCAAGCTTTCTTGTAAGTTCTTTGTAATCTTCAGGAATAGTTCTCCAGGCTTCTTGAATGACATTCCAAGCTCTTCTTTGGATGTCGGCTGCCTTTTGCTCCATTCCGTTCATGTGAACTCACATTGTTGTTGAGGTCCTGGCTCTGAGGATGCCTATCCATGACTGACAATGTTTCATAATGTGTTTGACTATCCAGGTAGTATCACTGTAGTATCTTTGGAATCATTGCCATGTTGATAAATGAAGCCCTTGCTGACACTTTTCAGTCAGTAATGCATGGTCTATCAAAATCTGATCATACTTTTTTGCATTTATAATTACCTCAGTTTTACAAGTACATATTACTGTTGATATTAATGAGGATTTGAAACAAAAAAATTATCTAATTTTGATTTTAAACTCGATAAGACCTGTGTAATTTGGCATACCTCATTGTTTGTTTGTTTTTTAGCTTTTGCCATCCTTGAGAATGGATTCTTGACCATTACCCTTCCATTGTGGGCGATCGTGGCTCAAGAGTTGGGCGTTCGCCTTGTAATCGGAAGGTTGCCGGTTCGAGCCCCTTGGACAGTCTCGATCGTTGTGTACTTGGGCAAGACACTTCACCCGTTGCCTACTGGTGGTGCCAGTGTCCGGCAGCCTCGCCTCTGTCAGTGCGCCCCAGGGTGGCTGTGGCTATCACCAGTGTGTGAATGGGTGGATGACTGGATGTGTAAAGCACTTTGGGGTCCTTAGGGACTAGTAAAGCGCTATACAAATACAGGCCATTTTCCTTTTTTTTTTTTTACCATTGAGACTAGTTCTGATGAGGCTTATGGAAAAAGCAGATGAATCAGCTAAGGGGTGTAAATGTAAACTGTATCTCTCGGATCCTGTCTCAGTTCTTTGATAGATTTTTCCTATTTCTTAAGGACATGACTACATCTACTATAGATAGTTTTCATGCCTACAACTTCTGTCTACTTGTTCAGTTTCCTCAAATTTTTAAGGACACAATGAACAGATATGTTTATAGCTAATAGCTCTTTTAGAATCACCTTGTTGGTGCAAAAATACAGTTTTATGCCTGACAAACTGTGTTATCTTTGGAATTTGTGTTGATTCAACCAAAGAAAAAGGATCATTTTGAGTGTTTTTGTGACAAGTTGCTAGTAATAAAGTGCTAAAGGTAGAATATAAAACTGGATTTTTGCTAAGTTCTGTGTTGTATGTAAACACAACACTGGTTTATTCTGTGATTTAAGTGCCGTTTTATGCTTTATGAGTCAATGTAAAAACTAAAAACATTCTTCTGAAAATAGACTGAACAGTTCTCAACAGACTAGACTGAAAATTAAGAAAAAAGAAGAAATTTTTTTTTAAAGATCTTCAGAAAGTCTCTGGAAATATTGCTGAACTATTTTAAAACTTATAAGAACATCTGGCTCCTTAGAAGCATAAAGCCAAGAAATGAGAAGCGGCTCAAGACTTTAATATTAAAATATAAATTAAATAATAATATATATCTAATAGTGAACAAATTATAGGTTCATTGATATTATTTCCACTGACCTGTCCTTCTCCCCCTCCACTGACAATCCTTTTGCAATCCCTTGTGCCAGCAATGGCCGTTGCACCCATTGTGTGTGCATTGTGAATGGTGAGCATGAGTTTTCCACTTTCTGGTCCAAACAGACGAATCTTACCATCATTCCATGCTAGAAGACAATGACAGCTAGAGATTAATCTGATTCTGCACAAGAAACAGAACTTTTCAGTAAGTGAAAAGAAACTTTACTTTTATATTTCAGATTTCTGCGCTACTGTAATTGAGATGGCTCGTTATCACCTATTCAAAACATATTTCAAAACAGAAAATTAATTGTTACAGAAATCGCTCTCTGAGTCCTACCACTGATGATGCTTTGTCCATTAAACATGAAGTCCACTGAATTGCAGGTCACATTGGGTATAGTGATGCGCAACAGCTCTTTAGGCTTGCCTGTGTACCACACTCTGATATCTTCATCTGAGCAGGTTGCAAATAGTTCAGATGTTCCACTAGTGGAAAAATGTGAGGAAAAATAGAGAATTATAGTTGTGTGGTATGGGTTGTTAATATAATTATGTAAATAATTAATTAAAAGTAATATTTTACTCAGGTCTTAGACACATACATAAAACCAATAACATTTCCTCAGAATATGTAGACATGTGGCATGTATATGTCACCCTCTAGTGAGTACAACAGGTAAATAAAGTAATGAATCAGAAACAATTTCAGCACAGTTTAAGCATTGTGGTTTTGCTTTGCTGCATTTGACACATAACATAATGTTTATTTTCTTGCATTTCTGGGTACAAGAGAAAATGTGTGTTTCTGAGGGGCATGGTGAAGGAGAAAAAGGAACAGACTGACTGTTTTCTGATCAATTCTCTTTATCAGGGCATTTATGTTTTATTGCAGAACACTATTTAAATTCTCTTTTCTGACACTTACAACAAGATGGCTACGTCCTTGACAGCATCATTATGGCTGGTGGATATGAGTTCCACTTTGAAATTCTCATAACTGAAGCGATACATCTGAGCAGCCTCTGTGCCAACAAAAAACTCATTTCCATCTCCTAATGTAGCAATGGAGGTTACTGCCTTTTCCAGATCGACTTTCCTGATGTGAGGTAAAGGAAAAAAGTACAAAAATGCAAAAACAAACTAAAGCACTTGAATGCTGAAAATATAGAAAATTCAAAGGTAACAATTATGCACACTAGGGATATTTTATAGTGAAATAATTCAGTCATAGAACTCACTTAAGAGTTTTGAAGTTAGTCCCAGAAGACAAAGTGACAGTGCCAGATCCACAGCCTACAAGTAGGTCCCCAGACTTCAGTATTTTTATGACATTGACACCCTGCAAAGAAAAGGATGAAACTATGATTTTCATTACATTTTTCTAAAACAATTATGCATATTTGAATATATCACTTTTTAAAATTCCTAGATCGTTGACAGCCTCTCAAAACTTAAGAAATTTTTAACTATGTGACATGAACCATGGCTTTTCCTTCCACAGGGATTCCTATTAAGCACAGGGCATGAGTACGGAGTGGCTGAATGACTGAATTCAAAGCACCCAATAAGGAATGCAATGAATGACCTCTACAGTGATGACTTACCATGCTGTATTTTGATTTAGCTGGACCGCAGTGATTCAGAAGCTTTGTCTTCAGGTTAACTTTCATTATGTCTCCACTCATGGTGCCGCAGAAAATGAACTGATCATCCTCTGAAATCTGTACAGCAATATTGATAGTGCAACCACATTATTTCACTATATCTGGTGTGCTATAAGTTTGGAAGATTTAAAAAGTTGAGTTTCACTATTAGTATTCTTATGCACCTTCTGCAGCCATACTATTAGTGTTTTATTGATTTGTTAAGTTTCTGCCTGCAGATGGTTTGCATATGGCTTCATACCTCTAAGCATTTCACAGTCCTCTTGAGCTTGCCTGTCTGACACTCTGTGGGCCTGATCTTTCTGTTGGGGAGGTCCAGTTCCCAAACTCGCAATGTTCCACTGCCCAAAGAAGACCAGTGATATTAAATCACTTTTATGCAATAACAAGGAGCGTGAAAACCCACATTGTGAAGCTAGGTATGCAGAAAAAAAGCAATAGGTAGATGCCTTGTCATTTTATAAGCAGGTTCAATAAAATCTAATTCACAGATAACCTAACAATTACAAATTAAAAATCTAATGTGACATTCAGCTTGGCTTAAAAAAACACAGAAAAGAAAAAATAGTAGACACCATTCACTCACCTCCCTGCTGACACAAAGATGTTGTCATTTGTGTTTGAGTATTGCAAAATCAGGGAGTGACCAGCACTCTGCGCTGAAGCTGGGCTCCCACATATAGCTTGCTTAGTCTCAATATTCCACACAACTATACTGTAAACAAACACAAAAGATCATTAGTACAGTACATTTGATAGGCCATCTAGAAATTGATGTACCCCTTTTTGTGCAGATAAAGATAATTAAAGGCCATACCATGTGTATTCATGGACATTGCATGTCAACACACATTTCAGTAAATGTACTAGTGTAGACATTTGGCTAACTCTCACCTCAAGACACATGAAATCTATTAAACCAGGAACAACAAACCAGTATATATAATAAAACAGACTTCACAGCTTGACCTCATACTGGACTGTCTTTAAATCATGATTCTTATATCATATTTAATAAAAAATAATATGTGCCACTGTGTCTGCTAAGTCTTAACGGATCTACAATGTATGAGCTTCAGTCACTGAAAGCTAACTATCCAAATGGAGTCTACTTCACAAGTTCAATACGTCCCCTCTGGCAACAAATGCAGGGTGTTTGTCATTTGTTGCTTCCTGCTTCATAAAACACAAATAAGGGGAAGAGCTGAACCATGTGCAATCTTATAACAAGCATCTTTAAATCTAAAGACTGGCCCAGCTTAGGTTATTCTGGTTTATTAGGGAGTCATAATAGCAAAGGACTTTTGCTTTCCTTTCCAGTACCTTACTAGCCTGGATGTATTCTGACTGTACAACTTCCTGTGTTCTACAAGAACCTTGTGCCTGGCTTGTTAAACAGTAAAACAAATGTGGCATGATCATTGCTCAATGAAATATAGTGTGCTATGTTGGCAATTAGACAATTACTGTGCAAGGCAATGTGTATTTCCATTTTGCAATCTTATTATCTGAACTTGCACCCAGCTGCATCATTCAGCCATAATGTTTACCTGCCATCATCTTGACCCCCAAGGGACACCAGGTACTTGTCATTAGGAGAAAAGGCCAGTGCCTCTACCTTTGCCTTGTGGAGCACCAGCTCTGTATAGATTGTTCGGGTCGCATAGTCCCAGATTATTATTGTAGCCTAGGACAACATATTAAGTAGAATATTGTAATTTATTCATCAAAATTATTTAACCCAATATCTGATGGCAGATTTGCCAGGTAGTTACAAAAACATTCAAACATTCCTGACTAAGATTACCTTAAAGCCCATAAAGTTGACCTGTCCAGAGGCAATATACAGTCCACTTTTTGACACTGAAATACAGGTTACATTGTTTGTATGGCCATGTAAGAACTCCTGTTTGCCATCTTTAATTCTCTTGAGAATGATTGTGCATCCAAGAGGGTAGATCATGTGCTCGTTGTCTGGATGGACTCTTAGGCCAGAAGAAACATGTCCTGGTGAAATAAAGCAAAGTACATTGAACAGACAATCTGTTTGTGATTATGAAGGTGGATGGTTGTTTTAATAATAATGGATAATAATAACGGGAATGTGCACTCTATCTTCATAGCTACACATGTAAGTTCAAAATGTAATCTTAACAACAAAGGTACAGTCTAAATCACACAAGGGGACGAGAACTCAGCCCGCTAGACAGCTCTGGAACAAGGAGAACATCAATTTTGGACTTAAAGTTTTACAGCTTTTCCTACTGTTAAAGACCGCGCAATGTTTTTAATATTAAAAAACTACCACTGTGTACAGTACTTAGCGTGTTACTCCAGACTTTTCAGCTGTCGTATCATTAAGCTAATTTAAGTTTGCAGGGGGGAAACTTACCGTTAAAGCCAATAACAGCCTCCAGTTCGAGCCGAGGTATACTTTCTGTTTCAACATCCATTATCAAACTAACTGTATTTTATTCACCCGAAAAATAAACTGTATTTTAACCTGTAAATTCAAATTTTGTTTAAATAGCGCTAATTATTTTTTCTCAGGCAGGTGAAGTAGTTCACACCAAACAAACGGTCGCCCAGCAACATCAATAAAGCGCCACCGGCTGAATGACGTTTCTCTGCTGCATTCACGTGGTATCGGAAATTTTACAATTGAAACAGCCGTACACAAAAACAATTAAACATAATTGGCAAATTACACTGGAAAATCGGTATTGCATTTGTAGGGTTCACTGTATTTGCACTATGGATAAAGATGACAAATTAATCTGTGACCTATACTGGCATTATACAAAAAACTTAAAATTCTCTCATTTCACAAGTAAACATGTCACAGAAGAATCTGGGACATAACAGAACAAATAAAAATACATTTCAGCACATTTACTGATTATCAGTACAAAAACATTGAATGCCCATTGTCTGAAATTACTACAGAGTTCATCACAGTACATCACAATGTATCTTTATTGAATGCAAGCTATCGTGCATGAATAAGATAAAAATCATTGGATTACACAACTACATTATATATATGTTGTACATCTAATATAAAATTATACTGATATAAAAACTTAAAAAGTACAATGTTCTTTGTTCATTTAATTTTTTTTTTCACAACTTGTACAAGCTTAAATATGCTACTGCACTCAAGAGTGGAGTACCTCTGGCCACTGTGACATCACTGCAGGTCCTGCCCAGAGGAAAATAGTGCAGTTCATTTTTCTTTTTTACTCTAATTTAGAAGAGCATAACCATGTTGTAAAGATTTAACTACTGAAAAAAATACTGTAATTGGCTGTAAATGCAAAATCTGCAAATTTGACACTTATGATGGCAAATTAGGTAACAAACATTTTTAAAAGAAAGTACACTTTGTTTTATAAACTGCAGAAAGAAGCAATACTTAGCTACATCCTGGTTTGCACTGCACCATACAAAATTTTGTACTGATATAACTGTAGGTCCAGAGAAACTTTCCAGCCATTTGGTAGGGCAACTGTATTTCCTTGTCCTTTGGTAAAGAACTATGAAATATTCTTAAACGCTAACCACACCACATGTCATAACAGTGAACTGTGAACAGAGCAGACCTACACTGAGCTGTGTGATCAAAAAGTAGATATTCTAGGCACATCCAAAATTTTAACTGCTGCTGTACTCCAATTAATACAGACTTCAGCAAACACATCTTCTAGCACTGACCTGGTGCCCTGTCCTAACTGAGATTTTTAAAAAGAATTTTAGTGGACAGTCAGCAATGAAAGCAGAAAGGTGAATCATCACAAGAACTTTTAATAACTTGTCAATAGAACAAACTCTCTCAAAACTAAATGAAGAGGAAATGTGCCTTTAATAAACACTCAACTTTTACGTTACACTGTCGGGATTCTCTGAAGGTCCTTCAAAACTTAGCATTTCTTTGGATGTGTCCCCAGCCATCTGTCTGTGTGCGTGTGACCTCCGGTGTCTGCTGAGAGAATGGCTCCATGAAAACCTGCGGCCGCAAGTGAGGCACAGATAGGGTCTCTCTCCAGTATGTGTCCGCCGATGCTTTGTCAGTGACTTGTATCGCGTGAACGTTGCTCCACATTCATTACAAATATATTTTTCTGACTTAATATGAACATTTTGTTCATGCTCTTTCATGTTGCCCAGCTGTGAAAAGCCTTTACCACACACAGGGCAAAGATGTGGCTTCTCCCCTGTGTGGGTCAATCCATGAATATTCAAATCCTGGCGAGAATAAAACTGCTTGCCACAGATAATGCATTTGTATGGTCTTTCCCCTGTGTGGCTCCTCATGTGCCTTTTCAGTCCCTCAGAGCGAGAGAAGCAGCTCTCACATAAGGTACATTTGAAAGGCTTCTCTCCTGTGTGGGAGCGGAAGTGCCTACGGAGCTCCGAGGCCTTGAAGAAACACATCCCGCAATCCGCACAACTGTGAGGTTTTTCTGGCTGCTCCTCGTGTGTCTTTTCGTGTGCTTTGCAGTGACCTGACTCGGAGAATCCCTTACCGCAGACCGAACAGGTGAAAGGCTTCTCTCCAGTGTGCATACGCTTGTGACGAATGAGTTTGTTAAGTTTGCTGAACGTCTTCATGCAGTATGAACACTGATGAGGTACCCTGGGTTGTTTTGTGTGTGTGCGTTTGTGCCTCTCTAATTTTGAGGGTCTATTGAACACTTTTCCACAGTCGGGACAGGGGTGCTTGTTAGTCCTACTGTGGCAATTCCGGTGTCGGATCAGCTTCTCTTGTTGTGTAAAGCTCTTATTACAATGCTCACAGTTATGAAGAGTTTTGGGCTTCCTTGTGTGTACAGGTTTATGCCTCTCCAGCTTTGACGGTCTGTCAAATATCTTGCCACAGACAGTGCAAGGGTAACACTTGTCTGATGTGTTGCTCTGTGGCTGTTTGGAGTTCTCTGGCTCGGTGATCACTGAAGCATCACTGGAATCTGAGTCTGAGATGATTTTCACCACCACTATTTCTGGACCTGAAGAGGAATCACATTAAAAACACAATTTGAGTGTGTTACTGACTGAAGTGACTTAGCAAATCTCAGTTAGCAAAACACAATGATGAACTTTTATCGTGTTACACACATCAGGGCTCTAGAGTGTGAAATTAGGTCGCAAATGCAACCTAATTTCTCAATGGAGCAACTAAAAACAATCCTAGGTCGTACCAGTGTGACCAGCTGTTCGAGTAAAAAGTAAAAGTAAAAAGTATGGTCAATAACAGACACACAGAATGCCCATATTGTGGTCAAACCAATCAGAGATAATCATGGGCGAACCTCTCAGATGCCCATGCCCATGGTAAGATGTTCAGATATTGAGATGTTAAATTTGAAGCCTTTGAGGCATTTTTAATTTTGACTTTGTTTTATTTTATATAGCTTGAGATATTTTAAGTTTCAATTTCAGCTCAGTGAAGCACTTTAAGTACAAGCAGTACCGTATCTTTTGGACTATAAGGTCCAAAAAATACGTTTCATTTTCTCAAAAGTGCACCTTATGTATGAATTCTGGTTGTGCTTATTGACTGCGAATCTGTCAAAATGTTTTAGTACGACTTTGGTAAGCTATGAAGCTGCACCGCTTGATGGATTGTTGGAGCTACCGTACTGATGAGCCTCGCAGAGTAATACGTACACACATAATATTACCGTATTGTGTGTATATAAGGACCCCAAAATGGCACCTGTTAAGAGACATGCTTATGAAGCGGATTTCAAACTCTATCAGTCATGCAGTAGAACATAGGAATAGAGCAGCTGCGACAGAATTCAGCATTAATGAATCAATGGTGTGGAAGCGGAGGAAACAAGAAGAATGACTGGAGTAAAGTTTGACTTATATGACTGTTTTGTTTTGCTTAATGCGCCTTATGATCTGGTGCGCCTTATGGTCCTTATGGTAACTTATCTTTCTTGTAGAAATGTGCTCCAAATAAAGAACTTTGTGTTGGCAAGATTGTTAGTTAATCATTTACAAATCAGTATTGTCTGTATGGACAGCAATTTAACAAAAAAAAAAAGTGAACATGTAAAGCTGCTGTGTTAAGCGATGCGGTTGTAAAGTTTGAGTGCACCTAAACTTTGTGCTGGTGCATCTAAGAAAAGAAGTTAGGTGCACCAGTACAACTGTGGCAAAAAGTTAGTCTAGAGCCCTGCATATTTAATCCATGCTCAACGGGACTTCAAAAAAAGTGAACTTACTTATTGCACAAATTTTGATCAAAGGGGGAAAAAAACATGCAAAATACCCTCAATACATACTTTCCTCTGCAGATTCTGTTTTAGGGACAGGTGTGGTGTCTGGGCCCATTGCTGCAGCCTGTTGATGTACAACCCATAAAGAGTTAAGGAACAAATACACAATATCACATATTGTAGATTTACTGTTACAGCTTCCACGATGCAAACTCGTACTGTAGCTAATGTCTGAGACCAAAAGGACTCATTAGACACATCCAGGGAAATTCAAACAAAACTGGTGTGGAAAAGGGAACAATAAGCATTGATACAGCTAATACAAAATCTTAATGGAGAGCTATTTCAGATGAGCAGCTGTCAAGTTATCCCTGTGAAATCCAAGTAATTTGGTGTTTGAGTTTGTAAAAAACAACAACAACATAAGCATCAGCAATTAGACTTTTGTGTAAGCCTGTGGCAAAAGACAATTTATTGTATTTAATTGGACCTTCCTGACTAACTGGCTGTGACTTGTTTATGTGGCTAACTACTGATTAGTTAGTTGGAAGTTAGTTGAAAAATCTACTTATCAGTGCTCCCTGGTGGGCAAACTATGCAAAACAGATACTATCGCTAAATTACCTCAAATCTACATTCACGAGACACTTTATCAGGTACACCTTGCTAGTACCATTTTTAACTCCAATTGTATTAAGAACTGCAGCAATTCCTCCTAGCACAAATGCTGGTGCTGACATTATCAGACCAGGTCACATTTTTGGAACTTTTTATACATCACAGGAGTGGCATCTCCTGTGATGTATAGGAGATGCTACTTCTGCTGCTGTAGTCCATCTGCGACCACATTTAAAGCGTCGTGCATTCACACTGGTTATATCAAGTTCCTGTTGACATGTCTGTAGCGTAATGATTTCTCTTTCTTTTAAGCCCACAAACACGAATGTTTGATTATTAGCAACAGGTTAACAGCTTCTTCTCCCGGTGTTGTTGAGTGAAGTGACGTTTTAATTAATCTGTTTAAAAACCACACATTGTATTTCATATTTGAGAGATCATGAACAGTTTAGCACATTTTTGTCTCGGTGCCTAAACACCTCAATAAGATTCTCTTTCCAAGTATTTTTCAAGGCTCTACATACTATATGTTTCATATGTCTTAAATTTAATACAAAGAATACTAAGCCACTTATCTGTTTAAGCATACAGCAGTGGTAATTAGATCCAAACTACAAAATATATTTGTCTGACCACCTCTGTAAAATACAAGATAAACTGCATGTATGAAGTGGGTTAAGCAGTCCGGTGTGCTGCACACACCCAAGGTCTGTCTCAGGAGGCAGGAAGGAAAACAACACTAAACAACCCTTAACGCTCAAAGTATGTATCAATATCCTCAAACTAACCTTAAAGATGCACGTGAAACTGAAAGTGGTCAGTGCTGGTTCTGAAAGCTAACATGTTGTTTATTTACCTCTACAAAAAAAATATCTGTGCTTTTGCACAGATTTGCTGGAATGTTTGTGTGTCGACTATTATTAACCCGTCCACTTGCAGCGTCGGTTAACGATTGCCAATAAGGGGTTATAATTAAACTCAAGGGTAGCGTTAACACAGTCACACCGGCATGCAAATACAAACACAACAGCTGCACTTTTACAGCGTTTGTTAGCTACTGTCGCTAACGCTAACGCTGCTATTTTAGCTAACCACACCGTACAAGCCTCGGAGACGCAAACACGATTCAGGCCCACCTCTCTAATAATCCGTAAAAGAGAAAGCTTGCCACAGCCTCTATCTACAGAGTTTTAAGTGAAAACGTCTTCGTCCGAAAGGACAGCTAGTCGCAGCGGACTGCTAAACCAGCCGCAGCAATTTGGGGTTGATGCTCGTTCCCTTGCATGGTGCCTTCAAGTACCCACGTACTTTCAAAAACGGGTTCTTGTCTTTGCGGTTCAGTCAGATGTCCAACATGGGCGAGCTCAGATCGTGGACAGTGTTGACGTTGAGAGGCGTCACTTGCTTTTCTTTTTAAAATTGATTTCATTTCATTTGTTTATACAAAAAAAAAAAAAAACCCACACAGGTTGTTGAAGCCAAATAAACACAGATACCAAAGGCTCTCCAAAATAGAAATAAAGGCAACCAGACATGTTGAGGATTTTTTTCTTTTTACTCACATTATATCTATCAGTAGTAGTTTTTCCCCCGTTATCACTAAACAAAGAAAACTATATTCTCCTTTCAGATGTCACTCCCATTACTATAAATGGTTCCATAAAGCTACAGAGATTACTTAGTTTCAGCAAATTATTCAATGTTAAGAAATAATCTTTGCAGCTCCATATATATATATATATATATATATATATATATATATATATATATATATATATATAGAGAGAGAGAGAGAGAGAGAGAGAGATATATGAGCTAAAGACATTCATTTATAATTGAAATGCTGATAATTTTAGAATTTCCAAACCAGAGTTAAGTTTAATAAAAAATAAAATAATAATAATAATAAAAAGTTGTACTTGCTTTCAGTCCCATCACAGTTACAGCCACATAATTTTAATAATAAAACATGTATCTGAATAAGTTACTTTACTGAGGAGATTAGCAAATGATGACCCTGATGAAGGCCACAAGCCGAAACGCGTTGGTCATCTTCCCCTAAGTGTTGCTGGAGTTCCTGCATTGTGAATTCTTTCATCCTCTCCATGCACCTTGGAAGTAGGCGAAGTTGTACCAGAAATTTCTGTTATAATTAGCAAACGACAAAGGAAGTCAAAAGATGTTTTGTATAACAGTGTATCAAATCTACATAAACTACAATATCAAAATACACAATTAAAACCATACAGATGCATTTTGAAAGCATGTTTACAAATATGATCCTTTAGTGAATGTAGTGTCTTAGTTTTTAAAGAGTGTTATAACACTAGTTCTCCTCAATTCATCACATAAAAGTAAGTATATGCACCATAAAGAGCATCATTGTGTTCCTTCAGAGCTGTCCTGAGATTACAAGCTTTGTTTACCTGGATTGTAACGTTCACACTGCAGGTCCCAATGCTCAAGTCCCCCCCCCCCCAGTTGTTTCTAAGTTAAAGCTTTAAATTTTGTAGTAACCTGTAAATTTGTATATCTTACTGTAAACCTACTGTCATTTAATGGTTGGGCACTGCACAGCTACAGGCATCTGACCTCATGTCATACTGTGTATGGGGTTGCGTGTGTGACAAATAAAATTTGAATTTCAGTTAAATGACAGAAACGTTCCTGTTCTTGTAAAATATGTAAGATATATTTTAGAGATTTTACTGTACAAATTTTTGTACAGTACTGAGCGTGCCACTCCAGACGTTTCAGCTGTCGTATCAGAAACTTAATTTAAGTTTTTTTTTTTTTTGGGGGGGGGAGAGAGAAACTTACCGTTAAAGCCAATAACAGCCTCCCGTTCGAACCCAGGTATACTTTCTATTTAAAATATATTTCAGCATATTTACTGATTATCAGTATAAAAACATTGAACGTTTATTGTCTGAAATGACTACAAAGATAATCGCAGTATGTGACAATATGTATCTTTATTGAAAGTAAGCTATCATGCACAAGATAAAAATCATTGGTTTACACAACTACATCATATATATGTTCTAGATCTAATCTAACAATGTTCTATGTTCATTTAAATTTTTTAAATCTGCATATTTGGCACTTATTATGATGGCAAATTAGGTAACAATTACTTTGTAAAGAAAGTACACTTTGTTTTATAAACTACAGAAAGAAGCAATACTTAGCTACATCCTGGTTTGCACTGCACCATACAAAATTTTGTACTGATATAACTGTTGGTCCAGAGAAACTTTCCAGCCATTTGGTAGGGCAACTGTATTTCCTTGTCCTTTGGTAAAGAACTATGAAATATTCTTAAACGCTAACCACACCACATGTCATAACAGTGAACTGTGAACAGAGCAGACCTGGTGCCCTGTCCTAACTGAGATTTTTAAAAAGAATTTTAGTGGACAGTCAGCAATGAAAGCAGAAAGGTGAATCATCACAAGAACTTTTAATAACTTGTCAATAGAACAGAAATGAGCTTCTTCCTCTCTCAAAACTAAATGAAGAGGAAATGTGCTTTTAATAAACACTCAACTTTTACGTTTCACTGTCGGGATTCTCTGAAGGTCCTTCAAAACGTAGTATTTCTTTGGATGTGTCCCCAGCCATCTGTCTGTGTGCGTGTGACCTCCGGTGTCTGCTGAGAGAATGGCTCCATTTAAACCTGCAGCCGCAGATGAGGCACAGATAGGGTCTCTCTCCAGTATGTGTCCGCCGATGCTTTGTCAGTGACGCATTTCGTGAGAACGTTGCTCCACAATCATTACAAATATATTTTTCTGACTTAATATGAACATTTTGTTCATGCTCTTTCATGTTGCCCAGCTGTGAAAAGCCTTTACCACACACAGGGCAAAGATGTGGCTTCTCCCCTGTGTGGGTCAATCCATGAATATTCAAATCCTGGCGAGAATAAAACTGCTTGCCACAGATAATGCATTTGTATGGTCTTTCCCCTGTGTGGCTCCTCATGTGCCTTTTCAGTCCCTCAGAGCGAGAGAAGCAGCTCTCACATAAGGTACATTTGAAAGGCTTCTCTCCTGTGTGGGAGAGGAAGTGTCTACGAAGCGCCGAGGCCTTGAAGAAACACATCCCGCAATCCGCACAACTGTGAGGTTTTTCTGGCTGCTCCTCGTGTGTCTTTTCGTGTGCTTTGCAGTGACCTGACTCGGAGAATCCCTTACCGCAGACCGAACAGGTGAAAGGCTTCTCTCCAGTGTGCATACGCTTGTGACGAATGAGTTTGTTAAGTTTTCTGAACGTCTTCATGCAGTATGAACACTGATGAGGTACCCTGGGTTGTTTTGTGTGTGTGCGTTTATGCCTCTCTAACCTTGAGGGTCTATTGAACACTTTTCCACAGTCGGGACAGGGGTGCTTGTTAGTCCTACTGTGGCAATTCCGGTGTCGGATCAGCGTCTCTTTTTTTGTAAAGCTTATATTACAATGCTCACAGTTATGAAGAGTCTTGGGCTTCCTTGTGTGTACAGGTTTATGCCACTCCAGCTTTGACGGTCTGTCAAATATCTTGCCACAGACAGTGCAAGGGTAACACTTGTCTGATGTGTTGCTCTGTGGCTGTTTGGAGTTCTCTGGCTCGGTGATCACTGAAGCATCACTGGAATCTGAGTCTGAGATTATCTTCACCACCACTATTTCTGGATCTGAAGAGGAATCACATTAAAAACACAATTTGAGTGTGTTACTGACTGAAGTGACTTAGCAAATCTCAGTAAGTAAAACACAATGATTGACTTTTACCATGTTACACATTAGAGCAGGGCGATATGGCCAAAAATATTTATCACGATATATATTTGAAAATTTGCGATAACAATATAACTGACGATATAATTGATGCGAGAGAAAATACAACTCCACAATATTACTAGCGCAAAAAGACAACCTTCCATTTATTTTCACTTAAACAAGAAGCTGGTTTTTATGTACATTAAAGCTTTATAAAAATGTAACAGTGCAAATGCAAATTCCTTGCTGAAAGTTTAACCAAAAGGCATTTCCAGTAGAAATGGGCTGACATATCCTGAGCATAACCATGTATAATATCCACTGAAGTTAAAAAGAGGTGCTTTGCAACATTAAACTGCAGTGTGCAGTACGTATTTTTCAGACCATAAGGTGCACGGGATTATAAGGCACATTAAGCGAAACAAAGCAGTCAGATAAATCAAACTTTATTAAACTCATTCTTCTTGCTTCCTCCACTTCTGTACCATTGATTCATTAATGTTGAATTCTCTGGCAGTTGCTCTATTCCCATGTTGTTGCAGCATATTAATGACTAACCTCGTATTGTGGATGGATTATCTCAGTTGTTCTCCTGACTTTAGTTTGGTCCGTTTACAGCATCCTGCCATGCGATTGCATTTGTCTCTAACTATCAGGAACCTTCACGTTAATTTTTATAAGTGGAAAAGTGTTAGTGTTCGTCCTCCAGCTTCACTGTTTATGTTATGCTAACATAGCTGTGTCGCTAGCGATCACGTAGCACATCATTATATACCAGCTAGCCCAACTTCAGTAACCCTACAAACGTCACTGCTGTTTAGTTTCCTGTCTTCATTTATGTTGGAAGTGATAGCAGAGCTGTACGTTTGATCTTTTTCAGAAATCTCTCAGTCAGAACATGCTATATCATGCTTAGGTAACTAGCGAAACTAGCGAGCTAACATCCGCTAGCTTCCTGCTAACTTCTAACTCCATTAAATGTAATAACTTTTGTTTTCATGGATGCCTGGAAGTTAAACTTCATAGTTACACCTGGTAAAGTAGCAATGCTGATCGTTTTATTAAAGATGAAATAATTTAGACAGTTTTTAACTCTCATTGATGCTGCAGTGTTCGTTTGACCAGAAGAATACGGAGTTTAGGACCCAGATTACTCCCAGATTTAAGAGCATCTTAGTCCGACAAATACGACAATAACGACAGCCGCTTGCATGTTCTGCAAAAAAATGTGCTTTGTCGTGTATCTGATGGACAAACACCAAACCAGTTCCACATCACTGAAGTTGCACCATTTTTACAAACCAATTCTGGTTCATCTGTTTCACTCAACAATCGGCCATGTGCGTATGAAAACAAAGGCACTGCGCATGCGCGTTTTACTCATATTCTATAGTGATATTTCATTTTCCTATCGTTGCCTAACATTATACCGGTATTACCGTGAACGGTATAATATGGCCCAGCCCTATTACACATATGTAATTCATGTTCAGTGGAGCTTAGTTCTGTTCTGTTCCACATGCACTGTATGCCACCGAATTCAGTTGGATAAGGAACCAGGCTTTTTAGAACTAAAAAAGTGAACTTATTTATTACACAAATTTTGATCAAAAGGGGAGAAACATGCAAAATACCCTCAATACATACTTTCCTCCGCAGATTCTGTTTTAGGGACAGGTGTGGTATCTGGGCCCATTGCTGCAGCCTGTTGATGTACAACCCATAAACAGTTAAGGAACAAATACACAATATATCTACATATTGGACATTTACTATTACAGTTTCCACGATGCAAACTCGTACTGTAGCTAATGTCTGAGACCAAAAGGACTCATTAGACACATCCAGGGAAATTCAAACAAAACTGATGTGGAAAGGGAACAATAAGCATTGATACAGCTAATATAAAAGTCTTAATGGAGAGCTATTTCAGATGAACAACTGTCAAGTTAACCCTGTTAAATCCAGAATTGAATTCAAAATCCTGCTCCTCACATACAAGGTCTTAAATAATCAGGCCCCATCTGATCTTAATGACCTTGTAGTACCATATCACCCCATTAGAGCACTTCGCTCTAGCACTGCAGGCTTACATGTTGTTCCTAGAGTATTTAAAAGTAGAATGAGAGGAAGAGCCTTCAATTTTCAGGCCCCTCATCTGTGGAACCAGCTTCCAGTTTGATTTGGGAGTAGGGCTGCCACGATTTGTCGACTAGTCACGATTACGTCGACTATCAAAATCGTCGACGACTGATTTAATAGTCGACGTGTCGTTTGAAGCTTTGTAAGATCGCAAAAGACGCAGGAATAATAGCAGGATTTAAGAGTGTAATAACGGACTGAAACAGAAGATGGCAGCACTGCATGTACAAGGATTCCAGCTGCCGTTAAACCCCGAAGAAGAAGAAGTAGCTGTGTCCCAGAATTCATAGCGCGGCCCAGCTTAGTTTCCAACAATGGCGGTAGCTAGTTAGTTTTAATATTACTCTTATTATTCTTTCTGGGTCACAAAATAAACGTTTAACATATTTTCAGGCGAGAATGTAGCTGTGTAAACCTCAAATATCGGCTCAGTTTTCGGAGACGTCTGTTACCCACTAGCTCGATAGCTAGCCGGGGGCTAGGTCACTAGCGCCGTGAGAACACCGGACTCCCGGCAAATTGTTTTCAAACCCACCGCCGTCTTTCGCGACTCAGGTTAAATATATATGAGTCACTTAGATAAATTAAAAATGTTGTTGTTTGGCCTTTTTTTTTTTTTTTTTTTTTTTTTAGTATTTTATTTGTTCCTGAGTAAATCGGTTTGGCTGAGATTAAAGTTATAGTTTTTACACAGCTGAATAAACGTCAAGCAGACAGCTGATTATCAGAAGTGTGAGATGCTGGAGAATATACCCCGGTGTCCTGTTATATTTTAGATAGCAAGGAGTTTATTAAACTTTACCGAAACAATCTGCAAATTTCATTAAAATTGAATAAACTATCATCTTGTCTTTATTTTTAGTTAGCACCTTAAAAGCTTAAAGCTGTAAGCTAATGATAGTTATATAAGCTGTAGTTTTACATCCAGTGGATGATGATCTGATTAGTCGACTAATCGCAAAAATAATCGGTGACTAGTCGACTATCAAAATAATCGTTTGTGGCAGCCCTATTTGGGAGACAGACACTATTTCTACTTTTAAGATTAGGCTTAAAACTTTCCTTTTTGCTAAAGTATATAGTTAGGGCTGGATCAGGTGACCCTGAATCCTCCCTTAGTTATGCTGCAATAGGTGTAGACTGCTGGGGGATTCCCATGGTGCATTGAGTATTTCCTTATCAGTCACATTTCTCACTCAACATGTGTTAATAGACCTATCTGCTGAATCACACTTGTTATTAATCTCTGGCTCTTTTCCACAGAATGTCTTTCATCCTGTCTTCCTTCACCCCAACCGGTCGCAGCACATGGCCGCCCCTCCCTGAGCCTGGTTCTGCAAGAGGTTTCTTCCTGTTAAAATGGAGTTTTTCCTTCCCACTGTCAGGAATGCTTGCTCACAAAGGGTCATTTGATTATTGTAGGGTGTCCCTTACAATACAAAGCGCCTTGAGGAGACTGTTGTTGTGATTTGGCGCTATATAAATAAAATTTAATTGAACTGAAGTTATCCCACTTGAAATCCAAGTGATTTGGTGTTTGAGTTTGTAAAAACATAGGCATCAGAAACACTTTATTGTATTTAATTGGACCTTCCTGACTAACTGGCTGTGACTTGTTTATGTGGTTAACTAATGATTAGTTGGTTGTAAGTTTGGGGGGAAATTTTACAATTCTACAAAAAACAAAAACAAAAAAAATAGATCTTCTTATCAGTGGTGGGCAAACTATGCAAAACAGATACTATCGCTAAATTACGTCAAATCTACATTCACCACACACTTTATCAGGTACACCTTGCCTTGCTAGTACCATTTTTTTTAAAACTCCAATTGTATTACGAACTGCCCCCTCCTAGCACAAACAGAAAGCACTAGCTGGAAACACCCCTTAACTACATTACAGCATCAAAAATACTCAGGTAGAGTGTGGCACTACTAGTCACTATTAGTTGGTCCGTGCTTGCATTTTGTTCACGCCAAAATTTTGAGCATGCCATCTAAAACATGAGCAGCATAAAAGATAAGCAGCATGTATGCAGTGGGTTAAACAGTCCAGTGTGCTGCACACACCCAGTGTCTGTATCAAGACGGTGGAAGGAAAACAACACTAAACAACCCTTAACGCTCAAAGTATGTATCAATATCCTCAAACTAAACTTAAAGATGCACGTGAAACTGAAAGTGGTCAGTGCTGGTTCTGAAAGCTAACATGTTGTTTATTTACCTATACAAAAAAAAAATATCTGTGCTTTTGCACAGATTTGCTAGAATATTTGTGTGGCCGCTCGAGCATTAACCCGTCCACTTGCAGCGAAACCGACACCGGCGTGGTTAACGATTGTCGATAAGGGGTTATAATTAAACTCGAGGGTAGTGTTAACGCATTGTCACAACGGTATACAAATACAAACACAACAGCCGCACTTTTACAACGTTTGCTAGCTACTGTCGCTAACGTTGTAGCTAACCACGCAGCACAGCCTCGGAGGCGTAAACAAGATTCAGGCCCACTTCTCTAATAATCCGTAAAAGAGAACGCTTACCACGTCCTCTATCCACAGAGTTTTAACCGAAAACTTCTTCGCGTGAAAGGACAGCTCGTAGCCGCGGACTGCTTCTTCTTCTTTATATGCATTACGCCACCAACTGGTATGGCGTGTGGACCGAAATTCTGCTTCCTGTGCTTCTCATTTCTCATATTTTCCTTTTTGTTTTGTTTAACCATCGCTCTTTCATCTCCTCCTCCCATTGCTTTTGTCACATTTCTTTCATTTTTGTGCCTTATTCTGTTCTCAATGTCGGTCCTACTAACACTGATATCCATATCCATCAACGGTCTCTTTGTAGCTTCCTTTGCTTTTCCTTCTGTCATTTCATTTCCCTTAACTCCATGATGCACTGGTAGCCATAAGAAGATGACCATAAGCCCCATCATAGTAAGCAACGGACTGCTAAACACGGCGCAGCAATTTGGGGTTGATGCTCTTTCTCTTGCATGGTGCCTTCAACTGCTCACGTACTTTCAAGAACCGGTGCTTTTTCTTTGCGGTTAACAGATTTGCGGTTCAGTCAGATGTCCAGCAGGGGCTCGCTCAGATCGTGGTAAATGTTGACGTTGAGAGCCATCGTTTCCTTTTCTTTCTTTCTTTCTTTCTTTCTTTCTTTCTTTCTTTCTTTCTTTCTTTCTTTCTTTCTTTCCTTTTTTAAAAATTATTATTGTTTTGATTTCATTACATTTATTTATACAACAAAAACAGGTTGTTGAAGCTAAATGAACACAAATACCAAAGGTTCTCCAAAATGGATATAAGGGCAACCAGACATCTTGAGGTTTTTTTTACATTATATCTATCTTTAGTAGAGTTTTTTCTTCTTTTTTTTCTGTTATCACTAAACAAAGAAAACGTAATCCACTCCTTTCGCATGTCACTCCAAATGGTTCCATAAAGCTACAGAGACTAGCTTCAGCAAGTTTCTTAATGTTAAGAAATAATCTTTGCAGGTAGAAACGATATAATATACAGATCATTTTGCGAATATAAGTAAAGGAGCTTTAAAGCAGAATTTCTTTTTCTTTTTAAAGTATAAATGTTGTAAGAGGAGCAAAAGAGGATTCGTTTTTTTAACAGGAATGCTGACAATGTTAAGTAAAAGACTTAAGTAAAAAATAAATAAATAAATAACTAAAAAACGTTATTTGCTTTCAATCCCATTACAAATGCAGCCATGTTAATAATAAAACACTTATCTGAATAAATTACTTAACTGAGAGGAATAGCAAATAAAGGATTTTAAAAGGGATGTTTTGTACAACTGTACATCAAATCTAAATAAACTGCACAATCAAAATATACAATTTAACAGTGGACATAGATCTTATAAAATACTGCAGGTTAGTGTTTTCCCAATTAAAACCAGATGCAGTTGCAATTTTAACAGCGTGTTTACAAATATTATCCTTTAGTGAATGTAGTGCTTTAGTTATTACAGAGTATTATAAAACTAGTTATCCTCGATTCATCACAGAAAAGTGAGTATATGCACCAAAACGAGCGTCATTGTGTTCCTTCGGAGCTGCCCTGAGATTACAAGCTTTGTTTTCCTGGATTGTAACGTTCACTAAGACATTGTATGTGACCCAGATCTGTACAAATAAACTTTGATTAACAAAATAAATCTCACCTAACTATACAAAAAAAAATACACAATTTAGCATTTCACAGGACAAGTGTGAAATGTCTGTAAGCTGCATATCAATCAAAATCACCCAAATGCTTTGAAGGAAAAACTCTTTCAGTCTTTACCAAAAATAGTCAGTGCTGTTTTCTCTAACTCACTTAGAAGGAAAACAATGAGAAATGGAAATGGAGTTCTGGATGCCCCACACTTCCAGGGACTGGATCTTGAAGTCTCTCTTGCAGAGTGCAATGCTCTTAAAAGTTTCACACGGCTCTGTGTAACCCCCTTGTAGGTCTCTTTGCAGGCAGAGAGCATGACCTCCATCACCACCTGAAAGAAGACACATAGATATGAGCAGAGTACTCGCAGCTTCCCTGTCACACAATATATTAAAGGTTCCTTCAAAGGCCAATCTATTGTATGTTTCACTAACACACCAATAATAAGCCGATTGTCATCGCCTGCTATGAACTTGGAGGCCTCTTGCTCCTTAGGCCTCTTGGGCTGTTTAGCAGACATGGATTCCTCCACTGGTGCAGTGACCATCAGATAGCTGGGATTTTGCAGTGTCTCAGCAGGACAGGTCAGAGTTGTGCTGGAGGGGATGTTGCCATTAGTTGACGCCTGAGGGGAAGCACTAATACTCCCTCGAAGTTTCTCAGGAGACGCTCTTGGGCTCATAATATTGACCATAGATCTCTGGTAGAGCTTCATGTTGGGACGGAGCTGAAACAGTAATCACAAATCTTGTTTGACGCCTTGCAGTGTCAAAGGCATTGCTCTATATTAACATAAAGAAACCCATACATGGTCAATCTAAATCTAAGGTAAGTTGAATTCAACAAGAAGAAAGCTCACCGTGAAAACTAAACACTCCCCAGTTCCAAAGTATACAAGTTCCTCTGAGTCTTGTTTTCTTCTTTCTGCTACATCAGTTGACAAGAAGGCACCAAATACCTAAGATAAGAGAAATTACATCATGTCAATGGCATACAAAACTTACTGCGTCGGCTAAATCTCACCATTATAGAAGCCTAAGGATCAATTCTGAGGCTCATTTAACATGTTAAATAAAATGTATCCTAATATTGATTATTTTATAGTTTTACCTCTTCATCCACAGATTTAATAATCATGACAGATGGTTCATGTCCCTCCACATGTGAATAGAATCTGTATGAAATAAAAATATACAAAACACCTTTTGTTTTTATAAATGCACAACAACATTATATACATGCCAAACTGGCATACAATTGCCCCTCAAGAGCAAAGACCTATTTTATTTAAATTTCATGTTAAATCAGAGAGAAGTTTTAGCACTGTTTAAACGCAGGGGGAAAAAAACAGTATTTGTCTCTAAATGTTGATAGTAAAAACACACCTGCTGACAGTTACAAAAGAAAATTGTTTTTCACTGCAGGGACGCGAAGTTCAACAGATATTAATTTGATACAAAGTAAACACTATTAAAGCTATTGCGATATGATATAAATACTCCTCTACATCACGCCTCTTTTTTTAGGTAGTTGCCGAGTGGGACTGAAGCGCAGAACAAAGGTTACTTACGAAGCAAGAGTCCTTTCATGCTCAGCTGTGCTGAACAACCTGAAGGGACTGAAGAGGGCAAAGCGCTCAGGTATCCAGGCCCAGATGACTCTCATCTCCGTCCCTGTTACAACACTGGAACGAAAGTTGTTGAAATCCACTGTCTCTACTGGTAGCCTTTTGGAAACATATGTGAAAACAGGGTTCATATTAGTTGGAATGGAATATTCAATACTACTAAGTTTGTGTATATTAATCCTTTATTACATACAAATATACCATTCGTCATCTGATTCATGACAATGTCAGTATTAACCCACCTTTTCTGGTCTATGCTGACACCTTTTAGTATGAGTGACTCTTTATTGGCAGTGAACAGTAGGTTAAGGTCTCTCCTTGTGGGTACTGAAATCTTGAAGGCTCTTTCTAGGAGCTTCTCAGCCGTGCAGTGGCGAGCTACATTTTGCACAAATCTTTTCATGTCTGTTCTGAAGTCTTCCACATCTGCCACTCGAGATGACACTGATACTTTATAGAGGTCAAGCAAAGCCAGAGCAACCCTACAAAGAATAATTATGAAACACATTTATTGAATTGTTTTGTCTGTATGTTTGGTTTTTTTCTCAGAGTAACTGATATGGCAGAAGAAATGACATATTTAGGACTAAGTTTTTTTGTTTATTTGTTGAAATGCGGCAGCAGTAACAAACCTGTAGAGGACCTTGTAGCCCTCCAGTAGGTAGACGTCTAGAACTCTAATGGCATATGTGAACGGAAGGTCAGCAAATATCCACATGATCCAGTCAGAGTAAAACTCAAACAGGTTCTGGTGGGAGCTGGCTATCAGCTTGCGAATGCCTCTGCAGCATTTGTTGGCAAGGTCTCCAAAGGTCATACAGGACGCACGGTAGGTGAGGAAAGTCTGGTCAATGTAGCGCTTGTTGGGATCATTGTAGCAGATAAGTCGGGACACACTGTAGAAACATTCAGCTTCATCCTCGCTGAAGTGGAGGATGAGGGAGACCAGGGCGGGTAGAATGGGGCAGAAGTTCATGTCTATGAAGTATTTTCCGAGGCAAAGAAGAACTTTTTTTGCAGAATTCAGGCCTGCTTTGTTGAGACAGTATCTGGAAAAGAACAGAGGAAGCAATGACCGATTTGGTCACATTTACTGCAGTGCAGAAGTATAATAATACTAGAATGTAAACTTTTTCTGTTATATATGTATATATATATGTTGCTAGTCTTGTGGATGCTTTTAATAAACGTAGCCAAAATTAGCAAAATCAATGCCAATTAGACAAAAAGCTCATCATTAAGACAGTTTGTCAGCTATGAAGTGTGATTGCAGTATCACAAAATATTACCTTGGTATTTCTCCATCTTCCATATACTTCGGCACTGGGTGGCTACTATGTTTTTGTTCTCCAAATAGCTTCTTAGTCAGTTCATAGTAGACATCTCTGTCTGGAGTGACAGCCCTTCTGCAGATATATAAAATCAATACACAGTCAAAAATTTGGTTCAAGCAGATTTCAGTAAAAATGCTCACAGTGGTTCCATTACTTGCCACAAACACATACATAGAATTGATGCTGTGGATGATGTGATAATAAGCTTTGGCCCTTAGTGTGTGTGGCATGGCCCAAAATCCTTCCCGAGCCATAGTTTTAAGCTGCTGGTGCTCACTCCGTAGGATTTGTTGATATTTCTTTGCAGCTTCAGGATCAATTTTCTCCCAGTCCACAAACTGCCCATACTTCATCCCAGAGCTGGAACAAATCTCCCAGTTGTCTGCTTCAGAGATGGTCATCATGGAAACTTGCTTGAGATGGCATTTACTGCCTGAGCCAAAACATACACATGTAACTTTATTATTATTATTATTATTATTATTATTGTAGATTTTCATTTTATTTATTTTGCTTTTAAAATCCATATCCAACTTTAAAAACATTATTTCACTACCACAAGTTTCTCTAGAGGGTGATTGCTTGTTTGGTTTATGCTTTGACTTCGTAGAGGTGAACTCAACAACCGACACATCCCCGTCTCTTTCCTCCTTTTTGGTTGCTTGATACTTTGGCAGTGAGCTTTGCATCTGTTTTGACGTAGGGGAGGTTGTAAAGTGTCTTATGTCATCTTCTGAGCATAACTCCGATGTCTCATAACTGTAAAAAGACCTTTTAAAGACATTCAATTCAATATTAATTATGTAGTTCAGTAATTCAAGTCAGAAGAGAAAAACCCCCCCACAAATCTGGTTAATTAGAAGTATTTGGTTATCTGGCCAGTAACCTAATTTTGATAATATAAGAGTAAAAGCATAGTTAATTATGAATACACACCTAGATCGAGGTCTTAAACAGGTTTCTTCTTTCTGTGTGTCCACACCATAAGGCTTTTTCCCCTCTGCATTGTAATAGGAGTGAGACCTTTGTCTGGTTCTGCTACTAGCCATAGATTCCAGATTGTGGTCAGAGAATGCGTCTGGGAATAAATTCATGTTTCCACAATTGAAGAATTCTGGTGTCCGTGAAACATGAATCATCTCAATTCCTATTATTCCTTGAAAAATAGGTTAGAAGGTAATGTTTCTCCTGTTGCTAGCTGCACAATCTGAGGATCCGGGCTTTATATAGGCCTGTGGGCTTTGGTCATGTGAGCTCTACATGGTTTGTTGTTGGTGAATTCAGGCACTGAAAGTGAAAAGTTCCATTGTTTTACCGGTTATATCTTTGGCACTGTGTCTTTCTGAGAAGCAATCAGTGTCTGGAACCCAAGTGCCCCCATGATCAGAATCATAAAACAAGACCTTACATTTCCAGATCACATAGCTGACCCCCCCCCCCCCCCCCCCCCCCCCCCACACACACACACAAACAAAAAAACAAATCTGTTTTAAAAATGTGCAACTATCAGGATTTCACAATAAATTTAATTAAATTGCTTACGAGACCAAAATGTATTTGAACACCGAACATCACATTCCTTGAAAGTCTTTGAAATGGTTTGCTCTTGTCAACATGTTCAGAAATAAGAGAGCAATTATGTCCTAGACATGGCTTTTTCTTTGAAATTACTTCACATACTTCAAGCATTGAAATGCCAGTAGAATCTATTCCAAGAAATCTTCCAAAGACTATTATTGAACACAACATATTTTCATCTAAACACAACCGTTGTTTGGGTATAAAACATAAAACCTCTACAAGTACTTACTCTATGTGTCGGCACATAATGGAATGGACTTGAAAAACAAACTCTGAAACTTTCCTTGCCAAAAAACATGCATGATGTTTTTTCTCAGATTATCAGATGTGAAAAAAACAACATCTTTTAAATAAGCATAGATTTAACACCTGTGTCGTATGAGAAATGAACAGAGCAGAAATACATTTGTCCTTCAAACTGAATAATCTTGCCATATTGTGACATAGACTGTGTAAATTAGCAGGTGGTGTTTCTTCCTTTGTTGTGCCTTGCTGCTGTTTACAAAAGTGACGAGTCACTTAGAAGATTACATGCATGGTGCCACTCTTACACTCCAATCAAAAGTGCATTTCTCTTCTTAAGGCTGACATATTTCCTACATCTCTGTACAGAAGAAGAAAATTACTGCAGGGTAAAAATAACAAACTAAGCATGAACACGTATCACTTTGGTGTTTGATGTTGACTATCATTACAATATTGTTGATGTTTTATAAATTTTGTGGTAACAGTTGTAGATTTTTTTTACTTGGATGTTTATGTAAGTTGCTTTTGCAGGTCTGTTTTAAGTATTTAGGAGAAAGATTTTTAGCTACTATTTCTGTAAGCCTTTAAAAGCGATTCAAAGTTGTGTTTAAATGATTACTGCTGTCATTTGTTTTCATCTTTGAGAGTCACTCATAATAATGTGTCTGTACAAGTTTTATGAAGGATTTATAGACTTGTGAAATGAAATGCTGTTCTTTCAAAAGTTTACTATTAGACTATTCTGGCTTTAACTTGCATAAAAAAACTCATTTTAAGCAGCCTTCACTTGTTTTCTGTAAAACCAAGACCATGGGGGTGGTTTCTGCTGGAAGAGTGGAAAATTTTGACAGTGGAATGGTTAATGACAATCAAAAATGTCCATGTCTAAAAGGAACTTTGTGGCCTTTGGCTTCAAGAGGAAAGGTATCCTTCAAATCTTTTTATATTGCTGCTGTATCAAGATCTTCCCATTTCTTGGTGTTTGAATGTATGAAAAGCAAAATAAAAATAAATAAATTAAAAACATCCCCCCCCCCCCCCCCCCCCCCCCCCCCCCCCCCTCCCCTGCTATATGCAGCTTCTTTGGAGTGTTTTTTGGAGGATTATTGGGAATTTATAGGTAAGAATAAGAATCTCGCTCTCCTTATTGTAATAAAACAGTTGGATCTGGTCTGATAGATTATAAACAAAAACATTTATCCTTGGTTGTTCTAATGAATAAAAGAACTACTACATTTATGATAAGTTGGATAAGACATTGTTGTCAAGGAAGCTATGATTAACTGAGAACTCTGCTAGAACAAAAGTGAATCAATCAGCATTTGCAAGGAAAAAACAGAGATTGAACAGGGAAACACTGGAAAGAGGAATAGGCACTTAGTCAAAGGAGAGAGAGGCTGATGATAAACATAATGTTGTTTTGACTAGGCTGAGGCAGCTCAATCTAAAAGTCATAGGCACACATCCAGATTTTTTTTAAATTTGGAAAATTGAAATCACATCTTATAATTATATTAAATTATATTTTACTGTAGGTCATCCATGTCTAAGGCTTTCCCATGAGTCTTTATTTCTGCTTGAAGTGTTTTTTTTTTTTCGTTTGAAATTCCCAAATAGTTAGTCGAACAGCCCTGAAATTTCTACACTTTAACTGACCTGTGAGTCAAAAATTAACAGCAAATCCTAACCCATAGAGGGCAGCATTATGCTATTACAATGCGCACTCTGTAGAAGTCCTGGGAAATATGTCCCTGTCGCCTACCGTAGTGACGTTTCGTCAAAACAAGAAGCAGGCTGCTGGTGATTACAGCCGGATAGTTAGTTCAAACTTGGGTTAATAGCTGACTTTTATCATAATGTCTCAGGACGCCTGGTAAGTCATTGTCTTGAATGCAAAAGTAAAATGACTCAGACGTATTTTTAAGGACAACAAATATTATTTCTACGCATTGTAACTACTTTGAATATAGCTAGCGAAAGTGGTAGCTACGAAGATTAGCCAAATAAAATAACATGTATTTTTGTTTCGTGATTAAAAAGTAATCGCTTCGTGTGTCGGGAAGTAGCTTGGTGGTTTTAGATTCGGATTAGAAAACAATTTGTTGTTGTTGTCGTCGTCGTCAGGTCTACTTATAACAGCAAATCAAATAGCGTTAGAGAATGGGGGAAAAGGAATGCTAAAAATGTCACATGATAAAACCAAAGCTTGTGCTGCGTTTCTGACGCTTTATAAGCTACAGTAATATTAAATAATAATATTTAATAACAATGATTCTGATAGCCATTTAGCTCATGCTTTTCGATTAAGGCAATACGTCATCCAAAGTCTTCACTTGATCCATTGTTCAATAGGTAAATTTTTAGTTTGCACAGTTTTATGCTTTAATCATTATTTTCATGATTAAAATATACATTTTAAGTTTAGAAATATTTTATTTATTTATTTTTCATTTGCTACATCCTACACACAAAAAAAGGTTCAAACAAGAAGTTGCCCGAAACTAAAATACAGTGCATCTGTTTAGTGATCTGAAACCTGTGTGACAAATATGCAAAAAAATTAATAAAAATAAAAATCAGGAAAGGGGGCAAACACTTTTTCATCAAAGACATTCTGACTTTCACAACAGTATTGATATTAAGGAAGCATAATCAAGATATATAAAGAAAATTCCACATCCTCTTGTGTCAGTTCAAAAGTAGAGGTATTTATCATTGATGGAAAGGCCCCCGTCTCCTGAGTATCTGTTATATATGCATATGCAGTTCTTCCATTTGTGTAACAGGTAACATCTTCTTAGCCCAGTGTGTGGGGGAAAAAATTCTGTGCAATATTGACGCAGGGACCCAAAAAGATTTGCGAATGACTTCTCAGCCAAGCAACATTTGTTACACTGTGAGGATGTTGATCGAAAGTTTAAATTCAGTTTGGTTTTGGAGTAATACAACCATTACACAAAGCATCATGTTTTTTATCTTTTATATTAAACACACAAAGTTTACTTGTAATGAAAAGTACTATAAAAAATAAATATATGAAATCCATGATTATATTAAAATGCTTAGTTTTAATCTTAGTTTTGCTACTTCATCTTTGGCTACTTGATGATGTTGCAGTTCAAGTTTTTAATTCTCGTTTTTCATTTGCAGGTTACAAAATTACGATGCCACTTGCCGCTTGGCACAGGAAATAGCTGAAAACATCCATGAACGGAACAGACAACAGAGAACGGGGGGGAACCCTGCAAAGGTAGCCTCTTACCTCATAATTACAATAGTATTGCCTTCACATTCCTATTGTCTTGTTGATTGTTCTTAGTAGTGAGCTTATCTTCTGTCTTTTCAGATAAACATGACGCTACGGGCTTCACTTCAGAAGCTGAAACAAAATATCGCTCAGCTCAAGGAGGGTTTGTTGCGGGCATCCTCGTCTCGCCGCATGTATCCTTCAGTTTGGAACTGTGAAGAGCCTGCTTTGCTTACATTGGCAGAGGTGTTCCAATAGGGGGCATTAGAGTGCTTAGAAAATGACCTCAATAATGCAACACGCTTAAGTTTTAGAAACATAACTTGTCCCTGCTTATCAAAAGTGGTTAAAGCATTGCAAATTTTTTGTGTGACCTTATCATGACCTCATCAGAATGCAGTCTGAAGCTGACAGGAGGCAGAATCTCATTGATGACCTGCTAACCAGAGAGAAGCAGCTAAATGCAACTTTCAAGGGCGATATTACAGAGTCTGAACCCTCCAGGTAACATTAGGCATGTTAAGTTATTATAAACGGGATAAAGGGTTAAGAAAGTGAATAGTGCAAAAATCACTAATCACATATTGTCCCGCTTTCAAAGATCTCATTTTATCTTAACATATTTTGATCACAGTAGTGCTTGACGTAGTACTTTATTTACTTCTCCGCCCACTTTGGAATATTTGTTCACCGAAAATTTCTGTCACTTCTCGGTCAGTGTCAGAAGAAGCAAACCAAGCATCACTGATTGATGAACATCCTGCTCAGATCACGCTGCCTTTCATTTTGTAACTTGTCCTCTTTGAGAGTTTTTTTAGTACAATTTCCACCTCTGGTTGCCCAATTACAAATAATGAATCCTCATTCTCTTGTCTGTGTTCTTGACCTGAGAGGTCATAGGCTCTGGTCTCTGCTTTGATGATATGCCACCGGTCACTAACTTTCAGCGAGTCTTTGTACATCCTGTATGACCTCCCCTGGTGCTGTCACTCGGAGGAAAGTCTGTGTGCCTACCATTTTGACAGGGTGCTTAAGTTCATAGCTAATTCTTTTTCGTTAATGGATTTGCTTGCTTTGCACTGTTGATTACACATTTGGCACGCACTCACGCGCAAATGATGGAAACAGAAAGAGCAAGTTTATTACTAGCAATTGACATAGTGTACTCTATACTGTATACTTACACAGCGTATTCTGCTAGTTACGGAAAGAGCTTGATACCACCACTGTATATAAAAGATATACATGGATGTCATGGATTCCATATTATAAATCCTCAATGATATTTTGGCCATTGCTATTTAGCAAGCTACATCTGTATGGCGCCATTGCACAAAGCTGTCACATATACCTGTCAGATACTTCTGTGAGGTTCTGCCTTTAGGAGTCTCCACAGAGATCATGTGCCTCCATCTCACACTTTCATTCTTTCAGTCTCACCAACTGTTTGCATGTCCTCCTTCAGCATCTGTGAATCTCCTCTTAGGCCTTCCTCTCTTACCCCTGCCTGGCAGCTCCATCTTCAACATCCTTTGTCCAGTATATCCAATATCACTTTTCTGCACATGTCCAAACCATTCTCTTACCTTCGTCCTCTTGCTTTCCTTCTCTCTCACTGTCTCCTAATATGCCCCTCCCCTTACTCTTCCTAGGAAATGCGCTAATAATATACAAAGATTACATTGAAAATGATTTGTACCAGGCTTTAAGTATATATTTCATTGCTGAAGTCGGGCCCCCTAACATGGGAGTCTCAGGGGATTGCCTCATTCTGTGAGACTGCCTCGTCTTGTGGTTTTAAGGAACCACTGTTTTACACCATTGTAGGTTGACAGTGCTGTGAGGCAGACATGATAACTAGCAAATCTTTAGGTAGAGTCATTATTTTGTGTAAGATTTTAACTGGTGTGGGCCAGGTGATATTTACTTTAACAGGAAGAGATGAGGTTATGTTGTTAACTTTCCCTGGCTTCTCATGGCTGTTTTTTAGTTGCATCCCTGGTACAGCACGCTTTATTGTGGTGGTATTTAATTTTATTTATTTTTTTGACAAGTAGCTAAAATACCAAAATACGAGAACAAAGTTTCTCAGTTTCATCAGCTCAATAGACTTTAGAGAACCTGTGTGCTGATGCCTTGATGGGACTGCCTTTCTCTGATATCTTTCACAAGCTTTGGTTTTGTGATTGATCTGCTTAGTGGTGCTTTGCACTGGCTTTCATCTTTTTACAGACCACACACCCAATTACATAAAAGGCTCTGAAAATAAAAAAAAACTCCAATAAGATTTGCTAGTAAATTAGCAAACTGTAATTATGTGGTCATATGGCTTTTGGTTTGCTCAATGAGACCTAAATTTAATGGTGATATGTGGTGGGTAATTTGGATTTGTGGGTAGGATCCATTCCCACTGTGTGGTCTCTGAGGACGGAATGTGGGAAGGAGTAGATTTGAACATGCCTGGATAATCTAAGCTGATTTTTTTTAAACTCTTTTTTTGTGAGAACTTTGGATAGAAAAAAAGTAGAACAACATTGCCAAAGGGACACTTTAATCCATCCCCAAAACAATATATTCCAAGCATCTCCATTTCAGACTAAGAAGGCGGCTATTTTGAAGCCTGCGTTAACCCTGCTGGCCCATGGATCCATCTTCCCACTGTTATGCCTGAACCTTTCCATTGTATTTTATTGCAGTGGAAATAGTTGGAAGTAGTTAAATCTCACCTGTCTAAGTCACTCAGTCCTTAATGGGATGTTCGGGCTTCTGCAGTGGCAGTCTGTGTTTTGTGGGTACCAAGAGATCCACTTGACTGATTCTGGCGCTCCCTGCTGACTTGTTAATTGGATTTTCACACAAAACACTTGCATGGAGGAAGTGGAAGCCTGGCACATAGTCTCAGAGTAATCAAACCTGTTGGAGAGATTAGACTAAATGCCTTGTCTCACCCTCTTTTCAGATTGTATCAGCCTCCGCCTGCCTGCATTGTGAATAGCCTTAATAGCACTTTAGTGGCTACTTCAGAGGTGACTTGAAGCAGTCAGCAGACTGTGAATGGGGGTATGATAAAAGTAGTGTTCTGTGTTAGTTGTGCAAAAAAAGCAAGCTGTTTTCATCTGGGTTTGAAAGGTTGATAAAACAGCAAATACTTAAAATTAAGTACAGTCAAATTATCAGTTTCTGTCTTGATTTCTGGTAAAGCTGTATGTGGTTCAGGTCCTTTATGTTGGGTTTGACCAACAGACAGCGCTGAAGAGACGCAATTAAAACCAGCCTCACTCACAGACCCTGAACCCATCACAGCATGACAGTCAAAACTGGTGGGGGTCAGAAACACAGCTTTAAGCTATTAGGAGGAGAATAGGTTTCAAACCACACAGGGTTGTTTAGCGCAGCACATTATAGTGTAAAGAGCTTTCTTGTATGTCACATTGTCAGAGCAAAACCTCTGCAGTCCATAGTTCTGTGACAGATTAACATGCACTGTTTACATACTGCAAGAGCCGAGGCATTTTCAATCATTAAAAGACAAGCAAATAACCAGTGTTTTTCTGTGATCTGTGGGGGTGTCATAGATCCTAGAAAAAGCATAGAATTGATTGATTTTTTTCTGGTATAGGTAATTGCTGTAATAGTACAGATGTGCATTTTACTTTCATAGTTTAACTGCTGCTTGTGCTTTGTTTGGAAAGTATCAGTAATTTAATTTCCAAAGCAAATTTTTAGTTTTCATTATGGACCTATTTTTTTTTTACTATTTATGTTTGTTTTATTTCGGAAGAATGCTGGGAAACTAAGAATTGTTATGATTATATGTCACAGGTCCACATTGATGGCCGGAGGAGCAGGAGCCAGTGGAGGCACTTCAGCCAACCCTTGGCTGATCAACGAATCGGATGAGACCAAGGGGCTGACCTTTGGAGAGATTAAACAGCAGCAACAACGAGTCATTGAGGGTAACTACATGACTGTTCAAGAACAATTAAAATTATAGTAAATTTCATATATATATATATATATATATATATATATATATATATATATATATATATATATATATATATATATATATATATATATATATAAGTACAGTACACGTGTAGCATTTATACAGTATCCTGTATTATTTGCCTTAGTAAACATAAGAAGATAACAATAAAGTGTTGGTGGAAGCAGCAAAATAAATAGATAACGAGTAAGTCCCAGGCACTACCATATGTGTATTAAACCTGTGCTGACCGAACAAAGTATATAACTGCATCATCATAATTCACACCATGAAGGAATATCGTAAACTCACCACCGTTTTTTTTCCCCCTGTCTCTTGGCTCTGACATGACTTGAACACCCAGACATTAGTTCACCTGATTCCATATGACACTTCATTGCAATGTCTCCATTACGGCTCTGGTTATTGTCATTTTGGGATCAGAGATTCCTGTTAAGACAATGAAACCAAACCATATGGAGGTTTTGTGTCCCACGTGGGATTTCTGGTGGAGTTGGGTAATGGCAAGCCCATGAACTTGTGGTTAAAAAACATTCCTGTGGTAAAGAGTGTGTCAAACTTAGAAACCTGCAGAGGCCAAATCTCTTCTCTTCTCTTCTCTTCTCTTCTCTTCTCTTCTCTTCTCTTCTCTTCTCTTCTCTTCTCTTCTCTTCTCTTCTCTTCTCTTCTCTTCTCTTCTCTTCTCTTCTCTTCTCTTCTACGAGCAGCCTGTCATTCCAGTTTCACAAATATTTACGACATATATATGTCACCACTACTACATTTGTCTTTTTTGTGTATCATTCATCACATTCATTTCATTTTGCCTTGTTTTGCAGTCATGGTAAATTACAATACATAAAATCAGTTGATTCATTTTTCGTCTCATGGTCAAGCTTGTAACAGTCTTTGTTTTCTTTCCTCTCATCTCAGCTCAGGATGCAGGCTTGGATGCACTAGCAGCTGTCATCAGCCGACAGAAGATAATGGGCCAGGAGATTGGCAATGAACTGGATGAACAGAATGGTAAGGTTTTGTGTGTGTGTGTGTGTGTGTGTGTGTGTGTGTGTGTGTGTGTGTGTGTGTGTGTGTGTGTGTGTGTGTGTGTGTGTGTGTGTGTGTGTGTGTGTGTGTGTGTGTGTGTGTGTGTGTGTGTGTCTGTACATATTCATCAAATTCCAGACACATTACACAACACAGTGTGAAAGCAGTCAGCCATACCTCTCTTCTGCAGTGGAACTACTTGCCTCATGGACATTAATATTCTCCCACACCACCACATAACTAACAGTGCCCAGCACACACCTACTATTATCAGAGCACCTGGCATCACATTTAGGTCTGCCCCAATGTCCTTTGTCATACATCTGCCTGTGCTAAGGCAGCTTAAATAAATGAAAAAAACAGATCTGCTCACTCAGAACTAATGGTTCTTTGGCAAAATATCACTCCTCAATCCATAAATAGCTTCCATCACAGGCAGATGTGCTGTACAGAATTGAGCGCATTGCTCCAGACTTTTTCTTTTTTTTTCACTTAGATGGGTGGTACTTGAGACGCAAGATTTAAAGATGAACATCTGTCAACTGGTAAACAATTACTTTAATGCATTGCTCCCTAAACACTAGAGTGGATAATAGGCAACCTCCTGAGGCCTTACCAAGAGGAAGTACATCCATATCTTATCACTTTTTGTAAAAAGAAAATGTAACCGTGAGTGCTATCTCTTAATGTTTGCACTGACAGAAAGCACAGATGCATTAATCTGTCAGTTCCTCTAGTGAAAATCAGGGGGGAAAAGTGAGAGTCAATAAAAGAGGAAAGTAGATATTTTAACACACAGCAATAATAAGGGAGTGGTGAGGCTGAATGACGTTATGCCTAGGATTCTGTCACAGACACTTGAGTATAAGTGGGTAAACTTCAAACTGAAGGTTTCTCTCTCCGTGGTTAGCCAGCTTATCTTAAAAACACGTAACATCAAAGTAGCAGCAATTAGCAGTGACTGTAAACATTGGTGTTGTGTATTTGCAGAGATCCATAGGTGATAAAGCCTAAATCTTATATTGTTGTTGACATTATAAAACAAATTTTCGTAGTGTGATGCCAAGTTAAAGTAAAAAGAATGATTTTTTTTTTTTCTTTTCGTTGACTGTCTGATTAACCTTATAGGACCTGCTCGTCTGGTGGTTTTGTTTTTTTCTTCCTTTTCCTAGTACAGTTATGGTTCTGCTTTGATGACCAGCTTCCAGTTGGGAGTAGGAGGCGTTGTACTATCCTGTAATATCCTGTCTGAGCAGTTGTGCCCAAACAAGTCTAGAGGTTGTATAACCGAATGATCTCGGTATGAAAACGTCCAACATTTCCTTCTGCTGTGAGGAAATGACAGGTGTTTAACTGATGATGGTTGACAATGATCAGTGAAGGGAATAGAAAGAAAGGAAATGTGAATGACTTTTGTCTGCTTTCCTGTTGTCACACTGAATCAGAGACAGAGTATTGCTCCAATTATCCAACTAGTGTGTTTATTGTGCCTTGAAAAGTTTTTTTTTCCCCAGCTTGTTGCAAAGTTTTGTTATTAAATATGAACCTGATTGGACAATGGGGGAGTTGAAACTTAAAATTTATTTTTCTTGTTTTATTTTAGCACTGGAAACAAAAACTTGTTTTTAGGCCTCACGTGAATCTTGAAAATAGATTTGCTGGTAGTTGAATTCTTCATTGCTGTAAAGGCCTAAAAATGTGACACCTGTGGGTAATGGACCCCATGTGTTGTAACCTGAACCAAATCTGAAGTAAAAATGTAAAAACCTTCACTTGTTACTACTTTTTTTCTCCTCTCAAGACTGCTAATCAATATATTAGGTAGTAATCTCACTGTATGTGTTGGTTATGGAAGCAGTTTGTGGTGCGTGAAGGAAACTGGCATCTGGGGACATGCGGGATGCTGTTAAAGTGTATAAACATCATCTGATGGAGCGGTCTGAGCTTCTTACAGTTTTCTTGTTCTCAGTCCACATTTTACAGCCAGGACTAAAGTTCTTTTAACTCGTTTACACCAGGTTATGATTTACAGCGCCTGCTCTTCCACTATTTCTTTTTTTTTTTTTTATTTTAACCTTCTTATGTTGCTTCCCATGATTGTTCTTTTTCTGCCCTTTCAGTTGCATCTCACTCACTGTTGACAGCAGACTGTTATTTCATAACCTTTTAAAAATGTTTCCCCTTACTCTCTTCCATTTTGTTGTCTTTTTTGTTCGTCACTTGTCAGTAATATCTGTACCCCTTAGACTGGGGGGGTGAAAACGATGAAAAGATGAAAAGGATGAATATGTTATATATTTTTATTTCGTTTTTTAATTGCAAAAACACTTTAAATTTACTTAGTGACAATGTCTCTAGAACTGATTTAGGAAAATGATACAACGGTGACTAAAACTGAAACTACTCTATCCTAGCAACACAACTGTAGATCTTTTGAGTACTTGCATTAAATGTAGCTGTATTCCTAACTTAGATATATTATAATTTCTCCTGCTTAGATACAAACTGTATTTGTATATAAGCATAAAAACTTTAATTATTTGATGCTCTTTGCCATCAAAAATGAAAAATACAGAAATTATTTCCTCTGTACAAAGGATGATTTCTCAAGGCAGTTTTCTTACTTGCATTTAACATAAAAATTGACAACATAAAAAGTCAGAAGAATGTTTTCTGAGAGGTAGAGGAAATGGATTTAAGTTTTAAAGTAGGAGAATGTCAAGACTTCTACTTGATCTTGACAGTTGGCGTGTAACCTCGGCGTCCGGCTGTCTTTCCGTCTTGTGGGGTTCCTCTTCCCCCTGATCACTGTACTGTAGCAGTGTTTCCCTATAAATAGATTAAGCTCTTTGTAGTTTGGCTCGTCAAGTCTAGCTCATGACCAAAGTGCAGTGGAGGTTGCAGTCATTTCCTTTTGGGGAAACGATTCCGGGTGAGGTCAGCAATGAAGTTGACCCTTTTCAGAGGTTTTAAGATGAACCCAAAGCCCTCAACCCTTCAGTTTGACTGAATCAAAAAGAACTGAAATGTAGAAATGAGCAAGCAGACCATTTATCTCACTTTGCGTTGAGCAAAAGACTAAAATGAGCAAACTGCACATTTTCTAACTTTTCTTTCCAATTGCAGTAAAATACGAAATTCAATCCTTGTTGTTTATGTGGTACAATTAGTTAAATGACATGTCATCATCAGTTTTTTTCTTTTAATGTTTCTTATGTAATGTTGCCAAAGATTATTATGTTCTCATTTCCACAATAAATGTTGCCGAAAATAGTCCGACACCAACTAAAACAGCTCGCGTCAGCTGTAGTTTTCCTCACTACCAAGAAAGATCAACATTAATTTTGCTTTATTGGTGTTGATATTTCTCATATTGCGGCCTGGAGCGGTGACATCAGTCCATGTCAATGTCTTTTACTCATGAGTGACAGACAGTGGCAAGCTCACTAAATTAGCTTTTTTTTGAAAAGGGTGGCCAAAGTTTGAGGCTGTCTCGTTTGTTAGATTTTAAATTGCACATTTGAATTGGATTTGACTGGTAGTGAAATACTGCAGAAGTGAAATATGCCATGTATGGTAAAGGGATGTTCTTTCAAATCTTATATGTAATTAAAAACCAGGAAATGTAAACGCAGAGAGTGAAAGTTTTCTGCTTAGTTTTGGTCAGGAATTTTGTATTTAGCTTATGTTATTCAAATAAATGACTCATTTGATTTTTGCTGTGAGATTGTCAAACATACCAACACTGGCACTGAAACCTGCCATAAGTGTTGCCATAATATGGAATAGGTCTACTATCAGTCTGCGATCGGCAAGTTACATTTACTACTTTTTACATTTACCAACTACTATTGGTTCTTTTTGATATCATTATTGATATTTAATGGCCGCTGCAATGGGTCAGTTTGTGTAACCTTTTGATGCATGTCGCCACCCAGACTGAAGTGTGCTAATTGCCAAGTGTCCACTAATCTTTTAGCTGTTTTTTTTAAAACAGATCACAGTAGACGTAATTTTGAGCTGATTATTAAATCACTGATTTGATTCTGCTCTAGCAGAGCGTTTAAAGGGCCAATATGTGGAGGAATAATGACTTCAAATAAACAGTAGATGGAGAGGAGAGAGGCACTCACTGCTGCACAGTGACATCAGCAGCTACCCCAGAGAACGCAGACCTCTTGGTTGCTCCTACTTTTAGAAACAGCTCAGTGAGCAAATAAACTATACTAATGATGGCACTGGCAGAAAGTCTGTGTGGTTAGAGCTGTTGATTGATTTATTGTTTGTTTGATTCACTTGGTTTGAAAACGAGGCTGGTACTAGTGAGTAGTGTTTTCCAGACGAAATGGAAACGCGTAGAGTTAGCGATGTCCAGAAAAGTGTTGTCATCAAAGGAATGTCAAGCTTGCAATGAGCCGAAAAAGAGCATCATCTTATGTGACCACCAGATTGGCTGACTGGTGTGTGACTGTGAATTATTGAGAGCTACAGAGGATGAAGGGAAAATGTTCCACACTCTCATAATTTCATTTCTCATAAGAAAATGACAACTTTAAGGACATCGTGAAGGGCTTTAAAGTGGTTTTTTAAACTTAATAGACGTACGTCTGATGGGAAAACAAAAGCCAGCCAAATGAAGATGCTCTGTCCAGCCTGACTTTTGGGGCTATCAGAAATATGCCATAATCAATCACGAGTCCCTGTGTTCTTATTTCTCTATTTATCCATGTTGGTATCCATCTTTGTCTAAGGCCTTTTTGGTGTCTTATTGATAAAGTTGCGAAGGAGAGGGGGCTGACAGTGGCATGAGGGTCACCAATAGTGAATGATGAATAATCTAGTTTGGAACAGTAAAGAAATTAACATTTTGAGACACTAATGGAAAAACGTCTAAAGACATTCCATCAATCATGCTTTCTTTGTCCCCCCTCAGTGGACTAAGACCCTTTCTCTTATTTAGAAAAGCTTTCTTGACTGTTTTTGTGATTACACTGGCTTTTTTGTGTAGAATTTCTCGATGTTCCAGGAGTTCCGCCATAAACAGTGATTGATCTCAATGTGATAGTCATTGGTAGTCCTGTTCACTCTGTGGTGGGTTGCATGAAAAAATCCATACATTAAAAGGTTGAATGTTTCCTTATGTGCTTTTCTGACACGGTGGCTCAGTGCCAGTAGGTTACTTTCTATCACACATACTTGTTCTTTGAAGTAATCCCTAACTGCAAAGTTTTCATATCTTTTACTGTTTATTAACATTGATTTCTTTTTGACCGGCTTGTTGCTTGAATAAAGCATTTAAAAAATTTTAAGTACAGCAAAATATTGATGCTGGAAATTAACAAGATTTCCATGGCAATCAAGGGTATGAAAAACGTAGGTGTTTATAAGGAGATTTGACTCTCCAAAACAACCAAAAAAAGGAATAGAATAAAATAATTTCCCACATCCTAACGTGTAGGTTTTCACCCGTCTTTTTTTCCCCCAATGTGTTTTTTGCATTACAAGCAGCAGTCTTTGTTCACCATCTTGACTTTGATTTATCTCGATCCATCTGGAGCAAATGTGTGCTGGTGATAGATGTTTGCAAGAAAGGCCCCACATTAAAAAGCCAGTGGCAGGATTGCTCGTACTCCAGAAAGAAAAATGGTTTGTCAAAGTGGTAAAAGAGAGTCATGGTGGAGACACCCGGAAAAACATTTGTGCTTGCTTTAGCCATCTCACCTGCCACTGTTAAGAAGGTTAGCCATTGCTCAGCAAATACTGAAATCACATCAAAAGGTTTCACAGTAAAACAAAATCTTTTGTGAACATACAACTTCTGTACCACATTGTGACAATTTTATGCATTAGTTATTTTTTAAGCGATTTTTCCAGCCATCGAAAACAACAGGAAACACATTTGTATAAGCGTTTTACATATTCTTTATTATTTAACCACCAATAATGTCAAAAGTCCAACATCAATGGAAAAACAAAGTGTGAAATTGAAAGTGGTATTCTCTAGTGGCCAACTTATGACGAAGCCAGTTTTAAAGCAGTTTGTGCCTTTTTTATGCATCATGGTGACTCATTTTTAGTTTCTCTGTATCATAATGTAAGTGATATTGTAGTACATTAAGAACCACCCGAACCACAGGTCTGTGGATCAAATGATCCTGACGTTGCAGGTTTGTGGGTGCTGATGTTTCTTTTGAAAAGAAATCTAAAATAAAATCTTTTTATGGTCTGTTCAGCTCAAGTATTGCCTCTTTGGCATTGTGACTTTGTTAGTTCCTCTAATAAACTGTGTTGAAGTCAGCTGCCTGTGTTTTAGAAACTGCATACAAAATTGGACAAAATCATATTATCAGAATATTCTGTGTGTATAAGAAAGAGTAGAAAAACCTATAGTTATAGTACACCCCTGCTTCTGTCTCACTGAAAATGAATGGCTATGGAAAAATAAGAGTATCTGTATATCTGTAATGGACAGAATCTGCCAGCTGAGATATTAGCATGCGGCTAGTTATTCTTACTTCCAGCTTTGTAGTAACTTTATCATGTTAACTGCGGAGACAGATTGATTCGACTCCTGTGGGGACCTGATTTTGTTCTAGGTTTATTGTTTTGCTTTCTAGCTTTCATGTCCATGCATGTTTAAAAGTGCTTAGATGCACATTTAACAGACATGCTGTGCATGTGGACAGGCACTCAAAGAAGCCCAGTATACAGTATGATGCAGTAGTGAGTTGTGGTCTATCATACTTAGCTCATTTTCAGACCCGGATCCCTTCCAGATGTCTACCAACAGGCCTGTATGGAGACTGGGCGAGGTTCCCTTCCACTCTCTAGCTAGTCCATCAATTCTCACAATATACATAGCCACCATACTGGCACTTGTAAGCTTTTTCACAAACTATTAATTGTGCATATTACCAAAAAAGAGTAGACTAATGAGGAAAATGGGGGGGAAAAATCCAGAAGGTATGATTTCAACAACCTTTCCCACCACTGTCTTATAAGCAGATGAGACATCGTTGGAAACAAACACTCACTGGGCAAGGTGTTCTTTGATGAATTTGGCTTTATTGCCAGTAATCTATCTTTGTGTGCTTTAGAGTGTCTTATTCTACACCACCTTACTGCCATTTGTTATTATAGATTACACAAATTTTACATATAGTATTCCTGTAACCTTTAAAATAACGGCTTTTAGACTAAGCCATGACTCATGAGTCATCATGACCCATGATAGATAGAGAGAGAGATAGATAGATAATATAATATACAGCAATTGCTAATTTTTGTGAGACTTATTGGAGCTTGTTTTTTTCTTTTCCCACACTCCCAGTATGACACACAACTGTCCAGACATTAATTCACTCATTCAGCTCAGAATGATGACGGATACAGCCTCAACCCATTGCTGCCTTTTTGAATCAGAAGAATTTAATTGAATTAGAAGATTGCCATGGGAGGAAGTCATGCTTTTCAAAATCTATTTGTGTACCACATAAACACCTTAAATAAGGCTTTATTCAGCTATTCTTACTTTACCTCTTGGTGTTACTGTCTACAGTATTAATATACATTTGAATTTTATTTTATAGTAAACCTTATTTATTAGTAATCTTAGTGTGAAAACGTTCTATGCAAAACAAGGAGGAGCTGTGAAGTATATATTTCAAATGAAATTTGACAGTACATTGATGTTTATATTTATTATTGGGGGGCAATCACATTACCTTTATAGCTGTTGGTGGTATTCATGGATGGGAACCTTTGCAATTTACAGCTGCCAGTTCCATTGGCTCTGACCAAAGGGTTCCCTGCCATTTAATGGTACCTTAGACGGACTCCGACTTGGTCTGGCAGGTTCCTTTTGGCTAACGCAAGTGACAACGGGAACAAATCTCCTCCTCTGTTTATATAATTGCTAACCACTCTGGTTTGGAGGCTGCATTCAAAGGGCCGACTAGCAGAAAGCTGCCTTGCGCTTTCCTCAGCCTCAAGGAAGCATGGGTCATCCCACATAATGAGTGGAAGGACTTACTTTACTAAGTCTGCCTCAACCCACAGCCAGCACGTGGTTCCCATTTAAGCACAGGGGGAACATTGCACCTTCATCTTCTGGGCATTTTTATGTTTTAATGTGTGCGTGTGTGCGCAAGTGCACATATATACATCTGTTCTTTAGCAGCCTGCCCTCAGAGTCTGTGTGTGTGTTTGAAAGTGTGAGTGCCTTGTCTAAGTGTGTGATCATTTTGTTTGTGCCGAAGGTGTGGACCACATGTACAGCACATGTTGTCAAGTTGTGATTGGCACATAGGTCGTATTTATATCTGCATGAAGAGCTAAGAGACCACTGTCCAGTCAGAGAGCTAGACGTTAATGCAAGACCTCACATGTAAGTTGGCGCAATCACAGACGGTGCGGTAGAGAGCATGGTGGGCTAATCTTACAAATGTACTGTGCCGCTAGTAAGGTGAAGCGGTTTTATCCCTTCAGTGATTGAGTGGAGACATTTAAGAAGAGCAAGGGATTAAAAATGAAGGTTAGGAAAGAACCAGGAAGGACAGTATGACAGAAAGCAACGATGAGAATGTGCAATATTGAGATGTGAAGAGGAATTACAGTGAAGACAGCCTAATTGAGCTTACTTATTAAGAAGTTGGTTAACAAATTTTATTAAAGCTATTGCAAAGAAAGAAATGGACAAATGAAGAATCACAAGCAAATTAAAAAAAAATCTAAAGTGGAGGAAATGGTTAAAATGAAAATAAGAGAAAAAAAAATAAACAAGCAAGTAACAAGCACAATAGCTCTTCTTTAAATTGAAAATAAACAAAATATCTTTCGGAACATCAATAATAAAGTATTTTACATGAAGTAAAAAATAGTCATAACTGTGAACTATTAAGTGTTCTGAAATCTCACTGCTTGTTTGTACTAAAATATGTGCAAGGTACTGGTAGACATAACATGCCCCGTATTGTTATTACGCTGGTGGGGCATTTGGCAGAATCAAGCTTCAAGTGGGCCTTTAAGTGATGCCTATCAGCTAACCTTCAAAGTGATACATCACTGTTCCATTATAAATTGCAACAAGTCTTTAATCATCTTTAAAAAAGTCTTCTGATCTGTTATCAGCTTCATCTGTTTCACTCTTGACTTAACCCCAGCCTGTAGTTTTGTCTCCAAGCTCCTATTGTGACACATCTGAGCCAAGCAGTACTTTAATGTTGCAGTGTGAATGGGCACACACTTTCCATACTAAGGAAGACCAACACACACCGATGTTTCTCCTAACTGGACAGCTTTGTGGGGGGCATGTTCAGTTAAGTTTTATTTGCATTTATTGAAAAGTGACTGCAAAATGCAGTGAAGACTATGGCGTTATTTTTGTGCCACTATCCTGAGCGCACGTAAAAAAAATTTGAGCGCACGTAAAAAAAGTTTGCAGGTGCAAGTTGGAGACCAAAACAGCCAATCAGATTTTTTGCATCCAAGTCTGTGATTGGCTGGTTTTGTGGCACAAATATAACGGTGTACAGAAAGAGTTGAGCGCGCACGGCCAGAAATGTTGAGAGCGTGAGCAACACGTTGAGAGCGCGAGCAACACGTTGCGAGAGGGGCTGCTGTTGTGTGTGTGTGTGTGTGTGTGTGTGTGTGTGTGTGTGTGTGTGTGTGTGTGTGTGTGTGTGGATAATAGCAAACACTGAAATACATTTTTTGCACGCAGCAATGACTTTTGTTCACTCAAATTTAGCTTTTCTTTGCTCAAAATAAATTTCTCCTCAAAATGCAACACTTGCACCTGCAAACTTTTTTTACGTGCACTCAAATTATTTTTACATGCGCTCAGAATAGTGGCACAAAAATAACGCCATAGAAGACTTTCACTGAACTGAAATGAAACAAGGCTACGTGAATTGTTTAAGTAAAGTGAATAAAGTAGTTTGGTTTTGTTTATTTATATTTTTGCTCTTTGCTCTGTGGCCATGATAGAAACACTGTAATTAGTTGTTCAGCAGTAGACTTGTGTAGCCCACACATGAATCCACTAGTGGGCAGTAGAGGCTGTGGCGGCACAGCAGCTGCAGGACTCAGTAAAACTGTGTGATTCCACCTACAAAGTGTAATTATTTAAACTTGTGTCCTTGTGTTGTGGGGGTGGAATGATCCACGTTTAGGCAAGATGAAGAAGGAGTCATAGGATCTCTCACAGGTTTTGTTAATTTGTTTCAATCATCTGAGGAGGGTTCTTCTTCTCCTTCAGTGATCAGCACCGCCTCCTTTTGACTCATCATCTGGAGGAACTCTGTAATTATGCGACAGCTGTAGGTGCAGCTGCTTAAATGCTTTCAGCATATACATGTAATACACTGTCATACTTAATAGGATCAGTATGATAATGACACATTTGTTAGTGTGTGTCATTGATTTATATGAGGGTAGAGTCCAGCTACTTGGGCTACAGTCACATATTTGCCCTAATGTGTTTGTGTCATTGTGTATACATGTGGTTTTCTCACTGTTTAATTGTCTGCGCATCTAGCTGTGTTTTTAAGTGCAGCAAAGCATGTGGTATTGTTGCATCATGTTTTTGTGCCGGTTTCTTTGTACCCTCCATCATTCCTAGCTGCCCACAATTATGTGGGAGGCTGTTGAAATGGGAAGTTATTTCAGCCGCACTGGTGGCCAAACTTTCATTCTGGTTTTCATGAGTAGAGTGCAGTTACCCTAAATCCACCACAAACTTCAGCAGTTCATCTCTCCTGTCAGCCTAGCTTGCCAAATGTCCCTAACTCTGTCAGTTTCAAATTCAAATATATGTTCCTGGCATGACTGTGTTTCAGCGCAATATTTTGGATCGCTTTTTAAAGTTCATAAATATAAATGACATAGAGGGAACAAATAGTTGTGCCATGCTGAGAAAGCTGAGTAAACATATGGAAAACAAATAATACTAAGCTCAATGAAATGGTTTCATAAAAACTTTATTGTTCTGTTTTGAGTCTCTGAAAAGTAATATATCTGTCCATCCCTTTTTCTTTTTTTTTGGCGTAGTTTGCTTAAATATTTGTTTAAATGTTCAAACCTGCTCAGCTAAAACAAACAATTTGAAAATGTAACTTATTCAGATTATCATGTTTCTGTTCTAAGTGCTGCAAGTTATTTGCAGTCAATATGATTGAATTTGGTTGGAAGTAAAAACGCGGTTTGACCTTCTTGTCTTATTTCTATAAAAAACACCTATTAGTATTTAAAGGTTTCAGAGAGGCTTCAGAAATGCCGACTTGAACTCAAGAACTTTTTTGAAAGCTGTACAGACCAAGATCCAAAGTAAAGTCCGGATTTGATCCCAGCATCTCTGAGAACTTTCCAGGCTGAAAAACACCTCTGTGATGTTTCATGTTCCATGCCCCACTGATCCCCAGAAGATAAATACCCACTGGCCCCAAACTCTTCTCTGCAGGAAAACATCTGTATTAGGTATGATACAACTCTGTAATGCTCAGTGGTGCCTCTGAGAAGCACTGTAAATTAATTCTGCTCCTCTTTGAGACATAAATGCTTGTTGGAAGCATGTCACATACAAGAACCTTGTGTCTTTCTCTAGCTGTGTGTCTGATTCTATGATGCTGATAGACCAAAATGTCTATACATGTGTATTTGTCTCAGTGTCTGAGCATGAGAGCATATGTGTCTTTATGCGTCAGAGTGCATTATGTGTGAAACAGGGTCTGGCTGGAAGATCAAAGTCCCTCCATAACTCCTCAGTCAGTCAGCCGGCCAGCGTATTGCCGGGAAGCTCCACTCACCACAGGGGATGATGAGTTATTTGACTCAGATTATTTCAATTAAAACACATTTGTTCCGTTATTGGGAAAGCCTCTAATCACTTAAAAATAGCAATTGAGAAAGCTCATGCTCAGTTTTATTAGAATGCATGTATAAATGGTTTAGTTCCAGCAACAGTGAAAATGTGTGTGATTTCAGTGTAATTTCATTTTAAAGGAATAATACTTCCTCCCAAGCCTACTTTTTTGTTTTTTAACATTCTGACAGCTAAAATATAAAATCTTGTAGTTTTTAAAAGTTATATGATTTTGAAAAAACTATCTTGTTACAAATAACAGGAAGCAAATGCAGGATTTGAACATAAGTGTTCACATTCTGTAAATGATGGTTAAAGGATCAGGCTGAAGGCAGAGAGCAGAAATCCAGGGGCAGTGGAGAGAATGGCGGGCAATTGGCACTGCAGCTGCAGTGGTGAAAGACCACAGCAAGCAGAGAGAGCTTTTGGTGGTTTGTGGATGGGCAAGGGAACAACAGAGACACAGTCAGGCTGGACATGATGCTGAAGTGTAAGAGAGAAAGTTTAGTAACAACAAACCCTGTGCATTATGTGTGAAACAGGGTCTGACTTGAAGACTTACACTACAATCACTTTTCGTGTAAGTCAGTTTGCATTTTCTTACCACTGCGGTCAGAGTCTAAGTAAATTGAGTGCACACAGGTGAGTTGGTGGGAGGCAGGTAATCGAGCTAGGACAGGGGATGAGCAGAGTCAAGTGAAGGGAGACCCCACCTACACACCATAGACACAGAGAGAGAGACAGATGGGGGGCACAGAGAACATAGGGAATAGGAAACATTGGATAGACTCTTTACCACAGGCATAGTGTTTTTTTGCATGTAAAATTGCTGAAAAGGAAAAATATTCAATGGGCTTTTGTCAAAGGAAATCCTGCATTAATTGTCTTTTTCTTTTACATGACCATTTCATTTTTAATGTAGTCTTCTTAATGTTAATTTGACCATAACAAGGAAGTGCACTAGATAACCTGATTTCTGTTCGAGAATCCAGGTACTTCCCTGTTCTCATGTCCTATGAAACTCATTCAATTAAACTGATGATATTTCATTCTTTGCTATTTCCTTGTTTCTTAATATGCCACCCACTCCCGGGTGTCCTTGCAAATGAAGTGTGATGGTAGTGATGAAGTGTAACCGCGACTGGTTTGGAGGTGCCGTGCCAGTGACAGGGTGGTCCCTGCTTTATACTGCTGCTACTGATGGTGCTGGTACCCTCATGCTCATCACACACACATTGTTTGGTGGCACCTGGCCATAAGAGGGGTGATGATGGTGAAAAGCCTGGTAATAATCAAACTTCTTCTCAGTGCTGTTGGTCTTTGTAGAGCGCTTTAAGAGTTTTAGGCCTTTTTTCATCAATTCTAAAAAGTCAGAGCAGATGACTTGTGTAATAATTGTATGCAATACACTGGCAGCTATAATTCATATTCACTGTTCACTTTTCAGTGATGGCTGGCCATCATAACAGTTTAATTTAACAGGATAAAGAGCTGTTTGTAAAGCTTTTTTTCATTCCTTGTAATTCAACACTTTTTTGAGGCTTTCTTTGTGTTGTTTCTGTGGATAGTATCTTATTTAATTGTAATAAATGTTTATATTCTTTTGATGGCTCGTAACTATCTTGGAAAATGTGAGATCATAAAATGTTTTATAGTCACCACTTATCCAAGCTGACATCATTTTCTCTGCTGATGAGGTTTAGGTACTTTTGAGCCAGTACTATCAGTTCACTTTTTTTGTTTGTTTGTTTATATGTGCAGTGCTAATCATTTCCAGTAAAGAACCATGCTGTTTCCAAAGGCTTTATATTTTAATCATGCTGTGCTGCTGGAAAGACTTAGAAAAGGCCACTGCATTTACATAATGAAGTAGAGCTGCAGAAGGAAATGTAAAATTAACATTTAGAAATAAATAAGCTTTGGAATATAAACTGAGAAAAATGCAAAGGGAAAAAACATAAATATATAAAGACTGCATAAATATATATTTTTAAAATGAATTAATAAATGAACGGGAAAGTTGAGAAAAGCAAAAAATAGGGGAATTGATACAAAGAAATACTGAAGCAAGTTAAAATAGTTACATCTACGTATATCTCAAAAAGTAGATTCCTATATTTATTTTTAATAATAATGCATTTCATTTCTATAGTTCTCATTTTAATTATTTATTAGCACTTCATGCTCTCCGTAATGTTCTCACCTGTAATGTTCTTGCTCTATCCCCTTGTCAAAATCTGCCTACACACAGAATGACAAACATAGTTACAAACACCTGCTGGCATTTCAACACCACCTTTGTCGTAGTTTCACTGTCGCAGTTGGTGTTACTGTGAATGTGTTTTTCCTCAGTGACGCACACACATGCAAACACAGACTCACAAGATGAAAACGGTAACAGTCACATTGTTGCGGCTTGTAATGATACCAGCTCTGCTATCATGACTGTTAATGAATCCGAGATTAAGTTTGGAACATCCAAGAATAGGCAACTAGGATGGCCGAAATATTGAAATAAATATGGAAGGTATTGCCTGATCACCTTACCTTTGGTACGTAACATAGCTGGCAAGAAGTGACACTTTCTACATGAGAGACAGAAGAGTGGGGAGGTTGGAGGTGGGGTAGATGATAGTAAGGTTGTAGTATGGTACAGTGTAGAGTAAAAATCGATATGCAGTTTATAAGACCGATACTGTTATTTGGTGATTTAAAAATCCACTATATTGGCAAAATGTTTTTGTTTTGTTTTGTTTTTTTGTTCGGAAAGATAAAAAGATTTCCATAACATTTGTTATGTGTCTTTAAGATTTTGAAGTTTTTGTTTTGGGGCTGCAGTTGGTTAGAATTTAAAGTTTAAGCGTTATTTTCATGCTTCTTGTTGGATGTTGAAGCTCTTCTTGGAACCTTGTTAAGATCTGACCATACAAAATATGATTTTTTTTTCCATTTTGCAAGTGGTCTTAAACTTTTGATTGGGACTGTATAATGCCTTCATATTGTATTTCGAATTGTCTAGTGGATTCCATGGCACAGAGCATTAACATACTTGAACACTGTGAGCACAGTGTTCAAGTATGGTGTTTCTAATAAACTGCTTGGTGAGTGTATATACAAGTATAATTTGAGGCTGAAAGAACTGTGGTAACGTTGCCAGTTTAACTTACTTAACATGGTTGAGACAGCAGCATAACAGATGTTTCTTTGGTGCTTTTTTTCCATATATGAGTCCAGGGCTGTTGGTTTATGCTTAAGAAACATGTCCTATGAAATTTACTGTATCCACATGCATATGCTTGTGCGGAATGGCTAATAGATTATCTGGGGAAAACCCAATGTTTGGTGGGAAAAAAATGTAAAACCTTCACCTTTGTATTTAGTGTCTAACAAATATAAACCCAATGGTTAGTATCAGCTAAAACTGAACTAATGGGCAGGTTTTTGAATTTATGTGCTGTTCTTTGAAGTCTTTGTTTTTTTCTTCCTAATTTTGAGTAAGTCATTCATCAGCTGGTTGTTCTTTTTGGTGTCCGTCATGTGCGGTGATTGATCTTTTGGTAAACGTAACAGGGTTAGAGAGGTGAAACTGTCTGTGGACACACAGCCGGTTTCGGTTTCAGGTTGGCACACAAATGTTTAGGATTAAAGCACGAAATGTGAAAGCATGTATTTAATAGTATTACATGTTGTTGATCAGTGCTTTTCCAGCATATTGGTATATTTGCATCACTTTATGCCAGTTTATGTAATTTATCAGTTCAATACAAACATCCAGACTGCATAAAATAAAACGTATAAGATGAACATTTCAGGTTCATCATTTGTACAGCCACCTGTTTAATACTGTCTAGCTCTCCTTCGAGCCTGGGCTTGGTCTGGAGGAATGTTCAGATGGGTGGTATTAGGTAAAGTATCATTCTGATGAATGCCAGGACCCGTGTTTTGCTAGTTTGAAGTTTGCAGAATAATAAGATGATATTTGACTTATCACTTGAGCCCTGTCAATATTTTATGCTCCCTTGTTGAAAGACTTGCAGTCAGAAATTCAAGGAACTGCAAATCACTGATGTAACAGCGTGAATATTGTTTGAAATGAATACGCAGTAGTGGAGGGCCTCTTTCAGCGATCGTTAGGCTACGTCTTCTCCTGGTAGCATAGTAAAGTTAAATTTATTCCAAAGCTGACAACAAAAGTGCCAATGCAAAGTTTTCATTGAAAGCAAAGGTTGTCCCACAATATGTATAAACATTTCTATAATTCGATCACTGGCAAGTGTGTACATGGCATGAGTTGCAAAAGCAAGACATCCATCATCACTGTGGCAGCCAATAACCTGGTGGGAGAAAATGTAATGATGCAATAAAAGGGTATCTTACCCCCCACCTCAATGTGTTGAGTGGAGGCGTCTGTCAGTGCTTTTGAAACAACTCACTGATTTGTTGGAGCCAGAAACAATGATGCCTAGAAGTGAGACTAATCGTTCTCATGTGGATCAGTACTTCAGAAGGCCAGATGTTGGGAGTGTAAATTGTGCGTATGTTGATACTATTACAAACCCCATCAGCACACATGCATATTTGGTCAGAAATACACAAAAATTGGTCAATTCTGGGAAGACACTAAATTAGCTTTACTTAAAAAATACGCTTCATGCCATTACCCATGTAAAACTTAAATAATTGTGTAGCTTGGAGTCCATGTGTACATCTGTCTGATGGTCTTCCTTATTCAATTTCTTGTCTACATGTACATGTAGACACTTGTCTACATGTACAAGACATTTCTTGTAGTATACATTGTTTTCTACAGCGTTACATCTTTAACTCATTTTCCATCTGGTTTGCCTAAGTGGGAAGATTTGTGTATCATATTTCCACTGTAGTTAAAAAAATGCTATTTAAGATTCTCTGATGTCTAATGAATCTTATTATGTTTGGTTAGCCCCATGATTTAAAAAAAAAAAGACTTTTGCAGAACTGTTGATGTTGGCAAATGAAGTTATAAATTATTGATCACCATTGTGAATATTTAAACAGTGATAGGAATCCCCGGAATAGAGAGGCTCACCTTTTGTAGCCTGATTGTGCATATCCAATTTTGTCTTCATTGTTTTTGTCTTTAGTTTCAGCATTAAATTGATTGTTGAGTTTTGTGCTTATGTTAAAAACAGGTAAACGCTACATTCCTCACTCATCATAGACCCTCAGGGTTTGTGTACAAAAAGCAGTCAAGGGCCAAAAAGAAAGAAGTTGAAAGAAACTTTTCCAAGACTGTGCAACTTCTTGTAAATACCATAATTGCTATGAGTAGTATCATCATGCTGAGTGCCTTTACGTGTGCCAAGTGAAGTTCCAGTTACACCCAGAGATGTGTGTGTATGTGTGTGTGTTTTAGCAGTACCCTCAAACACAGTCAGTCACACCAGGGCCAATTGGTAACAGTTGTAGCCAGGCCTCCCTGCACTGCAACAAGAGATACCACAGGAGGGGTGACTTAAAAAACCCTTTCTCTTCTCTTTCCCCTTTCTCTGTATCCTCAGGAGAAATCATCTCCTGAATAAGCACAACAAAATTAGACCCACTGACTTAGATTGTGTTTAAATTGGTCACAGGAAACAAGCATTTTCTCTGTGTGCTATGCCCTCTCCTGGAATGAGTCCTAAAATAATACAAAGTTAATACAGCGCATCCTGGAGCCACCATGGGGTGTAACTGTTTATCCAAGTGCCTCCACTGCACACACACAAAAAACCAAAGCTTTGAGCTTGAGTCAGCGTTACAGATCCTTGGGGCAGATATAGATCTGTGATGTGGAAGTGAAATTGTTCAGATTTTGATTAATACCCGCACTTCATCATCTTTGCTGTCTGATTTGTTTTAAAATGAATACATGCATACACTAACAATGACTCTGCATTGTTCTAGATCTAGGTTCTCTCCTACTGTCTATACAGAAACATACACATAGTTATATGTCTATTAAAATCAATCTTTAAAACTGTGGGATGTCCATGCTTTCGCGTAATATTTTTCTTGTTCTCTTTGTTGCTATTGTGCCTTTATTGGTCTGGATAAAGAACTGTAACACAACCAGTTCCTTATTAACATTGGATCTGGATTGTTGCTTCTTAAGTTGAATCAGACAGTCCACTAATTGCTCAGCGAGATTGGTTCTTAACACACTGAGTTTTAATTAAATAACTGGCTAATGGAAGAGGGCGTTCTCCTGCAAGGGAATACAGCTCATATGAGAATCTGTGCAGATCAGGGAGTTTTGGCAAACCCCCTTGTGTTATTATTAAGATCATGGCTTTATAGTGGTATAAATGTCTGTTAACGATCATTTCCACTGCAATATAATGCTTTAAATTTCAAAACTCAATCTTTAACATCCTTCCAAAGATATTAGAGGATTCATGGATGGCTGCTCATCTAATCTCAAGGAGGCTTCTCCTGGAAACTCAGCCAGAAGAGGCATTGTATGGTTGTGTTTGAAAAAAATACTCTACAGACGTGTTAGTAGTTTTCTCTGTAGTAAAAATAGTAAAACTAAATATATAAATAACATTCGATTGCTAGTTGAGACAGCAGCTAGAGGGTTTGGGCTACATAAGATACCTCTGACTGGATGATGATGATGATGATGATGATGATGATGATGATGATGATGAGCTACCAGTCCTGGTAACTGGTAATTTGCATCCATCTGTCCATCGTGCCAGATGATCCTGACAGAAAAGATGGAGGAAACAGACCTGAAACTGACCCCAAATGGCAATGTGGCCATAAGATGATTTTGGTTTTTTCGTTTGTTTGTTGTTGTTTTTATTTTAAAGATTCAAGCTCTAGAAGGCACTTGAAGTGGTGTTGAGATAACTCAGGAAAAAGCAGAATAAAGTGACATCATGTGAAAGCAACATCTGTCTCCTATTGGTGTATGTGTGTGTGTTTCAGGGGTCCCATTCTGCTTTTAAATAGGGCCAGGTTTATGCCCATTGTTTTTGTGTTTTTCTTTTTTATGTAAGTGTGAAAAACGTGATGTGTGTCAGCGATAAACTTCTGTCTTTTTTTTTTTCCTCACAATTTGCACCACTGTTCTCTGTAATTCTGAAGCCTTGCTAGTTTTCTCACCCATTGAACACAGCAGAGAGAGAGAGAGAGAGAGCAGTGCAATAGGTTACTGCAAACAGCTATTTTGCTGTGTTTGGGGGGGGAATCTGCTAAAGAGTCATGACAAGTGGTAAAATCTAGCAACAAAGCTGCTTACTTAGTAACGCTGAGCTGAAGTATTTTGATCACTGTCATGAGCAAGAAGGATGTCAGGACAGGCTGAAATAGTACACATTTCACCTTAACACACAAAACAAGGAAACAACAACAACAAAAAATATCCCAGAATGGGAAAACCTATCCTAACCAGTATACGAACACTTAGATTTTGTGGTACAGAGCTCTGTATTATAGCAGGTGTAACCAAAATTTTCTGGGACTTGGTCCATAAAGTTAAAAACCTCATCTGATTTAAAGTTATTTTGACTGTTTTCTAAAGGAAAATTGTTCCAAGGAAACGCACATGGATTGCCTGGTTCTGTATGAGCTGTAAAACTACTTAAAACTTCTTGTTATGAAAGTAACTGTTCACTAGTTTTTGTTTATGTTTGCTTTGGAAATATTACAAATCGTGAGCTGTTCCTTTGCCTTTCTGTACTTTTCTCTTTGCACCATTTAGTACCAGTTAACCCAGGTTTTAACCTCCTAGGACCTGGCGTCCACATATGTGGACATCACATTTTGGGTTGTCTAGACCAAAATACTAAATATTGCTCTGCAAGGGCCTGATATCCACTTACGAGGACGTTATACTGCCACTGTTCTATCGAAATTTAAAATGAATGTCCTCATATGTGCATCCGATTTTTCTCAGAAACAAAAATCAGGTAAAAAAAACAAAACAAAAACATAATTCTTTGTTTTTACATTCATCAGGTCCCAATCAGCCCAAATAGCAAAGAGAAATTTAAAATGCATGCCATGAGAGAGTTAATGTCTTTGGAGGTTAATTTGTACAAAGAAATTTCTGGATCTGTGCAGGTTCTTTTTGATGTTTTCTAGGAAAGCCTTATATGGACTTTTGTTTTTAATGAAATTAACCAGTGATTTATACCTTGTTGTAAAAGCTCTGTTTTTACATTCATTGTTAAAGTCTTTATTGTAGACTTTGAGAGTGATACAGCGGCTCCTTAAGAGTGTTCTTGAAAGTTATAAGGTTGTTTTTCTTAACAATGGAAATAATCCTGTCATCATCCACTTTAGACTTCAGTGGTCTTTCAGGCCTTTTGGTGTTGCTGAGCTGGTCAATGCATTCGTTCTTTTGAAGAATGTCCCATGTTGGCTAACCTAAAGCTCTCGCCATCTCTCTGATACTTTCATTTTTGGTTTTCAACCTAAAGATGACCTCTTGCTTGCATAGACATCTCTTTTGACCTCATATTGAAAGCTTCAGTGAACAGTAACTGGATACAAGTATATATCTTTCATCTGCTTATTTGCTCATGAAGTGACAAGAGAGCAGGCTTAACCTTACTGCAACTCAGTCACTGTTTTTCATTGCTTTTGAGCCTCTGAAAATGAGAAACTATGTATAAACATGTCTGTAATTAATTTCTAAACAGTTAATTCAGTACTTTGGTTAGAGACACTGAATTAAATCTGAATGTCTCTAGTTCAATCTTTTCTTGGTTGTTTCATTTAAAAACCATTGTAGTGGATTATAGAGGCCCCGCTGTATATATTTCTATACGAGGAAACTAAAGTATGTTCTTAATGTACTGCAGTGTCTTTAAAGATTACTTTAAAAATAAGACAAAAAAACAAACAAATCAGAAATCCCATTCTAATTCAGCTACAAATATTTAAAAACTAAGTATGTGTTCAATAAGAGCGCTTGTCTTTTGCATAATTGAGGTGAAATAAGCGTATAGCAGTGCATCCTAAAAAATGACAAACAGGAGAAATTTGTGTACACACATGCCATGCTTTTCCACGCTGTGGTTTTAGAGGTTTATTCAGTGTGATAGCACATTAAATAAATAAACTCTGTCTGAAACAGGGGCTTCTTTGTGGTATAGCTAATCTAAGCCAGCACCTGTCACACAGATAAGTTACAATGGGAAACTGAGAATTATGGTGTTAGAAACTTGATTTGATAATAGAGTGAACTGAAGGACTACGCATGTAAAAAGGCAGTATATTGTAGTGCAGCCATTCTTAGTGCAAACGTTAATTGAGCGTTTCATTGCAACTATAGTTAAAAATCATGTCCTAGAATGGATGGAAATTCATCAATGAAATGGGATGTTATTGCTGGGCCAGAACTGAATTAAGAAACTTGGCACCAGCGACTGAAAACATCCATGACTAGTTGGAGTGGCATGCAGCACGAATGGTTCAGTGTCTACACCCCTTCTCTGCCTGTAAAGGAAATATTTCTTCCTTCTAAATTGTTGCCTGATGCTTAGATGGTGATGTGGAAGTCTCGAGGGACACTGTACATACGGCAATCTCACGTCTCCCATCTGCTTGTCCTTGCCCCTTAACATTCTGGCCCTTCAAACTTACTTGCTTTTCTTTCCTTCCTCTAATTATTTTTGCAACTTAATTATTTGGTATCAGCCAAAAGGCAAACTGTCTTGTCAAATGGCGATGACTCTAGCTGGGGGAAACAAGGCAGTTTCATTTGAGTTGAAGACATTTGTGCTCACAAAGATAAATGCTGCAGACAGCCCCGAGCCCTCATTGGTGGGAATTCGGTCATGTTGCCCAGTTTTTGAAGATCATATCAACTGAGTACTACTTTGCCATACCGTAGCAATATATTCTTGTTCCCCTTCTGAAGAACACTGCCTGTAAACTTGGCACTAGTTTGTAGATGAGTTTAGCTTCCCATTCCTGTTTAGTTTGTAGTTGTCTGAGTGAATAAGTATACAATGTCATCTTTCAACATTATTACTTTTTAATTTGGAAATTTTTCAGCAGCTGTCTGTTCCCATTTCACATATACACAAAAGAAGAAAGAGAAATACAACAAACCATCAGAAAGAAACTACATCATCGCATGAACATTATAGATTGCTTTATCTCTAAAGTTTGTTCCTTTGACATCAATATTTCATCCTGTCACTGACACATTAACATTATCCATTTCTTAAATTTCACTCTACATTGTTCCTCATAGTCTTGTCATGTGAGTCAGTTGCTCCTTAACATATATTTCACTCGCCGTTTTTAGCCATTCATGTTGTTTTCGTGGTTCCGGTTTGTACCATCTCTGTGTGATTGCTTTTTAGCTGTCTGTTTTTGTTGCTGCACCAGATCTCTGGAGATGACATGTCAACACGGTGGCTTGCTCTAACAAATCACACAGGCTTCCATCTGGACGACCTTCAAGTCAGGAACTCCTACTGAAAGACCTTAGCCACAGCGCCAAACACACACACACAAAAGGAACACACTCTCTTTCTTTGGATCCTAAGGCATAGTCCCAGAAGCCTCAGCTTACGTCTTCAAAACTCATGAGAAATAAGGATCTGATTAAATCCAGGAAGGAGTGAAACCGTTTGAAAGGGCAAGGAGTGCTTTCATATGACTTACTTCCTCTGCCACAACTTATGTCTGTTGGCAGGTTCTGTCTTTTTGTTTGCCGGTCAGGTGTCATGTAATGCAGAACTTGTCTTTCCATCATTGAGAGTCATTTTTATATAGATGGTTACCTTGGGGGGGGGCAATTCCAACTCCCCAAAAAGTTGGGATGCTGTGTAGCTTGTAAATAAAAATAGAAATGCCGTGATTTGCAAATCTCATTCACTCATATTTTATTCACAGTAGAAGATAGAAAACACATGAGGTGTTTAAACCAAAACAAATGTTCACTTTTAAGTTAAAAACAATAGCTCATCTTAAATTTGACACCAGCAACACATCATAAAAACGTTGGGACAGGACCATGTTTACCACTGCGTAGCATCTCCAGTTTTAGTTGAGAACTGTTGCACATTTGGAGAAAGTGATGTTGTCCCATTCATATCTGATATATAAGATTTTAATTGTAGTTCTGTGCAATTAAACAGTTCTGTGTCGTCCATACTTTTTATTTTATTATGAGCGTACTGTTTTCAGTTGATGGAAGCTCTGGATTGGAGGCAGGCCAATTCAGTAACTGGACTTTTCTACTATGAAGCTACGCCATCAGAGATGCAGGCTTTTTAAATGAGCACTCATAACAGGCTGAACGGTTCCTCTCTTCTTTAGTCCAGAGGATGCAGTGTCCATGTTTTCAAATTTCAATTCTTCTGACTGGTCGATTTTAAGTGACCTTTGGTCCACAGAAGAAGACAATGTTCACATGTGGCTTCTTCTTTGCATGTTAGAGCTTTAACCTTAAATCAGCGGTCCCCAACCCCCGCTCTTTTGGTCGCGAAAGATGAAGCGTTATGCAGATATTGTTCCATAATTTGTTGATGCAGTTCTTTGCAGATTAGTGAACCTCTGGCTCTCTTTACTTCTTAGACAATCTCGCTCTGTAAGATGCTTTTTTTTTTTACCCAATTGTAAAGAAAAGCAGATAGACAGTTTTTGCAAAACCTGTATTTGTTTTTTTTCTTCTTTGTGCTTTTTATATATTTTTCTCTACAATATATTATGTTGTCTGTGTGTCAGTGACTTGATTAATGCAAAATAAAATCTAAATCTACTAGTGCACATGATCTGACCTGAGCAATTAGCTTGACTGACTTTTTTCCCCTTTTTTTTGTCTTTTTTTGTCTCTTAGAAATTATTGACGACCTTGCACATCTTGTGGACACGACAGATAACAGAATTCGTAATGAAACACGAAGGGTGAAGCTGGTGGAGACGAAGTCGGCCTCTTGCGGTGAGCATTCCTGTTTCTTTCACATGCAAAGCACTTTGTCATGTCTTTGTCTTTTATGCCATGGAGCACAGAAGACCACATAGATCTGTTCATTTAATTAAATATTATAAAACAATCTTTAATAGCATAAATACTTGCCATAAAATATCTGTTGCAGGTTTTTCCCATGCATTTAGCTGTTATAAAGAAAGATAATTGCTTCTGTGGCAGCTATGCACAAAAAGTGCATTTTGCAAGCTAAGCTTCTTGTGATCTTTTGGCATTACAAAGCTATCTTCACCATTAAGCCATTTCAGCAGCGTTGGTGTTACTGCTGCTTTTTCCTTATTTTCCAGAATAGTGTTTAATGGAGCTGAAAAACAATGATGCTGATGGCAATAAGCCCTCTCAGTACAGAGCATGTTGTGAATGAATGGTGGGTGGACTGGTTTTGTCTGTCACGCCTGCTAACAGTGTCCTGGCTTTAAGGGTCTCTCATGCAAGTCCTTTGAGGAATCATCAAATATCCACTGAGGGTTGGCCGTGTCATCAGCCACTGTTGTCTCAACTTCACATTTACAGAGTTGACCTCTTTCCTTAGAAGTTTTGTGAATGTATGACCCTTCTTTAGTATTATCACTGATCTGCTTTGGTTTGTGTAACTTTTGTTTTATTGTGTACAAAAAGACTGCTTCACTCTTTTCAGAGGGTCCCGCTTTTCAGAGGGAAACAGCTGCCACGAGATGTGTGTTAACTGGCTCTAAAGCCAACCTATGGAATGTGGCAGTGAGTGTGAGTGAGGCTGGCTCAGTAGGCCCTGTGAAATGCCAGACCGCATTGCTATGGCAAAGACTGCATTGTTGTGCACGGAGACCTCACAGCCAGGAACAGAGCAGGCAATAGGAAGGTCAGCCCCCCAAATGCTTCATTCTGTTGGTCTTGTCCCCATGGTGCCTGAGCGTGAGTTTGTTTGAAGATCCCAGAGCTTAGATTGTGTTAGAATCAGGACTCTTTTTCTCTTTTTGTTGAACGTTTTTTTGCGAAGTCCCTCGATCTTCACAGGCAGAAGAGTATTCCTGGGCTGTTTGTGCATTTGTTTGTGTGTCCATTCATGTTTATGATCCCCTGCAAGTTTGTATGGAGCAAATACATATACATTCGCTTCCTAGTACTAGATTTGAGCCCCTTTTGCATTTAAAGCTTCCTTAATTTTTTAGGTGTAGATTCAACAAGGTGCTGGGAAGATTTTTCTCAGATTTTGGTCCATATTTACATGATACTATTACAAAGTTCCTGCAGATTTGTCAGGAGCACATTCATGACTTGAATATCCCATTTCATCACATCACAAAGGATCTCTACTGGATTTAGATATGGTGACTGTGGAGGCCCTCCTAGTGCAGTGAGCTAAGTGGCAAATCCAGTTGCTTTCATGCTGTTTATGCCAAATTCTGACAATACCATCTGAACATTGCAGCAGAAACAAGACTCATCACACCAGACAATATTTTTCCAATATAGTGTTGTCTAATTTTGGGATCCAGTACAAATTATTGCCTCAGTTTCTTGCAATTAGTTTCAGGACTGGCACTGGTGTGCTCTTCTGCTGCTGTTGGCCATCTGCTTCAAGGTTTAATGCATTTTGCAATCAGAGTCTCTTTTTTGCATACTTTTAGAGTGATGATTTGAGCTACTGTTGTTTTCCTATCTGCTTGAAGCAGTCTAGCCAATATTTTCTGACCTCTGGCATCAACAAGGCCTTTTCAACCAGAGAACTGTCACTCACTGGATAGGATTTGTTTTTCAGACCCTTCTCTGTAAACCCTAGTCATCCATGAAAATCTCAGTAGATCATGAGTTTCTGAAATATTCAGACCAGCCCATCTGGCACCAATAACCATGCCACATTAAATCATCTTTGTTCCCCATTCTGATGCTCAGTTTAATTTTCAGCAGGTCGTCATGACCATGTTTACATGCCTAAATGCATTGATTTAATACCATTGGATTGGCTGAATATTTACATTAATGAGCAGTTGATCAGATGAAACAGGTGAACCTAGTAAAGGTGAGTGCATGTTTGCATTTTTAACAGTATTTAAAGGTATTTCTTATGTCTACCTGTGTGCGTGTGTGTGTGTGTGTGTGTATATACATTTGTGTGTTTCTGATTTGTTTTGACAAATGGAAAATTCCCCTGTGGTCTTTTTCACTCTCACCTCTGTTCAATCTTTCTTTTTCTTTTTTTTTCAATCCTTTCTGTCATCCCCACGTTTGTCTTTTCATGTTTGACACTCGTCTTTGTGTCAAGCACAGAAAGAACTGAAAGTACTACATGCCACAAATTGTTTGGAGGGCTTTCCTTCTTTCTTCATGGCAGTGTGTTTGTAATTCCTCAGCTTTAAGGCTTTATTTATTTTTAAGACCACCTTTCATCCAAAACCGGTGTTTGGTGTTATGTCTTAGCTGAGTCCTTGTAAAGTTAGGAACGTCTGGCTGGAACAGCCAAACGCATACTTAACCTCCTAGGACCTGGCGTCCACATATGTGGACATCACATTTTGGGTTGCCTACACCAAAATACTTAATTTTTCTCTACAAGGGCCTGATATCCACTTACGAGGGCATTATGCTGCCACTGTTCTATCGAAGTTTAAAACAAATGTCCTCAAATGTGGATCTCATTTTTCTCAGAAACAAAAATTAGGTAAAGAAAAAAAATCTGCTAATTCTTTGTTTTTAAATTCATCAGGTCCCAATCAGCCCAAACAGGAAAGAAAAAAATAAAAAGGAGGTTAACGTAGCATAATGGAAATTAGGGTAGTTTTGAAGATAGGGGCATAGCAAATTTTTGTGCATACATGCAAACATACAAAACAAAACAAAAAACACTATACCAAAAAAATTAGCTGAACGTTTGAAAAGGGCCCAGATATTGCTAAACCATGGTTGCTGGAACACACTGTGCATAACTAGTGCCCTGTAGTGTTGAGAAATATCCATTTTGCTGAAACATATTAGATTCCTGCACAGAGCAGGCTTCAATCCACCCAAGATTCAGATTATTTTGACTGCATTTATAAATCTTCTTCATTCAAAATTTCAGTTTGGTGCACCTCAGATGTTAAGTTTCTATTTCATCATCAGTACCTTGAGGCTGGTGTCTTGATTCCAATAACATGAAAAAACAACCCCAAACAGGAAGCAAGAGTTTTCAAGAGTCCTTCAATAAACATTTGAGAAGTTTGCATTATTCTAGCAAAAAAAGGGGGAGTTGCAGTTTGTTTTTTGGGCTTTTTATTTTTTATATTTTTTTTACGGAATACAGCTCATAGGTTTTCCTGAATATGTGTGGCAGATTAGTCTAAATGACGCCAGAAATGCCATTACTGAAAATGTAAGTTAGAGCACATCAAATCAGATAACATCAACTTGAATAACCCTCCCAACAGAGCTTATCTTAAATTTGTAGAGGACCTTTGCGGGAACCCCCTGAATCCCACAGGTGGTTTGCATCAGACGTTGGTTTATGACGGACAGAATTTGACTCTCTTTTGAGAAGAGCGTGTTTGCTTAACATTGTCTATAATTGCAAGTTAGGAGTTACCAAGAAAAACACAAAGTGTGGGAGAGAAATATAACATTAAAACTGTTTTTTGATATTTTATGGCAGGTTTTGTTCCTCTTAACGCCCCAACATGATATACTGTTGGCAGACAGAGATCCCAGTTAAATATGTGTTATATAGCTGATGAAAGGCTTGCTTTAAATTACTGTATACATCCTGTTAATGATGTTTCCACATCAGAGGTTTTTCTCAGTAAGTGGCAAGTTCAAGTAAATTTGCCTCAAGATATCTGTAAATATTTGAAACCATTTTCATATTTCATATTTGACAGGGGTGTAGGGAGCACAGTTTCCTCCTTGGTCATGTGTTCAGACCACAAGATTACACTGCAGTGCATGCAGCTTCATCTGCCAGCTAAGCAGTGCACCAATTAATCTCAGATATATCACATAAATGTATATTTTAGATACACCCTTAAAAATAAATTGCATTTTTAAATGTTGTAAAACATATAAACACTATCAAAAATGAATGCTAGCATGCATTTAAAACAGACGTTTGTGGCACTCTTAATGAGCATTGTATTGTATACTCTGATTTATGAGGTCCCCTGATTTTCCACTTGCGTCACCAAACAGTTAACATTTTCACATAACTGCCTCAAAATTTGGTGCACTTTAATTTCCATTAATTCTTCCTCAAGTATGAATCTTAAGTCTGGCAGTTCTATAAGCTCTCCTGGAACCATGATACGGTTCTATAAACTTTATAGAAATATTACTGTCCTTAAAATAAATGTAAGAAGTTTGGCAATTATCATGGTTTTAAAGATATATATTTTCCCATGTTCAAAGCAGTCACCTCAAGTTGCTTAAAGTCTTTACAGAGTAATACAAATCTGGAAAATATATATAATGTATAACTTCTGTAGGGTTTCCAATTTTCTCCTTAAAGAAGTGCACACGACATATAATTTACAGATGGATAAAGATTTCCGTATGCTGTAGTAGATGAAAATGCAGCCACATTTTAGTTGGACACCATATGTTTTAATATATATGTCAGCAAAATTTTCAACATATTTCTAAAGCTACAATCAATTAAAAATACGTGTCTTTAGTTGTGTTTTTAAAAAATAGGTTCATGTTTATCTTGTTAGCATAAAATTAATCTTTTCTCCTTTGTTTTGTCTTTTTTGTGTACAAAGGGGCGACCGTGGCTCAGGGGGTTGGGAATCGCATCTGTAACCGGAAGGTTGCCGGTTCGATCCCTGGGCTCTCTGTCCTGGTCGTTGTGTCCTTGGGCAAGACACTTTACCCTACTTGCCTACTGGTGTTGGCCAGAGGGGCCGATGGCGCGATATGGCAGCCTCACTTCTGTCAGTCTGCCCCAGGGCAACTGTGGCTACAACCGTAGCTGCCTCCACCAGTGTATGAATGTGAGAGTGAATGAATAGTGGTATTGTAAAGCGCTTTGGGTGCCTTGAAAAGCGCTATATAAATCCAATCCATTATTATCATTATTATTAAAGGCAGGGGAATGACCAGACAAGTTTATGGGCCATCTCTTTCACTCTTTTCTCTCACCAATTATTGGTATTCTCTGCAAGTTGTCTTACTGATGTCTGGAAATTGCTAAGATGGGTTGAACCCAGACCAAGCCCTCCGAAACTTCTGGGTGGTCAGTCTATCAGCAGACACCAACTATCTCCCTCAGCATCAATGTGACAGCAGAGCCCTAATCTATTTGGGAAGTTAACGCCATTATTGTCATTAGCCTCTAGAGGCCCTCTGAGGGTCAGAGTAGGTTATTTAGTTACTGAGGCAGACAGCCATGGTCCAAGGGGAAGGGTGAGGGGCATTGTGGATGCCTAATGTGGCTTCATGACTGGCGGCTACGTGACGATAGAAAGTTAGAAAGAACAAGCGAGAGTCTTGCTTCACAGTAACATGTGTGTGTTGCACGGCTTATTACTGTTGTTGCTATGTGGTGTCAAATGGAGTTGCTGACAGATGTTGGACTAGACTGAATGAAATTCTGATGTCTGAATCTAATATAGACCAGGCCTATCATTTACACCTAAACAAAGATGATTGCTGCGAATTTATGTGTGTATTTGCTTAAAGCTTGAAGCTTTTAAAGAGTCATCACAAGTATTTGAGCATGTGTGTCTGGTTTGACTATTTTATTATGCTCACATGTGTAAGTTATCAAGAGGAGAGGGCCTGACTAAACCAGTGATGGCTCTTAGCATGAATATCCTGTGAATCTATGTAGGAACACATTCCTTTTGTATACAATAAAAAAAAAAAACCTGCTATGCTCAAAGAATTCCCCATATGTAAATAAGGTGACAACTGCCTATAAGTATAAGTAGTAAAACAAAGGAGAAGGTTGACAAGAACGATGCAATAAGATAATGGGGTATAAAGACATCTGGACATGGTACAGGCATGTCTCATATATCCCGGCAAAGAAACCAGCATCAGCCTTGCATTTCATCAAACCACCACTACCACCGCAAGCAATTTGTTCAGCATGGCTTATATCTCACTCTGTCTCTCTCCCCGTGGGAAAGACAACCAATTAAGCCACAGAGGGGAATGCAGAAAGCAAGAGCCAAAGAATGAGAGAAATGCAAACCGAAAGTGAAAGGGCTGGGGATAATACCGGCCGCATGCTAAATAACAATGGACAACTTAAGTCAGTGGGGCCACGTATTGACAGCCCTCAGACCAGCTAGATGTGCAGTTTTTTTTAAATCTTCATTCCTGTGTCACTGTAGAAGAAGTGGGAATGGTGTGGGAATCTGACTTTGGCAAAAACCTTTCCAAATTTTAAATGTGTGCCATGGTTTGTGGTCTGATATATACATATACAGAATGAAAGACCAGCATATCCTAAAGGCAATCAAATCCTCATAATGTACTCTAAACCACACACCATCACTTCTCTCTTACTCTCGCTAACACTCCAGTTGAATTCCATTCAGGTTTATTTATATAGCACCAAATCACAACAACAGCCACCTGGAGATACTTTATACTGTAAGGCCTTACAGTTACCACCGGGAACTCTGTGGACTGCCTTCTCTCATTCCTGATTATCAAAATGAATTGTTAAATTTAAACAGTAACCAGGGCAAGCAGTTACCATCATCCCCTGGATTAAAACACACCTCTCGTGCAAACCACAATAGCCATATTTCAAGTGACATATTTGATAGATTTTAGAAATTCACACTCCATGCTGATTCTATTCTGAATTTGTTATTCACTTAAATAAGGAGTTATGTTGATATTTTAGTGTTCAAAGTATATTTGCAGTGTATCAGCATATATATAAAATGTAATTATTCAGAAATGTCTCAGATTTCTGAATCATTTTGGAAACAGAGCCCTTAAATCTGGCTGACATAACTGAAAAAACTAGTTCAAAGTTGAAAAATGTTTCTATTTCATTGCTCTCTGTGCTGGACACCACTTTTAATATGCCACAAATAACAGATTACCAGCATATACTGACCCGGCAAGTTTCAGTCAGGCTTTTATAATTTGCAAATTTTAGTTAACACTGAATAAAGTTCAACTTTTATCATCTTATTCTCTAGGTGGCAGTGTCAAAATTAACAAACTGGTATATGGAAAAAGGAATTTGAGCTGGACTACTTTAGTTATGTTAATTAATGCAGTAAATACTCTACATTACACAAGTATTTGTGGCAGTGGTTAAAAAGATAGATCCATATATCCACCAAAATTATTTAAAATATTCCTAAAGCCTTTACTGTGATTCTGTTTTACTTAGAAGATAAAATATCTACCTGTAGTGGATTTTACATGTTATTTTTTTCTTTGCCATTCTCTAGGGCGGTGGCTTTAATAATAATTTAAAAAAAAGTAATTTTTTTGAGGTCCCGGGGGCAAAACACTTTGATGAAGTGTGAGTGAGCTTTTGCACATTTTTTTCTCTGCTGCCATAGTATCAGAGAAAAACAATGATTACCCTCTTGAAACAGAATCAGAAACACATGCCTATCACAGTGTGCGATCTATGGCAATAAAGCTTTTGTGGCCATTGAACGCATGTAAATTGCATTAAGTCATCAAGAGAAGAATGGTTATATGCTACAAGGGCATACGAACTTGGGACTTGTGTTAGATCAAGGACTTTGAAAATTAGTAGTGAGGTATGTAGGCTTCTTACCTCTTCCAAGTGTATTCCCTTGTGTCTGATGAATTCCCCTCCTTCCCTCTGGGTCTGTCTCAAATCAGGTTTGGAGTTTCTCAGCTGCTTGACATTTGACTTTTTAACTTTAAAGTTGAAATTATAAAAAAAAAAAAAAATATATATATATATATATATATATATATATATATAACTTTTAACACCCAGCACGCCCCTGCGGGCGGTTTATCCTTCAAGCTCGGGTCCTCTACCAGAGGCCTGGGAGCTTGAGGGTCCTGCGCAGTATCTTAGCTGTTCCCAGGACTGCGCTCTTCTGGACAGAGATCTCCGATGTTGTTCCCGGAATCTGCTGGAGCCACTCGCCTAGCTTGGGAGTCACCGCACCTAGTGCTCCGATTACCACGGGGACCACCGTTACCTTCACCCTCCACATCCTCTCGAGCTCTTCTCTGAGCCCTTGGTATTTCTCCAGCTTCTCGTGTTCCTTCTTCCTGATATTGCTGTCATTCGGAACCGCTACATCGATCACTACGGCCGTCTTCTTCTGTTTGTCTACCACCACTATGTCCGGTTGGTTAGCCACCACCATTTTGTCCGTCTGTATCTGGAAGTCCCACAGGATCTTAGCTCGGTCATTCTCCACCACCCTTGGGGGCATCTCCCATTTTGACCTCGGGACTTCCAGGTTATACTCGGCACAGATGTTCCTGTACACTATGCCGGCCACTTGGTTATGGCGTTCCATGTATGCCTTGCCTGCTAGCATCTTGCACCCTGCTGTTATGTGCTGGATTGTCTCTGGGGCATCTTTACACAGCCTGCACCTGGGGTCTTGCCTGGTGTGATAGACCCCAGCCTCTATGGATCTTGTGCTCAGAGCTTGTTCTTGTGCTGCCATGATTAGTGCCTCTGTGCTGTCTTTCAGTCCAGCTTTGTCCAGCCACTGGTAGGATTTCTGGATATCAGCCACCTCCTCTATCTGCCGGTGGTACATACCGTGCAGGGGCCTGTCCTTCCATGATGGTTCCTCGTCTCCCTCCTCTTTCTTGGGTTTCTGCTGCCTGAGGTATTCACTGAGCACTCGGTCAGTTGGGGCCATCTTCCCAATGTATTCTTGGATGTTCCTTGTCTCATCCTGGACTGTGGTGCTGACACTCACCAGTCCCCGGCCCCCTTCCTTCCGCTTAGCGTACAGCCTCAGGGTGCTGGACTTGGGGTGAAACCCTCCATGCATGGTAAGGAGCTTTCTTGTCTTTATGTCAGTGGCTTCTATCTCCTCCTTTGGCCAGCCTATTACCCCAGCAGGGTACCTGATCACGGGCAGGGCGTACGTGTTGATGGCCCGGATCTTGTTCTTACCATTCAGCTGACTCTTCAGGACTTGCCTGACCCTCTGCAGGTACTTGGTGGTTGCAGCTTTTCTAGCGGCCTCTTCATGGTTCCCATTCGCCTGCGGGATCCCCAAGTACTTGTAACTGTCCTCTATGTCTGCAATGTTGCCTTCTGGTAGTTCAATCCCCTCAGTTCTGACTACCTTCCCTCTCTTTGTTACCATCCGACTACACTTCTCCAGTCCGAACGACATTCCAATGTCATTGCTGTATAGCCTGGTAGTGTGGATCAGTGAATCGATGTCTCGTTCACTCTTGGCATACAGCTTGATGTCATCCATGTACAGGAGGTGGCTGACAACTGCTCAGTTCCGTAGTCGGTATCCGTAGCCAGTCTTGTTAATGATCTCACTGAGGGGGTTCAGGCCTATGCAGAACAGCAGTGGGGACAGAGCATCTCCTTGGTAGATCCCGCACTTGATGGTGACTTGTGCTATGGGCTTGGAGTTGGCCTCTAGTGTTGTACGCCACATCCCCATTGAGTTCCTGATGAAGGCTCTTAGGGTCCCATTGATCTTGTACAATTCTAGGCATTCCAGTATCCAGCTGTGGGGCATTGAGTCATAGGCCTTCTTGTAATCAATCCAGGCAGTGCACAGGTTGGTCAGTCTGGTCTTGCAGTCTCGGCTGATTGTTCTGTCTACCAGTAGCTGGTGTTTTGCGCCTCTGGTATTCTTGCCAATTCCTTTCTGTGTCCCGCTCATGTATTGACCCATGTGCCTGTTCATCTTAGCCGATATGATGCCTGACAGGAGCTTCCATGTAGTACTGAGGCAGGTTATTGGTCGGTAGTTGGAGGGGACCGGTCCCTTCTTGGGGTCCTTGGGGATCAGGACCGTCCGGCCTTCAGTTAGCCATTCCGGGTGTCTCTCGTTAACTAGCAGCTGGTTCATTTGTGCTGCCAGACGCTCGTGGAGTGCAGTCAGCTTCTTCAGCCAGTAGGCATGAACCATGTCGGGCCCTGGTGCTGTCCAACTCTTCATACTGGAGACCCTTTCTTGGATATCTGCCACTGTGATGGTTACTGGACCCTGTTCAGGGAGGTCGCTGTGGTCTGCCCTCAGATCCTCTAGCCACTGAGCATTGCCGTTATGGGTTGCATCCTTCTCCCATATGCTCTTCCAGTATTGCGCCGTCTCCAGCCTTGGTGGTGCTGTTCTCTTATTGTTCCCTTGCCACTGAGAGTACACCTTTGCTGGTTCTGTGGAGAACAGCTGGTTTATTCTCCTGCCTTCTATCTCTCTGGTGTACCTCCTCAAGCGGCTGGCCAAGGCTGTGAGTCTTTGCTTGGCAGTTTCCAAGGCCTCAGGTATGGACAGCTTGCTGTATTTCTTAGGCACCTTATTTGTCGCACCTTTCTGCAACTCCGTTAGTTGGCTAACCTCCCTCCGTGCTACTTTGATCTTGCCCTCTAGCCTCCTTCTCCATGGAGGGTACTGCCCCTTGTCGCTGTTCAACTTGTAGTCAAGCATCTCACTGATCACTGCTGCCGTATTGTAGATCAGGGGCCCGTTCTTCGTACGTCGCTCACTACATCCAAGATCAAATGACACATCCAAGACCAAACCATCGCGCTAACCGTGAGCTCGCTAATCCGGTTCCCCGAACACACCTGTTGTTGACGATTAGTACAGCTGGACGCAGTAATGTGACATCACTGGGTGTCGTAAAAGGGGCTACGCATTGATAGTAGAAACATTGATCGGCAACCCGCTGATTGGTCGGCGAAAATGTCGAAGGGGTGCGCTCGGTATTTTCCGGCAGCAGAGCAAGAACTCTTGATTGAGGGATTTCAGGAGTTTCAGAGTTTAATTAAAACGCAAGGGAACACTGCAAAGGCTGCAAAAGCAAGGAGAGAGGGCTGGCAGAAAGTTGCTGACAAATTAAACTCGTAAGTAATTCAATAATAACAATAATAATGGAGTGGGTTTATATAGCGCTTTTCAAGGCACTGTCGAGCGCAGATCCACTGAGCGCTCCACACAGACAGCATAGTCAGAAGGAAGAGCACAGGGCAAGCTAGCGAGACAGAAGTTAAGCTCTCCTTGCAACAGGCAAATTGAACCTCATTCAGATCTGGCGTTTGGAATTATTTTGGTTTTCATGTGACGTATGACCCTGAAGGTAAGCGAGTCATGGACTAAAGTAAAACAGTATGTTGGATGTGCCATGCAATGCTCAATTACATTGGTGTGAACTAGTGTGTTAGCGCAGTTAGCTCGTTAACGTGTTGGCCGTCTAGCCCCATGCACGGAGCGATCGGCGGTAGCTCGTTAACGGAGATTTGCCGTGTTGTGGCGTTAAGGTCATTTCAACGAGATTAACCTGAAAGCACTAGTGGGAACACAACGAATATGACTGCACATTTACACCGACATCATCCTAGTGCAAAGACAAAAACAACAAGCATGCTACTAACTTTAGCCGAGTCATTTAGACAGCTGTTAGCACATGATTCTCCTTATGCTGCTGAGAATATAGCCCAGAAGAAGCGGATAGTATAGCTTTTATTTTGGAAAGAGCCATTTCTCTGTAATAAACTCTCTTTTCCAAAGATGAGTGATTCCTCAATCAGATACAGGGCTTGCAATATCGCTAGCCCGACGTCCCAGAGCTAGCGATTTTTTCAGTCGGGCTACCAAAATCTATCTCTTCCCTGCCCGTCGGGCTATTGTAGGAAAAATATATGTCAATGCTTTTGCATTCTTTCAGAAATGTAGCTGGGTAATTATGTCATTGGCATCGGTGAGCCACTGTCAATATGTGACATATTGAAGTCGCGTTTGAATTTGCGCTTGTTTTTTTGCTTTCACTTTGCAATCGTGCGAACTGTGTATAGAGAGCGACAGCACTGATCTGTGAGTGATGATAATTTGTGCACCAATTCCTCTGACATCGTCTTATTAATCGTTAGCTTACTATGCAAACATGACAAGTGAAATCTCCCGCAGCAAGCTTAAACATGTGAGAGGTTGATTGCAAGGAGAATCGCTGAGCTTATGTGAGTGCGCGTGTAAAAGCATTTCAGTTCTGCTGAGCCAAATAAGACAGGTCAGGGTGAAGAAGTGACAGCCAAATAAAAGCTTACCACAAAACGGAGAAGTTATGACAAATCAGACTATAAGGCAAAAAGAAAGTGCAGCTTTATGGTTTCATGGACAAAATAATTTCTGTGGCTGCAATATGACGAGCTATATAACCAGGGCTGCACATAAGTGGTCCGCAGGTGCGCATTCGCTGTCAAAATAAAAAACGCGCACAAGGGTTAGGGTTAGGGTTAAATTTAAAAACTGTACTTTTGAGTTAAAATATATATTTATAATTTTAATAAATGACAAATTAAAAATGCATGAACATTTTTTTTGTATCGAAAAAATATCGAACCGTGACACCAAAGTACCGAACCGAACCGTGAATTTTGTGTATCGTTGCACCCCTAATATATATATATATACATACATGTATATATATATATATATATATATATATATATATATATATATATATATATATATATATATATAGTTTCAAGCTGAAAAGGTTTTATCACCAGGGGTTATAGCAACAAAACATCAAGTAAGAAAATTTAGCATAAATTATCATAGCAAATGAGTTTGGAAAATTGTGTAACTGTATCTGAGCAGCAGTGATTTTTGTTTTTATTTAGCCTTGCTAGACTGGATGGGTGGTGGTTGTTGACTATGATGAAGTCTCATTGCTTTTAAATAAATGTAGAGCAGTTCATGATTAACACAGACAAAATAAATAAACTTCTGGAGCGGGTGTCCAGTGCTTAACACCCTAAAAAATTAATGCTTACACTGTAACTCATTTTGGTTATTTGGCAACAGAGTGACACATACTGACGTCTATAATTAGTTGGATAAAGACACGGTGTTCGTAGTTTTGTCTCTGGACACGACCACAGTGGATTTTAAATCCAACAATCAATATATGATTGAAGTGCAGACTTTCAGCTTTTACATTACAGACATTTTTATACACAGTTTTTATACACAGTTTCCCAATTTCAAAGACTCCAAACTGGACAATTGACTGGCAAGCAGTTTTGTGGCAAGATGAGGTCTGTTTATTTGTTGTTTCATGACAGATGAAGCAGACATTAATATCTAAAGTTTATATTTAATAGTTTTTATATGTAATTTTAAATGTGAGCCCCAAATGTCAGCGAATGAGGCCAACATTAGGCTGAAGAGGGAAAAAAAAAACTTAATAGAAGGACATCAAAAATTTTACAAGTCACCAAATCAACAGCCAGCGAGTTCACTGGAGAGCTCAGCTACACCAAAAGCACAGAAAGTGATCATCTTGATCAGATGAGACCAAGATTAAGTTGTACTGAGGAGAATGGAGCATGGAGAAGGAAAAGAATTGCTCATGATCCAAAGCATACAACATCATTTGTTAAACAAGGTGAACGCAGTGTCACTAGTGTTTATTGATGATGTTACTGCTGGTGGAAGGAGCCGGATCAATTCTGAAGTGTGCAGGGCTACACTCTGATTCAGCCAAATCCTGCAAAACTGATCACACAGCGCTTCTTAGTCCAAATGGATGATATTCCAAAGCATACTGCAGAAGCAACCCAAGTTTGTCAAGGCAAAAATATATATATTATTCGAGTAAATCACCTGATCTCTGGCCATTATTGCATGTTATAGATTAAGTGATTTCCATCTGATTGCATTCTGTTCTTATTCACACAGCAACCTGTCTTCTTCAGAAGTGTTTTCTCACTGTGTTAGGCGAGAAAAAGCATCCAGATTTTCATTTTTGTGTGTGTGTGAAATTACTTAATGAACCTTGTAGTCTGATGTCCTTTTCCCTCCAATTGTTCTAACATGTCTTTTTTTCCCTCCTTCCTTCTGCTCAGGGATGCTGGTAGTGATCGTACTACTTCTTATAGCCATTATAGTGATTGCTGCGTGGCCTGTGTGATGAAGACAGCAGTGATCATGGACCCGTGTCGGACAGCAACAATGAAAGTCTGGAGCAGAATTTAATCAGCAGTGACATCAAACAGACAGACCCTCATTTAAGCAGATTTACCATACTTGTTCTTCACATTAAGACACAGGTCATTTTGGGCTATCTAATAAAGGAGAAGTGGGGAAAACCCCACAGACAAATGTTTTTATCCAGTATGTCACTCTTGGGTTTAAGGGTATATGTAACCTTTCAAAAGACATTTACTTTCTTTTTTTGTGGGTGTAAATTGTTTAATAGATATTCAAATGTCTTACTAATAAATTAGTAAATCATCAAACTCTTAAATTATTTGGAGATTTGTAAGCATTTTGAAAAAGGTTTATTTTACTGCCTGAACTGTGAGAATGTTGACCTAACAGTAGGACCTCCCGCAGGCAACGGGGACTTTTCTTTCATAAGCCTGTCTGTGGTTGGGCTGAGGTTTGCACTGGATACAGTAATTCCGCAAGCTTTGCAATATTCACACTCACTTATATTTACCCATTTATTACTGTAGCAGCTGTAATGTTATCATTTTGTTTGGATTTTGTAATGTTTATAGAATAGCTCATAGCCAAAACAAACAGCTCGGCTGTGTTACTAACATGGCTCTTTTCCTTCCCTGTAAATCAATTCAGCTTGTAATTTCTAATAAATGACATTTCCATTTTATAGAGCCTGGACTCCTGTCTGCGTTTACGCTCATGCCTCACTCTGAAGTGTTTTGTAACATGATCTTTAGGTAGTGTGGACCTTTGGCAAAGTTTTAACACACTAGTACTACTTTAATTCATTCCATTGTGTATTTTTTCCCCTACTACATTTATAATGATACTGCAACCAGTTAACAGGGATAAACTGAATACATTAAATTCTGTAGACTTACAATTTAAAAAAAAAAAAAAAAGCAACAGAGGCAAATGATTTTTCAATGTAACAAGAGTTTATTTATTCTGAAAATCTGAATTTAGTTCTACCAGATTGGTGTGTTCAGTAGTTATTATTTCCTTCTTTTAATAACAACGATCTAAATAACCACAAACAAGTAAAAAAAAAAAAAAGACAATAAAATCCACAATGTCTTGTGTCATTAAATATATTCATATATAATAACCATAATATATTAGTAGGCATTGTAAAACATTGCAAAAGACTTTGCAATGGTGAAAACAACATTTACAATTCATAGTATGAACACAAAGCAATGCTTTGATGTGTATGTGTATAGCGTTTCATCTGGAAGCTTGTCAAACCATTGCTCAGGAGACGGATGTCAAAGTTACAGCTAGAAGCTATGGAGACCAGAGTCGTGTCATTTTGGATTACACTGTGCCAAATAAAAATAGTTAAAAAAAAAAAAAAGAACTTGACACATAACATTGTTGGTTTAACAATGAAATGCAGTACCGTGCAAAAATTTTGTGTATATGTCAGAATATTGTGATTATCAGTTTTGGAGAATTCAAGAAGGCGCCATCATGTAGCAGCATGTTGGGTATCGATAACAAATATTAAACTGATTGAACAATAAAAAAAATGTCAATATTGACTAGTACAGTCATTTTCTGTATCACAGTTCAATATGCTCAATTTGTCATCATCTAGGATTTTTACTATAAGTAAAATTACAAAATTGAGGATGTTTCCAAGATACTGGTATCAAATCTTTATCTCCTTTTTATGAAAGTTTGAAAGTTTCTTGTCTATCCCTCTTTACACTCACTTGAGCGTTAGAAATTAAATGTAACTTTAGTGAGACAACAATCGCCCATTTAACATGATGTTTTATTGTCTCACAAACATACTGCTCACGGTGTTGTGATTTGGCCTCAAAAGATAAAAAGTTCATGATAAATCAAATACACTTTGGGCTTTTTACAAACCTGAGCATTTTTATCCATGCATTCCTTGGAGAAATCCAAACTGAACTGCACACAAAGTGGTTTGAATCAAGCAGCGACAAGTTATTGTAATGCACCCCATTTGTCCCTTTGCAAGTATTGACATGAAGAGAATTAACATGGCAGGCATTTTCTTACTGATTCGTTTCTTTTACTGAGCGTACAGTCGTGCATTGTGTTTGCAAAAGAGTGTGCCCTGTAAATGAGTTTATATGCAATCCCACCACACTGCAGGAAGTGCTACAGACGAATACAAGCTGTGAGGTGGATTCTAAAAGTAAATTTAGGTAAGCGTGTTGAGCACTTTCTTAAGGCGCAATAAGCTTCAGTTTTTCATCACTATAGGGATTATTTTCTCTGCCACGTAAGGTAAGAAATTTGTTTCATTGTATCCACTCTGTGCTTTCTACAACCTGAAGATCTTTCAGATCATCTTTTCAGATTTAGTGGTAGTAACAGGCAGGGGGTCAGTTGCAACATTTTTCTCCCTTTGTCCTACTCATACCCATTGTTGAAGATTTTGACATACTGTGGCGAGCTTTCCATAAGTTGGTTTAAAAGAACACATGTCTGAAGAGGTAAATCATATAAATATTTGCATTGTTGCACTTGCGTCATACTATTTGTCTTTGTCAATATCCTCTGAGAACATGCAGTACCAGCAGCTGCAGTGCTGCACTTTCACCCGCACAATTTTAACATTGCATCCATTTTACACAACAACAGACATTGGGTAACTTTCACAGTTCTGATCATTTGTGGCAGAGCAAGCATTGCTGATGAAAGGAAAAACAAACAAGATTTCACATCCCAAATGCCCTTTGGGGTTGCGTTAGGCAGGGCTTTCGGCATAAAACCGAATCAAACCTCCAAAGCTCCCCACTGTGGTGACGCCTCATGACAGGAAGGAAGCGGTTGAGGGTAGTTTCTTATTAATGTCTATTAGGAACAACTCAGGATTTTATGAACATTTTTGTAAAGAGGTTATCAATAAAATGTAGCTGGCTTCTTATTCCCAAGTCACTTGTTAAAGCTTCTATTTTTTTGTGACACAAAGTATATCACAGTTACTGTAACTACTAAAGGTAAAATCAGTGATTTAAATGTTTTTTTCCCTCAGAAATTGAACATTAGTACAGTACCACAAGCAGCACTATTTAGTGAACATTACAATCTCACATGCAGGTTTAGGCAAATGCTTAACTGTGAAATCTGAGGGGCACTGGTTGAAGTAACAAGGACGCTCAGGATTGATTAGATTGAAAATAAAAGTCAATACTGTCATAGATTCTTTTCTGTCACTTGCATGTTGTAAAACTGTAAAAGTCCTGACAGATGAAAATGTAAGACATGCAATTTAGTGTTGCTTGAATTGCATAATATAACTAAATTCAGACAGGAAAGGAATGGCAAGTCTTTCACAGCTAAATGTGTGCATTTCTGTGGCTTAGAAACAATAGCATTTATGGCACAAATCTCAATAAAGGAACTACATATCACTTCCTCAATTGCCACTCAACAGTGAAATCTTTTGTTGAAACAAGCTCACTTCTTAGCGAATAATACAATTTTCCAAGACAACATGCAGAGGCAAAGTTGCAGCGGTAGGTAAGTGGCTTTCTGTCATTTTTGCAACAGCGGAAAATGTCCATAAAATTCAAACATAAAATATAAGGATTTCATATTGGGATAATGAGAACAAAACAAATAATGATATATACTGGTAATAGGTGCAAATCCACAAGAGAAAGGAATCTCAAAGTAAAATAAACCAAATCTGCCAGGTGAGCTCCTTCAACAAAAGTTCGACTGAAAAAAACATATCATCCTAAATAATTCTCTTCATGCTTCTACACAAAAAAGCAGCGACATAAACAGTCTCTTTTCTGTCCATGGTCCTCTGTCTGTCACTCTTCCATTCTTTTTATTTATTTATTTATTTATTTTTTAATATTTGCCAGCTCAGCTTTTTTTCTTGAAATCATCTCCCTCTTCAGAATCGTCTCCATCTCATCCTGCTTATGGCTTCTTGCACTTGCCTTTCTTCTCGCGCTGCTGGAACTTCCTGAGCCTGCGCGCCCATGTGTCCCTCCACTGGATAACCAGGCTACCTTTATCTGCCACTACTCCACCCTGGCCAGGGGAGTCCTCATCATTTCCCAGCAGCAAGTACTTCTTCCCAGGCTTGATCTTTGGACACTTGCAGGCCACGTCTTTGGCACGGACCCACAGAAACTGGTCCCCACGGCGGATGCGGCTCTCTCCCTGCTTGTAGACGGAGATGATGTTGACAGTAAATTTCCACCACTCACCGGATTTGTCCGCTTTCAGGATGTGCACTTGGACAGCTGCAAAGAAAAGTTGGGAAGCAAAAGACGTGACACGTGATTTCCTTTTACTGGATTCAACAAACATGCAAAAGCGTGTGACTGGTAAAGTTTAGTTTCTCTGTAAGGCTAAAAGTCTGCAGCAGAGTTGTGTGAGGCTGTAACTGGGCACGCTAGTTTTTGAGGCTACTATGATTGAATATATCATTTTCATCACAGATACAAGCATGTAGATGCCACATTCGGTTTCTGCGTTGCATCTTTGCTACTGCGATTTTTCTCAGGTGTGTTTGGATAGACTAAAAGTTCTTTTAACACTTTTACAGTTACATACATATATCAAGTTTATGCATTCAAGTACATTTAATTTGACATTTTACAAGAGGTAGTCTGTTTTTAAGGTGACTGCATGTTAAGTGGCCACACTGAATTAAGCTAATACTAGCCTAAAGGTAGCTTCAGGTAAGCGGTTGGGTATAAAAATCTGCATATCAAACTTAACTAAATATGCTGTATCATTGCCACAGTTTTTGCATTTGTAACAAAGTAAGCCAGTTACGAATTTGTTGTAAATGGTAGTGAGTTGATGATTTTTCAAGTATATAAAGATCTCTGCCTTCAGAGATCGGGTCAAACCCAGACAGGTTCTTTCTGTTTGGAATTTTTATGTTTTTAAATTTTCTCTAGGAGCTTCTCAGTTTCTCCTCCCATCAAAAAACATGCCAGGTTAATCTTGTGTATCATTTTAAGACATCAATTTGGACGTTTGGTTCCTGCTGTCCAATGCATGCTAAGATTTACAAATCAGAGGTTGATTGACAAGCTCAAAGTCCATGACGACAGTAGGCCAGCAATAAGAGGCTTGCATGTCTGTAAATTTTTCTTTAAAGCAAATCATCCAGCAGATTTTTCACTAAGAGACATTGCGGTAGACCGACTGGCATTGCCTTCCCTACAGCTATGCAGCTAGCATTCCAAAAACACTCAAAACTGTGGCTTTACCTTCTAATTTTAACAGTCCTTCCAAGCCAAAGTTTTTGCTTAAACAATTTAGTCTACAGATTGTTTTGGTCAAATCACTATGTCACTGGATATTTATTGAGCTAATCTCCTGCTTGCATGAGATATGCAGACATTTTTATTATTTTAATGAAGGCCTGGATTTTGTTTCAGTTTCCTATATCAGTCTTACCAAAGAGTAATGATGTCACAAAAGGGGGAAAGGGTTAGCCCATGATGCACATTAGGGATTATGTCACAAAATCCAGAGCTCTGACATTTCCAAGGCTGGAAGATCAAACCTCAGTATCCCCAAGTGTTTTAGATTTAAGAAGGTTTTGTTGATTTGCATTATTGCAGCAGAGGAAATCTTGGCATTTGAGTGCATTACAGCATTCTTGCATTGCCTCACCAAGGAAATATTTGTTCTTTTTGTATTTTTATTTTCAAAAGGGCTTTACATTGTGACTAAAAGTGCATATCAGACTAATAAGACATTGAATAGGTTGCAGAAACACAGTTTTAATTCTTTAAAGAAGGTCAAATATGATGTGTACAAATCTAAATGGTGACAAATCAACTGAAATTGATTGAAAAGCAAGTACTGAATTGATAAAAGGAGGTAAGAGACATGTTTAAATTGACACCAATGTGCTATTAATCCCAGTAAAGTAAAAATTGGTAACCTAATTCTAACCTAGATTTTTTCTCTATACCTGGTCAAGCTATCAGATGGAGCCCAGTATGCATTATGTCCATTTACTGACACAGCAGCATGATTTGTAATGTGATTAGGAGACAGGGTAGGGCTATTAAAGACATTAGCTGGAAAGATACTCTGTTATATCACATGATTAATGTACTGATTCTGTCCTGTGAGAGGAGGAGTGAGGGAAAGTGAGAGTGAAGAAGAGGAGGAAAGAGAGCGTGTATCAATATGCATTTTATTGAACCGATCTCTTCCCCCTGTACTTATGACACCAGTTTCGGAATGAACCATCTTGTCACAAGGTCACCTTCAGCACTTATGGAGCTGAACATCTTGGTGGTATTAAGTGTATACCCCTGTACTCAGGCCAGGTTTTGTATTATTGATTTTGAATCACTGCCTTGGGATTCATTTCATAAAATGGTGAAAATCTAAAACTGCTTCTAAAACCTTTTTCCAGCTGCAACAGTGTAGCTGAATAAAGGTGATTTTTGAAAACATATCTGTATCTGCGTGTAATTTTAGTTTCCATTATGCTATTATGTTTCAGTAATACTGGTTAAACCAGATCTTTTGTGTTATGCTTGTAGCACAGTAATTACATGTGCAATTTATTCTTCTGCGATGTATTAATGTATAAAACTATTATTTGTATAATAGTTTTATTTAGGCCTCAGTGTCATGGGAGCCCTAATGACCGTTGGCTGACCTAACAGTGACCTCTGCAGCACCTTGGATATACCAGCTGCCACCATGTACTGTTTGTGTTTGCACAACAGTTGCTGTGCACTGTGGACACTGAGATGCTTAAAGTGGCTGCACCAAGGATTTGCTGAGATGAGACATTTCCCCGGGCTTTGCATCCTCCTGTGACTGCTAATGTGCGTCTGCATATCAAATGCAGAAGCTTGTAGTGTCGTTTCCCTACGCAGCATGGGACACAGATCCCTGCTGATCCTTTCAAAACAGTGCAAAGCTATGGCTCCCTGGAGCCAACTTCTGCAGATTTACATTGTGTCTCAGTCAGCTTCGCTAAGCTTGAGTAAATACTGCACAGGGTTCTTGTTCTTGTCCGTAATTAGTCTTAAATATTCCGTTGCTAACTATGGATGGAAATGGATCCTTTAATGTATATTCCTGGCACAAAGCCACCCGGCAGAGAGAAGGTGAATTACACAGGGAATGACAAAGAACATAACACCACTGCTGGACTCACAGATTAAATTAAATATTTTAACTATGATCCAGCTCTGAAAAATAATTTAATTTAAGAGTTTGTAAAGGAAATTTAAAAAAACAAACAAACAAACAAACAAACAAACATATATTTTGTCTGTTGTTGTGCATGAACACATTAAATCTGCATGTGTTTATTCGATTGATTGTACACCATCATAACATGGCAGCCAAAGAGAATCCTTTTGGCTTCATGTTTTGATTAAATCACACTTAACAGCAGAGTTTCTATCTCAAGGTTTACGAACCTTCTCTGTTCAGACTCCCTAATTTACACCCTCTACCTAACAAGGCTCTGTATCTACACCCAAAAAGCATTAAAGAGAATCTTTTCTTTTCATTTGTCTCTTGCTTGGCAGTCGTTCAGCCATCAGTACCAGCACACCTACGAGACATGCCAAATCAATTTTGGAGCCTCTCCTGCTGTCTTGTCTTTGGATATGTACATACTGTAGATAAGGGTACTCCGGATTGTGTTGAGTGATCGTTTCTCCAGCGCGTCATACTGATGCCTCTTTTTATCTCTACATCTCCTCACCCTCAAATGGGTGCTGCCTACTGTTATCACTCAGTTTTAATAGTGGTGTTTTAGTGGTCCAGTGCATTCTGCCATTCTGCGCAATTCCACAAAGCAGTAAATTCATTGGCCAGGAGACTTTGTCTTTACACTCATTTTTCTTTTTTTTCTCCACTTTAAAAAAAAAACAAAAACAAAAACAAAATTCATTTAACTAACTTAAATTAGTCAAGATAAGGGAACAGATGTGTCTCACCATTACCCTAATCAAAGGCATTATGGTGCCACTGTTAAAGGTCATGCATTTCTAGGACACCAGTCATCTGACAGAATGACACCGATGTCTCAGTGTTTCTTGTGCATCATTATTCCCAAACATATTTCCTCATTTGGTGTTTAATAGTAATGGTAGAGGTATTTACTGGGTTGAGATATGCTTGCTAGGCAGACCATATTATGGCATACTCATTTAGTTCCCCCTCATGCCCTACATTTGGGGTGGATTGGTTTTTAAAATTGTATTTGTTACACATCTGTGTTAATGTATAAATAAAATATAATACAACAGCACAATAAAAGTATGCATTTTTAATCTTGATTTTAGAAGAAATGCTAACTTGGTTTTGAAATTTCCAGCATTTTCTGCCTTTTGACAAAAAACAAAAAAAAATCACGCGTGGACCGCAACACATTTGAGAGACAAGGTTTTTCTCACGCCACTAGCATCAAGTTAGGCACTGGTGGAAGAGGAGGTGTCTATAAGCTGACCCTTTAACTCCTGCAAATCCTAACAGAACAAAGTCCAGGCATGTCCATCAAGCTGCTGAAGTATGCTCCAGGATGCCGCTGCTTGGTTGACTAGTTCAGCAGCCTGACTTCAATCAGGGGAGGGGCCAGAGGGACAGGAAGAGGGGAGAGGTCATATGTCTTATCCACACCTTGAATGGGGTGGCAGACTGATGGTCACAGGAATTCACCAAGAAACACATCAGCTGTGGGGGAAGTGGCCTTTCTTAATGAGGATCTCTTAAAGAGCTCCCACTGTCTGTCATACTGACTTGCTTTATCCGCTGGAGTCTTATTCGACTGTTCAGAGATAACCCTTCCAGCACACACGCACACACATCTTCTCCCTCTCTGTCCTTCTGTTTGTCTGCCTCTCTCTTCCTCCTTGAAGATCTGTTGTCTTCTGTTTGATCCATTGACTCTCTGTTCTCAGAAAGCTGTAGTAAGACATCAGTAAAATGCCTCGCCTGAAAACTATTGCTGCTTCCCAGCAACGTTCTGGGCTGGATGCATAACACTGAAGGTACTTTGATTGTAGGAGCAAACAAATGCATTCAAAGAAAGACTCTGCAGCAACACTGGGACTCCCTAAAAGTGCAAATTATTTGTTCTTAGAGACAGATTGATCTCAAAGTAGAATCAGAATCAGAAACTTTATTGTCATTGTCATGAGAACAACGAAATTAAGAATGGTAAAGTAAAGCAGATGTCTTCATAATGTAAATGTGAGTGGTTAAACAGGCTGCGCGTTGTTTGTTTACTCACCGTAATCTTTCTTGCAGTACTTCTTCATGTTGATTTTAAGTTTGCCTTTGGATGCCTTGCAGTAAGAGTCACAGTCTGCAAGAATAACAAAGAATCAAATATGATAACGAGTCATAACGCATCAAAGAATCTCTGCAATTTGGTTGCCAGTATTTATTTTTTCTGTGAATTAAACTGTTTGCATTTTTTTTTAACAATTTCACTGTTCTTGGAAAATAATATTCTCAATTTAAGACATTTGAAAAAAAAATACTTGCACCCACAGCAAATTAACTGATTTTGAATTTTTACTTAATCAGAAAAGAATCATCCCAGAATTTTCCACTTTGTCCTTTGATTAAAGGAAATTTTACCTTCTGAAAAAATCTTATAATTAATTAAATCATTATTAGTTAACATAGTTATACCATACTTAATATGATATTTTAGTAATACCACAATTAATATGGTGGTATTAAATTAATATTAAAATGATTATAATAATTCATGATTGTAGTAGGAAAACGTTATATTTGATATTCATAATTATTTAAATAAAACATATCTATTTGAGATTTAAAGCTTTAAATGCTTCTATTGCATGTAGTAGAATCTGGAAAGCCTAAACTTGTTCACTGAGTTTCAAGTTTAGGAAGAAAAATGACAGAACAATAAATAAAGAAATAAATAAACATTTTTTTTATTGTCCAACAGCACAATCTCATCATGTGTGATGGTCTTATAAAAGCACCTGATGTTATCAGCACAGTGTTTTGAGAGATTTAAAAGAAAAAGTGCCAAGAACCCACTCAGACGGTGGGAATAATTTAGGCCTATGCAGACCACCCGACATTTACTTCATCCCCCACCTCCACCCAAATCTCACCACACTTGTCACCTCAGCCCCCGACCTTCTGAAAAAAAAAATAGCCCTGGGATCACTTCAAGGCCCCACAGAGGACCACGTCAAGCTTTTGCATTTATTGCAGGGGGGGCACGCAGGGTTGTCAGCTATTTGAGGGAGTGGAAGGTGGGGAGGTGGAGGGGGTCAATGCCACACAAAGGGAGGTCAGGAAGGGAAAATTAGCCATCCATGAAGTGTTAGGCAAAGGACCCTCATTTTGGGGGTGCGTCCATTCTGGAGCCGTGAAGAAATGAATACCTCATGCAGGCAGCGGTGTCATCCAAATCAGCTTAGAGCACTCTGCTGAGAGGAAGCTCTCAAAGACAAGTATGTATTTACATATTCTGTGAGGCAGATGAGGTGAACATTTGATTTTTCATCCACATCATTCGATGTACACTGTTCAGAAAGATTTTTGGCCAGGAAAATATATTAAAATGTATGTATTCATGAGCGGTGGATATTAGTGTTCACTGTGGTTCAATAAAGAAAATAATGAGCCGCACACTGCAAGCACAGTATGGCATACAGCCACAGGGCTGTATTAAAGGTATGCAAATATACAAGATACGAAATCTCTGCAGGTTAGGAAAATATTTACATCTGTGACTCTACGTGTGTGTCCTCCACGTCATCATATTGTGCTCTTGCAATGGTGTTTTTTAATTATTGAAAGTGAACTGCTTTTACGTTACAGCCTTGTTCCTTGTCCAAATAGACCCACGACAGTATGCCATCAGTTTTATGGTTGGCCATAAGCTGACGCAACCTCCACTTGCCTCAGTAATCCAGAAACTATGTTGCTGCTACGATGTAGTGATTGCCCCATGCAGTGCTGTAATGCGTCATCTACTTACAGTGCATGCCAAAATAATGTCATGTTAGGGGAATATCAGGGGAATGAAATCTGTTTTTTCAGTGTTTTTGCTCTCTCTCTCTTTTCAGACTGCCGACAATATTATTATTATTATTATTATTGTTATTATTATTATTATTATTATTATTATTATTATTATCAATAATAATAATAATAATAATAATAATAATAATAATAATAATGATAATAAATTAAGAGAGACAAGGATGAAGAGCATGTTATAGTGTTAAAGAGTGACCAGTGTAGTGGAGGGCAGACTGGCACTTTCAGGCAAACTTGATATGAGCAAACATCATTTATGTGACCAAATCTTTGGTCGTGCTTTTTATTTTCATATTTACTTGAGTTGAATTGAGTTGAATGAGGTTGCCCGGGGAACACCACAACAAGAAAAAATGCACCCCCCCTGCGAAAAAGAGAAGGGGGTGGGAGAATAGATATTGGTAGTGAGCGAAGGGGTGGAGAGGTTGACAAAAAAAGAAAGAAAAAGGGAAATTTAAGGGAGGGGGTGGGAAGAACAAGACAAGGTCCAGAAATTTAAGGAAAACCCCCAAATTGAAGCTGGTAGTCTCGTGAACTGGTTAGAAAGGGCAAAAAGCTGGTGCTGGTGGTAGTAAACAGAGAATGTAACAAAAATAGGAAGAGTACATGAAGAAGGGGAGCCTACATGAGTTGCACCTGATTACCATGTAAATGATCGAAGGGGGAGGGTGCCCCCCCACCCCCCACCCTCCCCCTTCAATGGAAAGGAGGCTTTGTTTTCTCATAACCCCCCTCCCTCCCCGATACCATCATGATACTTCTCTTTGATAGCCTTTCGTTCCCCATTAGTGTACCCCTGAGACACAGCTCCAGGCCCCGCTGAGATCACCCCAAGATCCCCATTTAGGGCCAGGCAGTCCCCTACAGTGAGGACAAATGTTCCCTTTGTGAAAGCGTTACAAGCTGGAGAAGTGGAAGCAGTCCCCTAATACTGAGCTAAGATGTGCTTTGGGCAGAGTAGATGTAGTTACTACAGCGCTTTGTTTCCTGCCTTTCAGCACTGAGAAGTGTGTAACTGAGAGGTGGACCTTTGCCCCTTCTATTAAAGTACTGTACGACTCCTTACCCTAATCGTTTTCATTAAAGCTGCTTCGAGACAGAATGCATTAGTGCTCAGTTTTATGTGTTTGGACCGGTACTTTACAGCGCTGAAAAAAGGAGCAGTACAAATGTCTTCATTACGTTCAGCAACAAATATTCAGAGGACTGCTCAGACTTGTAGATCAAAATCTATACACAGCACTCCTCATCGTACTTTATTGATTTGCTAATGCTGTCATAATAACAGCAAACCAGAGATATTTAAGATATTTATTTACTTTTTTTTGATGTACTGATCAGTTTTGATATTTGAGGCTATTTTGTGCTAATAGCGCGTTAATGATCAGAGGCTACTAATAAAATTTAAAATGCTTTCAGTTGGTTGTTTTATTGATTTTGTGGTTGATTTTCAAAGTTACAATATTAAAAAAATCTCTTAATTAAAAAATTTATAGTAAGAGGACATTTCAGAGATATCTTTAAGTAAAAAATGTAAAATGTAAAATAGTATTAGTTAATTTATAAAATACATTGTATTTTATAACATATCCTTATAAGCCAGTAAATTTCCATACACATACAAGTAGCACACACTAACACCAAACCTTTCAGCTTTATTCCCATCTTTATTCTAAAATAGGGGTTTGTTCATATACCATACCTACTATAACAAAGCATTTTATTCTATTTTGTATAGTATGTTATTCTATTTTATCTGATCCTATTCTATTGGGTTTTTCATAACTTTTATGCAGAGGAACTATTTCCCTATGGGGACTAACACATACACATTACATTACATTACATTACATTACTTTCTGCCATGACCTAAAAATGGGTGGGACTAATAAAGGTTTGTCTTATCTTATCTTATCTTATCTTATCTTATCTTATCTTATCTTATCTTATACAAAAAAGTATTGCAAAATGTTTCTTTTTTCTGTCTGTTGACACTGTTTTGGGAATTATGTAGTGATAAAAAGAGTTATCCAAAATCCCTTCAGCATGAACCTTCCACTCAAATGTGTCAACAAAATGAAACGAGAATTTTGAACGTGGTTTTATCCAGTGTTCGTGTTTCCATTGTGGGAAAGTATGCAAATTATAGCAAATTTGCATATATAATGCCTCACTTACATATCTAAACATTAAAATACTCAAAAGCTTGTAAATTAAAAAATAATTGTCTCTATGTAAGTACTCAACTAGTGAAGTTTCATGGTGATACGTGTCATTTTTAGATGAAAATTGAGGCCACAGAAGAGTGTTTAATCTTTTTTATTTTCTTTTTTGTGTGGGCTTGAATTTTTATTTTTCATATTTAAAATGAAGAATGCAATTTGTAGCACTCTTATGGAGAAGTTTGGAGTGTGGCTGCAGTTTTCTGTGAGTGCAAGGTGAAGGAAACATTGCACAGAACACCCGTCAAACTATAATGGATTATTGATGTGATCAAAATTTATCTTGATATCTCTTCATACTGTAAAGAAACATTGACAGCCAGCACTGGGACATAACAGACACCTTGGCATGCAAGCTAAAGTAAACAAAAGCAGTGTGGAGAAATAGCATGGTGAAGGTGAATGCAATGCAAATGAAGCAGTCAGTACTTTAGAGTTATACAGAGAAGGACTGGAATGCAAACAACTTAACATTCAGCCAAGAAGTCTGCATCGTTTGTAGCAGAGTAAATGCCAAAGTGCCTAGCTGTCCTTTAGTATATATATATAAAATTAAATATTTAAAATGATTAATAATATTAACATTTGGGTCACAGTGAGAGCTGCTCAGGGAGCTGTGTGATTGCATATACTTGTACAGTATGCACGTGCTACAGCTTTGCAGTTACAGTTGATTTTAAAACTATGCAAAGCTGCTCTTAATGTTTAAATGCAAGTGAACATGTGTGAACATGACCACAGAGGCAAGAGGCATCAAAGGTAGAAGAACAGTGAGACAAGAAGGTGTAAATGATGGCCCGGGAGGAGGGCTTTCTCCCTGAAGCAGACTGATTGAGAAACAAATTGCAGCAAATAAAGCACGTAATTAGATTTCAGAGCCCAGTGTGCTGCCATGCAATGCGCTCCATTGTTCTGTGCCGGGCTGCTTACATTAGAACTGTGAGTTTGGATCCCGTCCAGCAAAGAAAGACAGAGTAAAAAGGGGAAAGAAAGAAAAGGAGCCCCCTCCTACTTTTTCTCATTGTATTGTCATTGAGCAAAGGATGGTTTGCTTTCAGCCACCAACAGGCAGAGAAGAGAGGCTATTACAATTCTTGACCCGATTCGAGATTTTATTTTGGGTGGCGTGCAATCAATTCCGATGAGCTGGGGCATCGCCCATTACTGTAACTGCTCCGTTTTAAATCAGCATGGAGTCCTGTAGGGTTTCTCTGAAAGCTTAGCCGGGGGAAATAAATATGGCAAGAATTTAATGGCATAAAGCAGCAAATAAATTTCAGATAAAAGTTTAACGATGATTTGATAACGTGTGCTTCTGTTTTGGCTCTATTTTTTCTTAACTCAGTGTCTTTTTACTTGTATTTATTCTCTCTCTATCTATCCCACGTCGACACGGCCGTAAAGCACGCTGGGCTCGACTCGTACTCAACAGGGTGTGTAAAGCAAGACTCATGTTCAAAAAATCCGAGGAGGGGTTCGCCACAGATCCTGATCACTTCCAGCTTCAGACACGTCACACACACATACAGTATGTAGGGCTGAACCTTGTTATGCTTATAAGTATCATCATGGCCACTCCAATTCTCCTTCTCCTCATCATCATTAGTTACTTTCACATCCTGTGTATTCTGACGGGCCAGGGCGGCCATCGCAGGTCATCTGCAGTTAATCTCCTCCACATTTCGTTGCTGTTCAGACATCTCTGTCGTGACCCGTGGGAGTGGCGACTCACGCCATCCATGACCTACCAGCACAATGTGTGTTTTGTCTGCGCTACACCATCGGAGGTATTCTCCATGCATTCCAACCCTCCGTGTGGTCAGAAAGGGGGGAGAGCCCTACTGCAGGAGACAAATTAATATCCACTCCATGTTCCCTCATAACCTCCATTCACACCCTCCGCCTCCCGGCAAGCTCCACTCCCCGCCTTCAAGCAAGGCGCAAAGAGACACCTGCCTCATAGCTGTCAGCCCAACACCTCATACTCAACACCTCATCCGATTTTTTTCATATTTATTTCTAAATTAACTTTCCGTGTTTCTTAACTCATGCTCAAATCTTTGTCTTCAGAATCTCAATTTTTCACACACTCCATTTACATTTAATTTTTTCTCGTTTTCTTCATTTTCCAAACTTTTTGCAGGTAATCTACCATTTCTCACTTTTGTTCCTCTTCTTCTATCCCTTGTATACATTTTCTTATATGCTTTTAATAAAAAAGTAATAAATGGTAGATAAATTTAATTTAATTGTGTAAATTTAATTTAATGTGGGTAAAGTGCAAACGGCCTCGCTCTCGTGTCTTTTTTGATCTGATCGCCATCTCCCCCGAGTACATTGGGTACAACAAAAGGCATAACGCATTTCAAAAAAAGCTTTAAAAAAGTTGGAATACTCTTTCTCCTGCTGCTAACTAATAATAATGATGCGGATAATAATCATAATCACTTTTTTTTAGTATGCAGTACTGTGCAGAAAAAACGAAACTGTTGAATACTGCATACAAGCCACATCTGTTTGCAATCATGAAGTGATATCATAGCTGCAGGAATACCAGGTTGAGCAGAGGTGGGTTTGCTGTGTGACCCCATGAAGAGGCTCGGAGGATAATATATGCATCCTCTGGGCCTCAAGACCGGGCGGGCTAGAAGACCAATCGCTATTCATGCTTCTGACATGACCAACAGAGGATGTCCGTCACCTTACAGTCTGCTTGATTTTAGCCTCAAGGAAGAACAGATTGCCTGGTGGGTCATAATTCACACTTTAACACTATCTCCATCAAAAGGGATGATTTAATTAATACAGTTAGTGGAAACGATAAATATGCACAAATTATGTGAAAGTCTATTTTCTTTCAGAATCAGAATCGTGTTTATATGTTTATATGTGCAGACACATACAAGGAATTTGTATGTGTCTTTCCTGTGTTGTCACATTGAATTAGCATTTTTTAAGTTAACAAAATAAATATATAAAAGTAAAAATCCCTCAGAATATGTCCTACACCCTAAAGTAGACAGATTCCTGACAAGGGGCGCCCAGAGAAACTCCAGATATTGTAGCTCTGCACCACCCACAGTGTTATGTGAAGACAAAGCGTGAAACAGAGGGAGACGAAGGAGGTGGAGGAGAGTGAAAAGAGACTTAAAGAGAAAAGAAAAGAGGTGGAGGAGGGTTGGACAACAGCGATAGCTGGACTGTGCTGTCAGTCAAAGCTGTTCAGGGAAGATTTGAAACCTCAGAGCACCAAACAGCCCTTATGCACACACACACTCGCTTACAGACATGTATATATGTTGGGCCTCTTCCATTTTGATTTGAGAGGGAGAAAAAAAACATGGCACGAGCCAGATCAGCTTTTTCCACTGTGTGTGAAAGAAAAAGTGGTACTGATTCGAACACTGTTCATACAGTCACAGCACGTCTCTTTAGGAAGTAGAAAATGTGGGTTTTTCCACTTTTCTGTTTTCTGGCAGCATTTATGCCATTTCCTGGGTAACTAATTGAGCCTGCCACAACCCTCAGTAGTGACATATCACCAGAAATCTAACCAGTTGATAAGCTGACAGTTGATTCTAGAATCTCTAAATTTGAGCACTAATATTCATTCTTATTTCAGTTACATAGTTATATTTCCCATTATTCTATCTACTCTAATAACTGTTATATACAGATATCAACACTTATATGCAGATTATAAACAAAACTGCATTTAAAGTAGTAGCAGTATCTGATATTCCATGCCTTATCCTCATCTTATGTTCCTCAATTAAAGACTGGACAGCAAACCAAATGTTACAGAACTGTTTGAAACAGAAGAATACCAATACATCCTTTGCTAAGTTACAAAATCCAGATCCCTCCATCACTCCTCCTCTTACTACACTGCATCAGAGAGGAAAGTGCGAGCTGGGAGAGATGAAATATCAAATCAAACAAACTACTGGAGCCCAATGCTGCACACTCAACCAACACCCCACTGTGCCGCAGTTAGACTGATTAATTGTGAAAGTGTGAGAGATTAAAGGAGGCACATCCCAGGGCTGCGGCTAATGGATTTAATATTCATGAACCCCCCAGTAATAAGGAGGGGAAAGGCAAGTGGGATCCAATTTATCCTGCACACTGTTTTTACACTTGTGGAAAAAATATGAGAGGACGAGGAACTAAACTGGTTAAAAAGCTCATACTGAATACATTTATCCTCCCACGGCATTTTCCTCGTTTCCTCTCGAGGACAAATGTGCTTTTATACTGATTTATAGCAACATATAGATAAATATGTAAAAGAGATTAAATGTTTTACTCTCAGCTGTGCTTACCTGATGGCTCCTCCGTGCTGCTGGATGGGGTTGTAGGAGGTGTGACTGGAATCTCTATTCCCAGAGAAAACATGACAGAGACACAAAGAAAGATCAGTTTCATTATTATGTGTATCTGCAGTGCATGTTCTAATGTTGCTGTGTGGACGTGTGGAGGTTGTTACAGGATGTAAATAGGCACATTTATTAAAGAAGCATGAAAATGTGTCACTGTTAGAGCCAGAAACTTAAACCTCTGTGATATATTCTGGCAAGGTTTCAGTGTTAATATTATAGAAGAAAATTTAGTAAATAAATTCCTGACGGGGCGTCTGGAAGATATCCTAATGGCAATGAACTGTGTCTTGGTGACGCAGGAGTTGAGTCTGAACTTGCTGCATGTTTTTCCTCATCTGAAGTGCAACTTAGAGACCTATTTATTGTGTATCCTTTCTTGCAAGTTTGGATTCTGGCTTTCTTAAAAGCTTAAAATGTTATTTCATCTACCTGCTGGCTCCTTCAACATAAACAAGTCTGCCCATCTCACGCTTTGCTTCTTCCAAAACGCAAAAAGCATTACTAGGTGCTAAAATTGCATTACTAGCAGGGGGAATAATATATTTAAAGCCACGAAGTTGGTAGACTTTCCAGAATCGACTAATCTTGGTGGCTAATATGTATCTACATTTAAATGTATTAATATTAAATGTCTGTTTCAACGGTTTCCCGTGATTATTTTCATATTGGCTCGAAATAAAATATCTCCCTCTACTGTAACTGCAACTTACTGCAACTTCTGCATGTATGTACATTTCACATTTTGGAGAAGCAAAGTGTGAAATGGACACGGATGCAGAAGTTGCAGTAAGTTGTGGTAGGCCGGCGTGTCTGTTACACGCTTTGTTGTAATATGTCGGTATAATGCTTTTTTTATTTTATTGTTGCATTGTGAAGAGAAAGGGCTCAATCAAAAAGACTTCTAGATTATTCACGTAGACTATGAGGAAAGAAGGAAAAGTGACATGCAAGGAAAGACCCTGATACACTGAGGGAAGTGGTGTGGTGGTTTCAGCAGTGCAGTGAAGAGTGTTTAAGGAGACAAAGAAACAATCAAGTCTTTAGGTCAATTAAAATGAGATTTTCTCAACTTACACAGACAAAAACCTGCTTTCTAAAAGTATGTCTCATCTGCATGCTTGTCCTGGAGGTCCATTTGCTGATGCTGATCTGCTCACATGAGTGCACATCTGCATTATGTGATATTTAAACGATAGGTCTAATTCTAATATTTTACTTGTGTAAATTTAAACTGACAACAGTGGGAAGTAATATAAACTCAAACTCATAAACACATGTACTGAACATTAAACTGGATGAGCAGTCAAATGTTTTGCTTTAAAGGAGAGAGACAATTCATTGAGAGAGTCCGTTAAGTTTTCTTATGCTGGATACTGCAGCCCCTCTCTCTCTTATCCTGTCTTGAGGTACAGACCTTCTCTCATGCGATTTCATATATTTTGATCTTTTTGTCTTCATTACAATGGCTTGTAAATAATAAATTAAAAGGTAGTACACTTTAGTCATCCCATGAGACATTGTGGTAGCTTAGAGAAGCTGACACAGCTCTTTATTCAGATTAATGGAGCCAACAAGTGTGTGCAGCCATAACCTTGGGGTTCACTTTTAATGGTGTGTTTTTTTAAACTAGGAAAATTCTGGACCTAAAAAAAGATTAGAAGTTGAGAGAGATGCACTCTTCTGAAGAAAAGTGTAAAACAGTGTATGATGGGTTTGTATCACATGTTTGTGTGTGCTATTTGAATATGTACATATGCCTGTCATCACACCTGACCTTTTGCCAGGCCATGTTGTGCTACAGTGAGGCAGATGTGGTAAAGACTGGTTCAACGTACTTATGCAGGGGGCAATGGGCGAGCGGCTCTGCTGGTAGCCTTTAGCACAGCGGTTGCACGTGATACCAGTCACGCCGTCTTTACAGGGACATTGTCCTGTGGTTTGGTTACAGGTTTTGCCAGCAGCACCCACGGGATGGCAATCACATGCTGTGAGGAAACAGAGGAAGAAAGAGAGGCACAGTGAGTGGTCACACACACACACACACACACACATGTGGGGAGACACAAACATATACTATATCTATAGAGAGTGCAGGTGGGTACACAGCAGCAGTGTGTCAACAACAATAGAGTGGTGAGAGACAGGTGGAGGCGTGCACAGAGAGACAGAACTTACACACGTCCAACGTGGACCCGACCGAGTTGAATCGTGAGTGAAGGAGCAACACATCCTCCAAGTCTACAGACACTTCCTGACATTTTGGCACTCTGTGTGTTGTAGCCATCATTTAAATGCCGCCCTAACACAGATCACAGATATGTCTGTTTATATATGTACCTCTGCAAGTGAGTGAGGCTGAATTTCTATTTGAGCTGGAGACGTGAAGTGAAGAGGAAAGTTTGTGCATGTTTACCAAATGATAAAATAATGGAGGATAATCCTAATTGCCTGTTTCTGATTATTCTCAGGCTTTGAAGGTGAGCCTAAAACGTCTGTCATACTTCCTCCCACACTGGGGGGTCTATCGAACACATATGCTTCAGGAATGTAATCATTTTCCAAAGCCCCCCCCCCCCCCCCCCTTCTAATCCAAACCCTTAATTTATTTCACAGCCAAACCGGTCGTGTTTGGTGTTGAGTAATAGTTGTCTTAGAGGGGTTGTTTTGTGTTTTCATCTGCTTTTGGTCTAAATAGTAGTGATTCTGACATGGAGGGGGAGTTAAGAGAATTAATAGGTCTTTTATACTGCAATTCTTGACAAGCTAATCCAGACCAGACCTAATCTATCACCATTTTCACATTTTTACTTGAAACGCCTGCAAAGCCAAAAACACAGTTTGTCAACAAACTCACAGCGCCATATTCTTCACTGTGGAAAGATTCGATTTTCTGCTTATTTCCTGGAAACCTCGCTGCGCTATCTCTCCGAGTCGGGCCAACTCCGCTCACTCATCTCCCTTCCCTTAAGATTTTTTTTCCCGACTGTGTCAAATGTCACCGTTAAAATCTTCACAGGTGCAGGTTAAATAATGTGTGTCGGGTTTTTTTTAACCACACAGATTGGTCAGTTCCACTAATGTTTTTTTTTCTTTTGGGTGGTTATATGAAAAGATTGAATGGTGTGGTGTCAGTTACAATGCATTGAGATCTTGTGATTTCTTTATCTTTACTTTGATCATGAGCAGGGATGTGGTTTTTATTTAGAGATGGGTTGTATACCTGACGAGCTCTCGGGGAGATCTACGTTACAGTTGTTCTTGGGGAAAACACTGCTCTAAAGCATTAATGTAACTGTAAAAGTTTTCTTTATAACTGACTTCTCACTCTTGGAAATAACACAATTGTTGATTTGTGAGATATTCCAAAAAATCAGCCACACGACTACGGGACAACTCTGTTCTCCAGCTGAAGTAAGTGTTTTTGTGATAAGGTCTATGTGTCAGTGGGGTGCCTCTTCTCTTCTCTGTATCACACTCTGTTTTATCTCTGTTGCTTGTTTCCTGTGTTCCAGCTTCTGTGCTGCTCTTATCTGTTTTTGGTGTGTGTGCATGCATGTGTGTTTGTGTGTTGTGTGAGAGCCAGAGAGCTAGAAAGCGTACTTGGACTGTTGAGCCTTCTTATCAGACTCAGAAAGCCCCCCTCATTGTGTGTGTACCTATTAGTACCTTTATCAGACCAATCTGTCACTGCTTTCATTGCTTAGCTGTTCCCTCAGAGGAACAATACACACACACATAGACCCAAACACATGGTTTCAGGAAGCCCAATAAAGACTGTGCAGGCTGCCCCGGCACGTCTTCATGCCTGTAAATTTACGAGAACGTCAGAGGAGTCCGATGCAGAGGAGGCAAAGCGAGTTTCTGCTTGGAGCTTCAGAGAGCTCAGGTTATGCTTTTAAGAGCGTGTGCCCATAATTTCAGCTCAGAGCCTCAAGCCTGCTAGTAAATCAAGGTGCACGGCACATGGTGTACAGGTGGCAAACACTCAGCCTCCTCCTCCTTCTCCTCCACATCTGGTCTTCTTCATCAGCTCGAGAGCCGACTGACTCGCTATCCTGTCCAGTGACAAATTGTCCGACTCAGTGACACACCTGTCGACTAGAAGACTGACTAACTCCAGAGGTGCAAGTGAGAGTTTCTGGTTTAAGTGTGTGTCCACTTAAACGGTTAAGTGGCCTTGTGCTGTGTTTCAGGGATACTCCAGATGGCTTGGGGAGATATGGGGACCAGAGGGCAAGAGGCCCTTCTTTCTCAACACTTCCAAGAAAGAAAAAAACTGAGAGACATCTAAAATAAGACCTGGATTATGTTTATAAGAGAACCTGCGACCATTTTCTAATAACAGAAAACCTGTAACCTGGGGGGTTAGCTATGCATTACTGCCATGTGTCTAGATGAAAAAGGAATTCCTGACACTAAAGGGAGCCTTTGCCGCTGGGAGTTGCGTTTTAAAGAATGAAAAACGTCCGCAGTTAATGAAGAGGGAAGAAGACTTTTTCAAAGGCAAGCGGTCGGGCCCAAGTCTGAGATTGCACAATGCAAGAATTTTGAGTTCTGCCTATCGTTTACCATAAAGCTGGTGTTTGAAGTCTGAACTCCACTCCCTCATTGGGTTTGTGCACACTGTGCCAGTAAGAATAATTTGTTGGCCCTGGATTAAAGCCAAGCTTCCTGAGTCTGTGTTCTATTATAATTAGGTTTCTGCTCCACAAGTATTTTTGAAGAGCAAAAGAAAGATGTGTGTTATTCAGTTGTTTTACTATAAACAGCCTTCTAAATGGCATGCGTACCTAATAGAGGGTGCATTCTTGCTTCTTGTATTTTTTAATGTTTTATTGAGGAGAATAATAGGGCTGCAATGGCCCGAGGAGTCATGTTTTGGCCACCGCGAGAGCCGAAAATGTTCTTCAAGAGCTTATTTTGTGAATGATGTTTAATGCACAACACATTAAAGACATGTGTGTTCTGCTAATTGATATCAGCACACCCCTGTAAAGAATAAAAAATAAATTTTTAAAAGTTAAAAGCGAAGTAATGAAAAGCAATATTTTTCAAAACCCTCGTAGAAAACATTTTTATGTGTGGTCAATGAGAAAAAATTCAACTGTATCAATCGAAGACATATGCGAAGGAAGGAGGGTCGAAGGGTGCTATTCTGATTGAAACAGACTATCCCTCCGTCAAAGCCTAATTGTCCCCTGTACGCAGAATATGTTCCTCATCATCCAACTGACCAATGTAATTACATGATGGTTGATGTTCACATTTAAAGGCTCTGAAGGTTTGAACTTAATCCATCCATCGCAGAACCAGTGCCAAGCTCGAGATTAATTTGGTACATGTTTTGATGTTCTATGAGGAGAACTAATCAAGAGCAGGTCTTTTTTTATTTGCTGTGGACTTCTCTTGTATTTCTTTAGATATTGTAGTATTTAGCCCACAGAGCAAAGCTTGTGAACTAGATTGGACAGTTCACTCACTCTGCACTGCTTGACAAACACAAGACATGCCTTACTCTCCAAACACTGTATTGCTAAACACACCCTCAAGCTGGTGTATGTTAAATGCCAAATTTCCATGGTAGCAAGGCATTGCTGCTAGCTATTTTGACCCCTCCACCCTTCACAACTCACCTATAGGCTACACATTAGTCCCCAGGTTCTCTATATGACATATTTTGAGGGTAGTGAAGCACTCGGAGCCTGGAAACAAAATGTAACCATATTCTGCTACTGTATAACATAATTTTAAAAGACAGGACTAACTTTTGAAATAAGTATAGAAGTCATAAATAAAAAAAATGGATCAGCTACTTAAACTTTAAACAGACATATTGCCATAGAGTTTTATGTATTATCTTTATTAAAGCATCAAAGACCACACAGACTGCTGCTTCTTGTCGTCTTTTCAAATCTGATCATTATCCCTTTAAGCTAAACTGAAATACACTCAGTATGTGTTATTTAGAGGCATCAAAGGGTTAAAGATACAAACAAGAGCTGACTGAAAATCCTTCTGAGTTTACACTCTTTCTCAATGAGGGGTAAAGTAATAAATTTCAGCCTGTGTATGTGGCCACCAGGCAGGGCTAACTTTGTAATAGATGTGCCTCTGCCCTTTTTTTCACTCCAGATGACCTCCTATGGAAACGGGCTGCTTTCTGAGAGGATTGTATTACACATATAAAAGCAAACTGGAGTTCTCCTCGACATGCCCGTGCTCCTGCAGCACTCATTCTTTTCCAAAGGCCACACGGCAAAGGGCTCTCTCTCTTTGAGTTCAATAAATAACCAGACCGCTTAATTGCTGTCACTTCGGTGCAGAGCCTACGCTGCTTGAGGAGCAGACAGAAATTAGTTCTGCGGTTTGAGTTCCATTGAATTATCTTGAGTTATGATGTGGTAAACCTGAGAGAATTTGGCAGGGCAGAACTTTGAAAGCATACGAAGGTGTCTGAGAGAGGGGGGGAAAGCGGAGTGCGGTAACTTTGCAAAGTTCATTAGCAAAGAGAGAGCGACAGACAAAGAGGGCATGTAACACAGTGACACATATCTTTAAAGTCTTCATGAGTAAGTTTCCAAATATAGTTTGGAAAAAAAATGTTTTAATTGGCAAAAGAACGAGTTCATGCTTCGTATCGTTTGTCAGCTTGGGGTAATTACCACAGATCCCCTTATTATAAGTCTAATTTGATGTAACCAAATACCTCTGTAGAACTTGGACAGTGTTTGCTTGTAATTACACTATGCTGGGAGAGGTGGGAGGTGCATAAACCCTGGCAAATTTCATGGATCAAATTGAACAAAACCGTTTGGGTAAGTTGACAATTTTATAAACAATGATGAAATCTGTTTACACGTCACTTCGGTGAGAGGCAGCGGTGCACGTGAAGGAGCCGAGAAGAAATCAATCCCTAGTGTGGGCGAGATGATTTAGTATTCACTAGTTTCAGAACACTGATGTAATGAGTATATGACATGACTCCACTCCTGCTATGAGCCTCTGGGACTGTCATTATCCTGTAACAATAACATTATTATAGATCATATGATTTAATTGTTCAGCGGTTTCGCAGACTTCATTTATCACAGTGTTGGGTTTTGCATGAAATAAGTGCGTGCATGACAACACTAATGCTGATTTGACTGGTAATTAATATAAATAATAATAATTCCATGATCGGTTAATCTTTTAATGACTTTTTTTCAATTAATCATTCATAATTAAGATATAAATAAAACTGAATGGAATTAAGGTGCTTTTTGAAACGCCAATAAAGTGAAAAATGTTCTTTCCATCATTCTTAGTTTGGAGGGAGGTTGCAGACTGCTTGTTTTGTTTCAAAATACAAAGATATTCAATTACAAATCCAAGTCCAAAAATGTTGGGATGCTGTGTAAAATGTAAATTAAAAAAAAAACAAAAAAACAACAACAACAACAACAGAATGTTTTGACCTAAAATTGAGACATTTTACTTTTTCATGAAAAATATCGACTCATTTTGAATTTAATGGTAACAATACATCTCGAAAAGTTGGGACTGGGAATAAAAGTAAAATGTTGTTGTTGTTTTTTTTAGGAAGAAACAGATGGAAGGACATTTCTAATTAGGTTAACTGGTTGGTAACATGACTGGGTATAAAAGAGGATCTTAAATAGACAAAGTTTGCCAGGGTTAAAGACTTTAACAAGTCACTGCATTCTAATATTATATTTTACAAAGTATTCAAACTCTTTTGGAATTGAGGTCATGCAATAAAATCAAACTGACAAAAGCAGGAAATTCTTTTGACAAACTGAGAACAGCGTCTCACATTTCATCTTCTGTTATTAGAACTGATTTAGTCAGTTCATTCATTTATTTAATATAGAATTTAAATATAAAAGGGTTTCTAATGTACAGTTAAACAGGAAGAGAAGGTGCACAGAGTCTATAGAAGCAGAAGACACAGGTGAAGATGGGGGGAGCAGAGTTTCTCTGAATCCGAATCACTAGTTATCAGGAAAGCTTTACTCGGCTACAGAATGCAGAGCCAGCCCCACATACCCAGATGCACATGCTATACATCACTTTACTCCAGATGTCAGAGGTCCACACTACGTGCATTTTTCACAGCTTTTGACTCGCTGTTTTGACTTAACTTCATGACTCATTTATCCAAAGTTTCGCAACATCAAATTAGTCATCATTGTATGAGAACACATTTCCACATCAGTGAAAACAGATTATTTTTTTCTCTTTCAGCTAAAGCGCTTGCTATTGATGGTAAAAAAAATAAAATAAAATAACCCAACCTTTTATTGTGACATTAACTGGGGATTTGTTTTTTTAATACTCATATTGCTTTAACTTTACCAGGATGGTAACTACAACATCATTTTCGTTTTATCCTTTTTTTTCCAGCCAAACACATATAATTTCTCATATAAGCGGCACCTGAGCACACGGAGAAATCACCAGTGCAAGAAATTAAAAAGTAATAAAAGTTATCTGTAATCATATGAAACATTGATATAGTTTATGGTTTTAGCAAATATGGTAAAATAGGAAAGATCGCACTACTATCTGTAGCTAATGCTGCCTCTACTATAAATTATAAGAGTGGGTTTACATTTTATATTTGCACAGCAGGACCACGAGGAAACTAGTTTTCCAGTGTGAGGAACTAGCACCAATGAATGTGAGTTATGAGATGCTGAAAGAATCAAGTCTTAGACACACGAGAAGAGATGTAAAAACAACAAAAAAAGAGGTGAAATCTCCCGAATAAGCCAGCCTGGTAGACACAGCAGTAGATTGGGGTTAAACGACACAAAACGTCCTGTCGTGATGAATGCGTGTTTGCATTCCTGGCCGACTGGAGAATGGGCCCGAAGCCATGGAAGGTGTTAAAATCACTTGAGGAATATTGGTCACGAGTGACTCGAGGCGGGGAATTACTTCCAACATTTCTAGAGCTCTTTGTTATTAATTTGTCTTTGCGCGGGGAAGAAAATGTGCTCGATGCGGTTGCTGAATGACAGGAATTTAATGTGACTGAGTGAAACATCTGTGACGTTCTTTTGCATTAGGTCAGTAAATGTTTTCGTTGCAGCAGCATGAAGCATGTCAACACGGAAAAGTGCACGTTCTCCAAGGTTTTATGGTCAATACAGAGAAACGAGCAGACGCTGAGGACAAATATCTTTCATCAGTGGTGTCGTTTGCGTTCGTAATGTGTGCAGCTGACTACAACACAACTTAACACGCCATTGTTTCATCTAAACATGTTTTTTAAAGATGTTTGATGCTTTATAGACATGCTCCCTCTTAAACTAACAAATGGGTGGTTACTTTTTTTAAATTCCTGTTGAATGATATAAGAAAACTCTGGCTCAAACTGTCTGCAGTCTTCGCTCGCTTTTAGAGCGCTCTGAAACCCTCCAACAGGTATGCTTGCATCAGTGTAGATGCTTTATCCATACAGAGTAAATCTGAGGTGTCTCTGGGCCTGTTTGCACAGGGATTCAGTTCCTGTTATCTTTCCCTGCAGCTATAGCAGAAGTGAGAAAACATACTCTCTCTCTTTTCAGTCACCGTCACTTCTTTCTCCGCCTCCACCACCTCTCTGTCTTTGACCCTTATTAGCTACGGTGAGGGCCAATGGCATGCGATTCATCCAGCAGTGAGTAGTGAGCACACCTGCGTAGGGGTGTGTCCCCTTCCTCTCGTCCTCTTCTTCTAACCCATCAGTCCTCCCTCCCTCCCATCTTTCATTCTCCTGCCATCCTTCTGGTCTTGACTTTTTTGCTTTGTTTCCTGCTCTCTTTTCAATTCGTTTTGCAGCCCTTGAACCAGCCTCCCTGGGTTCTCATTAGTCTTTGACTCGCACCGAGGATCACTTCACACCTCAGCTCTGTTTGTTTTTCTTGTCCTGTCATCCCCTCACCCCAGCGCCAACTAAGCCAAATAACTCAGCGTCGACGAGGGAACACCCAGCCCGACCCGCCCATACCACCACCACCGTCGCGACCTCCACAATCCCAAAAGACCCCCAACTCATCTTCGCTGACAGAGGAAGATGAGGGTGAGACAGGCTTAGGAATGTGAAGACCACAAATCCTCTTGTTCCTGCCTTTATATAAAATCCACTCTTGAAAAAAGCAGCGCACATCATAATGTTAACATTGGCTTGTATGTTCAGTATACGCCGTATGAAAGCCGAGGGACTCTTGAGTGAAATGGATCAATCCGAGCCCCGGTCACTTACAAAAGAGAAGACAAACAGAGCCCTGTACCTTTGCAGGCTTTTCTGTGTGAGATGGGCTTCGACAGGTCTCTGTAGTAGCCCTCCTTGCAATAGTGGCAGTGGCGACCTGCCGTGTTGTGGCGACAGTTGAGGCAGACTCCTCCGCTCTTCCTCCCCGACAGTTTGTAGAGCTCCATGTTGAAACGACACCTTCGGGCGTGAAGGTTGCAGTTGCAGGCTGTGGGGGAAACACAACAGAATGCAAACAGTTTAAATTAATGCAATTAGATGTTTTACTGAACACATCAATACATCATATCTAATGCACAGTTTCCATTTTCATTATTATTAATGTGTCAGTATATTTTGTGTATTAAGAATGTTTTTTTAATCTATTTGTCAGGATCAGGGTTAGTCTACCTCACTTGATCAAATATTCTGCACAGCTTTTTTCCTTTGCTAAAGGTCCTCTCCAGAGTCCATACTGTACTAGTTAGAAAGTGAAAGGCTTGTATTACCATTTCTCTATTACATGCAAATCCCCTGCAAGTATGTGCAAGACCCCTCTCTGCCTCTTGTTTACTGATGAGTACAGTTGCCAGTGCTGAGTTTAATTAGCCGGCTAATGTTTATTCATGACTTTCTGGCAGCAGAGTGAGGCAGACATGCCCAACTTCATTAGGGCCGGCCGTCAGAGACACCAGTCCTCCTCCACCACAGACACATTCATGCATTATTAACTGCAGCACTTCTGATACAGTTTGTGGCACGACTGTGTGCGGTTCTACACGGTACAGTGTGTGTGTACCTAAAGGGGGTTATCTGGATCCAACTATGTCCCACAGTTGATTCATCCATCTGCGTGTTTCGGCACTGACAGCTCGCTCTATCATCTACCTGTCATAACGGAGGAAGGCTGAGGGCTTACTTCCCTCGGCTTCCCTCAACCAGATTTCTCACTGGTATGCTCAGTGCGTGTACATCTCTGAATTTATTTTTTTTTTCTGAACATATCTGGGACCTCTGAGACTTCTTCTCTCCACTCCAAGGACCTAATTACAATATCTAAAACACACACATACATATCTTAGTGTCTTATCAGTAGTGACTATTGGTGGCTTTGCTTCCAGGATGGCAGCGGTTTAATTAGTCATGCTTTTTTTTGCTTGTTGACCATCCCTGCTTTATCATTTTTGTCATAAGACTTACTCAGATTGATCCCATTTTAAAAGTAATCTAAAAAAAAAAAAAGAAGAAGAATTATCACAATACTAGAAGATGGTAATATTTCCAAGACATTCAATAGCAATTAAAGATATTTTCTTAACTCTGTTTCAGTAGTCTTTGCTCCAGAGTTCTCCAGTCTTACTTATCTTATTGAGAACTATATTTGTGTCCCAGACATAATGTTTTATTATTGTCTTGAGCTTGATTTACACCTGTTCATGTCTTGATTCTCGTCCACAGCTAGAACCAACCCAGTACTGGGTGTCTATGCTGAAATGTTGTGATGAAAACGTGTTGAGAGATAAAAATGCATAAAGCATCCATTCAAAGACCTTTTATGACAAAATGTTTTGTTAGCTACAACATATAAATACACAATGGATTAGATTATAGGCTTTTTTTGAAATCTCTCAAATGATCTCTGTGTTGAAATCCTTGAGCCAATCAATCCAGACTCTGAATGCCAGGGGGTAGGCTCAGTCTTTTTAGTGTCTCCAGCGTCAAGCCATAGTTGGTGAAAGCTATCTCTGAGCATGCCTGAAGGTAAAAGAGATCACCACAGAGAGGGGGGAACCTAGTGGAGGAGCAGTGTGCAGCCTCTGACCTGCAGACATGCTTTTGTTACACTACAAAAATAGTTTCACACCCTTTCTGAACACAGCCCCCCCAGAGAATTTTCAATTTTGTACCAGAGAGCATACTTCATAAGAGATTATCTCAGATGAATGCCCATCTAAACCTTCATACTCTCTGGGACTGATGTAAGCATGTTCACATCGCTTCTTCAATGACCCTCAACTTAGAAAAAGTGGTTGATCTGCACTTACTGTTTTCAAAATTATATCAACAAGGCTTTGTTCAAATTAAAGCATAGACAAGCTAAAAATTGCTGCCTGGCATGAGTTTATCAGGAGTCCTGCAAAGTTATGTCTGTTATTTAGCCATCAGAGTTTTTATACACACAGGAAAAAAGCCAATTTTATGCCTCTAGTAGTGATTTGGACAATATCTAACACAAATAAAAAATTGTATTGTTTTGTTCTTTTTAATAAGCAGTGTTAGTAAATACTACTTTTACCTTATAGAACAAATTTGGTCTGTTTTCAATCAAGCTAATTGCTTCAGTCTGGATAGCAAGTCTGTAGTCGCCTGTAACCGCCCCCAGGTGAGCAGTAAAAAGAAGTGTGAAGTGATACCTTTTAAACAAGTGTAACAGATTTAGCTGGATGAAGCTAAGCTTACCTACAGCCTTTCAACACCTCCCGTAGAGTGAGCCATGACTATTTGAAATGACAAAATGCTGCATTTAATTGTTGCATCTCTTACAAACTTTTAACCTTCAACTGTAGAATTTAGCAGAAAATTGATTTGTTTATTCGATGCTGCTGTTTCCTGCACTTCCACTGTCTGTGTGTGTTTTGGAAAGTTGGCTAATTAGTTTCTCTGAGTGGTTCCCAGCCTCCATCAACTGACCTCAGTCTCATAGAAGTACTTAGACAGCCTTCCTGCTGCTAATTAGAGGGAAATTTCAAGCAACAGAGCTGGAGGTTGAGGTTAAGCTCATCATACTCACGATAAGCCTGGTAATTGAGCAATGTTGGTCACAGCAATGATTTGTTGTAAAGAGACACTCAAGCAAGTGATTTCTGCCACTTTTACTCCAAATTGACTAAAGCTGCCGGCTGCTCATTACCACAACTGTAAAGACACATTAGGAAGAATAAGCGACTAAGAAAACTGTGAAAAGGAAACACTGATTATACTTTTTTGAACAATATTTATATAGATTTCTAATGTCCCATCCACACATCACATATATATAGATATCTATATATGGCCATCATTCCCACTGGTCTAAAATTATTCCAGCCTACTCGCTCCTTCTCTCACCCAATTCTTACCCTAAACAAATTCAGCAAAGCAAAACCCAACACCACCGCATGCAAGCAGGGGAGCAGCTGGAGGTCTGCTATTCTTTGCCCCACTCTCAAACAAACACCAAGGGGAGTCCACACATGAACAGTTTACTTTTAATCCTATGGATGACCCAAAAGTAATCAGATTAACTTCTAACCCACCCCTAAGACAGAACGGAAAAATACTGACCTTTATACTCTCTCTTTGACTTTGGTGTGAAAACGTTTAAGGAAAGAAAGCCTAAAGTTCACAAAAACTTATCACTGAAAATATTAAGGACCTCAAATAACGTGCTACAAGCCCTGCACCGTAGTGTGCATTAATCTCTATGATGGCAGCATGTAATGCACAATTTTCTCTCGCAAACTTAAAACATACACATATATAGAACCATGCTATTTCTGGATCCACAGTGTTTGCCTGCTCCTTCACCCTTATAACACACAAGCTACAAAAGCTTGGCAGGGTCACTGCTTGTCACGTATGTCACCGAAATCAAATACAGCCACATGGTGTCCTAGTTTAATATAATCAATGCTATTCTACCTGGATATCCGTATTTAGCCGTAATATGTTTTTGATGGACTAAAGGATAATAAGATGTAAAATAAGTTAGTATATAGTATGTTAGTATGTATAAGTACTGCTTTTTTTCTTTTTGAGAAATACAATATGTCTTAATGTGGAGGTCAGGTTATTATGGCAGAAAGCATTTACCCTTAAATTTGCTTAGAGATGCATTAATGAATACGGGATTTACTGGGGCAGCGGGCAGAGCTATATCAGATATGGTTCCGTGTATTAAATAATATGTTGCTTAATTTGTAACATAACTGCAAAACCATCAAAGATGTAGTAGAGTTAAAAGAATAATACAACTCTAAACTGCAGCAGAGTAGAGATAATAATTGAATGGGAAATATTCGTCGTTTACATGTAAATATTACATGTAAATATTACATGTATATTTGAGTAAATGTAGTTTAAGTAAGTGGAGGTGAATGAGCTCAGGCATGCGTATGGCTGTACTGACTGTTAACAGACAGCAGCCGCAAAAATGTTACTGTAAGCTGAAGGATGACACTTGGCATCCTTGTGCTTATAGAAATATGTCAAAAGAAAAACAATGCTGCTATTATGCTGCGGCGTCTGGGATTTCAGCACGGACGTCACAATTGTTTTGCAGCTGAATTGAATCCTGGTTTGTATTGCTGCAACAAAGTGTGATTTAAAGGCATTAGGTTAGTGACAGGTAACTCTAGCACCACCCGTGTTTGTGTGGAGACAAATGAAAATTTCCTGATGGTGGAATTTTCCTATGAAGAGTGAATCACCCATCGCTGATCCACCGACAGCCGCTGTTTCTCCCAAAACAATGAAAGAATTTCACTTTAAAAAAACCCCACTATAATAAGTGTTTAACAAAACAATGTGTGATGTGCAGTCACAGAAATATTTACATTTAATCTGCAGCCAACACGTATTACAAATACTGCTGGTTACATGTAAGCTTATAAAGATGTTTCCACACAATCACTTTAATTGTATCCTGTTTTCAGTATCTGGTTCAAGTGTTTATTTAGTTTTCTATGCATTACATCAGTTCTCACTTTTATCTTGTGCCTGTTGATCCAGGCACGGGCACGGTAAAGGCAAGAATTACTAAATAAAAACAGAATTAAATGAGAGCGTTTTAAGGCACCAAGATGACAGACATACTAAACTCAGCGTTTGAAGTTCTCTTTGGATACAGAAACAATCATGCCATAAAGAATATTTATTATTTTAGATGATGCCACAATAGGGTTAGGGTTTTTTTGAAAAAATAAACACATGTTTCTACACATATTGGTATTAACCTGTAAATTATGTTCTTGTACGCATGAGAAGTCTGTCGTTTTCTTTTGGTTTTCTTTCTGAAATTACCAGAAAATTCTATTCTTTCATCTATTCTGAAGAGAAGAGAAATCAACTATGTTTCATATTGAGGTTTTAAAACTGGGATAAAAAGTCCATTATGACAAATAGAAAATGATCCAAAACACTTCTCACTGCAACACGGAGTTGCAAATCTCTACAGGGTGAGGTGTTGGGAAAAAAATCAGAAAGAATCTCCTCTCTAAATGAGAGGAAGCACTAATAATGAAAAGGAAGGGTGCAATGTGTGAGGGAGTTGATGGTTTTGTGTGTGTGGACCTGTTTGATGTTCATGTATGGTGTGAAGCACCCTGGGAATGCCATGGAACTAGGGTGATGGAGCGTTCGTGCAGGCGAGTGGGAAGAAGTTATGGATGGGAGAGTGAGGCGCCCGCTGCAGAGATTATATCAGGCTAATTTAATTCCTTTATTGCAGCCAATTAGCCACAGCACTTTAGCCCCCTGTGAGCCCTCTGGCCCTCTTCACTGTGTCTCTAATAACCCCTAACTAAACTCTGGATCTCTGCCGTCCCCAAAGGAGGCCCAGTTTCAGTATTTTTAACAAGCACTTTGCTTCATACACTGCATGTACTAAGGGTGAAAGAATTTTTTTCAAAAAGGAAAAAATATATATAGATGAGAAGTGAAAGAAAGTGCCTGAGAAAAGAAAAAATAAGGCGGACAGAGGGATGGGAAGAGATCAGTGTGCTGCTGTTGCTGCTGCTACTTGCAGGCTTAACTTGAGGAGACTTGACTAATTGAGATCAGGTCATACAGAATATTCATCAGTCCTGCAGTTTTATCAAAGGCAGATTAAAAATGCAGCGTGGACTGATTTCCAGTGGACAGATTCCATTTGCTGTCAAGCAGCCGTAACCTTCTTGTCAGACCCCTTTTCAGTCAACCTGTTTATTTATCTGTCCTTTCTTTATTCCATCATTTAACATATATGGTTTTTAGTTTTAATGTTTTTTTAGTGTAAATTTTGCAACTCAGGGCGCGAGTACGGAGAGCATGATACCAGTTCTGTCGCTGTGTGATAAAATGTAGCTTAGCTGAAAGAGCTGTGAGAACTGGCACGTTTGAGTCCCTCATGATGCTATTAGCAGTGGAGTGAAGGTCAGGATTAAGCTATGGATTTACAGTAGATTGAGGTAAATACTACCAAAAAGAGTAAAACTATACAGTTCTCTATCCAGCTCTCCTCCCAGATCTAGGTGTAATTTTTGAAAAATACAATATCGCCTTCCACTGTTACCCCGATGACGTACAGATCTATTTTGAACTTACTGACGACCTTGCTGTGTCCCTGCACTACTTTCAAGAATGCACGCGGGAGGTCAAAGAATGGTTCCTGAGTAATTCTCTTGTTTTAAAGAGACTGAGATTGTGATGTTCAACAGTAAAATCCCTCGTGCCCAACTCTGTGCTGCCCTGGGTTCCTTTGCTAGCTTTTCTTGTGACTATGTCAGTAACTTGGGTGTACTGCTGGATAGCTCGCTCAAACTCGATAAGCAAGTGTCTGCTGTAGTGAGATCTAGCTTCCACCAACTGCGCCTTATCTCTAAGGCTAGGCATTATGTTCCGCATGAGGACCTGGAGAAGCTTATTCACGCTTTTGTGACCTCCAGGTTGGATTACTGTAACTCTTTGTACTACGGTCTTCCCTCTTCTCTTCTTCTTAGACTGCAAACAGTCCAAAATGCAGCAGCCCGCCTCTTGACTGGTACCAGGAAATTTTGCCCTATTACTCCTGTTCTAGCTAGCTTGCATTGGCTGCCCATAAAGTACCGTATTCAATTTAAAATATTACTCCTTACATTCAAAACTATTAATAAATTAGCACCAAGTTATCTTAGTGAACTTCTCAAACCACATACTCCTGCTAGAACACTTAGATCTGCCACTCAACTACTTCTGACCCAACCCAGATCCCGGCTGAAGTCCCGGGATGACCGTGCGTTTGCTCTGGCTGCCCCAGTACTGTGGAATACCCTTCCTCTCGACCTCCGTGCATCTGATTCCATTGCACTGTTCAAATCACGACTAAAAACCCACTTATTCAATCTTGCCTTTCCCTCTAGTTAATATTTCTTTTATGATTTTATATTATGCACTTTTATGCTCATTTAATTTCTTGTTTGCTCTGTACCTGTTGCTTTCCTATGTATCAGTGACAGCTACCTGCTTGCATACCTAGTACTTGCTTTGGTCCTATTTCTATTATCGTCCTTCTATTCTCTATGTTACTTGTTAAGCACCTTGGCATACCCTTGGTTTTTAAGTGTGCTTCATAAATAAAGTTTATTATTATTATTTATTATTTATATTATTAAAAGTCAGTTATAGAAATATAATATAAGAAGATAAAGTTTTTATTTTCTTGACTTTAATGGTAAACTTGGGCTTATTTTATTAAACAGACTTCTTTAATAGAAATGTAGTTACAAACCATCGTGTCTGATATTTTGTATGTTGTATACTTTAATAATTCCAGTAACTACGTTCTCTCCTGTTAAGTTCCCCTCTGCACTCTGTATCACAAATAAAGCTTATTACCTGTTGTATTTTTTTTTAAAGAAAAAGGAACAAAAATAAAACACAGACATGGCACTATCACTGATTTTTCTTTTTAAATTGTCTTAAAACTGTGGCTTTACTTTAAACTTACGTCAAAGTGGACGAATACTCAAGTCAGTTATGTTTGCACTGAAGAGAAAACAGTTACAGAACATATTTCTTTCTACTGATGTTTAAATACAAAATACAAATGAAACAAATGCAACTGAAAAAAAATCCCCACAATTTTAAATGCATTTCATTTCATTTGTGTACACGTGGCCTTACGCTCTATAGCAGCGTACAGCAGCGCTAGGCCAGCCCGCTGCATGCTGAGCTAAATGGCCCATATATTCACTCGCTGTCTGCATGGGGAGGCTAATAAGGCCTTTCCTTTTTCAAGAGTCTAACTAGCCACACAGAACCACAACAACAAAGAAAGGCCTAATGGCCTCCAATTTCCCGCATTAGTGCCCATTTAATGGCTGACCTGCCCTCTCGTTAGGCAGCGCAGCATGGGAGCACTTCTCAGCCTCGATGGGTGTGCACGCACTTTCACATCAACACACACACACGTACACACACACACACAGCTTTTCACCCTCCAAAGCCACACTGCCTCAGGCCCCTGCAACACTTCCACCCCACGCTGAGACTGCATAATAGACCAGTTTGTAAAAGGGCTACCCTGTGATCAGTGGTGCATCCATTTGCTGAGTAATCAAGGATCTTTTGTCTGAGCGGTGTGCGTGGAGCAGAAAGCGTGTGTGAGAAGGTATGCGTGCATGCGCAAGTGTAAGCGCGCACGCTTCCATGAGAGAGATTCTCTCTTCCAGTCTGTCTTTATTTTTGCGTCCATCGCCGGTAAAATGTGTGTCTCCAAGTGAGTGTTTGCGTAATTCCCAGATAAGGTGGCGTTGCCTGGAAAAGATCTCCTTCAGTTTGTGTCTATGGGAAAACAACAGCTGATATACAGTGCGGGAATAAAAGGACCCTGGGTTGAGCCACAGAGGGGCTGACGAGAGTGCGTTGTGTATATGTCAGCTATGCCATAAAAATGCCATGGGTGGAGGATGACATTGGCAGGTCCTATTCAGCACTATAGTGGTGAAAGGCCTTTTAGGATGAATAAAGATTCTTGGGCCCTGTCAGGTCTCCATAGCTCCCAGCTGAACAATACCCACTAAGAGCAGCTGTCTTAATAGCATAAGGGGCTGACAGCTTTAGGAGTAATGCGATGCTGAAAGCAGTATCTACATAAACTTTGGCTGAGTCCAGACAACAATCTGCTGTGTGATATCACAATATAGTCCAACAGTACCGAACTGTTGCTTAGATAGCTTAAACAGTGAATGTGTTCTGTATGTTTCTTGTAGACATTAAGTCTTTAAGGAACCTGAACTGATAACATTGGCAGAGCCATATGACCTCTATATTCAGGAGCCCCATGTGTGAACGGATGTAGTGGCACGATAGCAAAAGATTTCTCCTGAGTGTGATGATGATTGGAACTAACTGGATTTACAGTTCCTGTATCAGGAAGACCAAAATCGCTGGGCTCACTTAAGAGTGCTGTTGAGTTTTTATTGAAAGGCCATGAGTGGGAATAGTGTATAAATGTATTGTGTTTGACTGATGAAGCAATGTTTCCCTTACAAAGTAAGCGTGGATTATTGAAACAAGTGCCTGATGTTTCTTTCCGCCGTCACTGTCTGATCTGATAATCACAGTGTGAACTGTTTGAGACTTAGCTCCTTCTCAAGTATTAGCTGTAAATCAGTTGTGCAATGGTTTGAAACCATAGTACAGCTCCTTGTCACCTGGCTGTCAAAGCCAAGCATAATAACCTTTCTCCACAGTCTTGCTCTCTGTTGTTTTACATCCAGCCATTACCCAGCCCTGTCTCCTTTGCTAGAAGCATCACACATCTACAAACTCCACTAAGGCATAGGAAACAGGCAAGACAGATCTCCAAATCTTCCCAAAACAAAGGCTCTCCCTGCTCATGTCAAACATCACCTCCAGTCTGTTTACTTAGTGAGTTTGGTTTCTATGGGACTAGCAGATCCATAGTGTTTTGGGTTCATATAACTCCTGGCAGGTCGTCTTGTGCGTTGCTGGCCCTGAGGCTGACGGGGATGGGCTGGTGCTGTCAGTGTTAGACAATAAGACAGAGTTTACACAAGGCTAACTCACGCTCCTCCATAGCTGTGATTCATACTAATCCCACAACCTCTGCAATTAAAGTCATCTTTGTCTTCCAACAATGTCAACTAAAGATTTTAAACCCATCATCTTATAACACAATACATTTGGCCAACATTGATTGGTGACTGTTAGATGAGTAAAATAAATGGTGTTTGAAGTTAGATGCTTTGCAGATTATATAAGCTGGTTTGGCTCTTTAGGCCGAAAACACAGAGAGCGTTTGTTCCACTGTCCCCACTCTTTCTCTTTCTTTCTTATTCGGTTACTTTTTTCCCCCTTTAAATGCATTTTTTATTTACAGCATGTGAAGCAGAGCCCCAGGGTGACGTTCACTACCTTCATTTGGAAGGCACTCCCATTTTGCACCGGCTCCGCCTTGCTTAAGGGTAAGTGGATGAGTGCTGGGGTAGGGATAAGCTAGATTTAGATTTCTTTCTGCTGGGTAAACATTTAAAAATATGATGGGAATTATTGATACAAGTGGTTTCCTGGATCCTTCTGCCTTTTTAACGTCATCCTTTGTTGACACTAAAAGTTCATTATTGACTTTGGAAGCAACAGTTGGCAAAAATATCACCAGAAGGTCCACTCTACAGCTGTCTGGAGATTTTACACGAGCACTTTAAGGACCTGTCATTCTCCCTGACTTAGGAGCAAGTGTTTATTTGGTAAATTTAAGCCAAAATGGACATTTTTGCTTTAATATTTGCATAGAAATGGAAATCAACGCTAAATGGAAGCTCTGCTCAACTATTTATTATATGCTAATTAGCAATTGCAGTGGCATGACCATACTAAGCAGGGGGGCAAACTTTCACCTACACACACACACAACACACACACACACACGCATTCCTTTGCGAAGTCAGCATTACTAGGCTACCACTTGAACTGTGCAATCTCCCCTCCTCACCTTGCTTCCCTTTCCCGTGGGGAAAACCAGGCATTCTCTGCTGCAGATGTCATTAGTGACAAATTTCTCTATAAAATTTATAAGCCATGAAAATGACTTTAGTTCAGTGGTCAAACAGAGGAGATGGAGAGGAGAGGAAATCCTCTAGTGCTCTAGTAACAGAAAGGGAGTAGAGGAGTGGAGAGATGGAATGTAAAAGAAATAAATCTTAAAGTAAAACACCGTTGCCTCCTGTTCCCCATTCCTCTCATCCCTTTGTGTTTGTCCCTCCTGTTGAACCTCAGAATAAATTGGAGCTCCGCTGCTTGGCTGTCTGACCTCTTTTAAAACCTGTCAGTTACTAACACATAGCACGGTCAGGGGGCAGGTTTCGGCTAAAGACCAGGTTGGAGTATGAAAGAAAATTGTCTTAGCAATTTCATAACCTGCTTTTGCAGTTTGCAGTAGTAGTTTTTTTTTTAAAACATTTTGCAGGACTTCTCCAAGCTGTCTTGTTAACTAACATATTTTAGTTGCAGTGGAAAAGGACACCGCATACACACAAGCTGGCTGGCTAAAACCTGAAGAATAATTTCACTGACAAACTGCTATGGGAAATAGCAGTATATTTAACAATCTGCAGTTACAGTAGAATTCAAACTGTCTATCTATGTACCTTTGCAAGGAGAGAGTTACAAATTTGCAAAGACATGGGTCGGTGCATTTCGAGCAGGTTGTGATTGTTTGCATACAGTATATAAGCTAAGCAGTAATCTTGAGCCTGTCAAAGTTTCTAATTTCTAATCATAGAAACAGCCTTAGCAAAAGCAAATCAGAAGTTAGGGCTACTATTCATCTCTGTAAGTATGGCCAGTTTTTATTACACCTAGGCTTGAAGGTGGGCAGCAGCATGCAGACAGGTTGATGAAAGAAGTGTACCTGAAGATTTTTCCTGAGCGTTTCTATGTTTGCATACACACACTGTACATTTTTGATTTCTTGCCATCAACTAAATCACAGTCTCCTCTCCGGAGGAGGGAATGAGTGGGATAGTCACGGAAAGCCAGCTCCTTCACTTCTGTGATACATTTATTGTCCTCAGCTCTCATCCATCTTCAAAATGACACAATTTGAACTTTAACCTGAATTCCTCAACGTCGTTCTAATTCTTTAACCCATCAATGTGCCGGTGGAAAATAATTTGTCGCTGTAGCTGCCTGGCTTCACTTCAGCCATATACTTTGCTTGGTCGACTGTGGGTCACAAATGGACTGTGAAGCCAGCAACAAGCATTACTTTTACCCCAGCTCAGGTGTTTTTCTTGGAAGAAACAGAAGAAAGCAGAGCTGAATGTGGAGAGATGATCTCATAAAGAAACAGATTTTTCTAGCCTGTGGCAGAAAAACTGGATAAATGATAGAGAAGCAATGTGAATAAGATGACCTGTGCCTATTATCGGGCCTGGAGAAGCATGACTAACAATCTGCAGCTTGTGCGAGTCTGTGATGGACGGGGAACACCGGTGACTGACAAACTCAACTTCAAAGCTACCTACATGCTGGAGGATATGATAAATGAACAGTCATTAGCAACGATCTGCAATTTTGTAGCAGAATACAATCCCCTACAATCTTTCAGACTTATTAGTACAGAACACATTTTAATTGTGTGCTTAATATGAATATGATTGCCTTCTGAAACTATGTGAGTGCATGAACAGTTACAGTAAATGCAGGCAAGCAAGGAGGCCAAATAGTTTTGAATTATTAGAAGAGAAGAAGAGGATCAAATGGATCACAATGTGTCAAGTGCGTGTGCATGCATATGCATCACTTGTGTCAGAAAAGAATTCAGATCTCAATTTGAAACTCTGCTATTGTGAGTCATAACAATAGAGGACCTTCAAGAATATGATGCTATGAATCCAAATCCAACAGATTTAGTATTATTTTCCACTGCAGCTCAAAGTCATTCCAGATTTTCCATCTCCCTGACTGGATCTTTATAACAAGTAAAATGAGCTCTGTCCAGTTTCAGCCTCTATAATTATGTTAATGTATACAGCCACAGGAATGACATGATATAACTTATATAAAAGGCTATTATTTGCAATAACGGCAAACAATAGACCTAAAAGAATAATATGTATTGTGGTAAGTTTGAGGAATTAAAAGTAATTTTTTTTAACTTAAAAAAAGGTTATAATAAACGTTATAATACTTAACTTCTGTGTCTCTGCTAACTGTATCCCTGTGGATTATGTTTTTAATTAAGAAACTGCTACATTTTTTTGTACTTTATTGTCCTTTCATCACCAAATCTTTGCTCATTTGCCGATCATTTTAGCATTTATACATCTTTTTGTTATGACAGTGCATTTTAAAATAATTGCATTCATTAAAATTCAGATTTATTTTATATCCAGCTCAAAAAACAATGATCAATCTAAGCAACACTGGACAATAGCACTGTGTTCATAAATAGATACGAGTGCATTTTTTGTCAGTAAAGTAAAAAAACATTTTTTACGGATGCACACTGCCACTTTACTGCGATGTTCGTTAGTAGTGAGTCACGCTTCGGCAGATATGGCAGATGGGTTCTGCGTTAAAGCAGTTTGTCAGCTGGTTTGGTCCACGCCGATTGGTTCTGACACTGATGGGACACAGATATTTTTACTGATATTTTTACTGTACTGTTTCCAGAACCACTGCACTTCTCTGGCATAGAAAACTGGGGAACAGGCCCTTGTGCACGCAGGCATGAACGTGTGCTTGTACACAAACACATTTACATACTTCCACTTGTTTAACTGCACTGCTAGAACCGAAGCTCTTTAAGTTTTTCCAACAGGAAATTGTTTTCTAACAAAAACTGAAGCATTTCATATCTTCCATAACCAGTTGTGGCACTTCTGACTCAGACAGGAAGGACACATTTGGGAAGTGGAGTCGGAGGTAAAAAAAACCAACTTTCTGATTCAGAAATCCAAAACCTCATTTTAATTTAGTCATTGGTAGAAGGTAATTAGTGAAAGGGGGGAACTGGCATTTGCCAGAGCAAGCAAACGGATGACTTACAGGGAGTAAACTGAGTATTGCGCCACTTTTTTCATTTAAGCGGAGAGGAACTCAAACAACAAGTAAGCGGTATTTTCTAAAATTGAGGAGTTATTGATGCTCCCTCTAATAAGAAAGGTTAAAGGAAGTTAAATGATGTTGTGCAGCTGCAATAGTCAGAACTCCTGCCATCTTTTGGTTCAGCTAAACGTTCTTGCACTCTGAATGACGATTCTCAGAATGATGCCTCCCATACAATGCTAAATATAAGGTATGGACTTATATTTACAATATAATCAAATACAGAAAATTTTAACAGTATGCGTACATGCTAAATAAATTTACAAAACACAGCTAATGTCTGAGTGGAGGAGGAGACGGTTAAAAAAAGAGGATCACAAACTTTCAGTATAAAGGTCTGAGAAAAAAAGGCTTTTGTTCCCCTCCACATTTCAATCCAAAGAACACTATAACCCCCAGTGAAATGTAAGTGCTTGTGTAATTTATGTCAAGAATAATATTACCCCATTGTGATTTTGAGACTGTTGATATTCTTTTATATTTGCACTGGCAGGAGGGCGACTCAGCTACAAGATGATTGTGGGCCAGGAAAATTGACTATAATTATCAAATAGGCCACTTAAACTTAATCTAATGGAAATGGCTTCAGAAAATAGTTTGACCTCTCAGTGCAGCTTTTTTGTCTTAACGTCTTGCAGCTGATTTATGAAGCCCAACAGCATTTCAGCAGCGATGGTGAAAAATCCTTCCGTTGGTATGTTGGCATTTCATACAGATCAAGTCGATGATACCATCATTTGTAAAATCATTATGGCCGGACATCCCGATCTCGCCGACCAACACGCTCACAACTTGCCTATTGTACTGTGACCGAGACCGTGTAAAATACAAAATCCCCTGTGCTGGCAAGAGAGGTGTCATTTCCGATGAGGTCACCGGCCATGGCAGCAGCCTAAACACGAGCCCGTTATTCTTTTCCTTAAACCTAACTCATGTGTTTCTTTTTTCTCTGTATCTTTATTTGTGATCTCTCCACTCTTTATTTTTCATTGACCTTGTTTGTTTTAAGGACACCGAGTTAATTTCATTTCCCGTCAACCACTACGGAAATCCCGCACAGAAACCCAATACTCTCTTTCTTTCTAAAAGTGGAAGCCGTGCCGCTCAGTGTTCACACATAATGAAACTGTGGCTGTCACAGAACAAAAGCCACAGGTTTTAAAGTAACAAGTATTTTTGATAGATTTATGAAATTGCACAGCAGGCAGAATAATGTCCCCTCTTGATGGAGACATAAGGGTTTCCTTTTGTTGTCCACTCTCCGAACATTAGGAAGTTCATGTACTAAAGATCCCACCTGGCTTTGAATGCCTCGAAATACAACTCCAGAAAGGAAGATGATAATAAAGATCATTTTCTGACCCAAAACACTGATTCCTGTTTGCCCCTGAAGGGTCTTCGCATATTCAATAAAAACTGAGTAAGCGTGTGTATCTTTTAAGGTACGATTTCATTTTCCTTTTTGGGAGCATACATTTGATTGGGATTAGTGAGGAAAAAAACAGTGACAAAGCCACAAATTACTAAGCACAGCTTACAGGAACAGGTCTGCATCATCTCCCAGACACACTGCTACATCTGGCCAAGCTCTTTTCCTCTATCCAGCTACCTTTTTCTTCACCCCAAGCTTTTTGACTTTCCTGAGAGACTACAGACCCTCCCTAGTACTTCAGCTTTCATCCCCTGCCAATGACCTGTCCTTGCCAAACAGGGAGAAATAAAAATATACAAATATGACAAAAAAAAAAACAAGGAGAGGGCGAAGGGGTAAAAAAAGAAAGCCAGGTCCATTCTCCGGGTTCTTTTTATCATCAGGTAGACATCTGGATATCTACAGAAACCCGATGCATAATCATTTCAGTATCTTTTTGTGTCTCCAGAGGTTAGTGAGTAAGAGATAGAGAGAGAAAGCGAGAGAGAGGCCAAGTTTTCCTTCATGTGTCATCCAGTTCCAGGTCCAGGCTTCAGAAAAAAACACAGAGGGGCCCCTTTTGGAAATTAATTTTTGCCACGAACGATCATCTCATGACTCAATTTCCTCATAATTTCCTTATCAGCCCCCCGTAATTAGCCCCATTTGTTTGCTTTGTCCTCCAGTGAGAGGGTCCCTTTGTTATTAAAACCAGTGACGAGACTCACGCAGGAACCTGATGACTTGTTCAGCTGGCGTGGGGGTCCCCACAGCTGCCGGGGAGCCCCTGCAACCCACACATGCATTCAGCATTACCACTAGAGACGACGCTCTCAACCAAGACCCGGCAGCAGTAGAAGCTGTATAAATGAAAACGACTGTTAACATATTCAGTCACGAGTCTCTTTCTGTCTTTAAGCTGCTCTCTTTTCCTTGTTCCCACTCTCCATCACTTTTTTACTGTGGTCACCCCTCTTCCCCACCACCCTTCCGACTCCATAGTGGACCTCCATAAGGAGGAGCTCAATCAGCAGGGGCCAGTGCTTCAGTTCTTTCTGCACTCAGTTGGACACCAACCTTCATTAATTGGCTGTATTGTCCCCGAGGCTGGCAAGGGTTTAATAAGGAGGAAAAGGTCTTAGGTAAAGAAGGCAAGACCATGGCTTTATTCTATTACATGTGCTCAGTTTCTTCTTTTTTTTCTTTTTACTAAAGACCATGAGGGACAGAGAGGGGCTTGTTCTTGTTGAAAATAGCTAAATGAAGAGGAGAGACAAAAAGGGAAGAGAGTGAGAGAGCATATGGATTTGCAGCCCCTTACCCCACTTTTGTCTTATCTGTGAGAGCTAATGAGTGACGGATTAACCTGGGATCACCTCGGGCAAATTGAGATGACCTCGCAAACTTTTCCCCAAGCATCCTCCCAGAAGGCTGCATTCTGCTTCACATGCCAAACACATGCACACAAATATAGAATTTACACTTGAGTGTTTCCCCCCCAAAAAAATTCTTTCTCAAAGATCTTCAATTTAACTTCCTCATAGGGATTTTGTGTCCAAAAACCTGAAAGACAAACTGAAAATGCTGCGCTTAATAGTGTCAAGGACCGTGTATGCAGGAGTCTAACACCTTACTTGCCTAACACCTACTTGTAATTATTTGTGGTTGTGTCCATCATGTTCTTATCGTTGTGCGTAACAGATATTTTTACCCTTTAAAAGCTGGAGATTCTGACTTATTTATAATAGATTGTTTATTTCGCTTTCTTGGATCAGATTGCCAAATTCATGGTAAGATGGCAGCTTTTGGGGGATTTGGCACATCGCATCACTGCTCCCCAGTCTCGGTACCTAACATGTGCTCACATGCACTGGCCGCACTTACCTTGGAAAATGTACAAAGCTTTAAAATCCAGCTCTACCTACTCAACATTTTCAGTGTATTTCACAATGTATCCATAAACTTACTGTATCAGATTGGATATTTGCTCAATCAACTTTAGGTAAGTGGATAAAACTTTATAAAGCTGTATTTCGTTTTTTACCATGTAAGAGAACAAACGACCTGAACAGTATTCTCTCCTCAACCTTATTCAGATCTGTTTAATTTGTGCTGACCTCTGCTGACTGACACCAATTTATGCAACTGTATAAATCTGCAACTTCAGCTTCATTTACCACTTAGTTTGAGCCAGGGGGGCTCCAGTTTTTCAGTGAATAAGATAATGGATTGTATGACTTTTAGCTGTATTTATAACTATTCATTATATAGACAACTTTAGTCCCATACAAACAAACACAACAATAATTTAATGGCATGTATGAAAACTGGGTGCTACAAACCCCTGGTGCCCTGCTGGCTAGTTACACAAACACAGAGACACACACATACACAGCCTCCACCATTTGTCACCATCGCTGACAAATTACTGTCAGCTATCCAAAAACAACTACACACACACACATTTACACACACATACACAACAAATTCCAAGGGAAGGGATCTTTTTTTTTGCTGGTGACACGTGAGCACGTGTGGTGCAAAATTAAATGGGTTAGGTCTGCTTGATCTGTCACAGGTGGTTTCTCCATTTTTTGTTTGCACGTGCTTGAGAAAAACGAAGAGAAAGAAGGAATCTGTAAAAGACAAGTGGAAGGATTTTTTTCTTTTGCCCACACATTAACTTCTGTCGATCTAATATCATTAAAACATTAAGTGCAGAACAAAATGCTTTGAGACTTTGCATCTACAGTCTCCAAGTTTACGGCATAATTAAACCGCAACAGCAGGGGCTTTACTCCTCCGAGGATGATTCCAGCTGTTTGCAGTTCATTCAGATGACTGCAACAGTGTGCTTCAGCAACAGCGGGGGGCGCTCTGATCTGCTCAACTGACTGCTCCGTGGAGGTGTAACTTCATCCAGCCATTAATCATCTATAGCTGTGAGTGTTAAGGACCTCTGCTTCAGAGCACAATGTGCTCACGCTCATGCTAGGTGGTCCTGTCGGCGAGTTGTGTGACTGCTGCCAGGGCAGTTTTTGCCAGGACTTTCACCTTGAATCAAATGCTGAGCTGCTGCATATACAAAAGCCTGCTTCTCTTTTATGTCTCTCTCTCTCTCTCTCTCTCTCTCTCTCTTACACACACACACATAAGAGAGTATCTGTTTTTTATTGTTGTTGTTCATGCCGACACAGCCCTATCAGCTACAAGAATATTTGGAGGAATTGTTACAAACTGTGCCAAGGCTATCATTTTTAAGTGTGAACAGACCTGGGTAATTGTAGCGTAATGTAGCAACACATGCTGCACCAGCGTCAGTGCTTCTCCTACCTGGAAGTAAAAGAAGGAAAGCAAGCTAATGTGAGGATTTTACCTCACATTAGCTAATCACCGCAAGACCCAGAGCGCAGTGCAGGAGAGTTTTAAGAATTTTCTTCACTAAGAATCACTTTCTGTTCTTCTTGCTTCCTTTTTCTTTTTCTTCACATGTTATATATTTGCTTTGGCTACAAATGGCCACAAGTAGGTTGCTGCCTCAAAGAGGTGCTGAGGTCATCAGCTCTGATCCTCTACAGCACCACTGGCCCCGGCCTGAGGATCAGATCTCACATACGCACACACTCGCTGCTTTTTAACTGAAAATAATCCTCCAGTGCCAGTCTCCCTCTCTCTCTCGCTCTCTTTCTCTGTTTTCTTACTCTGTTTACTGGTCCCTTTATGACCCACGTTAACAAGTGGGACCGCTCTGCTCCGTCTATAGTGGCCATGAATCAGGATTGTGCTTACAGTGTGTTACAGACCCGATGACTGCATGAATGAGTGATCATGACTCGTGCATAAACTGAAGGGCTTAAAGGGGAAGCCTGCTGAATTCTTACATAATGTTACTTAACGTGTTTTAGCAGTACTACTGTATATTTAGAAGAAAGAAAAAAGCTGCATAGAATATTTTGTGTGTTATGCACACAAGCTGAACAGATTTTAATAACCACTTAAGTGAGCACCAAAGAGTCCTGAATAGAACTCTATGGGTGCATTTTGCATTGCCAGAGATGGTAGCTGTCTGACCCACTGCCCCACCCTTCTATTAAAAAGCCAATCATCTTCTTTGGCTCAATGTGTATTCCACATCGAGCCAATTGTGGTGTATTGACGCAACTCTCTGAGTAGTGGAATGAATAGCTATCTCAGGGCATTAGAAAGATTGCTGCTGAGTGGTGGGACTTGCCATTACTTTGGTATCACTTGGGTCTGAAGAGTGTGACTGTGAAATCTGAAGGAATGGTTAGAAAACAGTAAGATTACGCAATTTCTTTGACCCAGTCTTTAGCTCTGTGTTAGGGTAAGGCTCAAGACTACATTCGCAGTCACTCACTCAAAACCAAACTACTGAGTGTAGACTGTAATAATGTAGATAATAGCATCAACATCTGAAGAAAGTTTAAATCGCTCAAATCTGCATTCTTCCTAACACCTACCACAGTGTCATTCATTTGGGATAAAAAAGTCCAGTTGTTGAACTTTATGGTTATATGACCCATTGTGTATTGTGTTATGTGTTATTTGTTCAAACACTATACTGACAAGTCATTGTCTTCATCACAAGCTTCAAGTAAAATGTTGGGCTAGCCACGTGATTGAGAAGACACTACCGTACGAGAATGCAGTTTCCTCGGGTTCTCATTCAGATCCGTAGTGAGTTTGATTATTTACACTGTCTCACTTCAGCCGTGCTGTTAGAGCAAGGAATTGCAAAACTGGTGGAGTATTGAAAGAAATGAAACAGCAACAGTGGAGGCTAAATAAATAACTAAATGTCTAAGTGGACGCTGTGAATCTGAGACAATATATGAATTTTCCAAATAATTCCTTTGTGGATAAAGCATTAGTGTAACAGTGTTACTTTTCATCCTCCCACTTATAGTAGCAAAGAGCTGAATCCTGGGAACCTTTCCCACCGAACGGTGCAGACAGTGTCCTGCCTGTCACGTCTATGTGACAGCACTTATTCTGTGGTGTAAGTGCGGGTGCTTAAAATATGTAGGAGACAGGCAGGCTGTGATTCATAGAGCTGAGGAGTGAGGCATTGAAGTGTCTTGTGTCTAATGTGTGGACGCAGACTAATATTGTCTGGTGTGGGTTTTAATTACCCCCAGTCATTTGGTACCCTCTCAAACCAAAGCTTTCCATCACATACACTCCACCACCCCTCTCCCTCCTTATCCGTCTCTTTGTTTCTCTCTCCCACACACTCTCTCTCTCTCACACACACACATGTACTCAGGCTGCGATTTATGCCAAAACCACAGCACATGGAGATCCTCCCTCTGCTAAGTCGAACTTTCACTATAGCATCAAGTCATCAATTAATTCATTAAGAGACACCTCCCCAGGCGCTGAATAGCTGCTCACATCCTAGAGAGCATTACTGTTTGCATAAACACCGACTGGTAGAAAATGAAGTTGACAGAGAAATCCAGACACAGTCTCCATTTCTCACTCTCTGTCTCTCTCTCTCTCTCTCTCTCACACACACACACACACACACACACACACACACACACACACACACACACACACACACACACACACACACACACACACACACACACACACACACAGATGTATGCAGGCACACACTCTACAGTAAAAACAAATACACCAAATGATGTCAAGGCCTTCTGACAGAGATGAAAGACACACTGAAACACACAAAGAGGCAGAAAAAAAAAAACAGCTTGCAGACAACAGGCAGGTATTATGACTGAAAGGAGCGTCTTCCCTCTGTCATTGGATACATACACGAGGAACATCTGGAATATCTGAGGAATATCTGTACAGCTGTGTGTGAAAAGCCTGTGTCCCTCTGGTCTTTTGCGTTGCAGAATTTGTACAGATGTTTGGGAGCCACCTAAGTCATGTTTGAACACTGTTTTATATTTGTAATGCATTTAAGTTTTTGCACCTAAGGCAACCTGCCATGATTGAGCTCGCCGAGCTGTCGAAAACCAAGCCTTCCAATAAAAATAACGAAACAGCTGTCATCGCTGTAAGGAAAGCCTACTTTATGCTTGCGGTTTGAACCGGATTAATAAGATAGCCGAAAGTCTTTAGCGGGCATGTGCAGTGCGCCTAGATTTCTCCCTTGAGAATACACCTGATTACTGTGTTTGAGGGAGAAAGAAGAGGAAAAGATCATTTGGATCTCGTTGGCCAGACCAATTATCACCAGCTGCTAGGAGAGTATTGGCACAGATTGAATGGAAACATTTTAAATATGTCACACACACACACAGAGACTCACACACACGGGGTCAATGTTTTCTTCCACAGGTATGCAGCACTGATCCTTCTGATCATAATCAAGAGCATGATGATGATTATAATGATGACTACAATCTGAGTTTCTGGGCTGTTTGAATGCTGTAATAAAAAAGCTACAGTACACAGTAAGTTGAAGCTTCAGCAAGGGTGACAAGAGGAAGTGAGCGCAGGCCAGAAGCCAACGGAGTAACGCAATATGGCATTCTTTCAGATGCAATATGGCTTCCTACCAGCGATTTCTCAAAAACAAGCTTGAAGTTCCATTTCTGGTACGAGCATGTGCACGGAGGCCCGCTCGCGCACACATGCACACAGGCGCTGGCTGAGAAAAGGGACTCACACTGTGAGCAGGGTCTGTGTTGCATTATGCGTTGTAGCCAGAGCAATGAAACAAAACCACAGTCGCCGAAAGGTTCGCTTTGCCCAAAGGACACTGAACTGCACAACAGATACACAGGCTGTGAAATTTCACAGCAGATTTTTGTCTTTTCCGACAGCTGAGCACGTTGCTTTCAAACCAAAAAGTAAGCCAGCCTCGCTTGTATTTTTCCTCTCAGAGCAAACACACTCGCATACACACACGTAATCTATGTGTACATTAACCACAGACATTTTTTGATATACGCTAATTTCCAGTCTTCAAAGGGCTGTCAGAGTTTATTATCAGCACAAAACTGGAATAGCATCAAAATTGAACTGCTTCTTGAACAGGCCTCATGACAAGCAACAACTAGCTCCAAAATTCCAGCTCCGAAAAGGGCCGCTGCCAACTACTGACATTAATTACTTCAAGATCTCCCATGCTTCAACATACCCAACAGTATCTACACTATTTGTCACATCTATTTGAGGGAAAATTATCGCTATTAGGAATGATCTCACTCCTGGGGATTGTACAGTCTCTGGTTGCAAAAGTGTGCAGAGTAGCTGTTTTATTAAAGTCCTCTGATTGTAATTATTTTATTAAATTATCATTATTGATTTACACAAATACTTTAGTATCCTTCTGAGGCTCGAACTCAGAATCCTGCTGAAACAGACGGACTTTTTCATGCAGAGTATTTTTCACCCTGTGCCTCAGGAACTGAATTTCACTTTGGCTACCTCCTTACACAAAGTCTAATTTTAGTTTGTTCACAATCTTACTTGAATTTTTGCTATATTGTGAATGAAACACCCACCTGACTGTACACATGTAATCAGACAGCTCAATAGTTGTACCATCAAAGTATTTTTCTTTATCAGTAAGCGTGCATTTAAAACTCTCAGATGGTGACAGGACTTAACAGCTGTGAATACTGACCAAGGGTGAAAGTTCATAAGTCCAAGTATTTACATTTCAGATGTAACTAGCTTTTGAATTCTTAGCATAGATTCTCAGCTAAATTAGCAATGCGGTGTGTGTCAAAGCATCTCATCCCAACACCTTGTGAGGATATACAAGTGCAAAAATAGAGCTTCGCACTCCCAGATGACAGCAGTAGTAGTGGCTACAGCAGCAGACACAGCTCATATAGTCTCATGTAATCCTACAACAGAAAGGAGAGAGGTTTTCATTTTTACTGCTCCTGCAGTGTGTGTGCGTGCTTCTGTGTGTCTCTCTCCTGGATGTCTTTTTTTAGTGTTTAGTTAGAGCACTTGATATACTGTACCATCAGCCTTGCTTACAATCTGCGTCCACGTTTCTGTCTGTTTGAGAGATACAGCAGGTCTTCGAATCTAAAACAGAAGGGTTCGCCAGTCGTCTGGACCGTGCACGACTTGTTTTTTGCAGCGCGGTTTACAAAACCAGTCATAAACACTGATAAGAGCTCATGGAAAGAAGTTCTAGAAGTGAGAGAGAGGCCATTCCCCCCCCCCCCTGTTTGAACTGACGGATAAAGACCTGAAAGAAACTCTGTGCGCGCGCGTGTGAGCATATGTGCGTGCCTACCCATGACTGCACGTCAGAGGAAAAGGGTCAGTGAAACACTGAAGGTGAAGAAAAGTATGACAGTGCAAAGTGCAAAGCTAAGCCGTCAGTTTATTCCCAGCACTGTTTGCTGCCACTGAGACTAACAATGCATCCTGCCGGCAGCTTTGAAGATGAAGGATGCCGGTTTATAAGAGTGCACGGTGAGCTGCTTAAACATTAACCAGAACCTCAGTTTGAAAGGTTACAAACAAACAAAATGGCTAGGAAACATCCGAACTAAGGCCTGTAGGATATCTCTGTTGTCCAGCTGACAACCGACTGGCCGGGACTTCTTTTGCACACATAAAAACATGTGTCTGACTGTATACAACACAACTAAACAATGAAATCAAAAAGGGCAACAAATATCGCAAAGAAAACATGCACCACATGGGTGTAACGTTTGATCACTCTCTGGAAAGGGTTTCACAGAATCAGCCGAAAGCGAGAATACAACCCTCAGTCTAATGTGCTTGGATAGAAATGGCAAACTCTGATTAACTGTTTTGCACATAAAGAGAGCATCTGACAATAAGCCCTGTAGCCTTAATGACAAGTTTTGATACCTTAGAATACATCATTGAGGATGTGGTTTGACAGCTATTAAGAATAATTTCTGGGTTTTTCCAAAGGTAGCTGCAGAAACCCAGTCATGCTGTTCTACAAGCAGGTCTGAAATATGACAGAATCCGCTGTTCAGAAAAGGGCTTCAAGGGTTACTCCTAGTAGGCTGTCAAGATTGCAAAGAGTTAAAGAACAGCATGTCTATGGCTACAGGGCATCATTTGCATTTCAGAATTTTCAGTACTGGATTTTGTCTTATATAGTTGTTGAAAGCACCATGGTTAGCGGAGGAAAAATAAACTCTTGTGTTTTCATTGGTTACAAGAAATTTTGCAAAGTCCTGATAACATTGCTGGAAATGTTTTTGTTATCTCTCTCTCTCTTGTTGTTGCTCTGGAATGATCCTAAACTTTGTTAAGATGTTGGCAAAAATCCATGAAATTAAGAAAGAAATACATCACCTAACAGAAAACAGCTGTTTTAAAGAATTCATTTATTTGTTCTTCTTGATTTTTATTAATTTATTTTATTTTATTTTTTAGCCACATATCACAAGGCATTAACACAATTTCAAATATAGTTGCATGTGGCTGACACTGACACGTCCTTAATCTTCCTAAATTATTCAAAACACTTTGTCTTCTTCTTGTACCCAAGACATCAAGTAAATTACGCAAAAACTGCAAACTAGGGGAAAAAAAGAATCACATTTGTGATTTTTTTTTCCAGAGAAGCTGAAACCTTCCTTTATCGCCTTCCTTTATTGAACAGTTGACGGGGATTTCTGTAAATGAGCTCGTCATTTAGCCTAAAAGGCTTGAGTGAGGACACTTCCACGTCATTCGTGTTATTTAGCTCATTGCATTACAGACTTAGAATTTGCTGTCGAGACACCCAAATGCATCGAGATGCACATTCAAGATTGCCCGATCTGTCTGATCATGATGGAAGTAATCAACAAAGTTTTACGAGATCCTTTCAACCATCTCCTCTCTTTTGTTCAGATGTTAGTGTGATATTTAAAGTTATCAAAAGGTTCTGTTTTCCATGTAACTCGCCCTCTTCTATTGTTCAGTTTCTTTACAAAGATCTACTTCTCACCAACATTTAGTGTTTGCTTCAGCTTAAAAATGCACACACACTTTCCCAAAACCTGCAAAATGTTAAAAACTAAAATACTTTTCTAAAAATAGCCATTTTCACACTTTTGTGAATCCAGTGCAATATATATATATATATATATATATATATATATATATATATATATATATATATATATATATATATAAAAATAAAATTATATATATATATATATATATATATATATATATATATATATATATATATATATATATATATATATATATATATATATATATAAAATTTTATTTTTTCTGGTCAGGTATAAAAAAGTGTAAATGATATTGGTTAAATAAAATAGTTTATATATGATTCAGGGCTTGTGCCTTTTTTCTGTTTAATAATTTTGCCAGTATTTACAAATGTCTCCAAATGTCCCTCTACCCAATGTGATGATAGATCTAACATTAACAAGGACCAACACGTTTTTCATTTATCTCAATGTTTTGTACCTTTAAATGACCAAAAAAACAAACACTTATTTTTAAAAATAGTAAATAAATAATATTGACTAAATAAAGCTGCAAAATCACTTACTTGGGTTAGTTATTAGTTACCTTTATATTTAAAAGCATGCAGGCTAAAATGGGTTACCTGACAAGAAAAACAAACTATAAAGAGTAAAAATACTCTTTTCTTGGGTTTTATTGCTTCCTTGGACAAACTGGGACTTTCTCCTACAGTATGAACATCTTCCACTGTTTCTGTTGACTTAGCAGCATGTTCACATCTGTCACTAGGAATGTCCCAGAGCTTTAGAAATGGGCAACACTAGCAAACAAAAACCTTTTAAACAGCTGCTATGTGTCAGAGTGGCTGACATGTGCTGTGACTGTCAAACAATATAGAGCCCCTTTCCCCCTGCAGACCTGCAGCTGAATGGAAAATATAAGGGTCTGAATTGGTTTGTGATAGATGTGTCTTTCTGTGATTGTAGAGTGTTACACTGAGGGTTTTGTTTTAGTGTCTATCATCAGTCATCTTTTTGCTTGTCCTTTTCACTCTCTGGCTGTTTCATCGACATCCTACACTGGGGGCTGCACTTCAGATTATTGCAACACTGTTGCTTTTAAGGTCCACGTGATTCTAACACCTCTGTATACAGTAATTAAAATAAAACCAAAGTTATTTTTAAAATAAAATGCAAAGAGAGAATTTTTAATATGAAGCATGGCCAAAGAAAGGACGGTGAATAAAGATCCTCATTAAAGATTTGATACAAATCACCACACAGGAACACTAAAAGAAAAAAAACCTTTTGTTTAAATGTTTTCCAACACCGAGATTCAGGGATGAAACTGACAATTTCACTAATCTGCACAAACAATTCCTAAATGACTTCTTACAGTGTTTGAAATGCCCACAAGCTTTTTCTGAATCTCTAGCCTGCATAACTTGGCCATCCAAGCCATCTGAAAAGCATTCTGCACTATCTGCAATCTACAGGCTTACTTATCCGTGCCAGCTTGTAATAAAATACAACTATTGCAACTTTGATCACTTTTATCACTCAGCAGCTGATGAAACTTGCAGACACAAAGAGCTGACTCGCTGATAAAATCGTGAAATTTGCCTCTTTTGTGTGTAACACCTGTTTCTTTTTGGTATTGCATAAAAAGAAATCATGTAATTAACTATGCTATCCGAATTTGAGGATTTTGCACAATTATAATCCGTTTTAAAATTGATTTAATTTGAATTACTCACATTTGCAACCAATAAAGCAAATAACATCTCTTCTTCTCTGCAGCATGTTCTCGTGCTTGAATGTAACAATAAACTGTATAACCAATAGCAATAAATCTACTTTTCTGTGCTTTGTGTCATAAGACCTGATCGATTTTGTTGAGAGATACTTGTGTGATTGAGGAACGAAGAAGGGTCTGTTTTCAATTAGCAGTGTGGCGAGTTTTTGCACGATTCTTCAGATAAATTAAAAGGCATCGCTTTATTGTAGCGGTGAAGTCGAGCAATGAGAAATGATGCTGTGGGTCATTAGGCTCAGTGGTCCCGTTTGAGGTGGTTTAAAAGCCTCCATTATGGCCTGCGACGAGCTAAATGGACTTTCAAATTGCATTTCATGTTGCATGTGACTTAAATCCAAATATGCTCGTGGACGTGGGCCGAAGTATTCATTTAAACAGAACCGCAGTAAAGGTTGTATTTGAAGGGACTGTTGGAGCTTAATAAACTAAAGCAATTAAATTATTGGCAGATTTAAAGAAATTATTATTATTATTATTATTATTATTATTATTATTATTATTATTATTATTATTATTATTATTATTAAACCATATAATTGACACACACAATTTTGCGTAACGAAAATCTTTCCATTTCTCAATCTACCTGGTTAGGTTAATACATTTTCCACATCTCCAACACATCAGCACATCCTGCCACCGCAATTCTAATTTCATAATTTCAGGTTAAGAAACACTTCTCGTCATCAGACAGTCGCTCCGGGATGGAGGGCCGCGGGTGGGACTTACCGACACACTCGTTGGCCTCCCTGGCTGTGGCTCTCTGCCACGGTCTGTCGTAGTGAAAAGGTTTGCACCTGTCGCACTCGGGCCCGGCGGTGTTGTGCTTACACTCACACACCAGATTCCCGTCTCGGTCCTTTACGCACCGAGATGCGTGTCCGTTGCATTTGCATCTCCCTCCGACCTGCAGGTCCGACACTGAGTAGAAATACGAGTCCCGGGCCAGTTCCGAGTCGTCCTCATTCTCGTCGCCGAAAGTGTGCAACCTGCTGAAGATGACCTTAATGTCCGTGGCTGTGACCCAGTCCTGCAGCACCGGGGAGTTGTCAAAGTCATGCGCCGACGGTCTGCCGTCCAGCGTGCTAAAGGCGATGAGCCCGCCGGTCAGAGGGTAGATGTCGGTGTGTGAGTCCGTGCAGACTGCCTCCTGCTCGTTCTGTTTTGTGATAACGGCCCTGTTGGGCTTGTTATACATCTTCCTGCACTGGGTAGAGTAAACCTGAAAGGGTACCCAAGTTTTCCCGTAGTCCATGGACTTGTAAATAGCCATGGATTCGGGTCGGGGCGAGCAGAACTGTAGGCTCACATACGTTACCTCAAACTTCTTGCCGAGGGACAGAGTCAGGGTGACATTTTGCGGGTACTGGATGAAGTTCTCAGACTGCCAGCAGGTGAGGTTGTGAGGGTTGTTAAGATCCGTTAGATACGCTGGTGGGTGATACTTCTTGGGGTCAGAGGCGTCGCAGGTGTGACAGTTTCTGGTTTTCTCCTCTCCTGTCTCGGCAGAGGTCACCAGGCAGTAGCGACTCGGCGTCTTGCCGCAGGTACTGGACACCCTCACTTCCTTCCCGAAGGCGGAGTTGACGAAGTCCGGGATGCAGCGCCGCGGGTTGCCGTGTTCGTCGTAGCAGGGATCCGGAGGAGAGGTCTGTGCTGCAAACATGCTCATCCCGTACCCTCCAGAGGCGCTCCTGCACGACAGGGACACGGCGAGCAGCAAAACCAGCACAACATCCACAGCTCTTATCATGGTGGCTCCGTGATCCCCCAAGTGTGTCTGCAGAGTTGAGAGGGAACACAGAGAGCACGAAGAGTGAGTTATTTTAGTGATGACACAAAAATATATTAATATCTGATAAAAAAAAATATAAGTGATAAAAAACTGGAGTATATTTATTCCTAATTTTTCTTATCTAAAATCTATAAAAGCTCACTTTACCTGAGATTTATTTTAAATAATGTAAAAGACCGGCGAAGACGCGCTACTTTTCTCACTCGCTGGTCTCGGTTTGTTTGTTTCTTCCAATCTCTTGCGTAAAAATAGAGAAACGGATGGATTTAAGAGTCGCTTGTGTCCTTATAGCAAGTCCCGCTCCTCCTGCCGGTCTTTTCAAAATTTCTCTCCCTCCCTCTCTCGCTCTCTCTCTCTCCACATATTCTCTCGCGCGGATCGGATCTTGCTTGGCACGGCTTTAGGTCAGCTCATCTTGGGTGACAGCAGGCGGAACAACGACGTCCACTGGTGGCGCTTCAGGAGACTGTCGCGGTAGTGGGGCGCAAATTACCTCAGGAGAGAAGACAGAGAAGTGTGAAAATGAGAGACCCCCCCCCCCCCCCCCCCCCCCTCCCCAGTTGATCCGGTACTTTATGCTGGATTGAGCACGTTTAGCAGAAAACAGTGAAATCACCCTTCCATACAGTAAAAGCCCTGCTATATCCACGAAATATTTGCAGTTTTCTTCCTCTTCTACTTCCTTTTTCTTTATTTTTGCCCAAGGCCAAACTGGTCCTAATTTACCATTTACTTTAGTATTGGCATTTCACCATTTTAAAAATGACTTAATTTCATTCTGTTATGTGTAATTATTTTTAAACGACATCAACATAAAATGTTTCAGAAGGACAAAAGGAAAGGTCTTATGTCCCTCTCAGGTTTCTGTCCACAGTGGAACAGTTGGAGGGATTAGGTTTACTTAAAATGAAACAGGCACTAAATTGTGGAGTGCGCCAATAATGTGCTCTTTTTACTATGTTAAATTCGAGTGTTTAGATTATTTGGAGAGCAATTAAGCGGTTTTTTTTCTTGGTTTCTTATTGGAAACCAAACTGCTTCGGGATAGCAGCCATACTCAGTTGCAGAATGACGCCAGCGTTTGTACTTTCACACGGGTCGGGTCTTGAAAAATAAAACATTTGCACACCAGATTCTAGGCTTTTTTTTCTGTGCAGGGTTTCAGAATACATGCCTCTTGAGTTGGAAATCTTCTGTGACCAGCTGCTCCATGAGACCTGTTGAATATTGGCACAAAAAGTAACCGCGCCATCTTGTGCCCATAGAGGGAAACAGCAGCTCAGCGTTCAGTGACCGGCTGGTACTGTCTGTATATTCCAGGTGATGGAGGTATAACACCACGTAGAATAAAGACATTCACTGCTTAAAGGAGTGAAGGATGGGCTCTTATGATAGCCAGGTCCAGTTTTATTCGTTATCCGGGATATTGTGAGAAATTTTCAAGACATATTACCTGAAATTAACAAATTAAGGCATCAATTACTCATTTCATTCAATGCATTTTTTTACTTTTTATCTTATACTACCTACACAACAAATTCGCTTTACAAAATCAGTCAGATTGGAAAGTTTGTTAACATGCTCGAAGTTCAGGAATACTAGAAAAGCTACAAGAAAATTCACATTAAATTGTAAAAAATAATGTTTTTGTTTTTTAGGCTCCGTGCTGGTTGAATCTGAGCGCTTTTGTAGACCTCTGCATGTGTTCAGTTGTTGGCATCAGCAGTGAAATCATCAATAAAAAGACGCTGTGCCCGTTCTTTTGGCACCTGAACAAGCCCCAACAGAAGCACAACAACGTCTGACAGATGAAATGCAATTGAGATCACTGGCAGAGTTTTATTTTTGTCCATAGAATTTTGGGGGGATGTAGCCTACAAAAATATTGCTCAGTGCACTCCCAAAAGTTTATTTTTTTTCCACCTTGTGAGGAATTGACTGCTCATCCTCATGATTCCTCGTGCTGTCAGGTCCTTTGCCATTTCCTAATTTTCCCGTGGTGAGCTGCATTTCCAAAATGAAAGTTTATGGTACAGTACTAGCAAAGCATACACTTTGATGTTGCCAAAACAGAAGTCCACCTCAACCTAAAGGCAACTTAGTCAACTCTGTTGTAGATGAACTGAGATAAAAACCACAAATGAGAAACATTTAGAGGCTGAGTGTTCGTGGTTCCTGTGAATCCTTAACATTTAGGGATCGTGTTTTAAAATAATTTGAGGTGATAAAATTATTTTATACAGTATTGAAATGAAATCGTGTTTCTTTGTATTTTGCTTCTGATGTGCCAGACTTTTGTGTAATTTTGAATTGGGGTCTTGAACAAGACTTGTCCAGTATACTGACGTTCTTTCAAAGTTTTACTTCAGACATTGGCTGCTTTTTCATTTATTTTCAGTCTAGTCTTTGTACCAGATAATTTTCAGAGGAATGTTTTGTTTCCTCGTTCTTTACTTGACACTGACCTATGAATCATTTCGGCATAAAAGGGGACGTAACTTACGGTGCCACTTTTATGCTTGAATGATTCATATAACAGACAGCTTTGCATAGAGACAATTGTATTTTTAGGCCCTTTGTTAGTAGCCACCTGTCTCAAAAGCATGAAAATTTTTTCCTTCTGCCCTTTTTTTCCCAAGGTGAATCTACAAAAAATGCCAACACTCTTTCATGGGTATAAAATGGTATTCTTACATCAACAAGGTGATTCCCAGAGAGTTATTAGTAAAAAAAACAAAAACAAAAAAACTTGTTTTATTTTGGGATGGTGTGCAGCCCATCCTTCAAAAAAACTGAGGAAGTTGTGCAAAAGAAAGAAGTTGCAGGCCTAAACATAACTATCTATGATGATGAACAGTATCTGAAAGTTATGTTCTTAAGAAATGGGAAAAAATCCTGAAAAGAGTTGACGCAGGACTTGAGAGATTACCCAGCTGAAGGGCCAGATGAGACCTTTTCTGATGAAGTTTCAGGAAAACCTTATCAGAACTGGTCTCGGTGGAAGAGTGGCTGTTAAGAAGTCCTTCTTAAGGAAGGTTAACAGGGAGAAAAGCTTGAGGTATGCCAAACTACACAAGAAGTGGATATTGGTGACTACCAGTCTTATGGAGTGACTGATTCAAATGAAAGATGTTGGTTTAGCTTGTTAAAAGAAAGAGATGAGGAGAGAGGTAAAACAACGAGTGTCTACAGCCATCTGTAAAACACAGTGAAGGCTGTGTCATGGTGTGTGGCTGCATTTGAGCCTTTGGTGTTTGAGATGTAGTTAAAAATAATGGAATTATGAACACAGAAAAGTACCGTCAGAATTTGATCACAGCGCAATCTGGAAAGCATGTGACTGGCAACAAGTTTGTTTTTCAGCATGACAAACAAAGTTGTTCTGCTTCTTTGCTCATGTGTTTTAGCATTTTATCTTCAAGTTATTATTTCATGGTTTGTCTTTGGTTTTAAATCCACAAAGCAACTGAATTACACAGGAATAAAGAAAAATGCAGCACAAGAATTTCAGTTTAATTCAATTCAGTTTTATTTATATAGCACCAAATCACAACAACAGTTGCCTCAAGGTGCGTTATATTGTAAGATAAAGATCCTACAATAACAGAGAGAAAACAATCAGCTGGACCCTGTGGGCAAGCACTCGGTGACTGTAGGAAGGAAAAACTCAGACAGGAAGAAACCTCAGACAGAACCAGGCTCGGAGAGAGACAGCCATCCACCGTGACCAGTTGGGGTGAGGGGAGGGAGACAACACAAAAGACTTGCTGTGGAAGAGAGCCAGAGATTAATAATAACTAATGATTTAATACAGAGGTGTGTATAAACACATACTGACTGAAAAAGGTGAGTAAAGAAGAAACTCTCGGTACATTGTGGGAACCCCCCAGTTCACTAGACCTATTGCAGTGTAACTAAAGGAGGGTTCAGGGTCACCTGATCCAGCCCCAACTATATGATTTATCAAAAAGGAAAGTTTTAAGCCTGATCGTAAAAGCAGAGAGAGCGTCTATCTCCCAAATCCAAACAGGGAGCTGGTTCCACAGAAGAGGGGCTTTAAAACGGAACTTTCTGTCTCCCATTCTACTCTTTGTAGTCCCACTTAATACTTTTAGTGCAGCGTTGTGGATCAATTGACTATTTTTCAGGGAGTTTTTAAAACAACCTGATAAAAATGAATTACAATAGTCCAACCTAAAAAAAAGATATTTCAGGGAATCCTTTTTTAAGAAATTCACATCCAGCACACGGAACTTTCTTTCTGTGGACAGATCTTTATAAAACATGGTCGTCCTGCTCCTTATCTTTTTCATTTGTCTGTGGCTTTACATCCTGATTTTCAAATATTATAACAATTACAAGTGTGTTTTTATTTCTCTTTGTCAAATTTTTGCTTAGTTTCCATGCACTGTTTGCATCTTCTCTATCAGTCAGTGAAGTTCTGCAGTGCATATCCTTTTGCAGTCTCCCATTCTGTTATTTCCTCCAAGCCTTTTGGCATGACATGGCTACTGAGTTTGCATCAGAGCTGGATAGTCTCATGATAGAACTGGTAGATCCAGCATGATATTTGATGTCACAGTGATCATTGTGACTGACAAAAGACAGGCAACAACAAACAACAAGCTGATAAACAAACCCTACACTAAATCTCTGCGCTCCTTTTTTCATAAATAGACTATATTTAAACATGTATATTTCCTAAAAACTGAGTTTAAGATTACATTGAAGCTCTGTGGGAATATAATATGTCGTTTTAAAATGTATTTTTTATATAAAAAATATACATATATTCTGTGTATTATGTAAAAATTACCTTTCTTTATAACTAGAAACTAAATCTAAATCAATGTTATATTCATTAACTTATATTATATAAGCTTTGGATCCAGATGCTGCTGTGCTGGTAGTGAGTGACAAGAGTTCTGAGCCGAAACGCAGACAGTGTTTACTGTCACTGGTTTGTTTAGCTTGCCACTGCATTTCCCTCTCTTTAAGAGAAGGGGAATTCAAAGTCACACAAATAGATAACATGTAAATGACAAGCAAATCGACAGGGGAAGTAAGGCTAGTGTTTCCCTGACAGAATGGGGTTTGCAGAGAAAATGAAAAACTCAGAGTCCGCAGGTTTGAGTAATTTCTCTGTCATTCAAAATAGTTATTTTTAACACTTGAATTTAAAAGACACCGAAAATACAGAAATACATATCTTGGGTTTAAGTGAACGTAATGTGCGCATAAAACGCACACATGAAGCGTGACTTCTTTTCCGAGGCCAACATCATGCACAGGTCTAGAAACACACGGATTACCACACAGTTCCACTTCCCAGCTCTACACTCTCAGCGGCAGCAGCAGCCGTCGTCATTGTGCTCACATGCGCCTCGCTCATACACTTCCTGTTTGCCGTGTTTGTGAGCCAGTTTTTGTATGTAAAGCGCAGAACGGCGTACGGCTCCGCTCTTTTTACCCAGGATGTGGGTTTGCCTATTAAATCGTGATGTGCGTGTTGAATGAATGGCAGCGACGCTGAACAGGAGACACCTTCCCTTGGATTTTTTGGACTTTTAAGACACGCACAGGGGCTATGGAGGCTGGCCAATAACCCACAGGTAAGACTGTGAAGAAGGAAATATTTTATTCTAAAGGCGACCAGCAGTGTTCCACTCGCGAATGGGTTAACTGTGTACAGATATGTTTGTGTTGAATTTCATGAACCTTTGATATATGACAACAGACTGTTTGTGTCACCTGTGCGCATCTACGTTTGCATCTAAGAGTCGACAGTTTATGACGCCGTCAAAGTGAAGCTGCTTCTGTCATTCATCTATTGTAATCTAGTTGTTCCTCATGTACGTGTGTTTTATGGCACCAGAGCTCGTTTCTCAGCAGTGTTAAAAACTGTTTTGTTTTCTGTCAGCATCAAACACTGATGGGAAACCTGTGATCTGACAGACCTCCACAGTCCTACCATTATGGTGACTTCTGCTTTTCTAGACTTTCTATGTGATTCATGCCTATAGTATTCAGTGAGGAAGTATAGAGATGCAGAAGCACGTGTTAGATGCCTGGATGGTGTCTAAAATATATGTTGTGATTTTTAGAAGGAGAAAAGTACTTGAAGCTAGTGGGACCAGGCGATCAGATGAAGGAAGAGTTGTGGGTCAGCACTTTAAGTTGCACCAATGAGCTGAAAGGTTTCCTGTCCTTGGGGTCATTTTGGTTGCCATGGAAGTCTATTGGAGTTTAACCAGGGATGCAAGCAAAGGATCCCGATTTACTCGAAGCTTCAGTTCAGGGTGAGAAGAAAGACCAAGTTTTTTTGATTGTCCACCCACAGAAATGCCACCAAGCAAACTGCTGAACTCGTGATACCTGTTACTGGGGAAAAAAACAACAACCCTTTGCTGTTCACACATGGGTTACAAGTACAATACAATTAAAGGTCACTCGAGGAGCTTTTTGAATAAAGTGCCTAGTAATTTAGATACTTGTCACCAGTAATGTAATGATGTAGCTGCATTTGTCACACTGTGATTTTGAGTGATATTGAGAAGACAAAACAAAAATATAAGATAAAACTCACTTCAAAAAAGAGAGAAGATTTTTAGACATTCTGCAACATCACTTTTCCATGTTTTGGGCTGAGATTTTGCTTTTTACGTTGCGTGGCCTCAAGCAGACCCAAGTGATGCATCTAATCATATCAGTTGTTTGCAGTTGATGAGACTTCCCACATTTTCCTTTGAAGCTATGAAAGGTTTTGTATAACTTCCTCTGCATATGCAGAAATGATCCCTGGTGATTGTCTTCGCAACCAGATTCACCAGAAATGATCTGCTGTGTTTTTAGGTCAGGATTGTGATCTTTGTAGGCGTTCTATTTGTGACTGGAGTCATGTTTCAGGCGTACGCATGATTTACCCACTACCCCATGTCACAATTTTCTCAAGAAAGTTAAAAAATGAAAAAGAACTACAAGCTACTCTGTGCTTCCACCCCACCCATTAGATGATGACATATTTGTTCTGCACAACGGCAGGAAGGGATCATCTATTTTTCATAGAAATAGTCCAATTTCACAATCGAGTTGGAATACAATCACTCCTATGTTGAGAAATAATAACTGCTGGAGCAGCTCGCGGACCATTTGTTGTATCGAAGAACACGGACAATCAAGCCTGTTGATTTGTGGGTATGAGATTGTTGACCACAATTTCACATCTAGGAGGGTTGACTGCAGAATCCTACCGCTAAAGTGTGTTATTCGTCAAATTGTTTCCTGTTTGTCTCTTTAAGGCTTTGATATCAGTAAAATCTTCGTGCTCACCTTTACGACACATACTTTGAGGTCAACACCCCCGGGTGTGTAAACACATGCATCTGTTAGCATTCACTATACATATACTATATACTGTTGTATATAGTTAGAACACAGACAAACATTCCTATATACTGACTATGCTGCCTATATGCTGTTGTATATAGTATATATAGTTTTTGTTATTTTGTTTGTTTGCTCAGTCTTGTTTGCAGTGCTTCTACTGCCTCCTCTGAGTTTCATAATCTGATATTAAAGAACCTGATATTTGCATTAAAATTTTCATATGTTTATCAGTGTTTATTCAGGAAGTGAAAACCAAAGTTTACATAGAGTGACCAAACAGGCCCTTTGTTTTGCTGCTGTAATTAGCAGCACAACAGCATATGTGTGCATCTCGTTGCATTATTAGTATAAAAGCTGATGATTCTAAACAGCCGTGCACATGCACGCAGAGCTGAAGAGCAAGTTCACCTTCATTATTTCCTAATGAGGTATTTTCTAGATGCTCTAAAGTAGGAAATACAGCATAATAGCATTAAACAAAAGCCACATCCACACAGTGTTACTTTTTGACCTGCTTAGCTTATATATAATGCCAAGTGGTCACCGGTAGAGGTTGTTTGGACTAAAGGGAAGCACTTAATTACAACAGAGCTTTGGAGTTGGACTGCTGTTATTTCCTAAAGCCATAAGAGGCAGGTTCACATCCACTAGGTCAGGGGAAGAGAGTAAGGTTGGATGTGAATATTGAAGTTGTGAAAGGGTTTGGGGCTGGGGTGAGGGTGATGGTGGGGTGTGTGACTGTCAATTAAAATGAGAGGCACGCATGTATTATGCACATATATACACAGAGATCTCGTCCCTGGTCTGTGGGAGTATATCTAAGAGTCTGATCACACCACAACAATAGAGAGGCACCTGCTTCCTCAGCGACGCAGGGAAGCTATCTTCCTGTTAGGAAGCATTCGGTAATGGGATCTGTGGGAGACATGGGAAGAGGTCCGTGAGGAGATGGAGGGAGAGGAAAAAGAGGACATTGTGAGAAAGAGAGGGACGCAGGCTGAGGTGAAACGTTGGATGCGCTGTGGGAAGTTTGATGAAAAACCCTACAAGAAGCACAAGTGAGAAATGGGCTTATAAAGGGAAGATAACCGGGTGGCGGGGGGGGGGGGGGTGTTCACTCTACACAAAAACCAGTATGTAAGAACAATGTTAATGTCATCGTGACAAAATCAAAACCCAGAATTCATCCTTTGGATTTCATACAGAAGCTGTTTCTGTTTGGATCAGCTGTTGCTTGAATGGCCGGCTTTTCTCAGTGTGGAGCAGGCAGGTAAGAGAAAGGAAAAGGGAACTAAACATTTGTGGGTGGAATAGTGGTATAGTCTGGTGGTTTGGGGATGCTATTATTGACAGAGCGGGGAGTCTATCAGAGTCAAACATTGGCTAAAAGCTTAAAAGATATCTCTGTGAGAGATTACCATTTGGTTGTATGTTGATCTCCTGATGGTAGACAGAGCTATCAGTTAATGTTTTCCTAGTTTGTTTCTTCCTAGAATAGATTGCTTCATGCAGATGTTGAAGATCAAAACATGACACCATCCGTGTTTTTAGTGCATGAACCATGCTTATTTTTTATTTTTTAAGCTCTTTAAGGACTGTCTCTGTAACATAATGCTTACTTCGCTTTACGTTTTTGAAAACTAGCTCTAAACCATAGAAACACTGCTTGTTGTTGTCAGAATGTAAGCCATGAAAAAGTGGAAGTGACCTTGTTGACTCTTAGGGATGTACTGCATACATCCTCTTATGAAACACCACAAAGTCGCTGCATTTGCAACATGACTAGCAGGTCTATGTAAACAACTTCGATGACGCTTATGGTTGAATTTTGCTGCAAAAATCCCTGTAGTTGCATAAGCCCAGAAAATCCGCAACAATCTGGATGTGGTATATAGCTGTTTTTGCCGTATTTCAATTATAGTGTTTATGATTTCCACTGACAGGTTAATAGTTCAGCAGACACCCTCGCTGTTTTTAAGATTAATAATAGCTGGATGTACATCTTACATTGCAAAAGGGTGTGTGATGGCAGCTTCCTAAAATATATCTGACTTTTCTTTGAGAAGAATACCAAACAAAAGCTTAATCATCCATGTTTGGTAAAAGAGTACTGAATAAGTAACATAGAGGGACTATACCAGTTGGTTCTTTCATATGTAACACTTTCACTGCATCATACAGTGCTATCATCTCTTTTATTACCTTTACGTGTCCTCACTGTTGGATGTAAGAGTCATTACAACTTTAATTTATTAGTTCCTTCCACATCAACTGGGCTCATATCCAGCTCTGTCCAGCCCTGACAATTACCGGAGCACTCAATACAAGGATCCAACGCACACGGCTCTGTAGTCCTGCTCAGTGCCGCTGGGACACTTTTAGAGACAATACATCTCTGGGGAGGAGGGACGGCTGAGAAAAGTGCTGCATGGTGGTTTTGTTTATGCCTAGAGCTGAAGGTATTGTTATTGAATGGTAACTTTAGGAAAGTGGAGTGCTGTGGGATAATTGAGTTTCATTCATCTGGCCTCCTGAACTTGGGATTTGCATGAACTTCCTGACCCGTGCCTATGGCAAGGTTGGAAGTTTGGATGTCAGTGCTGTGCATCTGTACTTAAGCACGAGTTGTGAGTAAAAATAAGGACAATTGTTTGGGGAAACAATAGCGCACATTTTCCTAAAGGTGTTTTGTGCTGTGCTGTGTTGTCAATGTCCACAGCACTGTTCCCTATGAGTTGTTGTGGCTCATAGGGAACAGTCTGACATTTTGAGAAATATCCTTGTTAACTTGCTTGTTAGATGATGATCAACTATTGTTCTGGTTCATAGGTTAATATAAAAGTCACTTACAAATTTACAGTTGGTATCTAAATGTTTTAGCTCATTATGGAGACTGGAAACAGGAAGTGCACTTTCCTTGGTTCTTTCCAAAGATAAAAAACTGCCAAATAGTATCATCTTGTTTAGCTAATCCAAGAAAAAGAGAGGCGTAAAAGCAAGCTGTTTGTTCCGTATCTTCCATAAGGTCATTATAGACATTTATCATTATGACGTCTTTCTTCAACAGATATTATTTTTTTTTACACATCTTTTGTGGACACATACAAGCATGTGATTCAGTCTGTGTTAATCCAAGTTAACCAGCTGCTGCCCGTCTAACTCTGGCCAAGAAACAAGCACATTCCCAAATGCCAGCCTGCTCTCAAGCATACAGACTGTTGGTGGCCAGGGTTGTGTTTAGGCTGTGGGGACTTAAATCTAGTTTCACAAACACTAACAAACTTTCCCTTCCTGGGCAATGTCTTAAGTACTTGAATTGCAGACATGTTTTACTGTTACTCTAGAGTGGGGTTACTAATAGACTAACTAGCATTTGATACATGTCAGAAAAAATCTCCAGGTAATCAGTGTAACTCAACTTCCTGTCCTCTGAAGTCAAGGATAAACAGTTATGTGCTTATGTGTGTCAGTGTGTGTCAGTTAGAGTTATTAGGCGTGTAGGTGTATAAAGATCAAGTGAGTAATTTGGTAACACCGTTCATCTGTCAGCCAGCATGTATTTCTAGCTTTCATCTGAAGTGGGGAATTTGTGAACCTGTCAGGGGAAATTTTGAGGAGATATAATCAGACACACAGCTTGATGTCATTACTCATTTCTGGTCCTTTTCTACCATCACTCCATAACCATTCTTGTTGAAGATTACACTGACTAAAAAAAATGTGAATGTGAAATCAGTGTGGAAAAAAAGCCATTACTACTAAATGAAAGTTATTTTTTTTCTTGGTACTGTTGACACCGGTGATGTTTCTGTACACAGCATGCTGATAGTTTTTTTTAAACTTTGGCACATTCAGATTTCACTTAAAGGAATAAAATAACTCTTGAAGGACAAACTCGATTAAGCTGTTGAGCGTTTCTGTCGGGGGGAGGTAGAAGATCTGATTGGTTGCTCTGTTTCTAAAATTGTAAATCTTCTAAAAGCGCTGTCGCCTTCATTTTAATTTTAATTTTATTTTTGTTTTTACAGAAGTATTTGTTCTGCTTCTTATATTTGGATGTTTCCTCATGCTTGCACATGCATTTATTGCATTTCCAAATTCTTAAGTGAGTCAGGAGAAACGTATTGAGGAGATACGTAATGCATTATCAGCAAGCTTATTTCTGACCATGTTAAACAATCTTTTTCCAACATTAACTATGGAAAACGCGCCTGTTCTATGTGTACATGCATTAACAAGTTAGAAGCTGTTTATTGGTTTCAATAATACATTTAGGCCCCAAATTATTAACGTATTTATTAAAGTATTGCACATGAAAATGTCTCTCATGCCTCTCTCGTCAATGCAACCGATACAGAGCTACTTTTATATATTAATTAACTAGTTGCGTATGCTTCTGGAGCTCGAACTCATTGTCCAGCCAGCCAACTTTAAGCTTGTTTACATCCTCTTTTAATAGATCGTAGGTTAGTTTCCTCTTCCCATTACAGAGGCTGGTCATGTGTGAGTTTGCTCATGCAGATTATTTGGGAAAAACATGTAAAAATGCATATTCAGCAAGAAATGCTGATGTTTCCCCCAAAATGTTCAAAAAGCTGTTGTCTAACCTGGATGTGAAAACCATCTGTGTAATACAACATATCACACAGCTGGGGTCATCATTGCATCTAATGGGGTCATTACATGCAATTAGGTCATGGTAACATTGTGTAGCTGGACTCTGTTATGGGAAGTCTGGAAAAATCTAAGAATAATTAGATTCATACCATGCCATGGTGAGTTGGATGCAACTAAGGGTGCTTGAAAACCCATGGTTTTCCTGACAAATTATGAGAGAGTGCACTTTTTGTTGTATCGAAAGCAACAGGCTTCTTTGAAAATGGTTTCTGTGGCTATTCCTAATAAGAGTACAAGCTGGCCCACACAGAAACACCTGTTTAATTTGAACTGAAAGGCTAGATCGGGAAATTTTATAGTTGCCCGTGAAAAGAGATGTTCACTTTACCGTTTTCAAACCTATGAACTACTTTCTTCTTTATAAACTGTTTGGTTAGCGGTTAGGTCCAGTTTTCAGCTCTGAAATTGTGTCGTTAACCTTCTGCCACCACAAATGTTGTTCTTCTACATATAAAAACATCCAAGAATTACAAGTGACTACTCAGCCCATTTTAATTTGACTGGCGGACGCCTGTGTTTTTCCTTACGCATATGTCTTATGAGATGTGTTCATAACAGAACTGAAACAGCTTGCCACACCTGGGTTGTCCTCAGTTGCTGCATGAAAAACAGCCAAACGCGCTGATAAACTGAAAGTTTAAAAAAAAAAGTGAAGTTCAGTACATCCTCATGAGTCAGTGGTAAAATATGACGCACATTTTTGTCATACAGGAATTCTATAACAAGCTCTTCCTCGCCATATCTCTCTCATTTATAGGATTGCAGTGTGTGTGTGTGTGTGTGTGTGTGTGTGTGTGTGTGTGTGTGTGTGTGTGTGTGTGTGTGTGTGTGTGTGTGTGTGTTAATTTTAAAATCACTTCGGGCTGGGGGGTTTTCTTTTATCCTGTTAAAAATGGTGAAAATTGTTTGCTTTCCAGTTTGTTTTCCTTTAAAATTTTCTCAGTCAAAGCTTGTTGAGCAATATGTAATGTCTTAAATCCAGAAATTCCCATCCTTGTACAATGTAACTGCTGAATACACTATAACTGAAGCAGGTCTGCTTAAAACCGTTGTATTAAAGTGGTCACAGATCCATTTAAGTCTTTAGATAAATATGGCTGCTTTGAGGCAGCGGAGGTTTCTGTCAAATGTGTTTAGGACATTTCAGGAACTATAGCAACAAAACAGTGACACAAATAGCCCTGTGTCTGTTTTCCTTACCACTTAGATTATGGTTTGTGTATCTTCTTCTGACTGATTTTCATACTTGCCGAGTGAACTGCCTTCATGCAAAGTAAATGCGATAACACAACACACTGTTGAGGAAAAGAGAGGAGCATGTGTGTACGTTTGCATGGGAACATTATGCATGAATGTATTTGAAGATAATCTTCCACAGAAGACATTAAAGGGCATTGAGATGCTTATCATATTTCGGTGCTTAATAATCATCTCTCTCCTGCCTCTTTCCAGAACCTGAGTGGTGAATATGCAGCACACCTCTTGTACAGAGGACCGGATCCAGCATGCTCTGGATAGGTGTCTGGATGGACTGCGGCAAAGTCCCACAGCAGCACATCACTGGAACGGTAAGATCCTGCAGTTTTACCAAGGACTTATAGGATCACCGCTAAGATCTGGTTATAAAAGAAAGTTATAATCAGACAGCTGATCCTGTGAAGCCTTAAAAAGCTTTTCTTGGACAAACGCCATCCTCTGAATTTTACAACACCATTTTTTTAATGTGCATCTTTTTAGAGATGTACAGAGCAAATGCTTGGTTGTGCTCCTATCTGCCATGGCAATATAATCACATCATTTGTTTTTGTTAGTGTCGTCACTGCACCAAATATCTTTTAATCTTTATTATTTTTATTCTGAGATAAAGCCACGAGGAGCCTGATTCAGAGTTTCATACACAGAGTCTGAACTCTGTGTGCACAGATATAATTGTTACATTTGTTATATGGAGTTATATTGGTCGCAGCTCATTCTGTCTCTCACTTCACCTCCTTGTATTGTGACTTGTATTGGTTCACTGGCATAGTTTACTGGGACAAAATGTGTGGCTAAGCCATCGTAAATGTCAATAGTTCTGACTAACTAAATCGTATCACGGCATTAACCATGGCTCTTGTTAATATGTTTGTTGTAAGTTTTGTAATTTTATCTGCTTACAGCAGGTTTTTCAGTCTAAAGTGCCATACAATGAACAGAAATCGTTCATTACAGGCGTTCATTTAGAGTGTGGGGTCAAAATTCTGTTTCTAGGAAGGTAAAGGCACCACATTTTCTCAGAAGTATCAACCTCTAGCAAGCACATTTGGACATGTGTAACATGTGGTGTTGACAGAAAAAGTTGTTTGTTCACGAGCTCTTAACACAGGGACTGTGCGCGACATACGCTCAGAAGAGTCTGAGCTGCTTGTTGATGACACTGTTGCTGAAAGATCATTGGTGGAGCACACTATTGGGTGTTGAAGGAAGTTGTGTGAATAGACAGCTGGGAGGAAGTGGTGGTACAGACCGCAGCGTGTGTGTGAGGCATCAGAAGCAGGAGGTACTGTGATGCAGAGTATAAAAACAGGGCGGAAGATCAAACTGGCATCGGCCTCCGCACGTCAACCAGTGTCAGATAGAATGACGCATACCTGTGCAAACTGATCGGTGGTGATGATGTGATTTTGGCATTTAAAACGTGACCTGAAGGTCTTAGTTTGGTGTTCTCGTTTCATCATTCGTTTTTTCCAATTCAGAGCTTTTATTTTTATTTTTGAAATGCATTGACCGGATAAACTTCCAGGGATATGTAATGTGCTACATTCACGTAAACGTCCACATGTTGAGCACAAGCCGTCTACTGAAGCACTGATGTATTACATTCTGGATCTTAACAGGATCATTCAAAACAGGCAGCTGTATTCCCATAACCAGCAATATTAAAAAAGACTAGAGCTCCCAAGTGGTTAGGTGTGATCATGATGCAAATAGCGCACTGCTTTTTAGAGATGTTAGGTAGCGCACTTGGATGCAAAGGCCTGTTTATAGGACGGCATTTGTGTTTGACTGCTAAAGCTTTAATTCCTTAGATTGATGTGCAATCTAAGTCACGGAGATCGAGGGATCATATCAAAATAACATGCTTGTGAGGAGTCAGGTGTCATTTTCAGTTGTTTTTGTGACTGTGATACACCACACTCAAAAAAACAGATCGGTGTGGTTTGAAATACTGTATTCACAGATCTACTTTGTTGTTTTTAATTCAGGTTTCTGTTTCACACTGTAACAGAAAACAGTAAAACATTATTATGTATACCAAAAGCTTTATATTGAGACTTTTGATAAAAAGTTAATTGATTATCTGGGACTTGCCAACTGCACTTTTACCAAATTACCCTTTGTGAATAACCTAGTGCAAAATAAATCTTTCAAACTGAGATCTTATCTTGTTTTTATTTTATTTTTTTCTAACAACAGGAAATCCATCCTGTCGTATTTGTACATACGCAAACATCCTTAGTGAAACAGTGAACAAAAGGTGATAATACACACCTATGATACGCACCAGAAGTGACAGCTTGAGACTTCAAAAAGCTGTTGGGTGTTTTTTGCAAACCAGTGTCAGAGCCTAGCACAATATTGTCCAGTGCCTTGTTTCATTACCACTATAGGGTACGTTTGATGGCTACTAAAAATATGTAGAAAAGTAGAATCGTAGCATTAGATATTAAATATGTGAGAATGTCAAGCATATATGTTGTTTATAGCTGTAAAAACGCATGTTTTGCAGTGCTGATGTGCTCAGTGGGACAGTCAATGAACCGATGGAGCCTGGAGGAGCTGGTGAAGAGAGATCCGGACAACTTCATCATCCTTTTACAGCAGATCATCAGGAAGACCCGAGAGGTGAGAGGTCAAGGAGAAAAGATGTATTAATCATTGATGAATGAATGCTATAATAATCAAAAGTCTACATTAACTAATCCTTACTCGCTTTATGTTGTGTTCATCTGTTCGTGCGATCAGGTTCAGGAGCAGTGTCAGTATGAGCTGGTGGCTCCTCTCGCTATCATGTTCTCCTCCACGCTGTTGCAGGTACAGCTTGTCTAAAAACAGATGTTATCAAAATATGTGACCTTTCTTCACCTCTCAGTAGCATTCAGAGTGTTCCAAGATGGTATGAGCTTTCTCCATCTTAAAGTTCAGTTAGTTTCTCAATTCAATCCCCTGTGACGTATGTTCAAGCAGTTACAGGATAATTACATAATACTAGAAACCGTAACAATGAAAGATGTGAAAGGAAGCCTTTTCATCATGCAGAAATCATGCCTACAGAAAACCTTTGATTTATCCGTTTATTCTTTCTTGCTAAATATTTTATTTTACATATATTTTTGTAATATACAACAAATGAACAACCATAGTATGACCCAAACATGACAATAAGATATGTAATACATTTCATTTCCTGAAAAAAGAGCAGAACTGAAAAGAACAGTTTTGTATTGCTTTGTGTTTCCACCTCTTATGAACTAATACATCCCAATTAATGGACCAAATGGCTCCAATTAAAAGCATTCTCTGATCCCTCTGGATCAAATTATGATTGTTGATCAGCCAGTTGCTCCAAAAGAAAATGGTCTTTCCGTATTGGATCAGTTAGGCACAGTTATTCACTATATAAATAACAAGTTATTTAAATAATTCATCGAGGTTTTATATAAAACAGAGTAATAGTTTGAGTTATGCTTCAAAGCTTCTAGATTGTAGAAGTAGAACTGAATTATGAACAATTATGATAATCGTAGTTTCAGTATGTTGTTGGTCTTCTGAGATGGATCTTGCGGTCTACAGAGCTCCTGTAGAGTAAAAACATCTTTTTGTGCTTTGGTCTTAGACACCGTACTGCACTGATAACACAGACCTGCTGGAGGAAGCCATGGATGTGTTTTGCCATTTCCTCACATGGCCTGAACCCTACTGCAGTGTGTGTAAAAAGCTTCTCTCCACAATACAGCTAGAAATGAAGGCCCCAGGTAAATATGGAGAATGTTGTTTATTTTTTGTGGTCCTTCTCTTCTTTATGTGTCTGTTTAATTCACACATCTTTGCCCTCTTAGACATACTATGCTTAATTTACCTCTTGCTTATCCACCTGTTGTAACTGTACTCCCCCTAGTGATAAGTCAAAGAAATGCATTTAGGATAACGCTTGGGGGGAAAAAAGAGCTCTGCTTGTAGCGTGTACACCTGACAGAGGCAGGATGATGACGTGGTTTCAGGTTTAAGAGAAACTTCTTCATTCTAACTGGATATTGTTTGAAAACGGATGTAGTATCAGCATTTACAGAAAGCAGAAACCACAAATGAGTGAGGAAATTCAGCTGAATGGTCAGGTATTTCAAAAGATTAAAAAAACAAAACAACAAAAGACGACTTAAGATAAGATAAGATAAGATAGAACTTTATTAATCCCTCGGGTGGGTTCCTCTGGGAAATTCGATTTCCAAAAAAGCACAGCACCGACAGAAGTTACAGAGTTATACACACACACATATATATAAATACAGAGACAATATAAATAAAATATACGAAGGGGATAAATAGAATAAATAGGAATAAAAATAAAAATACAAGTGAATTGCACATTTCAAGTATTGAGTCTATTGCACCGTTGACTATTTACAAAAGTATTGCACAAAAGGTATTGCACAGTGAGGTGAAGAGGCACTACAGCTTAGTTGTTCCCCCCTCCTTTGTCCTCCTGTTTCCCCTCCCTCTCCCCTCCAGAGAGGAGTTAAACAGTTTGATGGCGTGTGGGACAAAGGAGTTTTTAAGTCTGTTAGTTCTTGTCTTTGGGAGAAGCAACCTGTCACTGAACAGACTCTTCTGATTGTTTATGGCCGTGTGCAGAGGATGCCCAGCATTGTCCATAATGTCCATCAGTTTCTTTAATGTCCTTTTCTCTGCCACTGTCACCAGAGTGTCCAGCTTCATGCCGACCACAGAGCTAGCCCTCCTGATCAGTTTCTCCAGCCTGGATGAGTCCTTCTTTGCTGTGCTGCTCCCCCAGCACACCACAGCATAGAAAAGTACTCCAGCAACCACCGACTGGTAAAACATCCTCAGGAGCTTCCTGCAGATGTTAAAAGACCTCAGCCTCCTGAGGAAGTACAGTCGGCTTTGGGCTTTTTTATACAGGTGCTCTGTGTTGCATGACCAGTCCAGTTTATTGTCCACCCACAGCCCGAGGTACTTGTACTTGTTGACCACCTCCACCTCCTCCCCCTCTATCTGAACCGGCAGTGGACCTGCTCTAGACCTCCCGAAGTCCACAACCAGTTCCTTAGTCTTTGAGGTGTTGAGTTGCAGGTGGTTTGTGTGACTCCATGCGACAAAGTTCCTCACCAGACTTCTGTACTCCTCTTCCTGATCATCCCAGATACACCCCATGATGGCCGTGTCATCTGCAAACTTCTGAATGTGGCATAATTCAGAGTTGTAGCAGAAGTCAGAGGTGTACAGGGTGAAGAGAAGAGGGGACAGCACAGTTCCCTGTGGTGCTCCTGTGCTGCTGACCACTGTGTCAGACGTGATGTCCTTCAGCCTGACGTACTGTGGTCTGTCGGTGAGGTAGTCGGAGATCCAAGCCACCAGGCAGGGGTCCACCTCCATCCTGTTCAGTTTTTCCTGAAGCATACAGGGCCGGATGGTATTAAAGGCACTGGAAAAGTCAAGAAACAGGATCCTGACCGTGCCTTTTCCCCCATCCAGGTGTGAGTGGGCTCTGTGTAGGAGGTACAGGATGGCATCCTCCACTCCGACACCCGCCTTGTATGCAAACTGTAGTGGGTCCTGGGCATGTTGTACCTGTGGTCGGAGGAGGTTGAGGAAGAGCCGCTCTAGAGTCTTCATAAGATGTGACGTCAGTGCCACCGGTCGGAAGTCATTCAGCTCATTGGGCCGGTTCTTTTTGGGGACCGGGACGATGCAGGGTGTCTTCCATAGGGCGGGCACTCTCCCCAGTCGCAGACTGAGGTTGAAGACTCGTTGTAGCGGCTCCCCAAGTTCAGCAGCACACGCCTTTAGCATCCTAGGACACACCTTGTCTGGGCCTGCTGCCTTTCTGGGGCGAAGCTTCCTCAGTTGCCTCCTGACCTGATCCACTGTGACACTGGGAGATGTTTGGGAAGAGGGGAGGGGGGGAGATGTCTTGCTGCTGAGAGAGGGATTGGAGGAGGGGGGTGTCATGGTGTCAGGAAGGGGGGGAAGCGAGGGAGGTAGGAGAGTGGGGATTGGACTCTGTAGTGAAGGTGAGGGTGAGGGTGGGGGGGTTGTGGGCTGGTCAAACCTGTTGAAGAAGTTGTTGAGTTCATTTGCCTTCTCCACAGTCCCCCCCACTGTGCTTTTCTTGGTGTTGTGGCCTGTGATGGTTTTCACACCATTCCAGACCTCCCTCATATTGTTCCTCTCCAACTTCTGCTCCACCTTCCTCCTGTAGGTGTCCTTTGCTTCCCTCAGGCAGCGTTTCACCTCCCGCTGTGCTGCTTTCATCTCCTCCTTCACTTTGCTCCAGAAAGCCTTCTTCTTCATGTTGAGGACAGCTTTGACTTCCTGTGTTACCCACGGTTTGTTATTAGGATAACACCGTACCGTCTTAGCAGGGGCGACCGTGTCCACACAAAAGTTGAGGTAGTCTGTAAGACAGTGTGTCGCCCCCTCTATGTCCTCACCATGTGGGCTTAGGAGCACATCCCAGTCTGTGGTGTCATAACAGTCCCTCAGAGCATCCTCCTTTTCTGGGGTCCATCTCCGGATGGAGCGCGTTGTGACCGGCTGCCTTTGGACGAGGGGTGTGTATTGTGGCTGTAGGTAAACCAGGTTGTGGTCTGACTTCCCTAGTGGGGGGAGGGGGGTGGCTCTGTATGCATCGCTCACATTAGCATACAGTAGGTCAATTGTCCTGTTGCTTCTTGTGGGACAATTCACAAACTGGTGAAAAGCAGCCAGAGTAGAGTCCAGTGTGGCATGGTTAAAGTCTCCAGATATAATAATGAAAGCCTCAGGGTTTTGTGTCTGAAGTCTTGCTGTGACTGTGTGTATTTTCTCACAGGCAGGGCCGATTTGTGAATGAGTGTTAGCTGGTGTAGTGTTTTGGTGTGTATTTGTTGTTCGGATAAGGTCACAGCCAGAGGTACCCATACCTCATTTATTCATTTCAGTTGACTTTAACCGTCCCGTGAGCAGCATTGGCTAATTTTAATGATTAACAATATTAACACTTCAATAATTTATTAGTAATTAGGTCATCAGTTACCCTTCATCTGCCTCTAGTTATTCCACCACAACATTTAATGTAGTCATGCTTTTTTTTTTTGGTGTCAATTCAAATGTTTGTGTTCTGTTTTCCAAACAGGAATTTCCTTTCAGAGACTGGTGAGGGACGAGCAGGGCTTGAACACATCCATCCAGTGCTCAAAAACCATGTAAGGCTTCCCTATGTCACTGCTCACTACGTTAAAGACTATAAAAATATAGAATATGCATGTAAGCATGTGCCTATGTAGAAAGAAATAGCATATACAGAAAAAAAAATTAGCCACAACTAGTCCAAGTGCTGGTGATATTTGATATCTGCATTTGCAAAGGTCCTATGCTGCATAAGCACACTGTGCTTTCTCTACCTTTGAAGCACTGCATGCAGAGGATGGTGTATGCTTAGTTCACTTTGGTGTGTTAACTTTGCACCTTCTGCTTTCTTGTGAAAAAGTTGCACAGCCATTCGTGCTGCATTTATCCGATCCCACGTGTAAAGTAACAACAAAAATAAACTACAGGTGCCATACTTAATGACACCATGTGTGATGTGTCATCTCAGTACTTTGAAAATCCCTTTCCATCCCCTTTTCTACCCACCAAACCTCATCATGACCATAGCATCCTGTTTGCATCGTGTCCTGCATACAGTGTATAGGTTGTGTACATTGTGTACAAGTCAAGGTTTTACTCTAACACTCCGTGTTGCTGACAGGACTGTGTTGCTGATGAACCCCAGTGAAGTTCCTGCTGACTTTGTTTCAGTGGCTGAGCAGCTCAGCTGCGTTCAGCACTCACAGAGAGAAACCTACATCACTTTGATTAAACACGCCTTCCAGTCCACACTAGGCACCAAGTACCCTCTGCACAGCATTCACAGAGCTCTGCAGGTAAGTGTGCTAAATGTACTGTTCTGCAAATATTGATTGTAAAAAGCTAGGAAACTTTGTGGTGTAGTACAAAACACACATTTTGTTATAGTTGGGTTGTTTTTTTTATTCTCATACAAGCTAAATAATCACATTGTTTCATTGTAACTAAATTCATTTCTTTTAGTAAGATATTTCATTCATTTTTAACCCACAGCTAATGGGAGAAAGTATTTTTTTAGTGTACTCTAAACCTAACCTGAATGAATATGTTAATCTACCATTAACCATCTTTACTTTGAATTTCTGACATTACATTTGTTATATAAAGCTACAAAGACTTAAGTACATGCCTTTTTAATAGGTTTTGATGGTTAGATAAATGTAGTTTTTATCTTGGCTCTCCCCGCTGGCAGGAACAAAGATGTTCGTTGCTAAACTGAACTGAATAAAAGGGAAAAAGACTCTAGCGTACGTACGATATCGTCGTAAGGAGTTGCTTGTCAGTAGTTTTATGTTTGAAGAATGTTTTCAGGATGTGAGATATTTGCTTTGTAGTTCCAGCCCAAGATTTAAACTCTGAGATGGTTACTGTAGTTTGGAAATCTATAAATATTTATTAAAGGAAAATGTTATGACATCACATGGTCAAAACCTGTACTGTCCAATATGAGATTAATATGAGACCATGACTTTTTGCAGGAAAAACCTGTGAATGAGCTGGAGGAGATCTACTCCTTGGTAAGCGATGCCTTGGAGGCAGCTGCTACCATGAGTGAACCACTGAAGGGGCGGAGTCATGTCATCCAGGGACTGGAGAAACTCAGGGAGATGATGAAGATCCCTGCTTCCAATGGAAGGAAGTCTGATGGTAAGGCTGGTTTTGGTAACTGGGGGGTTGGAGGTTGGAAGTGTGTTACATGGCACTAATCCGACTGTTATTTTGCTCTTCTCTTAGGAATGTTGCAGACGCTACCCCTGCCCACAGCCAAATGTTACATGTTTAACTGGGAAAAAGATAACTTTGGTAATAAACTCAACTTGTATTTATTTGTACTTCATATTTGGGAATAAACTTTTTCCTATTAGCTGACAGAGAATTTGTAAATCAATCTCTTAAGGATAGTTTTTCCTGGATCTTTCAGCAGGTGTTTTTCTCTCTGTTTTGATAGCTAAATTTAAATATTATTTTCTAAGTAAGATTTATATCCTGTTTCCTGCAGATGTTCTGAACACCCTTTTGGAGCATGAAACTGGCTACCTGTCCACTAATGAGCAGGAAGAAGAGGGTGATATTGATGACGAGAGGTATGTGACAGAAATTGATGTGGAAGAAGACAAAGACGAGGAGGAGCATGGTGTTGAACCTTCTGCAATATCTATCATCCCTAGTGACTACCGCAACAGCCATCGTGCCTCTACCTTCTCCACGATCTCCTCCACATCCAAAGACTCCATGTTCTCCACCTTGTCTGTAGCCTCAGAATCGTACGCTCCCTCCCTTCTTTCTATCACCTCTGGAGCTGATAGTGACTACTTTGAAGATCCTGATGACTACATTTGCTCCTCTCCTGTCGCTGAAAAATGTTCGCCAAGGTCAACAAAAAGTTCAGCTCGACTAAGCCAACACTTCTACCGGCTTTTCATCAAACCCAAGAGCCCCCTTTCCCGGGCCAAAAGTTTAGGAAACACTGAATCGAAAGACCTTTTTGTGGTGCGAGAGAAGCGTTCCAACTCCCTGCCACAGCAGGTCAGATTACATATTCCTGAACCCTCACTCCAGCCACAAAGTCAAACCCTTAAACATGTCTGCTTCCGAAGGAGGCCTATTCTTAGCAGTGATGAAGACATTAAGAATATTACGCTGAGGGTGGTGGTATTTGGTGCTGATCATGTAGCGGGGAAGGTGGCCCGAGCATACAATGACCTCAGGAGAAAGGAGACTGCATGTCCGCGTCTCAGCAGGGCTTTCAATCTTCAGTTCTACTTTGTGCCAGTGAAGAAAGACTCTGCAGTAATAGCAGCTCGGAGAGGTTCTAGTCCTTTAATTCAACCTGGAGCTTCAAAGGGAACAACCCTGTGTAACGTAAGTGCAAGAACACCACCACCAATATCAAATACAAGGCACAAGGTCTGCTTTAGACTAAGCTACCTGAGGCGTAGAGCAAAGAAAACATAATTTCAAGATGACTACAGAATGATTATTTGTGATTTTTTTTGAACAGAAAGACAAAATGTCCATAAAGGTAAATGTATGACACTTTTGCTCATGCAGGACCACATGGGCATAGGGGACAGTACTAATGACATTGCCCATCTCCTTGGTATGCTGGATCCTTGGTACGAAAGAAACACCCTCAGCCTGCTTAACTTACCAGCCAACATCGTCTGCCAGGTATAACTGTAGTATAACTTTTCCACCACCAAGCCAAAGCTATCCTAAAGTCTGTTATTCCTGTTTATCCAACAAAGAATTTCACCATGTATCATAAACTCTTTGCTGCAGCAAACCTCAAAAACAGAGTCCGAGTCCTACGATAGCTCATATGAGCAGCGTCTACCCATCCTGGCCGACTTGGTCCTGTACTATTGCCGCTATGCTGCTCGGCCAACTCTAATCCAGCTCTATCAGGCTGAGGTTGGTTACACGTTAACACTTAAAATGCTTTTTTGGGGCTTTTTGTTCCCCTTTCTTGCAACTTCATTCACAAGTTTTTTTTTTAGTATCAGAGAATGGCACTCTGCCACTCATTAACAACAAAACACAGTTTCATATTCAGTGAATAACGGAGGAACTTTGGTCTTGTAGCTGACGTTAGCTTGTGGAGAGCGGAGGACTGAGGTGTTCGTCCACTCCCTGGAGTTGGGTCACGCCGCAGGAACGCGAGCCATCAAGGCCATGGGTAAGTCAGACGCATGCATCAAACATTTGCATTTATACATAGCCTAGCAGCCACATTTCCTTACAGTGACATGGATTATCATTTATTATGAGGCTGAGACTACTAAATTTATAGTAGGGAAACAACTGCTTTTTTTTTTTTTTTTTTTTTACATCATGATTCACTTCTACTTTTCAAGTTTCACTTGTCAACACTACTTGCACTTCTGATTTTTAATTTCTTTGGAGAAGTTAAAGTTTAGGGAAATGTTTTTATGTCCTCTATCTGTTAGTTACTGTGCAAATGACCTACCCTTTGTTTCCATTATGTAAAAACTTATGACAACAGTGGCTAAACTACACAAATGTCTTTTTTTCCACACCAGGAAGTACATTTAAAAATATTTTGTAGACATATTGTTTTGTAGCCCTTTTAAGTACCGTGGATTAACAGTTTATGTGTGTACGTGTGCTTTTCTTTTTTTTTCTGTAGGTGCTGCCAGTAAACGTTTTGGCATTGATGGTGACCGAGAAGCAGTCCCTCTAACTTTGGAAGTTGTGTACAACAAGGTAGGATGGCGTTTGGGTTGTATCCCTAATTAAAATTTGTTTCATAAAGCTGTGTTATAAACAAATTTTATTTGTAATTATGACATCTTATCAGGAGAAAAACAAACAAACACTTTAGTGCAGTTTTCCACCGCCTTAAGAACTGGTTTAAGTTATATGGTCGCTTCTTGAGTCACAGGAGATGACGCATCAAACTTCTGTGACAAAGCACAAAGACTTGCACAAAGGTTTGGTCTTTGTGGTCATGTGGTCTGAACCATTAGAAATTGGTAAAAGTGACATCTCTTTGTCTTTCAAAATCGACACAGTCGTCTGGAAGCAGTCATGATCATATCTGTTTTTCTCATCTCCCAAAACTGGAGTGTTTTGGGTTTTGTTTTTTTTTTGTTTAAATAAAAGAGCCGTAATCTTACCCTACTTTTCCTCTCATTCAGGTTGTTATTAGCGGCAGAAGTCAGTGGAAGCGAGAAACCAAAGTTTGTACTTCAGTAAACTTAATCAAAGCATGCAAGAATCCTGAGGAGCTAGGTATGTAACTCTTTGTGTTTACCATTAAAAGTTATGTCTGTTCACAATTTCATTTCAGGGAAACACATTCCATTCTTCACTGTCAATTCGAATCATTCACTTTCTTATTCCCGTATTACTCAAGCTAGTTTTCTAATCGAAACCCTTTCTCAAGGTGAAAATGAACAAAATGTGCAAGTGTATTCTTAATTGACCTAAAATGATGTCTATCAGACTCAAAGATGGAGTGCCTGCAGCTGACAATGACTGAAGTCCTGAAGAGACAGAATGGGAAATGCAAAAAGGGCTACAACCAGGTGAGCAATACGTGATATCAGTCTGCCTTGGTGGTTTGTGGTTATGAAAGTGCAGCACCAATCTACTTTCGCAAACAGCTTTGCAGCACAGCCATCACTGAAGATGGAGTCCTCGATACACACTCGATTTCATCTCAAAATCTCGACTGAATATCTAGTCACACACGCAAGCATGTATGGGAACCGTTTACTGTCTGACACCGTGATGGAACAGAAAGCCACAACACACAAACAAGAACACAATTCTTTTGCTGGTGTGTGCTTTGGCAGTAGTATTGTTTTGCAGCACTGTATGCTGGTGTGTTAACCTAGTTTGGGTTTGGAGCGTTTATTTATAAGAGTTTTTAACCTCATCAGCAAAATGTAGACCTGATTAAATGATTGAACCCATCTGAGTTGTTTTCAATGCAGCTCGGTCGAGGTGTGAAAGTCGTGCGTGTTGTTTAAAAATGATTCCTTTTCGTGAAGTCTTGTTGGTTTTTGGTAAAATGTCTGTTCGTGACAATTTGCTCCGCTTATCACCTTTGCAGCAACTGACTGTGACTGAGGTGAAGGTGGACAAGGTGCAGGTCAGCGGTGTTGAAAACACAACTTTTGCTGTGTGCCTGGACCAGGATGAGAAGAAGATACTACAGAGTGTCACCAGGTTTGGAATGAAAATAAACACGTGCACCCAAATGAAAAGAAACCGGAAAGAAGCTATATGTGATGGTAGCTAATTGAGACAGGTTGTTTCACATCTACGTGGTCTACATGGTAACACAACCATACGTTAAGACACAGCTTTTTCTTTTCTTTTCTTTTTTTTTTTGGGGGGGGGTGTTTAGAAGAAACATTTGTCAGAAAAAAATAGTTTAGAATCACAAAGACATACAAATTAGATTTTAGCTCTTGATTTGTTCTCGGAGCAGTTTCTCTCTCTCAGCTGCGTCACCATGGCCCTCTTTCCTCTCAGGAAACGTACACAGAAATGACAAAACCCACTTACAGTACACAGTCCTTGCAAATGTTTGTTTTTCTCTAACCATATATCTCCTTCTTTGTCATCCAGGTGTGAAATATCAGTGTGCTACAAACCTGACAGCTCCACTGACTGGAGGCTACGAAAATTCCAGGCCTCTGCTCAAATCCAGCCACTCCACCCGACCTTCTGCTCCCTCCTCTGCCTGCCCATAGTCACTTTTAGTGGGGCTCTTCCCTGAGACTGCCGACCACTGATCTGGGAAAGATGCTCTGCACTGTTGTGCATATTCTGTGAAACTAGAGACTAACTAAAGAGGATATTTTAATATTTTTTGCTAATTTTTATGAAGTACTTGGACAGATTCACATGATGGTGCCTTCGACCTGCAGTGGGGTGCAACATTTGGAAACATAAAAACAGGGATAGTAACAAAAGTCACCTGATTATTTTATTTTATGTTATTTTTTTATATATATTTACACGTACCAGAAGACCCAGGCAACCAAGAGACCGAGTTGATTGTGTGTTGTTTTCTTTGTACACAGCAGTCATTCTGTGTAATTAGGGAACACTTTGGGTTTCATTCATCAAGTTTCACTTCCTCTTTCTGCACTGACAGACAAACATGACTCCACCCACAGTCACATTAAAATATCCTCTGGGTAAACAGGGTGAATCTAGAGAGTCTTGGGTGAAAAGATACACAAACTAGCAACACCACATGCTGTGCTACCAGGCTCCTGGTGAGGGAGATGTTAAGACTGTGGTATATTGGAGTCAAAGTTTACCAACTTTTCTCTCTGGAAATCCATGTGGAGGTGTCTATTGGGGGTTATAATCAGATTAGGTGACAATATCTGAGAATGCACACTATTAGAGAATATGTAAATATTATTTTTGTAAATATTCTGCCGTGTACTATAACTTGAAAATCACATCATCATTTTTATGCCTGTTATACACAGTTATAACATTTCTCCTAAGGAGTTACACTGTACTGTTTTAACTGAAATTATAAGTATGACCAGCAGAGGGCCCCAGTGACTTTTCTATTTGACTTCACTTGAAGTACAGTGTACTTGGAATAAAGTGTCTTTGTAATTACTGTAACATATTTTATGAACGAAATGTTTTTGATTTTGTTTTTAAATAAGGACACCAGTAGGGGAAAAGGTGTTTAAAAATAGATTTGGATGTACACTTCCTGCATGAAAAGGAACTGATTCATTGCACTTTACACTCAGTAATCTGTGCAATTAAAATGTTATTGTTTTGTTAGTGTAAAGGGATAATATCCTGATGACTTGACTGACACTGAAATTGAAGCACTGCAGATTGGTATAATTAAATGACATGACAATCGAGCGAACAGGCGGTTAAATTAGGTACTTTTTGTGTTTAAATGTCAGATAAATGCATGACACCAGTGCCCTCCATCTACATGTGTCCTCTGATGAAAGTGTGATATTTCTTTCTGTAAATTATATTTGTCTATCTATGAAACATCTTCAATTCAGAGATCATTAAAATATGTATATGTCTGCAGAGTAAGTCGACTCAATTTATAGGCTACGTTTACAACATGAATGAACAGTGAATGAACAGAGCAACGTCGGACTGCTCTGAAACTGTAAGTGTTTCATATTATACTGCATGCCACGTCTGAGGTAAAAATGAATACCCTCTGAAATGCAGCGACACCCGTGCGGTCATCTGTAAGTAAAGATATGCACCTTCACACATATATCTTTATATAGAGACATGCATGTAAAACCAGCATTAAACAGTTTAAAATGGCTTTACTGCCACAAACACCAATTATGATCTGTGACATCTATCTAGTCATCTATCGAAGGCTCGTGCTTAGATGATCATTTCTGGTTAAGCGCTCTGATTGGTTTCCGGGCAGTGGGCGTGGTCAGCAGATTGTTCTGCTGTCAGACAGATGACTGGAGTGAAGCGACAGAGACGCAGAAATAGTACAGTAATTTAAGAAGAGCGAATGAAGCTTCCTGCATTAGCTCAACTTTAGGTAAGTTTCCCTAAAAGCTAGAATATCTTCGTTTCACCAACTGCTGACATTTTTAGTTTACTTAACCCGCTGCTCACTCGCGCAAAAGTTGGTGTCGACGACTGTTAAATTGTAGCTAACATACTGAAAGTGATGAAAAATAATTTGCATGCAGTTGTGCATTCAGTTTAAGGTGAAACTGTAAATGGCCTGCGTATTTTTATTGTTTATGCTGTTGTTTTACTTCAGAGATTGGCCGCTAAGTTTGAGATATGCTTTTTTGTTTATGTTGGCTTTTTTTCTTTCTTTCTTTCTTTCTTTCTTTCTTTCTTTCTTTCTTTCTTTCTTTCTTTCTTTCTTTCTTTCTTTCTTTCTTTCTTTCTTTCTTTCTTTCTTTCTTTCTTTCTTTCTTTCTTTCTTTCTTTCTTTCTTTCTGCCTTAACATTGTTTGTGTTTGTACACTGGTACACGATTTTGTCAGCAGTATACACTTACTGTGATATATGGAGATAAGATATGTCAGTGGTTTTAAAGTAGAGCTCCAGGCAGAAATATTTGACAAGAAATTCTGTAGCTGTTGCTCATGACAGCTGCAGTGCCTGGTCTCTCTCGCGCTGTGTGTTGTTGTTTTTTTATTCCGACTATATTTTCTGAATAGTCTCTTACGTGCAAGCTAGCCTGTTCAAAAACCTCCCCACATCCTGGCTTGTGACACGGGAAGACAGGGGGGCGGCGGTTTATTTCAAGATTAGCAAGATTTTGATAACAGTGCCTGATCTGATTGAAGCCCCGGCTCTCTGTTGTGTCTGTTTGAGTCTAAAAGTAAGCCGGCATTTCCTCCAGCTTCCTTGTTTTAGATCTGAGCTTCCTGGCACCACTTTGGGGTTAAGTGGAATGATGGTTAGTTGTAGTTGAAGAAAGCAGATGGTCATTTGTGGGTAGTGAATCAGCAGCTATTTTGAGGGGGGAAAATGGATGATTGTCTCTTTTTAGGCTGTCTGTGAATCGTGATCACTGGTTAAGCAAATGTGCAACAATATCTAGTGAAGCAAAAAGAAATGTAATGTTACTTAAAATCAGACTACTGATGTCAGCTACTGGGTGAGGTTTTTCACTGACAGATGAAGGATGGGTGACTTCACTGCTTAAAATATTTAGGCTATTACCTCATTGACGCGGTTTTGGTTTGGACGGTGTTCAAGGGGAACTCATGAGTATCTTGCAATAGCGGGAATGAACAACAAATGATCATAATATAAATACACAGAATAAGGAAAATTAGTTGCACTTCGTTCATTATAAAGATAACCTTATCAATGCTGCGGTCACTCATAAACAGTTTCTGGGGTGAGTCAAATGCCTGCAGTGAGATAATGCAGCCAAGAAACATGTTCTGGAGTGTTGAGAGGATGACCAGAACAGGTGCACCATGAGACACAGGACCGCATTTAAACTGTCTTGTGTCAGCAGTGGAACAGAACTTACCTATTTAATTTAAGGATGATTAATCATTAAATATAGACTTTAATAGAACTTGCCTATATAAGTTCTATTAATAAGGATAATAATAATCATTAATTATATACTATACCCAATATGCTTATTGTGTAATCAATTATTAATGTGTTCAAAATAACAATAATAAACAATTAATTACATAATTAACTACATAATGCTCATGCTGTAAGCCATGAAACAAAAACAGGGTCAGTGTCATGTGCTGATGTAGTGGCGTTTCTCCACAAAGGATTCTTAGTTCTTAAATGTCAACCACTTAAGGGCAACATTTGGGAGAAGTTTGGGAAATGTATCTTAAAGGCATCCTAACAATAATTTCTAAAATAATCTCTAATTTTGTTTAGTAGATCAAAAACCAACAGATGAGAATGCTGGCCCGCATGAGGGCACTGATAGCGCTAGAGACAATGCATTACATTTGTGTTCTGCTGGGAAGTGTTTGGTTGGAATGCTGAAGACAGAGAAGAAAATTCTTAGGAGGAAAAAAAGTGCTCAAGGAAATACTTTAGTTTGTGGCTACGGGCTACAGAAAATGTCTTAATTGTGTCAAGATGGGTCAAGATTGTTCCTGCATCATCATAATTATTGTTGGTCCAGGATCAACACTGAAACTGATCGATCATGTTGTGATGTCATAGCTTTGTGATGTGGGGAGCAAAAGTAAAATGAATAAATAACAAAAAATGTTTGACAATGTAGAACTCTCTTCTGGAACAAATATATTATAAAATACAATAAATTAAATATATAATACATTTGGCTTGCTGTTTGCCAAATTTGGCTCAGCCATGTTGGTTTGACACATAACCTAAAGACATGGCAGGAAGGACTTGGGTAGTTTCAGGTGTTGTGGGTCACAAACAACTTAATAAACCTTTTAATAGCTGCTGTTAAATTTAGTTGGAAGAACATCCTCCAACATATCTTCAGGCTGTGTTAACTTCTACGACTTATTTAAGAATTTGCAGCATAGTCAGACGGCGTGACTTCCCACTACCAGTTACTTGAACTAATGTATTTTCCATATGTCGTATACCATCCTACAAACCACAGTGCACTCTATATCACTCGTTATATAAACAAGAAAATTGAGAAAACTGAATAAACATATTAACAAAAGTGTATTTTTAAAGCAGGTTGGAAAAATAAAAGATATATAAGAGATATGAGATATATGAGAGAAAATAGGAAATAAAATAAATCCTAATCTTTACTTTACTTTAAAATGAATCAAAACAAGTTGGTCAAAATGGCAGCTGCTTTCGTAAGAACAGCTTCACACGTTTGAGCATTTGTGGCTTTCCTTATCGTGAGTGAACTATCTCTACCAGTTACGCTTTTGGACAAAACATTGCGTTTTAGGGTGCCACTTTGCACTACAAGCGTGCGATGACGGCTTGTTTTTTTTCATAGAGTAAATTTTCAGATAGCGAACTTTACTGAGAAAGCTCTGTTTTGAAACTTCTAAAGTTTTTTTTGTCACTTTATAGTTTTCAGATACAGCTTTGGACCAGTGTTAGCCCACACAACCGCTGAATTTTCCCAAACACAAATTCAAAAACACAACCTTGCAGAAAGTGATTATAAAACACACTTAGTTCCACGTATAGCAGATGCCAAAATACAGACGGCCGCAGACTGGCCTCACTTTGAGACACTACCCTTTTGTTTGTTTTAAGGGACATAAAAATAAATGGCAATACTTCTTGGCACAGTTCTGCAACTGTGGGTTCCTTGGAAAGTAGTGGCTCCATCGTAGCCACATGTGTGAAGATCTATTTGTGCTGCTGTTTTTCTTTATGTGACGCACTTGGCACATCCTGTGGCGGTAGCAGCGGGTCACTTTACCCCAAAAGATTTTTTACTTTTTCAAAGTTTACAGCTGTGATTCACTGTCGCCCATTTTTGCCCACTGTGGCTGAATAAGATCTGATATGTGGTTAGACTGGTGATCTTGGGCAGCAAACGAACAATGTTTGTTGTTGAGACCTTTGCAGTAATATTACTGACTACTGCAAGAACAACTACTTGAATTGAAAAAATATATATCAAAACATGAATGTGAGTTAAAGTCCCTATAGGCTATATACTTTCAACAAGGGCACTGCTAACACATACCTCAAACATTTATGTCAGTCAATGAATAAAATTAATTTTCTTATTACATTTCAATCAGTCTTTAGCCATGTGTGTATGAGAGACATTGCACTTGATTAAACAGATAGACTGATAGCAGGGATACCATCTCATCTGTTTGACGGACAGTACTGTAAAGTATTAGGAAACCCAGCCAGACTATTTTCTTGGTTGCCATGTAAGGGAATCAGCTGATTTGTGGCTAAATAAGCAAACAAAATATGTGAAACCTATTCGCTGCTTCTTTCTAAAGATGTCTTTACAAACAAGCATGGCAGAACTGCATGTGAAGATTGAATAGCTGATTTAGCTGTCTATAAAAATAGCTTACTATTCATTAAGACCAAAAACATAAATCATTCATACTTCTCTACAGTGCTCCGGTTATCCTCAGGTCTTCTGTCTGAGGTCACAGCTGTACTGTTCTTACAATGCTGTCTGTGTTCAGAGCTGTCGATCATTGAGCTGAATGAATTTAGATGTATGACTGAATGCGAACACTGTTCCAAAATACTTATGTAACAAATGTAACAATAATATTTCAGATGAGTTTCACTTTCATAGCAATGTTTGAGGAAAAGCAGAAAAAAGCACTGTAGTCAGTGTTATGAATGTGTGTAGCTAAACTTGTAGCCTTAAGGGTTTTGCACAAAAAGTTCCTAGTTTGCAAATACTGAATTTGTGTATATCAGCCAGTACAAGTTATGTTTTAAGTGCTTTGTGCGTGGCATGATGTATTTGTTCATGGGTGACTACACACAAGTAAGTGTTAGCTTTCATCGTCATTTGGGTTAAAAATACAATTTTTTGCAAAACTCTTGTTCTTGCGTGTTACCTAATTTAAGCTAAACGCCACATCCTCACATGAACCCTAGTGGTCCAAATGACCCACTTCTTACAGGCAAGGCCTTACCAGACACACACACACAAACTCTCACATGCAGACCTTTAAGGGAAACTTCTCTCTGTCTTGTTTTGTCCAGCTTCCTGTTGCCTGATGGATCTAGCATACTACACTAAGAGGCATACCTGGTGCATGTAAACCTTTAACTTAACTTAACCAGATCCTCCGATCTGAAACTAAAAACCTAAAAGTTTTGTTGCAAATATTTGTATCTCCCCTAAGGAGGAGATAATTCCTTGTTGGGCAAGTTTACACACAAACATGTGCACATTCAAGCACCCAAAAGGACTTCCGCATATTGTCCATTATGTTGATGCAGGAAATCAATTTGATTGATATCCCTTGTTGCTCATGCAAGATTACATGTCTGTTTTTGAAATATCTTTGCAGCTTTCGCTTGTGCAGGTGTGTGTCTGAAAAATTATAGCAGTGTTCAGTTACCTTTGCTTTGTTGTAATCACAGATGACAAACTGTTGGTTATTGAAGAGAGGGACTGTTTTGTTGCTCAATGTGAAGTAATTCACACGTAGAACAAAGTAACAGACAATCAGTGTCTATTCTGGGTTGTATTGTTGTCCATTTCCTGTGTTATTCTGATAACTAGTTTTCTCAATTTTTGCTTTGGGTTTTACTTTATTTTTCTTAATTGACTTCAGTGGGACTTTACACTATGTCTTTTTTTTCCTGAAAAGAAAAAAGAAGTCAAGGAACTTGTTTATGCTTTTTACTGTAAGTGATAACTCACTGTACCACACGCATTAATATTTATGTGAACGAGTCCAAAAGGTGTCACTCCACACTTGTTTTTCAGGTATTACTTGTTGTCTACTTGTGGGTAAAATTGTGCAGATATGTACTGTTGCACTCTGTCCAACTCTGATGTGAGAGACGATTAAACCTGTGTCTGTCAAAAGACCCTAAGCTATCCTAGGTTGGGGATTTCCAATCAAGCAGACACACATATAGCCTCACCTCCCCTGCATGCATCTAAACACCACCTTTCTCTTGCTCTATGAGCACACTTCCACACAGTGCTGTCAGGCCCTTCCTGTTTTCTGAGATGTCTGCAGTGTGCCTCAACGGAAATGAGCGCTCCTGTTTTCTGTTAGGTAGCACCGTCCGAGGCTTCAGCTGACCACTGCAACGCTTGCCAATGACTGCTTGTACAAGAAAGGTGTAGACAGTTGTGTACTGTAATGTAATCAGGAACTGAATGGCATTAACCGTAAATTGTCAACACTCATGGGGAAATTTGTGTCACTGGCATGAGGCCAAAAGGTAAGTGACAGGATGGGACCTCTATATTGACCTACTTTTTTTTTTTTTTTTAATTTTTTTAAATTATTAACTGTTTGGGTTATTTGTAAGGTTTCAGTGAAATTGGCAGGGCCAGAATGTGCTTTATTGTGGACATGGTGATAATATATCCAGAACAACGCAGCAAAAACACAGGAAGTACAACATGTGAAGTTGGAACTAAGCTGAAAACCGGACTGTTTATACACCTTGGGCTTTGGTAATGAGAAAATGAATGGGAATGAGACACAGTTAAAAACAATGAAGTTAGTCAAGAGAAATAAAGTAAAAAAAATAAAGCAAAAATTGAGAAAACTAGTTACCATCCTAGATATAGGATTGCAAAACAACAAGTCATTACAGTTATCAAAAGGGAGTCATGCTTTTGCTGCCGTTGTAACAAGTCACCTCAGGCATCAGATTTATGCATCAGTGTTTGCAAATCGAGACTGAAGGCATACCTTTTTTATCTTTGGGAACTCTTTAATTTAATTAAATCTAATTAAATTCAAATTAAATGTAATTAAGTTTATTTCAAAGCTTTTGGTTTTATTAATAAAGAAATTCTCATTCATTCCTAAATCAAAGAATCAACTTTGTCAGAAGAAGATGCTATTGGAATAGTAAAGAAATTAAAGCATGAACCCCAAACTTCAAAACTTGCAACACTAGAACAATAAACTCAAACTTACCTATATTCACAGGCAGTCCTGAATTTAAATACATGAAAGTTTCAGACTATGAAAATGTCAGAGCAGCTATGCAAACAGTAGGAATGTGGTCATCTCTACCAAATAATCACGTGATCTACTTAAATGAAAAAAGGGCTTTTTTGTTGTAAGGTGCACCATGGTAGTGGTAAGTCGATGGCACAATATGTGTGTGAGTTGTTACAGTGGAATAGTATTTGTGCATGTAGTTACTTGTTTATTACCTGTCTTTGTTTCTGTTTCAGCTAAAAAGTATGAGTGTAATAAATCACACGATCATATGTGTGTTAGGTAAATTTAACTTGACTTAATCTTGTGATTTTATGCATTTTAAATAAACATTGGGTATTTGCTGGTGTATGTCTGCAGTTGTAAATTTTAGCATTGTATTATTTTTGTGCATATATATTTTTGTCAAAAACATGACATATTGCTGCATGAGGATTGCAAACGAACACTTGATACAAAATAGTTTGGAAGAAACCTGAACGTCCAAATAACAAGTGTGTTTTTTAGGAGGTGTAAACAAACCTTTTATATTTATTTACATACCATATATGGATATTGTAATGGATATTGGTAGGACTACATAAGACGACTTAAAGTTCGATGCCTTGATCATGAACATTTTTTTCATTTCAATGTAACGCAGTTAGAAGTCCACCGTCTCACCTTTTGCAGTGCATTTATTGCAGACTGGGATTTCCAAACTGCATATTTAGAAATGCTCTCAATGATAGGGTACATCTATTTTTAAGTTATTTCTGAGTTGAAGTTACTTCTCTCTTTCTCTTCTCTCTCTCTCTCTAAATATAGAGCATTGTCTGCCCACTCATTTGACAGAAAGGAAGTGCTACGTATGTGTCAGCTCCTGTACTGCATTAATGGTTTCACTTGAAAAAGCCAACATAGAGTCTACACTTGCAACCGTGTGTCAGTGAGAGCCAATGTATGCATTTGCGATGCATGTTTATGTGCATGCATGGCTAGTTTTGTGTCTGCATTTGTTTATACCTTAGAGAAACACAAAAATGAAGATAATATCTTGAGCCCTCCTGTGTATTAAAGGGGCCAGCTGCACAGCTGAAGATCTATGAAGAGAAAAAATGAGTGAGAGAGAGAAGGGGGAATGAAAGACAGTGAGAAAGAGAGTGATCATGGTAGAGGCAACCGGAAACTTGTGGTCAAGCAGGCAGCGTTGAACTGCTGAGGCAGCGCTGTTAACACTGTTTTTGAACACGCTGCTTTTCTTAGAGGGATCAGGGCTAAATCCATCATACTAAGTCCTTTCATTGTACAGACCCATTCAGTTGAATGACCTGAATCAGTGTGTGTGTGTGTGTGTGTGTGTGTGTGTGTGTGTGTGTGTGTGTGTGTGTGTGTGTGTGTGTGTGTGTGTGTGTGTGTGTGTGTGTGTGTGTTAGAGAGAAAGGGAGGAAAAAGGTCAAATGGGTAAACTTAGAGATGGAAGAATAAGTGGCAGGTGTAAAAGTTTATAAACGCGAGAAACCAAGGTATGAGTAAGAAGTCTAAAAATAGAAACAAATCCAAATACGTTCATTTCAGAAACCTGCACAGACCCCCCCCCCCCCCCACACACACACACACACACACACGCACACGTACCCACACACCCCTCCACACACCTCCCTTCTTCGTAACCAAAAGTAACTGAGCTCGTGCCCACAACTCTTAGCCTCATACAAAAGGAAATACATTCAGAAATGAATCGCTGTCCTCACTTGCGTGTGATTCACGGTCTCACTCGCTTTCAGTCTCTTTGACTCCTGTGACTTACATGTCAGTACAGCCTGTGTAGTGCGTGAATATAGCAGACTTGGGCGATATATTTGCCTGTCCCTATATGGAACAGGGTAAGTTTATGTTATATTATCTCTATTTTACTTTGTGTGTTAGAAATGGATTTGGATGCTTTTTGGTTATAGTGCCATCGTGTATGAAACTAAGAATATAGCTTTTGAGATTTTGTTTTTATTTGTTAGATACTAAGAGGATATCTACTATAGATTCTAAGTGAAAACACTTAGTTGTCATATTTTTATTTCTGTGAGTCTTGGTATGTTATGCTCCCGTCTTTTGCTCCTTCTCTGCTGCAGTTATTTTATTCAGCATTTTTCTGAGTAGTGAAGAGAGCAAATATTTATAACAAGCTGTCTCCATAACTGCAACAGTTCCTTGAAAAACAGGGTGTCTTCCTGATCTCATATACCATTTATCATGAACATAAAGGATCTGAAACTAAACTAACCATGGCCACAATGGGTGGTTAGTTCTCAGTCTTGGGCAAATATCACAATGAATTTGTATTACGGGAGATTTACAGATGACTCATAAACCTGTGTGGGACTTTCTACAAAGTAACTTAAGCACGGGAAGTAGGCTGTATTAATTATAGACACTTTTAATGCTTTTAGGTTGTTCGTGTGGAACCAGTTCTAATTATTTTATCTGTTAACCTTCAGTATGTGGTGTGAGGTGTGTGAGTGTGTAGGTGTTCACGTAGGTAGACTTTGAACACTTACCATACACAAATGCAAAACATGTCTCTTCTGAAGATACATTGAAATAGAGATGTATTGTCACTGTCTGAAAACACATACAGTGCTGGTATTAAAACAAGCCTTTCACTCTGCCCTTAGACAGGCAGAGTGAAAGGCCGTCTGTCCACTTAGTGTTTGTACGCAGACATGACAGAACATAAGTGACGCTCACTTTCCATGTCTATTTCCTGTCTACAGCTGATGGACACATGATGTGTGTGAGACCTGACCAACATGGCCCTATGGGATAGCTCAAAAAACATGTGTAGTATGGAGCCTACAGGTACAGATCACCCACTCAAATAACTATACACAAAGCTCAGTTATGCAAATTTAAAACAGAATCTTTCAGACTTAAACTCCCAGTGTCTCAACTTTTATTATCAGCTGACGGCTCCCCTACAGTTCCAGAGCCAGAGCTCTACCGGAGCATCCAGGCTGTGCTGCCCAGAGAAACCGACCAGCTGCAGCAATCTGACTGTTTCAACAAAGGTAAAAACAAACCAGAAAAAAATCTCAATCGCCTTATCCAAAATAATATCAGATGTAAAAGATGTGATAGTGTTTGTCTGTGTTTACAGCTGAGTCCGTTCTCATGTATAAGATTGCCTATGAGCCACATCATGTGATTATTTTTACTGTGACCAAGTCTGTTCCTTTTTGTAAACTTTTCCACTCAGAGTAGATATTTAGTGAAGCCAGTAAGTATTAGTAGTAAGCACTGTGTGGAATGTTTAGCCATGTCAGCAAAACTATGACTCATTCTGTTGGTAGTCATCAACATCTTTTGGATTTGCACTGGTATGGAGAAAAATTTGACACCTTTGGTGAGTGTGTTTAGTTTTCTGTGTTAAAAGCTCATGCGTGCATGTGTGTGTTTGTGCATGTGTGTGCAGGGATGCTGAGATGGACGCTTCATAAGAAGGTTCAAAAGAATCCTGCAAGTAGCTTGTCTCTGGTGTGGTTACTGATAAAGGAGCTGGAAAAGGTACTTGATCTCTAAGTCTCTGAAGCACTACCATTGACACTCTTAAATTACAATTTTAAAGGAAAACATCACCATAAACCAACAAATGCTGACAGCAAACACTGGAGGTTTTGAAAAAAAATGCTTCCCTTTTCACACAAAGGAAACTGCAGTTATCTGGGATTCATAGAAACTGAAATTGGATTATTTTATTGAAATATGTGCACCCTGTCATATGATGTGTTATCTCTGCAGGCGGAGAGATGGGACTCTCGCAAATGCATCATCCCATTGCTCCACACACTGATGTATGCCATTTTCCAGGTATGGTTTGTCTGCCGCATTAGTACTCTGTGAAAAGGTACACAAGAGCTGTTTGTTTCTGTTAATTCACTTATTTCTTGTTGTTTGTTTGCATTCTAGGCTTGGTTTTGTTAACGTGAATATAGCTAAATACATTTAATTGATATATGTGTGGTTATTCTTTTCAATATTTATAAAGTGGTTTACTGGACTGCAAAAATAAAATAAAACCACGCATTGCTTTTAAAGCATGTAAAGTAGTGTGTTTCACTATGGTAATGTCCGTAGCACCTAATAGAAGAATTTTGAGAATTTTGTGTTTTAATTCCTAGAACAAATTGACTTAACAACACTGAGAAAATTATCATTCATAAGCATAAACGCAAAGTTGTAGTTGTGACTTCTACTTGTATTGTAAACCTTGTGTGTGTGTGTGTGTGTGTGTGTGTGTGTGTGTGTGTGTGTGTGTGTGTGTGTGTGTGTGTGTGTGTGTGTGTGTGTGTGTGTGTCCTTAATGGTGACATTCCAGACAGCATATATTCCAGATGAACTCTACAAGCGGGTTTACGACTTCTGTAAGAGGCTGCTGACGTTTCCTCACCCCTATTGCACTGTGGGCCTTAGCTACACAAGACAGATAAAAACTGAACGCTTCATTCCAGGTATTATTTCTGACCTTGACATAGTGATTGAATTTAAAATATGGGGTAAGAAGCTTGTATATGTTAGAACAACATGTTTAAACAGCTGCTGAGGCAGATCAGGGTCAAAAGAGATTGTGCTTTTAAGATTGTGGAACTCACTTCCATTGGACTTAAGATCAACGGACATTTATACCTGTCTCTTTTATGATTATTGCAACCATATAGTACCATTTAATGCTGCTTTAATCTACAGGTCTAATGTACCAGAGGATGGTCATAGCTGAGCAGAGATTAAAAACCGTGCACTATCCCTTCCAAGAGAGGTGAGTTAACTCTAAATAATGTACTTATTGATTGAGTTAAACCCTTTTAGAACTGGATATTTACATTTCCTCAGCTGTCTTCTTTGTTCAGTCTTTAAGTCTTTTTTTTATATCTGCAGGGTTTTTGTTTTAGCTGAACCAGAGGTCTTCTCTGAGTCCTTGGTAACAGTTGTGTCGGGGGATTTTGAGGTATCAGCTACATCTTCAGGTCAATTTCTAAATCCTCTAGATCACATGCGCAGTGTGGTACAACACTCTATACAGGCTGCTTTAGGAGATGAGCATTGCCATGGGCCAAAACTCGCTCAAGCCCTCAAGGTCAGTACACTTGTTCTTATTATTGGAGTTATGTTTTGTAGCAGTGTAAAGTTAAATGTGGACATTTTCTATATGCCTCACTTGTTTGTTTGTTTGTTTGTTTTTAATTAGACCTGGTATAGAAGTCACTGTTTCATTTGAACTTCACCATCTAGGACAAATGTGACTCACATAGTGTGAACACATCCTGGTCCCTCTCCCCACTCATGCAGAATAAATTTTCTGAGAATTACAGTTGAAATTAGTCAGTGATTGGTAGAAGTAAGATCGGATGTTTGGGTAAACATACTGCAGAAAAGATGACGATCTAGCGAAAGCATTGAGGAAGCACTGCTGAGTTTAACAGGTTCTGTAGAAAGCCATTTAATTATTTATTTTTAATAATACTAAGTCATACGAAGAGGATATTCTGTATTTTTTATTATCACGTGAATTGCGCGGCAGACCACCGCCGCTGGTCGCCCGCTAAGGACAAGACGTGAATATGTATTACACTTGTGGGGAGGCTCAAGTCAATGATGAAGGGTGCACAAAGCAATCATGCGCCTGACCTAGTTCAAGTGACATGCTTGAATCATGTTTCTGTTGGTGGCAAGAAGGAGCTCTTATATAACAGCTGGATATAAAATTGTGTAGAGTCATACCAAACATCATGAATAACGGGGTGTTGTTTCTGAGCTGCATGGTGGAAATGTCTCCTGGCACCGGTCCTAAGATAGCACCTCAGCAGAACACACACAGGGGCAGGCATACGCACATTTATGACCTCTCACCTCTTTGCTATGAATACATCATCTGTATATGTTTATTTTCCCGAGAGCGTGTGTGTTCAGCCAGTTGTTTGTCTGTTTTGCAACAGGACATGGGGCAAGAAGTTGAGCCATATTTTCAGGAAGTGTTGGCGTCGCTAGAGCAGAGCTTGGAGGAGGGCGTCAGAGGGGAGGGGGGAGTGCTGAGGAGCCGTCTTCTCCAGCTGTACAACGAGATTCTTGCCAATGCAGACTCAGGTAGGATTTCTCTGAAAAGCAAATGCAGAGCTGTGCCAGACCACATTTCTGTTGGCCAAGGTTCGTCTGTCTGAGTCATACATGAACTTACAGGTTTAGGTAGACATGAAAGAAAGTGAAAGAAGTTCAAGAACCACAGTCACATCAAGAGGCAGAAGCCAAATGGAAAATGAAAAATCAAGAAGTGATAACATCTGGTGTACCTGCTCTCTTGATATTAATTGATAAAAATAGTCATTACAGTCTCCATGAAGTAGAAAGAAGGTGCACATGTATAATTTATAGTCTTTATAGTCCTAACTACCCTTATTTAACCATCTTAAGCTTGGAATCTGCTGACCTGTTGGGCATTCAGGGCTTTTTCAGCTTGCAGTCAGGGGAGTATTGAAATGCTAAGGCTCTTGTTTTTTTTTTTACTAAAGTAATCTGTGAGTACTCTTTACATTCAGATCAAAAATGCCTGCAGTGTCACATTTCAAAAATTATTGTGGTTGGGAAAAATAGACCTTTGCAAGTTTCTAGGGCTTTGTTGGGTTGTAATTATAGCAGGATAATCAACAAAAATGAACGAGTGTAGAAATTATGTCGTTGCAAACTGTATGACAGAAGCTCTTCATTTGGTGTGTCCAAAGCATCTCAACATTAAAAGGGCCAAATCTCAGTCTAACCAAGCTGTGAACTGTAAACCAGTCAGTGTATTTTTCAAGCATTATCTCTGATGGACATGTTTTATATAACAATGTGGCCTAGATTCATCGCCTGTTGCTAAGATCAAACACGACCTTCTGTTTAGCTGTTTCCCCCATGGCCAATGTGTAAAGTCAGCTGTATGTATTATTAGTATTTCCAGGTATACATTTTCATGACACTCTTTTCCCTGCTGTTATCACATCGGTTTATCTGATGAATCTGCCCTGGCTTCATCACAGCTGGAACACTGAAGGATAGACAGGGGTGTTTACACAGAGGAAGTTGTAGAGTTAGCGAGTGCTTTTTTTAATATTCATTGTGACAGTTTTGGTCTCTTCCTCTCTCTGCTTTCCGCTGTGTGTGTTGCAGAACCATTGTCTGGTGGACCACTATGTGACTGCCCTCTTCCTAACCCAGAGATGAGCTTCCACCTGTGGACAGCGGATCTGGATATTTGTGAGTGTCTCTTAATGCTGGCGGGACTCTAGAGGATGTTGTTGCAAACAGTAAGCTGAGATGAATTAGGCCGAGACTTGGGTGATACACCAAAAATAAAAAATCCATCATCTGACTTAAGGGGAAAAAATATGTTTTTATATCTTTGCTGAATTGCTTCCTTGTTTGATACTAGAAACATGATGCCAAGTTTGGTTTTGTTCCACAAATCTACCTTTTGTCCTTTCTCGCAACAGTAATAGTTAAAAATTCAGTCCAAATCAAAGCTTATTGAGAAAGAGAAGCTTTTTTAAATAGTTAGTGCAGATATGATTTCATTCAGTTACCAAATAACACTTTTTAATATACTTGAAACCAGTAAAGTCAAACTACAAGAGTCAGTCTGACACTGAACATTAATTAACATTGATTTCACTTATCAGAGATTAACACACTTAATGCAACAACATAATTTAAGCCCATATTGAACTGAATCAGTGGAGCCCTCAGAGTGACTATAGCTGAAGCGAGTGTACGTTTATTGAAATTTAAAATGATTTTTAAATTAAAACTAAATGTGTACACTGCAGTCTGGCACAATAGAGAATACCTCTCTGAGCACAACTAAGGACTCCTACTGAAAGATTCACACATAATTGGGAAACTAGTTTGTTGAAGATGTGACTTAAAGCAGCATCTGAAGTAGTCATGTGATTGTGTAGACAAAAGTATGACAACTGTCAGTAAGTAATGCGGTAAGACCAGATGTGACATTTATTGAAAGGACTCACATACTGTAGCTCAGTGTATATGAGTCTATATGACTCCATATGAGTAACATTATCTGTATTGCATGTGCATAACAAATGTTCAAACTGTTGACAGGGCGAGAGCTGGCCAAGTGGCTTCGATCCAGTTCCATGTCAGAACAGTTCTCCATCATTGAAGAGCAGGAGGACCCCGAGTTGGGTGAATCGCCCATTGACATGATGCCATGTGACATGACGCGCTTTTCCATTATGTCCAACGACAGCGGTATTGAAAGGGACCTGCCGCCCAGCACTGAGCCGTCCCAACTGCCATCTTTGGATGCCGTCAGCATGACTGGACCATGGGAACAATCCAAAAAGTAAATCTAATAATTTCTATTTCGTCATAATAACAAGTTTCATTGTAGTTTGCATGGTTTAATATGCAGGTTTTGTACTGTAGCATAGTGCAAAACTCCGGTCTGTTTTCCAAAGCATGCTTTTGAGCCACAGTATTTCATGTAAATTGCCCCCAAAGTCATGTGAAATATGGTTGTACCTAAAGGTCCTCATCAACAGCATGCATACTGTAGGAAGCGTTCATACAATGATTTAATGCTCATACCTTCTTGTTCCAGTGAGCAAGACTCAAAACTGTTGAGGCGCGGAGGCATCAAAATGAAACCAAGCGTAAAAGACAGTATGGTGCTGATACAGGAAAATATGGAGGACCAGGCAAGCCTCACAGGAGCGGGAGGAAGTGGAGGGAGGGGAGGAAGAAGAGGGATGACTTTGCAGAGAAGAGCAGGAAGCAGTGTGATGCACAACCCCTTCTCCAAGCAGCAGAGACAACTTACTGCCAGGATAGTCATCATGGGGACTGATAGGGTGCTGGGCCGCCTAGCTAAAGCCTATTACTTCTTCAGGTGAGGGACTACTCACATCACACAATGAATACAGTTTTTGATGACGATGCATTGACCAATTTTGCTTTGGCGCTTTTAGTATTCTAGGTTCTTATGTGGCCAAATATATAGCTTTTATTTGTTTGCTACTGCAAGCTGTGACACATCATTTATGATTTCTGCTACTTTATTACGCTATACTGTAGTCACTTTCGAGACAGAAACCAACAGAGCAAATTTAGCAGTGTCTAAACAGATGCAGCTGGGAACTGTCTCTTGTGGTTTAAATCTACATGTAGCTACATAGGTTTTCTTTCTCATGACTTTACTGGTCAGTGTTTGTTTGCGGTTTTTTCTCACTAGATTAAGTACACAGTACCTGGAATGTCTTTTTACAGAGAAAAATTAAAGTAAGCATGAGAAGCTCAGATTATTCAAATAGAGGATATAAGCAAACTGTATTTCTGTGTGATGTTAAATGTGTTTGTTGTAGTATAACAATGACCGCTCTTTCTATTTTAGGGAACATATTTTAACTGTGTGACAGTTGTGCAGGTACATTAACTGAAAAATGAAATAAAATGATGTCATAACAGCAATAGGAAGCTACAGTAGGAGGAAAATCGTTACATCAAATCTTGAATTACAATTTGTGTTCACAGTTACTTAGTTTACTTTATTACTGGTCTATGAATCAAGAGTACTTTTTCTATTGTAGGTATCTGGCTAAATGTTAAAATCCAATCATGCTCAACACACTTTAAACTCCTCATGAATCTCTGGTTTGCTTTTGCAGAAAAAGGGAAGCACGAAGGCTTTTTCTCACAATGAAAGTCGACCTCCAGTTTTACTACATCCCTGTTTGCAGTCCCAAGAGTCCCAGCTCCCCAGTTAAAGTAAGGGAACTTCCTCTTTTCAGCACACCACTGATTATTTGGTAAATAACAAACCTCAAAAGATAAAAAAAACTGAATGGCTTCTGTTTAACCAGAAGATCAGTATGTGAAACTTCATATTCACAAAGTTTAGTTTATTCTCTGCAGTAGTGGATTGGTGCTTTGATGTAATGAGCCACATTTAAGGTATTTATGGTTTCATTTCCATGTTCCTTGTTTGTAGGAAAACCACCAACAATCCAAGGGGGATTCCTGCACTCTTGGTTCCTATTTGAGCAACGTTGACCCATGGTACAACTGCAACATCAAGAGCTTGGGTAGAATGATTCCCAACCTGGCTAAAATGGTACGATAAAACATATTTAAAAGCAGGGTTTTGTTAGATACTTAAAATGTATAACTAAATGAGAGTGGAGAATTACTGTAGACAGTGGCAGTGTGTGTTGGAGTGCTTGAGGTAAAGCACAGGAAATTGCATTGCATAACATACTGTGAGGAAAATAAATATGTTGATTTCACTGAAACCACAAGTAAAGTAAGCTTATATCAAAGATTTCTTGACACTGCTCTGTAAACTCAAACAGGAAATAGAAGACTTCTGAAACTGGAAAATGAACAGTGATATACATGCATGTAAACTACTGTTACAGTTCATTGTTTGATGTGAGTTTGGCATTTGAAAAACGAAGAAGTTTCTTCGTTGCAGAAACTTCTCAGTATACTCTGGCAAAGCTATTTCCTTCTTTCTTTTCCTCATACTTAGATTAAATTCATATGTAAAATAAAGTTTTATATGCCATCGCTTTGGGTTCGTATGGTGCATAAGAGTTCAAACTGAAACACAAACTCTGAAACTGTCAACTTAAAGAACAGTAGCTTTAGCATAGTACCAAAATTAACAAGCGCTGTTGCATTTCCTGCCTTTCGTGGACTATTTAGTGACATCTATTTCAGATACAGTTGATTGATGTGCAATCAAAATGACTATGCAGTTACAACATTGTGCAGTCAGGTTAATTTTACAGGTCTTTTGTTTTCTATAGCAACAAGCAAGCAGCGAGAGGCAAAAAGAGCCCTTCATCTCTGATATAATTTCCTATTATGTCCGTACTGGTCAGCAGCCGGTCTACTTCGCTATCTACTTTGTTAAGGTAACATTACATATTTTCTTTGTGGTCTTTTTTTTTTCTTCTTTTCATCAGTGAAAACAAAATTTATTCAACACAATGCATGTGAGCATTGTCAGTGTCTTTTTTCAAATATAAACAAATTTTTTAAACGTTGTGTCATTTCCATTAGATCTCATTCAACATCATGACGAAGGAGCCAGTGGAGGAAGTGTTTCTTACCCATCTGGACATGGAGTTCCCTGAATTCAGGCATATCACTGCGTCAGTTAGAGGTAAATTGTTCTTAGAAGTGTTTTTCCCAGTATTCTATGTTTTACTGTAACTGTGCACAGTCAAGTTTAACCACATTCCTCTAACCAACAAGGAGATAAACACAGGAAGAGCTCGGGGGAGGTATGCGGAGCTATGGTCTCAATGAATTACAGAAAGGTAAATTTCATTTTTTTTCTTGGATTGCTATTAGTGCTAGTTTAGCCAAACTTCTTAACAGTTACCAGAAGATGTGCTGAAAAATTTCCCACTCCTGATTCTGTAGCTTGTGTTGATGCATTTGTGTGAATGCATAACCACTCATTCTCACTTGTTTGTGTCGTGGTTCTGTATGAGTGCAGGTGACATTAAGTGGCCGTGACATCGATGAAGGGATTTCGGTCAGGATGACAGGTGCTCGGATCAATGCCATTCCTTCCAATGAAGCAGAAGGTGCAGAATTTTCTCAATGAGTCATGCTTTCAGTAGTTTTGTCAATACGTTTTTAAGTTCTGTGTTTTCTTATCCTTTATGTTGTAGATCTAAACTGTCTGACACTGATGATAAATGAAACCTCCGTAAAGACGAAAAACAACACTGTGGTGAGTTGACCAGATACCACAAGCATATATATATATATATATATATATATTAACAAGCGCTGTTGCATATATATATATATATATATATATATATATATATATATATATATATATATATATATTAGGGGTGCAACGATACACAAAATTCACGGTTCGGTTCGGTTCGATACTTTGGTGTCACGGTTCGATATTTTTTCGATACAAAAAAATGTTCATGCATTTTTAATTTGTCATTTATTAAAATTATAAATATATATTTTAACTCAAAAGTACAGTTTTTAAATTTAACCCTAACCCTTGTGCGTGTTTTTTATTTTGACAGCGAATGCGCACCTGCGGACCACTTATGTGCAGCCCTGGTTATTTAGCTCGTCATATCGCAGCCACAGAAATTCTTTTGTCCATGAAACCATAAAGCTGCACTTTCTTTTTGCCTTATAGTCTGATTTGTCATAACTTCTCCGTTTTGTGGTAAGCTTTTCTTTGGCTGTCACTTCTTCACCCTGACCTGTCTTATTTGGCTCAGCAGAACTGAAATGCTTTTACACACTCACTCACATAAGCTCAGCGATTCTCTGCGCGATCAACCTCTCACATGTGTAAGCTGCGGGAGATTTCACTTGTCATGTTTGCATAGTAAGCTAACGATTAATAAGACGATGTCAGAGGAATTGGTGCACAAATTATCATCACTCACAGATCAGTGCTGTCGCTCTCTATACACAGTTCGCACGATTGCAAAGTGAAAGCAAAAAAACAAGCGCAAATTCAAACGCGACTTCAATATGTCACATATTGACAGTGGCTCACCGATGCCAATGACATAATTACCCAGCTACATTTCTGAAAGAATGCAAAAGCATTGACATATATTTTTCCTACAATAGCCCGACGGGCAGGGAAGAGAAAGATTTTGGTAGCCCGACTGAAAAAAATCGCTAGCTCCAGGACGTCGGGCTAGCGATATTGCAAGCCCTGTATCTGATTGAGGAATCACTCATCTTTGGAAAAGAGAGTTTATTACAGAGAAATGGCTCTTTCCAAAATAAAAGCTATACTATCCGCTTCTTCTGGGCTATATTCTCAGCAGCATAAGGAGAATCATGTGCTAACAGCTGTCTAAATGACTCGGCTAAAGTTAGTAGCATGCTTGCTTTTTTTTGTCTGCTTCCACTTGTCTTTGCACTAGGATGATGTCGGCGTAAATGTGCAGTCATATTCGTTGTGTTCCCACTAGTGCTTTCAGGTTAATCTCGTTGAAATGACCTTAACGCCACAACACGGCAAATCTCCGTTAACGAGCTACCGCCGATCGCTCCGTGCATGGGGCTAGACGGCCAACACGTTAACGAGCTAACTGCGCTAACACACTAGTTCACACCAATGTAATTGAGCATTGCATGGCACATCCAACATACTGTTTTACTTTAGTCCATGACTCGCTTACCTTCAGGGTCATACGTCACATGAAAACCAAAATAATTCCAAATGCCAGATCTGAATGAGGTTCAATTTGCCTGTTGCAAGTAGAGCTTAACTTCTGTCTCGCTAGCTTGCCCTGCGCTCTTCCTTCTGACTATGCTGTCTGTGTTGAGCGCTCAGTGGATCTGCGCTCGACAGTGCAGCCTAGGCGGAGTAGTCGAACACAGATCCACTGAGCGCTCAACACAGACAGCATCGTCAGAAGGAAAATTGATAAAATAAATTACAAATGTTGTATTGTTCGATACATATGCGTACCGAACCGAAAGCACTGTATCGAACGGTTCAATATCGATACGAATATCGTTGCACCCCTAATATATATATATATATATATATATATATATATATATATATATATATATATATATATATATATATATATATATATATGTGTGCAAATATTTTTTAACAAAGTGCATTATTTTGCAGGAGCCGCCAAAGTTTCGAACCAGCAACATTAAAATTCGCACTTTGGAGAGACGTTCTTTCACTGTTATACTGGACAGAGATGATTCCAGGACCTACAGAAATGTGCAGAGGTAAAAGAGTGTAGTCTAAGTTGTATTGTCAGTGTATTTTGCTTGGTGTCTCATTGGTAAAGGGAAAAAATGTGTGATGCTACATTGCTAACAACTACAACAGTACTAGTTGGTAAAAGAGAGCTGCAGTTGGTTCGGGAGCTAATTAGTTTCCACGCAGTCCAAACTGATCTCCATGTTAAATATGTTTTTGTTTTAGCATCGAGGTCTCGCCCTGTGTGGATCCAGGATACTGTGTCCAGAAAACAATGAGGTCCAAATACAAGTTGGAAGAGGATAAAGATGCTGGACTGAGCAAGTACATGAACAAAGGGCTTCCTCTGCCAATTAATACATTTGCTGGCATCATCAACTGATGTGATGAAGTGACCCCACAGAGACACTTTTAGTAGTTGTGGCAGTGGCAATGACCTTTCTCTCTTTTAAACATCTAATCCAGCAAATGAATAGAAATCACCTCTGAGTCATGATGAGCTGCTTCCGAAACTAGAGTTTCACTCCGTCAATCTGAAATGACTGGCACATTGACTGGCAGTACTAGTGTCAACTTTTGCAGTTAATGAAATAACCTGTAGGCTGCTTTTATAGTCACAGGACAACTTTTTACTGCAGGTTATGATTAAACCTGACGGTGTTCATTCCTTTTGAATATCCTGCTGTGCCAGCCGGAATAATTCCAGAGTACAATGTTGTCTCTGACAGTGGAGAGATCAGCAACAAGCAAAAGCACGTAGCTGATGAGTATTTGGATCAACAGTCATGTGGCATAATAAAAACTCAGCAATCTGGAAATTTTGCTTCAAAAAGCTATCACTTAGTGGAGCAGATCTGATTTTGTAACAGTTGATCTACTTCATAGACACTACGGTTTTCTGCTTCTTTGACACACACACACACACACACAAACACACACACACAGTATACACACAAGAATGCTGACAAACATGACCTGTCACCTACTGAAATATTCAAATTATTGAAAAGCTGGTACGATGACAGCTGTCGCTTCCTCTTGCTTTTGTCCTGACACAATCTTTCAAATACCTTTTTATCCATATACATGTTACATAATGTAAGCTGTTAATAGGGTGCTACTGTTTACTGTAGTTTTTGGTTTAGTGTTTGGGAACTTTTTTGAATTCTAGACTCACACTGTAAAAACTAAAACACTGTGCAATGTCAGATATTACTACAAAAAAAAAAAACAGCACGCACAGCTACTGTCTACCAAACAGAAGTGACAGATTACAGTTTGCCTGCCTTGTAATGTATGTGACAAACAGCTAAACAGTGGTCAGTAAATGTCTCCAGTCTGCTGAAGTGTGAAAATTACCCCTAAGACCAATCCACGTACTGCACTGTGTTAGATGAAGTAGATAAGTTGCACTAAAACTGCATAATTGTTGATCAATTTATTTTAGGAAAAACTTTGTGTGAGGTGTACAACATGTTACTGTGTAATTGTAATTACTGTATATGTCATAATTGTAGAAACATTCGTGTGACATGCAGTCATCATATGATATGCTCTGAGTTCTAGATGTATGGCTGATTGAGATCTGACACAATCATTGCTTCAGATGTTTATGCAAAAAGGTTGTGTGGCTATAGGTGTGAGTCTGGGGGGCAAAGGTCTCAAACTCAGGAAATGGAAATGATGCGTTACGATGTATGTGGCAAAAAAAAAAAAAAAAATCAAGTGTGTGTATGTGTGTCAAATAGCATTGCTGGGTAAAATCACAAGTTTGAAAATCATGATATATTTTGCACATTATTTTCTTATATATCATATATTAAGTATGGTTCCAAATGTAATTGTGTAAATAACCGTGATTGTGTAAAATAAATTTAGTTTTTTTTAACTTGGAGTCTTGGATTCTTATAACAACCACGGGGGATTTACAGTGTTATGTGCATAGATTGTTGGTCAAAGTCGGCAAGATTTAATTCAAGGGATTATACAAAAAGTTTGCATTAACTGTTTAGAAATTACAGTCATTTTTATACACAGACCCCTATTTTCAGAGGTTCAAAATTAATCGACAAGCAGTTTCATGGCCACCTGAGACGTCTTCCCTTGCTTTATTGTGAAGCAGTCATTCAAAAAATGCTTTTCACTGTAATTTTAAATATCAGTTCCAAAGAGAACCTTTGGGAAAGCGAAGATTGTCGCCACTAAAGCTGAAAAAAAAGCTGCAATGACCAGTTCAGCAACACCAAACAACCTGAAAGACCACAAAAGGCAGCTGAAATGATGAATTATTTCCATGGTTAAGAAAAAAGACTTCATAACATCTAAAAAAAAACTCAAGACGAGGAGAAGGTAGGTGTATCATCATCATCATCATCATTACAGTCAAGAGACGCCTTCATTCACGAATGAATGCCTTCATGGAAATAAACAACAGGGTTCACAACAAGGTGAAAACCACTAATCATACCCAAGAACAGGAAGACCAAATAAGAATTTAGCAGAAGACATAACATAAGCATAACTGATTTTTGGAATTAATGACCAGGAAATAAATAAAGAAATAAAAATGATCCATGCACTTGAAAGTATGTTTGCTTGTCCAATTAATTCTGAGCCTCTGAAAATGGAGAACTATTTATGGGAACTGTTGTAATTCCTAAAACATTTAATTTAATCTAAAAGTCTGGGCTTCAATCACATATCGATTGTTTCAATGATAAACCCACTGTGACGTGCCACCAGATGACGCTATTTATTTGCTATCAATCCGCGTTTGCGTTGACCAGGTAGTAACACTAGCAGGCTGCAAACGCGCACACACACGTCACCTGTCGGAGCGGGTGGAGATCACTGAAGCATCTCGCTGTCTCTGCCTCAGCAGGTTGTTGACTGACTGGCGATGACTTAATGAAGCACAACAACTGCGAGACCCTCCCCTGTAGCTGTCTTTGCTGTTCCCCAGCCTCTGCGATTGGAAGCACAGAGAATAGAGGAGCAGCTGTTGGACCGATGGATAAGAAGCATCAGTACGGTTCACTGGAGCGCACTGAATGGAGCAGAGACACCCACAATGCAGGTTATCTAGTAAACAATTGCTGGTTTATAATTACTTTTCGATAATGTCAGTCACGTTTAAATGACGTCTTAAGTGTGTATGTGTTTTGAGTTTACTGCAGCATTACTAAATTCTGTGCATTCTGGTTTTAGTGTGAAATGTTCTCATTAGCATTGCATTGCTACAAATAGTATCTCCTGTCTTAACTGTTCGGTGAACTTGTGGTGACCTCATTAGCTTTGTACACACACAAAAGGAAAAAAAACAGATTAAATGTAATAATTTAATGTATCGAGCATATTAAAAAACAGCATTGTCTTTGAATATATTTATATCATTTTGCGCTTATTAGCATACGTTCCTCGTTTAACAAACATGCATTATGTAAAGTTTATTTCTTGTGTTTATACAACTATGTAATCTAAATATATGGGTAAATTTGTAAAACACACAATAATAGGCCCTAACAATTAATTGGGAGTGTTTTCAGCACTGATAGATCAGATCAATGTATTTATCCAGTAGCAGAACAAGCTGCAGCTCAGAAAATGTCAAGAATCCACAGGTGTCCATTGTGTGTGTGTGTGTGTGTGTGTGTGTGTGTGTGTGTGTGTGTGTGTGTGTGTGTGTGTGTGTGTGTGTGTGTGTGTGCCTGTTTGTTTCCTTGCTTAATTAAAAGTAAGGTGAGGTTACTTAGAGACCAGCTATTCAAATAAGGAATAATAGCCCACATGTGGGTCTTGGCAGGACGCTGGCATCATCTATTAGTAACTAAAAAGATAACTCATTTATGCCTCATTATGACATTAATTCAATTTTTAATAATCATTAATAATGCCCAGTGACTTGATTTGTCTGAATAACAGTCTAGTACTCAAATAATGAATGGAAAAAAAGGCAAGTGAAAATTTATTTTCAAGGAAAGTGACTTTAACTGTTAATTAGCAGCATTTCTGTTTTTATTTTTATTTTTTTATTGTAATGTCTTTTTTTATTGCAGACTCTCTGTTAAGCCCTCTATGTTTTTCCTCTAAACTAAATGATTTTCCCACCCCTCTCTCCTCTGTGTTTGCCTTGGGGTCTCTAATCAGGCTGATCTGTAAGAGAGAAAGTTGGAGTCAAAGAAAAGAGTAAAACTGAGCTCATAATTTAATTCACATCTTTAGGGGTTTAGATGAAAAGAAGGGCAGGGCAGAGTAGGAGAGATACAGAGTGAGGCGAAGCAAAGGCAGATGAGAAACACTAGCAGTGAGAGTGAGAGAACGGAGAGAAGGTGTAAAGGAAGTCGAGTGATGAGTCATAACTGCTCAGTGGCAAAATTACTTGTCTTAGAGAGCCTTTGCAGCAGAGCATATTGTGTCTACTGATATAATTCAAAGTGCATTTGACTTGTTAACAACCCATGTAATAATAGATCTGACCTCAGGATACGATACAGTGTTAAAAACAGATGGGAAAATCCTTATTCATAGTGACAGAGAAATTTCCATGGTTGAGAAAAAAAACTTCACAACATTTAACCAAGTCAACAGGTGGACGTACCATTGTAAAGGCCCACGATCACAAATGGAAATACAGAGGGTTTACAACGAGGTGCACACCACTGCTTATATATGAGAACAGGAAGACCAAATTAGGTTTTGTCAGGAAAAAATGTAAAAGACACTGTGCAGTTCTGAAAAGAAGTCCTTTTTTGCACTATAATGATGCAAAAAGAAAAGTACATCTTTGATCCAAAGTATACCGCATCATCTGTCAAACATGGTGGAGGCAGTGTTATGGCTTGGGCTTGTAACGCCAGTGGGATCAGGTTACGAGTGTTTTTTGATGATGTGACTCCTGACAGAAGTAACAGGATGATTTCTGAAGTGTGCAGGGCTATACTCTCTGCTCAGATTTGTCCAAATGCTGCTAAACTAACTGGACACACTTCACAGTGCAAATGGATAATGACCCAAAGCACACTACAAAAGCAACCCAAAAGTTTTCCACGACATCAGGACACATTATAGTGTTTAACCCAGATAGGAAAATCCATAATCGTGTTTAAAAAAGAAGCTTCAGCGAGTTTTTGAGTAATAATAATAATAATAATAATAATAATGGATTGCATTTATATAGCGCTTTTCGAGAACCTCAAAGCGCTGTACAATTCCACTGTTCATTCACTCTCACATTCACACACTGGTGGAGGCAAGCTACAGTTGTAGCCACAGCTGCCCTGGGGCCGACTGACAGAAGCGAGGCTGCCATATCGCGCCATCGGCCCCTCTGGCCAATACCAGAGTAGGCATACATGTAGTGAATTGTCTGTAATATTTATCTTCAAAGTGGCTGCAATGTCTTTTTGTGACAAGTCAGTTTTATTTTTGTAGCTTATTTTAAAATAATGTCAGCTGACCAAAGTGCTGTACTGTATTCATACATCACTACATCAACAGTAAATATACACTAAAAATGATCAAATAAAGTAAATAAGGCTGTGTTAATACAAGTCAGAGTGCCCTGTTCAACTAGAATTGAAAGAGAGTGAGAATAAGTAGGTTTTAAACAGTGTTTGAAAATGACTGAGAGACTGGGAAGCTCTCAAGGTAGGAGTGTAGATTTCTGAAAGTTCAGCAGAGTAGTGAATTTCATTTATGTAAAACCCAGGTGACCAGCTGATTAAATACTCTGCTGTGTCCTGTTAGCGACTATTTTGTTTTTCTTTCACTTGCCTCTATGCCATAATAACACACTTTTTAATCCCCATATCTAAACCTTATATATCCCATCTAAGAACCAAAACTGAACACTTACCTACACCTAACTGAAACCTAAACCCCCAAAACTAAGTGTGAAGTCCTCCGATCATGCCACAATAAAGCTTTCTAACTTAAAGCTAATGGCCTCACTAAATGTTTGGAAAAATGCACACACTGCTGTGACCATGTCAAAAAGATGAAAAAACAGGTTGAACACTTAACTTAATTTTTTTACAATCCATTGTCACCTTTTTACTGCAGACATTTCATGTCTGTAATTTTGATAACAAGAAGAGCACAGTTGGCACAGCAGGTAAAGAGACTGAAACAGATTGCTTCAGTTAAACACTGATTTCCCTGCGCTTCAAGTGTTAGCTATAAGCTGAGCTAATTGCCTACTGGCTCCATAGACAGTCAGAGTAGTTCCTATTCTCTATAGTTGGAAATAAAGTGAGAAAGCACACTGGCTCAAAGGTCAAAATGCTTTTCTTGAAACCTCATGACACAAATTTCTAGTTTTTACAGTTTTTAAGTAAGACAGTAGAACCAAATTGCTGGGGGAAAAAATGATTATATTGAAACACAAAAGACCAGTCGCACATCTGTGATGTCGCACAGATGTCTCTTATGCAGCAAAAAACAAAACAAAACAAGCTAATCTTTCATAGCAATGTGAGTCCATGTAAACCTGCAGTTATCGTGAAGTATGGTTAATGCTTTTACCCTGAAGTCACCCTGGAGTTTGAATTTCTATTCTGCTTTTTTGTCAGACTAGTGCAGAATAAGTGTTTTTACTGCACTTTGAACCTAGACAGCTCTGCCCCACCCCAGGGCTAATTGAGGCTTGAATAGAGATTCCATAATAAAGCTCCACTGAGTGATGGTGTGTATATAGAAAGACTTTAATGACCTCGGGAGGTAACAGGGACAGACTGTCAGAAGTGGTATCTCCCTGGCTGTGTTCCTCTCAGCCCATAATGTAAGGCTGCTCGCTGCAGGGAAGTGACAGGTGTCCAGCACCGCTACACTGATAAAAGGAACAACTCAAGACAAGAGGTGACCTGTTTCAGTTATAAAGTCACAGTAGCTGTCATTGTCGGTCTTCAGCCATCTACTTTTAAAAAGGTCAGCTTCGATTTGTATTAGGTTTTTCCCTGTGTTTTCTGATCTACATGCTAAAATAAATGTTTTGATAGAAATTTGTTGCAGTTTAATGTTTGAATTAGCAGCTGCTTATTGGTTGAGTTCAGTGAAGCTGCTTCTGCTGCTCACAGTGTACAGCAGCTGCTCTCAATGAAGTACTGTCTTTTTGTACCACACAAAATTTTCTGGATGCTTTGGGACAGATTGTGTCTATTTTCAGCAAGTTTTGCAATTTTTTATTGTGGGTTAATGTTTTAACAGTTGATTTCTTATGATAAATCTAGAGCCTGACAGATGTCAGATTATTTAGACTGATACCTGTACTGATATTTGGTGATTTAACAAGCTGATATGTTGGCCAATTACTTCTTATTTCTTTCAGACACCTGAAATCCAACATTTATTATGTTAGTTATAAGATAACCTTTATTATTATATTTATTATATGTTTATAAAAACACTGGAATAGGATAGGAGTAATAATAAGATACTGAATATGACTCCTTGCTAAGATATTATAACAGTGCAATTCAAAAATTAACTTGTTTTATTGTCACAACAAGTGCCAATAAAACAATAGAGCTCTGCGACTTTACTGGGGGCGATCGTGGCTATGGGGCGATCGTGGCTCAAGAGTTGGGCGTTCGTCTTGTAATCGGAAGGTTGCCGGTTCGAGCCCCAGCTCCCACAGCGTCGGCCGTTGTGTCCTTGGGCAAGACACTTCGCCCGATGCCTACTGGTGGTGGTCAGAGGGCCCGGTGGCCCCAGTGTCCGGCAGCCTCGCCTCTGTCAGTGCGCCCCAGGGTGGCTGTGGCTACACTGTAGCTTGCCATCACCAGTGGGTGGATGATTGTGTATAGTGTAAAGCGCTTTGGGGTCCTTAGGACCAAGTAAAGCGCTACAGACCATTTACTCAGACCAACTGGTTGTTATGTTTACATTTCCACAAGCGTGGCCAGCAAGGAAGTTACAGAATGCCCTCTGGTGGGCAAACTATGCAAAATAAACACCCTTAAAGTGTTTTTCCTCACAGCCGTGCTTTATTTATTTTTTATTTATATATCAGCCATCAGGCTTTTGTTGGAAGTTATCAAGGATCTCTGTGCTACAACATGCCACAAATTCAGCATGTTGTAAAAATAATTTGAGAATTGTTTCATTGTTCCTTCCTATTAGCGTTCATTGTAAGTTATTTTGCGGCCAGCAGTTAATTATTAAATGTCTTTAAAGCACAGCACACACAAAAGTATTAAATGTTGTACGTGTATTCTAGTCTATGCAAAACAAGGATATCACATAGTCACATACCACAGATTGTAAATTTTATTTATGAACAGCACATGTGGAAATTCTAAAAGCAGGCAACTGCAAAATTAAAAAATGATGTGAAATATTACTAATAAACATTAAATATAACAACATGGAATAGAATGGTTTTTTTTCTTTATGCATTGTGACAGGCAGTTAGAGACTTTGTACAGCACAACATGGCAGTGTAAACAAAACTGCAGTGGAAGGGGTTGACAGCTTTACTGCCTTACTTCCTGGCCCAACGCATCATGCAATTACAGTTTTTGCCCGTTGCCTGAACACATTTTGCAAAACTTTGCTCATTGTGCCAAAACCCTAAACACAAGTAAACATGACACAACACTGGGAAATATACCATTCACATCTGCACCAAATTGAAACTCTACTCTCAAAACCTAAACTCTGCTATCAAAACCTAACATTCCTTTGTCAAAATGTAACTCTGTTGACAAAATGACACATACTTGCATCATATGCAAACACCTACAGAGCAGGGGGAACACACTAGTCTACTTTATATAAAGCACTGCAGTCTTTGATTTCCATTGTTCATTCAGAAGGCATATTTTCAGGAGACACATTTGCAAACAACCAAAAAAGCAAATAGGCCTACTCAATATTGTACATTGCAGTACCATGAATTCAGATAAAGCAAAAAAACAAAAACAAAAAAAACAACCCATAATACAGTAATAGAAAAAACACTATACTGTAAACAAAAAATCATGACAATTGTGCATACGTGGGCTCATGGATCCCGCCGTCTGTTGGGGTCTGGCCACAGGACCTCATCAACATCGCAAGCAATGTCTTCTCCCGCTGGGCACCGGGGAAAATATCCTCTTCCATGTCAAAACCATCCATGGATTGCTGTCACCTGAATGTCGCCGCAGGCCTGTTCCATTGCCTGCAGAAGAGGCATGCAGGCATGTAGTTGGCGGTCATATACACGCCATCTCCAAGCCGAAAAAAATTCCTCTATAGGGTTTAAAAATGGTGAGTAAGGGGGCAAGCATACCACTTCAAGTTGACTGTGGTTGGAGAACCAGGCCTGGACCAGAGCAGCCCGATGGAAACTGACATTATCCCATATCACCACAAACCTGGGCTGATCTGGTCTGTTCTGTACAACTATATCATGGAGATCTAGAAATGTGAGTATATGTTGGCTATTGTATGGACCTAGTTTTGCATGATGATGCAGAAGCCGTCGAAGGCTTATGGCGGCACACAATGTGATATTTCCCCCGCGCTGCCCTGGAACGTGCACAATTGCCCTTTGGCCAATTACATTACGACCCCGTCGTCTTGTTTTGCACAGGTCGAATCCAGCTTCATCAATGAAAATGAATTCATGAGGCTGTGCAGCTCCATCCATGGCCAAGATTCTCTGTAAAAAAAAAAAAAAAAAAAAAAAAAAAAAAAAAGAGAGAACATATTACTGTACTACAGTGCTACACATACAGAACCCTCACCCCATCACACGGGTACCTGTGTAGCTCTCAGAATGTATTCATGTGGTACTGATATGGTACATATTCAGCTCGAAGTCCTTTGACCCTGTCACTGTTCCTCTCAAATGGTACTCTGTAGAGTTGCTTCATGGTGATGCTGTGTTTTCCCAAGATGCGTCTGATGGTGGTGATGCTCACATGGTTTATGTTGTTGAACACTTGCCTGTCTGCAAGTATTTGCTTTCGTAGCTGGTGGAGACGGATAGCATTGTCTGCCCTCACTAGGTCCACAACGGCAAGTTCCTGCCGTTGTGTGAACAGGCGTTGGCGTCCTCCCCCAGAAGGTCTTCGAGTCATTCTAGAGAAATACAACCACATATTGTCATTGGTTTGCTTATTTTTCTTACAGTACTTTACTGTATATACTGTATCATCCACTGTACAACACTGTACTTCAATATAAGTAATCATGGTATGTTTCACAGAAACTACCACTTTGGCTGCAAAAGGAGCATTAGCACCCTGCAATACCCTGTACACTTGATATGGTAACTGTAGAACAGTACTATAAAAACCATCTGAGTAGAGTAGAAGGCAGTGAGATGAAGACAGACCTGTTTTCTAGTCGGAATTTTCTTATTACAGATGCCACTGTGAAACAGCTTAGATGTGGGTGGACTCTCTGCCCAGCTTCCCTCATAGTCAGGCCGTGGTTGATGACATGGTCCACCAAAGTTGCTCTTATATCATCAGAAATATGGGTCCGTGCATGGCCTCTTTGACCTCCTCCTCCTCTTCCTCTTGCTCTCCCTCCATCCATGCTTGCAAAGTTCTTGAAATGGCTAAACTGAGGGCTTTTTGTGGTTGGCTAATTGGTGTTCAGTTTTGCAAGTAAGTGCCTTCAGGTGTATATTTGAGTGGTTGCAATTACCCGATGTGTTTTGTATTTTGGATACATGTGTTTTCCAAATGGCACCCTGAAATTTCATTTTTGAACGAAGTGTCTTATGTATGAAATAGAGTGTAGCATGCAGGACCATGTGTGTTGCATAAAGGAGTAAGTGTGTTGCATAATTGCAACCAGAGTGCAAAGCAGCACTTTTGTTTAAGGTATGGGTACATGTGTTTGAGGTATGGTAACAAAAGCTTCAAGTTGTGTTACTTTAGTATAAGCATGGGTTTATAATGTTCAAGCAACGAGCAAAAACTGTAAAGTGTTTGTGTGTATGCAGTTATGTGTGTGTGGGGGCGACAGCCATGCAAGTTGTGCCAGCTGCTGACACATGGTAATTTGGCTGTGACACTCTGCTCTTCTGCTCATCTAGCAGCAGTTTCTGCTTCAGCTGTTTATACAGTTTAAAATGCAAATTCATATGCGTTATGGTTCTGAAATGCCACAGTAGATCATCTTCAAAAGTGTGCACACATCACTAATCTGTGTGTGGCTTGTTTTAACCTACTGAAGAGTCTATAATCTAAATGCCTTGTTAGGAATGTTGTATTTTTTTCCAGTGTGTGGTCTTTTGTCCAACGTTCAGAAAGACTAAGTCTCTCGCTGTCTCTCTTTCAGAGGACGACGTGGTGTCCATGGCAGACTCCACCATCACCGTGGATGACATCGAGCGGGAGCTCTTTAAGATTGAGAGGATCAGGGATGTCCTGGTTAGGAGAGAGTCAGAGCTCAGATACATGTGAGGACTTAAAATCATTGTTTGCTGTGGGTGTGAAAATTCATTGCTTGTTAGATTTTAGTTGAGCTGGCAGATGATTTATTTTGTCAGTATTATTATGCTTAAAATTGCACAACAGAAGGTAAAATTAATGCATGAAAAATTGAGATCCAACTGTGTTATTGTTAAATCTTTACCACTAGGTGTGTAAAAATGAGAAATCGAACCTTACAATTGACAAGTAGGGTCTTTTTTTAAATCTACATCTAATAGATAATTACACTGAGTATAATGGTAAGCCTATAAAAAAGAGGACGATGTAAAGTTATTTATATACTTTTTGTTTTGTACATCGTGCCACAATTTGCACCGAGAGCAGTCACTTATTCAAGAATGTGCACTTTCTGTATTCTGCAAAGCAGAAAAATAAGAGCAAGAAGGTTGCACAGTGGTGCATGAGTGTAAATATCCATCTTGGGCTCTTTTCAGAAGCTGCACAGCTTTGAAAATGGTCTGCCTGAGATGTGGTTAGGATTGCCTTTGAGCGTGATGTTGACACTTTGTTATCATGCTAATATTACGTTAACATGCATTTGTAATCTAGGGCCTATTTTTGCTGATGCATAAACATTTTAAAACCAAATTTCCATGGCAATCTATCCAAACTTACCCTTCAAATGTTGCTAAAAAAAATTAACTGATTGATCGAGTGGCATGAATTTACTTACTAGGATGTACTAGAATTTTAAATTAGATTTGTAGAAGTCAGTTTTGAAACTTGATGACTGTGTACATTTTTAGTGTAGATGCTTCAAATGCACCTCAATGTTATTTGAAATCAATTTTTTGATTTTCTTCATCAGTCCTGGAGGGCAACTTGTAGATTCTGTAGTAAATCTGAAGAAGATAAAGGATTCAGAGTTTTTAATGAGTGCAAAAATTAAACAACCTATAATATTTGCAGTGATGCTTTCCCTATTAAGAGCAGTGTAATCATTTAGGACACGTTTCAGAAATAAAACCTCAGGCATAATTCCTCTAATTTTTTTGTCTGTAATTCCCATCAGCTACACCCTAAACTACCCCCATTACAATTTCAATGGCTCCACTGCAGCTTCCACAAAGCTGGCTAATACATGGATATTTATTCATATACTCCTCTGGAAGATAGGCAATTGCCCTGCTCAGATGGCAGGGGGAATGCGAGGAGTGACGTGTGTGGAGTAGCAAGCAAGAGTCAAGCGAATGGAAAAATGGGAGACTGAAAGACCGAAAGAGTGGATAAGGAGGACATGTAGACTAGAGTAGCAATCTGAAGCAGATTTTTTCAGGGGTCCTCATGCAAACAAATACCAGGATTTATTTATTTATTTATTTATTTATTTGTCTAATAAGTTACGTTTCCATTCCAAATCGCCATCTCTTGGCCATTGGCCATTTTATCAGATGCTCATGTAAGGATGGGATCTGACATAACAGGTAGACAAGTGTGGCGTTGAGTCTCTTTTTCTATTGACAGTGATGAATGTGTGTAATATGTATGAATGTGTGTGTAGCCTTTTCTGTGTGTATGTGTGTGGTTTGTAATAAAAGTCTGTTCATAGGATACAGAGTTCATGCGATGGTCTCTTGCTTGACAAGCAAGGCACGGAGGGGCTTCCATCCCTCTTCACTATCAGTAATGATCCACTCACACTGATTCTGTGAAGGGTCACTGAAACAGAGAACGGCTATCTGGCTCAGACCTGCTTCAGGGATTTCTGCTCAGAAAGATTGTGTCACCTCCTTTGTTAAATATAAGATCAATAACAAGCTTTCTCTGTTTGAATTTCATTTTTTTCCTATTCAGGAGTGAAGCAAGAATTTACTCTTGAATACGGTCGTCCATCCCCATAAATCTACTTTTAAGGGTCATCGACAGCGTCTCGCAGGGGTTGAGGCCAGACGATAATGATGACCACATTATATTTCTCTTTCTCATTTTATTGACATGGCAACCAGGGATTCAGTAGTGCTTCGTGTATGGTGAAGATGTTTTTGGTTTTTTGTTCAGCAGGCACAGTTCTTTTTATTTTTTGCCATGACAGAAAATGGTTGCTTAAGAAGTCCATATGTCTTGATGAGGTCATTATCTCATTTCCCAGTGAGATGGTAATTACAAACGATGACTCCTTGCTGATGGTAATGATGGTAATGGCCTTGCTGAACATCATGAACATTCAGGGGCAGGATGAAGGTTTATGCACAAACTCTGGAGAGCCTGGAGGATTTTGCACTGAGTGCTTGCTTTTACTCCAGAGACACTATCAGTTTCAAATACCTGTTTGCTGCTAAATGATGATGTAAAGTCCCATTAGTAAGCCTTTCTCTGACTGAATTAATCAATTCTCTGAGTCACTAGTCTTTATCCCAGGCTACATGAGAACTGTATTTGTCTAATAAGCTCTTTAAGTGGGTTTGTCTTTAAATAATATAACCCTAACCATTATACCCTGGCAAACTACTGACCATGAATTCTGTTTAACAATATATATGGATGAAGCAATATGTATGTGAAAAAAACAAGAAAAAGCCTTTAGTAAAAACAAAATATGTTACTGACAAGTAATGTTGGAACATGTAGTGTAAAAAGTGCTGTGATTTTCATCATCTGCAGTGCTTACATAAGTGCTCTTTTTCTGTTTATGTGTGCATGTGTTTCTTTTACGCCATCATGCCTGAACAGGATGGATGACATTCAGCTCTGCAAAGAGATTACTCGTCTGAAGAAGGAGCTTCACAAATTAGTGTCCATACCAGGTAGAAGTCCTTTGGGTGTTCATGATTGCTGCTATTGGACCAAAACAAACAAACAAACAAACAAACAAACAAACAAACAAAATCATGATGACATATTGGGGAATAGGTTTGTTCACTCTGTTGCCAAGAACAGAATGAGTAGATCAATTCCACTACCACACATTTGGAGCTGAAGCCAGCAAGTGCTTAGCTACGTTAGCATAAAGAGCCAGGGCAAACAGCTGGACAGGAAATTTCTAATATTCATGCTTTATCTAAAAGTTTTATTATGGCTTAGCATAAACAAGTGGAAGTAAACAACAGGGATGCAAAAATAATTATGGACATCTTATCCGACTCTCCAAACCTGCTCTGCAGTGCTGTTTTTTATTAACAGATGAAGCAAACAATTTACAATAAATAACGTAGCCACTGATGGTTGATCAAGAACTCAACCAATGTTAGGTGCATTGTTTTAAAGATCTTGATAAAGTGTTTCCTTTGCTTCTGGCCTTTGTACTGACTTGCTTTTTCCATAGGTTTCATTTTAACTCTTAACTATAAATGATTGAAGTCAACTGAAGGATCAATCAAAATTTTTGCATGTGCGTTATTATAGTTAGCTGTTCATTCATCTGCGTGCACAAACAGTAACATATTACTCAAAGTAGCTAATGTGGGACATAGTCCTGATGTCGTCTTCTTTCGTGCTATTCCAGATAATGACAAGTCCAATGATGACCGGCAGAAGGAGGAAGAGCTGCTACAGCAGATCCAAAAGCTGGTAGAGACCAGAGATTTCCTCGTGGATGATGTTGAATTTGAACGTCTCAGGTGTGCTTTCATCTCAGTCATTTACAGATGGCCTAGACTGGAGTTCTTTGGTCACTTCCACACGTGAAATCTGAGTGAATCATTAAAAATGCAGTACAAATGCATATGCAGATCACATGGAAGTAGATGCAGGGAAAAAAGCTTGATATGGTTTTTTTTTCATCTTTCATCCCTCCTTAAAATCTTCATAATGACTGATAAGCCACAGATTCGCACCTCCTCAGTAGTCACTAATGCTGATAAATTTTTCTCTCAGTTCAGCATCCAAAATATGCATGTCTCCACAAAGGAGTTCTTTTGCTCCCCATGAAAAAAGTTGAATGTTTCCTCAGGCGCGTTGCTGCCAGAGAGGGTCCCACAGAGCGCACAGCAGAGAGCCATTTCAATTAAAGATGTGTCAGGGTGCATCAATGAGCTCTGCAAGGGGAGCTCCTGATGATTTAAAAAAAATAAAAGAAAGAAAGAAAGAAATAGGTTTAATGAGCCAACTGATGTGGAAATGACACATAGTGGATCATCATTGCTTATTAGTTTAAAGCAGGCTTACCATAGGTCAAAATAGTTCATGTTGTTTTTGAGATCTACTGTAATCGACTTCCAGTTTGTCCATTTTGCAGCAATAGAAAATAAATGCATCTTAAAATGTTGACCCAGATGCTTTGCTGTGAGGATGAATTTGCTACCAGAGTAGCATATTCATCCTCACAGGTTCAAACATTTCACATTTAATTTGCATAGCTTGAAATCTAACGTTGCCTGCGAGTGGACAACCACGTGTAGAATAATAAGCATGTTTTCTAGGTTTGATCTCACAGTGTATAAAACACTGTTAGTTTGTCTGAGCAGCGCTTTCTGCTGGCAGCTGACGGCATGCTGTGAAATAGCCGCAGGGCTGCTGGGAAGGTGAGAGCCGCGAAGAAGGAGAACGGCAGTGCGTTAATGGGTGCAGAGAGGAGAGGATGCATGTGACAGCGCCCAAGGCCACGTTGTCCATGCTCATAAATATAAAGCTCTCTCTTCTGTTATTTTACTTTACTTTTATAAAATCAGGACTGTTTATCACAGGAGAAATCTCTCTGTGATCTTTACCCGAGAGTTTTTATCTTTGAGACATTAATAGTAATATAACTGAATATAATTCATTAGATATCACTTTTAAATACATATGATATATATCCATATACAATAAACATTGCAAGTATCCAAGTTATATACACTTATTTGCATTTGGGCTGTATTCAAATAACACAAAATGAGACTGCGACATTCACTAATATGCACTAAGCGTATAGAAACCTTTGCCAGGAAATCTTAACTGCCAGAGGTGCATTAGCTCGCTTATTTAGTGGGTGTCTGGGGAGGATGTTTCATCTCTCTGCTTTAGTAAAAACCAGCCTTCTTGATTTTTAAGGATGCTTCGGATAATGAAAGAATACCTGTGGAAAAGATTTTCTTTTTAATATTCCTGGAACAGGGGGAAATTTAGGTCATAACAGCTTTGTCATTTTTTTGTGCTTTACTTTGTAATTGTAGTATTACATGTGTATTCATTTTTACAGGGAGAAAGAGGAAGATAAAGAAATGGCAGATTTTCTGAAGTCCAAATTGCCAAGAAATCTGAAGAAGACAGGTATTCAGTCATGAAAGCTGAAATGTTGTCTTTTTTGAAAGTATCGACTGATAAAATGGAAAATGGGTGTGCTGAGACTGTGCTTTAGACCTGACTGAAGAATGTATGTATTTATGTTCCCAAAAAATAGATTCTGTTCATCTGGATGCAGCGTTTTTCAGTGGGAGAAATGTTTCGTCCAAATGACTTCTTCAGTCTTAGCTAGTTGGGGAAACCTGCATTCTGCTGTCACTTGGGTTTCGCTTCTTCCAGATGAACAGAATCAGTTTCTGAGGAATTTCCTTAGTTGGTTGATTAAGCATGCATCAGGATATGCACTTATGATCTTTGCCATAAATGCATTAATTATCAGAACTTATTTATACAGTATACAGTGATTGATCTTGCTGTGTATGTATGTGTGCACACAGATGTAGATGTCTTTTGCAATACATAAATACAACACAGTTCACTGTACCGTGTTACAGGTATGCCAACCAGAAGGGCACCCACCCGGGCTCAGCAGACGTCTTCGCCCCTCACCAAGACAGGACTCACCCTCCTGAAAGAGTGCTGTGGCTTTACGTGCTCCATCATGTAGACTAAAGCCAAATGACAGCGCTCCTCTGCAGTGCTCTTCCACAGGACTCCTTTTTCCACTTTTAGCTCCAAGAAGGACTTTAAAGCATGGGTCGAGCAATGACAGCGTAGTGAGCTATCCATCCCAGGAATTCAGGAAGCAACTTCATCTATATTTATTTTATTATTAATTTATTAGCTGTGTCTTGGCTTTGCAGGTCAACCCAGTGTATTTGTATCTATTTGTCATTTTCACATAGGGTTTGAAGGACAGAAACCTCCTAACCCTGGTCATTGTAAGTAAGTTAGCACGTTCTCTTAAAGTAAAAGTGGAAAAAAAAAAACTACTATAGCCCACAGGTTTATATCAGGATGCTTCACTGAACTATGATTATTGTCATCTCCTCAATATGTGTGTATGAGTCAGCAGGATTCTAGACACCGCTATAATGTTATTTGCATTATGAACACTACAATAATGAATCTGGCATTAATCGGGAGCTCTGTCAGGATGAAGTTGCCTGTGATCTGACTCTAGATCCAAATAGGTATGACCTTTTGAATAGTGGTGGTTTGTGAAGGAAGAGTTAGTCATCTATTTCTCTCTATTATTCTTAAATGATTGGTAAGCTAGCCAGGCTCAAGGAGGGTGGCTTTTGGCAAGACAGGTTTGGGTAAAAGGAAAGCGCATATTGGTGTTTGAGATTTTGGCAAAAATGACTAAACCTAGCCCTAACAAGTTGACATCGATGACAGCAGTGTTGTTCAATATCGAGACACAAAGCCGTACATATGCCACTGTACTCTCAGGACGTGGGGTCTTGTAGATAAAGGTCTTTAGTGCACAATGAGTCATATATACAGGACATGGAGTTCATGGATGTAGTGACCAATTAAGCTATCTTGCATCTCTTTGTGTTGCAAAGAGGAGTTGTCGCCATGGAAACCCACATCTTTAGAATGGAACAGTGAGGAAAGTTGGACGGATCAGAGAGATGAGACTTCAAAAGTGTAACACATCCAAAGGCAATTGCTATCATGAAAGGCAGGCGGAGAACGAAATAAAATTACTATTGCCACTTCCATTATTTTTTTCAATATTCTGGATTTCCAAAGCATCTGAAACTCTCCCGCACTCTTTCGGATCATCTACAAAACAGAGATTAAGTAAACATGAGATTGTTTTACTCAGTTGAAATGTAGATATGCTGAGGATACATGTCTCTAAAGTAGATTCTGTTTGAGACCCCTAAATCTATCTAATTGGTTTAAATGATGTCTCTTCGACAAGCTTTCAGTTCTTTTCTAGACTTTGAAATGGATGCAGCTGGCTCTTCACTTGAGTGATTGGGTCCTTTGATCAGTCTCAGCACTGTCATGGAGCCTCGGGTCATGTATCACTCAGCAACCACGTCTGATGACGTCATGAAAGTCCAGAAAGGATTCAATGATTATTGAAATACTGTCTCTAACAGCCAAATTAAAATATGATGTAGCAAGTAAACTTAGCCATAATATAGGTTTGTGCAAGTTTTTTGAGAAGACAGTATACTCTGATGAAGGCTTCATTTTCTCTTTCTCCGAGATATGAAGTGAAATGATGATGTGAGCCATCTCCTAGAACAAAAGCTTTTTGTTAGTAAAGGTAGGCCAATTTACAAATTTGCATGGAAAGAAATCATCATACCGCCTTTCTTTTCATGCAGATATTGCCTTTTATGTTGGTTCCTATGACTGAGCTGCACAGTGATAAATAAAGCTTTCTGCTCTGCAAAGACCTTCATTTCTTCTGTGTTGAGACTTTGAGCGTCTGTCATGTTTATTCTATTTCAATTTTCACATTTAGACATAAAAGCAGCCCACCAACTGAAAATGAATGCTACATGCCCAGACTGGGTATCCAAGAATTTCTGTGAAGAATTCTTGGAAGAGACCACATCACGTCTTGAGTTAGGCAGAGTTCACAGGATGGGAGCCACAGAGAGAAAATGATCTAAGAAGCAGGGTTGAAGTGGCTGAAAGCAGAGGAGCTGAAGAAGACGGGAGAAAGGCAGTGGGAGGGCACAGAGTTAGAGAGGGGTCTCATCTTCGGTGTTAGTCATCTATAGTGGAAGCACTGTGACTTCTCACAAGGGCAGCTCTCAGTGAGCACCACCTGAAAAGGGCAGGCCTGCCATTCAAATGTCATAATCACACAGGCCTTGGGCACAGATACTGTGTGTATGAAGAGATGGCACGTGTCTGTTTGTAAGGGAGAATTACAGAGAATGATTGAATGTTTGTGTGGAGTGATATAAATATTCTTGCTTCTGTGCCTCGGCATAATGAGCACTATAGAGTAGCTGTCATTGCACAGTTGCAGCAACAATACTAAACTATAATAGCATATTCATCTCATTTATTAGGGCGTGCTAGATAACAAACTTTGCTGGATTCGGAGGAACAGAAGATGGCGAGAACACCTGCTGAATCTAAATGTGTACATTCAGCCCTTGAATATTATAGTGTCAAGCAGCCTGACAGTGACTGAAGTGTTCAGTAATGCATGTGACTTTGCAAGGACGTAGATGAGTAGCACTGAATAAAAAGGGCAAAAAGGAAATGAAACCCACTTGCTGCCATGGATACCACAATTTCTTTCTCTTCCTCTCTCTCTCTCTGTCGCTTGTTCACACGCGCACACACACACACACGCACACACAAAGAAACCTCTGCATACAATTACAAATACCACTTATACTGTTCTAGATTTATTTCTTACTTAGACACCAGATGAGAAAAGTAGAATGTGTCTGTCTCATTTCTACTCGTAGCACCAGGCATATTTTCCATCATTCTATGAGGCTTGTTTGTTACAAAGTGCTTAAAGACACAAATAGCTAAAACTGAACAAAACACTCGCACACACACACACACACACACACACACACACACACACACACACACACACACACACACACACACACACACACACACACACACACACACAATAATACCATGGGAAAAAGGGAGAATGGGTGAAAGGCAGAAGCATGGTCATTAAATGGAGCAAGAAAAGTTGCGAGGAGGCATTTTAAAAAGCTGTCAGATTGGTGCTAAAAGGAAAAACTCCTCATGTTGTTCTTGTGGTGGTCACTTTTCCCTGAAACACTTACTGGAAAAGTTCTTTGATCCCAGCATGACCAGCACTGTGTGTCCTGGCTAATTAACAGTCCACTGACATCTGAGCACCAAGGATGCCAGCTGCTGGCACACAGGCTGCTACAGCCTGACTGTGTCATATTCTTTTATATGCATAACCATGGCGATGGTTTGTACTGTATAAACACAGGTTATGTGCGTTTGGTGATAACATTATTCATTTTTCTCTGTTAGTCAGTGTCTGTTAGATTGCATATTGTTTCCAGCTACTAATGTATTGTTTCCAGTTCATATTACCTGTTATCTCCTTTCAGTCAGGGAATGGCCCGATAAGTCAGAGGCAATGACAGCTTTTGCAGTGTTAGCGCCTTTACTTGGAAGGCTGCCATGTTTAATTAACGCTCTCCAAAAGTAACTAATATGGGAAACTGATTTCCTGTCGTTTATAAAAAGCAACTCTGACTCATTCCCCTAAGCCCTCCCTACACACTCCCTCTGTTTCCGTCCCCCACACCTCCTAATGTGGTTGCAAAACACTCCCTCAACCAAATAATCAAATGATTGCAATGCAGCGGGTTGCCAGGTCTGGGTCCCTGTTTACTTGCCTGACATTATGTCAGCAGCAATGTCATGCTAGTGTGGTTTTGCTTGCACAAGTAGCAATGACAGAGCGTGAGTGTGTGAGCACCATTAGGTCTACCTGTGGTTTTTGGAAAGGGTATGCTAAATATGGCCACAAAGCTTAACCGAAGCAGTGCAGTTTCTTTACCTATATTTACTCCTTAGTTTTTCATTCATGTTTTTTTCTATTTGCATGTTAGGTATACTAAGAATTTTCAATGTTTGTTAAATGGCCTATATTTATATTTGTATACAGTGTTATTTACAGCCCTATAGTTTCTTACTGTAAAATATTTTACGGAGAATTAAAGCTTTACAGCATGTAGCATTTACAGCATTGTTATTATACAGTAGTTTTATTTTAGGGTTCCTACTGTAATCTCCATAAAGAGCTTTCTTTGCAAAATATGACTGCCTGTCCTTGCATATACGTTAGTCCTTTTACAGCAAGGTTATTTGTATGTGAATTTATTCAACAGCCACATTGAAGGTTAACGCTGGCCTGATGTGATTAATCGCTGCGAGAATCTGTCATGGTGGCCTCTTGCTGTCTACACCTCTTCTTGGTCACACCAAGACTGGAAACCACATTACAAAATGCACAATACATGAGCAGTCTGCACAAAACAACCAAAATAAACACCACAAAACATTTTCATTAATGATCCATGGAGAGCTTTTCATGAGTCTTTGTGTCCATCTTAAAAATATTAAAAACAACTGGTTTGTAAAACTGCCTGGAGTGGTGGTTCCCTGTTTAAGATGGAGGACTGCAGGGTGTGCTCCAACTACAGGCGGATCACACTCGTCAGCATCCCTGGGAAAGTCTATCCCAGGGTACTGGAGAGGAGAGCATACCTGTTAGTCAACCTCTGATCCAGCAGAAACAACCAGCTCTTTATCCTCTTGAGCAGCGGTCCCTGGTTTATGTACAAAAATATTTTCATGGACCGGCCTTTAAGGTGTCGCGGATAAATATAGGGAAATAAAAACAGTACTGGTACCAAAAAAGGAAGATTTATTCATAACACACGGGGAAAAACCCAGGTAAACCGAGTTAACGATAAAAGCAAAAACCCTGAAAGCCATAAATTTCACACCCAAGCCTCAACTCTTGCGGCCTGGTACTAAACGACTCACGGACCAGTACCAGCCCAGGGGTTGGGGGACCGCTGCTCTTGAGGACATTTGAGGGTGCCCAACCAGTCTACATGTGCTTTGTCGACTTGGAGAAGGCATTCAACCTGGTCCCTCTGGTTATCCTGTGGGGGGTGTCTGGCCAGTTGTTATGGGCCAATCAGTCCCTGTTTAACTTTTGCGAGAGCTTGGTTCATACTGCCGGCAGTAAGTTAGATTTATTTCTGGAGGGTGTTGGACTCCACCATGGCTGCCCTGTCACTGAATCTGTGCATAGTTTTTATGGATAGAATACCTGGGCATAGCCAATTGTTGGAGGGTCTCATCTTTGCTTTTTGCAGATGATGTGGTTCTGTTGGCATCATTGGGTCACATATATTGATTGAAATAGTAAGGTCACAAAAACAGGTTGCAGAAATTAGTTTTGTTGAAGAGTGGCTGAAATGCTGCTCCTCCACATTGAAAGGAGCCAGCTGAAGTGGTTAAGACATCTGACTAGAATGGCTACTGGACACCTCCTAGATGGTCAGAGGGCCCGGTGGTGCCAGTGTCCGCCAGCCTCGCCTGTCAGTGCACCCCAGGGCAGCTGTGGCTACAATGTAGCTTGCCATCACCGGTGTGTGAATGTGTTTGAATGGGTGGATGACTGAACGTGTAAAGCGCTTTGGGGTCCTTAGGGACTAAGTAAAGAGCTATACAAATACAGGCCATTTACCATTTAGGTGAGGTATTCCTTCTAGGAGGAGGCCCTGGGGTACACCCAGGACTTGCAGGAGAAATTATATCTCTCGGCTCTTGGGAACATCTCGGTGTCCCTCTGGATGAGCTGGAGGAAGTGGCTGGATGGATAGATGGATGGTTATTTTTCTCTCAGTATTTGCATACTGTTTTTATAATTAACAATACATTACTGTACAAAATGCCATGTATTTATAGTTTGTTAGCTGTTTAGGTGTAGGTTGCCGTGCCTTTAACGTGTGACACATGGTGTTAGTTTTTAATAGATTCCCTGCAGCGCTTATCATGTCTTCCACCTACGATCGTACAATTTTATAGTTTTACATGTATTTAATAAAGTAGATCTGTTAATTGTCTTGGGTCCTATTGTTACATGTATAGAAAGATTTTGTTTTGCATTAGCATTAAACATTCCTATTGAAATGGATACCTCCTTTGGGTCACATTTAAATAATGACTTTGGAAACTAGGAGTTACTCTAAAATGCTAAGGATAACATAAGGACATAAAAGAAGCAGAAATAGAGACGCAGGAGCAAATCAGTATAGAGGGAAGGAACAAGTTTACCTCAAACTTGAAATTTGATTTGTGATTTTGGACCATATATAAAATTGACTTGAAATTTGATTCACTATATGTAACAAATGTTATATAAGCTTCATTTGACAGTTTGTAACTGTTGATACAGTACAAACAGTTTGATGGACAATGCATTGTAATGACAGTCACTAATAGCACTACAAGCATCTTTTGAGTTATTATGACCTTGCCTTCAGCAGACATGAATTATTGCTGCCTACACTGTTTTTATTATAATTTTTTTATAATGTAAAAAAAATTGTGAGACAGTTGCACAAGCATTTTTGCATGAATTAGAATTAGTCTGTTATTAATAATAGAGGCAGCCAATACAACCTTCGGCCGGCTATGATTAATACCCCTTGTCAATATCTCACGGCTGATAAATATCATCTATTTTGAGCGCTTGGTACTCTCTGGAGCCATATGCTGTTACTACGTTCCGATAAATCAGTAGCAGAAGTCATCTATACGCGTACTTCAGCATTCGACCTGCTGTCCTCTGGCTTCATCTTGTGGTCAAACAGAGTAAGCGCAACTAAAGAAGAAGAGCGGTACCACATTGTGATTCTCTGCCAAGTTGAGTTACACGTCAGTAGGGAACCGGTACTGGTGAGTGGACGTGTACCGTGCACGTCAGGCGGTTCCCGGATGCACCAAACAGAAACATGGAACGGGTAGTGGTGGAAGTGCCGATCAACAACGGTGAGATTCATTCCACCTCCACGTCTAACGCGCCTTTCAGCCACTTAAATAACATCTCCTAAACAGCATTTGCTGCTGCTCTCGATTAGTGCAGAGATGCTCCTCCTCCTCTTACGCATTTGGTTCGGCATTAAATTTGCTGTAGCCACAGTGGCGCTATCAGTGCTTTACAGGTTGTCTCGCTTCTCTGATTAATCTGTCGTAGCTGCAGGCTACTGTCAGCTTGTACACAGTGTGAGACAGTGTAGTCACAGAGTTGCTGTCATCTGTCAAATCGCAGTTCTGCAACTGGCACACTGCCTTTGCCATTTAACCTCTCTTCTCCAATACAAAGGCCCAGTTTATTCTCCATCGTGGTTTGTTATGTCTTTTCCATTAACAAGCAGTAACATGCAATTGCACAATTAAACAGGTAACAGTGAATTAAGGAAAATAATCCAAACAAATAAACAAATAGACTTTAATTCTATTTTAATCAAAACACATGCGGTTTAATATTTCGCAGGAAGTCTACGTCAGGAAGTGCAGGTTTTTTTTTTCTTTGATTTTCAAGATTACTCTAGATTTTTTAGGTGTCGTGCAAATTAAGAGAACTATAATGCCACAGAGTCAAATTCATGTTTGATTTTCAAGTAGGTCAGAGGTCAAGAGGACCTTAACTAAGCCCACTGTGTATGAAGAATATCAGATCACCAATACACCTTGCTGTATTTCAGCATGTTCTTTTCTACTATTTTGGAAAAGTTATTCTGTTCTATTTCCATCTTAAGGTTTCCCCCTCGCTTGTCCTTCCACAACCCCACGAAAGCGGCAGGTGCGGTTTTCAGCACGCCATGACATCATCCTTCTGCGAGAGGTTATTGCACAGAATCCCTTTGCCTCCAAAGAGCCAGGTTTGTCTTTTTTTTTAATGACTTGTGCTTGAATGCCGACAACTGCATTTTCTGCATGATAAATGTGTGTGGTGGGGGGAAAAAAAGTTGTATAAATTTATTTTCTTCAAGTTGTTAAATGTGTCGGTATTACAAACCTCCTGTATACATTAATGAATGTGTGAACTGATTGATTTCAGGACGGATTTGGGCACGCGTGGGCGAGATTATCACTGCTGCCCTCCAAGAGGAAAACTTTGAGGTGGATGCCAGGAGATGTAGGGAGAGAACCATGCTGCTGCTAGACTACTACAGGAAACAAGACTTTCCCAGCCTACGCAGGTTGGTTCAGTCAACACAATGCCAAAGCCAGGAGTAAAGAAATCTTTGCACCGTATGCATGATGTACACTACTGGCTTTACTAGCAAGTTTTAGTTTGAGCACACGTGTGTGCTTTTCCTTTACTCAGGTTTGGAACAGAGAGATTGTATGCCCAGAAGGAGGATCTGCTCCATGAAGTTTTGGAGCTGGAAGCTGAGAAGGGACTCATAGTCAGCAATGATGGCACAAAGTACCAGGTGAGTAGTATTATTATTGTGTCAGCAGAGAGAGAGGAGCATGTGTATGTGTACTACAATGCTAGTGTAAAAAATGCCTTTTTTAATAAGGCCTAAGTCATCATAAGTGATAACCGTAATCCCAACCCTACTGCAACCCTGTATTTTTGAGAAAGGTGCTTTCTTCTGTGGAAGAAAATGTGATTTTTTTCCCCCTTTTTTACAACATAGACCTCAGAGGGTTGCTTTAGAGGGGTAGATAAATCACTTAAGTTACAGTATTTCACTTTTTTTCTATACAGTTACAGATTTATGGAAATATGGCTGACCAGATTAATGGGAACATTAAGAATGAAAACACTTTAACATTCTCTGCAACGATCTGCCTATTTTGCTGCTCATAGTTTAGCTTATACCCAGAATTACAAGTCACAAAGGAAGGGCATCTGGCATAAAAATCTCTCAAATCAAACATCTAGGAAATAAGGAAGCAGCTAAAAATCACTACATGTAGCACAATCAAGCTCAAGTCATTTGTTGCAGCATTTTTACCCAAAGGATCATATTCACAATCATAAAGTAAGCAAAGACATTGAGTAAAATGTATGTATTCTTTGTTGTTGAACAGATCTCTCCCTTATATTTCTTAGGATGAAGAGCGGAGAAATCGAGTCGCAGAAGAACTAACTCTACCAGAACAGGACAAACCCAACATCACAATCCCGCAAACAACCACTGCAGGTGAGCAGATTCGAAACACAGGGGCAAAGGATGTGTAACCATCCACACTGGTGTCACAGATGCTGTTTAATGTCTAAATCTTAGTGTCATAACAGCTGGGAAAGACAGTTTACAGAGTGTCGTGGTTATCGCTCATTAAATCACCAGGATTTTTCAGTTAAAATTGTGATTCAAGGTAAAGACCCTTTAAAAAAAAAGATCAAATTTTTCTATTTCTGCTATGGTAGCTTTAGGAACAGTAGCCTGAATTTTCATTTAATTACAGAACAAGAAGAAGAGCGTGAGGAAATGACAGAGCTGTCAGCAGCACCCACAGCCAAGCGGCCCTGCCAGTGCTGCTGCCAGACCTACTCTGAGATTCTCAGCTTCTTGGAGAAACGCTCAGAGGCGGAGCAGCGGCTTCGAGAAGAAGAGCTCGCCTTGCGCCGTGAGGAACTGGAGATTCAGAGAAGTATGATTTTTGCCATAGTCCTTGTAATATCTGCTGGTTTTGTTATCACCTTCATACTTATAGTTATCTTAGTTGCTGTTTTCTCTATTCCCCTGTCTATGTCTTCATGTCTAGTAAGCCTTTATAGTTCAGTGTTATTTATTTATTTATTAAATTTTTGCCAGCCTCACCCTCATTAGTTTCACATGTGCTTAATTGTTCCCACTCATTTCTTATTTCCAGTAGCCCAGGCATGAGAATACTCAGTGGTCACTTAATTAGGTACACTTTGCTAGTACTGGGTTGAATGCCCTTGTGCCTTTGGAACAGCTTTAATTATGTGCGGATTACTTTAAACAAGGAAACATTCCTCATAGATATGGGTCTGTTGAGATGAAATCATCACACAGTTGCTGCAGATTTGTCGGCTGACCCTATATGACGCAAATCTTCTGTTCACTGGGCATTGTCACTAATAAGTAGCCTGTGATATTTAAACGATACTAGATGCTACTAAGGGGAGCAACATGTGCCAAGACAACATGCCCCCACACTATTAACATTACCATCCCGAACCACTGATACAAAACAGGGTGGATCCATGCTTTCATGTTTTTTACGCCAAATTCTGGTTCTACCATCGCAGAAATCAACACTTAAATGATCAGGCAACATTTTTCCAATCTTCTTTATAGTTTTGTTGAGTTTGGTGAGTTTTGTGACCAAAACTGTAGTCTCAGATTTTGTAGCCAAAGGAGTGGCATCCAGTGTGGTCTTCTGCTTCTGTAGCCCATCTGCTTTATGGTTTGATGTGTTGTGCATTCAGAGATGCTCTTCTGCGTACCTTGGTTGTAATGAGTGGTTATTTGAATTACTTGACATGTTACTTGAATTACTATTGAGTTAATGACATCAGGGACATATTTTCTCCCACCGAAAACTGCTTTCACTGGATGTTTTGTCTTTTTTGGCCATTCTCCGTAAACCCTAGAGATGGTTGTGTTGCAAAATCCCAGGGGATTTCTTGAAGTACAGAGACCATCCTGTCTGCCATGCCAGATTCAAAGCCACTTAAATCAACTTTTTTTTCCCCCAGACTGATGCTTATTCTGAACTTCAGCAGAACTGAAGCATCATGCTTAGGTTTTTATGTTATGTTTAAAATGCAAGTGTGCATGAATAATGATAATAATGTATACTTTATTGATCCCCGTGGGGAAATTACTCCTCCGCATTTGACCCATTCACTCAGTGAAGCAGTGGGCAGCCACTAAGCAGGCGCACCGGGGAGCAGTGTGTAGGGACGGTACCTTGCTCAGGGGTACATCAGGGTAGCCGTTCAGTGGATTCGAATCCCCAACCTTCCAATCATGGGGGCGACCACTCTACCTACTGAGCTATCCCTGCCAAAAAAACCAACAAAAAAATACTAGTGTCTATACTAATAAAAAGAATACCACTCAACTGAAAACAATACCCTCTAAAACTTATCTGAAAAGAATTTTATGAAGATTGTCAAGCTGCCATTGTGCTGATATCCATTTTCACTTCACGTTTTCAGGTAAGATCGCTCTGGAGAGAGAACGTCTGGGAGCTGAGAGAAAAGAGAGGGAGCGGAGATTTGAGCTTGAGAGCCAAGAGAGGCAGGTCATCTTGGACCTTTTAAAAGAGAAGGTGCTGAAAGGCTGACAAATTAAAACTTTATCACCTGCATTTTGATGCATTTCTTTTTAGTAAATTTGCAGAGGTTGGGAGTGGGAGGGGCAAAGTTATCCACTAAAAAGAGGAAGGAATGCAGTGAAACTAGAAATAAAAGATTATGAGCGTCAGATACTGGTTACCTAGACAAATGTGTGGAATTGCTTGAAAAAGTGTTCAGACATCTTATTTATGTGCACTTTCTTTTGTTTTATAGTCTTAAACTGGTAAAATTGGCTTTTCCTTATCAAAGTACACTCAATCATTTATTTTTACAAGACAAAACTGATAAAACCACCTGGCCTGTTTCCCCAGACATAGTAAAGCATAGTGCTGGTAGCATTATGAAATAGGGTCCATAAAGAACTTAAATATGAATTTAATTATGCATTTAAAATGCATTTTAGGGACTCCAATTTACTGAAAACAAAGCCAGATCCACCAGAAATATTGGAATTAAGTTCAGAAATCCAGGTGTGCGAAGGCTCTGAATATTTTTGCACATAGATTTGCATTCATTCATTAGAAATGAGCTATAAAGCACTGAAAACAGCACAAAGTTTGGAGACTAAAAGCAGCTGCAGAACTGACATACAGGTAATGACAGCATCTATAACAATCAGCCGGCACAAACTGCCCCACGCTAATTGTTATAAATGTTAAGAGACTAGGTGAGTTTTATTTCCCGTGACAGTCTGAATTAGGTTTTTATAGCACTGCAGTAGCTGAAATTAAGTAATGGAAAGGATAAATAGGCGTGGTGTGGCATCTTAGGTGTGGTGATCCACTGAGCCAGAACTGGCAGACAGGATCATTGTGTATGTTCTGTTATAAAAAGTCAATAAAGCTAGCCTTTTCCTAGAATGACACCAACAACATTATAAGCTCTTTTCAGAGAATATAAAATTGTTTGCAGTGCTAGAATGGAAAAAAAAGCAAACATAATAAATACATAATAGCCTGTATATTTAGGAAATTGGGGTTGTGGACCTAAATGTTTCTTAGCTCTGTAGCATTTACCCAGATAATTACTTTACACATGCCTTATTAAACATTTTCTATCTGAAGGCATTTTAAAAAACATACATAGAAATAAAACTATATTTTACTGAACAAATTGCTGTATTTTGACTGGTAAGCACTTTTTAATGCAAAAATTCACACTAAAACAAGCCATGAAGTCTTTCACTTTATTCTTCAGATTGTAAGAATTGTTTTTTTTTGTGTTCTTGATAAAAATTACTTTGTAATAAAATATTAATGAATTGATTAATGAAAAGTTGGCACCCTTTTTGTAAGCAGTTGTTAAAGTTGCTAATCCCTCGTAGGGATCGGTCAGCCATAAAAGTTACAGTATAAGGTAGATATATGTTCACGATGCAGCACTTTTTAAAAAACATTTTCTGCTGATGTACACATTGGTGTTTTTTTTATGATTACTTTAGTTTACATGATAGCACTACTGTGAAATTATATAGAAAACAAACTTGACATGTTATTTTTCCTTACAGTGGGTCCCCACAATGTGTTGTATAAAATATAAGGCAGATAAACAAATTGTTTTAACCTAAAAAAGGCAATGATGTCTATTCTGCAAATAAAACAAATAGTAAAGAGTGTTCGTGTGGCAGTTTATAATCAACATTGTTTACATTTACCCCCTCTTATTCAAGCACAGTATTTTTTAGAATCAAATGTACTACATGTCATAGTGCTGTTATAAAGTGATTCATCATCATCATACATTAATCTCCTAAATATTTAAACTCATGAGGTGGAACATCTTAGGTCTTGAAAAAAGGACCTTTTTGTGTGACCTCACATGGAGCAAGCTACTTTCCCATTATATGCAAGGTTTTGTTTACTAGGAAATGTTACACAAATTTGCAGACTGTTTACTAGACTTGTTGTGTAACTACTAGTGATGAGGGTGGTCACTTTTAGGTAACATGTTTCTCTGTATTTCTCCTCATTTTCCAGAAATGAATTCTTTCCTTTGTTTTACTTATCAAAATGGAGCTCAAATGCAGACCTTGTCAGGAGGCAATAGCATACACACACACACACACACACACACACACACACACACACACACACACACACACACACACACACACACACACACACAAACTTATTCCATGGGGAAATTATCTTGTCTAAGACAGTAACTTGTCTGTACACCTGCACACATGTACTAAAATATGTGGATTAATAAAAAATATCTTTTTAAAGAGGCTAAAAAAATATCGTAAAATTACATGTTTTTCAGTAGAAATGTAAAATTAACTTAAAAACTCAGTATTTTGTAAATGATTTGATGCAGAGGGCGTTTTTTGTTTCTTTCTTTTTAAACCTATTTTAATCTGCTGGTACTGCACCTTACACCGAGCGATTACTCACTCGCTCCAGCGTTGTCTCATACGATTTAAAGCAAGAATCTTTTTTTTTCCCATTGCAGTCCAGTGCAGGGACAGAGGGGTAAACCAATCCCCGCAGCTCCCACCACATTTCTTTTTTTACTCCGTTGCGCTTTAATTTTAGGTAATACGAATCCCGGTTTCTGATTGGTTAAAAATTTAATCACGCACGCCTGCTATTTCTAACTTCTTTCTGATTGGGCCTCCAGCTGTCAGTCGCGACTTTCCCACATCCAATGAGCTTGTGCACGTGGCGTTTTTTTGTTACTGCGACGGCTAAGATACAGAAAGTTTTAACGCAGCTACGTTTTAATTATCCGGGCGACGTGTTTGCAGTAGCGGGTTGTTGCTGTACCCAAGGCTGCTTTTGGCACCTTTCAGTTCCCTTAATAGTTTCGAAAAGCAGCGCGTTTGCTCTGAATGCGTCACAACGTAAGTGACCGCATGGAAACGGAGAGCTCAGCTTTCCATCTGCTGTGGACTGTGGTAGAGTGGGGGTTTCTGTGGCGGTTGGCGATTTGTGGGTGGTCGTTGATTCGCTAACGCTAGCGTTGCATCCACATTACACGTGGAGCATGTGCTCTTTGTTGGTGTAGCGTATGTACAGTGTTTTTGGTTGTAGCGTTTTAGTGTTTATTGTATTTTTATTAATTTAAGAATCGTCCGCAAGGCTGAGATCTCAAACGTGCTCGAACTAGATTCAAGTATAGTAGTCGGTTTTCAGCTAAATTGGGCACTTTAAGATAAACAAAACCAGAGCCCACAGTGAGTCCAAACCAACATGCCAGTTAGACGCTTTGGGGGTCACAGGTCTTTGGTTTCTCAGTCTCAGTCCCCAAAGCTGTCCTATGGTTACACGAAAATGAACATTGCCAGAGGTGGCTACCGTGTTTTTTCTGCCAACTCTTCCACCGCATGCACCGAGCTGGCCCAGAAGATAACAGAGTAAGTGAAATTAATAACTGTTGACTAAATGTGTTCGTGTCATTGCAACATATTTAACGATTTAATAACGATGAGTACACAGTCATGTTGATTCGTGTGTGATGTTGACATGGCCTTGCTAGCAAGCCAAGTCTCTGTCAAAACACCACGTTACAGCTGCACGCGTGTGACTTTACGTTGTTTTTAATTCAGTACGACAAAAACAATCACTATTGTGAAAACTGTGGACCAAGGCATGACAATCACACTACTCTCGCCACAAGATGTTGGTGTTACTGCTCAGCGTAGTGTGACCCAGTGTACATGGCCTACATTCGTACATTACGTAATGCATGTTCAAAACATCCTTTTAACACACTTCAACAAGTTTTATGGCAAATACTGAACCAAAGAATAAAAGCCTTAGAAACGGAGATTAAAAAAAGACTTTGCACTGAACATTTTAAGAAAATCCAATTAAGTGGATATGCATCACCTCATTGTACCTGAAGATGTGACAGTAAATCTGCAAAAGTATTGATGTTTACTTCAACTAAACTGCCTATCTTACTTTTTGATAACTGATTCCAGATGTCACTGCATGCTGTGTAACTATTTAATCAGCTTATTGGCTGTAAAACTTGAATTTATGTATGGTCCAATTTATGTACCTCAATGGTCAACATAACCAAACCTGCCACTTTTCCTAAAAATCATTTTATTTTGAAGTGCTATTACATAGTAACGAAACACTGAGGACGGCACTGTACAGTGAAGTTTTTTTTTTATTAGCTAATGACAAATCTGTTTTTTTTCTGCAATGAGAGATAAACCTGTCAGTGGTAATCATTGTTACAAAGGGAGTATGCTTTTCAGATCCAGGTCTGTCTTCGAAGTAAGCATGGTATAGATTTACTACTGGGTATTACTGTGATAGGCAAAATACTTAATTGGCTGTGATTCATAGAGCATGTACACGAGGCAGTGTTTCTTTTGGTTAAAAACAAGTGGTTCTCTTACTGTAATTTGAAAGCATCCTTTATTTTTTTGTTGTTTTTGTTTTATTTGTTTTTTTGCTCCTGTAGCCTTGTTAGATAGCCAGATGGAAGTTGCACTTCCCACCCAGTAGGGAGGGGAAAGAATCAAGGTTTCTTAGTTTTCAGTGCTTGGCAAAGTTGCAGGAGATTTTTTTTTAGCCAGATTATGCTTGCGTTTTCATTTTGTGTTTTCTTGGGGAGCAAAGGTTTTAAAAAACAACAGAGAAAATAGAGAGAAAAATATTAATGAATACTGTACTGAATATTTATGCTAACGTGCACTCAGAGGCTGGGTGTGAATACGACTGGAACAAAAGCATCCTTATTTTTATTCTTCCCTGGATGTGATGAAAGGAAAACAACATGCTTGAAACCTTCCCTGGTTAGACAAATATATCTTTCTATGAACGGGAAAAAATGTCCCATATGTTCATCCCCTGTTTTGATTAGGCTACTTTATGGTACTGTCATAACAAAAAATTGAAAAAGTCTGAGATTTATGAATGCAAACAGGGTGAGGCAGCAGTGTAGAGTACAGACTGATGGGTTCTCTGCTTGCATTTTGGCTGTTGCTTTTTGACCTAAATAGCTTCTAGTTAAGATTTCTAAAAAAAAATTTTAAGAACCGCCAACTTATCAGAGCCCAAATTGAGGTGTTTACCTTTGAGACTAACGGTAAAGAAACAAAGTACAATTTTTATGATGTGATCCAGGGGGATAAAGCAAGTAAAGAAATTTTGTCTCACCAGTAAGTTCAAACTTCTAAATTTATATCAGAAAATAGAAAAGGTCAGTTATCAGTGACCAAAATTATTTGTTAATTAAATGTATTTCTTAAAATCATTTAAGAAACTGATCATTTCACCTAGATAAATGGATTTTGACACACACGATGTTGATAGCCAAAATATAAGGTTTATTTCCACACAATAATGTAATAATTTTAAACTTTAGTTCTTGAAGTTCTTCAGATGGAGAGCTATCAAACTGCTGGGCAGAAAATAGTGTCTTAGTACAAAAATAATATTTACACGCTTCAGTTAGTGCAGTACACCAAGGTATGTTTTTTTAACTCTGTTTTTTTTCCCCCCAGGCGTTTGGGGGTGGAGTTGGGCAAGTCAGTGGTTTATCAAGAGTCAGATTCAGGTGAGGCCAAGCATTTAATGTCAAATATTAATGAACTATGGTTTCCTGTTGCCACAGTAACTCATGAATACATAAAAACTGTGCTTTTTATTCAGAGACTAGAGTGGATGTGAAAGAATCCGTCCGTGGACAAGACATCTTTATCATTCAGACCATTCCCAGGTGAGACAGATGTCTTTAGCAAAAAAAAAGAAAAATGATTCATCTTTTAAAGGTAGTATTTGGTGTTCTTAAATGTCTATCATCCAGCGACACCAATATTGAGCTAGAAAAAACAAAAGGACAAACAAATGAAAAAAGCTTAGATTAGCTTGAAAAGTTAGCTGGTTTTGACCATGTCTGCATGACATTGAGTTGTTGAGATGCTTAGGCAAACCTAATAAAGTGGCCAGTGAATGTATATGTTTTACAAGAAGTGAGAGTGAACGGTTGGCTGGATTAGGTGGAACCGAAAAAGATGACTCCAAATGAGTGCAAATGTATCACTTTCTGTTGGATATGTAAATGACCAATTAACTGTAAACACATCAGCTAAGACAACTTTATGCTTTGATAAAATAATAAAGTTCTGATTAGACACAACTCTTAATCTATTTATTTAATGTTCTAAAGTACTTTATTACTGAACTCAGAGTGTTTTCAAAGTTTAATGTTATAAGCACGTGCCCTTTATGCAACACAATAACATGGCCAGCTTTTTAAAATCTAGATATGACCTCAGATAGTTACTAGGAATTCTAACAGGAGTCGAAGCATATCTATTTTTGTGCTGTGACTCAGTTAAGTTTGCCTTTTCATGTCATGTGAGGTGAGTTTTCCACCTTGTTTGTCATTCTTTTGCTATGACAAAAAGACTGGCTCTAAAAAATCAACCAGAGGTATTCAGTGTTGTCGAGTTCTAGCGCTTCTCCTATTGAGTGTGCACAGAGGCAGCAGATAAGTCACCTGCCTATCTACATGTTGTGTCTTGCCATCAAAAACAAAAAACAAAAATAGTCAAACTGGTCTAATAATAATATAAATAACTTTCCTGACAGTCGTCATCACAGCACAGTTTTGATTTGTAGTTACTATAGATCATCTGTTAGACCTTTTCTTACGTGCGAATGTTTTTCCTGAGTCAAACTTGTCATTTACGTTAGCTGACTTTTAAAGCTGTTCTTCTCTCCGGGTTCACAGGAAAAACCTGTTTCGATGGTGCAGGTTATTTGTAAACGATGCAAATAAAATAAAAAAGTGAACCTTTGTTCAGATACAGTGGTGTTTGCACTGTCTGTGGACGTGATGTTTGCAAACAAATGTTTAATGGCAGACCGAACAGTCTCTTTCATCTCATAATTATAAAGCATCGTTCTGTATTTTTTGTCCCTAGATTCAATATTCCATACCCGTACCTTACAGTCCGTGGCACCTGATATGGTCTCTTATGTCTTTCTTTCTTTTGATGTTGTGTTGCTCAGAGATGTCAACACAGCTGTCATGGAGCTGCTTGTTATGGCTTATGCCCTAAAGACGTCCTGTGCCAAGAACATCATCGGGGTCATTCCCTACTTTCCTTACAGCAAGCAGTGCAAGATGAGGAAGAGAGGCTCCATTGTCTGCAAGCTGCTAGCATCCATGTTAGCTAAAGCTGGTATATACGCTGTTCTCAATTCCTTTGTCATCATGTTTTTTTATACCCAGTAAAAGAAAGTGCAGATTAAAGTCAACAAACAGTCAATGACACTAAAAGTAGGAGGGGAGGTACATTATAACTGTAGCTTGAATAGTTAATATTGTTTTAGTAGTGATGCTTTATCAGGACCAGGTTGAATTAGTTGTTTTTTTTTTTTTTCCCAGTCTGACTCAGTTTTTACTCCTCAGCCGTAAAAGGCCTGCGGGGGATTGTCGTCATCCTGCTGGCTAGGCGGGTGGCGTGGACACCCATGTTTTTGAATGCGATAACTTGAGAACGAGGAGGAGTCTTGTCTTGCCTGCTTACTGGGCCTGAAGACAAGATTTGTTGACCTTTTAAAATGGTTGAAAATGTAAATTAAAAAAAAAGTCAAAAGGTGAATAAACGTGATACTTTGTTGCCTGTTTCCATTCATGTTTGTTTTTTAGCACAATAACCTATAGCAGTTAGTGTTTTTGCAGGATTCATAGGATGGTCTTCTGCCAGAATGTTATTCAGTGTCTAGTTTTTCCAGTATGTTCCTGGTCTTGCTCAGTCATACTGTTTATGCTTCTTCCAAAGTGCCAAATGGCAAACAAATACCTGCAAGTTGGTAGAAACAATCTTCCTGTGTGATTATAAGTCAGCCACTAGAAGTTGTGAAATCGACAAATGTTTCAAAATTTGTGCAGTATGTACAGGCTTAGGGATGTAAGAAACTGTACATGTAAATGTATTGTTTTACAAAACGTCCTACCTTTTTATTGTTAATTCCATTTTCTTATTTCAGTTGTCTTAGTTCACTGTGCTTAAAACCAATGATTTAATAATTTGCGAAGCTATCAACTTTTAAACAAATCAAAATGTTATTTTTCTGTCACCAATCTTGAAGAGCTTTAATTTCATGCTACAGGCATTTCTGAAACTATATAATCTCACACACATAAACATATGTTATGTGTTTGTACTGCAGGGCTAACTCACATCATCACTATGGATCTTCACCAGAAAGAAATCCAAGGCTTTTTTAACTTCCCTGTTGACAACCTGAGAGCTTCCCCTTTCCTCATCCAGTACATTCAAGAGGAGGTTAGGTTGCTTTATACCGTAGGCTCAACAAGATGTGCCTCCTCATCAAACATACACACAAATAGTGTTTTACTGTTATGTATAAATGGTTAGAGGTCAAGAGTGTTTTTTTTTTTCTCTTCAGATCCCAAATTACAGAAATGCTGTCATTGTTGCAAAGTCCCCCTCGGCTGCTAAGAGGTAATTTGGCAAGTCTGACAATGCCGATATCTTTAAAGTTGCTATTATGAAATGCATTAGTACTGTTTCTCTTGTCTAAGGAGCTTGGAAAGCTGTTTCTCTTGACTTTTTTTGCCTTAAAGTGTTACCCTTTGTGAGCTAGAAAAAAATCAGATAAAAGCTACACACACACCTTAGTACTCAAAATGTAAAAACTGAATTAATGGTGCAGCCAGGTTTTTATAAACTGTAGGATGTTTTCAAGCACGAGGTTCTTCCTCATACTTGAGTCTTGTGCTCAAAGTCACATGGATACTAAAGTCCCTATAGGGGCCTGCCTGGTGTGTGGGTCCTTCTGTTAATATACTGTGAAAGCTAGTCCAGTAAGCAGCTTACATAACTAACCTATTGAAACCTTTTCATCCTTTTATGATCTTCTTAATGTTTCAGGTGTTCACTACATGCACTGTGCACAATTCTCTTCAGAGCAAGCACGTTCCACAGTTTTTGCCATTGTCACAGACTGAATTGTGTAGTAGCTTTATTAAATCATGACTGCTGTTAGTTGCATTCACAGAACATGACATCCTTTTTTTTTTTTTTTTTTTTTTTTTTTTGTTAAAGAAAAAAAAATCACTAATCATAGGTTTACCAATCATAGCAATCATAGGTTTCGGAGCTATTAACACTGTGGGCCTGCACCATTTGATTGCTTTGCTCATGTATGAACATACTGGCATGTATGCTAATTTAAGAAAGTAATATTAAAACATATTTATGGTTCTTCTTTGCATGCTACATATTAATTGTGCAAGACAAAGCAATCACCTACAGGCTCTGTTAGCATTACAGTTACTTGTTTAAAGACATGCATGACAGCACATTCCAGTAACCCCCATGTGCCACTGCACTTAAAATTGTTTAGCAAAGTTTATTTGCAAATGATAACATACACATAACAAAGACTTAATGTCGATGTTCATTTTGTGATCAGCTACTACACATATATGACTTGTAAGGATCTGAATGTTATAAAAATAATTCCCAACACTATAAATGCAATATACATGTTAACGATCTTGGTGCTCTAGGGTTTTGTTTTTTTTTATAGTAACTTTCAAGCAATGGGAATAAGAAGAACTGAGCTGAAAGTGAAAGTGTGGACAAGCTAGAGACTAAATTAAGAAACAAAAGAATGCCTAACGCTTGTATGGCCTCCTAATTGTGCTTTTGTGTTTTCAGTATACCACTTTTTCTTTGTTGGTGTAATCTCTGTCCTTTGCAAACTTCTTTCTGCTCTCTTTTCTCTGTATTTTTTATGTGTTGTTTTTGTCAGTTTCTTTGACATTGTGTGTCTGCATGTTTGTCTGTCCTAGAGCTCAGTCTTATGCTGAGAGGCTGCGACTTGGGCTGGCAGTGATACACGGGGAGGCCCACCACTCAGAGTCTGATATGGCTGATGGTCGACATTCTCCCCCTTTGTCTCGTGCTATCACAGGACACACTGGCCTGGAGCTACCATGTAAGATAAATGGCGCAAACCTATCTGTATCTGTTGTTGTTGCTTTTCTTTCTTTCTTTTTTTTTCTTGAAGCCTTGATGGTCATTTACAGGTATTATAATTTTACTGAGAAAGGAAACTGTTTTATTACTAACTCTGTTTTTTGTTACTGTCTGTCTTTAGAAAAATTCATTTTTATTTTCATGTTGATTGTTAGAAAGCTTCCACAAGCTCCCTGTTCCTGTTTTGATTCTTTGCCAAGACACCAGCAGTGTTCTTTTAATGTTTGACTTCCTCAATTCTTACCTTCGTGTGCATAATAATCATGAGAGCTGCCCTGTAAAACAGCGCTGGCAGAGTCCTGACTGAGAGGCTCTCCCATTGCGTATTATTTATTTTGACCACTAACTCAATGGTATATTTCAGGTTTAAAACATTGTGTTTTCAAACATGACATTTTCAGTAAGAATATAACGTTTTCCCAAAAGCTTGCAGGCCAGCTCTGCCTCAGACATTGTTATAACCACCTGTGAAATATTGCAGGTGCTACCTGCCACCGTCGCTTCCTTCATTTCAGCGCCAGATTTATTTCCCTTATCTCATTCCACCCTATGTACTCTCCTTCCAGCTAAACCATCTCCCCCGTTCTCCCGCCTCAACTTGGAAATATGTCAGCAATATCTTTTTGCTGTCTCCAGCAAGGGCTGAATCTGACTCTTCTTATGTCATCTCCCCCAATTTCACTTTGCATTGATTACATAAAATGTCAGACCTTCTAAGTCTGCTCTGAGTTTTTAGAATAATTTTTTGGGAGGGGTAATTTAATTATTTGTCTAACCATGCCATAATGTTTTGTACCATCCGATCCTTTTCCACAGCAAGCAGCAGACAGGTCCCATTCCCTGGGATAGAGCTTCCAAGTATGATAATATTGCCTGAATCCACTCTTGCCTCCTATTGATTGTTTATGCTTCCCTGCATGGAGTGACAGTGAGTTGCTGAAGGCTTCCACTTCTAAGTGGTGCTGGTCACCTGTAGAACCTGAATGAGCTTTCCTCTTTTTAGGATTAAATCACTATTTTTTCCTATCACACACTGTTCTGAAAGATGAATACGGCATTTCAAATTGACGTTAATGAAACCAGTTGGTGCAGCAAAAGAAGGGTTATACCCCATACCATGTCAACATTAAATACTGTGAGTCATTTTTTGACCTACAAAGTTATTTACAGTGAATTTCACATACACTGAGTGAAATGCACTGTCTTGATATTCATCTTTGAGCCACAGTGTCTCATGAGTGATCATGGTAATTGCTGGAAGCCTTCGTTTTTGCATCATCTGTTAAAATAATATCGATTCTTATAAAATTAATAATCGTTACCCGAGTGAGAAACTCTTAAATTTCTGATATTATGAATAAAGTATTAAATTATGGGCTGAAGAAAAGCCTCTAGGCCAGGGATAGGCAACTCCAGGCCTCGAGTGACGGTGTCCTGCAGGTTTTAGATATCACCCTGGGTCAACACACGCCTGAATCAAATGATTAGTTCATTACCAGGCCTCTGGAGAACTTCATTACATGTTGAGGAGGCCATTTAGCAATTTGAATCAGCTGTATTTGACCAAGGACACATCTAAAACCTGCAGGACACCGGGACTCAAGGCCTGGAGTTGCCCACCCCTGCTCTAGGCATATTAGCATTTTAGTGTTAACTCAAAACTATTGTTCATTTATTGCTTAACGTGAAAGAAATCCTGACAAACAATAACACCACCCTTTGATAGTTATGTTTTGCACTGTGATTACATCCTCTTGTTTCAAGTTTCTGTTTTTGAGTTTTAGGTGTCAGATTCTGCGTGATTCTTTCTGTCCAAAACGTCTAAATAGTATTAAGACTTTAGTTTCATGACTTCCTTCTCAATCCAGAAACAACTATTTTAAAATGTATATTTTGCACAGTAGCCTTTGTACATCTGATTTTTGACATTATTGGGATTTCCACGTGGGAAACGCAACAAATAAGACGTGTTGAGTTCTAGACCTGAATCACTTGTTGCTTGAAATCCCTTCAGGTACATTTTAATGTTATGTTTGGGTTGAGCAACTTAAATTTCCGATGACCCTTAGTGAATCTCCAAGATGAACCTTTTTATATTCTTATGGTTGTAAATAGTGTTTTGGATTACAAATAAGAATCGATTCTGGTCTGTTTTCAAAGGGAAACCCAGTTCTGCAGTCATATCTACCACTGTACCAAAAGCAGCTGTACGTCTTGGTTTGGATTTAGTTGGAAGCACAAATGTGAAAACTGTGGAATTATATATTTTGCCAAAATCTTAACAGTTTGAATGGTACTGTGGTAGCTGAAGCTTATTGGGTTAAAGCTGTCTGCATGGTGTTTGCAGGTTTTAACCAAATCCCTTCTCACCAAATGTTCATTAACTTTACTTCATTCCAATAAGCTTCCTCTGATTTGGGTTAAAAGAAAAGACCCGTCTTTTTTTCCAGAGAGCAATGCTAATATTTTTGTGTCTTTTAGTGATGATGGCAAAGGAGAAGCCCCCTATCAGTGTTGTTGGCGACGTAGGAGGCCGAATTGCCATCATTGTTGTAAGAGCTCTAAGTTTTATGTGATTATCTTAAAACTACTATTTTAACTGAATAATGGCATCTCATACATCTATGTATTGGTAGGAAACAGCTTTAGTGGGGGGTTTATAAAAAAGTGCAGTGTGATCATATCTTTTCCGTGTTCAGAATCTATTGTTAATTTTCAATAAATTAACAATAAATAATCATCTTTCCAATAAAGGATTTCAAATATGGTTAGTAATGCCACTGTATAAGCTACAGGGGAAAGGCTTCTTTTTGTTTACACCAAAATGTAAATGCTGAAATTCAGTTTTTGTCTGTATGTGTGGGCATTTTCTTAGGATGATATTATAGACGATGTGGAAGACTTTGTTGCAGCAGCAGAAATTCTGAAGGAGAGGGGAGCCTACAAGATCTACGTCATGGCTACACATGGCTTGCTGTCAGCAGAGGCTCCGAGACTAATAGAAGAATCTGCTATTGATGAGGTAAAATAATGTGCACTTGGTATAATTGATTATAATTACCCGTTACTGACATTAACTTTTAGCAGTCCATGGAAACGCATCAGCATTAGAGATCTGCTGTACTCTTTCTGTAAAAGCAAAATTAATGGGTGAAAAATATCACAACCAAACCTTTGAAGCAGTCTCATCCTAGGTATGCACTCACTGGCCACTTTATTAGGTACACACATTCATTCAACACTACTGTCTTATCAGGCAAGCACATGGCCGTGTCTCAGTGCGTTTAGGCATGTAAACTTGGTCAAGATGACCTGCTGAATTTCAAACTGGGCATCAAACAGGTGATTTAATGATTTTAAGTGATAGAATGGTTGGTGGTGCCAGATTTGCTCATCTGTTTTTCAGAAATTGCTCATCTACTGACATCTTCCTCTTCTCTGGGAGAGAATGCTTTATTGATGTCAAAGGAAAATGGCCAAACTGATTTACACCTCGGTTTCTGCTGCGTCACTGGAGCGTTAGGGTCAGAATTCAGTGTAAACATGAAAGCGTGGCTCCATTCTGCATCGTTTCAAAGCGGGTAGTGGTGATGTTTATGGTGTGGGGAATAATTGCTTGGCATACGTAGAGCTGCAAGTTAATGTTGCTTGTTACAAATGTATCTAATTATCCCAAACTGGTTTCTAGAATGTCACAGTGAGTTTATGTAGGGGTGGGCGGTATAAACGGTATACGGTAGAAACGATATAAATTTGGCCAACGGTAGAGATTTTGACTATACCGCTCTACCGCGATAGCACATGTTGATGGTGTCATCCAGCTGCGCCTGTTTTGGTCAAAAGCATTGCAGCGGCTGCAAACAGCATCATCTGCAAATTATGCCGGGCGACAGTAATAGCAAAGAGACGAAGCACTTTTGGAATATGGGGAAAGCCAAAAACTGCGCTTCCTCCACTTCTGTACGATTGATTCATTAGTGCTGAATTCTCTCGCAGCTGCTCTATTCCCATGTTGTTGCAGTATATTCTGCCATGCAATTGCATTTGTCCCTAACCACCAGAAACCCTCACGTGAACTTTTATCGAGTGGCAAAAAGTTTGTAGCACATTATTATTTACCAGCTAGTTTGACTTCGGTAACCTTACAAAAGTCACTGCTGTTTAGTTTTCTGTCTTCATTTATGCTGTAAGTGATAGCAGAGCTGTACGTTGTAATTTTTTCAGAAATCTCTCTGTCAGAACATGCTATATCATGTTTAGGTGGAAGCTAGCGAGCTAACTTCCTGCTAACTTCTAACTCCGTTGAATTTAATAAATTCTGTTTTCATGGATGCCTGGATGTTAAACTTAATTGTTACACTTGGTAAAGCAGCAACGCCGATCATTTTATTAAAGATGAAAGAATTTAGACAGTTTTTAACTACTCCGCAAGGCTCCTGACTACGGCAGCCGTAATGCTCCAACAATCCATCAAGCGGTGCGCCTTCATAGCTTACCAAAGTTGTACTAAAACATTTTTGACAAATTTCTGCGCGCCGTTTGCCACATAAAATCGGTTCGCGGTCAGTAAGCACAACCAGAATTCATACATAAGGCACACTGTCGATTTTTGAGAAAGTTAAAGGATTTTGAGTGTGTACAGAAGAAAAGAATATATCGCGATATATATTGTTACCGCACATGCTTCAAATTATACCGTGATATGGATTTTAGGCCATATCACCCAGCCCTAAGTTCATACTCTCAAATGGCCTCCATAGTCACGAAATCTTTATTTAATACAGCACTTTTTGGATGTGGAATGGGAGCTTCTCATCATAGATGTGCAGCTGACAAATCTGCAGCAACTGTGAGATGTCATCATATCAATATGGGCCAAAATCTTTGAGGAATGTTTCTAGAACCTTGTTAAATCTATGCGACAAAGAACTAAGGCACTTCTGAAGGAAGTAGGAATCAAATGGTAAATGGCCTGTATTTATATAGCGCTTTACTAGTCCCTAAGGACCCCAAAGCGCTTTACACATCCAGTCATCCACCCATTCACACACACATTCACACACTGGTGATGGCAAGCTACATTGTGGCCACAGCCACCCCGGGCGCACTGACAGTACTAGCAGGTTGCAGCTAATAAAGTGTGTGGTGATGTCCATCTACTATATGTCTAATGAGATGTATTCCTTCCCAAAAAGGGAAATTAACAATCATAATGTTTTGTGTATATTAAATCTTTATTTGTTCATCTTTTTATGCTTTCATGCTTGGGTGTTGTTTTGTGTTATAGCTTAAGAAAGAACAAAGCTCGAGAGTTGGGGTGAAAGAATTGCTTTTAGTCATAACAAACGTTAAAAATGAAAAATACAATTTTATTAACATGTATGTGTAAACATGCAATTACAAGATGTAATAACATTTGACACACACAAACAAAAAAATTGAAAATGCACTACTAAAGAAAGCTGCATTTATCCTTAACTTCCTGTGTTGTTAAATAATAGAAAATGTAAGATTGTGGTTCAAAAAAACCTGTGTACCTGTGTGAAATACAGCAATAAAAGGGTACATTGTGCTTTTAGGTGGTGGTGACCAACACTGTTCCCCATGAGGTCCAGAAGCTTCAGTGTCCAAAAATCAAAACCGTGGACGTCAGTATGATCCTGGCTGAGGCGATCAGACGCATCCACAATGGAGAATCCATGGCCTATCTGTTCCGCAACATTGCTATGGACGACTGAGGCAACACACACGTACATTTAGGCTACATCATTCGTAAGCACATACACTGAGGACCAATCCAGTTTGCTTTAAGCTCGGCTTTTAAGCTGTTACAGTTGGTTTTCCTGTTAATCCTTAGAGAATAACTGACTCCGTGTACTGTATGTTACATATGAAACTCAGACTTTGCTTTATTTCTCATTTTTGTTACACAGAAGAACTTTACACACTACTCAATGGTTTCACTTCGCTAATGTGTCTTTCATGCAGTCTTGACAACATAAATGTCACAAATGATGTATCACGTGGACCCTCTCATTACACTGTAGCGTTTGGCAAATAAAGCTGTTCTTCATGGGGCTTTTTTATGTTTATTTTTTATCTCTATTTATTTTTTTGATGCCATCTTGATTCAGAATGATAAATGCTAATAACTGGGTGGGGAAGTAAAGCGCTACACCACATCTGGCATTTTCATATACATTCATTTGTATTTTAGATGTGTGAAGATTTTTGTGGAACTGCCAGAAAACTACAGTAAAGCCGCTTCACACCTGAACTGAAACTCTCGGTAGCAGTTTCAGTCACTGTTCAGGCGGCTGTTTTTGTGAAGCATGGAAAAGCATGAAGTACCCACCTGCAGTTAGTTTACAGTACTTCATGATTAATACTTTTACAGTTGTCATATGTGATAACGCACAATACTTAGGAGGAAATGAAATGCAGTCCAGTTAAGGAAGGGGAAAAATGATTTGTGGTTTTGGAGCCAGGCCGTTGAGATTTTCTTTTTTAAAATAAATTCTGCAAATAGAAATCTTTTGCAAGCATTGTAAAGTAAACTAGATGATCAGAATTTCAAGTGTAAAGCAGAAACTTTAATAGTGGATGCTGCTTATTATTAATTAAAATTGAATATAGTTTTCAGTTTACTTTTTTTCAACATATTTCAAGCAAAGGCAAATTTATAAGTGTGTTACTCATCGAAACATGACTCACAAATGAGTAAATATAGACATGTGGCAGGTTTTTTTTTTTTCTACAGAGGGACAAAACGTTTAAATAACTACATTTTCACATGCGGACACCACGTAGACATTTCGTAATCTTTGTGTTTCTGTCCAAGACCCTGAACTTGTTCTAAACGCCTCAGAGTCACTTCAATCTGCTGAGGAGCTTTGACCAAGTCTAGGAGCAGGGACGTGTTATTGGAAAAAGTCAGAACTGTTTAAATAGTCACCAACCCAGTAAATCTGATCATTTAGCATCTGTAAAGCATTCTCAGTGGGATAATAAAATATGTACATGTATTCTAAAGAGCCTAAGCTATTCCTTGGTGTAAATTAAAGTACAACTCCATGTAACAAGATGACAAAAGCACACACCTGCATGACTGTGAAGCTGTTAGGCCTCCCTTCCTTCGCAAATGAGCAAGAGCAGAGTGCGGAAGAATGTTTAAATGTGGACTGAAAGAGGAACTGCCCACAAACGTTTACCAGGCCACTTCCTCAAATTAAAACAGGAAACTTTGTTCAGTCTAATCTGAATGGGGGGGGGGGTGTTCGGACCAGAACTACAACTGTCTCCCAGTTGCATGTAGGGGAACCATGCACAGCTATTTCAGGAACTACATAATGATCTGCGTTGTCACAGCTACACAGTAGTAATGCACAACTGTTCAGTATTCAAATGTTGTGATGCTAATGAGAGGCTTCATTTGTTTTGCTTAACTTTGTCTACCATTGCCTCAGGGGTGGAGACAGTAGTGCTGACCTTACTAACATATGCTAAAGTTGCTTGGCTGCAGGTGTTTTGGTGTCATACATAAAATCATTTTCCTCAATAGGCCTGCCTTAAATATGTCTGTTTTTAAAGGTTGTATTTAACCTGTATATAACCTTGTTTGCAGGTACCACAGTAAATATAGCGTACCCACATTGAGGCCTCAGTTAATGTAATGTGTGTTTTTCACCAGCAGATGGCAACAGAGGTCAGAAAATACTGGCAGGCGTGTGCAGTTAAGAAATTTAGAGCACAAATTGTGCTAATCACAATTGCTTTTACCGAATGTTCTCATTTTTTATTTTGTTTAAATCACTTGTCACAAGAAAATGAGTAACAAGAACAGTGAATACTTAATTTTGTAATTTTATGACTGCCCATGCAAAGGGAATGGTAGAGGGAACATGCTGGGGCCTCACCCAAAACAAACAGTCTTTACGGTCCTATAATGTATGCATGGCATTAACAAAGAGATGCTTCTAAGCTTTACTGCATCATATTTAACCATCTCATATTATGTAATTATACCTTTCAGTTTAGCTTTTTGTGTTATAAGAGGGCTATAAGACTCCAAAACATGTTCTAGAAAATAATTTTTGCTGTAAAAAGTCTTCTTTTTGGCTTCCAACTTTATGTATACACTACTTTTTATCAGCACGGTTTCTATTGTCTTTTTGCTTATTTTGTGACCTTATTACTACCTTATTCATTTGTAACCTCCTGACATCCTTTAATGTAAATAATAATTCCGGTGCTGTGGTTAACACTGTTGCATCATAGAAGGAAAGCCCTGAGTTTAAATCCACTGGCCTGCTGGGGCATTTCAGTTTAAGATATGCATGAGCATTTTGAAATTGGCTGTAGCTGTGAATGGTTGTCTGTCGCTCTGTGTTAGCCTTGTGACAGGCTGGTGATTTGTGCAGGGTGTATGCCTATCATTCGCCCTATGAAAGGTGGTAAAGGGTCCAGCCCCTCTGAATTGCATGGGTGGAATAAAATTGACATTGTACTTCTTCACATACATATCAATGCTTATCTATTTTTCATGTCTTTAATTATGTACCTAGGTATGTTTATTTACAGAAACGGAAACATTTTCACAAGTGTTGCTTTTCGCTTTTATTACACATTAAAGACACTATTCCACATACATTTGTTAAATAAACAGCTAAAAAATATATGAATACATGTGATGATAAAAAAATGAAATTTATAAAAACAAGCATTTTGAATGGCCACATCAAAATGAAAAGTGCATTTATATTTCCATTTGACCACAGTTTTTTTTAATGCAAGGGTAATGTTATGCTTAGTAGAAAATCCCAGTTAAAAAAAAATTCAAACAGTATCATGTGCTACAGGTGAATCACTAAGTTAAAAAAAAAAATTATATGAGATATACAACTTTTGCAGTGACCACACCTGATACATATATACACATACTTCCCCTTAGTAAACAAAGGATAGCAACAGTCCAGATAGCTTAACATGAGGAAATGCAATAGCTTTACAGTGATCTGAACACCAGCAGCATGTCACCAAATAAGCAACAACAGCGTTACATCAAGTGCACATCTAATTCATTCTCTCCATTTAATTTTAGGTTCACAGATATTCATAAGGTAGCAGTCTGTTTAGGTTCGGTCTGTACTTATTTTCTTCTTCCTGAAGTGTTTTTTGTGTGTGTTTGTGTGTGTCCATAATCCCAGCCAGGCAGCTCTTATGATGTCCAGGTTTCTCTCTCGTTCTCTCTGTCCAGCACCACTGAGTTTCACAACATACCTTCCATATTCTCATCCACCCTGGCTTTTTGTGAATCAAAACACCATCTCCCCTCCTGTGACACTCACTATGACAAAATACAGCTGTTGGTCTTGTTCATGGGTGGCCGAAAATCTGTGTCTTTTGGAATGGTCTCCCTGCGTCGACGTAGTGCGGGGCTGAGGCGGCTAGGAAGGTTTGCCTGTTGCAGGAGCTCCTTGAACACTTCAACGACATTGGAATTTTCCTTTGCTGAAGTTTCCACATAACTGTTGTTCCAGTCCATCTCTACAGTTGATAGCACATCCTCGTTGGACACTTGACGCTCCTCTTCTCTGTCCACCTTGTTTCCCACCACCACAATTGGTGTGTACTTGTCCTCTTTGATCTCAAGAATCTCATCTCGGAGGCTCTTGACAGCCTCCAGTGATTCTGGGTCATCCACAGCGTACACCAGTGCGAAGGCATCACTGCTTTGGATTGAGAGCTTGCGCATGGCGGGGAAGGAGTAGCTACCGCTGGTGTCCAGGATTTCCACAGTGACCTTGACCCCGCCAATGTCATATTCTTTACTGTGCAGCTCCTCCACAGTACGCCGATGTTTGGGTTCAAAGGTGTCTTGGAGAAAGCGTCTGATAAGGGCCGTCTTCCCCACGCCTGCTGCTCCCAGAAACACTAGGCGCACGTGTGTCTTCTCCTTCACCTCCAGAGACATGTCTTATTTTTCTTTCTTGGCCCAATTGAGAAAAGAAAATGTCCCAAAAAGTGTCTTATTTAATGCACTTGCAAATATTAAACCTGTCAGTAATCTTTAACCTAAATATTTTCTCAAGGAAATCTCTCCATGTGCAGTTTGAAAATTCTTGTTCCTGAGCTTCTTTCCTTTTTGTTTTTTCTCCTGATAGTTTTTAAGCTCCCTGTCGAAGCTGCTTATTGGGTGCTTCACTGTGCCCTAAACCTACACACACTGCCTTTTATGCCTGTTTTGGTGAGAGAGCTCAGTGGCCCACCCCTGCGATTGCAGCCAATCAGCTCAAGGCAGCCTGTTGAAGTACAACATCTTGACAACCAATGATTTCAGAGTATGTAAATCAGTGTAAAGGGCCACTTCAGGCAGAGAAAGGAGGCGCTATATGAGAGTGGATACATGATAAGCATAGCATAGAAAATATTGTCTGAGTAGAGCCTGATTATTATTCCAAAGAGTCGCAGAGTACTTCAGTGGAAGGAAGTAGTACCTCAGGTTTGATAGTATAAGGAAAGAAATGCACACAAATAATCAGGTAATTTATTTCATTAAGCAGCATTTTGACATTTTCTTTGGTTGCAGCACGATGGGCAGTTTTATCTTATCTGTTGTATTTATTCGTCATAGAGTTCATCTTGATTAGACATGGTCATCCAATATATGAACATAATTTCTGATGATAAAAGCTCTGATGTCTTATTCACCATAAATTGCTATCAGTAACTCATTTGCAATAAATAATATAAGAATGCATTCGTAGAATGATAAACAGCCATCTCAGGTGATGAATTCATGGTGCATACAAAACGCACCATGAATTTTTTGCAAAACCAAACATTGTCCATAAGATCATCTTTACTTAAAATGAACAGAGGAATTGAAGGTCAGCTTTCAGGTAAGGTTATCGTTTGATTAGCAGCAGCTGCCATTGCATATAATAATTTGGAAGTTGAGATAATAAACAAAAATCAAGCAAACAAAAGAAATGTGACTTAAGCTCCTCAGCCTTTATTATTCACTAGTGTGGCTATTACTAGCAAGTATGCCTCTAGCTGTCTAAGAATTAATCCTGCCTGCTTTCAGTTTGTTCCTTGGGTGTGAATCAGACTTGTGAGCCTTTCTAAATTCCCCTCCAGGAGATTGACATCGTCTCACAGCCTACCTGGTTTGTTAAGTTACGCAGCAGCGTGGAAACACGGCAAGCTCTAGAGAACACTGCAACCTGTCCCAGCTGCTCATATTTTTAATATGCACCCGTTTGCTTTCATCTGGGGACTGCTGTGTCCCAGAGCAAAGCGCTGTGGGAATTCAGCTGTGGACTAAAACAATGGGAGGAAGTCTGTGCTGGGGAATTTAAATTTGTAGAAACGCAATTTCACAGCTTGATTTGATCGCTTTCAGACGAGTCAAAGGTAGTTCAGTTAAATCACAAGATAAACTGTATCCTGTTGTTAGGCTCAGGTTGCTTTGTACGCATTGGATTGTATTCTTAAGAATACATTTCAGTGCATTAATAGTTTCTGAAATTACAAGATTGTCAGCATAGCAGGTGTTACTTGCATAAACTTAAATAGTGGTCTTCTTCAGGCTCTTGTCCTTTACTTTGTGTAGTATTTCATTTTATTGCTATAGTTATTAGATACTGTGTACAGTGTGCACTGTGTGCTAAAATACATCAATGACATGATCATTGCATAAAATATTTAACTGAGCAACAGCATATAGTTGGAGCATAAAATAAAAATATATTTAAACTACTCCAATCTAGACAAAAAACTTACTTAAGCGCTGTCATTAAGCACAGCTTTACTGTAAGTGTTGGCTTCTTGTTACAAGCCTTATGTATTAGAAAATGCAGTGGAAATATGTAAATTAAAAGTGGACCTCACACAACGTGAAGCCCTGCCCATTAATAGTTAACAAAGTAAATGAAAAGTGGCCTTCCCATCTGTTGCCTCTGGATGTTTTTTTTGTGTACTTCATGTGCCATTATGTCTCACATCCCAGGCATTTTTCTATTTACGGTCACGTTGCCCCGTGGAGATGATAATGACCAGATGGCGTTGCCTGACGGACTGAAACGAATTCAGCTCTGATGTGTGTTAGCGCTGTTGTATACCATAGAACAACATAATGATTCCGTGGCTGTTCAGTCCAACGTGTTGATGTTTGTTTGATGCAGAAATAGCACTTTTGTTTTATCCTCCTGTCGTCTGAACGCTTTGATTTTTAGTTTACATGCAGTTTTCAGTGGCAGCTCAACAGGTTGCTTTGTTTCCACGAGCTGCGTCGTGACACTATTGTAATGAATGTGCCATTCTACTTCAGCTTATTTCCTTTTGTATGCATGCACAACCTTGCCCCAGTGGCAGTGGCACACAAAATTTATTGGAGTTACAGTTTGTTTGTTTTTTCCCTGTGCAACTAAAAGAAAACTAAGAAAAGATGCAGAAAAATGCTTAAAATATTCAAAGTAGTACACCTCTTTCTCTCTTTGTTGACATTGTCGTTCAAGGCTAATCGTGAAAATATTCTGTAACTGATGGACATCAACTGGAGCACCTCTTAGACAGGTCTATCAGTTTTTGTAAAGTGACATCTTTTTTGCATTTTTACCTCTGCACACGGAAATGGTGGATCAATAAAGGTGTAATTTGATCTGTAAATTTTTCCAAACTGCTTTGGAATTAGCCATTTTATACACAGTCCCCAATTTTCTGAGAGTCATTGTCAAAGTCTGTAATCAAGAAACAGCATCATGAAAGCAATTACACGGTTGACAATGTTCATCACCATGCTGATGTACTGGAGCAAAAACGTAACTGGCCAAAAACTTACTAAGACCTAAGTGTAGGTGAAGCTTGAACCAGTACTCGGGTGAATAACTGAAGTGCATTGGGACAAACACACACTTAGTCCAATTTCTTTTTTTCTTTTTTTTAATCGCTCTTCTTTTAATTCCATTGTAGTTAATTAGAACTTTTTTTAAGCAGGAAAAAGGTTAATATTAGTGTTACTAAAAAGAACAAAAATAAAACCTCTCAGGTACTTTTTGTTCAGATATGAGTCCCCGAACTGTCTTTTAGCCAAAGTCAATTATGATTAGTTTTACATCTTTATCTGAAACAGGGCTCCTTGAGGCTATGAGCCCCTTGTGTATTATTGAGAAGCATAGGCCCTGGCTGTGTGTATTGATAGAAAGTGGCCTGTGTCTTGGCCCCTCTGGCCTGATTGTCTGCACTCCTGTTGGAAATGCGTGCACTGCACTGCTGTCTTGTCAAGATGACATGAGATGATGGTCTTGCAATCTGACAGATGCCAAATATAAATGTTGCCCTATGTCATAGTTGACCTTGGCTGCTACTCATGCATCCTTTGCCTCTATATGTTCTTATATAAAGTGAGATGTTGTTGGAAAAGTCTGATCTTTCAATACTTTCTGTCATCCCTTCTGTTGCTGTGCTACTTGGCCCTAAGGCCATTTTTTTCCTACTAAAGAAGATATAAATCTTTAAAAGTGGATCGTCTTTAAAATATAATACGGCTCATTTGGACTATAATTGGCTCCAAATGAGCCAGTTGATGTCCAATGAGCCGTCGAACATTTATCAATAGACATTATGTTCTAAATAGCTTACTGTGGTAATTTTGTGCTTAGTCATATGCCATCCATCATAAACAGAACTGTGAAACTGGTTAAAGGTTTAAGTAGCACGGTTTATGCATGCTGATGATCATGATATTAATGCAGAGGGTTTGGTATTTTCCATGATTGCAGGTACTTGTCATGACAGCTTTCTGCTGTCACCATGAAATCTTTCCTCTGCAGCTGTAACACTGTGCTGATATTCTACTGTGCTGTGCAGTCAGAGTCGCACCTTGTTGAAGCAAATTGATTTGTGCATGTACAGTAGATGAGCAAATAGCAAGTAGTAAATGTTAATGGTAGAAATGATACCAACTTTATGGTCATGTTTTAACTTTATGGCCGCACAGCTGGCTTTGCCGCCCCTGTCATTTATTTCATGACTTCCTTAAATAGAAAGTAATCATCTGCCTTTTTTCTTTAGTATTTTCTGAGGAAAAAAGCTTTATTATTAAGGTGAAGTTATAAGCGTCTTGACGCATGCTCATCATCATCCAGGTAAGGAAATCTCAAAAAGTTGTCACTGTTCATCTAGGCGTCACTTGACTCCACGAAGAAGCCTCTTGGACGAGTGACGAAACATTTCTCCCACTCAAAATGCTACATCCAGATGAACAGAATCACCTTTTTGGGGTAAAGTTATAAGCACAACTAGCTGATGAAATCGTTTTTTAATTATATTTGACAATCAGGCTTGTTGTTTGTGCTCAAATATTGTAGCAGGCTATCCTCATTCAAGGACTGACAGGATGTCTCCCAGGATATTGTACGTCAACAGTCAAATCATCTGTATGGCTTGCCAACTACTATTAGGGTCATTGCATCTTTGTCAGTGTACAGATAGACATGCAGTGATAATGGTTATCACTACGTTCCACTGGTGTCTCATTCATGGCAAACACATCAGGACAGATTATTATGCACATATTTATCTATGTCCTTTGGCATAGCTAATGATAGTGTTATAATGGTAAGTTAAATTATCATAATGTAATATGTGTCTGAGTCATTTTAATTTTTGGGATTACTCCAGTATCTGTCTACTGATTTTGATTTTAAGGGATGAATGTGCTGGTATTGTGATTTTTGTTATTAATAAATGCTGCTAAAGCGCTCCAAGTACTTTTTCTGCTGATGGGGTGGGCATACATCGCCCTGCTGCTGTAAATACTCACTAAAGCTTGAGTAATTTACATCAGTTTAGTCATATGTCACATGTTGACCAAAGTGCTGCAGAGCAAATAAAATATCAGATAGTTAAATAATACAAATAATTGATAATAATAATAATAATAATGATAATCCAGTCTGGATGTAATAAAAGCCTGAATGACCTTCTCAAGGTTGCTAATAGAGAGAAATGTTTTAATGTTTTAACTTTAGTTTAACGTCTTAACTGAAAGTCACTGGCTTTAACAGCTGATTTGATCTATAAGTCAAATTGAAAAAAGAAACAAAGATGACACCAAAATTGGGGATGTATGGGAAATGTAGCTGTCTGTTGGATAAATCACAAAGGTTATAGTTTTTAGGGAATTGTTTAAATCTGGATATAAAACAATCTATTGAAATTTTTTTTTAACGTTCTCTGGAACCATGACAGAAAGGGAAATCAGAATGACAATAGTGGTTAAAATAATGAATTGTGTTTGCTTTTTTTACTGTTACGAAGTACTTTTCCTGTTTAGTTATATTTTTGAGCATTTTGTACTATTATATTTTTCTACTCGATGTAGTGAGATGCATAAAAGAGCAACTTTTTCCAGTGTGAGCTAGTGAGCTCTGTATTTGGTGGCTGTCTGCTCCTGCTCTGTGGACAGGAGTACGTTCTGGTGACGTACCCGGTTTTACTTACATTTCAGTTTGGTGACCAAATCCTGTAATTTGTTCTTTTCCTTATTAAAAGGTGATAGCAGCTTGCCCCTGTCTTTTAATTTAATTTGTAATAGAAAAATTATTAAAAACCTTTCATTTTGCCTCCCTGTCTTCTTTTTTCAACCCCCACTTTTTGCTGCTTTCCCACTTCCTGTGGACCTTACTGCTGGTAGTACTTTTTTAACACGATGGTTAAAAAAGTACTACCAGCAGTAGAAAAAAGATGAAGTTAAGCTAATGAAAAACCTTTCAGAATCCAATTCAACAGCAAATAACCACATACTTTGTATAAGTCCAAATAAGTTGAGATTTATTGCTACACCAACCAGTAGGAGATGCCAAGCACCTACAACACAACAAAACTTTTTAAGTGGGAAAATCACTCTGGTTATATGACAGCTGTCAGCCCTGGATATCATTTGGTTATTGAAGCCAGCAATGTAGCTCACCCCGTGTCTTCTCATGAGGTTTGTTTATGGTATAAAATATAAAATGCTGGCAGAATCTGCCACTGTGGACAATTCACTTGAACACTCCTGTATCAGTCACATTTGGACACTCCCACAGTCAGTGACATACAGATACACACACTATGGAAAAAGTGGCTCTTTCATGCATCTTGTAGGCTGTGCCGTTGTGATCTTTCTATTTTTGGGTTTCCATTTTTCCCCTGTAACTGCAGTGCGATTTAGGCCAGCGAAGCACAATATCATGTCTGGAGTGATTTTTCAAAGCACTGACTGTTACTCTCCTCTTTTCAAAACACTCTTACTTGGACAGATTAGGGTTGTTTCCTGAAGCTATGCACACTTCTTCAGCCTGATTTGTTCTCTTGTATGTTTTGGACATTATAACGTTGCGCTGAAATAGTTTTCTCTCCAGCTCCCATCTGTCTCAGTGTTTTGTGGAACGGCCTCAATGAATCTATGGAAAATGACATGTTCAGTGAAAAATGTGTATTTTTAGTGTTTCACTGATAAAAACTTTATCTGAAAATCTGGGGAAAACAAAAAAATCCTGGTTCAGGTCACGAAAACATTTCTCACTTTAGGTTCATTCTCGTTGTGGATTCTCAGACTAAGTGTTGCACAAAATGTGCTCCTGCATAATCTACCCAAGCCAAGCAGAACCACTTGCAACAGCATAATTAACAGCTCCTTCTTGATTAGCACCTCAGTAAGAGTGTCAGGAAGGCTGTCACAAATCACCCGAGTTTTATTAGACACGCATCACAGTGGTCTGCAAACATAACAGCTGCTAAACAACATACTACCATACTATATCTATTGAGTATAATAGCTAACACAAACCACTATCTCACAGCAACAGCATCCTCTCAATCAACAAGAAAATCTTCAAACCAATTATGCACATGGCTATTGGATGTGGGAAGCACGCGTAGCGATATTGTATGCGAGTCTCTGTGCCTGGGGGTGAAAAAAAGACTTCATACAAATTATATTAATATCTCATTTGTCCCAAGCTACTGATTCTCTATTAAAATGTGTTGAGGTGATAAATAGATGTGGAGGATCATGGTGAACCACAGAGGATCAAGAATCCAGAAAATTAGGGTTCAGCTATTACTATGAAATCTTTTGTCATTATTTAAACCACAGAGAGGATTTTATTTTCTTACAGAGAGGGCAGCAGATTTCTGTGTCTTAAAGTAGGGGGATTAAAGCTTGGTTACAGGATACCTAAGCTACTGAAACACATTTCTGTTCATCTAATTATCCAGTTGATGATTACAAGAAGGGCTGGACCCTGCACAGATCACCAGCCTATCACACCCCAGACTTATTTATCCTATCATATTATACACAATAATAATTTTAATGGATACTGTTGCTTTTCTGATGTGTCTGTAATGGCGTTAATAGTATTTATTCAAGCCATCACAGGTAAACATTTCTGCAAAAAATAAAAATAAAAACAATTTGAGTTCAAATTATTTTAACTGGAATAAATGGATAACAGTGCAATGACAGCAAAAGATGAATATAAATATTCCTTTATTTTTTTTAATTATAGTCATTTTTCCAGATTGATTGTCATTTGATTCTTTTTTTCAAATGAGGATTAGGGGAGAGCTGCAACCATCTGCACTTTCATGTTACAAAGCAACCACTATCTGTTATTACTGAGAGCTTCCTGCTGAAGGGTTTAACTGAATTTCAGTAAACCGATCAGTAAACTGATCAGCGCGTCATATCTCATTCCAAAATATAAATAGCTCAAATAGCGGTCCATAATCAAATATTTCAACATGTTATCTCTCATCCTCATAAATGTGGGCGTGCTGAATGCAGTCCACAGGAAACAAGTGAAACCAATTGAGCCGGCAGCTCAGTCAATGACTCACCTCCAAAAGTGTGGCTTAATGTATCCTGTTCTATAATCAGTTCACTATTACAGCAGTGACTCAGCACCAGGATGTTTCTGACAAGCAGAACCCTGGTACCTTCTGCAAACACTTGCTGTGTGAATGTTTTTGTGTGTCAGTGAAACAGGAAAAAGGTAGCTAATGAGAAGTTTAGGTATTTTTGGAAATTGTGTGCATATGTCAAAACAATATTAGAATCATTTTTGTTTAATTATGTCTGTGAAGGTTCTCAGTCATCCAGGTCATCGTAGTCAAAGGAGCTTGCAAAGAAAAGCGTCTGGACTTCTTTAAGTTGCTTGAAGACGTTTCACCTCTCATCCGAGAAGCTTCTTCAGTTCTAAGGTCAAATGGTGGAGAGTCCCAGATATAAACCTAGTGGGAGTAACCCCCCACAGAGGGACAAAAGGACCCCCTGATGATCCTCTAATTGCCTGAGCCAAGGTGGAAAACTGGGCGTGGGTCCCAATCAGCCAGAGTTTCGGGTGTGTTCATTGTGAAACCTGGCCCCACCTTATCATGCGAATTCCTGAGGTCAGATGGCCCAGGATGTGAGTGGGCGTTAAGGCGTCTGGGAAGGGAACTCAAAACTGGATTATAGATGGCAGAGAGTTGGTGTCGTAAACCCCCGCCTCTGTTCAAAGATGGTCGCTCACAGTGGACATAGATGGCTTCTTTCACTCCTCTTTCAAACCATCTGATTAGGTGGGGCCAGGTTTCACAATGAACACACCCGAAACTCTGGCTGATGGGGACCCACACCCAGTTTCACACCTTGGCTCAGGCGATTAGAGGATCATCAGGGGGTCCTTTTGTCCCTCCGTGGGGGGAAACTCCCACTAGGTTTATATCTGGGACTCTCCACCATTTGACCTTAGAACTGAAGAAGCTTCTCGGATGAGAGGTGAAACGTCTTCAAGCAACTTAAAGAAGTCCAGACGCTTTTCTTTGCAAGCTCCTTTGACTTTTGTTTAATTAGTTCTGTTTTATTTACATAGCACCAATTCACAAGTACAGTTATTCAATTCATTTTATATTGTAAAGACTACAATCACATGACCCCCTCTGAGCAAGCAGCTGGTGACAGTGGGAAGGAAAAACACCCAGTTAAAAGGAAGAAACCTCCAGCAGAACCAGGATCAGGGGGAGGGGGGGGGGGGGGGGGGGGGGGCAGTCCCCCCTGAGAAGGGAAAGAGAAAGGGGCAAAGAAAGTGAAGGGACAAAAGGCAAAGTATGGGAGAATGAGCCAGACTTTAAAAATTACTAATGACTAAATATAGTAGTGTTGTATAAAAACTTAGAAGAGATAAGCGTCTTCGCTTATCTCTTCTAAGCTTTTCTCTTTCTAAGTTCTCTTCTAAGAAACGCTCAGTGCATTATGGGAATCATTATGGGTAGGGATGGGTACCGGTGTCCGGTGCCATGATGGCACCGGTTCTGACATAAAGGGTAGTAACCAGACCGAAAAGCAGCGCACATTTCGGTGCTTTATTTAGTTGCAGTAACTGAGTAGATCCTTTAAATTTTTCAAAGATGTTCTCTTCAGTCTATTTTTTCCCCTTGACATGCAATTTCTAATATTTCTTTATATAAGAAAGCAGGAGCCTCTGATTCCAGTGGCAGAGTGCTCCAAATGGGAAGGCCAACACTTGGAAAGCACTTTTCCATTAAGGTGGAAATCTGCGATATATGTACAATCCATTTACCATTTTTACATTGGATTAACTTTATATCATGACAAGATAATACTGACTCCTAAGTAGGGATGGGTACCGGTGTCCGGTGCCATGATGGCACCGGTTCTGACATAAACGGTAGTAACCAGACCGAAAAGCAGCGCACATTTCGGTGCTTTATTTCGGTGCTTTTTTTTCCTGAGCTGTGATACACTTTAGATTCTAGCCAATCATTTTACGTTTCCGAGGATAGTAGGCGGGGCCAGGTACGTACGTACGTTCTGTTAAAGCAGAGCTACAGATTAAAAATGCCCAAGGCGAAGCGGTTAAAAGTCTGGCTGTACTTCATAGCAAAATATGCAAACTCAGCAGCCTGCAACAAGTGCTTTAAGCTGATACTGTGATACTGTCAAAGGAGGTAACACCTCAAATCCGATGAAACACCTGGCGACGCATAGCGTTTTTTTTAAAAGCCGAGAAATGCGCCGTATTTGATAGCTTGCTGCGAGACCTCACACCTAGCACATCTACTGCGGGTGGGTTGCCTGTTATGCAACATCCCCCAAAAACACGAAGAGGAGAGTCCTGGCCCCTAGCCCTGCCAGTGTAGCAGAAATGATGACGGATGATGGTGGCAGCAGCAGCCGTTCTTTTCTGCGTGAGTAGCTAATTTACGTTGAGTAGGCTAACCACGTTATTACATTAATGCATGTAAGGTGAGCTAGCAAACATCATCATAGCTACATGCGGCTGTCCTCTTGTTTGATGGCAGATACTCCCTTCACCCTGGCTAAAAAGGCTAAAATGACCAAAGAAAAAGTGGAAAACAGTTAAACATGAGAGGTTTAGGACAAAGTTTGTGTTTTTTCCATTGATTAAGCACTGCTTCCAGCCAAGAGTGATACCATATATGCCCCATAGCTGCAGAAAAGGCTAACATTGTTATCTTTTTACAAAAAACAGCTGAACATGAGAGGTTTTTGGACCAATTTTGTGTTCTCCATTCTTTAAGCACCGGTTTGAGCACCGTTTGAGCACCGGCACCGTTTCAAAAGTACCGATTTGGCACCGGTATCGGATAAAACCTAAACGATACCCATCCCTAATTATGGGTATAATGATGAACTGATACTTTGTTTTGAAGTGGGGCTTACTTCAAACAGCACATGCATACTCATTGAGCAGCATTAGGGCCAAACCTAAAATGCATCACATTTTAGTCTCTTAGGGAGTTTAACAGAACACAACAAGCAGTCTAAATTACTCCACTCAGTGTTGCACTACACACCTAAATGCATAGTTATAGAGTGGGGTTTACATCACTCAGCCATCCATCGATCCATCTTCTTCCGCTATATCCAGGGCCGGGTCCCAGGGGCAGCAGCCTAAGCAGAGAAGCCCAGACCTCCCTCTCCCCAGCCACCTCCTCCAGCTTATCCGGGGGAACACCAAGGCGTTCCCAGGCCAGCCGAGAGATATAATCTCTCCAGCGTGTCCTGGGCAGTGTTGGTCAAGTTACTTGAAAAAAGTAATCAGTAACTAATTACTGATTACTTCCCCAAAAAGTAATCCCGTTACTTTACTGATTACTTATTTTCAAAAGTAATTAATTACTTAGTTACTTAGTTATTTTTTAAAAAACACGATTTACAACCTGAATAGGTGATAAAGCGATAGATCTTTCAGCCCAATTCTACTTTTTCTGCATAATCCATCATACAAAATGTAATCAAATGGAAAAGTCCCCTTTTTTAAACTTGTTTTATCAGTTTTAATCTTTTAACTTTATGCATCAAGCAAAAATTAAATTATATGCACCATTCTCTGACTTGAAGAAACTAGTTTAACATTTAAACCTATTTTCTGCACATTCCAGCACATAAAATAAAATATTTTTTGTGTTTACACTCAGTCTTTCAAATAGATGCAAGTAAAACACAGCAGAAAATAAATAAAGTCAAAGACTCAGCGGTCCTGTTGCTCTATTTTCACCTGTAAAGCAGGAGTGGGGTAGGCGGAGGTTTACCCTCGTGCAGGTGTGCCGCTGTCAGTTGAAGAATCCGCGAGTTTCTCTGTGAATTTCCCATTACATCGTAGCACACTCGATGCTTGTTTAGGTGTTTTTTTTCGCTGTAAAAAGAAGTTTTCTAATGTTTTTGTCACTTTTTATGGAACCAAATTCAAAATAAGGTCAGTACTTCCACACTTTAAACGCTGCACGCTCATACTCTCTCCCGCGCTTGATATATTATCCATTGTTGATCTGCAGACAGCTGTTGTCACGAACGTGGCACTAGCTTATTGTCATGAGACATTCTTGTAAAAAAATCATGGTTTCAGTAACGCAGTTCCTATGGGAAAGTAACGGTAATCTAATTACCGTTTTTGCAATAGTAATCCCTTACTTTACTCGTTACTTGGAAAAAAGTAATCAGATTACAGTAACTAACACGTTACTGTCCATCTCTGGTCATGGGTCACTCCTTTGCATTGCTCAAAAATCTAAAATACTAAACACTTTAAAGGGAGGGAGACCATCTGTCCATTAATATGCATCCGTGAGCCTTTTTGGGCCACCAAGACAGTATGTCTCTTTTTTTTTTTTTTTTTAACACAGCATCTCCAGCTGTCATTGTTATAGGATTGCAAAGTTGTACAGGTACAGTATTTCAAAGTTTGTGCTCTATATATTTGAAGTAGTTTAGAATAGCAGTAAAGGATTGCAGCTTTTCACTTATGAAGACCCTTCAAACTTCTCTTACTCCAGGTATATTTCTATTTCCTTATTGTCTACCTGCAGTCTATGGTAAATGTTTTTGACATATTTTACATTTTAGAAATCTGTCATTGTGAATTGTGGTCCATATTTACCACGGGTTTGTGTAACAAAAAAACTTTCTGATCCAAATAAATTCCTTTTATTAGTGGAACTCTAGAGTTTTTAAATCACCCTAGCTTTCAGTTTTATTTCTCTCTCGTTTAGTTTTTTTTTTTTAAGTGTATAAATCTGCATGTGCGCACATGTGAGTCAGCAGCTGTCAGTTTGCACTTGGCTCAACAATGTGACAGTTGGGTAATCAGTAATGCCACATCCTGTCAGATTCAACACAACAATTCCAAGGGTCCAAAAATTTTTCAAAAAATGCATTTTGAAATCTTTCCAAGCATTAATTCATTTGTTACTGATGCATTAATAAACTAATATGGTTATATATTATATATGTGCATGTTTATGGGTGCATTTATATTCTTAAATGTTTCATGTATTCCCATCTACAAGTGCAAACGTAGTCATGGCTCCTTTATTGCTGGCGATGATTAACTCTTAAATCTGTGTGTTAATCTCAAAGTCTGTCATGTTTTCATGATTTAATGAAGGAGAGGCAGCCAATGCCAGATCCTCCCATCAGGCTCATATGACACACAGAGAAGGACAGCAGTCACGCAGAGCTGGTTTTCAGATAGAGAAGAATCATATTAACTGTAAGTAATATTTATTGGCCAAACTCACTGAGATTCATAGACTTAAACAGAAGAGATAACTGAATTACTCATTTCAAAATTATTTTTTTATTGATATTTGACCTAATTTTGACTTAATGTCGCTGAAAAGGACAATGCCACTACCTCTCTTAGCCATTATCACTGGATGAACAAGCAAATGGGATCAATATAAGACACGCTGATTATTAATTAGCAGCTATGTGTGCAAGAGAGAGGTTATTATTATTTTCACATAGAAAAAAAGAGTGCGTTGTGTTTCTAGCTTAACTAGATACCCTAACTAAAATTACATAAGTCTTTAAAAATGTCAGTAATTAAAAACTTTTATACTGTTTCTAACTAGCAGTGCAGACCATTCAGTATGTGGAACAGATGCCCCTCAATTTTTTTTATTTTTTTTTTTGGTTTGTGCTTACTGGGAATTTCCATGCATATTTATTATGAAATGGGCCATATTGAATGTGGAAGAGAGAAGCTGTTGGTCACAGGCATTCAGCTAATGAGACTCAAAGGGTGGCATATTTTGGTATTTTTTTTAATATTATTTCTTTTCATTGCTTTCAGGGTTTAGATGTTAAAATGAGTTAGGTTGTGTGACTTTACTTCAAGGCCTTTTTCCAACCCTTATGCTTGACTTGACAAATCTGTTGTTTCACAAAACCTAAGTACCAATTTACAATTCTGGTTTGCAAATGTTGCGTCTGCATTCATGTAATTCTGTTTACTCTAATTTTTTAATACAATGATTTGCAAATCTCATAAACCTGTTTTTTATTCACGATAAACAGGAAACATATCAGATGTTTAAAATGGGAAAATGTAACAATTGTAGAAAAATATTAGCTCGTTTTGCCTCAGTCCATTTTAAATTAGCTTTGGCCCAGACAGAGAAGACAGCAGTGTTTCTGGGTCATGTTCACCTATGACTTAATCTTTGCATAGCATACCTTTAACCTGTATTTATGGATGGCACAGTGAACTGTGTTCACAGATGGTGATTTCTGGAAGTTTCCTGAGCCCATGCAGTGAATTCCTTGACAGCATTATGCCAAACTTTAATGCAGTGCTCATCTCAGGGCCCAAAGATCACCTGCAATGATACTGACTTTTCTGACCTACTAAAAATCTTGGATGAGCTTGAATCTCAGTGACCTCGACCTCAAAGTCAAAGGTTATGTTTACTAAAAATCTTGTGAATGCGATAACTTGAGAACAAGGCAACGTAGGACTGAAATTGATATCACAGGTGTGTCTACTAGAAGGCTGAGGGTTAGCAATGGCAGTTGCCAGTATTTTGTTTGTTTAACTTACTTTTCCAGCCTTTTCTTTCCCCTCTCTCTTACCTTTTGAGGCATGTTGCTGCCATCAAATTCAAAATGAGCCATTAATTTTTTCTTAAAATGACATTTTCTCTGTTCATTCTGGTTTCGTTTACATTTTCAACAGAATCCCAACATTTGTGGAATTTGGTTTTTATAGAATTCTTTGGCGAATGTTTAAAAATATGTATTTTTGATGAGGTTGATGATATTTGACACACACTGTCAAATATCATCATCACAAAACAACACCAAAGTATTCAAATACTGTGTGTAGCAGTTTTACTTTATGTTGGCAGATGCAGTACAGTTAATGCTTGTGTGCATGAATTAAGTCAAGACAGCAGGAAGCAGTGTGATTATAATGGCATTAAAAAGCATTTTACATTTTGTATTATATTCTGGTGAATACTTAAAGATGTATTAAAGTCAAATCAAGATATAAATGGATTAGTAGTAAGCAAAAGGGAGCATTTTTGTCCAGCAGCTTCACCATTGCTGTGTTTGCCTCAATTTTCAAGTATTTTTTTTTTTGCTGTTTACACTGATTTAGAATGGATAGTCAAGCTGAACTTTTAACTTTTAAAGCCATCTTAATTTAATCATTACTTTCAACATCATAAACTGGTATAAATGCTGGGAAATTAACTGGACTGTTACTTTTGCTGTTAGGTCATTGAAGCACATCCACTTCTTAACTCGCTATGGCATTTGGCTTCTGTTGTAAAAAACAAAAAAGACCCAAAAACACCCCAAAACAAAAACCCTTTGGCCAGGACTAACCCATTGTCATTTGGTCCAACAGCTATTAATATTACAATATGCTGCAAGGAACAATATAATATAGTGTATGCATGTATTTTCTGCTTAGCTTAGCACTGTGGATGTAGATGTGCCAGTGTATATATGTCTATCTATATATGTATAGCAGGCACTGTAGCTTATGTTTTACTTTCTCAGTAACATTGATTAAGGCTTAAATAAAACCTCTTGTTAATGTTTTTTCCCCCTTGGTTTAACGATGCACGTGCATTTTAATGCACAAATACAGTGAGTGATACTTATCATGCTTCTTTAATTACTTATGACTTTATGCACTGGTGCCCATTCCTTTGACAGGCTGATGTTACACTGATCCCAGCTCTGCTGGTGCTGCGTTACCCCTTAACTGGTCGATACTCTATTAATAGCAGGATAATGACTTGAGATTCAAGGCGATACATTCAGATTAGACAAAGCTTCCATGAACAGAGGATAGAGTTCAAATGACACATGCAGCTAATATTAGCAGATAACAGCACATAGCAAGCTCAAGTCATTAACCCTGGTCTGAGGTCAGTACATCATTGAGCTGAGAGATAACAGCATGTACTGTGTTAATGCTATATACACACAATATATAAACACAATATGGAAGTACATTACATTTTAGCAAAGAAAAGCAATCATTTTGACTTCTTTGTGATCTTTTTACTAATTGGAAGAAAATCTCTTTCTCTGTAATTATAAAACCCAGATCTCATGTTTCTGTGAAAATCTGAGTATAAAAATACTTCATGCTGTTATGAGATACCCAGGTCGGACAGATAACCTTAACCCTTTCCTGGACGCATGGTGTGTCTTTAATATAATTCTGTTAAAATGAATTCAAATTGATATTGTGCTGGTTTACACATTCACTTCCAAAGAATGGGATTTCCATATCCTGTGGGAGTTTTGTCAGAAAGTGGCGTAAATATTTGCCAAATCAAACGTGCAGAGCTACCTGCAGTGGTGACCTCTTGTGAATAAGGGAGCAGCAAAAAGTAGCACTCATTCAAAACAAATCCCACTGCCCCTGCTTTCTGGCATAATGTAAAAATTAGAGCTAACTGTACTGAGCATTCAACCATGGTCTGGTCATAAATACAACATCGAACTGAGAAACATGTATGTTAACTTAGACATGTAAAACTAGGCATAAACCCCATTGTTGTGCTTTTTTTCTTGCTCTTGTTAGCCATTCAATGACTTTCCATCGTCTTTTTTTCCCCTATTTCTCTGATGCTCTGTACAAATGCACTATACTTTGCTGCTGGCCCTGAAATTTATTACAGAGACATGTTTAGAAAACAAACTGCAGATGTGTTGGCTGTAAATTAATTTCAAAGGGAACTCAAATTGTGAGCTTTTGTGAACTTTGTATGCAAAAGTTTTCTGCTTCTTTCATAATTTAGATTTCAGACTGACATCAGTGACTATGCTTTTGCATTGGCAAGCTAACAATATTATCACTGACCCATATATTTTCTCCCTCCAGTAGATTTTAAATTAATACCACGCATGCGGAGTTCTGAAGCTCTGGCCCAGAAAGTTAAAAAATGGATGTCATGTTGAGCCCCTAATAGACTTTCATTTTTTACATCCCATTATGAAGCCACGATCCAGTGACTCGCTAGAGTAATTGCTGTTATTGTGTTAAATTTGTGTCATTTTGGAAAGCCAGTATCTAGGGCACAGTGATGCTTTGCTATTTATTACATGACATTTTTGTTTATTTACTGCTCAGCGCTTTTTAATTGTAGGGTTTGGGTTTATCTGCAGGGAAATTTCAGTTTGAGATTTTAGTGCGTTTTAGTATTTTCACATTTTGATATGACGACAGTGTTAAAAAATACTATAAACACAAATTATTCTCGAAACATCACGTTTTACTTCAGCTTGCAATTTATGATTCTTATGATCGGGGAGAGTCAAAGTCTACAATGGCCGCATCACGCAAGCAGCATCTAAAAATGTCCATCTAAAATGAGCATTACGGCCTACAGCCTTACCACCACCTGTCGGAAGATTCTATCAGTGGCCTATTTTTCTGGACTGACGTGGGAGAAGTGAACATCAAGGTCCTTTTCTCGCTCACGTCCTCTCAGCTAATTCTCTTCATCACTGGCAGTCATGTTGTACTGCAGCCATTTAAGCAGGGAGGAAATGAATCAGCATTATATCACCTCATATCAAGTGTGATAATTTGTCCTATTTGTATGTACTTATTTTTCCAACATGTTAACTTGTTACTTACACTTATTTCACAGCACAATCTAAACAACGACCCCCAAAGCAGTGTTGGCTGTTGGTGCGTTGGATCAGTCCGTCACATGACGCTGATACACCAGACGCGCCTGTGTGACTATAGGTTACTTTTCAGATGCTGTCAGAGTTAAATGTGCAGGGTTTTCTTTAATTTTTTATTTGGCAGACATTAATCTGTAACTGCTTAACAGGGCCTGAGTGAAAAACCTCTTCATATTATCCTTTTCAGAAGTCTTACCTCTATTGAACTGGTAAATTTACTGAAATCAACCACAAGCCAAACCCAGTGCCCTTTTTGACCGTTTTAAAAACAGTTACCTGGCTCCAGAACTGTCTTCTTACTCTTTTTTTCCCATGTTCCACTTTTCCATTCAGCTTGGTAGTTTTTGTCAAATACTGCTGGCAAACAGAACAGCTGTCATGGGCCATGACTTACCGCATGAAATACTATGATAATCTGCTGAGTAGCTGCCAGTAGAAATCTGGGTTTCGGTCTGAACAGATGAGTCAGGGATGAAGTAGTCAGTAGAGCCATAGCCTGTTATATCACCAACTGTTGAATACAGTCGACGCAGGTTTATTTATGTTCATTCGTTATCGCCAGAATATGAATAATCAAAAATATTGGATATAAGGGTGAGTCCCCATGTCCTCAAGGTCTCTGCTCCCACGCTTTGTCTTCATAAACTCATCATGAGGAGCCTGAGTCTGCAGAGGGTCTCAGTGCTGGGCCTTGTTCCTGTACCAAAGATGCCAGGATCACAGACCTGTGGTACTGACTTATTATGTCACGAAGACCCTGGACCCCATTCAGTTCTTTTACCAGTGTCGTCTAAGAGATGAGGACGCCATCATCCACCTGCTCAGTTGTTTCTACACCCATCTGCACCAGCTGACGAGCACTGCGCGGCTCATGTTTTTTAAATTTTTCCAGTGCATTCAGTACGTTCAGCTCGACCCTCCTGGATGACAAGATGACAGAAATGCAGCCCCTGGCTGCCTCTCTCATGTCCTGGATTGTTGATTACCCGACAAGAAGACCACAAAATGTGCATCTTCAATATTTTACGTCTGATAAGGTGATCAGCAACACCGAGGCACCACGAAGGACTATCCTCTCTTCTTTGCTCTTCACACTATTCAGCCACTACACAGAGACCTGCCATGTTCCAAGTTTTCTGATGACTCTGCAGTGGTTGGATGCATCAGTGAGGGTGATAAGACAGAGTACTGGACTTTGGTGGACTGCATGTCTTCGTTGTAATGAGTGGCTGATTGAGTTACTATTGCCTTTCTATCTGCTCAGAGCACTAGTGTCTCTAGAACTAAAACTAGTGTCCTCTGACATCAGACATCAGTAAGAAACGTTTGCTAGACCGCCGTTGAATGTTTAAGTAGACAGACCACACCTATGGGCCTAAATGCGCTGAGTTTTGCTATGTTACTGGCTGATTAGATAAGTGCTTTGACAAGCAGTCGAACCTGTTCGACTAAGTGACCAGTGAGTATACGTGACCTAGTTTTCCTATACTTTCACAAACTTTTCCGTTTCACTTGTGGAGAAATGTTCTTTACCATCACATTGCTTCCTTGTTCTATTTTTGCATGACTTCATGCTGTTTTTATCATCTGTAACGTTGTACGTTTTTCCAGATCCTCTAGTAGGGCAAGACTACTCAAATGAGTCATGGCTACGGCTTGATAAATAATTCTGTTGACACTACAGAATTTGAGATATTTTCCATAGCATTTCACTTGTTCTTTATGTATGAAGTGCCAGCTCTGCTCATAGATTTTAGTGAGACTAAGAATACTGGAGATGACAGCATCTTCAAAAAGTACACTGTCTTGTGGCTTGCAGGCTTGTATTTCATGCTCACTGTATGATTCAGAGGGTTTACTTTTCCCTCGTCTGTTTCACTGTCCTTCATTTAGCCCTTTAGCCCTCACTGTGTTTGGGACTTAGACTCAGCAAGAGTCATATATACACAAAGCTGCCTCTGCATAATTGTGAGAAATAAAATAACAATTAATTAACAAGTATAAATGATCATGAATTGCCTGCTTTAATCAGCATGCACAAGGAGCTGCTCTACCTCCTCTAATCAGCTTGAACACAGATCTGTGGAGTCCTGAGAGCATAAATTCACCAAGCCAGAGCTCAGCTCTAATGGCTTTGTGGAGCAACGAGGTGAGAGGAGTAATCACTAAACATGAACACGGTACATTTCTCCGAAGCAGGTTCAACAAACTGAAATTCCCTTCATCCCGAAAGTCTGTGTTGTTCAATTAAAATGCTTCTGTTGGACAGCAGCATTAATCACAGCATGTTGGACTGCTCCATGTTTCTCAGCCTGAACGTAGCGAGGACATAGGTGTGACACTGAAAGTCTAATTAGGAATAAGCATGTCAGACATTGTAGCTACTGGAGCCAATAACAAACTGACTGCGTGTATGAGGGAACAGACTGACTTCACTTTGACCAGGGGCTAAAACATCAGTCCTCTGAGTTTTCAGCCTGAAAACCGTATTTTGTTGCTTCTTCCTTCTTTCTTATCAGTGTAAAAATCTCAATATTTCCTCAGTTTGTTTTAGCAAACCTTATAGGAAGAATTAAATGTGTAGAGCAGAATATGAAACTGATGTGCGAGTACCAGTGCACCTGTGCTTGTGGACATTTGCTTCCCTTTCAACACTGACCACATTGTGTCTTCTAATGAAGTATCTCTGAGTGGAGGAGTTGCTTCTCTTCTTTGATGTATTTCTTTCTGCATAATTGTCAAGTGTTGGTGCCAAAAGGAACCACAGAAAACAAGATTTCAACCCCAAAGTTTGATTCAATCATGTTCTCGCTCATGCCTTGTGTGCAGATGCTATTTCCTCTATAATAATGTATCTTTTCAAATAAACTATAATACAATAATTCTAATTTATATAACCACTTGGAATCAAATGTTTCCAGTGTTTTCCCAACCAAGCTATTTCCTACATTAAGAAAAATAATTTTCATTCTCCATATATACTATATGTGCATGACATGCGTTATGTTTTCATCTTATATTAATCCCCCTTATATGCCACAGTGCTGCTGACAGGTAAGCTGTAATAGGCGACAGTGGGAAACAGCCTGCTGGGCATTTGGTTGTGTAACTGTCAGCTATCTAAAGTCTTAAATTTAAGTCTTTCGTCATTTCTCTCCTCTACAGCTGCATGCTGCCTGAGGATGTACACAAGCAGAAGACGACAAACAGCATCCCTTAAAAAAAAAAAAAAAGGAAAACAAAAACATTTTTCTGATTTTCTTTAGTTATTCTCACCCAAAATATAACCAGTGCAATGTTCATTTAGGGCATTCCCTGTACCAAAAAGGGTACACGTGCATTTAATATGCGGTATGTTCTGCTGTCAGTTTTAATATCTGATTGACTGCTACCCGGACCTGCACTGTGCCATACACAAGTAACAGATCACTCTGTAACTTGGTTTTGGTTTGATTCAAGATGAAAATAATTACAACTGGATGTAACTGTTTTTTGAAAGTCTTATTTGCAAGTGTGTCAGACTACAGACTCCCTCAAATTGGAGCCGGAGCAAAATTAAATGTGTTTCCAAAGTGATTTCTGTCTGCAACAGATGCACATTTAAAATTTGATGAGAGCTTTGAAATAAACTTTAAATCTAAGCCCTTGAAAAAGTTAGTTGTTCTCTCTTTAAAGGACATTTCTGCATTGGTGCATTGATAAGCCAGACAGCTGTGAGTCAGTCAGAGAGATGTTAGCTTTACTGTCTGTGCCCGAGGAAACGTTCTGCTTATTATTCTGCTCACCCTGTAAACATTTCATTAGTGAAATGTGAAGATAGGCATTTTCCCTCTGAAGCTGATGAAATTGTTATTGTTCCTATTTGTAGGTTTGCCCCCCTGTTGCGTGTAGAGCTAATACCTGAACTCAGCGTGGATGTATGTAAAAAGGCAGCTCATGTATTGTTTCCACCTCTTACTGTCTGTATAGAAAGATGCCATTCTTTTATAGAAGAAAAGCAGATCTCAAAAGAGAAAGTAGAAGAAAGAAATTGTTTCAAAACAAATACAATTATTTGCATGAAAATGTGTTTTGTGACTATTTTTTGGTCTTGCCTTAAACCAACTGGTATAAAAAAAATTGACCACACAACCTTACAGTATTTATTAATGTGTGGAAAGTGTCAACATCATTCCTGGGAAGGTGATCTATGGCAAAAAAAATGTTATTCTTGCTTTTTTTGTTGTTGTTGTTATTATTATTTGGGAATGATTCACCACAAGCTAATCAGATTCCTTTCAGCTTCATGCTTGCGAGGCAGAAGGATAAGCTGGTTGTGACTTTCCACGCAGAAGTGTGCCAGGCAGATAGTAGCTTCAGCCTTATCAGTTTGTGCATATGCTTGAGCAGCAGGATTTGGGAATATACAAAGTGGGGCAGATGGGGTCTTTTGGATGCATAGAGGCTAAAGAGCTCTGGTGTAATCTTGGTAATGAATGCTAATGAGAACTTGTTGCTGACATTTGTGCTTGAAACTTTGATGTGGTCTTTTACAAACAGCAGTGTAGCTGGCGAGTACTAACAGAGCGAATCAAAGAGGCTTTATGATGAAATTGAGATTTTTTTCATGCTTTGTTTAGTATTCCGCGTCTTATCACATGCATCCACTTTACTAATGCATAAAATCATTTTATTAATTTTCATGTGACAGACTGGTGCAACTCTGCTCTGCTGGATTGTAGTGCTAAATTTTTAGGGAAAAAATGACACAGTTTGTGTGAATAAAATAATGTAATATGTTATGAACATCGTTATACAAAAATGGACAAGCATTTCATTTATTGTAAAAAAAAAAAAAGGAAAGGAAATAACACAAAACATCTGCACTTTAAAAACAGGAAAAGCACATTTTCAGATTTCTTCAGACGAATTCGTTATTTGTAATGGTAATTCAAGAGCTGAAATTCAGAAATTCATAGCAATGTTTATAAAAGACAGTCTGACAGTGAAGTGTTGATAAGTTATTTATTTATTCTAATGACCAGCCGGGAACGAGACTTCTGTCTCAGAAAACTAAATTCAGTTGTAGAAGTGTAAACGACCTCACTTCTCACTTGATAAATGGTCTGAGCAGTATTTTCCTCCATTATCCCAGTCACTAGTTTCAGGTCTTACTGAGTAAAGCATGATGTTCAATTTATATTTGTTTACATTTTCGAGTAAAATAATAATAATAATAATACAGAGTGTACTTGAGGTTGTGCTGTTTTTTAATTGCCAAGTCAAAACCACTACTCTCCCGTCATGTCAGGTTAAAAAAACAAAAAAAACAAGTTACTGCCAAAATGCTCTCACAGACACTCACAAAAATTATATTACAGTGGCCACTTTTAAAATAAATAAGCTTAACAGTAAGGTTCCTAAAACCTTACACAGCATTATATGCATACTTTACATGTTCACACCAAACAAATAAAGGAAATTTTAATTATTATTATGTATGTGCTTAAAGAATGGCAACATTCAGTATGTTATCTAAAAATAATGCAACCATGTAGTATAATGCTGTTAGTATTTTATATAATATGGAGTTAGCCATATATAACATTGTATATAACACCTGTATTGGAATTTATTTGCACAGAAACCCGTGAAGATTAAAGTAACAGCTAGTACAAAGAAATCTTTGCCAGTATCAAATGTTCTGCCACAGTGAGCCTTCCATCACATTTGATGACAGAAAGATTAAGAATCCCTACTGACATCATGAAAACTCTTAACTGGACAGAAAATGATTGTGTGCACGAGATAGAAGAAGCTAATCAGCTGGGAAAATCCTGTTCCTGTGTGTTATCACACAAACCAGTGCTCACCTCTTTTACCTTAATCCTGATGATCTCTTTCTCCTCAACTCACTCCATCTTATCCTTTTATTTCTCCTTCTGCCATTTCTCATTTTGCAAACACTCTCTCTGTGTTTCATCACAATGAGGCTACAACAGAAACACACTGACAGGAACAGACAAACCTCTCTGCGCTATCTTTAAGGTTATTTCAATCTGCTGAAGTGGATTTAAAGAGCTTTACAAGCTCTTTAAATTCAGACCAATGTCTGAGTTGAATATTTGATATTTGATCCTGTCAGTTGAACCCAGAATGTGATGGATAGCCTCTCAGCAGTGCCTCAGTGATTGGTTAAAAGCTCCAACATAACACCGTCAAAGCACAAGTCCTCTAACAAGCCCAGAAGGTAAAAAGGAGCAATCAAGTGCATGTGATGATTCACAGAACATAGATAGCACTGCTTCTTTTAAGATTAATGGCTTTTCCACTTGTTGTGTTACTGACTATGGAATTGCCTTTTTCTGTTTCAGTGTGTAATGGAAATGGAGGTTAAGGTTTCAAATTGAGGTCATGCTTGTCAGGGGATGGAAAAAACTAAACCTTTTGATCCATTTTAATAGTAAACACAGTTAGCTCCATACATATTACACAGCTCGATGTTCCACATACTATAGATGTGCATTGCTTTTGGGAATTGGGGATAGAAAAGGAATGATGCACCAGGTAGCCTGAATTAAATCTGGATGGCTGAAAGTGCTTGGAGGCCAAAACAGTCATACATGTCAAAAGCACCTTTTCCGTTTGTACCTACTCAGATTGACTCGGCACGGTTTGCTGCTTTACTGGTCCACTGGGGGAACTGAACTAGTTAGTTTGCCAATTTGAGGTTATTATTGCTAATTTTAAAGGATATCAGTTAAAATGTCTGTGAAGGTTCTCAGTCATCCAGGTCATCGTAGTCAAAGGAGCTTGCAAAGAAAAGCGTCTGGACTTCTTGGTTGAAGACGTTTCACCTCTCATCCGAGAAGCTTCTTCAGTTCTAAGGTCAAATGGTGGGGAGTCCCAGATTTAAACCTAGTGGGAGTGTCCCCCCCACAGAGGGACAAAAGGACCCCCTGATGATCCTCTAATCGCCTGAGACAAGGTGTGAAACTGGGTGTGAGTCCCAATCAGCCGGAGTTTCGGGTGAGCTCATTGTGAAACCTGGCCCCACCTTATCATGCGAAAACCACCGCCTCTGTTCAAAGATCTTCAAAGATGGCTTCTTTCACTCCTCTTTCAAACCATCTGTCCTCTCTGTCCAAAATGTGAACATTGGCATCCTCGAACATAAAGGATAAAGGACACTCTTTCGAGGATGCCAATGTTCACATTTTGGACAGAGAGGACAGATGGTTTGAAAGAGGAGTGAAAGAAGCCATCTATGTCCACTGTGAGCGACCATCTTTGAACAGAGGCGGTGGTTTATAACACCAACTGTCTGCCATCTATAATCCAGTTTTGAGTTCCCTCCCCAGACGCCTTAACGCCGACTCACATCCTGGGCCATCTGACCTCAGGAATTCGCATGATGAGGTGGGGCCAGGTTTCACAATGAGCTCACCCGAAACCCTGGCTGATTGGGACCCACGCCCAGTTTCACACCTTGGCTCAGGCGATTAGAGGATCATCAGGGGGTCCTTTTGTCCCTCTGTGGGGGGTCACTCCCACTAGGTTTAAATCTGGTATTTACCTTATTCATTAACATAAATGCTGTATGAAGTTTGGATAATGAGAAAAAAGCACCAAAATCAATGGGGTTCTCCTGGGAAAGCAGCAGATGCTGCAGTAGGTTTAAAAGCAAGAGCAGGATTGGATGTCATTAATCTGCTATTTATAGAGATCTACTTAGGTTATCATTGATTTAGTTCTAGCCTATACACAATGTGTTAGTATATTGTTGGACATGAGAGACTATCTACAGGTCTCTCCTAAAAATAGGAAATTCAATTCCAAGAGTAAGTAATATTTAATGTAATTTATAAGATGTAGTGGTATTTGGGGGAAAATAAAGTCTTTGAGATGCAGAGTAAAAGGAAAAAGCTACAAGAACAAGCAACCAGTCAGCTAGTTTCAAGTTCCTCTTTGTTATATGAGTTATATTGTGAAACACAGCCACGTTCACTTTTTAATCCACAAGTTCTTCCTCCTTGCTGAACTTGATTGTGTGCAGTAGTTATAATTCATTTGAACCCAGCTATTCAGTACAGACTCACTACAAAGAACTCCTCATCTCCATTTTCTTTTTAACACTCGCAAACTTTGCAGTCTTGAGACCAAACTGTCACAGACTGAAGTAACGCTACCCGAGGCAGTTTATCTGATTTGCAACAAGAGGCTTCATGAAGCTTTTTACATTTTTAAAATAAACTTTTCACATTTTTTAGCAACAGTGTAGTAGACTTATAAACAAACTTACAGATCCACTGTGCACTATTGGCACCGTGAGAAGGGAAAGCATAATCCTAACATAACCTTTAACAGTTTTTCGTGCAAACATGTAAAGGTGCTGACAGAGTTCATTCATCCCACACAGTGTGATGAAGTTTCAGTGAAGACCATTTTGTTCCAGTTTTAGAGGCATGTCAGGCTTACGGTGTATGGCAGTTAAAACACGGCAACGCTGATTTTGAAAAACGTTGATATTGACTTGATATTGAAATGAACTGATTCCACCAGTGTTTAGAAAACAACGCAACTTTAGTAAATCAGCCATAAAACTAACCACACTTGGGAGTGCTATTTGGAGATTATCCCATTTATTAAACCTGGCTTTAAGTTTGTCAGGTACATCTACTGTTAACATATTTTAGGATATTACTCTCTGATATTGTCTGTTTGCATTGTGGCTGACTTATTCCAGTATCACACTGCAATGTTTTTGCTTTGCAAAGCCAAGAACATACTGCACTGCAGGCTTCTAAATCAATATCCCAGCAGATATCCCATAAATAAATCTCTTTTCATAGATGATGAGGTTTTTCACTCCACCACTGCTGGATTCCTTGATTCTCCATAGGACACATCAAAAGGTCACCCTCTGTGCGACAAGTTTGTGAACACATTACATACACTATGAAGAATTTCTCCCTGTTTAAAACCTTACGAGTGCCACACCTCTACAGTGTGTGGCACTGGTTTTATTGTTTCCTTGGTCTCTTAAGCAGCGCGAGGCAGTGGGAGTAGTATAACTGGTACACTCTCTCCTTTCTCTGTTGGACTTCTTTACACTGCATTCACTAATCTATGCTCCTCTTGTTCCCATTATCTCCAGCATCTACCTGCTTTTACCTCACTGTCTTACATTTAAGTCCTAATTTTTAATCCAAATAAGATGATAAATAAAATGATTATTAATAACTAGCTTACTAAATACAAACAATTAATCAACAGTATTTCTATATTTTTAATTTCTAAAATTAACTTTGGCTCCAGTGAAGGAGTTCCCTGGTAACTGCAGTCTAACTGTTCATTAGTTAACTTTTGACAATTATGTGCCAGAACAAATAATCACATACCCATCATAATGAGTTAAAAAGAGAAAATGGAAAAATAGTTGATATAGTTTGTGTCTGAATTCTCCAAATCACAGTAAATAATACAAGTTTGTGGTCTTTAAGAAGGCCCTTTTTGGAAACAGGTTTTCATCTCAGTAGTTAAGTGTGTGCCTGTAAGAGTCAGGGTAGACTGCTGTCAGCACTGCCAATACTTATATACATTGGTTTATATTCAGCTCTTTATGTGCTCAGTATGCAGTATGCCCCATGACTTTACAAGATCATCCTACTGTGGAGTAACCCGGTAGCATCATTAAAGTCCTTTTTACTGTAATGGTCAAATTAGAAAATGTAACTAATTTGCTTAAGGTGTACATTATAATATGCACTATAAAATGACAAAAAAGAAACATTTCAAATATTGAAGTGCATACCTGCACTCAACCTTAACCTTATTAATATATGGTTTTCTTCTTTTTCTTCTCTCTTCTCCTTTCTTCCTTCCCTCACACCAAACTGCTCATGGCAGATTGCCGCCCCTCCCTGAGCCTGGTAGTGTCAGAGGTTTCTTCATGTTAAAAGGGAGTTTTTCCTTCCTACTGTTGCTGTGTGATTGCTCAGTTTCCTCTGTATTATTGTAGGACTTAACCTTACAATATAAGTGCCTTGAGGTTGTGACTTGGCACCATATAAATAAAACTGAAGTGAAGTGAATTACAGTTAGTCGTACAAAAGTGCTTCAGACCTGAAATACCTCAAAGTAGCTAGATTGTTTTGTGGGTGTGTATAATGCGGCATAAAGATGGATAATGTATTTTAAACCAACTTTAAAATAATGTTGAAGCAGATACTGAGGCACTTTTAAAGTCACCCACTAAAACCAAAGTGGATCTTTCCCACTTTCACAGCTTTATTTTGAACAGCGGCTCCTGAGCGATGCAGATGTAAAAGTGAAGACTGCTGAAATTATTCATACTCCAGAAAAAAACCCCATGTAACTTTAAGCAGCTTGCAGGAGAAACATTATGAGAGATGCAAACATGCCTATAGGGGGGAAAAGACATTTACTCAGATATGGAACACAGCAAGAGCACATTTCTATACTAATGTCTCATATTACCAAATATATCACATATTCTCCAATAAGATGGATTCTGCTGATTTCACACAAGAAGCACAGATAAACTGACAAATATAATCCTCACATGTCTATTGTAAACTGGCACAATTAATGGTTGATCATGTAGAACGAGGTCACAATTTTATACTTTATTAAAATCAATGTTTATTTTTTAAAAAAAGCTTCAGTGCTGTGTGTCATTAAAATAACAGCAATACCATAAATTCAAGGTAATTCCTAGGTGTGTGCACCTATCCACATTTGTGTCATGGCTCAAAGAGAAAGCAATTTAATAACACAGTTCTTCACAGTATTATAATTATAAACACTGTCTATAAACCCTGGCATCCACAGAAATCCTTCACCGGTTTTCTATAGTAAAGACCACAAACTAAGAAATTTTTTTGTTAGATGTACTAAATTTATAAATAAACAATCTCCTTAATGTGTCTTCAAAGTAATGAGTTGTATCAATGGGCTTATGTTTATTGGAGTCATGTTTATACATTAATGAAGCATGTAGAAGGAATCGTTCTGCATATTTAAGCTTTATTTTTCTTTTTACACTCTTTCACCTCCCTCACTCTGTCTGTCCCCGAGTCTCTATTATTTTCCATAGGCTGACACAGTTCTTAGTCGCCATGGAAACTCTGTACTAGCATGTCCCACTTCTAATGGGAAAATGAAGGAGCTTCGCAAAAGGAGCAAGTGAAACAGGAAATAAAAAGCAGATGAAAATGAAAAAAATGAATAAAAAGCAATGGATACAGGTCACAAAAGGAGAGAACTACAGCGTCGAAACAAACTAACCACTTATGCCTTCTGGAAGCCAATATTGAGTCAAGACATCAGTGCCCAAGGATACCTTTTGTGCAGCAGGGAGACACAGGTGGCATCTGGCAAAATGGTATTACATTTGTATGGTTTGAGAACGCATTGCAAAAAACAGAGCACTTAAGTTAAAATAGATCATTTTAATTAGAGTAATAGAATAAAGCCGAAAGTCAGATGCTGTCCTGCCAGTTTATAGATTCTCGAAGTTAGTGAGGTGAGGGTGTCAAAGTGAATCCAAATGTCTGTTTCCATGACTTCAGCTAAGCGTGACTGACTTGTCTCCATCATAGCCTTAGGTTATCTTGCGTGATGCTCATGCCAGTATGAGCATACAAACAGAGCTGATTGTAAAAACAAAGGTTTGGCAGTCTCTTTAGTTCTGGCAGGGAAGCAAAATCATTACTGGGCAACTAAGAATCTGTGCAATCTTCTCTTGTTTATGTGGGTCATTTTGAATCATGTTGCATGTAGTGCTGTTTTTTGATATCACTGTTTAATACTGCAAACATTATGCTGCACTTTTCTACGTTACAGGTTTTCATTTCAGTATTATTTTACAAATATAAATGACAATGTTTTTCTTGAGTGCGTTATAATGTACTGCAAGCTGCTTGTCATTAAAATCAGTTTGACATTAGACTGTGTATATAAGGGTCATAAAAATCAACAGTCTGTCGCAATTTTTCTTACATTTTCCTGTGATGCACATCTTGTGATGCATCAGACCATATGTTAACTCATTTGAATGTCACTAAAATTATGAAATCATTAAAAGGCAGTAGACTTGATTGCGTTTGTATGCATCTGCATAGTAAATCAGTATCATTTTATTGCAGTTATAATCAGTAGAAAGAAATGTTTTCGAGATAACATTTAATGTGTTGTTTAAAGGAAACTGGGGTCAAAGTGAGGTAAATGGATGAACTAAATAAACAAGGTCAAACATAGACAGAAGCTCTCTCACGAACAGTCTGGATGCCCTTTAACATCAATCATGCATAAATATCAAATGTCAAAACAGGAGAAAAAAAGCAAGACAGAAAAACCTTTAGTGACTTGGGTTGAGTGAAAAAAAAAAAAACAGTGAGAGGGTTGGATTTTGGTTTGTTGAAGCATTAACACTTTTGCTGATGTTGTTATGGTAGCCTATGCAATACTTAGTAATACATTTCAGTGTTCCCATAATATAGTGTAGATAATATTCTTTCTTAGATATAGGACAAAAACATTTTAAACATTTAAATAATTAACCCCAAATAGTAAACCTTTAGTAATAATTTAAATTAATGAGTAGGAAAATCTCTGGTCAGGACTAATTCTAGTTTGAAATGATGACCTACAGGTGTGAAGTAGGACTTGTTGCTCAATCCTCATTGAGGTTAGAATAAAATACAGTTGTCTCGTAAGAACTCTTCAGGCTAATCTGTGTGGCTAAGTTTGTATTTCTGTTGTTCAGAAAGGTTACACTAATACTGAGAGTGTTTTTTACTCTGTCTACAAACCTTTCCAAAAAATGCATTTATGTCTAATATGCATGCATATATAGGACTGCTAGAAATTTTGCATTACTGATTTGTTAAGTGCTAATTCTTTGCACCAAGTATTCCAGTCTAATCTAACCTAATCTGTGTCTTAGTGACATGATATCATTATGTCAGTTTTCCTGAGTGTTGAGTTTTTGTTTTTGTTGGGTTTTTAAGCTGCTTAAAACACCCTTTAAAAGTGTCGTGCATCATAAAAGCCTCACACAGGAGTAAGTAACGATTGATTATCTGCCACAAAGAACGTCATAAAGATGCCGAATAGCCATGTTTGTTCATTTTGACACATTTTTGTCTCATTTAATTTGTAGAGATGAAATGTAAAGGTACGAAGCTGCACAGCACAAAGTAACAGTGCCTACATGCGACTTTTAAATAAGTACTTTGCCATCTCAATTTCCAGACCCAGTATGAGTCATCTATCATCATATGGTAAGTGAAAATAGTTCTATCACAGTATCTTTGTTAAAAAAAAACCCCAATTATCTGCTGTGACAAACACCATCTTTTTAGAAGACCCTTTAAATTGGCTCTGTCATCTTAGGACTGTGACCCCCTTTCAAGAGTAACCTGCCTACAGGTTTATTAGTGCTAAATCACAACAGCAGTCACCTCAGCCTGCTATGTACTTTAAGATAAAGTTCCTTTCTCAATTTATTGTTTTTCACCATACCATTCCTTTTGTCAAAAGATCGATCTAATCTGATTGATGATACAATCTGATCATGGAAAGCAAAAGTTTAAAGCACTCAGACCAAATGACAAATGAGAATTGAAGCCCCTTGTTACAATTACTGCCATATAGGCAGGCATACCTGGGTTTTAGCGATTACTCAAATAAATGAGGATGGCAGATGGAAGAAAATTGATGCAGTGGAATATAACCTGACCATCTGGGTTTTATTCTGTGAACACACTGAACCTTCAATGAGCCACCAGTATTGTCTCTTGTGCAATGCCCTTCTGATTATGAAGAGAATGGATGGTGGAGTGTCAAATTTGCAGATTGAAGTAGGACAATGACAATAACTGCAAATTACCAGGGATAAAAAGAAAAAGGAGATATTTGGGGAGGTAATGGAATATGGTTCTTTAAAGTTCTTACCTTTTGATGAGTGTGGTTGATCAGCAGTAATGTTTAGGTGGGTGGTATGTGTTAAAGTAACATCTGCACGAATGCCAAAACCATGGTTTCCCAACAATACATTATTTTGTGCCAAGATGATAAATGTTATTTGCTTCACCTCGCAGGGGTTTTATTGTTGCGGCTGAGCCGAGAGAACACACAAAGATAGCTTTCGACATATGTTAATCAATAGCCCATTCAGGCAAGGCAAGGGAGGGTTACCCATATCTCTCAGAGTTTATGCAACAAGTAGGCTACTTGAAGCTTTAGTGATCCATGTGCAACTAAAAGCAGCTTAATTTAAGTCTGTCTCTGCCAACTATATAACAAAAAAAATGCTGAACATTTGTTAATAATATATGCAAGAAAGAGGAATTTATTTTTTAAATATAGGCTTTATTTCTCTAATCGTTCAATTAACTGTATATTTCAAAAAACAACAAAAAGAAGCCCATTCATCTGAAAATGATCAGGTAGAAGGACTGGATGGAAAAGGAGGGAAAAACCACTAAAAGACGCAAAGTGTGAAGAACCGTTACTTAATAGCACTTAAGGAAGCAAAATTCACAGAAATGAGGGGTGGCTCAAGATGGTACTGTATTGCACAGTACTTGTATATGTCTAACAGGTGAGGGTTACAGTGGTGCGTAGTATCCCCAAAGTGCATGCAGTCAAATGAAATTCTACCTTTAGCACACACACCTAAGCAAACATGACTGGTTGCTGTCCGTGAACTGCATGAATGCACAAGCGTGTTTGAGTGTTCCTTTGAGGAACAAAAAAAAAAAGGCTGTTTTAAATAAATATTGAAAAACACATGCACATGTATTTGTGGAGTCATGGCTCACTTGTTATTTTTTTCAATGCATTTTCCATACATCTTGCTGGAAAGAACATTAGCATGAACCTGCACTTTCACATATGAACTGTAGGTCATCATGTGATTTACAGGTTGTCAGAGATTTACAGTTAACAAACAGTCAGGTGAATAAACAACAATGAGACACTTGTGTAGGTTAACGTGCTGCACGGGTGAAAAGCTCAGAGCAAATCACACCGAACTGAAGTATTCGTTTATTTTTATAGGTTACATCGTCAATATGCAAATATAATCACATTTCCTGTCACGCAGGTCCTGATGTCTGTCTGCATGCAAGCTGTGTGTGTGTGTGTGTGTGTGTGTCACAGAGTATGTGTGTTGCAGGTCAATTTCTAAGAATAATATAATGCAAGTCAACTTCTGCGGATATGTATTTCTGTGCTGGTCTCTTGTCAGTGTCACAGGGTCAGCTTCCTGTTTTAACAGAAAACTGTCTGGTGAAATATGTATAACATAACTTTTGAAGCATTAGCAAATAAAACAATAAAAACTCCCTGACACAGGTCATATGCGGTTTTTGATCGTTAGAAACAGGAACGGGCTTCAAACATGATGTTGATTTGGGGGGTTCTGATGCTGACTTCCTTTACTTTTAGGCTTATTCTGTTAAAAAAAAGGAATTCTCACAGTCCATATGCTTTTAGTCACTACACATTAAATTAAGACTTGAACAGTGACATGTATTCTACAGCTCAGGAATTGCTGTAATATTTGGAGTCTTATTATGGGTCTCAGAAGACTGGACATTCTGATTGTTAGAGGCTTTCCACAGGCAGGGTCTCTTCAGATGAATAGCTTCTGTCTTCATTCATCCAGTCTTTTTGTTGCTGCTCCGTCTCTGTTGTGAATACCTGGGGAGACAGCTCTGGCACATAGCTTGAGAGCATATATTGATGTTTTTCCATACCTTTCAACTCTTCTAATTTTCCCATGTTACCTTAACAGTTCAATACACTCCACGCTGGAGGTGAAAGGAGCTGAGGCACAGCTCAGCTTTACCACTGAGTTATTCATGCATTGGTCTTACTGAAGCAACAGTTGTTGTAGAAAGTGTGCCAGGAGTCTGTATACACAGTGAATGGTTAAAATGGACAAGCCTGCCCTCTACCAACTTCTTTGAAAAAGCCGAGAAGAATAACACAACTGTGTTCAAAATCAGTCAGCGATGGCAACAACAGAGATAGCTGAGTCATGTATCTGATATGTCATGCAATAACCATGGTGCAGCAGAGAGATGAAGTGTTCAATTACACCTCCTGTGCTGTCACCTGGGAAATTTACAGATAGTACACCCTTTTAGTGTTTGACCCACCACTGCTTCATGAGTAGCCATGACCTAAAATTGCAGTTTTGATGAGTTGAGTTGTAAAATTGTGCTCTCACTTGTAGTAACGGGAAAGGGCTAAGTGTATTTACTCAGGTAATACTTGTGTACACAGGATTTCCATTCTATGCAGCTTGGTATGTTTTCTTTCTGCCCATAATTTCAGAGCGAAATGTACTTATTACTAAAGCAACAAATGCAGCTCACTTTCATTCACCTACACCTTAATAAGATGATGAGGTTTTAATTAATGCTGAGTGACATAATTTAATTTTTCAAAGTAGCATCAATCTCCAGTTGTCTTGCTTTGCCTGTAAGTTAACTTCTCCTACTGGCTCTGCTTTACACGCTGCATTAGTACTTCTATTTGTTCTGACCAAACAAACTAAAAAAAAAAAAGTCAGATTAAAGTCAAAACACAGAGAGACGTGTTATGTACTAGAACACTGAAAGATATGATTTGTTCAGTAAACATTAATCCAGCCACAGCATGCTGCCAAATCAAACATCGCACCTACGCATGCTAGCTAACCTTCGATTGGGCAGGTTTACAGCTGCTTAATGAGAGGATAGAAATGACAGTTATTATTTTAATTTGCAGCTTTATATTTTCATTCTAGTTCTACATTAGATTAGCTTTGTATATATTACAGTTAATAATAATCTGCCTACAACAGCTGATATTGTTAGGGAATTGCCTCAAAAGCTGATATTAGTTTAATCGTAACCATTAGTGCCCATTGAATCTGTTTTCAGACTAAAATTTTCTACACTACAGCTATTTCCATGTTTATTTCCCTTTGAGCGGATCTGTGTTGTTGTGATTTATGTGTAGTTACTGGGAAAAGAACGAAACACTAACATTAGCTCACTGAGAAACAAAGATATTATGGCTCTCTGGTGTAATGTGAAGAACAAGCTTTTACGGTGATACTTTTACTAATATATGAGTAGCTGTCAAACAGTTCACTGATCATTTGCAAAAGAGGGGTTTATTTAGCTTCAATCAAGGTTTAGAGTGCATCATAGTACAGAAACAGTGAAGGTTTCAAATGATTTTCTCATGACCTCGAATTGGGGGCTCGTTTTTGTTCTTGTCCTTCAAGATCTTCTTCATATACAAAAGTTAGTCATGGAGTGCCATGTGAAATGCAGATTATTAAACATTAGGTCTCCCTCTTCTAAGTCCCTGTTAGTACATGAATTAATAATTGATCAACAAATTAATTTACTGAGATGTCTCTGAAGGTTCTCAGTCATCCAGGTCATCGTAATTTAAGGAGCTTGGAAAGAAAAGCTTCTGGACTTCTTTAGGTTTCTAGAAGATGTTTCACCTCTCATCCGAGAAGCTTCTTCAGTTCTAAGAGCAACTGGTAGAGAGTCCCAGGTTTTAAGCCCTATGGGAGTGTCCCCAAGAGCACTGTGAATGACCATCTTTGAACAGAGGCGGTGGCTTACGACACCAACTGTATGCCATCTATAATCCAGTTTTGAGATCTCTTCACAGATGCCATAATGCCGACTCATATCCTGGGTGAAACAGAACATTTAATAGTATTTCCTGAAAACCCTCTTTTGTCTGATCATAACATTTAAATTTACAATAATGGATTAAACACAGCAGATGTCTTTCTGAAAGCACTGATAAAAATGTTGAGTCAGGCATTCCTTAAATGTTAACTTAAGGGGATTTTTAAAATTTCCTACAAGACTGCTCAAAGAAGTCTAGCATTAATTAATTATATCAGTCTTAAAAATGATCAACCTGTCTCTATTAATTGGCTATGTACCCCAGGGGGTCTCTGTTTTCTTTGGAGTATTGTAGGGCCTTTGCCTTACAATTAAAAGTGCCTTGAGGCAACTGTCGTGATTTGTTGATATATAAATAAAATTAAAATTAAATTAAAATAACACTGAGATGAATCGTGGAGCCATTTTGATCAGAATATGCCCTTTAAATTATAAACATCCTGTATGAGAGTGACACTCAAAAGTGATTTCATACATTTATTACATCTATTGCAATTCATCATTATCAGGTTGTTCTTGAATCTCTCTGAAAAACTTTGAGTTTATTCAGAACTCTGCAGCAAGAGTAATAACTGCGGCATTTCAAATCCTTCTCCTCACATACAAAAGCTTGAATAATCAAGCCCCATCATATCTTCAGATCTCCCATCCTAACACAGAACTTTGCTCTTGGACATCAGGCCTATTTGTGGTTCCTCCAGTTATCAAAAGCAGAATGGAAGTCAGAGCCTTCAGCTTTCATGTCTGTCTTATATGGAACCAGCTCCCAGTCTGGATTTGAGCAACAAATACTCTCTACTTTTAATATTAGACTTTTCACTCTCTGTGCATTTATACACCAATACTGTATTTACCCATTATCAGTAAGTGATCTTCATCGCTCTCACCTATAGTTAGTTTTGTGCCGTCTCTCTCTGTTTATCTCTTCTTTCCTTTCACCCAGTTGCAATGGTTGACCTGAGCCCAGTTCTGCCTGAGATTCCTTCTTCTTTTTTCCCTTCCCATTGCTGCCAACTGCTTGTCCATAGGGGGTCTTCTGATTGTTGGGGGTTTCTCTGTATTATTTTAGGGTTTTTACCTTCCAATATAGAGCATTTTGATGTGACTGTTGTTGTGAATTGGTGCTATAAAAATAGTATTAATTTCACTATAAATATAAAAATACACTTACAATTATATCTTTAAACATATGCTGCTTTCAGATGAATATGTTGTTATTCTGATCTCATCAGAGACATTCAGAGACTGGGGTTGTGAGCTGATATTGATGTTATCTTTTATAGATTTATAAAATATGTCAAACTTGTTTGGTTTTTTTTTTTTTTTTTTTTTTTAAATGTCTTGGGCAGTCATGTAAATGAAAGCACAGGGTTTCTGTAGCCTTCTACTAGCTTTTTGGCCAAATAATCCAAAGCCAACTCCCATTTACCGTAATGTTAGGTAACAGGCTATCAGTGCTTCGCATAAATCTCAGCAGTTTGTTGACATAATCTGGCTTTTATCTCCCCTTTCCATTCCCCTGCCTATCCCCCCTCCCGCTCTCATCTATCTTGCTTCAGTGTTTGTCGGTCAGTCCGCTTCTTATCTTGTCTCATTCGATCTTCCCCCTTGCCCCTCCCTCTGATTTTGTGTATGGTATAGAGCTGTAGCAATCGGCTTGACCAATGACCACCTGGCTGTCAAGGTGATAATGTAAACCTCCCCAAGAGAAGATTACTCTCGCTTACTGGGATAATTGGTCAGACACACACTTAAACACAGAGACACACACCGTCGAAGCCAAGGCACACTGTAAGACACCTCTCTGTTTCCATGGGAACATAACCTGAAACCTCTGTATACACTCACTAACGCATCCAAGTGAATACATAGTACACCCCCCTCTGTGTACTTTGCCCAGATGAGGTGCTCACAGGAGAAACCAACTTCCAACATTGAGAAATGATGCAACAAGACAACATGATCACTAATAAAAACAGGGACAAGGTTTTCTGGGGTAATGGAAATATCCTGTTCAACATGACTCTTTTTTTTTTTTTTGCAAGAGTAACAAGAAATCTTTAAAGAAAACAAAAGATTCAGTTCAGCTGAATTTAATTTAGAACAACACACGTCATCTCAGGGCATTTATTTAGGTCGAGATGCTTCAAATTTTATGAAGAGCACCCAGTGATTTCTGCAGTACAAACATTTAGCATAACTGGGCAGTAAACCTGCTAACAAGAAAAACATTTTGGTAGAGGATAGAAATATGTATGCCTCAGCTAAAATTAAAAAATAAATGTAATAATGCATTTGATATTTGTGTTCAAATTGTTCAGCAAACTGTTAGTGGTTTAATGTGAGACCAAATTCACAAAACTCTTAGTGAAGAAAACTGTTTGTTGTGAAGTAATATATTTGTCTCCATTTACATGGCAAGCGGACCAAGACAGCTTGGACAGTCTGAGTCCTTAACCGTGAAATTAGTTTAGGATCGTTGTTTGTCCAGAGGGCGACTATCTGTTTGTAAGTTGCTCCACCTTGTGGTTAAAAGTGGATATCACAATTAAAAGCAATGATCCATCCATCTTCTTCTGCCTCTATTTGTAACTTCTTCTTCTTCTTCTTTTTGAATGAGTTTGCTTTCAGTTAGTTTCCAGAGGGGCTTGCTTGTTTTAATGCAGTTTATGCAGTTAATGTAGTGCTGCTATTATATTTAGGGCATATGCCAGATGTAGGAGTCACAGTACAGTTATTAAAATCAAAACACTGAACCTTTTGAACACAGTTTTTTTTTAGTTTAGTTCTATTTATCCATAATAACCTTGAGATGAATAACGTAAAATAAAGACAGCAGTTTACTGAAGTAAGGTTTTTTTTTTTACTTAAACATTTTGGCCATCTGCTTGCTCGTTAGCAAGTAGCATCTTCAAAAGGAACTCAATTTTGGAAAGTCAAAACCTCAGGATTGGAGGGACTGCTATGCCTCAAGTGTCTGGGTGGAGAGGAGTGTCGCTATGAGTGTGTGTGCCAATAAACCACAGATCAGAAACATGCGAGTGTGTGTGTGGGGGGGTGAAAAGGTGCAAAAAGCATAAGGACAGACCGTAAAATGTGCAAACGTCAAGAGAGAGCGGACACAAGGTAATAAAATAGAATAGAATTAGGATTGTAAGAGAGAAGAATAGAAGAGTGGTGCTCCGTGGATCATGTGAGGTCCCCAAGTGGCTGAACATACAATGAATAAGTACCAGATTTTCCAGAGTCACCTTTCTCTTTTTTTTTTTTTGTAGACATTTTTAGTCCAGTTACGCCTGAATTGTCATGTTTGAGCAAGATTTTTGCTGCTCAATGTGGAGCTATTATGTAAAAACAAGTAGCTTTTTGTTACATTCATCTTAAGGTTAAAAAGGGAGCAATGGGCCATATATCCTCCAGCTACACTGACAGTAAGCCTTATGTAACTGAAGATGCATCTGTGATACTATATTCCAATTCTCTGTAATATTTTTTACTGCCGAAGAAGCTCATGAAATCATCATTACAAAAAGCTAAAGGCTCAACAGAGCTGTCTTTGTCTGTCTGACTATAGGAGGGCTTCCCCCTCAAAGATCAAAGTTGTGGGATTTTGGAGGGTTTTTCCAAGTAACTGCTTTGAAGCGTGTTTCTTTGGATTGCACCAATGAGCTGGTCTGCTTTGATTTATTTCTAGCATTTTCAGAAACTCGGTATATTGAGTGTCATAGTGAAAGTGTGTGAGTGCACTAATGGAGTGTATATAAAATGCATATGTTGGATGTATGCAATGCATAGACCAAGACACAAATAAACACAGAAAACACAGTAAGGTTTTACTGTGTTTGCTGAATTTTGCTATGAAAGTTGAACGTTTTATTCTCAGAGCTACTGTGTTTGCTTTATTTGTTTCACTGCAGAAGGTGTTGTTTAGTTCTCCAGCAGTGACACAGCACAAATTACAAAGTTGAATAACCTTTCTTAAATGAGGTTTATAGCATATAGCTAAATTTTCAGAAAATCTAAAGTATTGTGAAAAAAAAGGAAAACGAGAAAGCAGATTTTTTTTAGTAAGGTCATTTCCTATTGATAAAACTACAGTGGAAGTCCTTTACTGAGCTCTCCTGCTTGTAAAGACATGCATTATTCTTTTTCTTGATTAAAATCTTTATTTAAACTTCAAATGTATAACATCCGACAGAAGAGCATTACATTAAGATTCAGAATTAAACTGTTAATTTCAAATTTAATTAGCTCATTATCACTCAGTCTGCAAGAGAATTACTTTGCTGACATTTCTGTAATTTGCTTTGTTCTCTGCAAGAACACTTAATTTGCATCATTAGCATTATTTTTCAAAGTTAAATATGTGACAGATCAATTTCGGTGCAAAACACATTAAAACAACACAAACATTTTCATAAAACATATCAGGACTGATGTGCTGTGACACTGCGGGAATATACATTTGTTTATAGAGCTCCCCAATTATGGGGTGGAAAGTAAGTAAGTCCCAGTTATGGACATTAAAACCACATTATTGTAAAAACATTTTTATTGTCAAGACGATGGTTTGTGTTAGGCAGGCATTAGTTAGGCTTCCATTTGTGGTCAGGACATTGCATGTGTATAGATGTGTGTGCTGTGCATCTGTCTGTGTATACTGTGTCAGGTTTGTACTGTAACTGGATGCATCTGTCAGCTCTCAAATATGTGACCTTGGATTGGTTTACCCACTAGATCTCAGCCAGTCTGCTACATGACACTGCTTTAGTGAGAGCATTAGCTGAGAGTCACTCTGACTTGAAAAGCCTCTCAAATGTTCTGTCTGAAGAGGGTGCAGTGAGCCGTTAAAAGGCTCAGTTTTTGCCTTGGAGCGGGGTTTGTCCTCTGGCGTTTAGGACTTACTAGTCAGAGATTGAAAAGCAAACTGAAAGATGAGGAGCATGAATAATGACTTGAGGCAATATTCTTGCTCAAGTTTACTGTAAGCATTTTTATGAAACTAAGGTGACCTGTCATAAAGTGTTGTGTGGCAGGAAGATTGCAGACTCGGATGCAGGACTCATAATTCGGGAAAATGAACTAAAGAAGGCAGCTTCATTGCTGTAAACTTGCTAAAAAGTACAAGAGACAAATAATATGGGGGCAGAAGCGAGAAATACATACAGTACAAGGAACTAAGAAACACACTGAGCACACAACATGAGGGAGGTCACAACAAGTGCTACAAGAAACTGGGGTCTTAAGTACACACAGGAGGTAATTAGGAAAAAGGAAGACACTAAGGAACACAGGTGAACCAAATCAGGGAAAACAAGACATGGGAAGCAAACGTTTTCACAAAGCACACAAGATGAGGGACTGGCAATATAAAACAGGAAGTAGCACAACACCAGAGACGGAGACTTAATAAAGAATAAACTCAAAACACCGGGTCAAAGACCCAGGAGCATTGCATGAACAGGTTTTCATGTGTGGTGTGTTACAAGCTACTTAAAGAACAGCCCCAGTCAAACGAGCTGGCTATTATCACTTTTTAGCTAATGAAAAGAAAAAAAGAGAAACTTTAATCTGCATTTTGAACATGCACGCTATTACTTGTTGCTTGACTAACAGTTCAAATATGTCCTGGAGTATGACGTGTTTCAGAAGGAAACTGGTCAAAGAGGTCATCTTTTACAGTCTACATTGTGGCCGAGAGTTTTATTTTCATGGGACTGAACAGCTACACACATAAAGCAGTGCTCCAGAGACGGACCTCACACACACTTCAAAAGATATTTTCATCGCTCTGTTTAAAATTGTTGTGTATTTTTTTTCTTTTCCATTTTCATTGTTTAAGTCTGACAGCAAGTGAAATTACCACAACATTTTCTCCTGTGCTTTCCTGTGATGTAACTATTTTGATATTTGATTTACTTTATATCAATCAGCTCTCACCTGGAATTAATGATTCTGAACTAAATTGCCTATGTTTACCAGGCTGGTGCAAAGTGTGGTAAATCAGCTCGTTGAATGAAAACATATTGCTCCCTAGGGCTGCTCAATTAATCGAATTTTAATCACGATTACGATCTGGGCTTTCAACGATCATTAAAAATGACTGAGCCGATTATTAGCCCCTCCCTAATTTATCCGCGACACCTTAAAGGCCGGTCCGTGAAAATATTGTCGGGCATAAACTGGTCCGTGGCGCAAAAAAGGTTGGAGACCGCTGATTAAGAGGACCCGAGGGAAGCTCGGAAAGCTAAGCAGAAGTTATTTGGAGAGTGACTGCCGTTGGTTGAAAAGAGAGTTTAAAAAAAAAAAAACTTCAGTGGTGTTGCACACTATTTTATATTATTTTTTTAAAGTCATTGTTAACCCTTTAAAGCCGGTCAGAGCAGCACGCTCCGTTTTGCGTAACTATTTTTAAATCCCTGTAGAACCTGAACCGTGTAAGCTAGCGCAATAATTTGTTTTGCATATGAAACCGGAGGAGTTGTACTTACATCTGATGCCATCAGCTTGTCCTCGGTCACGGTTTCGTTCCACATATAGCTTTGCAAAAATTGCATAAAAAGCGCTTGCAGGAACAAAAGCATAATATTCCAGAAACACGCTTTGCCGTTCCTATCAGCTGTTCGTAACACTTCCCACAGTGAAATGATGCACATGCTGTTTTCTTTGCAAATTTGCATCATAGGATTGTTTTTTGTTTTTCCTGCAGTATATAAAAATTGCTGTATCTCCAAAATAAAACTATGAAGACACTCAAAATAAATTTCCTGTTGTTGTAAACTATTTTTTGCAACTTTATTGTATTTAAAGTTTTGAGGGATAAGCCTCTTAAATTTCTCCAAGTAGAAATATATGTAAACAAAACAAAAGCGATTTTCAATTTTTTTTGTAGTTTATTGCACTTTTTTGCAATTTATGTAATTACTATGGACTTAATGCATACATATTATTAAAATATGGGCTATAACAGTTGTATTGATGTATAGCAACTTGAAATGCTCCCACAAATGGCACTACAGCATGTAAAAAAAAATAATATAAGCTCTGGTGGACTTGGTTCTATAGTAGGTCTTAAAGGGTTAAATAAATATCGTCAAATAATCGTGATCTCAATTTCAGTGAAAATAATCGTGATTATCATTTTTGCCATAATCGAGCAGCCCTATTGCTCCCAAGTGGTTCCTAAAGCAGCTACTTCTAGTTAGCAGCACATATCACCAGAGGGCAGCATCTGTCCAGAAACTCTATACAGATTTATTGCTTGACTGAAAGAAAAGGGGGTTTGCTACATGACAGTTCTGTATTTCTGAAATAAATCTAACAAAGAGCCTTTTATGGTCTTCATTCATAGAGAACTTTTACACAGATGACAGTGCTGGACATGCTTGAGAAAAAAACATCCATGGAAAGGTTTATAGCTGCTGATTAAACTGAACCAGTATAGAGTTTTTAATCACTTTAGCAATTATAAGAAAGTGCATTTTCTCTGAGAGTGTTTCCATTTAAACATCTCCTTGTGTTCTTAAAAAGATCCGTGAAACCACTGTGCATTTCTCTCCTAGCCTCTATTGAAGCCAAACAACAACACATTTTATACTGTTATGATTACTGGCTGTCTTCTTATCACCTCACTGTGGTGTGTAATTTTCTTGTTCATGTCAGCCAATAGCACAAAGGAAGAAAGATAAGCCTTTGGATTACGCAAGATGACTCACTTAATCTGATTCTCGACGCCCTGGTTTTGACAAAAAAATCCATAAGTCTCAGTACCTTGTTGCTTCTAATCAGTGTTAATCATTGATTCATGCCTCCCCACATTCCCTATGTCTGGTGACACTCCGTGTGGTGGGAATTCCATTATTTAAATATAACTGGAAGTAAGATTAAAAGGCAAAAAATTGTTCTGGTACTTTCCCGGGCTGTAACTTTGTTGCCGTTGGAGTGTGTTCCTCTAGTGCTCTTCTGGGGTTTAGGATTCTGTATCAACATACTTGCGATGTATCTGTCAGACACGGTGCTCTTCAAGGAGCAGTTGTAAGGCCCGTGTGAACTGTTCCGCTCCAGGTAACTGTGGATAGTAAGCCAGCCTTGTTCGTCCACACTTTTTCCGGTGTACTGTTTCAGAGATCCATCTGAGAGGTTGCGGGAGCCGTGGAACCAGTGGACATTTCCGTCTGGGTAGACTTGCTTGAAGGTGCACACAGGTCCCGTGGTCGTTAATTTACCCTCCACGATCCCACCACACTCTGCAGGGAAAACCACGAGAAAAGTTTTAAAATGCACTCGACGCACACCGCATCATTCAATAATCTCATTTAGCGCGTGAAACTATTAAAATCCTACGCCAATTTTTGCTGTCAGATGAATCACAAGGAAACATTTGCTTAACATTTGCTTAATTATTAACATTTGTGTTTAGATGCATTTTCTTTGTATTTGGTCTGATATGTGTTCTGGTAAATTTGGAAGCAGAGGCAAAAAAGAAGACTGCAATGCAAAAGCAAAGTAAAAATGTGTTTTGTAATAAAAGTTTAAGAAGTTTAAACATATTACTCTGCAATATTATAATTTGCTTTAATAGGAAAATTTAATTGAAGAACTCTGACCTTGTAACTCCACTTTAGTAGATTCATTGAGTGCTCCTCTGTTGGAGCGTTGCTTACACGTGTATTTTTTTCTGCTCTCTGGAGGGAGCATCTTTTTGAAGATTAGCGACAGCCGTCCATCTTCATATTCACAGGTAAAGTTACTCAGAGATGCTCTGTGGAGTTCAGTAGTGATCCCTTTACTGTCCACAGAACACAAAAGTGTTTCCTCTTTGAACCACTGCATAAGTTTGATTGATATTCCATGATGAACCGAGGATGTGTTGCAGTTGAGGGAAACTTGCTCGCCACACTCTGCGGTAATCTTGGGACTAACTCTTAGTTTCACCAACTCTGCAGATAACGATACAGACAAAGAAATGTTTCATGTTTCGTTTTTTTGTGTCTTAAAGTTGGAGGAGGTAACGCCATCACACCATTATTACATCTTTATTAGAATATTCACCCTTTTACACTAACTTAGATTTAAATTTATAGTTCAGATAAGTTAATATGATCCAAAGCTGCAAAACAGTTGTCGCAGATATTTCAAACTCTACTCAGCAAATACTAATTTATAGTAATTTAGTATAGTTTAGTAATTTCACATACCTTGTGTTGTAAAAGCAAATGCAGTCAGAAGCCAGAGCGTGTGCAATGCTGTGAATCCCATTGTCAAATCTTTCACATTTCTCTGTAACATAGAGAACCATCAAACCTAATTAGCTCTTGGTAAATGCACACTAGGTGTTTTCCTGCAGACAGGATGGAAGGCTGACCTTAAAGCCGGATTCATTAACCAGATGTCTGTTAAGTCTTGTTCACCAAAATGACCTCTCGAGAACTGCTGCTTCTCCTGAGCCCTTATTCAGAGCTTGTGGTCCCACAGTCCTTTTGGCTCGTCAATAAATTCTGCATATGCCGCCTCAGACTTCAGAAGATATGAAGTTAATCATTACTTTTAAGTGGAATTACCGGGAAGGCTGAAGCCGTATCCCTGTGAAAGGCGTGGTGTTGAAATCTAAACAACAGTGAGGCTGGAAAGGAAGTGTCGTATTTCTCTGTGTGAGTGTGTGTGAGTGTGTCAGTAGTAAAAAGAACAGACAAAAATGAGAAAATGAAGACCTATTCATAAAGCAGTAAAAGCTACCACAATCAGAGAATTGTCTGACTTTCTTTGATGTGCTTCAGCAATCTTCTGTAGCTTCATTTTGCTGCATTCATCTCTGATATAGATTTTTTCCCATGGGGTCATTATCCCTGTTTAATTCTGTTCATCCAACCCCAGGGGAAATGCTTTATTGTAAGCTGTTATGGTGTGAAGAGCCACTTTCACTCTGTTAAGGACTTCATTGTGTGTCACTGTAAAGTAATGAGTCATGTTATTTAAAGCTGTTATATCATCATGGGAAAGTGACAAGTTTCTGACATCCACTCGTCACTTACCTTAACCGGGCACAGAGATGGTAAATAAGTGATTTTGCACATCAGTGGCAAATACTGTTTTCCAGCTTTAATAACAATACATAACTTGTATTCAGCAGAAAAAGACCAAAACCACTATTCATGTGTTCTATATTTCTTGTTTTGCTGAATAAAGAAAACAGAAGGAGTAAATGAATGAAAGCCTACTGTGCGAGTAAAAAAAAAAACTCAAGAGGTTTATGAAAGATTTATTATCAAAAGATTTATCATCATTTGTGCTAATAAATTCTGCCTGTTGCAAGATTTATTATCACAAATATATATTTGGTGTTTTGCACAATTTCGTGTAGTATCTCCTAAAAGGCTGCGTCAATGTCCAGAAAGTGTACATGATAATGAGATTTCATTGATATGGTTTCATTATGGACGAACTTAAAGCTTGTGTGGCATAAATTTTAGTTTGGATCTCTACGCATCAATCTTAATTTTGACTCTGTGCTCACTTTTCCTACCAATTTGCTAAGAGCAAAAAAAAAAAAAAAAAGGAGAAATATTGCTCACAGTTGTGTAACCCAGCTAAAAAATTGAATTAATACACAAAAATCAAGATGCCTTTTATACAATTGCTTCATTAGGTACACCTTTGCAACTACATGTCAAAACAAATATCTGATGTTTGACAGATATCTGATCTACCAATCACATCACAACAACTCAGACAACTTGCTGGTTGTTGGTCCCAGACGAATTGGTCAGCTGACCTAATGGGATTTTCCCACATAACCACCTCTGGGATTTTCAGAGAATGGTGTCCAAAAAAGAGAAAGTATCCAGTTCTCTAGATAAAACGCTTATGAACCTTATGGGGAGGCAAAAGTAACCAAAATAACCACTTGTTACATACAAGACATGAGCATCTCTTAATACCCAACAAGTTGAACCTTGAAACTAAATCATTCCTGTCAGCTCAGAACAAAAAACTGAGGCTACAACTCGACAACAGATGATTGGAAAAATGTTGCTTGGTCCGCAAGTGTTATTCGGCATGGACAGCATGAAAGTGTGGTTCAGCTTGCTAGTGGTCGAATGGTGTGAGAATATTTTTTGTCACAATTTTGGACTCAGCCTACCTGAGTACTGTTGCTGACCATGTTAATCCCTTTATGGTGACAGTGTACCTGTTTTATGATGGCTGCTCACAACAGGATAGTTTGCCAGGAATCTCCAATCATTTTGACACTCCTGGCAATGACAATGAGGTCAGTGTACTCAAACGGCCTCCACCAGATGTGGTGGAATGGAAGATTCTCATCATGCATGTAGAGAAAAAAATTGCATCAACTGTGTGAAGCTATCTTGTCAATATGTAGCAAGATGCCTGAGGAATGTTTCTAGCACCTTGTTGAATTGATGTCATAAAGAATTAAAGTAGCTCTGAAAGCAAAGCGGGACCAAGCTAGTATTAGCAAAGTGTATAAAATAAAGCAGCTGGTGAGTATATATGTTTGTCCCAGGAAAGAAGTTTTTTTGCTTCACCATTTCGGAAATCTTGTGAATCTTGAAATGTGTGTTAAATTAGTTTTTGTAAAATCCAAGATAACGATGCTTGTGTTGTAGCAAGAAAGACTTACGAGGTCACACTGACCTTTTACCAAAAGTTCAGCCTCGAGTCAGTGTGAAAGTAGATGCCACAATTTTAGAAATATCCGTAGTTAGTTATAAAAATATTGCCTTTGCACAGATGTCAGATTACCCATTAAAAATCTACAGTTCTACAGAACCCAGTGTGTTACAGTCACAGGGTAACAAAGGGTGACAAAGAGCATCACTGAGTGTGAACATTAGTGTTGAGTGAGTGGGTCTTACTGCCATTCTGTATGCACCACTTACTTTTGTTGGAATTTAAATTGATTGCACCTACTTTTTTTAATGTATATTTTTGAGAAGAAATAAAAAGGTCTAGTGACAGTTATTGCTGCAAATGCACAGTACATGCACATGTGAATGAACCCAGGCAGAGATCTGTTGCCCAAAAAGAATATACAGTCTGGCTGCAAGATGAGAAAATCTTTAATTGTTATTATACTTTATAGTTGTTTTTTTGTTGCTTTCTACTTGTGTAGCTCCTCTTTGCTCCTACTTATACTGTGCACAGCTAAGTGCTGCAGTCAGGTATAAGTGGTCCAACTTTGCAAATCTTCTTCCATGTTTGACGGAGAAAGAAAGCAAGAGCAAGGAACGGAAGGAAAACTCTTTACAGTATGCATTAGCTGTGTTGCAGGTCATGAGCAAAATGAATGCAGTTTGCATGAAGTACCTGGAACTCTTCACTGGCTGCTGTATTTGTTATTTTTCTTTATTGTTCTATCTATGCTTTAAATTCTAAATTCTAAATTTATGAGAAAAGGTAACATCTTTGATGGATATTTATGAGCACAATACACACCGGCTATAATCTAATAAAGTTTATGAAGCAATTGTGCAATAACAGGTGAGCCTAGTGATAGTCAGCACTGGTCGGCTTGTTTCATCACCCTCTGAATGCACATGTACGACACAATGACTTCATTAGACTTGTTTCTACAAAAGGAAAACATTTATTCTCTTAGGGATTTATCTAGATGCCCATTAACTGGTTACTGTTTAAGCCACTTTAATATAGTCCTTAGGTTGTCTGCTGCGGTAATGTTTCAAGATTCAGTTGTCACGGATGCACATTTTTGCTACTTACTCTATATCCATGACTATGTGAGCACCAAGTTGTGCATATGTAAAGGTAAAGTCTTTGTTTTGCAGGTCATAAGCAAGCATTACCTTCAAACATACTATCTAGTGGTTTAAATTCTACCAATTCAAGTTCAGCAGGTGTTCACAGCCAGAGAGCAAGGCATAATAGGAAGGCTGCAGGCTAATGGCAAGTATGAGGACAACTCAGTTTGGCAGCTGTCAGTCTTGTGATATCGCTTCTTATTCATCGCTTGAGATATCAGCTGTCTTAATCAGTTAACACTGACAAAATGAGAAACACACAAACATAAACTACCTTACCTAAATTCCCTGAAAATCCCTGAAAGCACCCAAATTGTTGTTTAACATGTTATTTATGGTTACCAAATAATTGTAAACATGTAATATTGTAAGATTTGAGCATATTAAAAATGCAGTGCTTGTTCAGTTTAGCCTATATTAATAAAGATGTCGAAATCACTTGAAAGCATCACTGAAGAGACAAAGAGCAATGAGGTACCCAGAGGAACCACAGGCTCACCTCTTCAATCATAATCTGTTTATTACTTGGTCAAGTACAAAGTGAAAGCAAGTGAAAGGAGTAACTGAGCTGCCATGACTGAACTGCATTACTATAGCTTAAATGATACTGTACTGCATGAATACCCATTGAACTGGACTGACAGCACTGGTGCTGACTCTATAGCAATACAGATTATTATAAATAATAATATTAAGCCAAAGAAAATTTTGGAGACTATTTTCTTATCATTTTAGAAATATTTCAAAACCCTGACCTTGCTGAAAGACACACGTACCATTTGACGTGTTTTTATTGACCCTGGATTACAACTTTTGACCTACAAAAGCTAGTGGGCTTTTACCCAGAACTAAGAGGTGTGATCATACCACTCTGGTTTTAGCTTCTTTACACAAGCTCCCAGTATGTTTCAGATTTTATTGATTTTGTTGAGACCCTTCCTGCCCTTGCTCACAGCTACATCTCCGACTTCTCAGTAATGCATGCTCCAGTATGTGCCTTGAGAACCTTGGACAGAGATGTTTTATCTGTTCAAGGAGCCCTGCTGAAAAATAAGAGGTTAAAACATTTAGCCCCAAGGCTCTGGAATGATTTGCCTGAGGAAATCAGATTGGCTAAGTTGGTGATCTTTTTGATTTCTTGTTTATGACATACCCTTTTCTGTATCCTAACTTGTTTTTCTATTGTTTTTATGGCATTTAATTTGACTTATTTACTAATTTTAACAGAGTGCAAATTTGCTTTTAAGATGATTTTTTTTCTTTTCTATAATCTGTAAAAATGACAGGATCTGATATTTATGATTTCCTCCAAATATTCAACAATAAAGTGTCATTGTTACTTTGTAATATAAAGATATTAAAAATAGGAATGATGACTAATAATATAAAATAATATGGAATTACAAATACTCACCTATATCTGATGTTTGAGGCTTTGGGGCCAGTGGGAATTTGTCCCCCTAGCAACAGGTTCATATTTTAGCCTCTATGTAATCTGGCTTTAGGCTTTTTGTATGCACATCCACACACATGCAATACATGAACACAGAACGATACACTTAAAATCATTGAGTCTCACAATCCACCGAAAAAAGCAAAAGCAAAAGTGAGACTCAGACCTCCACTTCCCTGAATGCCGGCAACACTGCAGCTTAGTAATGTTGAGTTTTATCCTGTACTTAATTGCTGTCTAGACCAGATTACACATAATGCCTAGTTTTATCTGTGGTTTTGGCACGATTTACAGAAAAGCTGCAAAACCACTCAAGTTGTTTAGCATCTGGTCTCTGGCATCAAATTAGGTTTGACAATTCCTGCTCTCAGAAAAATACAGCCTTTGAGTCCAATTCAGCATTTGTTCCAAAAGTGATTCATCAGGTAGATTTGGCTGCAGTGAGGTGAAACCAGAAATGCTAAAATAATATCTGAATAGACTCCATAGAAAACTGGGAATTAGGGCATTTAGTGCATATGCCAATTTTACTCACGAAATCACACCAAATAGAATTAGTCAGAAGGTTTAAATGCTTCTTGTTTAAAGTTACTTTCAACAGGATTACATGAGATTACATGACTTTCTGATATCCCATTGCATTAGAGCCTTAAAAATGCTGGTTCAACTTGTATCAGTAATTTCTCTATATCAAATCCCTGTTAGCTGCTGAAACCTCAAAAGCTCCACTAACACACTAAGCGCTAGACCAGATTTCAACTTTGGGGTCATTTTGTATCTCTCGTGGTGCCCTTAATATTTCAAACTAAAGACAGACCACTTCCATCCCAAACAGTTTTATTGTTCATTACATTACAGTCCTCATTTCTAGATATTACGCTAGGAAATTGGAAATAGGTGCAGTGATCATTGAAAGGTGCAAAAACACATGGTAGACTTCCATTGCGTGTGTGGTTCGATGGTATTGCATGGTGGATGAAAATCTGTTTTTATTTTTCTGTTTTTATAATTTCATCAATTTAAGCCAACACCATTGGCTTAAATGAAACACCACGACAGGTTCCCCACCATGTTTTAGACAAGACCTGTTGCCACTGGTCTTGTGGTTCTTGAAGACTTGTCTTGCAAGCGTTCTATTTTATAGTTACCAAACTGTGTTACTGGTGGTGTGGTTTTGTCGATTCAACTAAAGAAACAGTATGTTGCTGTGTCAACAGGTGCTGGATAGCAGGCTTATCTGCTATACTACTTAACAATCAACTCACTGACCTCACAATGAGAGCAGTAAAAAAAAGTGTGGTGTCTGTTTGATTGTGCTACATATTCAGTTTCATATCTCCAGCTAAACAAAAACAAAACTGAAGTAATAGTCTTTGGTGCCAAAGAAAAACGATTACAGGTCACCAGAGAACTTCAATCTATACACCTAAAAACCACCAACCAGGCGAGAAATTTGAGTGTAGTGATGGATGCAGACCTAAACTTAAAACACATTAAGACAATAACAAAATCAGCTTACTATCACCTCAAGAATACATCAAGGATAAAAGATCTGATGTCTCAACAGGACCTGGAAAAACTAGTCCATGCATTCATCTTTAGTAGGCTTGATTACTGTAACAGCATCTTTACAGGTCTACCTAAAAAATCAGTCAGACAACTACAGCTCATTCAGAACTCTGCTGCTCGAGTCCTCACTAAGACCAAAAAAGTGGACCACATCAGTCCAGCTCTGAAGTCTTTACACTGGCTGCCTGTCCGTCAGAGGATAGACTTTAAAGTTATGATGCTGGCCTATAAAGCTCTGGATGGTTTAGGACCAAAATACATCAGTGACCTCCTGACCCAGTATGAACCTTCCAGATCCCTCAGGTCATCTGGATCCGGTCTTTTATCAGTTCCCAGAGTCAGAACCAGACATGGAGAAGCTGCATTCAGCTTTTATGCTCCATATATGTGGAACAAACTCCCAGAAAGCCTCAGATCAGCTGAAACACTCAGTTTATTTAAATCCAGGTTGAAGACGCACCTGTTCTCAGCTGCATTTGAATAAAACACCAAATCCACACTTTTAACCCTCTCAAGGCAGGCGTTGCCGATTTGCAACAGTTAAAAACTAACAACCTGATTACCCCGCATACATATTTTATGAGGGTTTTTTTACTCAGAAGTACCACTGCAGGACTTTGTTGTGCATTAGCAACAAAAAGTTTAATTTGAGCCTGAGAGGGTTAAGCTTAAATTTCAAAACTTACATTTTAACTACTGATTTTTTTAATCAATTGTAAATCACTTTGAATCACCTTGTTGTTGAATTGTGCTATATAAATAAACTTGCCTTGCCTTGCCTATATTTCCAGTTAAAAAAGATTTTCTCTGCATTATTTATGACTGAACTGAAGCTTTGAGCCTGTCAGGATCCTGGATCCTTGTCTTTTTTTATTATGTTTGATGTTTAAGGTTCTCTTCGTATCTTAATTTATTTTATGGTGTCCAGTGTTGTAGTTTAGGTTTCATGTATTCTGTTTAGTTCCCTGTGTATTTAGTAATTTCCTCTCGTATAGTTGACCTCTGTGTCTCCCTGAGTCTCCCTGTGTTTCCTCCGTGGTCCTTTCTGTGCTCCTTTGCGTGTCACTCCATGAGTTTTGTTTTCAGTTTCATGTATTCAGGTTTTCCCCAGTTTAGTTATTCCTTAGTTCCTGTCCTCGCCATCTCCACCTTAAATAAACTCAGTCCTCATACCAACCTCTGCCTGCACTTGGGTCCTCACTTTACCTCCACAAGGCCTGCCTCGCCAGCCGTGACAGAGATTAAGTTCACTTTTGAACCAGGCTAAACACATTTGGACATTCAAGATAAATCTATTGTATTGAGACTGACCCAAGACAAAGTGGCCACCAATTCATCATTTATAAAAAAACAAACTTCAAAGCTAAGCATGCTGTAGTTTTGTGGGTTTTCCTGAATGAGATATCACTCACTAAGCTGATTGTTGCTTAACTTGGAACCACTGAGATGTACTGAATAGTTACTTGGCTGTTCAAACATGATCACACAAACATTTCTAGGTGGCACCATAAAGAATGTGAATTTCTTTTTGAGTTACGCCTTTGTTCAACACAACCTGACTCATAAGCCTCAACATAAAAGATTGTCAGTGTGGCACCTAAGTTTTACTCCAGTGTTCTGGTCATACTGTAAACCAATCTTAATCAACTTGAATTTGAACATCCGTAGGTGACATAATCTGTTCAAAAATTATTAATATCTATTCTCTTTCTACAGCTTTGATACTGCATGCTCTGGATGGATTAGATACATTGATGCTATGACCTGCAGGACGTCCCTGAAGTAAAAACATCAAATACTTCTGTTGCATTTGAACAGCAAATACAGCAATTCCTTGCTGGGAATCTTCTTCTTCTTTTAGTAGTTGAGCTAAGACTGATAAGAGGATAAGTGCGATACCAACATAAACAAAAGACCTGTGTATGCTGTTTACTAGAAAGCAAATATTTTACAGTAATAAATTAATTCTACATGGAATCCAGATGCTGAGAAGCCTCTGCTCACAGAGCGAAAGCAGAAGAAGGGACACAGACAGTGAACAGCAAAACAAGAGCAACCCAGCAGAGAATTCCTGAGCAATAGACATAATTTTATTAGCTGAGAAGATTCATAACAACTCGATGATTAAAACTGCAGAATAAGAATTAAACTGCTATTTCCCCCGTCAACAATAAGTAGGCTGTTTTTTTTCTTCTTCTTTTAAATTCCCTTAATGCTAAATTCCTGGTGTGAACATTTTACACCTACTCAAAATGAAGTTATTTTTCTTTAATATTGAGGTCTGCTTTTTGCTGGCTTGTCGGCTACCTCGTTTACAATTACCAGATATCTGACAGATTTATGAGCACTTTGTGAAGCAATAGCCTCTAACCACAGAATGCTGTTTAAAAATTCCCCTTCACTTAAAAGTGAAGTACAGCACAGTATTCATTACCTGCTGTGTCATATGTGATATCTCTAAAAACTGTCACTTCTTATCAGCTACCAGGTTTATGAACACATTCTTGTTGTTTTCCTCAGTCTTACTAACACACCTTCAGCTCACTTGTACTTTGTCTTTATTTCTTTTGTCTCTGCAGTTAAACATTAACCAGTTACAATGACGGGAAAAGAAGATTTTAAAAGACTATTAAATACATACGCTGAATATTCTAAGCAACAATTCTTAATGTTCACATTATCTTTCATTTTGTACTTTTTTAGCAACTGCTCATTCCAACAGTTATTGTGGATGCGACCATTAGTTGTGTGATTTCTAAAAAGTGGTGAATGCAATCAATTCTATGATCCTGCAATGAGAGCCGTAAATGAGAGGAGTCTAGGAGAACAAGAGAAATCCTTAGAGTAGTAAAGGATTTGTTTCTCAAGCAAAGACGTAAAGCAGCTTTCTTTGCTAGAGTGATTTCGTGCAGGTAGCAAGTCCCACTTCAAATCAAATTGAGCCAATTTTCCCAAACTCACAGGACAACCTCAGGGCATCTCTGCAGAAAACAAAAATCTAGTCTTTCACTGTAGTGTGTTTTTAGGGGAACAACGTTTGAAGGGACTCGTGTCCAATGTGGTTCGGGACTTTCCTTTCAGTACCTGGCAGGTTTTCAAAATGAGTTGATATGTAACTGACTTTATCTCATTTTATGGTGTAATCAAGTCTACACCTCCAATGTTAACCTTGGAACGTTAAAATGCCAAGGTGTACCAGCTGACCTTGTTTTTCTGACTGTAAATTTAACGTAAGCATTCAGCATAGAACATAATGTAATTTAGAATTTAATATATTTAGAGAGTAATGGTGTTACATTTAATTTCCATTTGTTTCCTTCTAATCAGCATGTCAGTATTTAGGAGTGGAGCTGATGGGGAATTCCAGCTCGAGTTACGAGCTTCTATGATGGAGTGTAAACTTGCTCTGCTTCCTGTTGAGTTTTCTAGCAACAATATGAACGCTGGAGTGATATAAAAAACCAAACAAAAAAACCAAATGAATGCATCTATGTGGTAAACTCTAGCCTGTGGCGGTTGAGGAAGCTTTTTCCTCTTTTCCTCGTCCTTGTGTTCCCCTCTCGCTCTCCTGTGCCCTCTTAGTGGTGTCTGTGTTTTATTCCCCTTGCCCGTTCCCATGTCCCTCTTATTGTGTTCCACCCTGTCTCCCCAGTTGATTGTGTGTTTCACGTCTGCGTGTTCCATGTCCAATCATAGTCTCCATCTCACTGTGTTTCCTGTTTTACTTTGACAGTCCGTGTCCTGGGTTAGTGTTTTCAGTTTTCCTTCCCATCTCATCAGGTCTAATTTGTGTCAGCTGTGTTCCCCGTGTGCTCCCACCTCCCTCGTTACCCTTCTGTGTATTTAGGTCTGCTTCTCCTTCTGTCCTGTGTTGTGTTCTCCCTCATGGCTCTGTGAGTTTAGTTTTCCTTTTTTTTTTTTTTTTTTTTGTCTGTTTTAGGACTTCTGAGCTTAATTTTTCAGTTTGCTGTATGAGAATATAATACTGTGTTAAAAGCCTGTGGGTACATTACAAATAAAAGGTGAGCTTTTGTTATATAATGCTCCTGAAACCTTCATCATGGCTTCTAGAATGAATGTGAATACATGTGAATCTGACAATCAGAACTGATTTGCTCTCCAGCAGTTCCCATTACCTATGTAAATATCTATTATACAGACATGTTGGGTTCCAAATGAAACATGCCCTTGGTCAGATTTTACCAGGTTCAAAAGTAATGTATAACCTTCATCACCGAGGCATATGAGAACCACTGAGTATGTCATATACATTCATCAAATATACCATTTACACAGCTTACAGCAAAAAAGGAAGAAACTCAATTGTGTTTAGAGTTGCATCACTGAAAACATAACACATTCTTTCAAAAATGTCCTCTAAAAAACACTTTTGAGATGTTGGTTGTTTTTTGTATTGGTTTTATAGGTTGGCACTACATTAATTTGACTAAATTAAGAAACAATATATGATAAGACCCATTGGTAACCGAAAGGAGTATTCTCTTTGCAGCTAACTACCTCTTCAGTTCTCCTTCTGTTACGATGATGTTATTGATGGACTAAACCCTTTTTTCACTGTACACCTGTGAGCAGATGGAGTACGCTCAGAAAGTATTCACATTGCTTTACTCTGATTATGTTTTATATGTTAACTGGATAAATATGTAGCCATGGAAATTGTATTTCTATTCTTTAATGTCAGAAATGTCTAGAGCTTTTATTTTTAAATTTGGATAGTTAGGAAAGAGGAAGTGTAGAGAATAGTGGGAAAAACATGGCTGCACCTTTGAGGTAATTTATATGAAATTCAAAATAATCCTTGAGATGAGTCCTTCAGAAAGCAATATCTGTAGGTTCTATCAGTTCTTTGTATTTCTAGAAGAGTAATAATAGTGTTTTGTGACATTTTTTCTCACTCTTTATGAATATAGTAGTTTTATGACATAACCTGTAAGCTAATGCTACAAGTGAATGCTCGCCTGTTGTTAGGTTATTGTATCAATATCAGACTGTATATCTATAGGATACTTATTTTGTACTATACTGTGTTAGTGCCTAACTATACCTACCTGTAGATTATAGGATAATCTATTAAGAGTTGTTTTTGTGTCTTTCTAGTCTCGCTCCTGTTCATTGATGTCAATTCACTGTTATGGCTGTGTATCTTCATTAAAGGAGCAAACATGCTCACTTTCCTGGCGCTTTCAAAATGAGTTTGGCTGGTTGTTTATCTATGTTCATGCTCAGGGAGTTCAGCACAGAGAGAGAACAGTACAAAAGTGCATGTCAGAGCTAAAGTCACGAAGTCTAAGGAATTGCACTGCATCACTGAAGGTCCCAGTGAGCACAGTGCACAGGGCCTCCATCATGCATAAATCAAAGTGATTCTCTGAACATGAAAAACAAAATTCCCTCGTCTGATGATACAAAGATTGAACCTTTTCACCTAGTGCCATGTCACCTGGCCAATACCATCCCTACAGTGAAGCATAGTGTTAGCAGCAGTATGCTGTGGAGATGTTTTTCAGCAGCAACTCAGGGCTGAGGCAAAGATGAATGCAACAATGTACTGAGACATGCTTGAGGGTAATATGCTCCTGCAGAGGACCTCAGACTGGGGTGAAGGTTAATCTTCCAACGAGACAACAACCCTAAGCACGCAGCCAGAATGACAATGGAATGACTTAAGGACCACTCTGAATGTCATAAAGTGGCCCAGCCAGAGCCCAGACTTGAACCCAATTAACCCTTTAAGACCTACCATAGAACCAAGTTCGCCAGAGCTTATATTATATTTTTACATGCTGTGGAGCCATTTTTGGGAGCATTTCAAGTTGCTATACATCAATACAACCATTATAGCCCAAACTTTAATAATATGTCTGCATTAGGTGCATAGTAATTACATAAATTGCAAAAAAGTGCAATAAACTACAAAAAAATTGAAAATCGTTTTTGTTTTTTTAACATATATTTCTAGTTAGAGAAATTTAAGAGGCTTATCCCTCAAAACTGTAAATACAAAAAAGTTACACAAACTAGTTTCCCACCACAGGAAATTTATTTTGAGTGTCTTCATAGTTTTATTTTTGAAATACACCAATTTTTATATACTGCAGGAAAAACGAAAATAAATATTATAGTGCAAATTTGCAAAATAACAGCATATGCATCAAAATAAACTATTTCCAGCAGTGCAATATGAGTCTTAAGCATCCCAGAAACGACACAGAAAGTCCTAAAGTCAAACATAACTTTTTAAAACACATAACAAGTAAAACACAAGCTCATAAGGCCCCGATCGTAAAAAACTACATTTCCGCAAAATGACGTCACTTCCGGTTTCGGGCAGGTCATGCGGTCATGTGATAGTTCGCGCTGATGGACGTAGGAAGTGTTACAAACAGCTGATGGATCGGCGAAGCGTGTTTCTGGAATATCATGTTTTTGTTGCTGCAAGTGATTTTTATGCAGTTTTTGCAAAGCTATATGTGGAAGGAAACTGTGACCTAGGACAAGCTGATGGCATAAGATGTAAGTACAACTCCTCCAGTTTCATATGCAAAAAAAATTATTGCGCTAGCTTACTTGGTTGCAGAGCTACCGGGATTTAAAAATAGTTACGCAAAACAGAGCGTGCCCGCTCCGATCGGCTGTAAAGGGTTAAACATCTTTTTAGAGATCTGAAAATGGCTGCATCGACGCGCCGCATCCAACCTGATGGAGCTTTAAAGATTCTGCGAAGATGAATGGAAGACACCCCCAGAGAAATACGTGTGCCAAGGTTGTAGCATAATTAAAAAGACCAGAGGATGTCGGGTGCTTCAACAAACTGAGTATTGAGAAAAGTATTGTTGAATATTTATACACATTATGTTGTTGTTGTTGTTTTAATTTGGAAGAATGTCAGCAAAACTTTTTCATTTTGTCATTCTTGTGTGTAGAATTTTGAGCTGAAATTTAATCAAATCCATTTTGAAACAGGGTTGTAGAATGACAAAATGTGGAACAAGTGAAGTGTGAATACTTTCTGGATGCACTGTACCATTACGAGACAATTTATACAGAGATGCAGTCTAAAAAAGTGAATCAGCAGCAAATAGAATCAAATGCCATTCAATCTAAATGTATTACTAACAGAGAAAAGGATGCTCTTCATAACATCTGAGACTGTCATTCTGACAGCCATGTCCGTACATCAACAAGCACAGACACTTGGATGCTGACAATCACTCAGAACAACTCAAAGAAAAGACTATTATCCTCTACCTTACCTTACCACAAGATTGCTTGCCGGCTATTCCTTCCTAACTCCTCTATCTGCCCCCCATTTGAACACTTAAACCCTGAGTACATTTCAATCGCACACAATCATGGATAACATTTATGTGCTCATCTGAACAAACAACCTGACCCAGTCTGTGCTCAGACCACCAGCTGACAGTTACAACAATGTCTGCTTGAAGAGGTAGTTAAATAGTTGTTTGCAAAAAAGTTTCACAGTATGTTAATATATTACAAATACAAGTCAAAGGGTATAAGTCTATATATGACAGTGTGAACTGGAGCTGAGTTTGTGGGAATTCAAGGGCCTTGACCTGTAGCTTGCTTTGGACAGATTTCTTTTTTTTTTTTTTTGTAAGATTGTGTTTGTTTAACAGATTTAACGCCAATCATGTATTTAAAGATATTTATTATTACTTAGCAACTTAAAATCTGCTCTACCTCCTGAGCCACAACTGCCCAGAAACAGCTCTTCATCACTGCAAACACATTAGCTCTCGATGGAAGCTTGTTTCTGCCAAAAAAAGATGAAAATTCCCATCCATAACTTGAAAATTTGATTTGATAAGTCATAATTTCGAGGTATTTTCTCAAAATTTTAAGTTATTTTCTCGCAATATTGAGGTAGTGAGTTGAAATTTTAAGTTTGCGCTGCCAATCAGGTAGCTCTGTAAATAACATAATTTTCGTAATACCCAGAAGCAGATGGCGCAGACACAGTCACATTCAAAATCGGATAATGATAGCCTCAGTGAGCTACCAATGTATAGTAAACTGAGCAAGTTGCTCATTCAAGTCCGGCACTGGTGTAGCACTGGTAGCTGATGTACCTTGACAAAGCTTCCTGACTGGCAGAGCTGACTTGAAATTTAGGGTTATTTTTTTCAAAATTTCAGCTTGTAAACTAGAATTTTGAAGATGCCTAACTCTAAATTTCTTTTTGATTAGTTCAAAATTTTGAGATACATATTTTAAAGTTCAAGATATAGATGGCAAAAAAAGAAAAAAAATAGTGGCATAAACAAGCTTCCATAGATATCTCTCTAAGCGCCTAACATTAAAATGTTTACACTGTAGCAAAGGACCTAGAGTGTATGCAGACTGCAAGAAATGAATGCTAGATTTTTTTTTAAGCAGTTAACAAAAGCAAAGATAACAGAGTAAAGGAAATGACATCCAATTTTATAATAGAAATTGTGTTTCCAGCACATTCTCTTTGTGTTGTTTTTTTTCCCCAACATTGCTGTTGGTTTTATCCATCCATCCATCACTTATCTGGATCCACGAGCTTATTTTCAGAAGGAAGACTTATTATACCCAAGCTTTTATTCCTGGCAGTTATCAAGTGACAGACCCGAAAGAAAATGTAGACCGGAAAAAGTCTACATGAGCACTGCAATCCTATATTTTGACACATCACTTTAACATGAAACAACCTTACAGCACATCTCAATGGGAAAACCCACAAAGAAATGAAAAAAATTCTTGATGCTTTTAAGCCCTGCAGTTGATTCATTCTGTAGGTTCAAAGGTCATTTTGTCCAAAATATTTAAAAAGGATTGAATACTGCAGTTGTAAGTTGCCATCCGTTATAATGACTGATGCAAACCTAAGCTGTGGCAGAGATGATCTTCACACGTTTAGAAAAAGCTGCTGCCACTATGTGAACATTGAAACATTAAGGAGCATTGTGCTTTGCCATCTGTGGCCTCATTATACATCAATTTCAGCATAATCTACAGGCTGTTACAGGCTTCCAAAGGATGCAACTGAATAATCTTGATTATAGTGCAGCTGCCTACTTCAGCTGGCAGGAATAGGACTTTGAGCAATTTGAGACAAGAGAACAACTCTTTTTGGGACAAAAATGTTGTCACATTCACAAAAGACATGATGTATACAGTGCAGGAGAGGGCTAAAATGTGTAATTATTTGATCAAACAAGAATGCTGATATTGTCTGAATCCATGAAAAAAGGTGAATAAAACACTTGGTAGCTTTGGAGACTATATGTCTGGAGGGAAAAAGTACTTGAAGAGGGGGAGACAGGAAATCCATGATTTATCGCTGTCACCAGCTCAACATAACCAAATTTCTAACTCAAATATTAGCAGTCAATTTGAACTGTATAACCTTAATATATTTACAAGAGTTCCATATAGTTTAACATTAAATATGTGGTACTAAAAGATTTCTCCATCAAAGAATATAATATCTGAAACTGTATTTATGTTTGTCCCTTGTGTTTGATGAGTATGTCCGCATATATTTAGCATCATATTCAGGCAGTTGTTTTTGATGACTATCATTCTGTCCTGCATTATCACAGAATTCTGCAAACTATAATTCTCTCTGATCTGCAAAGGGCCTGCCCTGTCAGGAATCCTTGTTATCTTTTGTTTGGACTGAAAATGGATGAAATCCAGTATTTGGGGTCATGCATCCCTTGCCTCCTGTAACCCTGATGGGGTTGTCAGCGGCTTTGACACAGGACAAATTTGTGTGTGAGGGAGAGTTTATCACTTTGAAGCAAGCGTTGACAAGATCAGAGGGTTTATTTTAGGAGAACTGGGAAGCTAATCTGGCTCAGTGCATACATGGTAGCTGGCGTACCTTCTTATGAAATGCTCAAACTTGATGCCAATGTTTGCTAACGCAAAGGATTAGCTCGCTCTGTTTGATTGCACTTTGCAGTTGCTGATGTGTTCTTGCAGTAATACTGGTTGCAAAAATCATTTATTTTGGCTCAACTCCCAGATGAGATTCTAGCCTCTAAAGGTGTTTTATGATAGGAAGATTAAATGTGGTTCAAACTGCCTCAGTGAAAAAGATGACCCACTGTGTGATTAACAACACTCAGACAACCACTTCACGCTGAAGTGCCTATAGACAGAGTGCTTTCACTTGCAGAGATTTAAAGTATGAGTCTGAATTATAAAACGGAGATGATTATGGTAATTATAGCCAAAGCACAAGGGAATCTCTATGCATTCCATCCCCTTATGGGCCATCCGTGTCGGATGGAGAAATTATTGTTCATTTAAAAATAAGACCATACAGATGTCTCCAAGCTGGTGCTTACATTACAGCGCCTTTAATTAAGCTTTAGTGCTTCACCTTAGATTGGCCAGTGTGAGTGCGCACACAGCAAAATAATTACCAAGAACACAGCAAAATAATTACAAACAAAGGATAGGCCACACAGAGGAACCATCGGACACTCAAGTGATTCTGTTGGGCAATCAATTTATTTTATCTCTAGCAGCTCCGATAGTAAAGTAAATGTTACTCATCTGAGGGTTTTATTTTGTCAAATGAGAAATATGTGTACGAAATCAGTAAGTCTTGGTGAATATTTCAGCATAATGTGTTTATAATAAGCTTGGCTGTCATTTCTATACAGATTAAAGTTCATTCATAGTTTTACTAAAGCAAACTGTCTGTGGACAACATTTGACAGAAACTCTTTGCAGAAAGTTTGCAAAGGTCTTCACCAGTTGCTTGGCAGTCCATGCCAAGACAGGCTAAACGTAAAAGAAAAAATCAAGTTATGGTCATGAGCATGAATGTCATGGTATTTGGAGGCTTTAAATGAGTTTAATGATGAATTTAGATTTTTTTTCATAGGGTGTACAGCAATATCTTAAATGACTTTAAAAAACAAGAATTCGGTGCACAAGGTTAAATTTATTTGGGGTTTTCTTTAAACGTATGTATGCAGATGCAAATACATAACACCTTTTGTTTTGAAAAAGGTTTAATAAAATCAAACATGTTAACTTTATTATGTAGAACATTCTGGGGACATGAGAGGCTGTATGACATTGACATCACGCCTGTAGCATGGCTAAAAATATAACAAAAACAACTGTAAAGCTACAGTAATACTTTATTTTATAACTCAGGGTCTAAGAGGAAAATAACAAATATATCAGGAGCATTAATGTTTACCAGTAGAAATGACCCAGGTTAAATTCAATGTGAGCTCCATATACAGTGGGGCAAAAAAGTATTTAGTCAGCCACCGATTGTGCAAGTTCCCCCACCTAAAATGATGACAGAGGTCAGTAATTTGCACCAGAGGTACACTTCAACTGTGAGAGACAGAATGTGAAAAAAAAATCCATGAATCCACATGGTAGGATTTGTAAAGAACTTATTCGTAAATCAGGGTGGAAAATAAGTATTTGGTCAATAACAAAAATACAACTCAATACTTTGTAACATAACCTTTGTTGGCAATAACAGAGGTCAAACGTTTACTATAGGTCTTTACCAGGTTTGCACACACAGTAGCTGGTATTTTGGCCCATTCCTCCATGCAGATCTTCTCGAGAGCAGTGATGTTTTGGGGCTGTCGCCGAGCAACACGGACTTTCAACTCCCGCCACAGATTTTCTATGGGGTTGAGGTCTGGAGACTGGCTAGGCCACTCCAGGACTTTCAAATGCTTCTTACGGAGCCACTCCTTTGTTGCCCGGGCGGTGTGTTTTGGATCATTGTCATGTTGGAAGACCCAGCCTCGTTTCATCTTCAAAGTTCTCACTGATGGAAGGAGGTTTTGGCTCAAAATCTCACGATACACGGCCCCATTCATTCTGTCCTTAACACAGATCAGTCGTCCTGTCCCCTTGGCAGAAAAACAGCCCCATAGCATGATGTTTCCACCCCCATGCTTCACAGTAGGTATGGTGTTCTTGGGATGCAACTCAGTATTCTCCTTCCTCCAAACACGACGAGTTGAGTTTATACCAAAAAGTTCTACTTTGGTTTCATCTGACCACATGACATTCTCCCAATCCTCTGCTGTATCATCCATGTGCTCTCTGGCAAACTTCAGACGGGCCTGGACATGCACTGGCTTCAGCAGCGGAACACGTCTGGCGCTGCGGGATTTGATTCCCTGCCGTTGTAGTGTGTTACTGATGGTGACCTTTGTTACTTTGGTCCCAGCTCTCTGCAGGTCATTCACCAGGTCCCCCCGTGTGGTTCTGGGATCTTTGCTCACCGTTCTCATGATCATTTTGACCCCACGGGATGAGATATTGCGTGGAGCCCCAGATCGAGGGAGATTATCAGTGGTCTTGTATGTCTTCCATTTTCTGATGATTGCTCCCACAGTTGATTTTTTCACACCAAGCTGCTTGCCTATTGTAGATTCACTCTTCCCAGTCTGGTGCAGGTCTACAATACTTTTCCTGGTGTCCTTCGAAAGCTCTTTGGTCTTGGCCATGGCGGAGTTTGGAGTCTGACTGTTTGAGGCTGTGGACAGGTGTCTTTTATACAGATGATGAGTTCAAACAGGTGCCATTCATACAGGTAACGAGTGGGGGACAGAAAAGCTTCTTACAGAAGACGTTACAGGTCTGTGAGAGCCAGAGATTTTCCTTGTTTGAGGTGACCAAATACTTATTTTCCACCCTAATTTACGAATAAATTCTTTACAAATCCTACCATGTGGATTCATGGATTTTTTTTTCACATCCTGTCTCTCACAGTTGAAGTGTACCTCTGGTGCAAATTACTGACCTCTGTCATCATTTTAGGTGGGGGAACTTGCACAATCGGTGGCTGACTAAATACTTTTTTGCCCCACTGTACACACTTGTATTGTGTAAAGACCTTCAATATGGAAGGAAGGAAATGCATTTCCTCATCTTCTATTGTTATGTGTGATAGACTATGTGTTTGATAACCAGGAGAGTGCCATTTCTTTTCACACCCCTGGTTTCCTCAGATTGTCCCATGGTAATACTTTTTTTTTTTTTTTGGTCCAAACTCTGCACAATTATCACATGCTCGGCAGCCTTTCAAGTGTTCTCGTCTCCCCAGTGGCTGCCCAACTTGCCTATCCATCTCTAAATTGACTGTGTTTAGATGTATCAAACTGGCCTCGATGCTGATGGTATTCATGGACGGTGTGTATTAGCCTTCTAGCCTCCCTGGGCACTCGCCGCTGTGATTTAGTGCAGGGGAGAACCATGAATTTAAGTCAAGCCATTAAGGAGAAGCAAAGGTGATTTATGCTTTTGTTTACACCATACGGCCGGGACCTAAATCCAGCAGCGATGAGAACGGGTGTGTCTACAGTAAACATGTGGGTATGAGAAAGTGCTTGTACACCTGTCTGAGAAAAGGAACAAAAAGTACTGAGGCAAGAAAAGTATCACATTTGAATAATACTGTATGTATGAGCACTGAAAGAGAACAGGACTGAGATGAACTCAAGATGCTTGTATGTCACAAGAGATCCAATCTCCACAAGATATGCCAACTAAAACAATTAAAACATGAAGACATCTTGGATACAAGATGGATAAAGTTACGCTGAAGCCAAGCACACCATTGTTTTTCTTGTGACATTACCAATAAGTTTGATATGTCACATGGCCCTCTTCCTATTGGAAAAACAAAAGTTGTATCCAAGATGGCCGACTTCTAAATGGCCACCATGGTCATCACCCATCTTGAGGAGTTTGCCCCCTCACATATACTAATGTGCCACAAACAGGACTTTAATATCACCAACCATTCCCATGTTATTACGGTGTATCCATATAAATGGCCCTCCCTGTAGAATATATTTTCACTATAAAAAATTTACAGTTATAGATTAACTACAAAATTTTGAGTACAAATCTTTGAGATCATGTAATGTCGAGTTGACATTACATGATATAGTTTTCAGGCTTTTCAACGGGAAAGTAGATCCATTGAATACCATAAGGGAGGTGGTGGGGAGTACAACACAGTACAATTTAATGTTGTCATTGAATAGCCCTGTAATCTAATCTCTAATTGTTTAGTGTCACAGACAGATCAATGAGGATGTGCAGTTCTACACACAGGAGGACGGCGAGAAAGAACAGCTCTAGCATGAAGAGAAAGTAACGCATATAGGTGGCATAAGGGGTGAGATCGAACATCCTCAAGATTATCAAGATTACCCCCAGAAAGATTATTTCTTTGGGTAAGTACACATGACTTCAGCTGCAGCTGTTTCTCAGATGCATGCTGGATGTTCTTCAGTGTATCAAACAACAACTCTTCATCTGTTTCCTTAGAAGAATTCTTAGAATATACCAGCATATGCTTACAAGTGTTCTTGTCTATCTCTACATGTTGAAGGAAAAAAAGGTTTTACACATTTTACCCACTCCTTTCACTGCATTGTTGTATGAATGTAATCAGTATTATAACAAACACCTTGAAAATTAATGATTTAACTGATGACTATACTATGACTATAATATACTAGGCCAACCCAAACACTGGAACTTACGGAGCCACGCAAGGGACATGGGAGAAAAAAAAATTACGATGACCTTTTGCGAGATCTCGCAAAACAAACTCTTATATTGAAAATGTGTATATACGTATGTATGGATAGATAGAAACATATATATATATATATATATATACACCCACACCCAGCACGCCCCTGCGGGCGGTTTATCCTTCAAGCTCGGGTCCTCTACCAGAGGCCTGGGAGCTTGAGGGTCCTGCGCAGTATCTTAGCTGTTCCCAGGACTGCGCTCTTCTGGACAGAGATCTCCGATGTTGTTCCTGGGATCTGCTGGAGCCACTCGCCTAGCTTGGGAGTCACCGCACCTAGTGCTCCGATTACCACGGGGACCACCGTTACCTTCACCCTCCACATCCTCTCGAGCTCTTCTCTGAGCCCTTGGTATTTCTCCAGCTTCTCGTGTTCCTTCTTCCTGATATTGCTGTCATTCGGAACCGCTACATCGATCACTATATATATATATATATATATATATATATATATATATATATATATATATATATATATATATATATATATATATAAAAGAATAATAAAAATACATAGAAACAGAAACACATATATATATATATATATATATATATATATGTGTTTCTGTTTCTATGTATTTTTATTATTCTTTTAGCAGGCAAGGCATACATGGAACGCCATAACCAAGTGGCCGGCATAGTGTACAGGAACATCTGTGCCGAGTATAACCTGGAAGTCCCGAGGTCAAAATGGGAGATGCCCCCAAGGGTGGTGGAGAATGACCGAGCTAAGATCCTGTGGGACTTCCAGATACAGACGGACAAAATGGTGGTGGCTAACCAACCGGACATAGTGGTGGTAGACAAACAGAAGAAGACGGCCGTAGTGATCGATGTAGCGGTTCCGAATGACAGCAATATCAGGAAGAAGGAACACGAGAAGCTGGAGAAATACCAAGGGCTCAGAGAAGAGCTCGAGAGGATGTGGAGGGTGAAGGTAACGGTGGTCCCCGTGGTAATCGGAGCACTAGGTGCGGTGACTCCCAAGCTAGGCGAGTGGCTCCAGCAGATCCCGGGAACAACATCGGAGATCTCTGTCCAGAAGAGCGCAGTCCTGGGAACAGCTAAGATACTGCGCAGGACCCTCAAGCTCCCAGGCCTCTGGTAGAGGACCCGAGCTTGAAGGATAAACCGCCCGCAGGGGCGTGCTGGGTGTTTTTTTAATATATATATGTATGTATGTGTGTGTATATATATGAGAATAATAAAAAAATACACATGACATATAATTTAATTGCAAGGAGGTATTTCTGTAGTCTATTGATTACTAGATAGTGGAAAAGGGGTGGGATTAAATAAGCTTATGCTTCTTCCTGCTCCTTTTTGAACATGAAAGTTATTTGTAGTTGTGGTTGCTCGTTTTCCTTTTGTTTTGCTTTGTTCATTTGTCTCTTTAATTCTATGTTGTTGTACTTTTTCAACATGTTCAAAATAAAGATTCAATCAATCAATCAAACTCTCACTGGACAGCTACAAGAATTTGTTTAAATTCAGCATAAATAGTTTAATAGTAGCTTGCCATCACCAGTGTGTGAATGTGTGTGTGAATGGGTGGATTACTGGATGTGTAAAGCGCTTTGGGGTCCTTAGGGACTAGTAAAGCGCTATACAAATACAGCCCATTTCCCATTTTAATATCAACAAACATTTACAGTCCACCACATCCTCAGGTTGCAAAAACATTGTATCAACAATGCCTCTTTCATTATGTTGAAGTTGATGGGTTTCATCCAACATAATTTTCAGTGATTTATGGATAGATTAAAGCATCACAGTGTGACTCATGTCTAACTAAAATGCTGTTATTATTGTAGTGTGTTAGAATTTCTATTTCTCTTTTCTTGAAACATCTCACCATTTGCTGTAGGCTGTTAACCTAAATTCACAAAGAACAGCACAATACTTGCAAAAGATTTTCACAGCAGTTTGTTACATTGTATTAGTATTCACCTGGAGGTTACATCATCTTCATTGTAAATGGATCAGTAAAAATAAAGTGCTTGACATTATTAGACCATCAACATAACATTTTTAGGCTTACAATTCATCACATTCAGCACCTCATAAAAGCACGACTATAAATGTCATCGAACAAAGAATTGCTTCTAACAGAGTGCCGGTCAGATCATTAGTCTCCATTGATGTCCCCTTTAAAGGCATTACCCTTCATAAATGATACCCCTGTCCATTAGGTGTAGTGCATAAAATGAGCAGTTTGACTGCTGATGAAAGTGGTCTCTATCAATGCTCCCACACTTCTCTGACCCTGTGACTGAGACTCATTCTTGTGTTGGAAGAATGTGCTAAGGACATGCCATAGATTATCTTTGCCTTATAGGTCACAATGAAAACAAACATCAACACTGCTTTTGTGATGACAATCCCCATGGATTTTAAGAGTTAAGTGGTGGGCTTGTTTGTGTATTTCTACCTGAGGGCCGGTTGTTGGAAGAATGGGAACGTGGAAGCTTCAAGGATACATACAGCCACAAGAGGAAAAAAATACTGTAGGCATAAGACCAGAAGTGCTACTTTGTGACCTTTCCATCCTGCACACATACGTGCAGGCATGTGTCTGTGCAATGCTATATTTAAAACTGCCAACTTCCATTGTTCTAGGAGTCTGCCTGTGGAAAGAGAGGTGTGGACAGTTCTGTCATAATTCTTACACGACAGAATGAAGCCTCACATCTTACAGCAGACGGGGCTTTTTCCCCAGTTTGACAAAATGCTAAAAAGTGATGAGTAATATCAGTACTTCGTATTAGCGCATACCTCAAACAGCAAGCGTGTTTAAGAGTAAATGTTAACGTTTGGCAGTTCATCTACCGGTAATGCTCCCTGCTGACTTTTACATTTTCATGTGACAGCTGTAGCAGCGGGGGTTGTCTGCTGATGTCAGAGCACTGTTTGTCTTGAACGTAGCTCTAAGTGACAGTCAAAATCAATACAAGTATGAGAAGACAGATTGCCAACGGCTAGCTGGTCAAATCATTCACGTTAAATTGCAAAGGCAATGCAAGGAATGGCTGCAGGGCTGTCTTAGGAAATACCAGAAAGTAAAAGACATCATCTCAGACAAAGGAGGATTATGAGAAGTACGGAGCATAATGCAAACAGTAAAGATGTTCAGATAATAGGTTATTGACCCCTTTCCCCTGGGAAACAGCAAAAGTAGTTCACAGTAGTGTGTGCATGTTTCATATTAACAGAGACAACGAAGAGGCATACCTGCCGGAGTTTCTGTAGCTCTCGTAGCCATACATTACATTATAATTGGCTAGAGTTAACACATTTATATTAACAATGAATCCCATGATCGTGCATATTAAAAAGTTGCCCCCAACACTAAAAGGAACACATGTTCATGCGACTAGTGTTGGAATTAAATGAATGAAAATGAAACGCAGTTTAAAAAGGAGTGTTGTTTCATCTGCTGGATGATGTGCATAAAGGAATATATTTGAAACAAAGAAAAAGCCCCACAAATATAAATGTTTTTTCTGATTATACTGATTATACAGTACATTTTTTTGAGAGTATGTTTAAAAATGACTGAAAAAGAAGTTTTTGGTTGTTTTTTTAAAATAACCTGAAACATTCTCTAACAAATATTTTCTTTAAACACAGCTGCTGTCATGTTACCTGCTTTTAAGGGGAACAACAGACTTACATTTTAGGCGAGATGAAAACAATGTCGAGTTGAATGCTACATCCCAGGTTTATAAAGCCGCTTCCTCTTTTTACGCTCGCCGCAGTAGGTATTCTTTGTAGAAATATTGTCACTTTGCCAGAGAGGATTTCCAGGACCTTCCTTTTGTTGAAGTTTGTTTGTTGATTAACTGCTTGAGAAGACTGAAGTTAGCCTGGAGCAAATACAAAGTAAAGATTACCCTTATATGAAGCCGGAAAGCGTACCATGCTGAGGCAGTCAATTTAGGAGAAGTCCAGTATATTAGTTTGGTGTCAAGGGAGTCGCTCGACAGCTATTCGTGCAAAACAAACCCATCACAAATGTCATTTTAATCTAGTTTAAAAAGTTCTCTCATAAGGCTTTGGTCTGTGATGAAAGTGTCTAATATATCTTATGACAAATGTTTATTCAGCCTTTGATTTCTTTTCTTTTTTTTTCTTTCTGTTTTAAAAAAAATCTGCCTTATTGTTTGAAACTTAACAATGCATTGGAAAAAAATGGCATTGTTACTTGCAATTCTTCCTGGTTTTGGAAAGATTTTGTTGTTTTCAAATCGCTAATACTTGCTGCTGACTTGTAAAACTTTAGTCCTCCAAAGGAAAGTAAAAAATATTTACCTTGCTCTTCCCCACCGTGTGAATGTTAAGCTGCACCTCTGTTGCTGTCAGACTTTGAAATTAGCTTGTGGTTGACTTAAAGTATTCTTAAAAATATTACTGCATCATAATCAAATTTCTATTTCTGGCACGCACGCTAATGCTAACTTGCTAATCACAAAACAATTGTTCCTCTTACCTTTTGCCCTTTCTGTCTGATAGTTGCTGAGCAATGTTTAATTTCCCATGCACCTCCTCCAAGAGGGGCAAGAGGGGGACACTTATACCACTTCACCACTTCCACTGTTAATATAGTGTCACAGAGCTGACTTTTGCTGAGTAATTTCCTTTTGTGAGAACAATTGTCTCTTTGAAACTTACTTACCTACTCAGGCGTAGTAATAAATTCCGGCTGTGCTGTTTCTTGAATATCTATTGCTTGTCATTTTCATCTCTGTACAGCTGCTTTTTACTAACCTTGCCACTTATGCTATTGTTATGTCCTAACAAGAAAGTGTATAGCCAACTGCCATCACTGTTTAAATTTTGGCATATACATCATTAAAACATTCAGCATGAGCTTAGTAAAAAATGGTAGTGCAGAACATTAAAACAATTAAATGAAATGGCTTCATACCAGTCTACTTTAGACAGTGAAGATTTGTAAGGTTAACCATGGAAAGCAGTGCTGTCCAGTGAAATCTAAAAATAGACATCATTTGAAACAGAAAAAGGTAAAAGTGATTTCTCTCTTTTCATGGCACACTGCCTTGTGTCCCATAGGATTCTCTCACTGATGTTTGCATCATCCTTTAAATTACTCTTGTGGGCGCAGTTGGTTGTTGACTCTGGAAGAATGAACTCTTGTTGGCTTTAAGTTCCTTGAAATCACTATGGAATCTATTGGACCAATGTTGCATTAACAGATGAGCAACTTTATCCACATGTTTGTGCACCTGTATCGTGGGTAAACCTCTGGTCTTCGACAATCAAATTATCGCTGCTTTGTCACAGAATGCCTAACCCTAACCTAGGCGATTCAAATTCATCAGCCTGGTTCTTATTCCATGAGACCAGACAGAAGTTCTCATGCACAGTATGATAAAAGCAGCTGTTGTATTGCAGCTGAAGGCTGTGCCTAGGTTGCTAGTTAGAAAAAGATACAAGAAACCTAATGAAGCAGTAAAACAGCAGGGGATTGTCGGCATGTGTATTCAGTATATTCACTGCTGTGGTAAATATAATTCTGGTAAGTTTGGTGCTGAAACACTGACTAACACTGAGATGTTAAAGATGCTATTTAAACATTTAAGTGGAGTTTCATCAGTCATTACATTACAACCATGTAGCATGCATTTTTTTAACAACCTCACAGTAGGTGGTGTTAGGCTCTGAGCTGATGAAATCAGCACAAATGGCATTCATTCTCACTATCAACATTGTCATATGCTTTTACTTCTCTCTTATAAACCTTTTTTTTTTTTTTTTTTTTAAAAATCCACTCATCCACGGAAATTATTACAGTGAAAGCAATCCCTCTAAACAATGAAAAGGAGAGGAATGATTGAGTGCCGCATTCATTTCTTCATCCAACTCAGCAAATATTTCAAGATCCCAGAGTTTAAAAAGGTGTAAGCCTCTTTAATGCATTAAATAATAGATGAAATAAACATGAAATAGATAAATGGTGAGACAACTTTATCACTGATCTTTTTATTTAACCTTGAAATCACTGAACAGAAACCAAAAACAGACTCAATACATTTTTTTTAAAATAAAATAACGTGTTTCTTGATAAATATTTTTGTCAATATGAAAGATATTATGAGAAAACAGACTAATATATGGGCACAATACTCACTTGCTTACGGTTTAAGGTGTATAGAATTAGAAGAAACACCAGTCACCATGATTTAACCTTCCTCTGAATGCTGAAAGTTTTTGAGACTTTCCATTAGGCCTGCAACCACATCAGCAATCTAGCACCATTTTCTTGTCCTCAGTGTGTTGCTGTTACTGTATGTCTGGGGATGTAATGAGCTTTTATTAGGCTTCTGTCAATAACATTACTGTTTGTATCTATGCTGAACGCTTAGGAACACTGAGCACAGATTAACACTCGGCAATGGTTGATGTGGGATTTTGCGAGTTTTTGAGAGCAACGTTCCCTTTGCTTTTTGAAAGAACTTTGTGTAACATAATGTGAGTTGCTGGTTTAGTTTAGTGGACTGTGTGTTGGCTTTGTAATTTAATTTTTTTTATAACACGAGAGGGGTGAATACACTGTAATCTATGTTAGATTGCCCCATACATAGGATAGATGACTAACCTAAACACCTTACAGTAATAAAGGGTGGATAAACTTGAATGTGAGCTGTATTTTGTAACTGTACCCTCATACACACAATAATAACATGGACTGAACCACCAATCACAACAACTAGCACTTTATATAACCTCTGTAGGAATTGGCCACACATCTCACTGATCTAAACTGCACTGCTGTATAATTCTGTACAATAATAATTACAATTCTACAGCTGTTTACAACTGTTTATAACAGGGGTCCCCAATCCCAGTCCACGAGGGTCAGCGTCCCTGCAGGTTTTAGATCTCACCCTGAGTCAACACACCTGAATCACGTGATTAGTTCATTACCAGGCCTCTGGAGAACTTCAAGACATGTTGAGAAGGTAATTTATCCATTTAAATCAGCTGTGATGGATCAAGGACACATCTAAAACCTGCAGGGACACTGGCCCTTGTGGACTGGGATTGGGGACCCCTGATTTATAACTTGTATAGTTCATATTTCTGTATAGTTTCATATTTATATCCTGTTCATAGCCTGCACATAGCTTGTACACTCACTACAGCCTGTACATACTTATAGCATATTCATGACATACCTTTGTACCGTTTACATTGTAACATACCCATAATAGACCCATATTTTTTTAACCCTCATACCTATAATAGTCCCATTTTTATAATATATCTATATATCTATTTTATTGCTAATATATATTTTGTAATATATCTATATTATTGCTAAGCCTTGCCTTGTACTTGTGACATGTGCAATGACAATTAAGTTGAATTATGTTCTATTCTGTTTTACAAAAAAAAAGAAAAAAAAGAGAGAGAGAGTAAAAAACATGAAGATCGTGAGTTGTTTTTTGTGACAAATTAGTTGTTGCATTTTCATGGGTGAAAGTCTGACATCAAACATTGAAAATATCTATGCACATCCTCAACACCATGTGGGGCAGGTCCAGAACCGACAAATAAATAAATAAATCAACAACAAAAGACTGTATAAAAAGATGGATTTCCTTTGGGATTAAGTATTTCTGATTCTGACAGTCATCACTAACTAGTTTGAAATGTGAAATATTTGAACTGCAGGGTGGTTTGCTGTGTGCAGCTGTGACTTTAACACCGGGGTCTTTGTGAGCTGATTCACATTTTGGGGCCAGCCTCAAGTGCAGTTTTCGGTACTTCATAATCCGGTTGTTCAGTGATGACGCGACGGATCCTACTTCCGGGTCTAAAGTAGTCTGCGTTTAATATGGCTTTTGTGTTGTTAACATGTTTAATGTTTTGTATTTTCTTCTATTTGATCTCAAAAAGCTCCTAAAACAGTCAGTGATCACTGTTGATCTCCCTCGGCTTTTATTACCGCTAATCATTTATTTAAGCTCAGTTTTTAAAACCTTAGGATGTAACTACAGCCCAGCCCATGCAGCAGTATATGAATGACTAACCTCGTATTGTGGATGGATTATCTCAGTTGTTCTCCTGGCTGAAGTTTGGTTCTTTTACAGCATCCTGCCATGCGATTACATTTGTTCCTGACCACCGAGAACACTCACGGTAACTTTTATCACTGCGGTCAAGTGAGCCCTCACTTACGAAGTCGCAGTCAAGCTAGCCGCCCCGCCAGCCGCACCGAAAATGTGGTTGCACTACTCTTACGTATATTACGGTATGGGTGAAGACCGGCTTAGAAACGCAGTGTTTTGTGTCCTGACACTATTTTACTTCACAATCCACTCCCATTTTTAGTGTATCTCCACTTTCCCCCCTGTGATCCACAGCCCAAATTACTGTATGATTCAGAGAAAATTAACAATAAAATTTACCCAAATCGAGTGGAAAAAAAGTTAGCTTGTTTATATTATGCTAATGTAGCTGTGTCGCTAGCGGTCACGCAGCACATCATTATATACCAGCTAGCCCAACTTCAGTAACCCTACAAACGTCACTGCTGTTTAGTTTTCTGTCTTCATTTATGCTGGAAGTGATAACAGAGCTGTACGTTTTAATTTGTTTCCAAAACCCCGCAGTCAGGACATGCTATATTGTATTTAGATAGAAGCTAGCGAGCTAACTCCCTGCTAACTTCTAACTCCTTTAAATGTCATAAATTCCGTTTTCATGGATGCCTGGATGTTAAACTCAATTGTTACACCTGAGCAGAACGCTGATCATTTTATTAAAGATGAAAGACTTTAGACAGTTTTTCAACTCTCAGTAATGCCATATGATCGTTTGATATATGGACCTGCAGCGGAGTTTAGACCCAGACACGGCTAGTGACGTCAGACTGAACAACCGGATAGCTTAATTTGTGTTTGCTGCTTGGGGACAGTAGTGCTTACATAGCCATTATCCTTAACAGACTTATGAATGACCCATACATTGCACAACAGGTTAAAAACCAGGTTTTTCACTACCAGGAGTTTCTTTCTGCAAACTTCCTTGAACAGTTTAGGAGTGTGAATAGTTTACACTCTGCTTGTTACACACACTGTGATACTTTTACTGATGCAAGGACAGGAGGAGACCAGTTTCAGTATTCTCCTCTCATCTTTTCTCCAGCTCCTCTGACTTTGTTCCACTTTTGCCTGTTGGCCACAAGAGACCTTGTGGCTGAAATGAAGGGATTCCTTTCCAAGCTAGGTTTAATGTTATCAATCCTGTTTTCTGTGCGTCACTCTCTCCCTCCTTTCCTTCTTCCACCTGGCGATCCCTCAGTATACCCGTTCACATCTGTCTCTCTCTTCCCAGGTTGGAAATTGATCGCCTTGAGCTTACTGAAAAAGGCACCCTCTGGGGACAAACACTGAAGCACCAGTCTGCAAGGCTTTCTGCTTTAATGAAAAGCTAAAGCCACCACATTTATACTTGTATAAACAAAGCCCTGCCCCATACAAACTGACACACAGACACAAATGTATGTGCACAAACTGCAGCAGATCTGGCTCCATAATTACCTATGCTCTGTGGAGTCCTGCTGGCATTTAACAGCTGGAGTTACCACCTTGTTTCCCTGTTGAATGTGCAATTTATTTAACAATGTGTAGTGTATTCTGCCTTGGAAAATACTGGGGTGAAAATTGGGTTACTTATGTAAATGTGTAAATAAGGATTTTTGGTTGTTTGGCGTTTAGTATCATATTCCAATTGCTTGCTATGGCACGGGGAAGCTCTAGCATGGGCACAGTCAGAGGAACTAGAGTACTTAAGCAAAGCCTAATGTCTGACAAGTTGCTCTCTGAGAGGAAATCAATATGATGTATCGATTGCTCCTGGGGATGAAGGTTTACAGGTCAAGATACTGTTTGTTGGAAATTGTTAATATCTGTGCCATGTGTGGGTGCCTTGTGTTTGTGTGTATTTGCTATTAACTGCTTGGTATACTGTATTATTTATAAAAAATAATCTATGATGGAACAACATGGAGCCAGTTTCACAATAATATCCACAGGTTCTACCATTTATGCTGCAGTTAAAAGATGCTTAATTATTCAACATAATGACATACAGTAAATATGAACTCAAGTCCATGTCATACTTTAGCATTTATAGATTGGTCTGTGTTTCATTTTTAAAGCTCTATTAATAATATGGGTCTGTAGAGGGAACTCTCAGAGTTTCTGTCTGTACTGAAACAAGTTAAACTTTGCTCTAAACTGATTTATGTATTCAGTGCAACAGCTTCCTGCCCAGAGCAGTGTTGTAGGTAAAGGGAAAGATTTGAAATTATGTATACTTGTTAAAATGCCACACAGAACAAATTAAATCAGGTGTAACCAATGTCAATTAATTTATTATTTTTTTTGTTACTTTGTTTGTTTTAACTTTCTAGTCAAACTGCCCTCAGGTGCTGAGAATAAGAAGCAGCCCACAGAGTTCTTTCTGATGAGCATTCCCAGCTATTGAAAGCTGCTTGGCTGCAGTGTTTGTTCATATGTGTGCATAACACATGGTCAACTCACCCGTGTGCCTCACGTCTTAGCCTGGCTGGAAGCATAACAGTATGTAGTAGTTTTCTTTCTTCTCCAGTTTTGCATCCTTCACCGGCACGTTGCGCTGCTGCATCTAGCTGATCAGTAATGCAATTCTTAATCAGTGGCTACTGTGTGCTGGAGTAATTACCTCCTCTATTATCTGACCACATCTCTTAGTATGCTGTAAGCAACCTTTATTCGTGCCACAGGCAAAAAGACATCGAAGGGGCGCTGAACAGGCACAAGACCAATAAGCATGCATAAGCACCGTCTTCATATTACTTGAGTGCTTGAAAAGACAAACAGATGAGACGTCACCTTTCTGCACTCCCCATTCTCACTTTCTCGGCAGGCTTCCTCTCTTTGCCCAGTCAATCAGATAGCCATTAGCCAGTATTGGTCCCAAGGGCTAGTCTCTCAAATACTGCACCTCTATGGGAGCATTTCCATTCAGCAAGATGGCTCACCTCCTTGCTTCACTGTGATAGCAGTGTAGCCCAGGGGAAATAAAGACAGTCGCAGTTAAATCAAATCCAGAGCACAGTGGGAGAGACGATGGCTCAGATCGGCATGTTACTGGCATTTTCAGGCACCTTTTGCGCTGCTGCTTGAGCCAGCCCTGTGGGGAGGTGGGGGTCTGTAATTGTTTCATATTGTTAACACTGCCCAGGCTGCATTTTGCAGGTTTGATTTTTTTGCTGTGGGCATCAACCAGAAATTGTACTGATATCTAGTTCTAAAATAATGATAATAATTTCTTTAAGAATATGCATTTTTTTTGCATTATGCAAATGTCTAAAAACATACAAAAAGAAGATACAATAGTTTGCATTTGAGGCTTTTTTATTAACTGCATTTCCAGCAATTGTTTGCTTGTTAGCCCTTTCAGAAAAGGAACAGTCATGGTGCATTAGCATGAGCTGCAGAGATAAAGGCCAGTGCGTGACAGCAACTACTAGGTCACTATATCCAGTGTCCTTTTTTGATAAGACAGTTCGTAGCACTGGAACGTGCAGGGACTGCTTTCAGTGTTTTATGTTATAATATCAGTTTATCCATCCATCTATGTATATTCACCTTACAGTTTTCTGTGTGAACATCTCTGTCTTTGCCTGTTTTCTGCGCTACCTACTTTTGCATCCACCGTTTATGGTTTTGCTTGTTAAGAGACACATGCTCCAAGCTCCAACCTGTGAGAAAGACAACATTGTGTTGTTCATCATCTGCTGTCTCTCTGTCCCTCTTCCTAAGCCATCAGCCTCTTGTTATATGACTGTTTATCAGCCTGATGGCAGTTTGCTAATGGTGTCAGCGGACTTCAATTAGCTCTCTGCCACGCTCGGCTGCACCGTCCGTTCTGCTAGAGAGGGACTTTAAATTGTCTGATATACCAGAGCCATTAAATGTGAATGGTTAATGGGAGTTTAAACTGAGAGGTAGAGAAAACCAGTTGAACAAGGGGAAAGCAGCATCCTGCAAGTGGACAGTTTCAGTTTTTTCCACCTGTTATTCTGCTTACTGGCTTAAAGTGGTAAATATATTATTTCTGTGGGATGTGATGTGTTCTGACAATACACTGCAGATGACTTTCTTTTCAAAGCTCTTTTGGTTCACATAGATCACATGCACAGTTTTAGGTTATTTGTGTCAGTAAATCACATGCTGAAGAAGAGGCATTTACCTCACAATCATATAGCTACTCTATTCCAAAAGTCATTGGTAGGAAATTCAAAGGTAATCTTGTAATCATGAGCTACAGTTTGGAGGAAAAAAAAAACAATGTCAGAATGGGAATTCCAAATTTAGACTAGAAAAGGAAAATGCGTGACCTCTGTCACCAGTATTTACAGGAACAATACAAACAAAGCAACAGCACCATCTGCTATCTTCAAACTGTCGATAACTGTGGGTCAAGCAAAGGGCATAGGCATTGTAAGGCAGCAGGTGGTATTTTCCACTCTTGTTTGTGTCTGTGAGTACAAGGGAAGCTTTGCACAATGCTACCACCTTTAGGCTCAGGCAGGCAGAGTGGACACTTTATTTTCATTCTTCTATTTATTCATTTATTTTAGGTACGTGAGATTTGTAAAAGCTGATAGAAAAGAATCTCTTTTTATCACGTCGACTCATATTGTTGAACTAACAAAACTTCTACCGTTGGTCAAGTACAACTTTTCAGTGCTGGATAGGACTTTTGGACGTTAAGGGCACCGGTAACACTGTGCCAGATCAAGTATTGGCGTATTTAGGTTGTCTAGACACAGCAGGTGTCTCAAAATAGAAACCATTTATTTCTGTCTTCCAGCAAACAAAAGCTACAGCTTACAGCCAACCACCACTGACTGCCAAACAATAATGAACAGCGAAAATAGAAAGCATTGTAAAAATAGAAATGTAGAAGCTATATTTCCCATTACATTACTTATACATTAAAATTACATATTACTCTAGATGCTGGTAAACGATATAAATAAAATCCAATCCAGTCAATTGATGTGTAGAGTATTGAGTAAATTACCTTCATTATCCTCTAGAATTCCTGAACTCAAACCCCCTTATTCACCTCAGAAAAGTTATTGTTTCTTTCCTTCCACTTTTTAATGGGTACATTGACCTTTTTTTTTTTTTTTTTTTGATTCAGTTAAAGTCCATTTTAGCACCAATCAACCTGACTTTACTTCACAGAAGATATTCAGAGAAACCTGGGTGCAGAACCAGGATCTGCTGGCAGAAGTCCAGGTATGCTAAGGTTGTGGAAACGTACAGAGTCAAGACATGTTGCTGTAGGCGCTTCTTTAAAAAACTAGCTTCAGAATCTGAATACTTTTGTAAATAAGAGTTCATTTTTTTGATATTTATTTTGTAAGGCTACGTTCACACTGCAGGTCTTAATGCTCAATTCCAATTTTTTGATCAAATCCGATTTTTTTGTCTGCTTGTTCACACTACAAATAAAATGCGACAGCAAACGCTCTCTAGTGTGAACGCTCAAAGCGGCCCGCATGCGCAAAAGAAGACGTCATACACAACGCGCCCTGTTTAGACCCAGAACAAACTATATTGTTTGACTGATGGCCTTAATATAAAGACTTCGGACTTCATGTTTCCCGATTTTTGCTTTAAGTTATTTTGTTATTTACATAATAATGTAAATAACCTAATAATGATCCTTATTGCTGTTTTAGAGGAGCGGTGCTTCAAAGGATAGCTGCAGATTTCTGTCAGAACCTGCAGGTTATGCAGTACAAATAAAATGTTAACGTTTCTCCAACGTTGTCTTCCCAGCAGTTTCACCGGATGGCCAGGAAGCGTTCGCGATGTCTTCTCTGGCGCTGATAATTGGCGTCTGTCTTGTGTCAGTGACGTAAAAGACGGATTTAATGCGACTTGACCGTTCACACAGCAGTCGCTTTCTGAAACATCGGATATGTATCGGATTCAGTACCACATACGAAAGTGACCCAGATCGGATTTGAAAATATCGGATTTGTGCCGTTCACACTGTCGCACCATGATCGGATATGGGTCGCATAGGGTCAAAAAAATTGGATTTGATGCGCTTTCGCCTGCAGTGTGAACGTAGCCTAACAGTCATTGTTTTAGGAGACATCCAGCGCTAATCAAAAGGGTAAAACAGATGCCAGCTAAGGAAAATATGTCAAACTCTTTTGAGTGTCACAAGACATATGACTACCATAATGACAAAAACTACAAAAACATGCATAAAAAAAAAGGGGGAAATTAGGTTTTAAGTTCTAAGAGGAACTCTAAGTTCTATTTTTTGGTTCAATTAAAATACCGTATATGAGTGGAAATGCAGTTAGTTTTCTCACGTATCTCTGAACCCTTTAGTTTTTTCAATCAGTATCTTAAAGTTATAACAACTTGGTATCAAATGTCTGTAATGTCAGAATTTGTACAGAGGTGGAGAGAAAAAAAACTGCTTTTCTGCTAAACTGATCAATCTTTCACATTGAGGATCATTGCTGTTGATTGCAGTTGGATTTATTGCTATAACCAGGCAGTATTCAGTCATCTTCAGCAGAAGAATCCAGACCCAAAGACATCAGGATAGCACTGAGTGGCTGGGACTTTCTTTTTTTTTTTCACATTCACTAGCTTGTGCCCTTATGTGAAATCATACCAAAGGGAAGGACGTCAACATGGAGTTGCACACTAAATGCCAGAGACCTCTGGGGGAGAACAGTCAGCTGAAATGGCTATCATCCCAGAACCTTGCACCCACCATGTTTACCTCACTGCAAATTCTCACACAAATGGAAAAGTACATTTTCAAATGTCTGTCTTTTGACACAGGGGACTTGTACTTCAGCACGTATGACGAAGACACAAGTGGAAGAAAATGCACTGGCAAGAAGCAATCTAAAAATAGCAGCTGAGCTGGAAGCTGTCCACACATACAAAACAATACCATGAAGGAGAGACTGGGGTTTTTGCTTTTTAAGGGCTAAAGCATGTTTTTATTTCATTATTGTATGAGCATTTTCTAATCCTACTTTTTTTTTTTTTTTTTTTTTTCTGCCTGTCCCGTTTGGTTCTTTTGCCATCAGAATTATTGTCTAAAGGCGAGGAAAGATGCCCAACGGATTTACTTTACCAAATTGACCATCCCAGCCTTGCCGTAATGGTCTATTTGATTCATATTTTATTGTTTATTTTATTTATTTATTTATTTATTTATTTACTTATTTATTTATTTAATTTTTTTTTTATTTTCACTTGCTGGATATGGGACAGACTTGAATGAGGAAAAGAAAAGGGAGAGGGGGGGAAAACAGTGTAGAAGAGGGACAGGGATAAAGGGCAAAAACCCCCCAAAAACCAACTAAATAAGCAGACAAAAAAAACCAAAAAAAAAAATACATATATCAATCACCTGGATCACCTGTTGAGAAAAAAAAAAGAGAAAAGAAGCAGAAGAAAACGAGAGCAATACAATAAACACCATCACAATGATATATGGGAATATAACAGTAAATACTAAATATTAAACATTATTGTGCAGCACATAAGATCAACAGAGCACAGTGTGCTTTGAGGTAGGAGCCAAAAAGGGTGTAGTTTGTGGGTGTGAGCACCCGTGTGTACACCTGTGAGCATGGGCGCGCTTGTTTTTAAAAGGTTCCTTCATGTAATGATCTGCTAGAGGGTGTGGGCACGTCCTCCAGGGCATGAAGCAGGTATGGAGGAGATCAAAACTCCAGACATCCAGAGGCCCCCAGAACACAAGAGACCAAGGAAGACCAACAGAGGGGCAGCCGCGCCACTGTCCCAGAAAGAGCTGAGGAGAGTCCCAGATGAGGGCTCACTCAGCAGCCGCGAAGCAGAAGCCAGGGGGAGTTGCAGTGACGTGCCCGTGAGCTCCGCCGGCAGCCAGCTGCGCCAGAGTAACCGAGCCCCAGTCCGAGAAGCCGGGGGCACCCCACCCCCGAAGTGGCCCGAGCGAGCCCCAGGCTCCAGGCCCCGATAAGCAGCCACCAAGGAGTGAGCCGGTGTGTACCCGTGCGCCCACCCCCGGACACAAAGAACCACCAACGCACCGATGTCTGAGGGCGTCTGCCACCGGCAGGGGAAGTGGTGGTAGGGGGAGATAGACCTCCATACCTTGGAGGGCCTGAGATGTCCCCAGAGAGGTGGCGTCTGATACCCAACCTGACATATAGACACAGACATACAGGCGCACACAGATACAAACATCCATTCCCACCCTCATGTTCTCATATGCAATTACTCAACACTCAACCAACGTGGAGACAGACATAAAGAGACGCTGTACACACGATCACACTCCCCAAGCATACTCTAAGAATCTAGGTACCCTTGCCCCTGGAGGGGGAAACTGCACCCAGACCCAGGTGGTGTTACCCTTTTTCCCTGCGGTGGGGAGAAGCAGACTGCCCCGACTCCGCAGCAGCAGGGAGGCCCCACACTCCAGACTGCAGTCAGACGGCCAACTCCTCCTTCTAGCCCCCCCCGCTCCAGCAGGTCACAGAGAACGGGGGTGTGAGAAGACTCCAAACCTCCCTCCACCCGCTCATTGTAGTGTTGATGCATGTGTGTTCTAAGGTGCATTTAATCCTACTTCTTAAATAACATGCAGTAACCATAAGGCTGTACCTACCTTACAGGCTACATCACATTTGTTTTCAACCCTAATACAAATGGCCAGGGTTAGTCCAATTTGGTCTAATTTCTTAAGAGGTAGCAAAGGAGTCATTGCTCAAAGACTTGCTACACTCTGACATGTAATCATTTTAAACTCCATATGTGTGGTCAACAGAGATGGGCAGTAACGCGTTACTGTAATCTGATTACTTTTTAAAGTAACGAGTAAAGTAAGGGATTACTATTGCAAAAACGGTAATTAGATTACCGTTACTTTCCTGTAGGAACGCTGCGTTTCTGCGTTACTAAAACCGTGTTGTTGTTTTTTTGCGAGAATGTCTCATGACAGTGACGTAAGCGAGTGCGACGTTCGTGACAACAGCTGTCTGCAGATCAACAATGGATCACATATCGATTGTGGGAGAGAGTATGAGCGTGCAGCATTTAAAGCGTGGAAGTACTGACCTTACTTTGAGTTTGATTCCATAAAAAGTGACAAAAACATTAGCGTCCGTTGTGCGTGGGAAGAAAACTTCTTTTTACAGCAAAAAAAAAAAAAAACTAAACAAGCACCGAGTGCACAACGACATAATGGGAAATTCACAGAGAAACTCGCGGATTCTTCCACTGACCGCTGCGGCACACCTGCACCAGGGTAAACCTCCGCCTACCCTACTCCTGCTTTACAGGTGAAAATAGAGCAACAGGACCGCTAGTCTTTGACTTTATTTATTTTCTGCTGTGTTTTACTTGCATCTATTTGAAAGACTGAGTGTAAACAAAAAAAATATTTTATTTTATGTGCTGGAATGTGCAGAAAATAGGTTTAAATGTTAAACTAATTTCTTCAAGTCAGAGAATGTTGCATATAATTTAATTTTTGCTTGATGCATAAAGTTAAAAGATTAAAACTAATGAAACAAGTTTTAAAAAGAGACTTTTCCATTTGATTACATTTTGTATGATGGATTATGCAGAAAAAGTAGAATTGGGCTGAAAGATCTATCGCTTTATCACCTGTTCAGGTTGTAAATCGTGTTTTTAAAAAGTAACTAAGTAATTAATTACTTTTGAAAAATAAGTAATCAGTAAAGTAACGGGATTACTTTTTGGGGGAAGTAATCAGTAATTAGTTACTGATTACTTTTTTCAAGTAACGTGACCAACACTGGTGGTCAATGACCAGGAAAGCCATGTACATGTGAGAGAATAAACAAGTTGTATCCCTGCCACCCAATTTTTTTTTTATACCAATCAGAATTGTTTCACTGACACAGATGTATAAACAGACATATGCAAACACATATAGGCACTTCCAACATAAGTATGTTAACCATATGGCAATACTGATTACCAAGGAGGAATGTAAATCATTTCAAGTTTCTTTGGTTTCCTCCCATGCATCAGTTCTTTCCCGTCTATCCTTATCTGCCTTCTTCATTATGTTTTTTCTCAAGAGTAATTCGTTCATACACACTATTTGCCAAAAAAGGGACACAAATTAAGTTACCAACCAGCATAAACTTTTATTTGTTTTTTATATAATCACTTCATGGAGTAGTTAAATCATTGCTTTGAGCATCGTAAATACTAAGATGAGATGCTAAAAACAAATTAGACTTGGCTTTGTTTCACTCTCTGATCCTCTCTCCCTCTTGACTTGTCATCATGATAATCCAAAGTCCTGCCAACTGACTGATGCCCAGGGCTGGCCATTCAGAGCCAAAAACATGAAATGATATTTGACCACCATTTGGATTTCATCACAGTTGCTGTTTTAAGGTAATAATTTCCTCACTTGTGTTTGCTTACTCATTTAGAAGACACATTTTAAAGTGCAGAAACACCTACACTGCATCTCTTAATAGGATTGGGATCATGGAGTCTAAGGCTTTGCTGTAGGTGTCCATCCTCAGGATCATTTAGCACCATCGATTTACAATCTGCCTCATTCAATCTGGCAAAGAATGCCTCGCATCCAAATTAAATTTAAAAGTAATGTCAAGGCAAATAAGCAGCGTACATATGGACTATTAATTGCTAGGCAAAAGAATAGCATGTGTGGTGATTTTATTTAAATATTCAAGGAATTGTTCTACTTTTTTATCCTTCCAGTTAATGTCACAGAACAGCTGTTCTATGTTCATGATGTACAAAAGCAGGCATTTATCCTGTTGTTTTAGAGAAGAGAGTTATCGTGGCAGACTGTGGGTGTCATCGTCAATCACATTTCATATTGCCAAGTATTGGCACTGACGCCTTGCCCAAACAGGATAAATGATGCAAACAGAACCGTGAAATGAAAGACGAGGATGGATTGGCTAAGGCTCTATCAGTGTGGCCAAAGGGGGGACACACAGTTGTATTGCCTTCGCTTCTACCTTCTGGTTCTTTAACCTTTTTTCTATGTCCTCTATCCAAGGTTTTGTAAAGTAAGATTTATTTTTAGTTTTGCGTTTTATATCCACCTTTGTTTTGACAGTTCTTGTATGATTCTAGCTGTTCTTTTTTTTTCAGTCTTGCTTTATTGCTCTACTTTTGCATCTGGGACTGAGGCAGTGTAACGCCGTTGTTATTGCATCAGCGTTTGTTGGTTCACAAAGATATTTTTACATAGAAAAACAAAAGTTTTCCCTGTGATATACTTTACCTTAATAGACTGGTGACCTATTAACAGCACCTCCCCAATTACAGTGAAATGGACTAGTTTTCTCCAAAGTATTTGCTTTTCATGACTCCTGGTGATGCAGCACAAATGAACTTGCAAGCCTTAAAATTACATTAAAAAGATAGTGACACTATCTTCTCTTTTGTTGTAGTCTTTAATTTAGGACAATCACATACTGTAATCTTAATTTAGTGTTATTGTTTTCAGCTGAGATCCAGCAGTGCTTTTCTCCACTCCAACAACTACCTGCAAGTGACACCTGAACTCATTACAGAGCAGCATACAGCGTTACAAAGTGATTGTGACTCTCTGTACACATCTCGTTTCTAGATTTATGAGCCTTGTTTCGGCTCGTGAAGAATGAGAATGAAATTGGACACATTTATAAAGTGAAATGCAACAGAGAGAAAATAATGTGTCTAAACCAGAGCATCTTTCTGTCTCTGCCTCAGACAGATGCAGACTTGGTGTACTTTGAGTAAAGAATTTCAGTTGGCTGTTATGGGTGCCCTAAAATGCCTGCTTGTGTGTGAGATGACACCATCAGCAGCTGAGACCTCCACACTAGTGATTCATTGCTTTAATCACTCCAGTTCTCATACCTCTTACCAGCCATGGCAGGGTTTGAAACATCTCTGCCTACCCCTAGCTCTTGCACCATTTGTCCTGTTTACAACACTATCTCTGTCCATGTAGACACTTTGATATTGGGCATATATTGTTTTGTAAAGCTGGTAAAAGTACAGCACAGCTGCTGGGGGTTCAATTGCTGTGAAAAATGGTATGAGAGCTTCCTATTTACCATACATGAGGTGACGACTTTTTCTTGTGCACCTCCCAAGTCATCAATTCTATTTAAGTTAACCACTAAAAAAAATCACAGAAACTGGGGAAATAATAATAATAATAATAATAATAATAATATGTAAAAAAATTATCTTTATTTGCCTTCAAGATTGAATAGTTATCAAGCTTACAGCTCCTCTGTGCTTTCTATATCTTCACCACACTCTGTGATACTCTTATATCCCCAAAGCACCAGATAAACCTTTATAGGCCTCTGTTACTTTTGCCCTGGACTGTCTTTTTATTGCTGTATAGGTGGAAGGTGGGTAAAATCAATCACTCGTCTTCATTTGCCACCTAAAGGCAGAGACCTTATTGGCTTTAGACACAATAGTGGATGAAAATGATCTATAATGCACCTTTGTTGGTGCTTTAATGTGAGTGAAGTAGGAGAATGCAGCTGAATTTAAAGAAGAAACTTGTGTGACAACTAGGTACAGCACTGTGGCCTTGTTTGGAAAAACCTATGAGACGCTGAAGCGAAAGAAGATTTGAGAACATGGGGGCATGTACATGGCGAAACTGATTTGTTCTGCATATGGCAAATAAAAGATAGTTGATAGCTGAAAAAGTAATCCTGGGACTCCTAGCTGTTCATTTGCTTCCGCGTGGCAGCAAATCACAGAGAGATGTGATGCTGGATTATAGATTATAACAGGTAACTTATAACTGTTGCAATAAGGACATGCAGCAGAGTGGCTTTAGAGCTTGCACAATGTGGGGCTTGGATGTGTACCCGGGAAGAACATGCAAACTCCACACAGAAAGACCCCGGTCTGATGGTGGAGTTGAACTCAGGACCTTCTAGCTGTGCTAACCATCGTGCTGCCCCTGTTAGTGGGGATAGGTTTATTGATTAATTTAAATTGCTCATAGGTGTGAATGTGGGAGTGAATGTGAGAGCGACTGGTTGTCTGTCTCTATGTGTTAGCCCTGTGACAGACTGGCGACCTGTCCAGGGTGTACCCCGGCTCTCGCCGTATGACAGCTGGGATAGGCTCCAGCTCCCCCCACGACCCTGAATAGGATAAGTGGAAGTGAATGAATGGATGGATGAAGTTTATTCCTCATTATCCAAATTCAGTAGGAATCTAGGGCTACTGTAATTATGCCTTTCTTCATCTCAACCCAAATGTTGTCATCGTCCCTTGTGGACTACACTTTATTTGCCCCTCTTATCTCCCTCTGTCTCAATGCTCTCTGATGGAGTAGTGGGCTGGGGTTTTTCTTGCTGCTCTGCCCTTGGAGTAGAGTCAGTGTTGTTAGCTTCATTTTGTTGTTTACTGTGTTTTTCTTATGTGTGCTGAGTTAGTAATCTTGCTCTATAATTTGTTTCCCAGTGAAATGTCTGGTGAACAAAGGCTGAAGAAAACTCCTTTTTCCCATAACCCAAAAGATCACAAGCTTTTTTTCCCTGTCACACTCACCTGCTTCCCTGAAAACACTCACCTTTTACCTGGAGAAATGCTGCTTCTACTCACCTGTTTGCCCTCTCTCCCCTCTACTTCATCCTCACTTCTTGGACTCCTCTGCCCACCTGCACACTCCCCTCACTGTCAAGGGCAAGACAAACCCAAATACAAAGTCAAACCTTAAATTCACTTATCCTCAGAATCAGTCTCTCTTAGTCACGTGGATTTCAACTAATCCTTGTTCTCCTCTCGTGCAGTAATCTATGACCTGTTCCAGTAGTGTGTGCACTTACATGAGTCTGTTCTCCAGCATCTTCCTCCGTCACACAAACACGTCTGCATCCATGAATCTTCTAAGTGGTCTTTGTCTTTTCCCTCTCGCTGATGGCTCCATATTCAGCACCAGTATATCCACTACACCTCCTCTCAACATGTTCAAACCATTTCAAACTTGCCTCTCTAATCTCATCCCTCTGGTTTTGCTTCAGTTTTTTATAAAGAACTGTAAACTGATCTTTATAAAAGTTGTGTTTTTTGAGCCCTTGTTGTTAGTTGTGACAAATTTACTTTCAGTTTGAGTTTCATTGCTTCCTTTTTCATTTCTAGTGTTTAAACATGTTCATTTAAACAGTTTAGTTTGGATTGTTTTATTTGGGCAAATATCATATGTTTAGAATAAACATTATAATGCAGACACAGCACAGTGTGAAGGTAAGGAACTCACAGTGTGGACACTTGCACCAGTACTACTTGGTTGTTGTCATATCTGACCAAACTGATAAAGACTAATTCTGGAGACCTTGCCTGCACATGTTAATCAAGGTGCTTATTTTAGGTACATTTCAATTTAAACTAGTGTTTCACATGAGTTCATTTTAAATTAAATTTCCTGCTTTGTTATCTTTAACATTGCTCCAGACGAAAGTTAAGCATAAGCATGACTAGTTCTCACCGCCCACTTTATTAGATATACCTTGCTAATATTGGATCGGGCCCTTCTCTGCTTTCAGAGCAGCCTTAATTCACTGTGGCATAGATTCAGTGAGGTGCTGAAAACGTTCCTCATCAATTTCGGTCTATATTGACATGACAGCATCAGACATGCCGTAGAGTTTTTGGCTGCACATCCAAGATGCAATTTTCCCATTTCACCATATCCCAAAGATGCTTTGTTGAATTTAGATCAGTGAACTCATTCAAGAAACCAGTTTGAGATGATTTAGGTTTTGCAACATGATGTGATATCCTGCTGGAAGCAGGTATCAGAAAATAGGCACACTGTGGTCATAAAGTGATGGGCATGGTCAGCTGTGGCATTTAAAAAAAACATACTTCCAGCATACCAAAGTGTACCAAAAAAGTCTCCTCACCATCACACCAGCACCATTCTTTCCTTTCTTTCATGTTTGTTTACATCAAATTATGACCTTATCATCTTAATGTCACAGCAGTAATCAGGGCTTATCTGACCAGGGTGAGTCTATGAATTATCACCTCACTTTCCTGTTTTCACAAGTAGCACCTGGTGTGGTCTTCTGCTGCTGTAACCCATCAGCTGTAACGTTTGATATGCTCTCCATTTACAGATGTTCTTCTTTATACCTCGACAGCTAAAGATGTTTGTTTTTTTTGTGTTAGCGTTTCCTTCTTATCAGCTTGAAACAGTCGGCCCATTCGCCTCTGATCTCTGTCATCAGCATGGAATTTTCTCCTGTCACTCTCTGGATATTTTTCTCTTTTTCCAAACCATTTTCTGTACACCTTAAAAGGTTTTGTGAGAAGATGACAGTTCAGAACTCATCAGTTTCTGAAGTAAAAAGATAATTACAAGTGGACAGAGCAGAATGAAAACGTGTGCTTGTATAACATCTATATCTAGAACCAAACTAACAGAAACAACAGTAATTACTTCTGCCAGGGCAAAATATGTATGCTCTGATTGTAAGCAGCACAGTGTTTTGTGAGTCAGAACAACATTTCTTTCAGGATCACAATGCAAGAATCTGCTTTTTTTTCTGTCTCCTGGAAGATGCTTTTGGGATCTCGTTGTCACTTTTGTGTATTCCTTCCTCGCGTTGCTGTCTCCGAACGATACTGGAAGCCTGTCAGTCACACTGACAGTATTAGGACCCTCGGTGCCCCCTGCAGCCCTTTGCCCTTTAGCGTTAATGCTACACTCTGATGACTTCTCCTTTCTGTCTGAGATCAGCCTGCTCAACAACAGTGTTGGTATTTAAAGCTGTATGTGCATATATCTGTGAGTATGTAGCTAAAGATAATAGATATAATAGATGACTCACAGTAAGTAAGTGAGTGGTCCGCTATTAGTCTGTCATGTTAAGTGTAGCCATGTGTACCACTTCAATAACATTTAAAATCAGTGTTTACACTAAATATTTCATGCACATGTGTATGCTGGTTTTACTTTATGAGCCTTCCACTGATGCCACATGTAAACAGTATTTTTTATTTTATTTAAGTATCTCTCAGCACAGAAAGTGCCAATATGAACGGTTAATCATGTGCATTTAAAGCTGAAAGTAGACTCAAAACCACTTATAACAATACCTCCTTGAACACAAGCGCTCTTCAGTTTTCTCAGACTCCCCTGAGAACATCAGATAATGGCTGATGCAACATATCACTTTCTAAAAGTGGATGAAATTAGGTTAGATTTCTAAAAATATTTTGGCTCTATTAGGTCTGTTTTCATAGAAGTTGTTTTCAAATCCCACGTTATCTCACAGCGACAGCAAAAGGCTCAGCCTCTGCACTGAGGGGACGGCTTCGTGATCGCTGCCTGTTGACCACGTGTGTAAATTTATTTGCATTTGTGTCTGTTTTTGTATATATGTGCGCGCGCGCGCGTGTGTGTGTGTCAGTGTCAAACTACACAGGAGAAAGAAGTCAATCTCAGATGTAATGAAAATGCAAATTGTGTCTCTTGTGTCGACCTGCGCTGTCAGTCAGCATCACAATGCTCCATCGCTTTTCACCCTCTCACAAAACGGCCTACAGTCAATCACTGCACTAAGCCATTTCCATCATTCATTACAGATAAATCAATCTCCCTTATTGTTATGTTCTCTCTGTATGTCCATTCCCTATTCCTCCATCGATTTCTCTGAACTGTTTCGTCTTTATCGGCCTTTTCAGCAGTTTCCCTCTATTCTATTCAGAGTGAAGCTGCTTTTAATTGGTGTAAAAAAAAAAGTTGGGGACAAACAAACAAATGACAACGCTATAGGTGAATGAGATGATTTATCGATTAGTTTTTAAGTCTAAGTTCTGTATGCAATTACTGCTATGAGATAATCAATTGTTTTTTGTTTGTTTTGTTGCGGGTCCACACTCCAATTAGCCTGTCTTTGTTTTGGAAGCGGCAGCAGAAGTGCAACTTTCAAAAAAAAAAGGTGTCTAAATAAGTGAATGGGTGTTTTTTCAGTGCCCGGCTTTGCTCTGCTCTTGTCTTTGTTCTGCTGCTGCTCCCGTATCTCCCGTGGAGTTGAAACAAATCAATTCTGTTGCAAAACTGCAATCTGTATTATTCAAGAGTAATTTTAAAGTTTAGTGGAGAGTAGCTCGCTGGGCTGTCTTACTAAAAAGTCAAGGATTTCTGCTGCAAAATGTAAGAACAGAATCTCAAGCCTGTACTATGTCTTCTGTATTGATTAAGCAACAGGTAAGAAATCTGTGAGGGGTGAAAAATGTCCTGAGCAACTTAAGTTTAGGATGAAAAGTTTTGTTTTTTTGTAATTCAACTTTAGCTTTATATTCATGTTTTAAACCTTCAGTAATGGGGTTTAATTTCAGAATAGCCTAAAAAGACTATAAATGCACACAAATCATTGTTATTCTGAAGATTACAAATCATGAGATTTTGACAAAATATGTTTTTATCTCAGAAATATGTACTGGGTGTTGGTTATGTGCAGAGAGTGTCATTGAAGATGGACATAGCTCACACTGTTATCATGACGTGTGGAAGTCTGTGGAGAGACCTCTATTCTTCTTTCTTCTCTTTTCTTCTGCCTGTCAGCTCTAACATTGTTACACTATGCATATATAAATATAATAAAAAAGATATTAGCTAAAAAGAGAAGCCTATAGTGTTTATAGAGCTCCTCTTGGCAAAGCAAATATGTTTGGCACAAAACACTGAGATGGCGACAGCCAAAAATGATTAAAGTCCTCACTAATCAGTGAGTGCGTTCACAGTGACCACCTCTCTCTTCTTCTATACAAGAGGACCGACTCCTTTAGAAAGCAGTGGAGCAGTGTGTGTCGGTTAATGGTATGCAGCCACATGCCTTTCCTAGTTTTTGAGGGAAACGGTTGCTGAATGTGTTACTATCATCGTTATGGAGAAACCACTGGTTTGCTGTTTGGTGATGAAGTAAAGTTTTTTTTAGCTTTAGGGCTTCAAGTTGCAGCTAAAGAGCACGAGAAATGAAAATTAATTCAAACTATGAGCTCAAAGACACTAGTAGCCTATCTGTGGGTGTATAGTCTGTATATAAAGAACTTAGCCATCATGACATCACCCGTTAGTAAATGAAGCTGAATTTTGAAGTCTAGATTTTTGCATTATGGCCACAATCCAGTTTTTGAGGCCAGACGTATGATGAATGACCACTGAGCGGCTGCACTGCAATCATTAAAGGCAGAAGCAGAGTACGGTGCAGACCAACTTTTTCTAATTGATTTACTGAGCATTGTTTACTGAGCATTGTGGCCTCCACTAGCAGCAATCACTAATTAGCCAACTGGTAGCCTTTTATGCTTTGCTGCTGATTAGCCTCATTTTCCTTTTACCATGCCAGATGGGTGCTTCCATACTCACCAATGGCCAACCAAGTCATACAACAATTCCACACATCACACACCACAGTAAAACTCTACCCAAATGCCACACACACATTATGACAGATAATAAAACACAAAAATCCCCTATATATAACTTTTAAATGATGAGGTTATAGGAATTTGGTTCTATCCTGTCTGCAACTAAGATATAAGATCTCTAAGACAGACAGGCATTCAGTACACAGCAAGTCTAGATGGAATGAAATTCTGTTGCAGTTGGATCAACACAGGATAAACGTATCTCTGTGTGTGTGTGTATATGTATATGTGTATATATATATATATATATCTATATATCTATCTATCGATCGATCTATAGATATATCTATTTTTTTTTCGTTTTTTTTTTTTTTAAATCTATGTAAAATATATTAAAATGTATAGCAACAAAAAATACTCTAAGAATTCAGACATGTGCTGTTGCACTGGTTCCCCTATTTCTTTAAGGCCATGCAGCAGCTGATGACCACTGCAGGAGTCTGCCTTTTATTGCAGATACAACCACCTATGATGACTTGTTTAGTTGATTGTGGTCAGAAGTACCCACATACTGCATAAGATTTAGCAAAGTTACTCTTTGAGCTATTTGCAGGCATTGTTCTGATAAAAGTATTTCATTTCTTGAGGTATTATTTGGTTTAGATGTTGCCTTCACTCTTTCACTACCTACTTTTTTTGCCAACAGTATTACTTCTTGTTGTTTCTCCTCACCACCATAGAAAATGAAATTAGACTTGCAGGCATGGTGCTTGACACTGATACGTGATTTGTCTACGTGATCAGAGTTTAGAGCCTGATCTGAGTCTGTTGTCCTCATCTCAACTTGTCTTGAGACACCAACTTGCCTTTATAATGACCTGCATAAATCACTTGGTTAAAATCACATTTTTTCGAGCTGACTGGTCTTACACTTTGTTCCAGCATGATGCATTTAGAAATGAGGAAGTAGCTTTGACCTTTGTTGGCTCCAGAAACCGAAAATCAATTTAATGCAGCTGCCCTGATAAACAGCTTCTCGATTAGCTCGCAAAGCGGGATAACAGTTTGTAATATAATTTCACTTACACTGCCATTTGGAGATTATTTCCTAATTCATTTGTCATTACGACTAGCATGAAAATCATACATATTTTCAGTATTTACATAATTTGACACAGAGCTTTGTATTAGCTCCAAAATAAAATAAAACATCCACAGAACTTTCTGTGGAAAATCTCATATTTACAAAAACAAAAGCATATATTTGCTAACAACTCTAATAGAGTAATTGAGATTTGGTGCCACATTGTCATACATAAGACTGTTGAGTGTTAATTAATTTTATATTCATCCATCAGATTGTTTTGCTCTTTTATCTGCTCGTCAGATTCTCCGATTCTCCGGTTTTGTATGATTTATTCAGATTTAGATAAGACAAGTTGTGAAAGTCATGCTTAGGATAATCCCATTAACTGTGGAATCTCTGAACTATCACATATGACACGATTATCAGGACCAATCTACCACTGCAGACATTCCTCTCTGATTTGAAAAATACCATACGAGCATGATGCTGCTATATACATTAGGTACACCATGCTAATACCTCCTTGGACACCATTTGCTTTCAAAACTGCCTTTCTTCCATGTGGCACAGATTAAAAAAGCTCCTGGAAACATTCCTTAAAATTTTTTGATCCATAACACAAATGTCTTGTTTCCCCATATCCCAAAGGTGCTTGCTGGATTGAGATCTGAGGCTTCTTGAGTACACTAGATTCTTTGTAATGTTTGGGAAACCAGTTTGTGCTTTTCTGTGTTATCCTACTGGAAACAGCTGTCACTCCAGTCATAAATGCATAGACATGGTCAGCAATAATATTCAGGTAGGCTCAGTTAGGACAGGATAGATCTATGTGGTTTACACCATTAATACACCAAACTCTGGCTCTACCATCTAAATGTTGCAGTAGAAATTTAGAGTCATTGGACCAGGCAACATTTTTCCGGGCTTCTGTTGTTGTATTTTCTTTAGTCCCTGTTGAATTATAGCCTCAGTTTCCTGTTTGTTGTTGATAGGAAGGACGCCGGGTGTGCTCTTCTGCTGCTGTAGCCCACCTCCTACATGGCATGATGTGTTCTGAGATACTCATCTGCATAATTTGGTTGTTGGTGGTTATTTGGGTTACTTTTGCCTTCCTATCAACTAAAAACAGTCTGGACATTCTCCTCTGACTCCCACTCACTGGATATTTTCTCTTCTTTGGATGATGCTCTGTAAACCCTAGAGACGGTTGTGAAGGAAAATCCCAGTAGTTTAGCAGTTTCTGAAACACCATGCCAAATTCAAATTAATGAAATCACCTCTCTTTCACTGTCTTTCATATTCTGATGCTCAGTTTGATCTCCAACAGGTGGTCTCAGATGCCTCTACATGCCTAAATACGTTGAGTTGCTCTTTGTTTTAAGGACTAGTTGAAAACTCGTACCTAGTATAGTGGTGAGTACACAACAAGGTAGTCTAATCATGTTCTGAAGAAGACCAGTAAACAAAATTTTACAGCTCTGCTATATCAGCCAGCATCTATTAAAGCATCTTATTGGATCCTTTGTTCAATTGTTGGTGGTGGTTTTAGATTTGAAATAGGTAATGTTTAGAAAAAATATGTTATCTACATCATATATTCCCTTAAACAAGACAATATATTAAAATCCAGTCTGACTAAAATGTTAATCCCTCAACTCTGATGTGCTGAAATGATCTTTTTAGATTTTTTTTTTTTTTAACATTTTTGTGTATGCTGTGTATAGTGACCGGTAACAAACACAGACAATGGGAGCTTGTGTCTGAGAGGTTTACAGTGTTATTCTCAAAGTCATTGCTCCCCCTTGCTAAGAGAGTTGGTTGAGGCAGAAATCTGATAACAACTTTGTGGGGAAGATGAAAGATGTTCGTGTGAAACAGCTGAAACAAATGCCCCTGTATGCTCTCCTCTCTTTGTCCCTGTCTGCTGATAGATGGAAAGTGTTCCCCTTCCAGTTTAGTCATCCCTCTCACAAGAAAATGTGTTAAGCATACCATATGTAACAAATGCTCTCTCTTCATCTTTATTTCATGCACTCTGTTCCTGTTTTTGAGTGTGTTTGTGTGTTAGGGTCCTCCAACTCCCTTTAAATGCTGCAAAGGTTATTATATATATATAAGTTATATTCAGCTTATGCTATGAAGCACTGTGCAGATTTCTATGCATTCTCACACATGTGTTTCCACTTTAATTACACACTTTTTTTTTTACATTATTTCTCATTTGTTACAATTTTTATTAAGTGACTTTTGCAGTGATTTAACTAGAGTACGCTGTGCTAATGCACTGGAGCAGACTAAGTATAGTTAAGGGTGTTTTTAAATCCCCAATGTCGTCAGTGAGCTGGGTCTAATTCATAAACCATAAACAAGAAAAAGGAAATGCAGAAAGAAAGTCCACAGTACCAAGACTGTGTAGGAAACATGGGATAATAAACTCACTAAACATCAGGACTTTCTTCTCTTTTCATTACTAATTGCCAGCTTCTTCTGCAGCTACTGTAGCTTTACATCTGCACCTGGTTTTATCTGTGTCAGGCGATGTTCTGTTTCAAGGTAAAAACTCATTAATACTAGTGATAAGTACTACTGGAGGGAGTTAAAGTGCAGCTATTAAATGTTTAATATTTTCTGTGTCATATATTTAAAACAATATGCTGATTTTCTTTTTCTTTTCTTTTTTACATGAACACTTTTTTGTAATTTTTCTTTATGACACCACCACAATTCAATGTGTATAATTAAGGCTTAACTGCAGTGCAGGCTTTAAGCTAACAAACTAACATCATTTTACATACAAGGGTTGTTTTTAATACATGAACGAAAATGCATTGCAGAATCCATGACCATCACCAAATACTGTTTCTTTCCTTGCGATGCTCTGTCAGGCCTTTACTGCAGCTACCTTCAGTTTCTGCTTCTTTGTTTGATCGTAGTAGAGATTCAAACACTTCACAGTTCATCCTGATACTTCTATTAGCAGTCAGATCATCAGTGACGGCCATATAAGTCCATCTCATAATGCTGCCTCTGATGCATTATGTTTCATATCATTAGGAGCTCCTTTCCTTCTCCATACTGTTTTCTTCCCAACATGCTGGTTGTAACTTGCTGTAAACACTCTATGCTTAAATTCATTGTAGACTTTGACAATGGCGTGCCTACCTCCTCCTGTTGTTGAATTGGATAGATGTTGTGAAGTTGTTTTTCTTAACCACAGGAATACTTCTGTTATTCATGACTTCTCCTGTGTTTCAGGTCTTTTGGTGTCAGTGAATCAATCAATACTCTGACCAGAATGTAAGAATGTATCAGATTTGTGTCACTTTCAAAAACTTATGGGTCTCACTGCATACACCTTTGGAAGGTGACGCTAATTTTAAACATTACATTTGAAATAATGAGGTAAGCGTACGTACAAGTAATCCCTGTGAGCCCAAGGTTCAGACTTTAGACTGCTCTAAACACCAGGTTTCTGACAAGTTTTATAACTCTTAAATCTGCGTTATGTAAAAAAAAATGTTTTTTTTTTTGGACCATGAACAGCCAAAAGGCAGCATGTTTGTTTGTTCAGACCACTTCCCAGGGGACTCTTGTGAACAGGACCTATGTGAAGCTAGATGTTCAACCAACCTAATGCTAAGAGAAAGCTACTTTATAAAGAGAGATGTGGAGAAGTCAGACCCAAAAGGCTGTAAACATATCACTGAAATACTTTTCTGGTAGGGAAAACTGGACAGCATAAATTGTGACTGAAGCTTTAGTTAAGACCATGGGCATGATTATAATGTAGCCGAGCTGCTCTTTGTAATTCTTCTATCACTTGCTAGCTTTGTGTATAACAAATGATAGCCCAGGGAGATAATATACAGACACTTAGAATCAGCAGGATAACATTTTGCTACTTTAACTGTGGTATTTCCACAGAGCTGACGTTTTCATATGAAAAGGGAGTTAGGGTAATTCCCTCACATCACCTCACCTATTACCAGGGACATGAGTATTTAGACACTGTTTGATACAGCTTGGTACTGAAGAATTAAGTCTACTGTTATATCCCAGGGTGTGCAGGTATTCAGTGTAATATTTCCACTGCTGTAATCTTTGCTCCTGTAAAAGGTACTAGAGCTAGCAGTAGACCTAAATGACAGTAGCTGTGTCAAGGCTATGTACCAGAACATTTGGGGGTACTTTTTTTAACCATGCAAAGCTACCCTAGTAGAGTCCAAGAAAAAAAGAAGCTGAAAATTAGCTCCTCTTTAACCAAGTGGTGGAAAATATGAGGGTACTACTAAAAAATGCACTATTATAGCTGTGAAAGAGTCTGTGACATTTCTACTAATATAGAATTTGACCTAATACCTCTTTCATTCTTCCACTGAAACAATTCTGTTTACCGCTGCAGGGGGTAGAGTTTGCCATTTTAAATGCATCTATCTCACTGATGATGCAACATTTTCCGAATGATTCCTTAAAAGTGGGCCAGTGATAATGTCTACATTTGGTTTGTAAGAGTCTGAATTGAGGCGGTGTGCCATGCCTTTGGGTATTTTTCTGAGTCTCGCAGACTGCTTTTTAAACATCAGTGATTTCTACTGTAGTGTGTGCATGTGCATGATTGTGTGTGTGTCTGTATTATGCATTTGTGCAGAATAAAATTAATGTATCCACACCCACAGACACACAAACAAAAGGTGCAAGAATTCCATGTTTGCACAGTGGATTCCTGTTGATAGAGCAGCACTATTCCCACAACCCACAGAGAGGGACAGCCTATGTGGGTGGTGGGCTGTCAGTCAAATCCTTATGTACAAGCGCAAGTGATCCATGAAGGGAGTTTGAGATTTCACTGTCATCCTCAGACTGGTCCACTGCAGATCCCCCCCACCGCACCCCACCTTCTGACTCTGTTTCTGCTCCACCGGCCACAAAGGCTGCATACTTTGTGCATGTGGCTAGAGCTGACTGCAAATCATTGAGGTGAACAAATAAGGTAGCCTCAAGATAGCTAGTGTCCCTCCCTATTTGTTGAAGCTAATTCTGCACAGTGCCATAAGGTGTGTGTTGAGTGGGTGTTACCCGCTTTACTACATTGGGGTGGAGGGTGTTGTTTTATTTGTTATTGTACTGAATCCCAGCACGCCGTGTAAATGTGGTAATGGGTAATGTAAAGCATAACATTAGATTACTACCACCTGGTGCTACTGATGCTGCGTCTGCTCCTGCTGCAGTACCGCTACCTGCCGCTGGATGCCACCGATGCATCCTGAGCACATTCAGCGCTCTCCATGGTGCTGAAACAATTACCAGAGCAAATCCTCAAATGCGCAATCTAAAGCTTAATGTGCAAAAAGTGTGCTTAAAGAAATTTAACCCAGCCTACATTGTAATTATAACCCGCTGTAATCACGGGCATTAAATAATGTGTCAAAACAGCTGCCGTCGCTCATTTCACCCATGGGTAGAGAAATACTGATGACCCTTTCAAATCCACCTGTGGGACTGAGTCACAACAGGGGGCTTTGATTAGCTGCGTGGGGGAAAGGTGTGCAACAGTTAACTGTACATACTTTGCACAAACTGAAGGAAAAAGACAGTGAAGCACGGAGCGATGTTTCAGTGCTCCTCATGGGAGAGTTGTGGGATGGCGTCATGCAGAAGTGAGTGCGACGCGGAGGGTCTCGACCATCCAGACCTGTCCATCGCTCCAGTGTCGAGGGACCAGCATCAAGTCAGTCACCGGTAGCTACAATGATACAGGAAATAAAATGAATTACCTCACAAATAAAAGAAGTACGTGTGTTTGTTAAAGAGCTTTTCAATTTATATGCTCGACGGAAAATTGGCTAATGAGATTGTCAGAAAAAAAACTTCATCTGGGAGACAGCCCAAATTCTCCAGCGTGTATTGTACAGCCAAATGAATAAGGAGCGAAAATTTCAGAGAAGGAAAAAATCACCTCACGTTTTTCCAAATCTAAAGGGAAATAAATAAATAAATGAATAAATTCTTATTTTCTTCTATATTTACTTACATTTATACTTCTAGTTAATAGTTTCTTTGTGTTTGTAGACCCTTTCAGAATATAATTAGGCAACATTAGTGTCTGTTTGTGAAGGACTGTGATTGTAAGTAATTTGCAATTTGGATGTTTGACATTCGCGCTTGGATTTTTCTTCTTTTAGTGTTTGTCCCCACTGTTAGAATCGGTTGCTCGTTGGCGGGGCTATTATTTTGAAAAGATTAGCCGGACGTTCAGCACTTCACCTGAGCCAGCTCGCCTCGTGAGAGCTGAACTGTAAGACCGGCTGGCTGGTTGGCCACACTCGCGCTGGGTGCGCTGCGAAGTTAAATCGACTACGAAGCTGTCTCTCCTCTTTTAAAACCAAGAGAGCGAGCGAATATACCGACCGACAAACAAACATCTTCCCTCACATGTTTTATCAAACGCCATTTTTTGTGCGTTTTTTCTTTTTTTTTCTTTTTTGGTGAAGGACTCCAGAGCTTCGGCGCAACCCGCGGCGACTTCTCCTTCACCGTGCTCGCCTGGAGACGGAATATAACGCTTTAATGACATTTTCACTCCCGGATAAAGAAGCTCACTGAATGAAACTTCAGACTTTTTCTTCTGGATAGGTGAAGAAGCTCCGCTGTTTATTTTTCTATCTGTAGAAAAGGCGTGTTGTGCTGTGGACCGCTGTATGGGACGCACTTAAAAATGGTCGGTCACCTCAAGTTCCAGGTCGGGAGGTTAACAACGATGTCAGGACTCGCTGGTTTTGGAAAATGATTGCTGGCAGCACCGACGCTAAAATAATGGTCAGAAGATGTCTAGTAACGTTCAAACCGTTCAGGTGAGAACAAAGAGCTGACACAGTTTTCTTATAGCCTCCAGCATCGTGTGCATTCCCCCCTCGCTGCGTTTATGTTTAGCATGCAGTTTTATTTTTTGCTTGTTTTGTTTTTTGCTTTGTTTTTCTGACTGACTCAACTTCTGGCTGCACAGAGTTGCAAAGCCCTGAAAAATACAGTAATTCGGCAATGTGCACATGGAGGGCAGGGAAGGAGTGCATACATGTGTTGTCACTCATCAAAACACCCACACACCAGATGTTCCTCCTATCAATTCCACCTAAATCCATATGGATAAAGACTGTAAATGTTGATAGAGGGTCTGCACTATTTGCAAACCGTGCTCTAACTTGCTGTAGTTTCATATTGCGTGGATCGCTGATCTACACCTGTGTGGCTCTGTTGCATTGGACAGGATTCCTTACATATGAATAAAAGAGTTTATACTCAACTGAGTAGATCTGTCAGCCCTTCCTATTAAATTTTCTCTGATAGTGGCAGATTTTAAATCCTTAAGGTAATCCTTCCCCCTCCCTACAATTTGCCTTATACCCAGTTTCCATTGCTGAAAGTGTTACATGTATGTAGTAGGGTAAGGGAGCAAAGCTGTGCAATCTTTGAAAAAAAAAAAAAAGGGGTGGGGGTAGTAGGATGGGGGTGGGGTGATGGTTACATTCATGTTGCATGGAATTACTTCACCTGCCATCTACTCGGTAGATCAAGCATTAACTCAGAAACACATTCAGCTAAGCAGCTTTGTGATAAAGCCACACTAACCTCGACAGCACAGACAATGAGCGCTTGTTGCAGATTTGTGTAGTATCACATTTGAAATTATGCCAGATTCCATTATGTTTTTCCCTTAAAAAGCAGGTTGGTGAGATGAAGGTTCCCAGGGTCAATGCACAGATCCCCGAAAAAGCACAATAGTTGCAGTACATTAACCTTAAGTGATACCCCAAGGCTCAAGCCAAAAAAAAAGTGCCAAAATGATACATGTGGAAACATAACCTCCAGTGAATTTTTATATGGTTCCGTTTCTGTGTATTAACTCCACAAATTAAGAGTCATTATGAGAATTTAGGCTCATTTAGGTGCCAGGAAAAGTTTCCTGGAAAACACCACAAGTAACACCTATTCCCTACCATGCCTGGTAGAAATTCTCTCCCTTCAAAATCATCTACCTAGAGGCAAAATCTGATAAGTATATTTGTGAGGAAGCCAGTTAACTGATAGCACATCTCTCCCTCTGATCCAATTATAAGGAGCAGAACATTCACTTTAAGCCTGTTAATTAAAGCCTCGTCAGGCAGGACCGGGGCATAATCCTCTCATATCACCCACCTAACGCCACTTCGCAAAAACGGCTAAACGATAAGAGAGGAAACGTTTGCTCTAGGACAGCATTAGACCAGCCTCTGCACTCCCGCGTGAGCTGAAAATCTCTTTTTCTCTTTCCATTAGCCTGTTTCTTACAAACATCGCTGCCTTTGCCTCATCCTCTGCACACTCACACACACAAAATATTCCTGCATCTGGGATAAATTATAAAGAAAAGATAAAGTGGATTAAAAAAAACAAACAACCTTTGTGTTTAGCTATAAAAAAAAATTGTCTCTGAGTAACCCCTTTATCTTTTCCAAACTGTCACTGCCCCCCCTTATCGCAATATTACAAAGCACTGACAAAAACAATGATTTCCAAATAACAGGCCATCTTCAGTAAAGGCCTGTATCAGATCGGGTTGACTTTTCTGCTTTCCTCACTGGTTTTCTGAGCAGATGCTTGTAGAGTAAGTGCATAATCCATGCAGGTGTAAGTATCTTCGGATCACGGCCTCACAGCGATGTCAAATAATCTCTTGATCACAATGACTGTATGGGTTTAAAGTCACATCGCATATTGAAGTGTTGCAGTTTGTTCCTCTGACAGTGATCAAGCTGTTCTAATACATTCCATAATATGCATGGAACAGGTGGGGTGGGGGGGTTAGTATTTCTTAATATTGCAGTTTCCTGGGAGAGACAAACAGCTAAATGATAAAGCAGAACAAATGAGAGCGTGCAGCAATGGTTAGATACTGAGACTTTGAAATAGCAACTGTGATTATGTTCTGTAAATCAATAAAGAAATTCTACACACACAAAAAGTCTGTTAACATCCTGACACTTTATTTATTCAAGCCATTCGCTGTAATCTTGACGGGCACGGTGATAATCACTTTAAAGTGTTGTTGAATAACCTGCTTTTGGCGCCAGAAAATAACGCTGAGAAGGAGGATTGGGAAGGCTCATGTCAAAATGTACTTGTGCACAAATTACTGTGTGTGTGTCCTGCGCTGTAAATAATTGAATTCAACCGTATAGCAGCTTGTATTTGGTGCAACCCATTAAACTCAAGCTACGATCAATATGACTTTTTCAGTTTTAGTGTGTTCTTGTGTTCAAGAAGGATGGGAAAAAAAGTTTCTCAAAGAAGAGAAGCTTTGCTGGATTATACCTGATTGCATTTTCTGTGACTCAGGACAGGACACACTGGCTCTATCTTGAAGTCAGAGTCGCTCCAGTGGCTTGCCAAACCGCCAAGCTGTACACTTAACAAATTATTCGACATCATCTCTATCCCTTTTGATTAGATCAGCTCAGCAAATGTTCTTTTAAGTGGTCGTTCCTCCTCAGTGTTGATAGTAATTTGTTTCCTCAATATTAAGAGGTTTAATTCAGAAACTGGTGTGACAGGAGCTGCTTACCATTTCTGGAAGTGCTGTCAGATTTTATAGTGGGCCAGGCATTCATGTAAACAACTCATGCCTGGCTCTGGAGGAAAAGCAAATATAAATTATTCATATATTTGTTTTCTTCTACCACTTTAAGTTCTGTCCAAAAATTTTATTTGTGTGAATTGCCATAGTGATATTACAAAATCATGCATTTTAAGATGGGTATAATTTGTATGGTTAAAGAATTTACCCCCCAAAATATACATGATTTAGAAATATGGCTTAAGTTGCTGAATTAACTGCTGTTTATTTTATTTTTGTTTATTGTCACTTAACCCAGTTTTTAGGGGTGGGTCCCCATTTGTGGAGGTTATCAGTGGAGCAACATTTTAAAAGTAGGGCTCGACTTGTTAGGCACAGAGGCTGACTGTTATTTTGTCCAGTGAATCAAAATCACTGACGGCCTTTCCTCGCTTCTTCCCCCAAAGACTCAGCATAATGAGATAACCTCTGATCCATATACACTGAAGAGAGTAACTTAACTAGGACAAGAATTATACAGACACCAAAGACCTGATTTTTAAACTCTTTTAAGCCAGCGATTGCATTCTCTCATGGTCGTCTAACCAGGCAGAACCGACACAGATCCTCACTTTCTTTTCCCCTCTGTTTTATGGTGACATTTTAAACATCTGATATTTGCCACAAAACAACGTTTTATGACAGAGGGCTGGCTGATGCCACTTTTTGTTTCAAAGACTTTAGTTAGCATTACACTTTCTTACCCGTTTTTAGCAACGTAATGCTTTTGGCTCCATTCTTCCTTCTTGATGCCTTTTTGCCCTCTCTCCCTGTGCACACCTTTCACATTGCATTAATAATCACTTGCTTTTTTTTTGCTTTTTTTTTTGCCCGCACTTAGCAACACATTATTTTGGCAGTTGTTCTTGATGTGTGCCAAGCAGTAATGTCACAACACTAGTTTGTTTCAAGTGCCCTTTGGCTTCGAGAGTCTTCTCTTCTATGTGCGATCACTGCTCCGTTTGTGCTCTGCCTTCTGGAACTTCTTCCTTTTTTTTTTGACTCTGTTCATGTCTCTTCTCCACATTTTCTCCCATCCTCTCATCTTTCTATTTTCCTCCTTTTTTTTGCTGTCAATCATTTTATTCAACTAAAACGTGTCTTCTGTAATTGTTGGCATTTTCATCTGTGTACAATCCTACTTTTTCTTTTCATGCTTTACACCTTTCATCATTTTTCCATTGTGTGGCTTAAAAATCTCCCTCTCTTATTTCTCTTTCTATTATTATATTATAATTATTATATTATATTCCAACTACTTTCCCACAATATCAGTTTACCTGCCCATCTTGATAAATATGCTTTTCCTGTCTTAACTCCCCTTTTATCCTTTCCCCTCTCCTCCCACTGTGTTGCAGGATATTCGTGGTGGGAATAGGCTTCTTCAGCCTGTGTTTTCTAATGACCTCTCTGGGGGGGCAGTTCTCAGCAAAGAGACTGGGGGACTCCCCCTTTACCATCCGCACAGAAGGTAATGACATGTTTTGTGTGTGACAATGAGAGCCCGCTTGCAAGTATATGTGTGTAAAAGCTCTTCCTCTGAATTAAAATGTTTCATGTTTTAAAATTGGTATACTGCATAGAAATCATGAGGAGAAATTCAAATACCACTGCACAACCAGTGAAATTGTGAAACATTACACCAGTGTGACCTTTAGTGGGAAAGCTGCTGCTTTTTTACTTTAAAGACTCAGAATTCATCGAAAGCTGCAGTGGTTGGATTAAGATCTTTATTTCAAAAAACAGAAGAAGAACCTTGGTGTCTCCACACCTTTGCACACAACAGTACACTTGAAATGAATCTTAATCCCATTAAAACACATATAATATGTACAGTGGCAGAAACAATAGAATAGAATTCGCATCATTTTAATGTCTCCATGGGACATTTTGCTTTACAGGTTATATGCCAATACAGTATGTACATGGATCCATGTTTGCACACATGCATATGGTAAAACCCAACACTGGATCTAAATGCACACAAACTGTAAGGGAGAGGATTGAAAAACAAGAGCAGGACAAATGACTCTCTGAATCTGTTAAATCTGGAACTATATGTGTAAAGACTGCTGAGTGTCTGAAAGACTGGTTTGTGCAGTTGACAGGACCATCATTTCTACTTTACTGTTTGTTTATATTAAGAATATCAAACCAGCAAAATATAGAAAATTAACTTGAAAAATAATAAAACATCTTCATCAATGCATGCCTGTATTAAAACTTCTTCATATAAACTGGATATTTTTACCCCTCTGAGGGCCGACCACACCACCCTGTCATCTGTTCCAAGTTCCTGGACACCAGAGCAGCAGCTATTACCCCACACAACACCTCACCTCTACTCTCATCCCATCCTCAGCATGTCTTTCTGCCTACTTCATAAATGCCGCAGTGTTGCCTTTCATCTTTCTCTCCACTGGATGTTTTTCATGTTACTGAGCTGGTTTGTAGAGCTAAGGACTCCACCTGTCTCCTGGACACTATGCCAAAAACCTTGGCCAAGATATCAACAAGTCTTTAGAAATTAGACTGGTACCCTCAGCTCTCAAATAGCTGCTGTTTGCTCCATTGTTAAAAAACCTTACTTGAACCCTGATAACCAAAGTCAAACCTTCCGTTCATGAGTAAAATCCTGGAAAGAGAAGCTGCTTCCCAACGCCACAAACTCTTTGAACCCTTGGATTCTGACACACAGCACTAAGACTGCTCTCGTCAAGATTACAAATCACATCCTCTTTGCTGCAGACCCACATCAGCATCCCCATTCTCCTGGACTTTTCAGCAGCTTTTGGCAGTCTCTTATTCTATCCTCCTTGACTCTGTCCAACTATGTTCACCTCACAGATGTAGCGCTCTCCTGATTTCAGGATATCTTGCTGACAGGAGAGATCATGTCACCTGGATGTTCCTTGTCTAGTACAGTCAGGCAATGTCTCCCAAGAATCTGTGCTGTGACCTCTTCTTTTCATCATTTACCGCCACCATCCACTATTTTGAGCTGAGGTTCCACTACTATGCTGATGATACACAGTTAAATCTCAGCATTAAACACTCCAGTCAGCACCTTCCTCTGATCCTTATCAGGTTCTGGGAAACATCAAAATCTGAATGTCAACCAACTTTGTCAAGTTGAACAACAATAAAATCGAACTGTCGGTTGTTGTTTCTAAGCCATCGTCCTGAAAGTGGCTGATCATGGCCTTAATGTGAATATATTCTTCATTTCACCATCTCCAGATGTTTGCAACCTGGATGTTGTTCTGGACTCCACTCTCTAATTCTCATCACATATCAAATCTGTCTCCAAATCCACCTTCGACCATCTGAAAAACATCTCCAGACTTTGGCCTTGACTCCCAGACACAGCAGCTGAAACCCTCATTTATGCCATGTCCATGCTCCACAAAATCTATTGGACCTTCTGTTCCCCTAAACCCCATCTCAGACTCTGTGTTCACATGTTAAAGTCCTTCTCTCCATTCCCTCACACCAGGCTGTGGTCCTTTGGGACAGAGCCTCCAGCACTGTTGCTCCCACTCTCTGCAACATGTTCCTCCCTGAGTTCTGCAACACACTCAAAAAGCATTTGAAATGTCACCTACTCACTAAAGCCTTTGGCTGTTGACTCTTTAAAAAAAAATGGTCTAAAGCAGCGGTCCCCAACCTTTTTTGCGCCACGGACCGGTTTATGCCCGACAATATTTTCACAGACCGGCCTTTAAGGTGTCGCGGATAAATACAACAAAATAAAACTAGTACCGGTACCGAAAAAAAGAAGATTTATTCATAACACACGTGAAAAGACCCAGGAAAACCGAGTTAACGATAAAAACGATAACAAAATAACGCTGAAAACCGATAAAAACCCTGAAAACCATACATTTCACACCTGAGCCTCAACTCTCGCGGCCCGGTACCAAACGACTCACGGACCGGTACCGGTCCGAGGCCCGGGGGTTGGGGACCGCTGGTCTAAAGTAACCTTGGATTTCTTGAAATGCGCTATATAAATCTAAGCTATTATCATTATTACTGTTACGAGTTAAATCCTTAAATTTGACTCCACACATCACTTTGGCTGCTTCACTTACACTGCGTAGACACCAAGCTGTTGTCCAGCAAAGCCAAAACTCAACAATGAAATGTCTTAAATAAGCCTGCCAGCAATATCACATGAACAGGAGCGTAGGTTGACCACCACTGGTAAGGCAGAAAAAGAGAGAGTGCCATTGCAATCTCCTGCTGTCCAAGGTGTGAAGATAGAAAGTCAGAGTTCATTTTCTGGAGGCCAGCTACTTCCCACTACTGCTAGAGTTAAAATAAGAAACGCTGTGTCCTGAGGACATTTCCACATGTGTGTAGCATGTGTGTATGCTGTGCAGTAGTCAAAGCTTGCCGTGTGTCAGTTTGCGTGGGTGTGAGAGCAAGTTAAAGACGAAGCAAGAGTGTTCCTGTAAGTGTGAATCACTCAGGTGTTGGTGTGTGTGAGTGTGCAGTCTGTCAGAGAGAAAGATGAAGCAGTGAAAATGGAAACAGAAAATAGTGAGTTTAAATGAATGCAGAGAAACTGAAGCGTATTAAAGCTCAGGAGCACAGTGTGTGAGAGAGATAATGGGACAGAGGGAAAGGGGTCATTTGGGATTACTTTGCTTGTGATAAATTGAGATTACTTTGTTTGTGTGATAAATTGGGATTAATGCGTTTGTGTCAGTGTTTCTTAGCAAAATGTACTTGATTACTCAACCGCTCATGCACTGCAGCCTGCAAAGACATTTGGACCAAGCTCATTAAAAACTTGGTGTCCAGCTGCACTTACCCATAGCAGTTAACATTGTCTGTGTTTGATGGCATGGTTAAATGTAATTGTTTGTACCCACTGTGTACTTTAAATGTCTTTTTGTTTATCTATGCACAAAAAATGTCCCTATCTCTGTTATCCACTTTGCCCGGCAACATTTGTTTGTGTGTATGCCTTACTGTTTCACCTCCACTTCTGCCTTTTTGTGTGTCTCTGTGGTCTGCTGCCTCACACTGTTTTTGCTGATTTTCCGCTTTCTGTGTATTTGTGTGTGTTTGTGATGAGCCGGCAGGAAATTGGCTGTTAAATGGGGCGACAGTAGCAGTGTGGGACAAAATTGAAACCAGAGAGACTGAGAGCCCAATCCATCTGCTCTCTGTGAAATCAACCCCCTTAAAACAACTGGCCCTTTCATTAAGCCTCTACTCACCACCTGCAGAGCAGTAGACACGCACACACACACACACACACACACACACACACACACACACACACACACACACACACACACACACACACAGAGTTGCACTCTTCTGCCAGTTCGTACATGTGACAACCTGCAATGTGACCAAATGAAAAATTATCTTCTTTTGCGGTTGAGGAACACCAAAGCAATTGCTTACAAAGCTTCGACATCTTTAAGAGTTCTGAGCAAATGTCTGTCCTCCTCCAGAACATCTTATGTACGTAAATGCGCGTTCCAACTTCTTATCTGGTGCGCGTCTTTTATTTTGACAGCGAATGCGCACCTGCGGACCACTTATGTGCAGCCCTGCTTATAAGGCTTGGTGTAGACTTCTGCAGGGAATCTTTGTAAAGGCTACAAAGATACCTGTAGAGCCTGATAGCGTTGCCTGGGTTCATGGTTGTGCTGGTGCATTTGGTGTTAATTATTGTGTATTTGTCCCTCAAACTTTGCCACTTCTTTGTGCTTTTCCTCACATCCATTCCGGTTTTGGCAATCTTCCTCCAGGAATTTGCTCCTTATATTGATGCTATGATTATTATTCCTTATTCCACACTGAGACAATGATTGTCATTCTCTCAATGACAAATTCCAAAACTGTGACAACAAAGTAGCTGCAATGTGCAGGAGGAATCGGCAGTACTAAGCACTCCCATCACAATAGCTGCGTCGACCTGTACTTACATTTCTAGGGAGACTCATGTCAGATTATGGAGTAGGGTTTCAAAGAAATTTGTGGTAACGACGCAGCTATGGCACAGATCTCCCAACTGAAGCACAAATCCCCAGTAAACTGTCAACAGATGATTGAGTTGTCATCTAAAAGGACATCTCTCCATAGAAAATTTATTTAGCTGTAGAAAATGAATGCTAGTCCTGTGAGATCACAGAACAGGATATTCGTAGGCCAAATGCTTCTATGCTTCTTGTTTTTTCCTCCATATTACAGTTTTTTACAGACGCTAGGACACATTTCTCAATACTTAGGTCGCGTTTGCAAAACTCCTCACACAGTGAGCATAACAGAAGTCTATGTGGGCTAAACTGAGGATCAGTTATCATTGTTTTGGCACAAAATGCATTCAATGACTACATCTCTCAAATTTCATGAATTATCTTCTCACTCAGACACAACAACTGCCAAAAATCTTTGTACGGACAGGACATTTTGCATGTGCTTACATACTGTTTTCAAAACTGTTAAACTTATGGCCAAAACAATAACACAATGCAAAACTTGAAAAGACAGCAAAATTCAACAACAATATTTTATTGAAACATATTTTAAATCTAAAAATGCAGTTTAACCAGCCACAGCTTATTCTCATTGTAGATGAACATCTGCACAGGTGTTACTCCTTCAATTTTTCAACTCCTTCAATTCTGGCATGCCAGAAGATTCTTTCCTAGGTGTATTGCCCTAGATGACATACAGTTTTTTCTGATTGCTTAAGCACATTTTTTGTAACTATTGGCTAATTTTGCAAAACTCTTCACACAAATAAGAAAATCTGTCACCCAATAATCAAAACATTGTAGTTCTCTTGCAAAAGCAAACACAGCTAGATTAACTCTTCACACCTTCGTAAAAATGGTGTTTCCGTATCAAACAGTACACACAAGCCATCATCTACTAAGCACACAATGCGCCAACTGCACACTGATGGTATGAATACAAAACACATCTGGCTTTTGCTTTCTCTGTGCACAAGGTAGGCTATGTCAGTTTGAGCTCATACTTCTGTCATAGATCCATAAGCATAGAGGGATCCAAACATCAAGTACTGGTGTTTATTCAAACACATCAAAACAAACACAAGTGTTTATTTCCAAGTATAGGATTATTTGCAATCGCCATAATGACTATATGGGTTACTTGGTCTGCAGTGAACATGCTTCCTCTGCCCCCAGCATCTGGTCATCTAGCAATTCTGTAAAGTAACAATTTCAGTATTTTTACATCAATGGTATTGGTGTGTTTCTCATTGGCATATGGCAGTGCTACAAATCTTTGTGCGAAGTGACTGTACTAACCGATTCTCATTTCAAGATGTCCTTATGGTACTTGCTACAGTGTAGCGGCTCGAGTTAGGCTGGACCCGTTGGCCAGCTACCCTCAGGGTATTGTAGCTCTGATGTCATCAGCAATTCTATTTCTTACTCTTCCTACCCTTCCTCTCCCCCCTCCTCATCTTCCTCTCCCTCCTCCTCGTCTTCCTCTTGCTCCTCCTTGTCCTTGTCGTCCTCTTCATCCTACTTCTTCACCTCCACGTCCTCTTCCTCGGCCTCCTCTACTTCTCACTCTTTCTGCTCCCTCCATTGTACTCCGCACACACAGCTTACCTGTATTATAGTGCTTAGGCTGATTGCAAAGTGAACTAATTATCTAAAAAAGTTTTCACATGTGAAAGTGTGCCAGACAGTTGGCAAATTAGTGTTAATGATAGCCATACATGTGTATACTTTTGCTAGGAGTGTGTTGGAAATTTGGTAATTGAGTGTTGTGCAGTGAATTGTGCCTACAGTTTTGCAAAGTGTGTGTTACAAAATTGCAAACTGAGTGCAAAGCAGTTTTTGTGCTTTTAGTTTTGCAAACTCAGTGAGTGGTTTTGCTATAAGTCTGAATAGTTTTAGAGATTGTGCTACAGGAATCACAGTTAGGGTTTAAGCATTCAGAAAAAACTGTAAGATGTGATGTGGATGAGAACATGTGGCCAAATGGAGAAGACCGAGTAGATTAGCATTACTATTGTATGTGTATCAGTGGATGGTGTGTATACAAATTCTTGTATTTTGGGATTACTTAGTGCAAAAAATATATATATATACATAAACAAATATTAACGAATTCTGCATGATGTCTGATTCATTCCAGTAACATATATTGAAATTATAAACAGAGATGTGTCCTTGTTTTACACAAGAAAACACTGTAATGCTACATGTTGTTAGTGTTTTTTAGGTCATTGTTTTGTGGGTGACAAAGTGTGTTTGTCGGCTGTCAACCTTTGCTAGTGTTCTGGAAGAATGAGGTTATTTGAGACCTGAATGAAGTGTTTTGGTAGTTGTAGTGCATTTTGAATGTGAAATGAACTGCTTTGCCAAGCTGACGGTCAGTTAGGAGGATTGTGTGAAGAGTTTTGCAAAAGTGACCTAAGTATTGAGAAATGTGTCCTAGCGTCTGTAAAAAACTGTAATGTTAAAGTGGCCACTGCACACAGTTAAGGAGGAGAATCATTTTTGGAATAGAAAAGTAAAAATTTTACGATTAGCATAATATTGCTTTTAAAAGCTTTGAATTGAGCATTCCAAAACCGAAGGTTCATTTTGTGAAGCAAATGCTATCATTCGCTTAAGTGCTATTTTGTAGAGCTATAATCAGCAGCAGTAGCCCATAGAAACATAATTAGCTTTGTTTTTTATTTAGATGCTTTTCTATTTTTACTTTAGTACTTGATAATAATAAAGCAATTTTACAGCTTGACAATAATACAGCTGAGATACAAGTTATAGGTTTAAAATTTCAGAGAGAAAAAAGAGAAACTGGCCACAAAATGAAGTGTGTTTTAGTTGTCTTTATAATTTTTCCTCAATCGATGGGCTCAATTCTCTCAGCAGAAAAGTCACTCTCACCACTCTTTATGAACAAAACAGTTAGGGCGTTTTTCATAACACAGACTCACCTGTGCAAAAGGCACTCAAACAATCAAAAACCTTTTTTCACATTTGTCAAAACATGAATAGTCAGTCAGTCACTTCAACTCTGCGATAAATGAAAAGAAACCTTTCACCACCCTTAAAAGACTGAACCATCAAAATGTTTCGTTTTTTAAAAATCCAAAAGAGTTCTTTAAAAAATGTGGGTTTCAGAAGCAAAATGAAATGTAAAGGAATTTTTAAAAAATCTTTAAAGCGGTTCATTTGTGAACGTCTTAATGACCTCTTCTGTCCTGTGCCAGGAATAGTTATTGGAGAAGAAAAGGTTTTGGTGATGACCCTTATCCCTGTACTAAGTTTAAATAAAGTTGTACCTTATTATGTTTTTAAATGCACAAATGCAAAATACTTAATCTAATCTCTTAAATAATTATAACAACAATGGCAATAATAATAGTAATAATAATAAAAAAAATTTTAATTATTTTATAAATGTTTTTTTTTTTTTATAAATTAATCTTCAACATAAGTTTCTTTATTCACAAGTCACAAAGACAGTGGTGGCAGATTATTTAAAATGATATTTTGTTGACATGGCAACAGGACACAGATGGTTGCTGGATGGTTGCTGAGTTGCCTACTAACTATCACATGTAGCGTTACTTCCATTATGTTAGCTTTAAGTGTTTATATAACATTAGCAATTGCAAACATTTCAGCCTTTGGAACGCAGCTGATTTGAAAACGGTGCTGCACGTCCTGTTTTGCTGTGGTGGTGTCTTTATAATTTTTTCCAGTATATGGTATACTGGTACACAGAAGGAACAGGGTCAACAGAGGCTGGTTACAGGTGTTGTTACCAGGAAAAACAGTATGTTAAAAGCAAAAGATTTAGAGAATAGTTAGTCTGTCTCAATACTGTTGATCAATGCCAGGTGTCTCAAATAAAATTGTAACAGGTATTTCAGGATAACAGAGCAAAGTCCTTCCAGAAGTCTTACTGCAGATACAATAGCCATCCTCTTCTACATGTAGGTTGTTGTTTTTCCTGGCATGTTTAGCTTCTGCTTGTAGGTGACTGTGGCTTCTGTGGTTGATAGGGTATCTATGGTAATAAATGAAAATGAGTACCGCTTTGTTTCAGAATTTTTTTTGGTATTGTAAGTATCAGTTGTGCAGACATTCCTATGTCAAACACACACATACACATGTCTGAAAATAATTACTTTACTTCATCAAGGGCAAGAGGTTTGTTTCTTTCAAAGGTCATGATGGGAACCGCATCATACGCAGGTGACAGTGTGTGCTAAAAAAGACTAGAATGTGGAAAAAACTAATGTCCTTCAGAGCTCACAGCAATTGTTAAGTCGTTTCTTTTGCCTCAGTATTCATATATTCCACTTTAACTGTCATTGTGTATAAGCCTCTTTTCTTTCAGTGTTTGGGATGTCTGAGTCAGGTGCTGTCATCTCATTTTAATAGTCAACCATGATGTGATGACTGCATTCCATCAGAAGTATACACGGGGCTTTTCTTTATATAAATCAAATTTATAGGATTTCATATCACACTGTGGCATAGTCATTTTTATAGAGATTTCAATTTGCTGTTTATACACAATAACAGACAAATTTGTGTAAGGCTTTGTCACCTTAGTGGGAGCTACGCTGATAGTTATTGTTTGGGTATTAGCTGCATTTCGTTGCCACCTCTAGCTTCTGTGGATTATCGGCTTCCACTGGATGTTCAGACTACAGGGTTTTCGCTCAAATCCCCATTTCTCCTCAATGACTCATCAAGAGCTGCGAGCCGGATATGGAGAGGTAGGGGGCTCAATAGTGAAAATGCGGAGGATGAGGGAGGTGTCAGAAGAATAGATACTGCACGTGCTTGACTCTCTGATATGGCAAAAGAATTAGATCTTTCAAGGTTACATTGCTCACCAAAGAGAACGAGAAGGAAAAACAGGGTGAAAAGGGTACGTAAACACATGCTTGGTTGCAATCACTAGACACGGGGAACATTTAGCTTTATCATAGTCCCTCCCTGTGGAGTTTGTTCATACATTACATTACAAAAATGACCCATGACAGTCTCTTTACCCTGAGTATGTTTTTGGATACAATGTTTCCACACTGTTTAGATGAGACCCTAATGGAACAGATAATATAACGGTAGATTTTCTGCCTTGGTTTTACATTTTGTGGCTTTACCATCTGCCTGTTTGAAACTGTTATCATTCAAATACCAGAAATTATAGGCTGTATGGAATAGAACAGTTATTGACGAGAGCAGAAGGCTCTGTTTGGAAATGATGCTGTGCTTAGACCCAAGCAGCGGCCGAGACTAATGGTTGCTTGAATCGCATTAAATTGAGTTTTGTGATGTTCGTCTCAAAGTTTCCATGCCATCAGCTATAAGGACTCATGCTAGTGTGACACATGCTCAGAAAATATTTTTATTTGTGCCCTACAAGAATTGCAGTGTCAAATTTACACTAAAAGCAACTGCAACGTGCATGCATATACACTTTGATGATTATGAAGTGTATTATTTAATGTATACATATATTTCAGTAAATCAGCATGCAGTATAGTAGGTACCAGTCAAGCATATCACCCCCCCTCGTGTAATTTTTTTTCCCACACTGGATGTTCATTTCCATCATACGCTCCCTGCAGTTATGTTTCCTTCTCATCGCTTCATGTCGAACAAATCTGGCATGACAATTTTTCGCATGTCGCTGGTGCTAGGTGCAGCGGAGGAGTCACTTGGGGAGTACACTTTGTCAGTGCACACATAGCCTGTGGTGTTTGAACGGACTGTGGAAGTGTGTGGGTTTAGGGTTTGTGAATCTGTCTCGGTAACACCATCCATGTAGGTACAAAGTTCTAAAAAAATAAAATGATCTGGAAGTGATTAAATGTTTAAGGTAATAATAATAATAATAATGATGATGATAATATAATATATTTAAAAATATGTTGATTGTAATAGCACTTTAAAATAATGTTATACTTTTAAGCATTAGTAAGTGCTTAATTTGTCATTTATATATCATTCGTCCTCCTTAGTTTGTCATTTGTCATACAGATACATTTATTCATCTGTTACTGTTACACCATGTACTGCTATCACTGCTACTACATCACTGCTAGTAATAATAATCATAATCACAGTCATAATGATATATTTGTATTTATAAATGGTATACTAAGAAGGAGTAATGTTATATAAATGATGAATTAGGCACTGTTACTAATTATTAATAATGCTTAATAGTGTGACATTATTGTAAAGCGCTACCCTAAAGTCCAAAAATAGACAACTTTCCCTTTACCATTGCCTTTGTCCATTAAATTCAAACTCATCATTTATTTATATCAAATACATACAAATACATAAATTATACCTTAAAAACTAATTAATGACAGCCATTGGAGATTTTGGTGTACTTCAGCATTGAACTGATTTTTTTAACCATCATCTATAAAAGCTAAGAAAAGTTGTTTATTCCTTAAGTCTGTGCCACAGAGGCTGGAAGTGCAAAATTGTTTTTCCCAATATTTATGGGAAACATGCCAAGATATTAATGTAAAGTAATAGTCAAATACATCTTTTCAGTTTGACCTTTAAGTACAATATGTTGGTAATTGGGCAGCGCTATTTAGAATCTAAATACCATCTGCATTCATAACTGTCCTTACCAACTTTGTTTCCCCTTTCTACAAACTTCAGGTCATTCACAGTGGTAGTTCTTTTTTAGCCCATTCCTAACACCAATACATATTAATGGAAAACCTTATCCAATTTCCAAGTAAAGAGGGCCATTGTTCTGATCTAAGTGCTATTACCCTGCTATAAATGAGAAATTTCTCCAAAGCACATTATATTATGGTTATGTCCCAGGGAAGGTTACTCTGCAGCAATATGCTGCTTCAATTACCCAGGATGCATCAAGCTTTGTCTACAGGCCGCTAGCTCATCATTTCCTCTGCCATAAGCTGGTTATTTTCCCCAGGTCCTGATAGTGTCATACTCAAGTGTGCTCATGCTTTCTTTCCGCAGATACGCAGCGATGGTGCAAAGCAACAGGCCCTGTCGCCTGACAGTTTGGGAAAGCTACTGATTGTATTATGTCTGTGTTGACAAAAAGGCAGCTGTGTTTGTCTGGCGTCTTTACTGGTCTTGGCTGATAAAGCTATGAAAGCATACCAAGCATGACTTGAGATTACTCTTACCTCAAGCCACCTATTTTTTCCATTTCACTTTTCTCACCTCATCTCATATTTTGCCGTCAGACGTGACTATATTAAGCATCCAGTCTGAGACTGAATAATAGCCAGATGTCACTTTTTTTGTTTCTTCAGCTCACTTCTGTATGTTCCTTTGCCTGCTTTTTCAATAATGGTAGTAAATTAAAATTGACATCTTTCTTTGCAGAGCTTCTCAAAATCTGCTAGAAAAAAATGTGAATGCATAGCCAGTCAGAACACAAGCCCTGCAACATTTACATCATGTACAGTACCCCCAGCCTCCTCTGTTGTCGTTGTACATGTTGAAATCAATTTCCCTGATATGCTGGAAACAGTAATATATGGGCAACGGCAGATGCCAGTAATAGAATGAACAAATCATTACTATTCTAGACTCGTGCATTCAGTGGCAAATAAAGTTAAGGCTTTAATGTTGGGAAAGACTGAGATTTTTCATTCTTGCTGTTTGTAGACAAATTAAAACATGCAGTAGTACTGCCAAGATCATCAAGTGATAACATTCAAGTTGTCACTTGAAACACTGTGTTAAATGGGAAATGAGAAGTTTTAAGAATAATTTTTACCATAACATCAGACAGCATAAAATGCAACATGTCTCAAATATAAACCCAAATAAGAACTTTAATAAACTCCCTAAATATTGTCCTTTCTACAAAGTTATGCCCATACATCCAGTTGTTCCTCCAGAGTTTGCTCTAAAATGGGTTTACATGCCATACTACAATTGTATTTACAAAAATACAGAAAAACAAAAATGTCCTGGTGAAATTAGATGGAAAGCAAAACTAACGGTTAACTCTGCTTGGCTCTGCTTGTTTGTTTTACTGTGTGCCATATACCTGTTTGATTTGCATCATTTGCTGCATTCACAGTGCAGCTTTGTTTCATCTTTGGCTCTCTGTCCTTTTCTTTCTAGAACTCCTGTTGTGTTTTTAGTTATTTGTGCTGGCACATAGTTTGCCGCATGTATTGTCAGTGTAAGAATACAGCATTCATTTTTTAAATTTGACAAACTCAGCATACACAGTATGTATACTGTGGTTTGTTTATGTTCATGTAGTTTCATTGCTTGTTTCTTAAACCACTTTCACTGACCCATGAAGCATTCAACATTCATCAGCCTCTTTATTAGTTACACCCTTCTAGTACTGGGTTCAGCCACCATTTGTTTTCAGAACGACCTTAATTCTTTGTTGCATACGGTAGATTCATAAAGGTGCTTAAAGACTTGCTGCACATTTATCATTGCTACTCATTCATGTTGTGAGGTTCCCATTCCACCTGATGCTTTACCTAATTATTGGATTAAATGGCATCCGGTGTGCTCTTCTGCAGCTATAACAAGTCTCCTTTCATGTTTGACATGTTGTACATTGAAAGATGCTCTTCTGCTGAATGTTAAGAGTGCTTTCCCTTTCAGTTATGGTTGTTTTCCTATCAGCTCTGAACATTCTCCTCTGACTTCCAGAATAAACAAAGCATTTTGCCCAGAGAACTGCCACTCACTGGATATTTTCTCTTTTTTGATTATTCTCTGCAAACCCTAAAAATGGTTGTGCTGAAAAATCCTAGTAGATCAACTCAAATACTCCGAGCAGCACAAACAACAATGCCACACTCAACATCACTTTTATTACTTTTCTTTCCCACAATGTTCGGTTTTGACTTGGTTTGGGTGGGTCATCTTGATCATGTCTACATGCCTAATTGCACTGATATGTTGCCACATAACTCACTGTTCACTTGGTCAACTGTTTATTATTACATGAATAAACAGTTGACCAAGTCTAACTTACATATTGTAGTTTTATCGTTGTTGTTAAAAAGCACAATAGACAAACCATCACTAAATGTAAATGAATAAATTATGTTTCCAGTGCATGTGCGTACTAATTCACTCCATATTACTTTGTATGAGATGTATTTAATAAATTTGTTGTGTATTTATTTTTGCTCCTGTATGTACTTTATTCATTTAATCCTATAATATAAAGCCAGGAGAGAAAAGTGAATAGGCACTCTGAATTTCATAACAGACCAAACAGGTCAAACTCACCTTATGTGTGTGTTTGTGCGCCTGTATGGCTGTGCCAGTGTGTGCAGGCACTGTCTGCTGCAGTGAGACAGATTAACTGTGTCTGAGCTGAGCTGTAAAGCTGTGCTAAAATAAATGGAGAATCATTGGTGAAAGACCAAACGAGGAGGCAAGAAGATGCTTTTATATATAAATATATGCCTGAAAGCTAAAATAAGATGCATTTATACTAAAGAGAAAAACGCATAAATCCTGACTGACTCATCATACAGTCATTTAAAATTGCAGACAAGCTTTCTGCATTTCTCTTTTCTTCTGTGTATAATCATGTGACAGCAATAATGACCCCAGCAGGGTTGATATTAGATGCTGCATACACATCTGTCAGGACTGTGTCACATAATGTCACCAAGCTGCTGACGTTTGCTGCCAGTCTTGTCATGCACACAGACTCAGAAAAAGATCCCTGATTTATGTTTCATCAACATCAGTGTTCTTCAGGTTAACTTTTTTGTGCAGAGGTGTACCTGTTTCTTTTCAGGCCAGCAGAAAGACGTTTGTTTAGATGTTTAATTCTTCTCTTTTAAGGTTTGCACTCAAGTTGTGCCTTATTACTGTATTTTTTTTAAAGATAAGTAACTGAACTTACCCAGTTTTCTGGCTGCATGAAAAGTTATTTGCAAGGAAAACCCTTAGAACAAAATGTTATGTATTATCAGGCATAACGTGGAATATTTGAATTTTAGTACTTTTTTTAGAGGCTGACATGTGCCCCTGATTATGATGCAGGTTTTTTTAAATACAGTATGAATAAAGTTAAACATTTCAGTTATTGTTTGCCATTCACTTAATGGTAACACACAACACTTCAGTGTTTTACCTAAACATGCATGCTTTCTGCTGACAGCTTCTGTTTAGAAGCTTATTGAGCTGATCTGATGGCGCATGTGTTATACTGCCAAGCCTTGGGCTCTTTCTCTCTCCGGAAAAGTTTAAATGGCATTACCTGTCAGCTCGAATGATAGGCCCCATCCGTTTCTCAGTAAATAAAAGATGTAAAGCAATTTCTAAAAGGTTTTCCCAAATCTCTCATTCTTTGTTTCATGTCATGTAACATTCACTAGATTTGTCTGCTGAGAAATGCATCACGTTTGAATGAGAACAGCTTGAACAAGTGCATCCATTTTTTTCTGTCAGAAATGCTCACCTTACAATCGATGCGGCTGCGTACAGCTGCTTTCCTGGGATTTACAAGTGAAAGCACATGTTTAAGCTTCATTTCAAGCGCAAGTAGAATCGCAGTCACAGAGGCAAAGAATGAATCAAAGGCTACATATAGAGTTTTCACTTATGATGAAACTCACCTATTGTTTGTGTACCGTGGAGCGCATTTCAGCAATTCCAGCATTGACAGAGAGATATAGCATTTTGTCCGTTGTAACTTTTCTTTGATATGTTATCCGGACATAAAAACACCATGTATGAATCACTAGTTAAACCTGATAAAAGCTGCTTAACGAGTTGTTTTTTTCTTTTCCACAAGATAAGGGTAATAAAAGCTTTCTTTGTCACAGGTGCTACTTCACAACAGCCTTCTTTATTTACCTATTCCAGATTGCTGATTCTTATTCCAATAGATGAGACAAAATACCATACTAATTTATGTCATGAGGCCAATAAATTTAAAATACAGTGTATTAATTATGAAAATAGTAAAAAAGCATGTTTGCCATCTACAGCACAGTTTAAACCTGTCTGCAGGAACAAACCTTGACTATGTATTTCATTGTTGGGTTGATTTTTGGGACAGGACATACAACATCTTTGACATTGTGGTGTTTCCCACACATTTCTATTTAGTATTCTTTGAGTGCCATATCTGTGCCGTATAATCTTCTGTTAATGTAGCTGCCCTGCCAAAAAGTTATGGAAAGAACTGGCACACCTACTCCTTGGAGAGTGTACATAGATATAAACAGACTATCCAGACAGTTATTAGCTCACAAGGCATACAAATTAGAAGTTTTAAGTGGAACGTCCTGTGCAGAATTGCCCACTGCAAATGCATGGATGATTACACGGGGAGAAAATTTGGCTCTTGATCTCTTCTTTTGCAGCATGGAAGATGCTGTCCTCTTTAAACAGAACGATGTTATTTTTACCCCTGTTGTACAGTGTGTATAGATTATGTCTAATTGTGCAATGAATTGGATATGTATGGGAGCATGCATGTGGGTATCTTTGTCCAAACTGAAATCTTTTTATTTGCCTTGGAAGATCAGGTTGAATTAATCCATTCTGAATGATCACTCTCATTTATTTAAGTGTTTGTGCCCATAACGAGGCTATGAGTTTACTAAGATTGAAATGTGTGCGAGCATCTGGTGGGTTGGAAATCTGGGAATACGCACATTTTTTATGATTTTCAATTTCAACATATATAAAGGACATAGCATATCTATAAGCACCAACTCAGTGCTCTCTTTCTCTGGCTCACACACAGCAAACTATACCCACAAGCTCAGCTGAGCTCAGACAATTTAACAAATCAATGCAGAAAATTGCCTCCAGCCCCACAGCACAGCTTTGTGCAAATAAAATCCATGTTACATTCAGATCTAGAATAAATGTTCACAGCAATTACATGTTTTTTGCATTTACATTTAAATGCACCCAGATGTAGAGCAGTTAGTTCATCTTTCTCTTTAATCCCTTGGGCTTGTTTTGCCACTGTAAAGTATTGATCCATTTAAGTGTAACCAACCCCTTGTTCATGTTGTCTGTAGTTTTTTCCCACTTTAATTTATACATGACTCCCTCTAACTACCTTGTTCATACAGAAGAAAGGTTCCTGTTACATTGTAATTACTGTTGTGTAGTATTCGCACAAAGTACATTTTTCTGCTGTCTTGTTAGATGATTTTAATATTAAAGTGAGATGTCCAGCTATCATGGGATTCCTCATGCCCATGTATTTTGTGTTTCTTCTGATTAATAAAGAAATAAATGCTCGCAAAAAGTGCCACGGCCTGTACTGGAGCTAAATGTCCACTGTCTACAACTGAGCAGATCAATACATAGTATCCTTTGGACCAATCAGTGTCACTGCTGTCAGTGACAAGACATTATCAGAGATAAAGCAGTACTGTGTGTAAACACATTGTCATTTGTTGGACACAGCCTGGGTGTGAAAAGAATAAGTAGTCTCTTTTTGACACTAATACATTGACAGTAGTTTTTCTTTAAGCACTTTCTTAAGTGCTAAAGGTTTATAGTTTTTCTAGTTTCACAAAGCAGTGTCTTTAAAATAAAATAAGCAAAGTTGTTATATTGTCGTTATATATATATATATTGTTTTATGTAAATCATGCTAAAATTGACTTAAATTTGCCTGCATTCTTTTAAAAAACAAAACAAAACAAAACAGAGAGAACAGTTCAATTCAGTTTGATTTATACAGTCCCAACAGTCACCTAAGGATTCTTGTTATTTTAAGGTAACTTTGTCTGTCTCTGTCTGGTTCCAGCTTTTTCAAAATTGGGGTAGTACATTTCAAAAGGCTTAATTTGACTAATTTAAAAGCCACCAGTGTCAAAAATAAAGAAAACATGAAATGGTCTTGCTCTAACTTTGTCTTTTTGTGCTTTTTGTCACAGTTCAAGTTAAAATTGATTTTATTGGCATTACAAGACATCAGTGTTGTTCCATCAGAGAAAGCAACAGAAGCAGTATGTGTCCATCGAAGTCTAAAACCTGATCATGATCTCTTTTTGTTGCAAACAGTTCTCTGTCATAAAGCTTCTTCCTGTTTGCATCTAGCATTTAAAATACTGCCATGTTGTGGCTATAGTTAGTTATTGTCTCTGGATGCAGTATTAACTCTGCTTGACTCCAATTCCATTAAAGTCTATAAGCCAGTGTTCTCACATTTCTGTGTCCCGTTACCATAAACTGGAGATTGTTCAGCTCTCCAGCAGCTCGTGTTTGCACATTACGGATGAAGCTCTGGTCTTTAATGAGAAATTAATCGGATTCCAGCATGCTAGACAAGTTGTCACTTGCCCTTTAGAAACATGTATGTATAAATAATCATATTAAATATACCATACACAAATAATTTGTTTGTGACCTTCATATTTAAACACAAAAAACACAACAAGCATTGTCTAGTCACTGTCATCAATATTTCAGGAGAACGTCATTCCAGCACAGTACTAGTAATAAATCATAAGTTAGCCATGCTAGTGTGATTTTAATGTGTTTTTTACAGGCATGGTGTTGTGATCCATATTTTGTGCCTTTACGTGGATGTGAATATAGTGTGCATGTCTTTCTACAATGGGGCAACTCGTCTCACTCAGTCCTCTAAGTGGCCAGTAATGTTTGTCAGAACAACACAAACTGACAAACATTTTGAGTCTCCCTAAAGTGCAAGTCGTCTTTGTATCACTATCTGAAGAGTACAATACAGTGTTTTAAGTAAATGAAAGGTAATGCAATTAAGGGGAGACGACAGAGCCACAGCTGCAAACAGAAGCTCACTGAAGCTGACAGGACTGTCAGATTAAGCTGTAAGAGAGACCAATCAGAGCCTGAGCTTTAGTATACACATGTGTTGATTTGTGAGTATTTGGGTGCATGAGAGACAGAGCATGCAGATGCAACAGCATACTACCGATTACACAACACTGTCAACACCGAACAGAGATAAGGCTTGTCTTAGTCGACTTGAACACACACCTATTAGCGCCTCTGTCAGTTGGCCTAGTTTCTTCCATTCATTGGGCACTGTGGTTTTTTTTAATATGGTTTTTAGTCTCTTCTGTTTCCTAACTACACTCACTAAGTTTGTGGTTCATTCTACCATTTAGAGATATCATTTCAATTTTGATTTTAATTCAGTTTATCAAATTGTACATCTGATTCAATAAACTATTCTTTTGTGATTTTGTGTACACCTTAGAAGGACTCAACACATTGTTTGGACTATATAGCTAAGCTGCCATATAATTTTTACAAGAAAATACTATAGCACATACAGGAACAAATGGCATTTCAGGAAACTTAATACATTGTATTATATATATACAATGTTTGTCAGAATGAGGTGGAAAAAGATTTGAGTTCTGTCAGTGATGCATAAAATTGTAATAAAAGTCTTTAATTATTTAATGCAGCTTTTGAGAGTAACAAGCTGCTGTTAGACATGTTTCCTGAAAATTTAAACAGTGCCCTTTGTTTTCTGATTTGAACGTCTTGAGGAAAAAAAGTGTAGTGTTTTAATATTCCGTCCGTGATCAAGTTTACACTTGCAAAAAGCAAATCCAGCAAAAAATGTGCTTTTCAATGCAGAAAAGCTATGTGTTACTTACAAGATATAAGCCAGCAAAAAAGATTTATTTATTTTAAGGTTTATTATCTACTGTGTGATCTTTATCAGGATGGTGACTGGAGAGTTGGGGCTGGTTTTTAAGGCCAACTGAATTTTTTTTTTTGTCTTGTTAAGCGTTGTTTTCCCAAGGTCTTTGCCATCTGAATGTATATTGCATGTATCATTCCATCAGAGAAGCAGACTTTTGATTCAATAACAAGCCTTCTCCTCTTTAGTCCTTAGGATGCATCTTCCATGTTTCCAAAATGAATTTCAGATTTCTATTTGTCTAACCAAAGTACCTTTTTAAATGAGCTTTGGCCCAGATAAGGGCAAAAATGCTTCACTTGTACTCCTTCTTTGCACGATAGGGACTTAACCTGCATTTGTGGACACAGTGAACTGTGTTCATAGATAATGACTTCTGGAAGTGTTCCTGAATCTGGCCTGTTTTTAATGCAATGCAACCTGAGGACCCAAAGATCACTGGCATCTAATATTGTTTTGTATTTTCTTTCTTTTTGACATTGGCCCTTGTGTACAGACGTTTCTTCAGATTCACAGAATTTTAATTCAAAGTCTTATAGTCTTATACACAGCAATGATACTGACCCGTTGCCAGTTAATCTAATTAGTTGCAAGGCGTTCCTCCAGCTTTTTCTTTTTAGTGCTAATTACTTTTCCAACATCGCAATTTTTTTAATATGTCTTGCTGACATCAAATTCAAAATGAGCTAATATTTTTGATGAAATAATGAAGTTTGAACAAAAATGTGAGTTTATGAAATTTGAAAATCATTGTATTCTTTTTTTTTTTATCTAGATTTTACACAGCATCCCATCTTTGTTGTATTTCAGTACTGTAGCACAGTCATTGGCTTAGCCTTCAGCTAAAAACTTTTTGCAGTGTACATCTAATCTGCCTCCAGCCCAGCTGTTTAGTTCTACTGTAAACATTTGTATATCCCCAGTTTGCAAGTCATCCTCCCAGTATCACAAGGCCAGATGTCCATTCTGGCTCCAAGCGTGGTCTTGTCGTTCCTCTCTCACACACAGTTTCACCAGTCCCTTGCTTCATTACCTGTGAGTCAGAGTAAATAACAGGATGAGTGAATGTGCCAGGGCTCTGGAGTGTGCCATTATGCAAAAAAGAGAGCAGCTTCTGCCAAAGCTCCCAGCTCAGAGCAAAGCCTTGACAGATGCTAATTTATCTGCTGAAGGCTGAATTAGAGGCAAACATTATAGGTCCACAGAGAGACCTGAGGTAGATGCTATTAGATGAGATTCAAGGGGAAGAAGCAGTGTGAGATGCCAGAAGGGAAAGTATGAAAAAGTAATAGTGAGGCGAAAATGAGGAGCAATTGAAAGTGAAGGGGCTGGAGAAAAATTCAGGAAAAAGGATACAAAGGCTACGTTCACACTGCAGGCGAAAGCGCATCAAATCCGATTTTTTTGACCCTATGCGACCCATATCCGATAATGGTATGACAGTGTGAACGGCACAAATCCGATATTTTCACATCCGATCTGGGTCACTTTCGTATGTGGTACTGAATTCGATACATATCCGATGTTTCAGAAAGCGACTGCTGTGTGAATGGTCATGTCGCATTAAATCCGTCTTTTACGTCACTGACACAAGACAGACGCCAATTATCAGCGCCGGAGAAGACATCGCGAACGCTTCCTGGCCATCCAGTGTAGATGTCAGTGAAACTGTTGGGAAGACAACGTTGGAGAAACGTGAACATTTTATTTGTTCTGTATAATCTGTAGATTCTGACAGAAATCTGCAACTATCCTTTGAAGCACTGCTCCTCTAAAACAGCAATAAGGATCATTATTAGGTTATTTACATTATTATGTAAATAACAAAATAACTTAAAGCAAAAATTGGGAAACGTAAAGTCGGAAGTCTTTATATTAACGGTCATCAGTCAAACAATATTGTTTGCTCAGGGTATAAACGGAGTTCGTTGTGTGTGATGTCTTCTTTTGCGCATGCGGGCCGCTTTGAGCGTTCACACTAGAGCGCGTTTGCTGTCGCATTTTATTTATAGTGTGAACAAGCAGACAAAAAAATCGGATTTGATCAAAAAATCGGAATTGAGCATTAAGACCTGCAATGTGAACGTAGCCAAAGATTACTGAGGGGTCACAGGATAAGTTGATCTTAAGAAATTCAGTACTCATTGTTCAGACTAAGTAAATGCATGGAGAGTAGAAGGTAGGGAAACAACTAGGATGAAGCTGAAATGAATCACTGTCCTCTTAGTCAGGAGAAAGCCTAGTCACCTGCTTGCAACATAGTGTACCTTTAGATACAAAAAATAGAATAAAAGTTTCCATCAATGTCAGTTTTACAGATAATTTCTATATCTTTTATATTGATGCTGTCTTTGCTTTGACTGTATGACAACATTAAATCTGCCATTGTCCTCTGGCATATATGATGTTATTTCTCAAATACCAAAGGATGGCCATTAAAATCCCCTTCTCTTAAACCAATTTTCTGCTGTCTTTTTCATTCTCTTTCATCTGTCCCTTATCCTTCCCCCAGGCCTGCAGTGCAACCATGTTTCATTGTGATGTAGATTGATGGGAGGCCTTGAAGTGATGTACTGAAAGATAATGGCAAGACAAAGAACGTACAGTTACTGCCTAGGGCAGGAGATCATCATATGCATGTGCAAAATAATATTGCACTAGGTATAGCCCAAACATTAGCACCTTTTATGTATTCTGAGAAAACTTGTGAAATGTTCATTTTATGGTTACAAAAAGTTGATATTTGTTTTCTCTTTTGATGAGCTAGGTTAGCTACCATGCAAGGCAAATGAACTTAAATTTCATGTATAGATTTTTTTGTCTGCTTTAAACCAGCCAGTTGTCCACATGTACATATGCTGTGAATATTCTTCTCGTTCATACTGTACGGGTTATTAAGAGGCATATAATCCCTTAATAAGTCATAGTGTCATAATGTGGCTACGGCAAAAGTAATGGGGCACAAAATTAAGTCTGAGTTAATTAAATTAAGTAAGAGCTTCCATAGTCTTTTAAGTGTGCAAACCCCCATGGTGTCACTACTTCATGCATAGGGAACACAGTAATGGAATTCTTTATGTATGTATATATTTAATTACATATTTTGAGATGCTTATAATTATTTGCCAACTATTTATTTTGCTGGTGACACTTCCAAATTGTCACCAGCTCTTATATTTTATCAGTTGATATGCTTTAATATTGGTACTGTACATTATACAGTACTTAACATATGAACATACGAGATTATAGTCATGCATACTTTATATAACTATCCTGATGTCAGAGGCATGCCGATTTTCTCACATTATTTGAATGCGCAGGTAGGCAAACAGGCTCATCAGCATCAGATATGTATTTCATTTTATTTTCTCTTTTCTGCTGCTCTTTTCCAAGAAATCTGTCATTAGGATCTACTGTCACATGCATGGTTGACTATATTTGCACACTCAGGCACGAATATGGCAGCTTAGTCACTCACAAAAGCAAAAACGTCATGTCACAGATATTTCGTAGTTCCTGCACACCACCATCTGAAGCTACATACACACTGTTTAAGCTCAAGCACTCCATATCTTCCAGTCACGCTAACATAAATTCTTGTGGCTGTGGTGAGAAGCAACCCCTGCAGCCGTATGCCTGTCTGCTCTGAACAGCAAAGCTGTGCTGAAAATAGTGAAAGTAAACAGGAGAGACCGTGACTTCAGTGAGTGGTGGAAATGGTAATGAGGGTCACGGCTTGTGTCTGTCAAGCTTCTCGGGATAGCACATGAATACGTGCCTGCTTGTACTTTCAAATACAACAAACTGTGGTTTGTTTGTTTTTTTGAGAGTTACACTTTTTTTTCTGAAGGATTAGAACAAGAATGCACGAATACAGACACCAATATGTTCCACATTTCAGAAGCATTCATGTCACTGCTTTTAAAACTTTTGGAGCACAAATTGAAGGTTTATAGCTTGAATCACCAAAGGCTGATAAAAGAGGTATATGACTTCCTGAAGAAAAAATGTACTAATAGTCTTTTTTATGGCCTGTGTCTGTCGGTTTTACTGTGAGCAGTATATTCTGGTATATTTTGGAAACAAAAATAAAAAAAAACTACAGTGTGACTGATGAATATTTTATTATTCAAAAGGACAACAACACTAAACACAGCCAGGGGACCACCTCACCCAATCAGCTGTGAAACCCAATAAAAGTTAAGCACAGAGTTACATCTAGAGAATCTTTTGTTTTTGTCATCATATTTTTGTAGCAAGATTGTTCCTGTAGTTGTTGTTTCCACACAGATGTGGACTTCATCAGGAAATGAAAAAGATAAAGTTTCAATGCCATTTTCCCTCGTTAAGGGTTACATACAAAAAAAAAGCCTATGTGAATCCTTACAGTATACTTGTCTATGAAAGTCATCTCAGCAAGATGTATCCACAAAAAACCCCAACACACAGCACAAAATAACAACAAGCAGGCACAGAGTCTGATGGTCTCAGCCTGGTATTCTAATTCCACCACTGCAGCTATAGCAAGGAAAAAGTTTAAATCTTTGTATATAAAATATGAATATATCTCATCTGGTCAAGTTGACTGCCAGATCTCAATCATCTGAGCTGCATTCCAGTCGCTAAAGACCAAAGTAAAGGCAGAGAAACCTGACAACAAGCAACAGCTGCAAGTGGCTGCAGTGAGGAGTCAAGTGAGCATCACAGAAGTAAAGAAGATACAGTACTAAGGGTTGCTCACTGGCTTCACACAAAAAATGAGACATTATGACTCATAAAACTTTTAAAGCACTACAGCTTCACAGAGTGGTATCTGAACATGTTTCAATACTAAACCTACTCCAATTAAAGCTGAGACTTAGCACTTTAATGTAGCATCAAGTTTAAAATGTAACATTGAAGGAAATGAAGCATACAGCTTTAAGAAGAAACAATAACAGTAGCTCTCCAAATACTCCGTAACTGTGCCAATATATGATGTTTTCAACCAAAAAGGAGATCATCACTCAACAATGTCACCCTTCAGTGAAACAGACTGACAGTGCATTTCTTATGTGTAATTCCCAAAAGAATAATACTATCTGATAAAAAAAATTTTTTATAACCCATTTGAAATTGTGTTCTGTGGAAATAAATCTTATCAGCCTTTTTCATTCCAGTTTTGTAAAGAAACAAATACACCCACATGCACTGAAATACTGCACTTGTCAACAGATTAGCCTTTCATACTGCATCCAAGTTGGTCTCTGTTCAAATACATATATAGTTTTTGTCTGTCTCAAGCGCTTTGTTTGGATGTGTGCTTCTTGTGTGTGTATGTCTGAAAGGATCCTCGTTTTTCATCCAATGTCATCATCCTAATATAAACTATGATAAATCAAGATGAGAAAAAGGAAACAAGGAACATTTAGAGCTTAGAGAGAATGAAAATATAGACAAAGGATTCAAAAACATGTTCCAAAGGGGAAAAGAACAAAAAATACTAACGTGACAGATAATGTCCAACAAATCAAATAAACCATCAGCTTAGAGGAATTACAAGTGAGAAAGAAATAAGAGAGGAAAGAGGATGAGGGGACAAGAGAAGTTGAACTGCTAAGACAATAGAGAACTACTCAAAAGTGAAGTGACAGAAAGTGTCATTGATAATAGACACTGTAATAGCCTTTCCTTCTTTGTAGCTTCTAATATCCTCTCATTTGTCCCATCTAGTTTCATAAAATCCAATTTGCCTTGACATCACTGGATAAATGGTGAGGAAAATGTCAAAACTAAATGAACAATAAATATTTCAAAAGTTCAGCGGAAGAAGAGACGGAATTAAGCTGTAGCAGAATTAGCCTCCAACTGGTTTGCTTCTATTAAATTCTATTCTTTCAGGGTTGTTTTTTACTGAAGGCCACAAAATAGCTTATTGATCATGCCATCATTTCTGGTCTTACATCTTATTAAATTGTCTTTTAGATCATTGGTATTCACTGTGTTTACTCTAGTGCAATATTTCACTTCATTCATGCTTCATTTGGTGCATTTTCATTTGGCTAAGACCTGCTCTCACCCTTTACTTCATTTGCATTGTGCTGGAAAAAAGAAAGAAAGAAAAACAAAAAAGGGAAACACAAATTCCGCTCATTCCACTCTTTTCACAAAGACCTCATGTTCTTTAGCTAATGAAGAGTAGATCTGCTGCACCATAATAATTAAATTGCATGTGATTTTTAGTAATTGAATGCGGGTGTGGAAATGAGGAGAGGAGATGTACTGGAGATTGGAGTGGTAGCGGGATATTAACCGACTGTCTGTCTGGTTTCTGAGGAACGAGAGAGGAGTTTTACTGGAGTTTGTAAAACTGGACATTCGGAATGAAGACTTAATTAAGGAATACGATTAACAGGGAAACAGAAAAGCTGATGGGGAAGATGATGAAGAAGAACAATGTTTAGGGAGAAGTAAGATCAAGTTGGAGGAGTCGGGTGATGGAAGACTATGTGCAGATGATTATGCATCATACGTGCATTAATATGTATGTGCATTGCATGCATTAGATCTGTATTTGATTAGTACAGTACAAGTCTTTTACTCTTTTCAGCTCTATCACACAGTGGTGATGATGTCCTCTCAAGACTGATGCTGGACCAGAAAGTCAAGGCTGAGTTTCGGGTCTACTCCCTTATTCAAGGTCCCTCAACATCTCACAGAGCTATCGCCCTGTTCAACATGCCATGCTTAATTTGCATACAATGATATGTTACCAGTCACTCAAGACTCCAGTTTGCACCATAGAGCTTAACTGGAAATAGCTAGCACAATACAACCACCAGTAGTTGTCTTTTAACGAAGACCTCTCATCCAAAATTCAATATTAAACTCAATACATTCACAATATTACAGTGAGTATATCACTGAATTGGCTTTGCTTTTACACTGTGTAGACTGCAAAAACAGTGTATTTTAGTGCAACTTCAGTATTTATTTAGGCTGACAGTAGTAATAACCGAGGTACCCTGGTATTCTTTTTCCTTCTTCGTGTTGTCAAGGCTTGGGCCCTGGTAAGCTTGTGGATTAAAATAGGGATGCTGACAGTGAATAATGGCAAACAACAGGCAGGACACGGTGACATCACCGATGTTGTTACTCGGATGTAACTGCATTTTCTGAATCACAGCTGGAAACCCTGCTTTCAAATTATACTCAGTGGGATGGAATATCTAACACAAAACACTTATGAGCCCACAACGTTATTAAGCACTGAGGAACCATCCCTTTAAATGCTCTGTGTGTCATTATTAATTCAAGTCTTAATGTTCTGAAATGATATGCGTTTTGTTTCAAGGTGGATTTTCATGTGAAGTTTAAAGCCTTGTGTGTGCACTGGTGTGGGCGTGCATGTGGTGTGTGGGTGTGTGTGCGTGCCTGTGACAAAATTACACTGGTGTCCAGTTAATTTAGCTGTGTCAACTCCTATCCAGAAGCCCCTTCTGTGAGCATTCATCAAACCATAAATGGTTTTCTTCTCATGAATATGCAAACACACCCCCAAGCCAATCAAAACATCATCCTGTTTTGGCACACGTCATAGCTTATGCACACAAATGTATGTTCATGTGTCTCCAGGACGTTTGTGAACTCACATGGCCAAATGTGTTAATTTGTGTGTTACGCCCCACCAGCACATCACTAAAATATAGCAGATTGCAGTCAGTTTAATTTTTTGGTACTGAAAATCATACCTCTGGGATTAATAATTGCAATATTGTAGAGTCATAATTGCCATTTTGCCTGGGTGAAATGTAATTTTATGTTAGCAACATGAAAAAATTTGATGAAGGAAAATCACTAATATTTTTTTTTATCTGACCCTTTCTATGACTTTAATTACCTTCAAAAAGTTAGAAAAAAACATATACTATGGCTTTATTTTGATCTCACTTATATTCAATTCGGTATTCTCCTTGGAGTCTCATATTACAGCTCGTCTAGACATTTGATTTCTACTCACCAAAGACAAATGTAAATGTTTACGTACTTCAGTGTTAACCACAGCCACAAACCCAGCCTCAAGGGGGTCACAAGCTAGTCCCAGTACTGGTCCCAATCTCGGGATAATTGGGAGGGCTGTATCCAGACGTGTTTCCAGTATAAAATCTTTGCAAAATCAAACATGAAGATCCATCCACTGTAGCCCCTGTGGAAACATGGAGCGACCTAGATACCTTTATCCGATAGCCACATTACTCATCTTTTATTGTTAAAGTCTTATCATTAAAGTAGCAACTAACAGCTATGGACAATAGTAAAACAATAACATTTTTGTGGGAGTTAGTCAGGAAACACTGTCCTCACAGCTTTTGCCCTTATAATAGATATAATAAATAACGAGCCATGTCACCAGAGGCATCACAGCACACGGTACACAATACAGGACCCTCACAGAAAACCCATAATATTGTCTTTTTTGGTTTGTTGGTATTACCTAAGACTGATCTAATCGAATCTTAAAATATTTGTGTTATATACATTATATGTTAATATTTAATTTTTGCACTGTCAGTCAACTTAAACATAGTGTTATCACTGATATTGCTCTAATTAATTACTTTTTAACTGTTATTTACCTATTTAGTTTATTTTTTTGCCCAGTGATATGTAAAATAGTATTTAAGCTAGCCCTAGTTGCTGCTGTGTGGGTTCTGCTGTACAGAAGGAGAAACACCAGCTTTTACAGAGAGCAACATTATGTAAACTTTCATTCATATCAACCTCAGTATAGGTATCTGTATAAAATCAGTAAACTACACATATATAAAACTTTCCCTGACACTTCTGAGTTACCTTCTTTAACAGAACATGGAAGCTAAAAATGGGCAACTATAAGCTGCTGCAAGAAAGAATTTGTTGAAATGTATTTTTCTTGTTTATTTTTTGCTTGTTTAAAAAAGTTGTATAATTTAAGTCCTGGGGCTCCACAGTCCAATTAAAATAACAACCTTGCTGTGTAATGCAGTAAGTAAAAACTGTCTGTTGCTTATCTTTTTCTTTTTTAAATTCCCTTTCTGTAGAGGACACTGTGTCCTGTGGCCTTTTTTTTGACACCATTATATTTTAAAACTGACCAAACCCTAAGATTATGACTTACATATAACACGTCATTGTTTGTATATACTGTATTACAGCAGTGAGATTTGTGTACGGTTCATTTGACGTACCTGTTAAACGTGTTGTTTCCCTGTAATAAAGCTACAGGGATAGTGTTGTCATTTAAACGATTAGCCCCCTGACTTGAATTGACATGAACATTAGACAATGGGAACATGTGAAAGATGCAGTCATTAACTTATTGGATCTTTTATACCTTTAGGTTGAAATCACTCCCATTTGCTCACTGCTGAACATCCCAGGAGCTTGTAGCTGTCAAAAAAAATGTATCGTAATATACCCTACTCTTTGCTAATATACATACTCCCCTGTAGTATTTTATTAATTAATAGCATCAAATCCAGATTTTGGCAAGCCAAACTAATAAAAGAGTTGGTGGTTTGGATCTAAATGCACTTTATGAAGCTCTGCCAATAATGCCATTTTGTGGATTTTTTTCAAATTAACAAACACTCATTTGTTTAACCCGTGCCAAGAATTTTCAGTTTACCAGGATAACTATTCCTTCAATTTACACGACTCTTGACATAGCTGTCATCCATTATCAGCCAGTCACAAAGATGTCACCAGAAGGACCAAGCCGCGAACTGTTAAACAGCAATCTATCATAGGCAGAGGACATGACACTGTCAGTTTCAGATGAATACGTCTGTCACTGTGGCAATAACTCATTGAACTTACGATTCCTGCTGTTGGTGGCGGAAAACAAGGCAGACAATGACCTTGTGCTGGAGATGTTAGGCTCTGACACCTATTGGCTGTAATTGCTTGTCAAGCAGCAGACATGGGGTTTGACAGAATGGTCAGGCAGTGTAATCCAGGTGTTAGCAGTGTTAATATAGGCACCATTAAACCCTGATGGAAAGCTAGAGGAATAAACTGTGACCTTTGTGTTCCTGCTGTCCCAAGCTACATGCTCTAAGGTTCTTACCATCAACCCGTATGGTTACCAAAACTCTGTTGATGATGGTGGACGGGATTTCTTTGAGGGAATATCTTATGAACTCTATTTGGTACAATTCTAACTGATGTGATCAAAATATGGACTGGATCAGTTTACGTTACCAAACCTTTGAAAAACAAGTTTTAATTTTCAACTGAAGGTATTGTATATGTCACAATCACCGCTTACCTATGTTTGCCTCATATAACCATCGACCTTACATCACGTTTCCTGTCGACCCCTCCAAAAATGATAAATTGCTACTTTTCGCCGCATCATTGTTGCGTTAATTTGTCATTTATGTTCGTAAGTTTGTTAGCTTTAATCTGTTTTTTATTTCATGTTTTATTTTAGCATCACGTTGGTATCTTTTACCTCTTCACCATTGTTTTTTATCTAAACTTGCAAGAAAGCAGATACCCATAATTAAAATAAATAAATAAACTGAAAGGTCGCTGAAGATTTAAGACATAATGTTTTGGTTAAGTATGCAATTTATGTAATATGTAGTTATTAAATGAAACTTTGAAACTTTTGCTTGGAAAACATTATATAAACCCTTTCAAGCTCTGTTGGTTGCTTGAAAGGGTTGAACGTGAGACAACTGCTTTGTCCCTATCTGATTTAAATGAGGTAATATATCAGTATGAGGTAAAGTATGTGATTTATTTTTATTTCATGATTCAGCTAAACAAAAGATAAAATATTGCCAAGATTTTACATAAATCTTGCTGGAATAATTTCCATTTCCTGGGACACTAGTTTTCACTCTGAATAATTTATCTATTACTTTTTTCTTTAAAAATGATGATCAGTACATACACCGAATAGAGAAGAGTAATTAAATGAGAAAGCTTTCCATCTGTGTCTCATGCTTTCAGTCACCTTCCTCATTCTGGTCCATTATGACTGAATTCATAGGCACTCTTGACCCTGCCAGAGTCAGTGTAATTATCCTAATGAGGTGTGGTAAACCTTTTTATACCGTCTCTCTTCTCACTGTCTCTGCTACTGTGTATGTGCTCTTTTGTGTTATGAGTCACTTTTCAACTCTGATGGCCAGTGTGTTCATCTTTCCCCACACACACACACAACTGTGTGCACAGCCACTCCTTTCGATTTCTCCTCTTGGATTTCACATGGACAGACAGAAGAACATGCAAGAAAAAGAAAGTGACTGAGCGCTCCAGCATAATTAGTTGCTGGCTTTTTATATTCCATATAGCCTTGGTGGACATCTCACCCTCATATCTTTATATCAAAGGGTATCAAAGGATATAAAGATAAGTCTACATTAAGACATCAGACTCCAGAGTGTCTGGTTTTCTGACCCGAGCAAAATCCAGTTTATGAGGAGAGATCAGAATACATCACTGGGTAATGTGCACTGCTGCAGACAGACAGGAAGAGATCAAGCTGGAGATATGCAGGTTAAAGACACATAATCAAAATGTTGGCTTTTAGAGTTTAAGATGAAGAATAACACACGGGCTGAATTGAAGAGGAGCTGCTCTCATGAGTCTGAAACGGTAGGGTGAGGATGAGCTTTCGGTGCAACATTTTCAATAACTGTGCAAGTTAAACTTATAAAATCGCACTGCCTCTCAATAAATTCATAGTATGTGCATGTGTGTGCCAAATTCTGGAACCATTATGCGCGTGCAGTTTTTGAGTAATTTAGCAGTCTTTCACTGGAACAATTTTTGGCAACGTGATAGCATCCCACCTGTGACAAAATTTTATCGGCCTGTATTTGAGATCAAAAGGAAGAGAGATTCCAAAGATGGGTCTAATCCAACTCATGAGCATTGGTTAGTTAAATTAGAGGTACTATTGAGTCCTGCTGGGTTGGAATTAATTTAATAAATGAGTTGGTTTAAAACTGAAACACACACCAAAAATAGGGACACACAACAAAGTTCAAAGAGTTTTGACTTCATTTATCTTTGGATAGGAACTTAAATTGTACGTATTGGAGTATTGGCCATGACCAACACCAAAGATCATAGATGGGCTGACGTTCTGTATTACAGTCTTCCTTGTAATCAAAATTCATTACTATACAAGTAGTTTTCTTGACAGCCTTGCAAAGAAAAAGAAAAAAGTGATATTGAGGCTCCTACACACAATACAGAAGTTAAGAGGAAATCCTCACAAATCTGTTTGAGGACTTTTGCATTGTTTGCCACTTTGCTTTTGATCTTCATTGTAGTCAAGTGCATAGTGACAGTTGTGCAAAACAAGAACACAGCCAAAATCAGCAACAGTGTGGTGAGCCAGAAGAGCTGGAGGCTGTATGATTAATATGCGTGCTGTTATGCAAGCTTCATGTACTCACTGTCCAGCTTTCATTCATCTCCTGTCTCACGTCTGTCTTTCCACTCAGTGCTGGGAGGCGTGGAGTCACGTGGTGTGCTGAGAAAGATTAGCGACATGTTGGAGGTGATTCTAAAGAGGATGGACAGTTTGTCCAAACTCGACAACACCTCCACCACTGACGCAAGGCGCCTGGATGAGCTCAGCTCTGCCATAAACAGGTACAGTATGTTTTTTCAGTTCTTTTAGTTCTTCTTACAGTTCTTGTGTGTTAACGGTTTACTCTATTCAGATCACCTCTCCTACGTAATGTCCTTCATAAATGTTTATAGTGATTATATATTAATAAATACAGGTTTATGTTATGTTTTTTGTCTTCGAAACTGCATCTGCCAGTATCAATCATTAATCAACATACAAAGGTTTCTTCCTATAAAAACACTGTTACCACTGTTATCAGTCTGAGTTTTATACTTCGTATACATATGAAGTTCGGGGAATAGATTAAAAAATATATAGTACAGTACTGTGCAAAAGTCTTGAGACGCCCATCATTTCTTTATGTTTTGCTTCCAAGGAGCCAGACTTTGTTGTAACCACTTTTAACACTTTAAAAGGCCTTCTGAGGGCCCTTCAAAGTGTTTTTCACTCATCCTCAGTTTAATTCGTATATCTGACCATTTTTAGACAAAGGGTCTTTTTTGTATTTTAGCCACTCACCACCGATCTACAACATTAAACGTCATTAAAGCATAAAAAGCAACTAATACGAAGGATGAGCCAGCGTTGAAAAGAACCAATTTTAATAAACTCCCGGAGAGCAGCCATTTGGCTTTTCTACCTTTAAAACCCGGAGAGCAGCCAAATGGCTGGTAGGCTTTTAGCTAAGCTTTAGCTTCAGCCAAGTGGAAGCTAAATTGGCTAGTCATTCATATGTATATTAGGTTGTTACCTGGGAATTCTGGAGGGAGGGGAGTGGGGGTTTGAGTGGATTGAGGAATTTCCCTGCGAATCTTGTTGACTGTGCCGAGGATGGTGGTTTTCCGTCTAAGAAGTTTTTGCGCAAGTGAAAGCGATGTGAAAAAATTGTCCGTGGTAACATTTCTGCCCTTGTCTAGGAATGGTTCCATCAGCCTCATTACTACATTTTCAGAAAGTCTCTCCCCAGTGGGACGATTGGGGTCCTTGCCAAGATATGGGAAGACATTGCAAATGTACTTGGATTTTAGGTCGCAAGCCACCCAAAACTTGATCCCAAACTTGTCAGGTTTACTTGCAATATACTGCAGGAAACAGCACCGAGTCTTTGATGGGAAAAGCTGTGAACTTCCTTTTGTGTTTCATCTTGATGCATTCTCAATCATCCAGGGAAATAAATCTCCAAAAGTCACCAACTTGGAGTGTTTCAGTTTGCCATCTTAGGGAGAAATCAACACACATGGGTGTATGTCCTTTGTTGCTGAGATTTATTGATAAAAACAGTACAAAAAACCAACCATTTGTACACATATTTACAAATGGCCTGCTGAGTGGTGCATGGAGCATGTTCATTGGTTCATGGACCTCCCTGAACTAATGGCATTTATTGCAATTGTCATCTTGCGGGGGGTTAACAGGGTTCCATCTCTAAATGACTGCTGGTCAGCAAACCTGGGAAACCCACAGATAATTGGAACTATGGCACGAAACCGCTTCCAAGACATCATGCAACACCTACGCTTTGATGACAAGTCCACCCGCAGTGATCGAGCAAAGACTGATAAGTTCGCTGCAATTTCCAGTGTGTGGGGATCATTTGTCACCAACTGCATCACGTGCTACAACCCTGGTCTACATATCACCGTTGATGAACAGCTTTTCCCATCAAAGACTCTGTGCTGTTTCCTGCAGTATATTGCAAGTAAACCTGACAAGTTTGGGATCAAGTTTTGGGTGGCTTGCGACCTAAAATCCAAGTACATTTGCAATGTCTTCCCATATCTTGGCAAGGACCCCAATTGTCCCACTGGGGAGAGACTTTCTGAAAATGTAGTAATGAGGCTGATGGAACCATTCCTAGACAAGGGCAGAAATGTTACCACGGACAATTTTTTCACATCGCTTTCACTTGCGCAAAAACTTCTTAGACGGAAAACCACCATCCTCGGCACAGTCAACAAGATTCGCAGGGAAATTCCTCAATCCACTCAAACCCCCACTCCCCTCCCTCCAGAATTCCCAGGTAACAACCTAATATACATATGAATGACTAGCCAATTTAGCTTCCACTTGGCTGAAGCTAAAGCTTAGCTAAAAGCCTACCAGCCATTTGGCTGCTCTCCGGGTTTTAAAGGTAGAAAGGTAGAAGCCTGGGGGTGCTACTGTTAAATTGTAGTTTTAGGCACCTTATTAGTAGCAGCCTTTCTCAAAAACATGTAATTTGTTCCTATGTTTTTAGTTGAATGTACAAAAAATGCCAAATATTCCACAGACGCCAGAGTAGGGAAGGCAGCTGGTGTCCTGCGACGTCTCCAACCTATTTGGAACTCGACCTCCCTGAATGTTAGGGTCAAGATCAGACTATTGAACTCTATCGTCTTCCCTACTGCACTTTACGCTAGTGAAACCTGGTGCTCAACAAGTACAATTATTCAACACCTGAATGTGCTTCAACAACGTGGCCTGCGGCGAATCCTGAGAATTTCCTACCGGGACCGAATAACAAATGAGGAGGTCCTACGAAGAGCAGGCACCCGCCCATTAGCCGATGTTGTTGCAGAAAGGCGCTTCCGCTTTGCGGGCCATATTTTACGCCTACCACCTCATCGCCCAGCTAAGATTGTCATGACATGGCGTCCACGCACTGGCAAGCGAAAGCAAGGTCGACCAAAGACCACATGGCGTCGAACATTCATGGATGATCTGAGAACTGTCGACATTGCCTGGGACGAAGCTGAAGCAGTCGCTGCTGACCAACATTGATGGAGATCACCAACTGCCCGATGCACCGCCCGGCGTAGGAGGAACTAAGTGCTAAGTAATTCCACAGTTTGACAGGCACAGATACCAATCAGTTGATTCCCAAAGAGCTATTAGCTGAAAACTACTAACAATTAACTGAAAATGAATAGTTCTTTGGGCTTATGTTGGCATGGCGTGCAGTGTGTCCTTGGAAAATGTCCCAAACTGTACAAATAGAGGATAAAATAGGAAGTGTCAAAATTGATGGAATTATGAGTGCAGAAAAGTACAAAATCAGATTGTGATCCGCCATGCAATAGCATCTAGGAAGCATCTGACTGGCAACGGTTTTTTCAGCATGACAGTCCTCCCAAACACACTGCCAATGCAGAAAAGGCATACCTGTATAGAAAAACACACAATGGAACACTGTCAGTCATGGATCAGCCTCTCCATAGTCTGAGCCTCAACATTATTGAAGCTTGTGGGTTCATGTTTACAGAATGGAACAAAAGGAAGCCAGCATCCAAAGAGGAGCTTTGGATGTCCTTCAAGAAACCTGGAGAACTATTCCTGAGGATTACTTAAAGAAATTACAAGAAAGTTTGCCTGAGAGACTTCAGACTGGTCATACCATACACTTAATTTCAAGATCGTTAGATTTACACAAACTCTGCTTTTGCCTTATATACTGTATTTCCATTTATATTTTCACTTTAACTATTTCCCATTTTCCTCTTCATTTCTTTATATTTTAGCAATATATAAAGAAACAACAAGTGGCCCCAGACGTTTTCGTGGTACTGTAGATCCTTTTTTGTGATTTAAATTTGGCCAATTTCCGCTCCAGTTTCATCTTCCCTTGTATGTCCAGATGGCTTTGCAGTTGCTAAGATGAGTTCCTTATTATCATGTACAGCATCTCCCTGTCACCACTATAGTTGTGACTTCTGTCTTCTCTCCTTTTTACTCCTTGCAATATTGTGTTTAGCTCTTAAGTGCTTGCTCTCCCTTTCCCCCCTCCTACAGCCACTTGTGGAAATTGCTGACTGGTAACTCAAAATCCCTGCTGGAAACAGACAAGTCTTGCATGACCTTGCTACTCTAGCTTTTATCAGACTGCTCCCCTCTTTGCCCCGTTAGCATTGAAACATCTGATTTGTCTCTTTCTATAACATTCACTTCATTTACAACTTTCATTCTCAAACAGCCAGACTAAACTCAGCAGGAGTGATGTGATATACACTGACAGAAATCCCTTCACTTCCTCAAACCTTGTTAAATGATCCCAGATAAGCACTCAGGTTCAGGTCTGTGCAGAGGCACTCGAGCGGAAGAATGGAACGATTAATACAGTCTGACGTTGGTGTTAACTGCAATCAATGTCTAGTAATGGGCTGTTTAATGTGGAGGAAGCCGTTCTACTCCTAGGCCATTACTGAGAAGTACCCTGCTGAGAGTGTAACTCTGTATATTGTCAGGTACTCAAAGTAGGATGGTATTCATGTATTACTCTACTGAAGGGCATTGTTTTGAGGGGGTGAATAGATACTTATACTATGGGCAAGATGTAATTGCTTTTAAACATGAGCCGAAATCAATGCTGTGTCACAATCCTCTTTTAAACACTTAGTCCAGTTTGCCCTTGAGCACTAGAATTGCTGTCAGCTTACAACATCACAGCTAAATAATGAATAGATGTACTGCAGGGTCTCTCTAAATTAGTTAAAAATGTAGTAACAAGTGATTATGCTTCACAAATACATAATTAGGATAACTGAATCATAAGAACAGGCTATTTGGTCCCTGTACAGTGGTAGTGAGAGCTTGTTTGACAGTGCAAGCAATAAGTTCATGCTGGGGATTTCATTCCAACAAGGCTGCCCGATTCTGTTTAACCTTTATATTGAGAATTTCAAGGTTATAGTTCAATAGTTTTGGTTCACATCTTTGTTTTTTGGAAATAATGTGGTCATACTTTATCAAGCGATGGCCTCAAACTACAGTAGTACTAACACAGTCTGTTACTGAGTTAAATGGCATCTCCACGTAGCGTTGGGCAGTATGGTTTGTAGGTTTTAGTGGTTTCACTGTATGTCCCAATATTATTTTTGTATAAAGTAAAGCTTTTTTTAATGAATTTATAAGGTATTAGTCACAGCTGATGTAGACAAGTGGTATCGACACAATGCTTCAAACTACTTTGTGAAAATTGGAATAAAAGATGGCGTTAGCTAGCATGACAGCAAATAGTTCAAAGTCCCTTTTGCAGCCAGCATTACCCAACAAGCATTGATGATGTAACTTTTTTAACTGTGTAATTATTGATATAAGAAACAGATTATGTTTCACAAATAATTGTATTTTATGATGCTGAAGTTAGTTCTTTTGGCTGCTCCGTTTAGGGTCCACACAGTGAATCATGTGCCTCAATCTCAGTGTATCTGTAGTATCATCCTCTGTTACACTAACTCTCTGCATGCCCTTCTTAACCACATCCATGAATTTTCTCTGTGGTCTTTCCTATGGCCTAGCACCTCAACATCTTTTGTCCAGTATGTTTACTGTCTCTCCTTTGCACATGTCCAAACCATCTCAGCCATGCTTTTATAACTTTGTTTCCAAACTGCTCAACCTGAGCTGTTCCTCTGATGTTCTCATTTCTAAGCCTGTGCATTCTGGTCACTCACAATGAAAATCTATACATCTTTAACTCTTTTTGTCAGCGTCATAGTTTTCCAAACCAGACACCTTTCCCCTATGGTGCTGTCCTTCTGTCACAGATCACCCTGGAGATATAATCTCCACCCACTCATCCTTGTCTGGACTCTCTTCTTCATTTTCTTCCTCTTATGTGTCCTGCACCACCCTCACATGCAGTACCACAGACCTTGTCTTGGCAACCTATTGTATAGATCCACAGAGACACAGCAGCAACTCTTTCTTCCCTTCTTTATATGTCTCATCAACACTCTCAAAGCAAACATGTATGTGCAGTCTCATTCTTGGCATGAAGCCACACTGCTGCCCATTAGTTGTCACCACTCTTCCTAACCTAGCTTAAACAACTCTTCCCCAAAGCTTCATGGTATGGCTCATTAGCTTTACCCTTTTGACCACCTCTGCACATCACCCTTGTTCTTGAAAACTGGTGCCATTGCACGTCTCCATTCCTCAGGTATCCTCTCACTCTCTTTAATTTTATTCAGCAGTCTGGTTAAAAAGTCCACTACCTTAAACATCTCCATACCTCCACAGGTATGTATCTGGGCCCTTTCCCCTCATCTTCTTCATAGCTGATTTCACTTCCTCCTTACTAATTCTCTGCACTTCCTAATTCATTAACTGTCCTTCATCTGTCCTCCTTTCTCTCTCTCTCATGTTCTGCATTCATGAGCTCCTCAAAGTAATCCTTCAAGCTTCTCAACACACTCTTTTCACTTATTAGTGCACTTCCATCCACATCCTTCATCACCCTAATCTGCTGTACATCCTTTCCATCTTGATCTCTCTGTCTAGCCAGTAAATATACGTCTTTTTTTCCTTTGTTAGAGTCCAACCTCACATACAACACCAGGTTTTCCCTTTCTCTGCTGCAGGCCTAGCCTCCCAGTATCCCTGTCTATTGTCTTCATCTCCCTGACTATCACAAGTTTTCTTTGCTAACCTTTTCCTTTGAATAGTTTCTTTTACTCACTTGTACCTAATTTCACCACAAAGTCACCTTGTCCTCATTCCTCTGTCCAGAGAGTACACCAAACCCCTCTGTTGGCACTTTCTCTCAGTACTATAGTTGTACTTTCAGTTATCTGGTCTCAACTCCTCCCTGAACTCTGTGCAACATTTTTTCCTTCCTCAGCTTCCACCATTTAATCCATGTCTCTGCCTTGACTCGCTTCCTCTTCTTGATTTTCAAAGTCCTCCTACAGACTACCATCCAAAGCTTCTTAGCAGCATTCTCCCCTGATACCACCTTGTAGTATCTCTTTCAGATTTCACCATTTGCAAAAGATTTTGGAGATTTAGTTGTGGATTATTAATTATTAATTTGGTTCTTATGTGACAAGCATACACTGGTAATAATGGTCCCTTCTTGATTTTTTTCTTGCATTCCTAATAGCAATTAATATAATACATGCATAGAGTATGCATATGACATTACAACTACTGGATTTGTACATCCAGTATATCTTCATATCTTGTTCAAAAGTGGAGTGGGAGATTGACAGACAGATTGATAAAGCATCTGCGGTAATCATCGATCCTACCCTCAGCTGTGGCTATAATCTGTGGGCAGTAAGTGAAGCAATAAGAACACAGTGGGTACAAACACTCTTCCTCTGAAGGGTTTCTGGGCCCACCCACGGTGAGAGGGTGAGGAGCTCTGTCATTAAGGAGGGGTCAAACCAGACCTGCTGCTCCTCTTTGTCAACAGGAAATAACTGAGGTGGTTTGGCCATCGGATTAGGATGCCTCCTCTCGCCTTATGGTTGAGGTCTTTTGGGCATGTTAAAACAGATGTATATTTAATTAAAAGTGTTTGTCTTGCGGGCATAAAATATGGAGTGTATGAGCATTATAAAAGCATTTAGTTATGATATCTGAATGGTAGAGAATAAATCTTAGCAAGGTCTCTCCAGCCACAATGATAGATAGTGTCTGGTCAGTACTATTATTGTTTTGTGAGGTGTTTTAATTTATTGTATTTTTTAAAATAAGTATTCAGAATACACCAAAACAGTAACTGTTTTCTTTTTTTTTAACCACTGAGTAAAAGAAAGTATAAAAACTCCAACAGGGCAACATTTGGAGTGTGATTGCTGCAATCAAGCTAACAAAATTAACCTGGAACACATACTCAGTTTGATGCGAGTAGGTGTTTGCTGTGTTTTCTTCTAATTTAACTCAATTTAGAGCTCACCGCTACTGCTAAAAAAGGTCACTAAAAATATTTTTAAAATGCACATTTGTTTTCATCTAATATGATATTAAATCAAATCAAAATGGCATTTAATTGTCAATAGTCTCATTTAACAGGAGTTATTTGAATGGAGTATTTGCATAGTGGTAGACCTATTTTCAGCAACCATCACTCCGGTTTTCTGTTGGAACGTTGTGTTACTTATGAAAGTTTATCATTTGATATCCTTTGAAATGCTAATTGATCATTAGGGGAAAAAACAAAATTATGTTTTAACAGCTGAAAAACTTTGTGGTAATTAAAGCGCTGAAATTGGTGAGCTGATGAAGCATCAGCCTCTGTATGTTCAATTATAGTATTTTTAAAATGGCCAAAAACACTTTCTTTTCTTGTTCTGGATATTTATTCATTTAGGAAATAAAATTGAAAACATATAATGGTGTGCTGCTTCCTACTAAGAGAACGACACAAACTGCCTGTGGCTGCCTGATAGTCAGAAAGGTTGATTAAAAGGTGTGCAACAAGACAACTACATGAAAATGTTCTGTTAAGGAAACAGGCCACCTAACAGGTCCTCAACATGAAGTGACACAAAACTTAAACTTAGATACATAGAAAGTGTTATGGACAGAAGAAAGTCTGTGTTTGCTCTATGTCTGTTGTTTAACACATGAGGGATGTGGAACACATGAAAAGATGCTGGCGCTCCACAAACCTGCCAAGGAGGAAATGCAAGGACTTGGGTGTATTTGGGTAAAGTAGGAGATATAATCATGTGAAAACTATTTTCATGTGACTGTGAAGTCTTATATCTTACTGACTGTTCTTTTAGCCACTCATTTAAAAAAAAAAATCCATTACAGTGTCTCCTGGTTTCCAAAGCCCAGTGAGCAGTTTTGTACATACAATATATTTCAACTGTGTTTGATATCAATAATAGAAATTTACTTTCAATGCAACAATTTTCACAAAGTAGTTTGAGGTATTGGGTCACTGTGTGACTCATACCTAAAGCCTTGCAGCATATTTACACCAGTATATTTTAGGTATGCCAAAGTCAGGCAAGGATAGCAGCCAATTTCTATTGGTCATGCTGTAGAGCAAACCCACAAAATAGACAAGGAAAAAAAATCAAGGTTAGAGATTGACTCAAGTTTTTCTACAAGCAGTGCAACTTTCTTCAATTCTCTCATTACAAAGTTTAACTCAGCACTGGTGCTCTGTGAGTAATATAAAATCTAATCCAGAACACATTGTTATCACAAAAAACATTGATTTTTTTTTATCATTATTCTTTTTTGGAAATTTGTTTCAGATTTAGAAGGAGACCCTTGGAGTGGAGGAGTTTTGATAGCTGGAATGAAAGTTTTGATTCAGCATGCAGAATAAGAAACAAAGGAAAGTGGTGGGCAGATAGAAATGGGCACACATACACAACCATGTATTCGTAATCGTAACTTCTGTGATGGGGAGTAATATGTATGTGTGTGTGTGTGCACATATTAGTTAATGTGAGGTCATTCCTGCTAAAAAGCAGTTTGATCCTGAGAAAAGTGCACAGATCTGTGCACCTGCAGAAATTATGGCTGTACACACGCACACCAGAGTGACTATCACAACACTGATGACTTAACGTTCCTCTTTAGTTCAGTAATTTTCATTCACTCAATCGTTTCCCCTCTCGTATACTTCCTGTGTTTCTTTTCCGCCCTGTTCTTAATAACTCTGTCTCACTTTTCTTTCTACGTTCCTGTTTTCCTCCCTGCACGTTCTCTTCCGGCTGCTCTACACAGAATGAGTGAGTGTGTGTCAGCAAGGAAATTGGGAATGAGTGACGTGGTAAAGTGTGATTTTTTTCCAGCAGGGAGAGGAACAAATGGGAGGAAAGCACTTTATAAAAACATATCCCAAATCCAGGCCAGACAGGCACACACACACACACCCATGCACACACTCACACACATATACACTGGGCGGCAGTCCCATCACAATGTGAGCTTCATTGGTGCTGACACACTCCAATGTAGCAGTGAATGGGACTTGATGTCTGAGGCCCCAGCCTATGATTCGCCCACAGGGCAGCCACTCATTAAAGTACAAAAAGGAGCAAAGGGAGGGAAAGGGACAGAGGAAATGGGAGGCGAAGATGAGGGAGGGGGAAAGGATGCAGATTTGATTCACTCGGTTTTACTGTGCAGTGGATAAGCCGCTAGATTGGTAAGTTTGCCCTTAGGCATAAACACTAGGAAGATCACTACTCTGGCATTGCTTCACCAATTTCTCCTCCCTTAAGCAACATCTAGGCTCCATCAGTAGCTACACTTCTTCACTGCTGGGGCCTTCTTTCTACAACAGCTATTGGAAGTAATCAACAACGAAACACCTATTTAATTAATTTCCTGGATTCACTTGCTTTAAAGTTTGTTTGTTTTTTTGTAGTCAGTGAACAGAGACAGGTAGCTTCAAAAGTAGCTTCAAAATATTTGATTTGTCTCTTTAGTTACTTTAGCCTTTAGCCTACCTACATGAACATTACATGAGAGGGCATAATGTTTTACTTGACCCAGGTTTCTGGGTCATTTTTGGGATCATTTCTGGCTCATTTTGACATTCTTTGGTCCTAATTTGTATTTACTGAGGTGTTAAAAGGTATTGATGTTAAAATGGTGCAAAAGCCCTGATGACTGAGAAAGTTTCAGAAACATTAGATCCTTCCCCTTGGGTGAGAGAATCCAATGTGCTGTTAAGGTGCTCTTAAATTGTAAAAGCCCAATACTCTTATATAAATTCTATTCAGTTCAATTCAATTGTATTTATACAGCACCAAATCACAACAGCAGTGGCCTCAATGAGCTTTATATTGTAAGGCAGACCGTACAATAATACATACAGAGAAACCCAACAATCATAGGACCCCCTATGAGCAAGCACTTTGGCGACAGTGGGAATGAAAAACTCCCTTTTAACAGGAAGAAACCTCTGGCAGAACCAGGCTCAGGGAGGGGTGGCCATCTGCTGCGACTGGTTGGGGAGAGAGAAGGAAGACAGGATAAAAAACATGCCGTGGAAGAGAGACAGAGATTAATTACGAGTATGATTTTATGCAGAGAGGTCTATTAACACATGGTGACTGAAGAAGAAATACTCAATGCATCATGGGAATTCCCTGGCCGTCTACACCTATTGCAGCATAACTAAGGGAGGATTCAGGGTCACCTGATCCAGTCCTAACTATATGCTTTATTAAAAAGGAAAGTTTTAAGCCTAATCTTAAAAGTAGAGATAGTGTCTGTCTCCTGAATCAAAACTGGAAGCTGGTTCCACAGAAGAGGGGCCTGAAAACTGAAGGCTCTCCCTCCCATTCTACTTTTAAATACTTTAGGAACAACAAGTAAGCCTGCAGTGCGAGAGCAAAGTGCTCTAATAGGGTGATATGGTACTACAAGGCCATTAAGATAAGATTGGGCCTGATTATTTAAGACGTGTGTGAGGAGCAGGATTTGTTTTCTATAAGATGCTTATAGATGATCTCAATTAAGAGTATCAGTCTGCCAATATTACTCAATGTTATTGAGCTATCAGGGATACGACAGTGTCTGTAATGTCCAGGTCCTCTGACTTGTTCTCAGTCGTCCAGGTTGTGGTAATCTAAGGAGCTTGTAAAAAAAAAGTGATTGCACTTCTTTACAGAAGGGTAGGATATCATATAGAATAACAAATACAACAACATTTTCATCATTGGTCATCCCTTGTAGCAGGTATATAAGAGAAAGCATGAAATCCCAATGCACTCCAGACCCACACCCTCAGACAAAAACTGGTTCATCCCGAAGACAAAACTCCCAAACACATTTTAAACAACGTAGTGTATGTTGTACAGTGCAGCGAGGAATGCTCAGACCTCTACATTGGAGAAACCAAACAGCCACTCCATAAACGCATGGCACAACATCTGCATCTAAAAGATAAAGGCCAATCTTTCGAGGATGCCAGTGTTCACATTTTGGACAGATGGTTTGAAAGAGGAGTGAAAGAGGCCACCTATTCCCTCTGTGAATGACCATCTTTGAACAGGGGGGTGGCTTACAACACCAACTGTCTTCCACCTACAATGCAGTTTTGAGATCCTCAGGATTCCCATATGCTTGTTTGCCATTCACCTAGGGACCATTTTTGATCCGAGGACACCACAAGGGGTTACTGCCCACTCACAACTTGTGTCAGGTGATCTCAGCAGGTCACATGGTAGGGCAAGTCAAGGTCTCACTGCTTGCTTGCTGCTTGCTTCGGCAAGCGCGTACGCTAAATTGGATACGATACAGAGAAGATTAGCATGGCCCCTGCGCAAGGATGACACGCAAATTCGTGAAGCGTTTCAAGGTCTCACAATGGGTTTTCACACCTTGGCTCTTTTGATGAGGCACATGATCAATAGTGGGTCAATGACCCTTTTAAAGGAACAACTCCCATTTGGGTTTAAATACCTGATTTCGTTTTAGTACTGATGAAGCTTTTCAGATGAGAGGTGAAACGCTTTCAAGAAACCTAAAGAAGTCCAGTCGCTTTTCTTTCCAGGCTCCTCAAAATCTGCCATATTTATTCATGTCTGATGACTGCAAAAATCATAGCATACAATTCATATTCTTTTTCTTCAAACTCATCAATCGTTTGGTGGCACAAGCACTTTATTTGTGCCTTTATACATGTGTATAGGCATATATGCCAGTCTGTATTTGTGAAAATTGGTCTATTAACACCATGAAACTGGGTGGCATAAGACAACATGAGCATAAACAAAAAAAAACACCAGCCAAACCCACAAGCTAACACCTTGTCATGTGGATCTTTTGTTCAGATAGCTTTCATTGATGGGATGCTGCCAGAGCTGTCCTCTTCCCTTAAGAGGATGAAGTCATTAAGCAGAATGGGAGGGAGAGAGAAATAAGTACATGAAAACAGATTTTTATTTGTATCCTTAGAAAGCCTCCCTCTAGTTAACATTGATTTTCTCTTGCTGCCAGTTCATTTTCAGAGTGTTCTACTTCTACTTGGCTCCATCTGTGAATTTCTTCTCGTTTCTTCTCCCCCTATACTTTCTTCCCGTTTTGTTTTCCCTTTGCGCTTCCTCATTTCTGTCTTGTTCCGCTCATTTGTAAAAGAGCCAACTGTCTACATTCATCAAACGGGAGGAAACTTTATTGCAAGTAGCGTGCAACAGTCAACCATCAAATATGTATATCCTTGTACTTCTTTGATCATAATCATCGTTTAATGTTTCAGTCAAGCTGTTTTGTCTGCTTCCTCGTGAAGGCACAGGGGATGTCTTTATTTTATCCTCTTTTTCCTTAACATAAAGGTCCCTCTGGCACTCGTGGTCTGTTTGCTGTGGATGGTTGATCTCCTTTCCTTTCATGCCAGTGTTATTCCATTTTATCCTCAACTCTCCCAGTCTATGTATGTCTTCCTCATTGCTTTTGCCCTATCTGGATCACATTGTGCAAGCTGCTTCTATTGCTCTTTCATCCACATCTCTGCCTTAGTTTCTCCCGCTCTGGCTGTCTCCTTTCTCCTTCCCTGTGTGTTCATCTCTCGAGATTAGTTTACACTGTAGCATAAATTAGAGCTGAGATTAGAAGGTCATGTTCCATGAGGCAAAGTTGCACAGTTAAGCCCCCCAAAGAGAGCCTTACATAAGATGGGTTACCTATCTTACCAAGCACTGTGTTATCTTCTTCGGCTGGGAACTTTTGTGGAATCCTCTCTAAAATAATATTAATGTTTCAGTCGAATTTTATAACCTAAAATGATCCTGGTTCTCATTGTAAGACAATGTAAGATAATAAGTTGAACTGATGCAATTTACTAATGTGTATTTTCCTCACTTCAATGAAACAGAGGACTGAAATCATAATTAGTTCTGTTGTAAGCTCTTATTATAACTGCTACAGAGCACATTCATGCTAAGTGTGTTTGGAAAGGTTTGTTAATACAGTGGATATTGTTTTCTCTGTAGTTTGTTAGATGTGCGGAGTATAATTTGTGGCAATAAGAAATACATGCAATAATTGATCTTAATTAAGCTCTAGTTTAAAATCCTTTTATACAAAACTGACATGAAATGCGGCGCTTAAAAAAAATATATATATAAAATGCATAAGCATAGCTAAGTAATGTGAGAACTGGAGATGACTTTTTCTCTGAAACAACAGATAATAATGGCTCTGCTACTGAAAATAGTTACTAATAATTAACTGAAAGTGAACTGCTGTACGCCCACCTTTACTTGACATATTGTGCCTTATCAAATAAAAGTAAAATTTATATACAACAAGTAAAAGTCACTTACGTAACTTTCCAGTATCTTTATAATTTCACCAGATAACAGGACATTAACCCTTTTCTTTTTTTTTCCATTTGCCTACATAATCCGGTCGTTAAGTGATGACGTGACGAATCCTACTTCCGGGCCTAAAGTAGTCTGCGTTTAATATGGCTTTTGTGTTGTTAACATTTTTAATGTTTTGCACTTTCTTCTATTTAATCTCAAAAAGCTCCTAAAACAGTCAGTGATCACCGTTGACCTCCCTCGGCTTTTATTACCGCTAATCATTTATTTAAGCTCAGTTTTTAAAACCTTAGGATGTAGCTACAGCCCAGCCCATGCAGCAGTATATGAATGACTAACCTCGTATTGTGGATGGATTATCTCAGTTGTTCTCCTGGCTGAAGTTTGGTCCTTTTACAGCATCCTGCCATGCGATTACATTTGTTCCTGACCACCGAGAACACTCACGTAAACTTTTATCGAGTGGAAAAAAAGTTAGCTTGTTTATATTATGCTAACATAGCTGTGTCGCTAGCGGTCACGTAGCACATCATTATATACAAGCTAGCCAAACTTCAGTAACCCTACAAACGTTACTGCTGTTTAGTTTTCTGTCTTCATTTATGCTGGAAGTGATAGCAGAGCTGTACGTTTTAATTTGTTTCCAAAACCCGGCAGTCAGGACATGCTATATTGTATTTAGATAGAAGCTAGCGAGCTAAATTCCTGCTAACTTCTAACGCCGTTAAATGTCATAAATTCCGTTTTCATGGATGCCTGGATGTTAAATTCAATTGTTACACCTGGTAGAGCAGAACGCTGATCATTTTATTAAAGATGAAAGACTTTAGACAGTTTTTCAACTCTCAGTAATGCCATAGTGATCGTTTGATATATGGACCTGCAGCGGAGTTTCGGTCCAGACACGGCTAGTGACGTCAGACTTAACGACCGGATTATCCTAGCAACTGCCCATCCTCAAGATACTGACTTGTGGTTAAAATGTCCATGGGTGAAGTTCATTAGGTTTGTTGTTATTAACATTTTTGCAGTGGTTCCCCCATGTTTTATTTTGGCGAACTCTGTGTCATCACTTACACTAATGACATGATCCCTTATACGCAAGTATTCTTACACCGCTGTGTATGTTTTGCACATGCTTGAAATGAACCTCATTACTGAACCACTAATATGTAAAGCTGATCAACCGGTCACTGATCTGGGCAAAGAATGCTAAAAATAGGTCCTTGCCGGTTGATCGATAGATCTCCAGATACAGACGGATGAATAGATGGATGGAGTTGGGATGGTGGCTCATACTTAGCTCGGTACTGGAAGCAAAACTCACTTTTACTGTCTAATAATGGATGTTTCTTTAAAATGTTTTTAAAGAACAGAATTTTTTGACAAACAGAAATGATGTAAAATGAAAAATATTTTTCCAAACATGTACATACTCTTCAAGAGTTTTATTGAAAAAGAAAAAAGTAATTCCATAGCTGCACTTAATGTGAATTATTCAGACAAACGTACAAGTTAGTGTGCTGTATGCCAAAATTTTACCTCACCTAACCAAACCACTACACATCACTTTACTTTACAACATTTCTACATTCTGGTGACAGCTGTTGTCCCTGAAATATACATACCCCTAAAAATAATGGATTCTCTGTTGCAGTGAACATATTAAAGAGGGTGCAAACATACGCAGTGAAGCTTACAAGTGACACTTACAAAGATGTTAATGGAGCATGGAGACTCCCTGTCACTTTGATGGCTGTCCTGTTCTTTGTTTACACTTTGTAAAGCAACAAAAAAATTTCTTCACATATTCCCTCCGCCCCATCATTTATTATTTATTTAGTTGCTGTTGTTAGCATTAATTTAGTTCAGCAGACATGTGATGATGCTATATAGACACATATACACACATACATGATCAATAATTTGTATTATCTTCCCTGATGATGAGTTATTGTGCTTTATTCAAGCCTCTGGCTTTAATGAGGGTTAATACCATCTGCTGATTAGACAATACAGTCAGACAGGAAGGCACACGCATACACAGACACATGCTGCATGCTGCAAGTGAATCATTTAAATGGACATAATGGGCACAGCAGTGTGGGTGTGCAGGCTTGGCTTTGCACTGTATGACGTGCAACCATGCAGTCTAATGTTTTGGGAAGGAAAACTGAAACATATACACATAATACGCACACATTTCCCACACATCTTATTATGTGAATGGGAAGTGTCACACCCCAGAGAGGAAGTGGTATTAACAGTGAAGGTCTTTTCCTATTTCACGCTCCAACCATGTGTCTACTAATTTGCATCCCCTACTAACACTTCTACATCTATTGAGATGTGAAAAAAAAAAAAAAAAAAAGGGGGGGGGGGGAGTTGCAACGGAAAGTAAGAGAGAAAAGGGAGTTGGCACAAATCGGACGGAAAAAGGTAGAAACCACAAGTGGAGAAGTGGAATAACAAGAGAGGAGGGTCATTAGCCCATGAATGAATGAGTGAATGAATGAATGAATGAATGAATGAATGGAGAAAGAGTATGTAGTAGGGAATGCACTAAATGTCAATGCACAAGATGGGGGTGAATGGCAATGGTTGCTTGAAGATTTTGCTGCCAGGTGTGTAAGTAACACAAGTGCTGTACTTTGCCATCTGTCCATCGTGATCACCTGCGTTTCTTCACTCTAAGTCCAGGTGTTTTGTGTCTACAGGTTTCAACCAGCCAGCCTGGTGGAGAGGATCCAAGCTATCGCCCAGAATGTCTCTAACATGGCCATCAGGGTGGAGCAGATATTGCAAAACAGTATGGTGCAAGGCAGAGGTACAGTATCATTATCATCATGGTTTCACCTTCTTGTTTACAATATGTGTGAGTAAAATCCAGCTTATCATTGGTTTCCTTGTTCTGTAGATTGACTACAATTGCAGACAACATCATAAATTAATATACAGCACAGGGATATTACAAGAACAATAAATAAGTATACAAGACGCACCTCACTCTCATCCAGCCTGCTCCACTCTTATGATTTACATTAAGAAACTGATTGATTAACGTTGTTACCCCAAAGGGAAACGGGCTTGCATTATGCACAATAAACACACAATTGCGTACAATGTCATTATACACAATAAAAATGTACACATAAAAGAGGAGGGGACTGGCAGACACTTGGTACCAGTGATGGTATACGTGGTCTCACACAATGTGAAGAGTGCATCGCAAACATTGCACCACTGCATAAGATCAGCCACTGAAATGTAATCAGTAATTTACAACTTGAAGCACAGCTGAACACATGAACAGCTGTCAGCTTGTGATGACAAATATGCAGACCCACACATGCAAAGGAATGAGGAGAAACAGAAACACACACACATCTGTTATTCGGGTGTTTTTTTTAATTTTTTTATCACTGACACAAATCAGTTTTCATACTGTGTCAGTTAGCAGAGCTTCTGTCTGACACCTTCTGACACAAAAATATTAAAACATAGTAGAAAGTATTTGGACAATGGGTCGTTATACTAGATTAAAATAGACAGTCAAAAACACCACCATGAAAAAAATGAGATGTTTGATTTGAGTCAACATCCAGAATCTTCTGTAGTCAGTCATATCAGATTTTTTTGTTTTGTTTTTTTTTCCCCAGTAAATTAAAAATCGAGAGAAATAAACTCAGGCTATGGAATCATCACGGAAGCTCTGAAGTTGAGGCGAGGTCATCTCTGTAAATGTCAGCTCTTATCCAACTGTGTGGTTTTCTGTTGTCTTGTTCACAACAGACTTTTTTTTAATCAAAACCGCAGTAATACCAAATATCCGCCCACTTTCCTCTGTTACTTTTTTCTTGAGGCTAATTGCTCAACTCTTTACATGAGAATAAATGAGCATTACTTCTCCTTTTGTTTTCGCCTCTGCATCTGCAGGGACAATGGCACACGCCAAAATGAAAACAGTGCTGCTTTCTCTAATCACAGATGAATTGAAACACTGCTGGCAGACTTTATTATCATACAGCTCAGTGGCGGTTTATTTATCTCGTGGTCAGGCATGTGCGAGAAGAAACAACAGGAGAAATAGAGTTAGAAGACGTGATTAGAATTTCCTTCCCTTCAAACACTGGCAAGGCTTTTATGTTCCATCTAGAAGGGACAGAAGTCAAGTTTTTATCTTGTTAGTTGACCACATTTTCAGTTGTTGCCTTAGTGGTTGCTATTGTAATCACATTTGCAGCCAATCCGTGTATGTTTTCAGTTGATGGAGACAAGCCCCAGGGAAGACTTATGTAGAGAAATGTCTCTTTTTCATTAGGCAAATGGAAACAGACAGAATCTAAGAGAAGACAGATGTGATGGTCCGGAGAGAGAACTAGGGAGAGAAGGAGGGGATTTAAAAGAGAGGGGGAAAGAGCGAGAAAATCTAACTGCAATGGTTCTCGGACACAGTCTTCCCTTCTTCTCACATCGGCAGCAGAGAGGCAGTTAACTAAGTCATTGGAGCAATTAATGCAGTGTGTGCAGCCTAAGTGAGCAGACGTAGTTGCTAGCGTAACTGAAGGATGGTTGGCGGCAGCGGGAGACAGACTGCTTTGTCAGGCCCAGTGAATATTGTGCACTGCAGTAGATATGTTGCAAGGCTGCAAAGGGAAAACCACGGAGATTTATGAGCACTTCACAGCATGTATGACATAAACAGTAAATGATTGTGTTATGGAAGGAAGTGAATATTGCTATGAAATTTCCATAGGCAAGCGGAGTGAAGCTGTTACTGTGAGTAATGCTGTAACCTCTTGGTTCTCAGAGGGCAGCCTTTGGGTCAGACGAGTTCATGTCTAGTCATTTTGAGTAAATAAATCGATTAGCAGAAACGAGGCTGGAATTTTAAAGAGACTTTGACAAGCTCCATATGCTGATAAATGAGCTGATAGATAGTATTACATTGGCTGATTGCTGTTGGAAATGTTATATTCACTGGAGAATAAATATTCTCATTAGAGCCAACTGATTTAAGTGAACTAAGCCTTCAAGCCTGTAGACTAATGAAGCATCAGTGATTGTGGCTAATTTTACTCACAGCAGGCGTAAGTCAATTGATCATTTAACTGGATATTTACAAATGTAAATATCTTCTGTAAAATGTGAAGCTTATAAATCACAGATTGATGTTTTAATCTGGAAGCAAAAGTTCACTCACTGTGTCTTTTCAGTATTGAGAGATGGGTCGTCAAGTCAGTGTGAAGTGCCGAGAGACCCTCGCTTCCCAGAGTGTCCTGGAAAAGTAGATGTGAGTATTTAGCTGTTCTCTTCATTTCACTGTGTGAAACTGACTAGTTGATTTGGGCTTAATGAGGGTATAACTACCCAATTAAATAATAAACTTTAAGATACTATATCTAAAAGAAAAAATAACACGATTTCTATCAACACTAATTTGGTTTTGGCGGCATGGCTCTGTAATGTGACCTCTCCACCCTTCCTCACGCATACATGAAGCACACTTCCCAGCTGTTAGATTTCCATTTCTTCTTCTGGCTTTATGAAAAGCCAGAAGAAGATGGGTTTCAAAGCAGCTTGCACCTGTGATCAGCCTGCTTAAAACCAGCTTTATCAACACATCCTTTAGGAGTTTTACCATCAGCTGATCTTCTACACAGCAGACCAAGCTCCTCTGCTGGTCACACCTGAATCTGGAACTTCCTAATTTTATAAATGTGCAGTTATTAATAGAAAATGATTTAAAAACATTTTGTTACCATTATTTTGTCCTGTTGCAGAAAGACAGTTGTGAGTTATTAATTGTTGTTTCATATCTATATATCTATAGATATGTATATATATATATATATATATATATATATATATATATATATATATATATATATATATATATATATATATATTGGAGTCAGATGATTAAATCTTTGGTAAGTAATTTTTCTGTTTTTGTGTGTATACATATTTCTTCCTGTGTGTCCTCTAGTGGATGCGTGCACGGTGGACATCAGATCCTTGCTATGCCTTCTATGGTGTTGATGGTTCAGACTGCTCTTTCCTCATCTACCTGAGTGAGGTGGAGTGGTTCTGCCCCCCACTGGCCTGGAGGAACCACAGCAGCCCCCCTACCCAGCATACACAGCCAGCAAAGTCCCCCAAGAGACAAGTAAGGGAGCAGTAGTGCTATTAGAAACACAGGATGCCAACTGACACCTGATGAATGTACAATAAACCCACAAGTGATGATGCTTGGCTCACCAGCTCAGCAATGTGAAGATGATGTGTTAATAAAAATCACAAAGGGAATCTGTGCCACAGTTGCTTAAAAATGTGTAATTTCGTAAAATTCTGTGAAATAAGGGCCAAAAAATCCAGAAGAAAGAAGTAAAAATTAGAAATTGCCTGTACTGCCACTCTGTTCATATATATTGTATTGACTGTATTTTTTCCAGTACTTCAGTGGTTGAGAACATTTATAGTGAAACATCAAAGAAACTGATTTTTTTTTTTGTCTCATGACATGAATAAAACATGTTACAAATATGTAGATACTTACTTCTTGTAAGGCTTTTATTGTAACACTTTCCCACGCTGTTGGCACCTAAACAAACATCTGGTCAGCAGATGGAATACTTAAATGTTAATTACTTGCCTCGGTACAAAATGTTCTTGGATGAAACTTTAATTTGTCCCTCAGTCAGTTAGACTTAATAACAAGCATCTCCTGCAGGACAGACAGAGCAGCACTGACTCAAAGATAGCAGCAGGCTCTGCTGATTTCTTGTGTACTGGAAGCATGTAAAGTGCGAGGTGATGTTGCTGGTAAGTTATTTATTAAGATGTGCTTGTTTGGAGAAGTAGCTTTTGATTCCGTGCAAGCCTAAGATAGCAAATGACTTGTGATCCAGATTTCTGTTTGCTAAGGTTTTTACTTTAAGGGTTGGAAATATCTGCTTTCATTCACCTTTCTTGTGTCCTTGATTCAAGACCTTTTTTATTTTTAAACTTAAAAAAATCAAATTTTAAGTTTTGTAGGGGAAAGAAAGTTGAGTCAAGATGGTGGAAAACAGAGTGCCACAGAGGAAAAATGGCTTTAGACAAGCAATATTGTGTTAGTTAACTGCTGGAACTGACAAATAGGGCATGTTTGTACCATAATTATAGTGTTTTCAAAAAATTGTTTTTCTCTCTCTGCCATTTCGTCTGAAAGTGCAGCCTTTGTATTATGATTTCAGGCTGCCGTTAGTAACAACAGAAATGTAAAAAACTAGCCTGAGGTCGGTGAGCTGTTAATAAATGTCCAGAGTAGCAGTCAAAAGAATTTAACAGTCCTTTTCTTCAGAAGAAACCTTACAGTTGAGTAAGGTGTCTGACCCTGCTCACGCCCTATTTAAAGCAGACCTCATCCACGGCTGCTAATACTGATTGATTTTTAATGTTAAAAAATTAATACATTTTCTGACAGCAAACCTGACGGTGCCTTCAGGTGCAAATCTGCGCAGTGGTAATACAGGACTATGGATTTTGAAATTCAAAATAGGGAACAAGGACAGAACTGTGCACTGAATCTGAATATAGTGGCACCTTTCTCAGTCACATTCTCTCACTCAGACCGCATCACGAGTCTTTGAAATAGTTAAAAATGTGATGCCTGCACAATGTTTGCAGTTTCACTTTTCCTTTCTTTTAATAACTGTCTTAAGAACGACATCTTTAGAAACTAACCGGAATGCTAATACAAATGAAGACCAATCGACTCCCTGACAAAAATAACTGAACTATTTTTGTGTTTTATAAAAACATTGCTGAACCAAAGCTTTTAGAGTAGAAAACTCAAAGCATTAGTTAGAAAGACTGCATTTGCTCATAGCTGCTCCTTGTATATTTCATTGACAGAAGTACTTTAATATTACGTGTGGTACTTAGTACTAGTAACAGTAGTACTGGTACGTAATAGTACGTTATGAGTGTTAAAGCTGACTGAATTTTAGTCCCTCTGTGCTGCAGATGGGAGGAAAAACATGGCAAAATTATTTATTGTTTGGCTACCAGCCTGCATTTGCAGTTATTGCTGAATTACCGTGACATACCTTCATAGCTATGGTGTTTACTGGCAGTATAACCAAAGCTTTGAACACCCATGCTGCTGTAGAATACAAAACAGGCACCACAGAGCTCAAAATGTGAGCCCTGTGCTGCCCAAATCTTACACTTTACCTGATTTTGTTACCAGCTTACCTTTTATATTCTCACATTCCCAGGCTGCCTTCCGTACAGACCTCTCTGTGTTGCTGGACCAGGTTGGGACAGGTAAGGAGTCCCTCAGCTTTATGAAGCGGCGAATCCGGCGACTTGCACAACAGTGGGCAACAGCTGCCAATCGTCTGGATGCCAAATTGGAGCAACAGTGGAGAGACCAGAAGAAGGTAAGTCTTTTTGCTTTGATTATAACAGCATTTTCTTTTAACCGCAGTATCATTTAGGTTGCATTTGAAGCTGTACAGTAGCCATTCATGACAGAGGCTGTGTGTGAGTGAAAGGCAGCCATTTATCCTTGCATACGATAAATGAGGGCGAAGAAGCCAAAGCAAGTAAGGTGATGAAATGATGATGATGAATGATTGGGATTATAGTGATATGTATGCAGTAGTGCTAGAGGACAAAGAGTAAGATGAGAAAGAAAAAGAAGGAGAGGGAGAATGGATTAGCAAAGGACTGTTAAAAATAGGGAAGGTAGTGAGACACGCCTGAGATGAGCGAGACATTAGGCCTGGAAGACTACGCTGCTTGTGGATTAAGGGTACTTCATTAAACTGAAGGTGTAATCTAAAAGCTTACTTTTGCAGCTTAATTTTTTTGGTGCACGTTACTCTTAAAACCACAACTTTTGGTTATTTATACTCTCCTTGATTTCTCCCTTCTCTGAGCACACTCACACTCTTTTACTTAAGGTAGTAATGATGAATGAATGCATTAATGTGAGAAGGCAGACTGAGCAAGCATTCTGCGTCCTCTTTCCAAAATATTTCTCTCTGCCCACATCTCTCTCTAAAATAAGTTAACATGGGTGGAAATAGTCCTCTGTCACTGTGATTGATGCTCTTCTTTCTTGTTCTGCACTGAGGGGATTTGTTATCCTCTATCGTGCCTTCGTGGCTGCTTCAACTGTGTATGCCTTACAAAATGCTGCCGCTGCTATCTCAACAGCAGATGTCCTGGCGTTTGTAAGAGTTAGCCTTGCCTGTCTAAAGCTGTTTATCACAATAATTAGAAACGGAAGTTTTAAAAAAAAACATGTGCATCTGTGTATTCCCTGTCAGTCTGTGTGGGTCTGTGTTTATGCTTGACTACTAATTGGATATCATGACAATAAAAAACAAAATGCCAAAGGCAGCATCTCTTACATTTTATTTAGCATTTAAAGCTCAGTCTTAACCAGAGACGCACACTTTTTTTTTTTTTGACTGTTAACGCTCAAGATTGGTTTCCATTGAAATTTCAAATTAAGGTCACTCAGTAGTCTGTTGAGGGAATCCCTGCCTGATTTTAAATGACTCTGACCCTGAAAAAGAAGCACTAACATTTGTCTTTGACATGATCCCTGTTCCCATTAGCAGGACCGTGCCTGATTATACCATCTAGAGATGCACTGATTGCAATTTTCTTGTCCGATTCTGATTTTTCCTTAAGCGTGACCTGCAGATACAGATTTTTACAAATTCAGATTTTCTTTCTAAGCATGTACAAACAAAAATCAAGTTTTATTCAGGGAAAATGTTTATTTTCATAATAAAATAAATGATTAATCTTTAAAAATTTCCCCAAACTGCAGTAAGTTGACATAGTTTCCTTTACCAAACAAAATTAGGTGAAACTCATTCCCATTACCTTGGCTCTTGCCAGGGCTGCCTGCTTGTGGATGAGTCAGAGCTGTGAATTGCTTTAGCTTTAGCCACAGGCACTTTTCCTTCGCTAGCTTCTGTGAAATGATTATGTTCAGCTGGGTGAAAGTGATTTATTGCTAGTTTTTGTGGTGCCTCCCCCCCCCCCCCCCCCCCCCCCCACTTTTCTTTGCTGAACTATGGATCTTTACTCATGATGAGTGTGTTTGACTTTTAATTGCACACCTGTTTATGTGTTGAGCACCGTCTGGTCAGTTCATCTCTAGTCTTTGCATTTCCAATGAGGCTTTGTTGATTCAGTTCTGTTTCTTTGTTGGGCTCGGGCTTTGATTGTAACCAGAGTAGATGTTTCCCTAGAAGAAGAATAAATTAGTAGAACACAGAAGCAGGTATCGTAGGCGACAAGATCAAGAAGAAGAGGAAATGAAAGACAAAGCAATGCAGCAGGAAGTGTGTGGGCATGTGTGCATTTGTGTGTGTACATATCACAGCAGCTCTGGACATTTGAGTAATGTAATTATGAAGGGTTTACCTGAAAGTCACAGGAGAATAGATTTTCTACAGTCTAGTGTATTTGCAAGTGAGTGATATTTTGTATCAGAGTGAACAATGACGTAAAAGCCTGCCTTAAGTATTCTAGGAAATCTCTTTGTGAGTCCCAATTTCCTTAGTGAGTCTGAGGTTCAGAAAGAATACAGTCGACCTCTTGGTTCACTTCCCTTTCAAAGCAATGATACATTTAAAAGAATTTTTTTCACCTCGTTATGAAACTCAATATAAGGTCAGGGCCGTTTTTTTTTTTTGGTTTTTTTTTGCCATTAGAATCAATCTGAACAAAAGCTGTTTTCATTTTGTTAGACATCAAAGGAAATATATTTAGCTAAGTTCAGGAATCATTGAAGGGTTTTTGAAAGATGAGGGTACAGATTCAAAGACGCTGACCTTATCCCGTTAACCTACAAAGCAACAGATTCGCTGGCTGTCTGCTAGTAGTTTTAGTATCTCCCCGTGTCACTTTATGTGCATCTGTGCTTCCTTGAGCATGCACATTTAGTGTGTTTGTCAGCAAATGTCAAGCTGCTAATTCCCCTTCTCTCTATCTCTGCCCTCTTGAGATTTAATAGATCTCTGACTGATGAAGTGCAGACAGTGTGGAAGGATAAGTGAGGAGTGAGGAACTGGGGTAGGGGTAAAAGAAAAAGCTGTTAGAGGAAAGAGGAAGAGGAGGAAGCAAGTTGAAAGAATATGAAAACAAGCAGGAAAGACATGAGTATAAGTAAAGAGGGGAAAGTTGTTTGTAGGGCCATGAAAGGAGGATGAGGAAGAAGGTGAAATTAAGGGTAGAGTAGTGATCTTTGTCGGTGCCAGCTTGTGTTGCCTCCCATGGCTGGACAGCTGCAACCTTCTTCGGGGGCACGATGAATGAGAGAACCAGGTCACTCACACACACACACACACACACACACTCAGACATGTCCATACAAAGTCCTGTTCTAACAGATGCTAAGCCAAGAATTTGCATACTTCTGTCGTTACCCTGTTAGTGATGTCTCGAGCAGAGGATACCACTGGAGTGGTAACACATACTTAACAGCCACTTCTGCGCTCCCGCTCTCAAGTGTATGCACCAAGGTCTTTCCAAGGATTTCACTTTGACTCAGTCTCATATTGCATAAACATTTCAAAGACTAGACTTTCCTTACTACAACTCATCTAACGGCATTTAGAACAGAAAGATACTGTGAAAATACTGCGATTCAAATTGGTGGTGCATGAACATACAAGCAAACAGATGGGACAGATGTAAAGGTGAGCAAGGTATTGTACCTCTGTTTGTGTCTCCGTGGGTTTCATGAGGCTTTATTCAGTCCCTATGGGATGTTAACAGGAAAAATTAGCTTCAGAGCTTTTTGAGAGTCCCCAAGCTCACTGCGAGTGAGCATTTATGCTGAACACACACAAGGGATTTTAACTGGAGTTCATTGATGTATGTCAGCGTGAAACAAATACACAAAAAAATCAGCACTTTCAGACACGCACACACATAACCACACACACACCATCTGGGAGTACCATAAGTCCACTGTATAAAGTATTCAACTCTCTTGTGTGTTATCCAGATTCCCGAGGGAGGCAATTGGCTGTGACACACATAGTTTATGAGGCTTCACAGTTATTCCTTCTGTTGTTTACTTTCCATTGTGTAACTTTCTACCTGTTCATATTCATTTTGAAGCGAGCAAGTATGTAAAATTGTTATGGTGGCAGGAGTGTGTGTTGGTTTGCCTCTCCTCTCTCAAGATTTTGATTCTCTTTTGGTAACACAAACTTTACCTCTCTACATTTTTATAAATTCAGCTGTCATAAGTTCCCATACCCAGTCTCCCTGGTTCCTGCGTCTATGTTTCATGTCTATGTGGTTATGTTAAGTTCATGTCATGTTTTATCTCCATGTCTATGTCTCTGTGTTTCCTGTTTTATTTTGTAAGAGTCTGGTGTTCTTTGTTCATTGTAGTTAGTGTTACTCTCCCCTGTATTGTCATTATGTTTCATTCGAGTCAGCTGTGTTCTCATATGTCTCCACTTCCCCTGATCACCTCATGTGTGTATTTAAGTCCTCTGTTTTCTGAATGTCGTTGTCAGGTCGTCTGTTATCTCCACCATTGTCACTGTTATAGTCATAGCACTTCATAGTATTTGTTTCTTAGTGTTTTTTTAGTTTGCTTAGGGTTCCATGTTTAACTCCTGCTATCATCCAAATAAAGGATCACTTTCTGTTTAAACCTGCAACTCCTCGTCCACATCTGCTTTTAGGTCCTGTTTCAAAAAACACACCGGCGCACCCCGCCGTGACAATTAATTTTATGTATTGTATTTTTAAGCTGCATTGTCATATTATCTTACTCAGGACTCATAACTTAAAGGGAAAGGAAAGGGAAATCTGTTTTTGTTTCCTGTGTCTGAAAGCACATATCCAGTACTGGTTGGGCTCTAGTTTAGATCACGAGGGAGTTGCCAGCTTTTATAGTGAACTCTTCCTCTCCTGCTATTAACTTTGCATTTGTGTATGGATGCCAGTTTATAGAATCCAGTCTACAGTTATTCAGAGCTGCTGCCACTGTGTGATTTTCCTCATATTTATTTATCAGTTTTACTGTTGTGCCAGTAGTTGAAATTCAGCTCCTTCTGTCTCCATTTCTGCGTCGATGCCAGCGTTTCGCTGATACACCCTATAACCAACACCAACACCGAGCCAGGGAATAGTACTGGTGCCATGTATTCTCACTCTTGCCATCTGCCACCCAAACTGTAATTAAATTTCACTTATCTTTTTATGAAGCAGAAGTTAATAGAGCAGGTTTATTCAATCAAGGGATTTTTCACGCCAGCTGGAGTCTCACTGGAGCTTGACTCTGCTGTATACACATCATTGTCCAGAGTTGTATACACGCTTTATTTTCAAGTAAGTACATCAGTGAAATTACTTTATCAAATGTGCTGAGTGTGTGAAGTCAAAAACACCACTATATAATAATAAAGCTAAACAAATGTAGTGTACAAACATATTGTTGAGTATTAAGAATATGTGTGGATATTAGGATATTAGGTCCTGAAAGTGAGACAGCGTGTTAATGAGGCTCTACATTAGTATCGACTATATGAGCAGCTCCCCTAATATTTAAAAATCTATACATGCACCTTGCAGCATGAGTCACGTGTTTACCACAGGATTTTGGTGGACACCAAAATATTAAAAATATTAGTCTGGGACTCCAAAAAAGAGAGCTTATTTCACATCATAACTGCTGAATGTGTAGATAGGCAATAATTTAAGCAGAACTTTGCCATGTGAACCTAAAATATGATGACATATCAATGTTACGTTCACAACCCGTTTCCATGGCCAGCTGAAAATATTGTTAAACATTTATTGTGGGTTGAAATCAATAATTAATTTCGTTTAGTACAGTTTTTCTGTTTTTCTCATTTTGTTATTCAGATGCAGTCTGTCCCCTGGTCATAAAATGACTCATATTTTGTAGCAGTTTTGTGTGTATGTATGTATATTGTGTGCAGGTGCACATGTTGGCTCTTCTAACTTCAGTATTAGCACACATAATTAGGAGGGGGAGAGTGAAATGAGTGCCATTGTGGCATATATCTGAAAAGCTCTTGGATGCTTTTAGACATTATCTGCTACAGCTAACAGATTTAAAAGTACAGACACAGGAAACACTAATGCGTCTCACCATTTGTATGCACTTGCACACAAATGGTGAGACAGTAAACAAGGCCTTGGAAAACTTCCTGGCAAACTCCTCGCATTTGGTTTTAAGCTCATTATGTATGTTGCATGGTCAAAGTTGTGGGCTCCATTTGCCAGCAAAAGCAGCTGGAGGTGTTCATGCTGTGTTAGTTAATCAGGATTACTGAGCAAAGCAACGTTTGGACATGACTGTGTCTAATCCACTGTGAAAAGTAACGTGTTGCTCATTTCTCGCTGGGCTGCACTAATTATGTAGCAGCTAGGTGAACATGCATGACAGGACTGTAGCCTTTATGTGAAGAATTGTATAACAGTACAAGTCAAAGTGTAAAAGTTATTTTATTATGAAATTTACATGTTTTGCATAGTATATATTTTTAAAGTTCACATTAGATTTCTAAGAATTTTTACCACAGTGTTTTTCTGTGTGTATATGAAAAATGTTGTTCCATTGGAGCATGAGGAGTAATTCATTGGGGATTTCCATAATTTCCTTTTCAAACACTTTGAAATTCCAATGATATTAATCCTCAAAGTCATTAAAACATTGTGCAGAGTAGAAACTTAACTTTCCAAGAGCTTAGCAATATCTATTATGCAAATATTTCAAAGTGTTATAATGGACATCAGGTTGGAGTGAATGTACTTTATCGTAAACATCTGTACATTATGTGCACATACAGGGCTATTTTAATATCTGTCATAAAAAGAAGAAAACACGGTACCACTTTACAATAAGGCTCCCCTTATAGATGCTAATAAATAGTTTATAGCTATATTATTAATTAATTTGTAAATGCTTTATAAACCATTATTAATGGTTTATTATGCATTAGTTAAGGGTGAGAAAGAGGAAAAAAACTGACCGGTTTCCTTGCCAAATAGTGAGCCAAATGTGTTCACCTATATATTTCATCTAGAGTTGCTATATTAAACATTTCAGACTAAGTTACTATCCTGTAAGCACAATCAGCATTTGTAAACATATTTTTTATCATATAAAATTGTACTTCAGAAATGCATTATAAATATCCACAACTATCAATCGGAGCTTTGTTGTAAAGTGTAAAGCATAAAACCATTTATTAATGAATAATAAATATTTATAAATGCCAAATGGGAGCCTTATTGTAAAGTGTAAAGCATGACACCATTTATTTATGACTAATAAACATTTATAAATGCCAAATGGGAGCCTTATTGTAAAGTGTAAAGCATAACACCATTTATTAATGACTACTAAACATTATAAATGACAAAAGAGAGTTTTGTTGTAAAGTTTAAAACATGTCAACATTTATTAAGGACTAATAAACATTTATAAATGCCAAATGGGAGCCTTATTGTAAAGTGTAAAGCATAACACCATTTATTAATCACTAATAAACATTTATAAATGACAAAAGATAGCTTTGTCGTAAAGTTTAAAACATGTCAACATTTATTAAGGACTAATAAACATTTATAAATGCCAAATGGGAGCCTTATTGTAAAGTGTAAAGCATAACACCATTTATTAATCACTAATAAACATTTATAAATGACAAAAGATAGCTTTGTCGTAAAGTTTAAAACATGTCAACATTTATTAATCACTAATAAACATTTATAATTGCCAAAAGTGAGTCTTAAATGTATAATGTCACCATTTATAACACTTAGACCTAAATTACAATCAGTGCTTGAAATAACATTTAACTACTGTCAAAAATGGCAATGTATTGTAAGAGTAACACATGTAACATTAAATGTGTTTTTTAAAACACCAAACAGTCACCCACTCCAAAAAAAGTTCATGCCAGACTGGTTCAAACTGGAAATATTTTTTGTATGTCCTTAAATAAGCGTCCCAGTGGTCCATCAGGGTGTCGCGCTCCAGTTCCTCCTTAAGAAAAGTCAGTTTCTCTCGCTCCTTGTTAAGAAGGGCAGTTGCAGTAGGGGCAGGATTAGAAGAAGAATCTAAAGAACAAACAATTATTAAATTACAATACTAAAATAATTTATAATCTAAACTTGGGAAACTCAAATAAAATATTGATTAAAAACGGTTACAACTTGAATTTATAAAAAGCCACTTTGTAAAAATTATGTTATATACACATGTGGTGGTTCAGACATTTCTAAAACAAGGCAAATAATTCTTATGTGTACTGCCTTACCAGGGTGTTTAATATAAATTTAATGATGCACATAAACAAAACTAAAAATATACAACTAAGTGATATCAATCGTTTGGAATAACCAATAGTAATAGAGCTATTCACATGTTATGTGATGTTAGTTAGCCACTGTAGCTAGCAGCCAAATGGCTCGGTAGCTAGCTAGCTAGCATTATACTCACCTTCATGTCTAACTGCTGACGTCGTTGGCTTAGTGCAATCTAGATCATCCAGTCTCTGCTTTTTGTATCTCTTCGAACGTGTGCTAACTGTGTAAGTCGCAGACGCACACAAATTTTTATCTTCTGCTCCATCCATGGCGCAGCAACTTGAACGAGCGCCTTCAGTGTGTCTGTTCGTGCCCCTTTGGCTTGACCTTCCAGAGAGCAGAGTGAAGCTGACCCCCCACCCACTTGAAACGTAAAGGCAAATAGGCGGAGCGGTTAGTGCTACGTTTGTGCAGATTTGTGCAGGTAAAATTAGCGTTTGTGCTGCTACGGTTTCCGAGATATTAAACTTTATTTTATAGGTCATTCAAAGGTCACCATCCCCCCAGACTGCTCCAAAACGGGCCAAAATGGTCTACTTTTTTAGTGCTACGTTTGTGCTGATTTGTGCAGGTAAAATTAGCGTTTGTGCTGCTACAGTATCTGAGATATTAAAAGTTATATTTTTTGCTGATGACATCACCATCCCCCCAGACTGCTCCAAAACAAACCAAAATGGTCTACTTTTTTAGTGCTACGTTTGTGCAGATTTGTGCAGGTAAAATTAGCGTTTGTGCTGCTACGGTTTCCGAGATATTAAACTTTATTTTATAGGTCATTCAAAGGTCACCATCCCCCCAGACTGCTCCAAAACAAACCAAAATGGTCTACTTTTTTAGTGCTACGTTTGTGCAGATTTGTGCAGGTAAAATTAGCGTTTGTGCTGCTACGGTTTCCGAGATATTAAACTTTATTTTATAGGTCATTCAAAGGTCACCATCCCCCCAGACTGCTCCAAAACAAACCAAAATGGTCTACTTTTTTAGTGCTACGTTTGTGCAGATTTGTGCAGGTAAAATTAGCGTTTGTGCTGCTACGGTTTCCGAGATATTAAACTTTATTTTATAGGTCATTCAAAGGTCACCATCCCCCCAGACTGCTCCAAAACAAACCAAAATGGTCTACTTTTTTAGTGCTACGTTTGTGCTGGTTTGTGCAGGTAAAATTAGCGTTTGTGCTGCTTCTGTTTTAAAGATATTAATGAAAATGTAAAGGTCAACCAGCCCCCCCACATTACCCAAATCCAACAAAAGTGGTATCAAACGTTTGTGCTACGTTTGTGCTGGTTTGTGCTGCAAAGATTTTCGTTTGTGCTGCTATCATTTTAAAGATATTAATAACAATTTCTAGAGGTCATCAGAGGTCAACCAGCCCCCCCACATTAATTAAATCAAACAAAATGGGTGTCAATCAACTGTGCTACGTTTGTGCTGGTTTGTGCTGCTAAAATTTTCGTTTGTGCTGCTTCTGTTTTAAAGATATTAATGAAAATGTAAAGGTCAAAAGGTCAACCAGCCCCCCCACATTACCCAAATCCAACAAAAGTGGTATCAAACGTTTGTGCTACGTTTGTGCTGGTTTGTGCTGCAGAAATTTTTGTTTGTGCCGTTATTATTTTAAAGATATTAACAAAAATTTCTAGAGGTCAACCAGCCCCCCCATATTAATGGAATCAAACAAAATGGATGTCAAACGTTTGTGCTGGTTTGTGCTGCAAAAATGTTTGTTTGTGCTGCTAACATTTTAAAATGTTTAATAAAATAACGTCTTGATGCGTGCTTAATCATCCAGGTAAGTAAATCCCAAAAGGTTGATTCTGTTCATCTGGACATTTTCAGTTGGAGAAACGTTTCGTCACTCATCCAAGTGACTTCTTCAGTCTCAGCTGACTGTAGGTTTCCCCAACCATATAAACATTACATTTGCATAGTGAAGGAAACTAGCGCCACTGAATGAACAATGTGCCGGGGGGTTAATTCCATGATTGTTAGTATGCAAATTTTTATGACCATTGATCAATGACAACTAATCAAAGCCTACTGATCAATGGCCATGAGTACCATTCACAGAAAGTGGGGAATGGCTACAATCACAGCATTGTAGGATGGCGAAAGATGTACCCTTGGGCCCCCCTTCTCGATCCAGAGATGGTCAGCATCCTGACAGCCCGATGGACGAAGCTGTCTCTCAGTCTGCTGGTTCTGCCCCGGAGGCTCTTCAGTATCCTTCCTGATGGCAGCAAACTGAAGACGCTGTTGAAGGGATGAGTGGAGTCACCTGTAATGGAGACGACCTTCCAGATGAGGCAGGTGCAGTAGATCTCCTGGGGAGGGAGGCAAGAGAGGTCCCCACAATGCTCTCGGCTGCTCTCACTACCCGTTGTCATTTTTTCCTGCAGAACCCAATGCAGGAGTCATACCACACCAGTGATGCAGCTGGTGAGGATACTCTCAACTGTGCCTCTGTAAAAGGTGCTCATAATGGGGGTTGAATCTCTTGTGCTTCTCAGTTTGCAGAGGAAGTAGAGTCACTGTTGGTCTTCTCCACATTCAGGGACAGGTTGTTGTTGCTGTACCACTCTGGCAGATGGTTAACTTCACCCCTGTAGTAGATCTCGTCGTGGGTCAGCAGAGTGAAGAGAAGGGAGCTCAACACACATCCTTGGGTAGCCCCCGTATTCCGTGTTCTTGGGCTGGAGGTGTTGCTGTTGACCCGTACTGTCTGCTGTCTTCCTGTCAAGAAATCTAGCAGCCCGTTATACAGCAAGGTGCTGATCCCCAGCAGATCCAGTTTGTGAATGAGTTGCTGGGGAATGATGGTGTTGAATGCTGAACTGAAGTCTATGAACAGCACTCTGACATATGAGTCTCTAGTGTTCAGATGTGTGAGGGCTGAGTGAGGGGCAGTTGAAATTCCATCATCGGTTGAGCGTTTTGACCGGTATGCGAACTGAAATGGATCCAGGTTGGGGGAAAGCAATAATTTGATTTGATGCATGACTAACCGTTCAAAGCACTTAACTTAATAATGATGGAGGTGAGTTTGACAGGACGGTAGTCCTTAAAGCAGGAGATAGATGACTTCTTGGGTTCAGTAATGATGGTGGAGGGATCTCCACACACTGTCTGGGGATTGTGTCACCACGGTCTGTAGAGTGGGCTTGTAGTCTGTGATGGTTTGTATTCCTTGCCACTGCCTCCAAGTATCTCTGCTGTCGCTGAAGCTTTGCTGTAGCTGATGCCACGTGACAGGTTTGCCCTTGCTGTTCTTAGACTCACCTAATTCCCGGCTCTGAAGGCTTGCATTTTTCAACTTTAGGAGCATTTAAACCTGACCTGTGAGCCATGGTTTCTGATTGGCCCAGACAGTGATAGTCCTGGTCTCTGTGACATCATCGATGCATTTTGGGATGTAGGCAGTGACAGTTTCTGTATATTCCTGAAAGTCTGTGGTGTTGTCGTGTGTGGCGGCCTGTGGTGGAAAAGCAGTGCCTCTGAGGACCCTTCTGGCCACACCTGCACCTGCTTACGAACTGGTTTGGTGACTTTGACCAGGGGCCTGTGGGAACCCATGGCACACCTAGATTTCTGCCTGTACTGACCCTTATGCAAAATAGGTGGAATTAAGACAGTTCCAAAAGCAAACACAACTGATCAGTGCTGAGAGTGGTCCTGTTGCTGAGGTTGGGATGATCCTGTAATCTCTTATGAACGACCTCCAACGCTTCTATGACTGGGATGCAAGTGAAGACAGATGTAACATCTCTCTCACTGTACATGTACTGTTTATAAAATTAGGGAAACATAACCTGCACAAACAAAATAATTTGCAGGACAAATGTTTGACATCAATTTTGTTCGATTTGAAGAAGGTAGGGGGGGCAACTTCACTCACGGGTGTTTATAAGGTTGGGGAAACCTGCAGTCAGCTGAGACTGAAGAAGTCACTTGGATGAGTGACGAAACGTTTCTCCAGCTGAAAATGTCCAGATGAACAGAATCAACCTTTTGGGATTTACTTACCTGGATGATTAAGCACGCATCAAGACGTTATTTTATTAAACATTTTAAAATGTTAGCAGCACAAACAAACATTTTTGCAGCACAAACCAGCACAAACGTTTGACATCCATTTTGTTTGATTCCATTAATATGGGGGGGCTGGTTGACCTCTAGAAATTTTTGTTAATATCTTTAAAATAATAACGGCACAAACAAAAATTTCTGCAGCACAAACCAGCACAAACGTAGCACAAACGTTTGATACCACTTTTGTTGGATTTGGGTAATGTGGGGGGGCTGGTTGACCTTTTGACCTTTACATTTTCATTAATATCTTTAAAACAGAAGCAGCACAAACGAAAATTTTAGCAGCACAAACCAGCACAAACGTAGCACAGTTGATTGACACCCATTTTGTTTGATTTAATTAATGTGGGGGGGCTGGTTGACCTCTGATGACCTCTAGAAATTGTTATTAATATCTTTAAAATGATAGCAGCACAAACGAAAATCTTTGCAGCACAAACCAGCACAAACGTAGCACAAACGTTTGATACCACTTTTGTTGGATTTGGGTAATGTGGGGGGGCTGGTTGACCTTTACATTTTCATTAATATCTTTAAAACAGAAGCAGCACAAACACTTATTTTACCTGCACAAACCAGCACAAACGTAGCACTAAAAAAGTAGACCATTTTGGCCCGTTTTGGAGCAGTCTGGGGGGATGGTGACCTTTGAATGACCTATAAAATAAAGTTTAATATCTCGGAAACCGTAGCAGCACAAACGCTAATTTTACCTGCACAAATCTGCACAAACGTAGCACTAAAAAAGTAGACCATTTTGGCCCGTTTTGGAGCAGTCTGGGGGGATGGTGACCTTTGAATGACCTATAAAATAAAGTTTAATATCTCGGAAACCGTAGCAGCACAAACGCTAATTTTACCTGCACAAATCAGCACAAACGTAGCACTAAAAAAGTAGACCATTTTGGCCCGTTTTGGAGCAGTCTGGGGGGATGGTGACCTTTGAATGACCTATAAAATAAAGTTTAATATCTCGGAAACCGTAGCAGCACAAACGCTAATTTTACCTGCACAAATCTGCACAAACGTAGCACTAACCGCTCCGCCTATTTGCCTTTACGTTTCAAGTGGGTGGGGGGTCAGCTTCACTCTGCTCTCTGGAAGGTCAAGCCAAAGGGGCACGAACAGACACACTGAAGGCGCTCGTTCAAGTTGCTGCGCCATGGATGGAGCAGAAGATAAAAATTTGTGTGCGTCTGCGACTTACACAGTTAGCACACGTTCGAAGAGATACAAAAAGCAGAGACTGGATGATCTAGATTGCACTAAGCCAACGACGTCAGCAGTTAGACATGAAGGTGAGTATAATGCTAGCTAGCTAGCTACCGAGCCATTTGGCTGCTAGCTACAGTGGCTAACTAACATCACATAACATGTGAATAGCTCTATTACTATTGGTTATTCCAAACGATTGATATCACTTAGTTGTATATTTTTAGTTTTGTTTATGTGCATCATTAAATTTATATTAAACACCCTGGTAAGGCAGTACACATAAGAATTATTTGCCTTGTTTTAGAAATGTCTGAACCACCACATGTGTATATAACATAATTTTTACAAAGTGGCTTTTTATAAATTCAAGTTGTAACCGTTTTTAATCAATATTTTATTTGAGTTTCCCAAGTTTAGATTATAAATTATTTTAGTATTGTAATTTAATAATTGTTTGTTCTTTAGATTCTTCTTCTAATCCTGCCCCTACTGCAACTGCCCTTCTTAACAAGGAGCGAGAGAAACTGACTTTTCTTAAGGAGGAACTGGAGCGCGACACCCTGATGGACCACTGGGACGCTTATTTAAGGACATACAAAAAATATTTCCAGTTTGAACCAGTCTGGCATGAACTTTTTTTGGAGTGGGTGACTGTTTGGTGTTTTAAAAAACACATTTAATGTTACATGTGTTACTCTTACAATACATTGCCATTTTTGACAGTAGTTAAATGTTATTTCAAGCACTGATTGTAATTTAGGTCTAAGTGTTATAAATGGTGACATTATACATTTAAGACTCACTTTTGGCAATTATAAATGTTTATTAGTGATTAATAAATGTTGACATGTTTTAAACTTTACGACAAAGCTATCTTTTGTCATTTATAAATGTTTATTAGTGATTAATAAATGGTGTTATGCTTTACACTTTACAATAAGGCTCCCATTTGGCATTTATAAATGTTTATTCGTCCTTAATAAATGTTGACATGTTTTAAACTTTACAACAAAACTCTCTTTTTTGTCATTTATAATGTTTAGTAGTCATTAATAAATGGTGTTATGCTTTACACTTTACAATAAGGCTCCCATTTGGCATTTATAAATGTTTATTAGTCCTTAATAAATGTTGACATGTTTTAAACTTTACAACAAAACTCTCTTTTGTCATTTATAAATGTTTATTAGTGATTAATAAATGGTGTTATGCTTTACACTTTACAATAAGGCTCCCATTTGGCATTTATAAATGTTTATTAGTCCTTAATAAATGTTGACATGTTTTAAACTTTACAACAAAACTCTCTTTTGTCATTTATGTTTAGTAGTCATTAATAAATGGTGTTATGCTTTACACTTTACAATAAGGCTCCCATTTGGCATTTATAAATGTTTATTAGTCATAAATAAATGGTGTCATGCTTTACACTTTACAATAAGGCTCCCATTTGGCATTTATAAATATTTATTATTCATTAATAAATGGTTTTATGCTTTACACTTTACAACAAAGCTCCGATTGATAGTTGTGGATATTTATAATGCATTTCTGAAGTACAATTTTATATGATAAAAAATATGTTTACAAATGCTGATTGTGCTTACAGGATAGTAACTTAGTCTGAAATGTTTAATATAGCAACTCTAGATGAAATATATAGGTGAACACATTTGGCTCACTATTTGGCAAGAAACCGGTCAGTTTTTTTCCTCTTTCTCACCCTTAACTAATGCATAATAAACCATTAATAATGGTTTATAAAGCATTTACAAATTAATTAATAATATAGCTATAAACTATTTATTAGCATCTATAAGGGGAGCCTTATTGTAAAGTGGTACCGAAAACACAAATATATTTTGGAAATTAGTGAAAAACGTGTTTATACTGATGAATTATGTTGTTTATATTGTTATGTATTAGGCAAATACCAAACTGAGTTCACATTTTATACCCAAATTTGAGCCGGTGAAGTGAACTTCACCAAGAAGTCAGAAATTAGCATAACAAGCTTTGCTTTCAACCTGTGAAACTATTTTTTTCTCTTTTCAGGAATGAAAATAAATAACTGTAATTTGGCATTTTACTATTTTTTTCAGCTTTTTTGTAAAACAGTAAACTTTTAATAATATATTCAAATTTTAGATGACATTTTAGCATAAAAAATAGCTTTTTCATTAAAGACCGTGCACATATTGGTGGATTAACCATTACAGAAACATGTAAAAAATGGTAATTGCTATTATTATTAATTTAGGGTACCTGTGACATAACTAGACCATCATAAATAAAACATGTTGACTGTAAAATTATGTCAATAAATATGATCTAGAATAGTGAAAATGTTTCAGGCAACAAGAAGACCTACAACAGATGTGATGGCCCCCTTAGATCTATTGTATTTTCACAATAAAATGGAGTTAATCTGGGTTTAAATGAGGAGAAAAGAAACACAAAGAATTAAAACATGATACACTGAATTTTTATACGTTTAACTTCTCATCAGGCCTGTTCATGATTTATTGTGCTCTTCATAGTTCTGAAACTTTGACAAAAACTGTTATTGTTCATTGTAAAACGTGCTGGTTGTTCTTATATTCAGCTTTCTCTCTCTGTTAGTTTGTATTATTGGGTGACTTTGGTTTTTGAGTACATTGGTTTGGAGCTACAGATAATAACTAAAGCTGTTGGGCTTATTTTTGTATTTTATAACGTTATTGGCATTGAGTTATTAATGTAGTCTAAGCACGATTTGAGACTCTCTATTCATATCTGTTGTTGGTTTTAACTAGTTATTAACAATTAAAAAACTATTCTGGTGATGTATTATTACTATTATCATTATTATTTTAGGTACATTTACAGATTTTTTTTGTGATTATAATTTAATTTAACATTATAAGAAACCACAAAAAACATGATTTTTGTAAAAACCTTTGTTTAAAGATTATTTATTATTAAACAATGTCCTTTCAAGTTTTCTTATGTTCCCCATCTACAGACCTTTATTTTAACTCTTCTATAACAATGTGTTCTCTTTCAGATCCTCGTTCATGTAGGCTTCCTAACTGAGGAGTCTGGAGATGTTTTCAGCCCAAAGGTGTTGAAGGGAGGGCCTCTAGGCGAAATGGTCCAATGGGCTGATATCCTCACTGCACTTCATGTTCTGGGACACAACCTCAAGATCTCCATGTCTGTCAAGGAACTTCAGGGGTGAGTTCTTTATGTGCGAGATCTTGATATCTTAATTATATAGAGCTATAGAGCTAATTGTTATGGGATGCTGTGTCAGACAGAGAGTGGACCCAAGTGCAGGACTCTGCAGACAAACATAAACTCAAAACACAGCTTTATTAGCTCGCACCGGCAAACTTAACAAAACATAAGGCGGCGTTAACTGGAGAGGACTGACTGAAACACTGACAGACTGGAGCGCGCACAGCATGAAGGAATATGATGACGAAATGACGTAGAACAGAAGGAAATTAGGGACTTAAATATACACATAAGGCAATTAGAGAGATGGAACACAGCTGGGGAAAACAAGACACAGGTGAGCGAAGTTTGAGTAACGACAGGGGAAGCAAAACTGAATATAAAGCACACATGACAAGAGACTGTCAAACTAAAACAGGAAACTAACGCAGACTGAGACAAACGGACTTGACAAAGACAAAGGAAGAATAAAAAGAGACATGACAGACCACAGAGACAGGCCACAGAGGGACCAGGCAGCACAGAGACATGACTGGGGAAACAGACCAGGACGACACAGAGAACAATGACCAAAACCACTCAAGAAACTGTAAGACTTCAAACATAAATCCTTAAAAAAAAACAAAGGTAAACAAGAATACTCTAAACTAAAAAACAAGAAACTGCAACTCCAAACACTGAACATGAAACTAATGTTTCTTGTGTACAGATTGGGGAAAAAAAAGGCATATATCCATCTATTTCATCCGTTTGTTAGCTGTTAATAGGATGAAAAGTAGAGTAAACTCCGGACAGGGCTAGCACAGAGAGACAGAAAACCATTTACACTCACATTCACACTAACAGCCAATTTAGCCAATCAACTGATGCATTGTGTTTTTGTAATTTTGCATTTAAAGTCTGCTCATTTCCACTTAACGCCAGCATTAGCATCGAGGTTTCTAAGGTCCTGTCGCTGAATTGATCTGTTGCCGTATTGATCTCACGTAGGCTCAATCTGCAGCTTGATGTCAGTGCAACTACATTGGTGATTTTTCTTTTCCGTCCCGTGTCAGGATGATTACGCGTTTCTGCTTACTGATAAAGCTGAACTAGAGCCAGCACACACAGACATATGCATGGATGTAAATTTGTCGTGATTGAAAAGATCCTTCAAGCGTTGTCTAGTCTAAGTAATTAGGTTCATAGTCAAGACTGAACAAATCATAGGGGTTGTCATCTTCAATGTCAAGGAATAGCTAATGTTTGAAAGAAGAATTATGAACAGGCATATTGTGAGAAGACAGCTGACTCATAGGTGACGTCTTTGTTCGGCCTCGATTGAGCTGCTAGTCTTTGTCTTTCTGTCGTCGTCGATCAGCGCAGTGACACAGGTACAGAGTATAGATCAATATAATGGTGCCTACAGAGGCCCGGCTGTTCTCTGCATTTCATACTGTGCTCTGCTCCGGACATCTCTCACAAATCATAGGAGAAGCATTGTATTGATGCCCAGCCTTTGGCAGACATTCTGTAGACATATAACGCAGCTTCAGGGGCCAAGAGAGTGTGGGACAATTTAGAAGAATTTCATATATAAAAAAGTGACTTTTGAGATTGATGGCACAATCGTTTTTGCTGCATGCACGTCACTGGAGTTTCTTGAGACCCACATTTTCAGATTTATCTGTCTGACATTGTGGGTCGTGATGTTTTAGGTGACTGCACAGGATATATTACCACACCAGTATGACCAATTTGTGTATTCACTTTAGCCAGTTTCTCAGTCTCACTTGTAGCTGATGGATTGCTCGTTCTCTCTCGCTGCATCTCTCACGTTACCCTCAAACCTGTCAATGTTAAAGTAAAGCTTTTAATGCTTTTCACAGTGATCGTTATACTAACATGTAATAAAGGATAATGTAACACTGGGTCCATTCAGTGAACCCAGTAATGACAAGTTCAATTCTCAGAAGAGGATGCATTGTGAGGCACAGCTTTGTGCTGCTATGACGTGCAATTATACTGTATGTTTAGCTTCAATATATCCTGCCACACGGCGAAGCTGCACACAAGTACATAGTGATTTGTTATTTAAAAAGCATAAGTATTGATTTTCTGTTTTTAGGCGCTGTGAAATACACAGGGGGCTTTTTTTTTGTCAACGAATGGATTAATTAAAGAATTCCCTCAACACTGCTGCATTTCTGTGTTAGGGCTGCATTCTCAGATAGTGGCTTTGTGTACATTCACACCATGCCCTGCGAATGCAATTATCACAGTGTGTTAGTAAACAGGCTGGAAAACAGGGAGCTTTTTGGTTTGATTACCTCGCAATGTAATTATCAGTGGTTCACACAGAAAAAGCCTCAGATGCAAATCAGCAGACGCATTCATGAACAATGCATTGCTGTTGTTTTATTTCGTATTAATACTGTATTTTTATTAGTATTTTAACACGGATGTTGTGTTTTGGGGGGGTTGCAGATATTGTTGAGTCCAGATGGACAAAATGACCAAGTCAAATGAAAAAGCAGGCAAACAGACAATAGTTGCCCTAAAGATAAGGCTTGGTTAGATCTGAGACCAAACACAGATTTGGAAACATCTCGCTTTCCTTTGGGCAACATTGAGCAGTGTTAAAATAAAGCTGAGCAAAAAAGTGTCCAGGGTCTGTCCTTTTCCACCGTTTCTCATTCCTGCATTGTGGTGGGTGTGTGAGTGCATAGTGGGTACAGTATTGCTCTCATGACAACATCTGAAAGTTGTGATTGGCTTAGGAGGAAGCAGGGTAGCTGTAATTGGCCGCTGTGGGAATGATTAGGTGTTGTGTTTTCTTAGTGTATCACTCCCCTTTTTGTAGTTTTCAGTCTGCACTGCAGTCACGTGGCTGGATATTATTTACTAGAGATGAGTGAAAAGAGCATGTCGAGACTTACTAAGGCATTGGAGCTATTGACTAAAATGACTTCTTTTAATAAAACTCACAATAGATTAAACTTTAAGGTATTGTTTATTTTAAAAAAATGTCTGTGACAAATCAAAATCATATTTCATCCTGAAGGCTGTCAGCATGCAGATCAGACCGATGTTTGTTGGAAACAATGGCTGGAAAGGACAAAAAGAGAGTTCAGCAAAGTGCCGAGGTGGCATCTTTAGAGTTTATATTTGGTATTCAAATATGCAGATAGTTTTTGAAGGCTCACTAATGAATGCCATTCTTTTGTTTGGAATCTCACAACATCCGTCATTTATGCACAAAGCAGAAATTTCACACATTTACCACATGTTACCTGACCACACACTGCAGCACACACATCTCAGTTAATTCAGTACAGGTCTTTGCGTTTCACCATTTCTGCTGAGTATGCACCCCTCACATTGTGGAATACTGAGGAGCTTGATGGAAATAAAGCTGAATTTGATGCCAGTTAGATTGCCAGGGTACCTGAGATGTATTAGTGTTAGAGGGAGAGCAGACACGGCTCTCCTGCTCATTACCAACTTGAGGGTCTGGAACACAGAGAGCTGCTCCCAGTCGTTGAAAAGCTAGATGGTCAGCACCTTTTGTGCCTTATCCTGCCACTACTGTTATGTGACATAAAGAAGCTTTAATAATACTGGAAGATGAAAGAAAGTGGCACAGGCTAAAAGCGCAATGGCCTCTTACAGTTCAATGCCCACAGGACACACGATACACAGCGAAGAAGTAAGTACAGTGAAGTAGCCTGGAAAATTGTTCATTTTCTGGTGCATCATCCTGGTGGCTTATGTTCACAGAGCATGTGTTGGGCGTAACATGAAAACTAAAAACGTGGCATTGTGGGGACGGTTCACAGAGATGACATGTGGAAATCAAAAAATGTGCCTGCTAAAAACTGTAAACATATTAAATCTACTATATTTTATTAAAGTCGGTTTGAAAATGTGCCACAAGAAATTTCTTCCCCTTTGCATTTTATTGCTGAAGAGTACAAAATCTAACTGATCTAACTACAGTTATATTTGATCTAACTTACCTGGGTAATGGGAAAAGGCAGTTTTAATTTTTATTGAGGATTTTTTAAGCTATTGTTTTAAATCAGAGATCTATAATACATAGTATTGTAATAATATTTGATCATTATAACCTGCTTTTTTTACTTTGCTTTATTTTTTCCACTTTGAGTTTGTCTTACATGTAATAATTGCTTATTTTAAAAAGACAGTACTCCCCGTCCCACCTCCCTCAAACTCTGTCATGGTTATTTAAGAATCATAGCACGTAATAAAACTGCATCATCTGGTTTGATAGCAGTCGAAGATCTTTATTGCAAGTCAAAATCCTTATCTCCCCTTGCTTCCTAGTTTCTCTGCCTCAGTACTGTCAACTCTTAGGCATCAATAAAAATGAAAAAGACACAAAAAAAAGGAGGAAATTGTTAAAAATATCTTCAGTCACGTCGCAAAGATTCGCTTTCTTCTTCTCATGCACGCCCTCTCCATGGATTCCTCAAAATTAAAGTGTCAAGCTACACAGCAGCATCCCTACTGCAGGTAATTTCTCAATTAATGTGAAGTTTCAGATTCAGGCATGGAGCTGAAAAGAGACAGTAGCACTGATTTATCATCGTCTACACAGAACTGTGTGTTCTGTATATTTTACTGCTAATTTAGTTCCATGTAGAGCTACCACATTCTCATTTTTACCTGCACCTGCAGTCCTACAACTAGCTGCAATTATTTAGCAGCATTTTCAACAATTAGTGTTATTAGGGCTATTGCCTCGAGGCATTTCTACTATCGTTGCTTATTTTAATCATTATTAACACCGAGATCTGAGTAACTGCATCTCGTTCTGTAAGGTTTTCTTCACGGTGAATGACAACAGAATACTTGATCCTTGATCCTTGTAATGCTGCTGTTATAAGAAAATCACATTTTCCAGTCAGTTTGTCTTTTGAAGCTTCACAAAAGCTGATGTTTCAAGCCAGGAGACATGACAACTGTCAGTTTTACACCTCTCTAACAGTTAACCGGTTCTTTTAAGGCCCATCTGTTCACAAATCTTTTGCACTTTAGTTTTTATCCTTACTATAAAATCATTTTCAATTTTTATCTCTCTCTTCCCCATTGCCAGCCATATTTCTTTCTCTATTTAAGTAAGTTTTACTTACACTGTGGTATTTTTTAGAGATGGTACGATACCACTTTTTAATGTCCGATACAATACCGATATCATAAATTTGGATATCTGCCGATACCGATATGAATCCGATATAGTGTGTTTTTTTAATTAATAAAACTGTTTTTTTTTTTATATCTTGCTGCATTTTGTATAAGTTCACACTCAAGTTTAAATAAACAACAACTCTGAAGCTATTCTGTTATACCTGTATGCAAAAAAATACACTGCACCCAAAATATTTCATAGTTCAGCAACACTGATCAATCTAATAAACTTAAACCGACTCCATCCTTCCTATTCTGGTATTTTAAAGAGTACTTAGCAGAAATATTAAGCAACCTAACTAATAGGGTTGCAAACTTCCAGCAAAAAAAAAATAGGGAACCACCAAAAAATGCACAGAAATAAATTATTTTTCAAGAATAATTAAATAGATTCAAGATCTTTCTTCAACAGAACTGCAGACTGCACAGATGGTACCTTCCCAAAGGAAAAAGTAGTATAGCTTACTAGGGTATATTAGACTTAACAGTTACTATATACAGTAATGGACTTCTATACATTTTACATCAGATTAAAACTTTGGGTGTAAGATTCAGATAATTATTTAATAAAAGCTAGACATTTTAAATGAGAATAAGAAAGAAAAGTATGTCTTTGTGCCCCCCTTTTCCCTGTTAATGCCCTATCGGCCCCCCTGGCTAAACTTTGCTAGATCCGCCCCTGCACAGTTACCAGCTGTCAGCTACGTAGAAAAGGATCCTGGTCTAGAAAGTAATATTAAATAAATTCTAACAACAGCTTATCAAGCTTAAACTGCTGTTGTTCAGCCGCTGGTTTCCTCTTTCTGGTGTAAAGTGGGCCAAAAACAAACTAGAGACACGGACTCGCTACAGAAAAGCCAATCAGCTGATCATTAATCAGTTTCAGGATTGAAGTAGCAGCAGGAGAGGGAGAGAAGAGGCAGTCGCTCCATATATCGGTTGTTAAGCTTAACATGGGAATGCTTTACAAACATTCAGAGATGAACTTAAACACTTGCTTTACTTCTCTCAGGGATAACTTCCTCGGAGATGAAATGCCACTGGATTGCTAGTGAGGCTACAAATACACACAGCCGCTCTATCACGTGAGCACACTGCTCCGAGTGCTACGGTTATGACCGAGTTACGCCGTGTGGCAAGTTTTGTGAGGTGCTTTTTTGATATTTAATGGATCGGATTACATTTTTTATTTCTCTCCGATATCCGATCCAGTAATTTAGGTCAGTATCGGACCGATACCGATACATAATATCGGATCGGTCCATCTCTAGTATTTTTATATTTTCACTATGCCTTCCCCTTTGACAGTCAAACTACAAAGTCAACAAATCACATTGTTATTGCTTTGCCCTCATTTTCTGTGAGCTCTGTTCAAACAGTTTGACCAGGCCTTTGTTTTATCTCATACAATGATATCGTGCCATATGATGATATGTGAAGACTGTGGTGCCACACCCCTTGCGCTGTTGGAACACCTTGGGGTTTTTTTTGGTTTTTTTGGTCTATTTAATTTTTTTTAATTCTTCAGTCTGAACGTTTTCTGGGGTATAAATACGTCTGTCTTGTGTGAGAGAGGCCACATTTTACATGAAGAGAGATTCACTACACTACCACAGTGGCAGCATGCTGCAAAAGAACTAATGCTAGTTTGCATCATAAGCTCATTGCTATAAATCTGCTCTAGTCCAGAGATAGCTTACATAACCCGAAAGATTAATGCAAAAAGACCTGATGTTACGTAATGCCTTGTAAAATTGAATTGGTCTTCAGATTCTTTCTGCTGCACACTTGTTTTTCTCAGCATATTCTGTCTGCCTTCTGTGTTTCACTCATTTTTTGTAGAGGCTTTATCTTGTTATAAATATTTTTTCCACTTCTCTTTTCACTTTCACTTTGTCCAGTTGCTCTCATATTGTGTGGCTGAAAGTGTCAGAGTTTTTTTGATTTTTTTGTAGTAAGAGGTATGGGTTTTTGAAAGTCAATAGTAATGTGTTTTACCCCTTCGCTGAGCATTTATTTTCTCAAAGTTTCAGTACTGTGCACTCCCCATTTATTTATATTTTGCTTTTAAGGAATAAGACTTTCTTTTAATTTTTTAAGTGATCATGATCAAGAGCTATCCAGGAATCCCAAATGTCCATCCACGTTTTTCTTTTTATTAGCTTTTCCTTTTTTCCTTTTCTTTTTTTTTTTTTTTTTATTATTTTTTGTTAAAATAATTTAAACTTATCTATGAATCATTCAATTCAAACATAATTAAGGCACCTAACTCAAGTGATCAATTGGTGTTAGTTTGTTACTATTACACAACTGGGAACAGATCATTTGTTCCCATTTGTGTAGTTAAATGTATGAAAGATTCCTAAGATAACACAGTTTGACAGGAATAAAACAGATTTTTTTGCACCAACGAGGTTACTTCCAAAGAACTAGCTTAGCTGAAAAGGTGTTATATCTTGGCGTGGTGTGCAGAGTGTTCATAAAAAAAGTTAAGGAAACTAGAGAAATGGAGAACAAAATAAAAAAGTAGCAAAAACAATCTGCAGCTGGTGAGCGGTATCAGAAAGTCAACCAAAATCAAGCAAAGACCTAACACATCACCCGGGAGGTGCTGACAGATGAGCTGAGCTGATCTCTCAGGCGCATCTGACCTTTCAGATGGCTGGGGTGGCTGTAACTCAGGTAGCAAAAAAGGTCACCTGCTATTTGGAAGGTTAGTTGTTTGATCCCTGTCTGCTCCAGTCTGCACACCAAATATTCCTGTTCAAGATATGAACATCCACCCATCAGATTTTAAATGTGTGCGAAAGTTACATAATGCACTTATGTAGAAAGAACATAGCAAAAAAAGTGCTCAGAGTAAAAAGCATTGTATAAGAACCAGTCTGTTTACCATTTATATCAAACGTGATATCAGTAGAAAAGGGACTGTAAAGAAACCAGTGTTAAGGAAGGGAAACTGTAAACAAATGCTGCCCTATGGAGGGACATATCCATTTTAGACATTTTTGGTTCAAATTCTGGTTGATTTCAGTACCATCTGAAAAGCATCTGATTGGCAACGGTGTAATTTTTCTGTGTGACAAACTAACTAAACACACTATCAGTGAAATACCAGGAAAACCCATCATGGACTAACCCCCCCCCCCCCCCCCCCCCCCCCCCCCCCCCCCCCAAGTACCCAGACCTCCATTAATATTGAAGCATGAGGCATAAATGTGTGGGTCTAAATGTGTAATAAGTTTTGTTTGTTCTGAGCTTTTTCTGTTTATCACCACCCAGTGTCTCTCCAAGTCTTCCACCTCCTCGTCACCCCCAGTCAAACAACTCCTTCACCTTGCGCCATCATTAAAGTGAAGCCTGTAGAGAGAGTAGAGAGAGTGACCTCAGTTCAACTCCTTTTATTCCATAGGTTGGCTATGAGCTGTTTTCCTGTTCCAAGCAGATAAGAGCACATGCATGCACATATATTTCAAACTCCACCCTTGCTTTTCTTGCATGTCTCACAATTGGGTTATCACGTTCAGTTATTGCTTTCCTTAGATCGCTGATTCTCATTTTTTCAGAAGTTTAGTGCTTTTTTTCTGTCTTTTTTTTTTTTCTGACTTTGTTGTGCAAGCCAGCAACTATATAGGTAGCAAACTTTTAAAGCAGCTGACTCAAAACATTATTATACAATTGGGTTTAAATGAGGGTAAGACACATTTCCTATTAAAAATATCCAAACTTTTAGGTATGAAGGGATGGTGTGTGTGATCTTTTGAATCCAAAGAACCTGCTGATCTGTGTGAAACGCCTAAAAAGACTTCTGAGTTAGCTCCTTCTTTAAGGGAAACTAGTACATTAACATTAATCATTTGTGGGATGTTAGTGTATATTTGTGCTTGGGGTATGTGAGACAGAGTGTCAGCTTGTCTCTTTGTTATAAACTGGAGCATACAAATGAGTCGTATGCTCACGCTGCACCATTTTAAACGCTTTAAGTGTCTGAGTTTGCAGAAAGACACCAACACTTCCCTCACTCCTTCCTGCATCCAATTGTTTTGTGTCTCCTAACCTTTTTTCACTTTCTGTGTCTATTAGTCTAGCCCCTACTTTCAGTGTGTCTCTGTTTCTTTCTCTTACCCCCTGCAGCTGTTCTCTTCAAGGCTCAAATCAATGAGCTTGTTAGCAGATTCCCAGATTTGTAGAGCATTTCATCACCCCTTACTCTTCTAACCCCTTAGAGACTTAAACGCACACTGCAGTGGAACGCACACTTTGGTAAAGGGTTCCCAAAACCTTTGTTTCAAATCTGGAGAGCTGAGAGAAAGAATGGTTATTGCCCGTGGGTGACTTCTTTCATTAGCCGTGTTGCAAATACAAACAGGACAAACTGCTGGCTCTGCTTCTTTTGCTGCTTTAGCAAAATCCTATTTACCTCTGAGATCATGTGTGTGCTGGTATAGTTATACTTGTAAATGTTTCATTTTTTTATTTCTAGACCTGTTTCTTCTTGGTGTGCTCCCTTTCGGGGACCTGCAACAGGTCACCTGCCTCTATCTCACAGAGTCCCTGGCATCCTCCTCTGTCACACCAACCCTCTGCATTTCCTCTTTCACTGTGTCCATGAACCTTTTCTCAGGTCTTCCTCTTTTTCTCCTGCCTGGTAGCTGCATAGTCAACATCCTTTGTTCAGGTCTATCCACTGTCCCATCACTGCTCATGTCCAAACCATCTCATCTTACTTCTCTAACTCTAACATGAGCTGTCCCTGTGATGCACTCATTACTACTCTTGTCTATCCTGTTCGCTCCCCATGAAAACATTAGCACAGTACCACAGTTCCTCTTTTGGTACCCGATCATAGGCTTTCTCTAGATCCACAAAGACACAGTGAAGCTCCTTCTGACCTTTTCTATACAAACATCTCATCTGTAGTGATCTTTCTGGGCATGAAGCCATACTGCTGCTCGCTAATTATCACCTCTCTTCTTAACCCAGGGCTGAAAGCTCTAAATAGTTTTAAAACATGAATAAAGCTGTAACATTACAGGGAGTGCAGAATTATTAGGCAAGTTGTATTTCTGAGGAATAATTTTATTATTGAACAACAACCATGTTCTCAATGAACCCAAAAAACTCATTAATATCAAAGCTGAATGTTTTTGGAAGTAGTTTTTAGTTTGTTTTTAGTTTTAGCTATTTTAGGGGGATATCTGTGTGTGCAGGTGACTATTACTGTGCATAATTATTAGGCAACTAAACAAAAAACAAATATATACCCATTTCAATTATTTATTTTTACCAGTGAAACCAATATAACATCTCCACATTCACAAATATACATTTCTGACATTCAAAAACAAAACAAAAACAAATCAGCGACCAATATAGCCACCTTTCTTTGCAAGGACACTCAAAAGCCTGCCATCCATGGATTCTGTCAGTGTTTTGATCTGTTCACCATCAACATTGCGTGCAGCAGCAACCACAGCCTCCCAGACACTGTTCAGAGAGGTGTACTGTTTTCCCTCCTTGTAAATCTCACATTTGATGATGGACCACAGGTTCTCAATGGGGTTCAGATCAGGTGAACAAGGAGGCCATGTCATTAGTTTTTCTTCTTTTATACCCTTTCTTGCCAGCCACGCTGTGGAGTACTTGGACGCGTGTGATGGAGCATTGTCCTGCATGAAAATCATGTTTTTCTTGAAGGATGCAGACTTCTTCCTGTACCACTGCTTGAAGAAGGTGTCTTCCAGAAACTGGCAGTAGGACTGGGAGTTGAGCTTGACTCCATCCTCAACCCGAAAAGGCCCCACAAGCTCATCTTTGATGATACCAGCCCAAACCAGTACTCCACCTCCACCTTGTTGGCGTCTGAGTCGGACTGGAGCTCTCTGCCCTTTACCAATCCAGCCACGGGCCCATCCATCTGGCCCATCAAGACTCACTCTCATTTCATCAGTCCATAAAACCTTAGAAAAACCAGTCTTGAGATATTTCTTGGCCCAGTCTTGACGTTTCAGCTTGTGTGTCTTGTTCAGTGGTGGTCGTCTTTCAGCCTTTCTTACCTTGGCCATGTCTCTGAGTATTGCACACCTTGTGCTTTTGGGCACTCCAGTGATGTTGCAGCTCTGAAATATGGCCAAACTGGTGGCAAGTGGCATCTTGGCAGCTGCACGCTTGACTTTTCTCAGTTCATGGGCAGTTATTTTGCGCCTTGGTTTTTCCACACGCTTCTTGCGACCCTGTTGACTATTTTGAATGAAACGCTTGATTGTTCAATGATCACGCTTCAGAAGCTTTGCAATGTTGAGACTGCTGCATCCCTCTGCAAGATATCTCACTATTTTTGACTTTTCTGAGCCTGTCAAGTCCTTCTTTTGACCCATTTTGCCAAAGGAAAGGACGTTGCCTAATAATTATGCACACCTGATATAGGGTGTTGATGTCATTAGACCACACCCCTTCTCATTACAGAGATGCACATCACCTAATATGCTTAATTGGTAGTAGGCTTTCGAGCCTATACAGCTTGGAGTAAGACAACATGCATGAAGAGGATGAAGTGGACAAAATACTCATTTGCCTAATAATTCTGCACTCCCTGTATATTAACAGTAATAACTTTAAATTGACATTTTGATGTTTAAATCCCCGTCGAAAATAATAAATACAGAGCAACAAGAAAAAGGTAGAGTGATACCATTTGCAGTGTGAGGTATAATGGCAGTTTCCATCTTGGAGTGTAAAAGATCTCAGTTGTCTGACACGTACAAAGGCTAAAGGAGGTCAGTCTCTGTTGGCTGCAGGGCCAAAACAGTTAGCTCTGTCTTAATAAAGGGAGGAAAATGAAAAGCATGGCAGACAGGTACAGCAAGGAGGTGTAGGTGAGAACAGGTGTGTGTGTGTGTGTGTGTGTGTGTGTGTGTGTGTGTGTGTGTGTGTGTGTGTGTGTGTGTGTGTGCGTGTGTGTGTGTGTGTGCATGTGCAAGTAAACCTGTTTACACAGCTACTTTATGAGAACGTCTTCCTTTTAGGGACAAAGAGCAGGTCTCCCTGAAGCAAGTGATTAAATTTGAAGGTGAATGCATGTTTTATGGTTAGGTTTAGCTTAAGGCTAGGTTTACGCCAGTTTGGTGTGTTTCGAGAAAGTCTCCAGGAAATGAACGACAGTCAGTTTAATGCCCCAGACGCAGGCTTTGAGGACTGTTCCATCTATTCTTTTTTTAATTGTCATTTTAAGTCATTTTCACATATAAACTTCCAGCAGTTCAGAGAATAAGGGTAGGACATTACCCGAAGTTAACCATTCTCATATTCAACACAAACAGGCAACAGGCCGTTAAACAAGTTTTCACATAACTGCCAATGCTAAAGCAGAGTACATGACACAATTTGCACAATTTGCTGGGCTACTTTCTTTATTTTGCTTTGTTGATAATTTTTTTTCACTATATATACTATATGTACTCTACTGTTACATGCCTATGTTACGGTCCCTAAACGTGACCTCATAAGTTATTCTGTCAAATGATTTAATGTAATGTCATATTTATACTGTAAACATCAGAAATTGACTATATTAGTATAGTGAATATTTGCTAAATTAGATGTTAATATCATCATATTAAAAAGGATACACTGCTTTTTTTAAACCATAGAGGTTGGCTAAAATTGGTCATTGGTTGCTAGACAAAATGATGACATCATGCATAATTAAAGTTTTGTGTTATTTGTGCATGAATGCTACAAATGGGTCATTTTAGCCTGTTGGTAGGCGGTTGCTAGGTGACATGACTACATCATAGTATCGGCTATAGGGGGGCCTGATACATACCGTTGCACCAACTTTTGTTGCCCGACTCCTGTAGGAAGAGTTCGCTGACCAACAAAGAAAGCCGACAGAGGCTTCATTTGTTATGGTAAGATTAGTTAGTTTTAGATTTGTGGTTATTATGTTGTTTTCTGGGCAGTGCTGCTCTTGAGTTGAAGGTAGACTGGATGCTATTAAGTATCAATTTGTATTACTAGTGGTTACAGGTCAGCACTAGCTAGTTAACACTGGTACATGTCTGTGCAAAACAATACATACTGATTATTAAACAACTGAGTTAGAGCAAAAAAGGTGGAGTACCATAGTGAAAGATCTAGCACAATGTCATGGAGGCTGTAGGGTGGTGGCTGAAATAAACTAAATCCAGTCTTGGCTTAAAAGAAATAATGAACCCTGCCTTGAAAGATTATGAACCACATAATGGGTTTTAATTGGCTTTTAGTGCAATGGTGCATGACCACTACTGATAAATGAGTATGAAGCACCTGCAGTGCCAGCCCATAGTCATCAATTTTTATGTTGAGAAGGTATACAGTCATCCATTTGAAGAAAATATCAATAGTTGCATAATCAGTTATGGGTATCATAAAAAAGGAAAAAATCACTTCGTTCTCATTCTTACAGCTTACATTTTTCAGTAATTAATTACATAATAGGGATTTTTTTTTTTTTTTGTATTCAAGGTCAGTGTCAACTCTTTACTGTTCATCGGGCCATTCAGATGTTTGATATTATCTTCAAACCTTCCAGTTAGTTAAATGGCATTAAAACCAGAGACACAGACTTATGTCTGTGCCAAGCACTGCTAAAATGGGGTCAGACACATCTTATTATTCACATTTTATTTTAACAAGCTTCCCAGTGCTTCTGAGTTATATTAAAGCCCTGATTTTTCTGCTTTTGTCGAAAAGAGAGCAGAAGGTGTGAGGAAAGTTGAGCATAATTACATTTGGTGCCTATATACCCTACTTCATGAGGTGTCCTTGGAGTTGTTAAGAGCTGACATGAGACCCTAAAACATTTTGCTCAACGATGCTGTCAGTATCTCCTCTTCCTAATGGCTTTAAAAGGAATGGGCTGTCAAAGCTTGGCTCAAACTGATGTCAGTACACCTGATATTTCTGTGCCCTCTACAAAAGAGAATTGGGCCATTTTAAGGCAGCCAGCCTTGAAATTAGGCTGTGCGAGGAATGGTGTTGATTTCACTAAATCTAAATAGATGGCAGTCTATTCTCTCACCTTTACTTTAGTCATTGATTTCCCACTTTGTCTCACTTTAGCTTCCTTCTCTTACTCTAGTTTTTGCAGCACGTTCTGTGTAATAACTGAACACAAGGGCAGAAAGTCCATTATAAAACAGGCTGGCAGTTCCTTTTGTGTTTGCTGACAGCATCAGCAGACAAACGCTGCTTCAACAGCTTCTTTTCAGCACCAAACTGACACTATGTTTTTGCCCAAGTTGTCTGATGGAGAAATGCGAGTCCATAATATCTCTGTGCTACAGAAGCTGCGTTCAAGCTCTTTTTTTCTCAGGATGTTTTTATTCTATTGTTAAAATCCTGAAAACGGTAGATTGGAATCAACTTGTAACCTAGGCAGCTCTCCTTTTCACCGCTATTGTACTGTCATTTTGTCCTGAAAAATCATTTTCTTTTTTGGGAAATTTCAATAATGGCTTTTTCTTTTACTCTGATTCATAAACATTTTCTCTCACCCAGCATTTCACCCCATACAATGTAAGGAGATTAGATTAAATAGAGAGAAAATTTCCATTTACCTTACTGTGGACAGTTTCAGGCAGAGACAGCTAATTTTTCTTAATTATCTATTCAGCTCTATTGTATTGTTCACTGATTCTCAAAGTGATGCAAGAATGTTTTTTTTTTTTTTTTAATGCTGACTCGGGTGCTTGTGTAGGTCAGTAGGTTTAGCAGACAACCCATATGCTGCAGTTTATAGATGAACTTTGTAGAGTGTAGTGCAGAGAATTGAGAGAATGATGTTTGCCCTGTTCCGCATACTATTATCATCATCTTTTTTTATGTCATAGAGGTTCTTTTTAATTAATGGGATGCCATAAAATCCTATGAGCAGGTCTCACCTGCATGTAATTGAGCCAGTAGTTGCTATTGCTAAGAACTGGGCCAATACAGGTAATGCTCAACTACTGTCTGCGTGCATTGTGTTATATTTTTGAAGCATGTCATACTGGAAGAAAAGAATCTGAGAAAAATACTGTAAAGAGCCTTAGAACCGGTGTCTCATACATTAACATAATGCTAATGCTGGGATGTTACATTCATGGTTTACGTGCTTATTAGCATGCAGAACAGAGCCACGTTGATTGAAATGTAATCAAGTGTGCAGGCAATTGATCATAAACGATGTTACTAGATTCTTTAAACTTTGACTTGATCAAATGTTTTAAACATTCAGTATTTGTTGCATATATGATGCCAGTCTTTTATACAGACCGTAACTGTGCAACAGGAAAGTCAGCAGAGGAAAGTGTCTTTTCTTTCTTTTGGTCTAACTAATAAACAACAGCCCTAGAATTGTTGCAAGACTGAGAAATGGATATCACAATGAAGCAGACTCTCTGTTGTCATTTTTAAGCTTTTTAACTACAGAGGAGTATTTCTGCTTGCAAAATACCAAATTTACTTGAAAGTAAACAAAAATTTGCAGGCATTTTTAGAGTACTCCTTCATGTTTTTCAGTATAACTGAGTGCTACTGCTTCCTGTTAATTAACACTTTAACACGCTCGACACCAGGTACTGAATAAGAAAAATGTCATTGAAAGCTGAAACCTTTTGTCTGTAGCTCCAGTGTGGGTTACAAAGTCTAATTTCAGGCGTGAGCTGGAACTCAATTCAGGCAGTTGAATGCAGCTTAAGAAGGTCGACGATCTACAACACACTTCAGTAAAAATTAGTTCGCAGCTAGTGCTCTGTCCTGTCGCTGGGATAATACTAATCAGTTCACTTATATGCTGTGTGGGTATGGTAGGACGGGCAATGGCACTTGAATCCACACATCTACTTGACTCTGGATGATTTGCAAGTGGGAGTGTTTGCCCCTACATATTCATCCATATGTGTGTGTTCACTTCACACTTGAGCGAGTAGCATCTGCCTGCTGCATCACTTGACTGGCACTCTGCTTGTGTTTTATTCCTTCCAGAGTGCCGGTGGCAGGTTGCAAAGTGGATTTATCTGATCTGCACCATGTGTGAGAGTATAATGATATGTACACCTGCCAAAATATCTATTTACACGCCCAGCACCCATATGCGTTTTCATACAGTCGTGTGTGTGTGCGCGCGTGTGTTATTTGGTCTCATATCGGTGGGTGCGTGTGCATTTTCAACTCCCTCGACTTCCCCCGTCACAACCAATGCCGACTCTTATTCTTCTTGATTTAGCGGGATTAGATCAAAACTTGCTGACGAAGGGAAAAAAGCAGGCAGCCTGACGTCTTAGGAGACAAAGCATGAGCAGACTTTATTAGCAGCGGGTGCGTATGCAATAGATGTGTTTATGTGTGTGCGTGTGTGAGAGAGAGAGAGAAAGACTAGTTTAGGATTTATTGTATCAATGACAATACTGTTTTTCCCCCAAACAAAAGCTATGTGATGGTAAAGACTTGTTTTGGGGGTTACAGTTAGAAGAAACAGCATTTGCTTTTGTTTTTTGGTTGGGGGTTGGGGGTGGGCAGTTTTGGGAATAAACCTACAGAGGTTTTCATCTTCTCTGTGCTCTGTACACAGTGTAAAAAGCCTATCATGTGACTCAGGTATGCAAACGCTCTCTGTCATTTCTTTTTAGTGTGCAACTGTCAGAAAAAGCATCCCATTCATAGTGCCCTGCTCTGAGTGCTACAAGCATAGACCGCCTGAAAAGGGGGACAGCTTCATATCTTCAAAGTTGAACTGCCTGCAATCGATTGCAGGTAGCTGGTATAGTTATCTGATTGCAAAAGAAAGTTTGGTTATACGAACATCTGTAGAGCGTCTCCTTTTTATGCCTTGTTTATAAGCTGTTTATGACTCCTTGGGAGATTTTATGGTCTAAATTGCTACATTCAAGTCATCACATCACTTTTCCAGAAACCCAAAATAGTGTCAGTCAGTACCTGAGTTGTCACAATGGGAGTTCACTAACCAACTGGTGACATCATGGTGGCTACATCCATCTTTTGTGTACAGTCTGTTGAGCATTTTTCTTTGCTTTTGCATTTAATCACACCATTATTATCCATCTTGTACAGACAAGTGTATTGGGTCTGTTTGTGGTGGGATATATTAGGGGGACCAACACAATATTAGGCAGGTGGTCATAATGTTGTGCCTGATCGCTGTATTGGAATAAAATGAATGATGTAAATAAAAGTACTGATAAGTTACTTTTATTATAATGTATTATTATCAAACTTATTTGTTATTTAAATATTAAATAATTTGTGTGTATATGTCTGTCTTATATTCTTGTAAGATGCCTCTCACTTTCCAACTTTTATACTCACTCTCTCAGGCCCTGATGTCCCCTGGATAAATCCTTTTCAGTTTTCTTCACCGTCCGGCTCATCCAGCCTCTTCCTCACTCCCACTTGTTTTTTCTTGTCTTTCCTTCCCTGACTGCCCGACCCTTGTGACTAACATGTCACTTTCTTCTTTCACCTTGCTGCCCCATCTTTCTCTCTTGCACACTTCCCAAGCGTCTCTAATTCTCTCTCTTCCCGCTGTAGCTCTTTATCTGAGAATTTTATTATCTATGACAGGAGTGTTGAATTTTTCCTCTTCCTTCTTTCATCTCTGATTTATCCCTCCATCCCTACATTATTCTGTCTCTCTCGCTCACTCTCTCTCTGCATTGGTGTTTATGACGCCCTAAGGCTCCCTTATCTAGTGCACCCTGCCTTGGCTGATAACTGGGTCCTGTCAGCTGCTTCTAGCATGGCTGTATACACATGGTGTTTGGGTGCAGATGAGTGCTTGTGTGTAAAGATTGTGCTGCACGGTATGCACGTGTGTGTGTGTGTGTGTGTGTGTGTGTGTGTGTGTGTGTGTGTGTGTGTGTGTGTGTGTGTGTGTGTGAGAAAAACTTGTCCACATGCAGACAGATTGGCTCCCCCTGGGTGTAATCAGAGGCAAATGTGGAAACAGATGATTACATGGATGTTTGACTGTTTGATTATGCTATACGTGTGTGTATGTGTGTGTGTAGGTGCACAGCTATCATTTGATTGAGCTGAGAATTGAGAACATGCTGATTTACCACAGTATTTACATTATCTGGCATTTTCTTTCTTTTTTTTCAATATTTCATCTACATTTCATACTGTGGTAAACGCACAGTATACAGTTATAAGGTATATACATACAAACCTACACCCTCATAGCACTGAGGTAACATGTGAAGCTGGCTTGTCTTCCTAAAATGGGAGCATTACACCGCTCGCAGCTGCCTCCAGGGTCCACGCATAAGAGGATCAAGCTGGTGTTGCACAATTTTGTCATCATGTCACAGTGATAAACTTAACCAAATTCCACTCCAAGACTTTTAAGGATGAAACTTTTTGATGTTTCGTTATGCAACACCATGGCAACATTTTTGTGACACTTAGGAAATTTTTCCCACCTCTTTATTTTTTCATGGCCCACCTCTGAAATTGTTTATAGTCAGTCACAGTTATAAATGTGTGAGCAGTTCACCGTATGAGTTTTCATTTGAGTTGTGTGCACAGATCACAGCTTAATCATGATAAACGGCTTTGACACAAGGGTCTCTTACAGCTGCCAGAGCAGATTTCACGTAAGAAACTAAAGAAAATGTATAACATATAACTTTGAGCCTTATGGTAATAGCCTGCATTTAGCAGTACACTGTGGACTAGCCATTGTACATTTGGACAAAATGCCAAACAATACAACCATCAGTCGGTTTTTCTTTCCTTTTTTTCTTTTTCTTGATGGTAAACACACGCACATGCACAGTGTGTAGTGTTTTTCGCAGTTTGAGCTGCTAACATTCCCATCTCGCTGCTGACCCTCTCCAACCCTTTGTCAGCCAGGACAGTGTAGATGACATCAGCTGTCAGCACTGACTGGGATGCCCTTGAACTTCTGTGTCATTCATACAGATACACAGACACAAAAATTAAATGTCACTGAAATCATAGACAAATGCATTTCTACAAACTGTGTACATGCATCCAATCAGGCACACATCCGTTTGCAAACTGAGATGAATCTTTGCCTCATGAAATGAGTTTTATCAAACACCTTTGTGTGGTTTTAATAAGACAAATTAAATTAAATATTGCAAACATATTTTTATGCTTGGCTGAGGTGGAAAAGTTGGTGTATGAATTAAAGGAAAATGCAGCAATGTTCAGTCGAATCAGATATAGCAATTAAACGTGTATCTTCTTTAAACTTGCACTGAAGCTTTCAATCTGTGCAAGAAATTAAAGATCATGGGAGGAAAAAACAAATGAGTCTGCAAAAATATAACACCAAGATTTTTTTAATTTGAACTATAAGACAAATCTACGGAGTCCCTCTGATGACATCCTCCAAAAAATAAATAAATTGTGGCGACAAAATGCTACTTCCTGCCCTCGAAATAGTATAACGTGCCCACGAAATGCTCATTTGTGGGCACGAATTGGGTATAACGTGGCAACGAATTACGCATTTGTGGCAACGAAATAGATGACGTGCGCACATCATATTGATACATTGGACAGCTGTGTAGAGACATAAGCATAAGAGTAGGCTAAACCTATACAACATGCGGAACTCTGTGCGATTAATGCAGTGCGTTTATTTACAGTGAAGTAAACAATACACAATAATAGGTCTAGGTCCCTCAGACCCAGATCCCTGACAATTTTAGGCTGGGAATGAGCTACAGATGCATTTTGAAAAGCCTGGCACTGAAAGGAACCATTATTATGGAGAGACATTTAAACAGGATATTGGGAGCCCAGTTGCTTTACAGACGTAAGTACGACCTGGACGCCGGGATAGATTTTATTGTCAACCAACTGCAAGGGCCTGGGAAGGATCACGGTTATCGGTCAAGTGTTTCGTGCCCACAAATTAGCATTTCGTGCGTACCTTATACCTATTTCATGCCCTCGAAGTAGTATTTTGTGGCCACAAATAAGTATTTAGTGCACACGTTATACCCATTTCGTGCCCACGAAGTAGTATTTTGTGGCCACAATTTATTTATTTTTTGGACCATGTCATCAGAGGGGCTCTGTACAAATCAACGTAGATTATCGAATGAAAAATATTTCAGTTTTTTCTACCTTGTGTTCATTGCAGCTCCATGAAGAATTAAACATTTGACTGCCTGACTTTTTAATTATTGTCATCTTGTCGCATCATCTTACAGCCTTCTTTTGCAACACTACACTGGGATCGAAACCTGACTATAGCTCAGCGTTCAGTACCGACACGCACTTACACATGCTGTTCACAGAACTGAACAGAAAGACAGACAATAAGCTTTGTGGCAGTTTCTGCAGTTACCACAAACCATTGAGTAGGATTGGCAGACTGCATCTCCTTACAAAGACACACAAACACATACAGTACAGAATGCAGTAATAGACCTATTGGCAAAGATTTCAGCTCTTCACAAGCAATACACTGTGTGTTATTGCTCATTGTGTGCTTTTTGTGCTCTAATAACACCCTACCAAAATGCTCCTTAGGAAATCAATACAGGCGTTTGGTACTGAATGAAGTAACTACAGTATATAACCCCATACACAGGAAAACATAACTAGTAATACACACACACAAGCATAAAAATTGCTAAAACATGTGTACAGAAATATAAGGTTGTGTTCTGCCATTACTTTGGACATCACAGTTTTAGAAAAAAGAAAGTATAGACCAGTGCATAATAAGTGTCAACAGTAACTTGCCAGAGTCACTCAGCTTTGATGAAAACGTTTTATTTGGAGGTATAAAAAAAGCTTCATCACAGGTAGATCTTCACAGGAGACGATAGACCCTCTGAGCTCCCCTGACATAAGAATCCCTTCAGTGCAGATGTATTTCCATTTTTTCAATTGCTTTGACAATGCCAGACAATTTTTCATTAGGATGCCTTTATTTTATTTTATTAATATAAAAAAACTGTACAGAGTCACAAACAGATATTACTATGGAAACGTTCTTAGTTAAATATCCTCTCGCAGTCATTTCAGTGCATGTGTGTGTGCGCATGTGTGTGTGTATATATCTTCATTCAAAGAGCTTGTTGACTTGATGCCAGCCAGGAGACAAGAGGACCCTGGGTAATTGGACTCCAGTGAAGCCCTGTATGGCACTGGAATAGTGTCTGGGATCGCTGCCATCCTCTATGTGTGCGGCTGTGTGTGTGGAGGCTCCCATGTGTGTGCATGCAATTTTACAGCTTTAACACTATAGTCCAGTGTAAGAGAGAAGTTAAGTACGAATAGTTGGACTAGTTGTTTAATTACATTTGCAGTAACTTGCTGGTCTTTCTTTTAAAAAAAATGTGTCTTTAATAACTGAATTCCCTTTGGGCATCCTGATGTGTGTGAAGGTCCAGACAATGCATATGCTTGACCTCTGAGTAGTGTACGTGTAAAGGAGCAGGAGTTGTGATCCCTGTGTGAGCACTTTACATCATGAATACATCTCCTCAATCTCAGCCTGAGGAAGAATCACCACAGTTATAAGAATCTGAATGATGCATTGTGGTTTAGTATTAAATTTGAAAAAATTCAACACTAAACTACAATGCACAGCATTTAGTTTAGAACAACTACACATACAACAACGCGCTGTGGTATTTTAGTTTACTGAACTAATGGCCCAACGTGTATTGCTATTTCACCCCTGAATATTTTTGTCACAAGCCTCACGTTCTCTGTATTAAACACTGTTGCTCCATAAAAAAGCAGTACATTCACATGTACTTGAGTGATATTGAGTTGCACCATACAGTTTATGGCGTTGATAGCGGTGCTGAAAGGGCAAATGTAACGGACATCTGGTTCATCTGAGTTTCAGAAAAATATACCAACCGTTCGGTCAGGTATTCATTGTGGTATCACCAGTGGAAATGTCCTTCAGTGTTTCCTAACAAAAGATATATTTAAAAAATACCATTTCAAGAACAGCTAAATCATTTTCTCTCTTGGCCAATATGCTATGGTTGAACAGCTGCCAAAGGAGAGGGATTAGAGGGAAAGAATAAAAGAAACAGGCTGCTGGGAAATGAGGAGCCGAGGAGCTGATTGTATTCTACCATACTGCTGTTTTCTCAGCTGGTGGATTACAATCCACCCCCCACTGCCCCACCCAACCCCACGTCACCTTATTTTCTGTCTCTTTCCTTTTGCTTGAATTGTATTCATATGAATTTCAGTTGTGTTACTACGGTAATGTACACCCTTTCTCACCTCCCTCATTGTGCACTTTCTCACATATATTATAATATATATAATGTAATAAATGGATGTAAGCTGTTAAACCAAAGTAAGTGGTAATTTTAAAATACAGTTTTTGAAAGTTTGACCTTGTTTGACCTTAAGGAAGAGGTCAGTGGTAAAGAGTAGTGTGATATTTAGAGTCTGCATGTTTCATTCCCTATATACCTTTATGGTGTCAATGCAAACAATGGAAGTAAGAAACATAGTTTGAAAATAGCTCAGTATACAGTTATTATTACTTTGACCTTCAGATCAAGAGATCATAGAAATCTTTATACAGTACTTTGCATATGTTGACAATTCAAAGCACACTTAAGAATTATAGTTTATGGGTTATGAGGCTTTTTTGATTGTATTCAACCATTAATCATTAAATTGACCCTGAAGATCTTTGTGGATGCAAGTCAAATCTTAATGGATGGTAAACATGACCCCCACCCTACACCCCCTATAAAGCGTGCATGCACACACAAATGATACCAAAAATGTAATCTCCCTGGTGGAGGTAATAACCAGAAGTGGACAAGTTCAACAACAGCAAAAACAATGGTGGAAAAAAAAAAGAAAAGAAAATGACTATTGAATATTTTGGTACTCAATTAAACAGGAGGGGAAAAAAACACAACGAATCCTAGTTAAATAGATCAGAGTTAAACATTGTTCATTGAAGACCATTTTGAAAACTTTAATCACATTCTTTGATCATCAAATCATAACATCGCATGACACTGTATGCACACAGTGTGAAATTAATTTGCAGAATATGGCCAATGTAAGCAGCGCCAGCACCACCGGCCTTCATTCATTTCAAGTTAACATCCGCACACCTGTGCTGAATATGGTTACATTCAGGTGGTGTTCTGGCGCAGAATACCTGAAAATTATGATTTCCTAGATCAAAATACTGCAGAATGGTGCCACTTCAGCTTTTATCTGCCCGATTAACAGATGAACAGGCTTATTGGCTCTTTATTCACATATTGGAAATGTGAATAAAAAGCCCATTGACGTTTTAGGATATCCTTTGGAAAGAGGTTTGCTCTTTATTGATAAATATTTTGGGATTGATAAGTGCCAGGCACCCCAGTTGTATTGCTCATGTGCATGAGTAATACAATTGCTGAACATATGATGGAACCCAGAACACGGTGGCTTTGTAAGGAAGTCGCCATATATTGTTACGTTGTGGTTATTATGGTGTTATTACCATCACTTTTCAGTGGTGAGGTCTATTCTTCTAAAAGAAACTGAATTTCAGTTACAAGAATTTAAATATTTCTCTTTTTTTTATATGAACTTCTTTTCGACATTATTTGACTTTTAAATATCTCCCTACCCCACCTCTATCCTTCTGTAAGTCCCCCAAGCCCCACTTAGACTGCTGCCCCTGTGAATCAGACCCCAGTAAGCAGTGGATGAATCAATGGATGGATGAATAATGTGATTCTCATTTGCAAAATGAAAGACTAAACACTTCCAACCCTTTCCAATACTGTATGAAACAGCCACATGCTGCATTCTCTGCTTTACTGTCTTTTAATTCAGTCACTGCATCAAGCTTCTTTATCTGTATGTTTTCACCCTCCTCTGATTTTAGTTAGCAGCTGCCAGCAAAGCTCCTGAAAGCCATGCTTTGCAACAGTATAAAATTACCCTTTGGATAAGTACTGTAGCCAGAGAGACTCCGATGTAAAACTAGCACAGCAAGATGAAATTCACTGGGGGTACAAATTGTATTACAGCCTCCATTAGCCTTCGGCCTCATCTGTCACAGAAGTAAGACCTAAGTTAGAGCAAGCAGACCATTCACAGGTCAAATATCCAATAGTAGGTCTGTTGGCACAGTAGCAGAGAGGTTCTAAGTCAATCAATGAGTTGAAACAGAGTCAAACAAGGATGGAAAACAAGTCACACTACAGTGAACAGCAAAAAAACATCTTTTCTCTTTTGGTTTGTGCTGTGTGTGCTCTTGCGTGTGCCTGTGCTTGTGCCTTGAAGGTCGTCTTGTAATTAAAATAGACTTTTTGGAACTAGTAGGAGTGTATGTATCAACAGACAGACATGCTGACGTTTGGATTTCACCACAGCAATCATTGTTCATGCACACATAAGTGCTTATTGTATAGCATAACCTGGCATTCTCAACACAATCTCAACACATCATCACCATTGACCATCTGTTGTTATTGCTGATGGTGCTTCTGTGGACAGTTCAGCCAGGTCATTACAGATTCAGCTTTTCATCCTATTTGTTTTGAATTATGCTTTGCCAAAAAAACAAAAAACATCCCAGTGCCCACTTGCATAATTTTGATTGAACCCAGCATCACCTGTAATGTACTATCTGATCAATAAACACACCTTTAAATTCAGCTTTCATCGAAGATTTGTTTTTGCGTTACTCCGGGGAATTAGATTGTGAACTCTGATAAGAGAATGTCTTTCCCGGACAAGCATAGACATGGTTCTGCAGTCATCATTGTAGTCACCCAGCTTTTGTCCATTTTAAAACTATCTTCGCCTTACACTTTTTATTGTATAACAAAAGCAAAGTGAAATGGTTTTGTGTGAGTTAATAATGAATGCATGAATCCAAGCTTAAGTTCAACCCCTGCGCTCTTGGGGAAGTTTTTTAGTGTAAATCTCATGTCTTGGCTGTCTGTCATTTTTTCTGCTTGTATAAAGTGAGTATTTTGTGTTTGTGTTGCAGGTTCCTCGGCGTGCCCCCAGGCAGAGGCAGTTGCCCACTCACTGGTCCATTGCCCTTTGACCTCATCTACACAGACTACCATGGCCTGCAGCAGATGAAGCAACACATGGGGCTCTCACTCAAGAAACACAAGTTAGTCGATCTGCATTGTTGTGTGTGTGTGTGTGCGTTGTGCCTTTGAGATTGAGTATCTTCGCTTTTCGTTGTTTTATATATGTGTTGCTTTATCTGTGTGTAGTGGAGTGTGTGCGTGCCTGTCTGTGAGTTTAATGGCTGTGTTTATAGATTAATCATTGCTGGTAATAAGGTATACATGTCTTACTGTAAGTCATTTGGCCTGTTAAAATCACACAGTTGCAGATACACAGGGATGCACACTAACACCCACATACACACTTAAAACACGCTTGCTGTCCCTGTAATCACGCATCCCCTTCCAGGTAGAACAGGCTCAAAGTGCACAAAATGTCAAACACATTAGAGTTTGTATGTTGCTGTGCAGTCGAATGCACAACATGCATACTCACAAGCCGGCACCAGCATCACCTGTCATGCTCCATTACCCTGCACATCAGCAATAATGAAAAGCACATGTAGTACAGTAGTAGAGGTGCATGTAAAATTGAAAGCTTGTCATTGGCATACGTGTACTAATTACCCCACAGAAACATAAAAATCTGTTCATCCGAGCACCGATTTCCAGTCAAAGCCTGTTTCAGCAGCTTATTATTACTGTTTGAATGCACTCAGAGACTCGCTGAGTGGTTAAGAGGTGATTAAACATGAAAAGAAGAAGAGAGAGGAAGAGGGGTTATTTTTGAGCTGTTAAAGAATTGTGCTAATGGCTTTTGGCATTGTTACAAACATTCAACAACTTGGAAAACTAGGCCATGACAGTTATGAGACCATGGCAACAAAACATAAAGAAATACCCAAAACAGGAATTTAAAGTACCACAGTGCATTTGAAAAAAAAAAAACAAAGGAAGAAGAAGAAGAAAAGAAACTTAGCTACACATTCCTGCAGAGCACAGCAATATGAAGCCACATTATCTTCAGAGGACTTTCATGTTGTTGCCTCAGAAACAAGCAAGACTGAAAGTCTAACTTTTGCCTTGTCCTCTCCAGCTCCTTAAAAACAGCTTGCAGTCACTACCCTCTGTCCCACTATCATTTTTTCTGGTCCACTAAACTGGCATTTGTCTGACCCCTGCATGTGATAACGGCAATTGACATTTTGCTTTCCTTGTTTTGGCTTCCAGCATAAAGAAGCAGCAAAGAAAGATAAAAGATGGAGAGGGCATGTGTGAGTAGGAGGCCAACTGAAAGTGAAACAGTAGGAGACGAGAGTAAGGACGAGATAAAACAGCGATGGTGCGCAGATGGAGCACGGAACGGAGAGAGAAAGATACCACAAAACGGAGGAGTAGAAGTTACCTGCAGTCAACCTGGCACCACATATAAAGGGCCGCTCCATGTATTTTTAAAATCCAATTATGGGTGAGAGAAATGGATTAGTGGTGGGCCGGGGAGCCATTTTCCCTGCACACAACCTTTTTTCGTCTCTCCCGCTCTCTCACCATTTGTCTCCCTTCTCGTGAGTTGTCTCGTACACACAAAACCCCGCATTTCCACCCGACAGACAGTCAGCACCTAATTGCTTGCTGAGGTCAGCAGTTCTTCACTTCGTCATTACTGTGTGGAGTCTTGATTTCTGCCTCCACTAACAGGATGTGGCTTTTAGTGTTTGTAGGAGACAGTCTTTTGTGTGCCCAGGAGGCTGCGGTGAAAGAATTATCCGAATGTTCCAGCAATACAGGCACAGAAGCAGGAACGTCTATCTTCACTTTCACGAAAGGATACACTTTAGTGATTTAAAATGTATGAAGAGGAGTGAACAGAGGATATTAAGTCCCACGTGGATCCATATTAACACACAGCTCCCAAGAATGCAATCACATTTGCATTCAGGTAAATGATATCTAGCATATGCCATTAATTAATACTGCTGTAAAGCCAGAGAGCTGAGCTTAGTGGATCAGTGCTTCATGCTTAATATTAACCCAGCAGTCCCCAGAGGTGCAGGATAGGTCAATAACACCTACCTCCCACCCCCTTTCCTAACTCCGTCCTGATCTCTCCGCCCCGCTCTCGCTCTCTCCCACTCTCTATCTCGTTCTATCTCTCTCACCTTGTCTGGTCTAGTTGAGTCTCTTGCACTGAAAGGAATCATTAATCAAGTGCTCTGTGCTTTGGGACCCTTCAACTCCCTTTAATTACTTTTGTTATATGTTCCCACCAACATCCACAGTCATTAATTATGCCCGAACAAGACGGTGCTGTCCAGTCTGGCGTGCTGTTTGGAGTCACGCGTACTCCTGTGTGCGAACTCGCGCACATTCGAGGGTATATCAGTGCACATGTGCCGTTAAAGATGGTGAAAGTTGATAAAGGTAATATCCAAACCATCTCATCTGATAATAGGACCAGCATCATTGATTTCCTCTGCATGATGAATTCACTGCTTTGACGGAGCAAGATCGGAGCAGATATCAAGGGCGAGGCCTGCAACAAAACACAAATAACAAAGTATTGTTGCTAAAACTGAAGGAAACCACCAGTATGTGTGCGTGTGCGTGTTATACAGTGCAGTTAGCATGTCGATGAGGAGGTATTGCTAAAATCCCTGCACTTTTTAGAGAGCCCTTTTGTTAATGCTAATACAGGCAGAAAGAGCAATTAGGTAGCACATAATCAGTAGGATTACTATCTTTGCTGAGGTGCAAGAAAATTTCTATCACTATTCATTTATACAAATCTCCTTAAAAGGCAGTGATGGGCAACTGTCAGTGCTGTAGTTTCAGTTATAATAGGGGTGGGCAGTATTTGTGCCGAATGCATACATACATAATACTGTAGATGAAGTCAACAGTTGTGATTTTTTGTCTGAAAAGTGTAGTAGATTAACCAAGTAAATGACTGTTCAAAGATTTCATCAAATTTCAGAATTGTTGTAATCAGAACAAGAAAAAAACATAGCAATTATATCTAAAATCAATAAGTTGTGTTTTAGACACGTCATTCTGTTTTATTAAGATTTTATCTCGACAGCTCAACAAACAAAGGAAACGACTGGGATGGAGAAAGTGGGCAGAGGCTTCTGGGTTGATTGCGGTAAATGGGTGGAATTAGTGAATAACTCTGCAGTTCACTGGTTTTAGAGAGATGCATTTAAGCAATATTTTGTAGTTTGTATTTCTCACTGTTGATTGTTGGTGTACTGAGGTTGGTCAGTGAGTGACCAACTGTGTGCTGGTCGCCAGCTGGGTAACAAATCTCTCCTTCTCTGTTTGAAAAATCTGTGGACGAGTGTAACTGAGCCCAATCTTAACCTAAGAAGTGCAACCGAACACAAGAAGGAGAATGATTATCGCAGGGTTACACAGGACACAGAAACGGTTTCTTAGGTACTTTGCAATGAGTAGTTCATCTTGGGTAACAGCTGACTTCTAACAACTAGTTGCATTCACAGAGCTGTGGAGAGCCCCCGTTGCAGTCTGATGCTTTTTCACTATTACACCTTGCATGAGCAGGAGGCATGTGGTGAGCAGCATGTGAGGTCTAAGCTTTAGCAGGGAAAATGGCACTGTGATTACACAAACAAAGCACAGATGTAGTCATCGTTTTATTTTAAAAAATTTAAAAAAAAAGACAGAGCATCTTGAGGTAGCTCATTACATCTGCGACACAGCAACATATTTTCGGAGCAACTCGGAGAATATGTTGTTTTCCTAATTACTATTGTTTCGCATTAGTCTGGTGATTTAATTCAGATTATTATGGGTTTGAGTATATCCATATTTCAAACATAAAAATGAGTCACTCAGTAGAACGTGTTGCTCTTGAATTAATGCTTGCACTATTCATTATTAAATGTTGGTGGTGTTGTCCACTGATGCCCAGTTTCTTATAATCCCACATCACATTTACATCACAAGACTGCAGGTGACAGTGAACCATGCTGCCATATTCGCCTCACCCCAGATGACTGGCGAGTCTCGCTGAGCAACCGTTTAACCCAGATTAGCCCGGTGCTCTGATCTCCCAATAGATATTCAGCTCAGCTACTCCTACGCTTATCCCCTCTTCTTCCACTTTTTCCCCTCCCTTTGGGACCTCTTATCTGGTGGCAGAAACATTTTCACCATTTCAGAGTGGTCGATATGTGATGCCGCAGGTTGGAGTGAGGGATGCAAGAAGACTGGGTAGAGACGAGTGAAAGTAACATTCGTTATTAATAATTCATTATCAGCTTTCGGATATACTTACAAATAGAAGCACAACAGTTTCTGCAAAATTTCATCCTCAGAACTTTGAATGAACAACGTGCCGCTGCTTGTCGTTTCTTGTTTATTTATTTGTTTTCTCGCTGATACGTTACTCTCCAGGTTACTTTGTCACTTTATTGGTTGGCTTCTTGGATGCTGCAGGAGCTGGCAGAAATATCTGAGAATTGTCAAACACGATTGGGGTGTCACCTTGTCTGTAAAAAGAATAAAATGCCCAGAGGGGAATATTTTTCATGCTGTCAATACTGAAGCTTCAAAAATTGTGTAAATGCAAAAAAAAGGAAAGAAAAAAGCGAAAGAGACATCTAGGTATTCTACCAAAACACAGTTGCAGGAAGTCAGATTCTAAGCTTTAAAGCCTGCATTTCTAACTTATTTGTTTAACACATTTATGTAAGTGCATTGCACAAAAAAATTTGTTAACAATAGCTGAATTTCTTTGCAAAATGAGGCAATAATCTAAACGAATGTAGAAAACGTGAGATTTTATCCAGTTGGTGTTCAAAAGCTATCAGGCTATGGTGAAGGCTTTCCAGACAGCAAATAAGTGGTTTTTTAACACACTATTTACACCAATGTTCAACACATACCCATCATGGGAGAGCCAGAGAAACCAATTTCTGCACTGTAAACAGCTTAAGTGGAAAAAAAAAACCTAACCTCTAACATAAAACGTGAATGGTTTGCTTCACTGCTGCGTCGGAGAGCATCTGCCTGTCAAGGGGCTGCTAAGATGTGAAAGGCAATGGCCAAATGAAAGGAGCTGGCAGGCTGGGTTTTACTGCAAACACAAACTTGTTGCAGTTTCTGAAAAGCAAATAAGATCATAAAGCTGAACAAAAGCTGAAATAAAATCGTAATGCACAAATGCTGGCATCTGAAAATCATTACATGTGTACGGCTACAAGAAGAGTCACGTGTCTGGAAATAGTTTAGCTTTTTTTTTTTTTAACTGATGTAATATTTGCCTTCTAATTGCTCTCCAGATGCAGAATGTTTTTATTACCCCATATCTGTCTCTTTTACACACTCAGACACGCGGTTATCTGCCAGGAAAGACTCAGAGCTGAGGAAGTGGACTCTGCTCCTTTAGCTCTCTCTAATCCCCCCTGAGTCCACATACTGGCCAGATTTAACACAGTCACAAACAAGGGCACAGTGAGCTCTGCGTCTGCGTCTGTCTGTGGTGAATGATTCTGTTATGAACCTCAGTTATGCTTCACTGCTTTGCCACGAAGCATCCACCTGGAAACTCTATCAGCAGCTCATCGCACCTCCGACCTCTAAAAATTGTTTTTTTGTCATTTTTATGTCAAACTTGCCACACTGCTGGTTGCTTATGTTATTTTGGTTATTTATCTGCTTCTCCAGTGGCAGCTTCTTGTTTTTCTCCTTTCACTTTTGAGAAACCTGATGGCTTTGTACTCTAATGTGGCATTCCACCTGAATGACCTGCTGCACAAATGCAGTTAAATATATAATTGTACATGTATTGAACATGAAGTATGGTTTATAGAACCCTTTAGAATTGGGTTAATACATTTTATATTTTTTTAGTTAGACGCTGCAATTAGTGCCTCCAGTGGTGTAACTGTTACCACATTTACTTGGCAAGTGAAAGTGAAGTGAAGTGACTTGCTGGTTTGATTCCAGCTGGAGATGCAAATCCCCTTTTGGGTTGCATCACAAAGGGCATCTGGTGTAAAAACTACTAAATCAAACATGCTCTGCTGACCCTTTGTGGCAAGCGTGCAGCCGAAAGTAGCTTTAGCTAGGCAATCCAGGTGATTTCGTGTGTAAACTTTTGATTGCTCATCTATGGCTGTCAGCTAGTGCCAGTAAGACTTTTGTCAAAGATGGAAAACCAGAATGACTTGTGACGTATTCACCAACAAACTTCAGTTTGGATACTACAAATGATCCAGAGCGCACTCTTATTAGACGTCACCAAGATCAGACAAGAAATCCTCCTGCTATCCTGCTTCACATTAGAAAACGTTATGTTACAAATTAAATAATGGTTAAAGCAAATTCAGAAATTTACTGACTTGAAATGACAAAGAGGCACATTTTAACAGCCGCCAACAACTCATGGACCATTTGAAGTAAAATATACTGACATTTTAATTATTTTTTGTGGGGTTTTTTTTAATAATGTAGTACAGGATTACACATGAACTGAGTCTGTCATTTTCTTTGCAGGTGTCATATTCGAGTGATTGACACCTTTGGCACGGAGCCTGCTTATAATCACGAGGAGTATGCAACTCTGCATGGCTACCGGACCAACTGGGGCTACTGGAACCTCAATGCAAGGCAGTACATGACTATGTTCCGTATGTACTATATTATTATTATTATTATTATTATTGTTAACTTTTATATCATATGTAGAATACACCATCAGCTTGAGAATTGGTGTTTTTGTACCTCCAGCTTGCATGCATACATGCACAGACACACATTCAAAGGCCTGTCATTAGTTGACATTCATTCTAAATATAATAAAATGACTCCATTTCAGTGTTTTCACTTTTCTGACAGGTCTGACTGCTCGTTCATTTTAATTTGGAGCAGTGTGTTTAACACGGCTATTTTCAGCAACAGCAGCTTCTAGCATCCCTTCAAGTTGTTTCGGAGCGTTATCTCCAGTTTTTCCGGTTCTCTTATATGCTACACAATATGTCTGATCTGCTTTTTCAAAGCTCTCCTTGCCGCCTGTCTCGTCACTTTCTGACTGAAACACTGAGAATCAGCTCTGTTCTGCTTCCACAGTTCAACTCTCTGCAGTGTCGTACCTGTTTAGCTACAGCTGGCACTCGGCTGTAAGATCATTGTCATTATATCATCAATATGTGGGCCACTGTGGACGACCACGTTTCACACTGTCCAAAGCTATAATGACAGATTCAACCTCTAGCAACGCTTGTGAGAGAGCAGCATTACTGGCCAATTATTAAAGTTCTTCAGTGCATAAAAATGTGCTGTGCTAAAAAAAATGATTTTATAAGAGCTCGTAGCTTTGGAACCGTGGATTGAACGTGGGTGGTTGTGATCATCAGAAATACCTGAACTCACAGCGAGTACTTAAAAGATATTACATATATTCCCATACTAAACAGCTCAGACAATTACCATTAACAGCAGCTGGCTTTATGACAATCGCTATTAATAATGCTTAGAGAGTCCATACACATGCTGACTAAACCCTTCAAAAGTACTTTTTCCTGTCTCGTTCACTTACTTACTCACTAACTTTCTTCCTATCTCTCTTTTTCTCTTTGTCTTTTGTTTTCTCTCCATCTACTAATATCCTACCTTTCTGTGCTGCTCACACATACTCACACACACAAATACATTCAGCTCACACACCAGACAACTCATTCATGGGCTTTGTTTCGGAGGAGCTGAATGAGACGGAGAAGAGGAGCATCCAACAGAACAAAGTCAACAACATGGCTGTAGTGTATGGGAAAGAAGCCAGCATGTGGAAGGTACAGACAACAATTTACCCACACAGATGGCAGTCAGTCAGTGTAACTCTGTTTTAGTGAATTCTGTGTGTAGTGGTAACCGCTAATGACTCCATGGAAGAAGACGAGTAATTATTTGGAGGCCTAGTTTTTATAATAATAAAATAACATGTAATACTGTTAGAATTATCAGTAGATATAATGTATCCAAGCATATTCTCGTAGGTACATACATACATGTTTACACCTGTACAATACACTTAATAAGCTCATAAACATCTCATATTGTATACACTAAGAGTAAAATGAGGATCATTCATTTTTTATAGATTAACTCCATACATTGTGCACTAAAGAGAAAAAAACCAAATGAAATCAGGTGTAAGTAACCTTTAGCTTCACAGCACTACTTCTCTTATACAGTAGGTGTTGTTTCTACAAATTTTTCATGGTACTTTTATAGCAGATGCGTTGTTCTCAGCATCTTGGAGAACTGTTTTTGTGGAGTAAGGCTTCCTCCATTGATTGTATGTCTCTTCGCAGTCTCAGACTGCGTGCTTTAGTTAGTTTGTTTTTTACATCATTGCTCAAAGGATGCATAACATCTGTTGGAGACTTCTGTTAGCCACTCAAGCTTGTTCTTCATGGTTGTAGTTGTGTATTTTGGGGTCATACTCACATTGCAGAAACAAAATGTGAGGCTGCCAGAGATACTGCAGTGCACAATAGTTGCATTGTATATGCAGAAAGATTGTCACTACAGCCCAGTTGTCTTTCAGCCTGCATGTATGCAGACACAATCTTTAAACCAAGTACTCTAAACCATCGACTGAAATGTTAACAGAAGAAAGGCACCAAGCTGCTTGCATCATTAGTTTGCTTCATAGGGCTCTTTATACACAACTGTATAGCTTCAATTTACAGGCAATTTTCCTCTCCAAAACTGTCTGCTTGTTCAAATGCTCAATGTAGCTGAGAAAAAGTTGTCTGCATTTTTAAAAGGATTTTTAAAACATTGTTTGCTGCCATTTCTTTCTACTGTCTGCCCACACAAGTCCCCAGATTAGTTTATGGTTGTTGGCTGTGAGAGAGATGGGCTTAAAGGCAGTTATGAATGCACAGTCTGCAACAGTTTGATGAGGAAGGAAGTAAATGTAACACATAGCTGTTTCTACCAATTATTGCAGCCTTGTTTGGCTACAATTCTGCCTCAATTTACTTTACTCTCTTTGTCTTTGTGTCACTCTTTTTTTCCCTTGTGGGGGACCTTGTCACCGGATGGGTGTTCATTAGCTTCAGGTAAGAATGTGTTACTTTTACCAATTTATATTCATCTCACATCCTACACTTATGCAGGAGAGTAAAAAAAAAAAGGAGAGTAATGTTGCATCGTTTCCATGTCTAGGAATAGACAAACTTTGTTAAGATGCATACAACATGAGAGACAGGTGCAACTCCTGACCGGTCATGCTGCTGCATATCATTTCTCTGCTGGTTAGCTTGGTGCATCCATTATTCACTGTGGTACTGGAGAGGAAGGGGATGCTAATCTTGGCTCTCGAAAAATTGGTTTAAAACATATTGTACTTGTACGGCGCAGCTCCCCACCCCGTGGAGAACAACAGAATGCTGAACAAGGCAAAACAGTCTTGCTGCAACTTTAAACCTCAATACAATTAAAGCTAATGAGTTTGAAAATTCACCCCCTGTATAGTTGTCATGGAGTTTGGAAACTACAGTTAAGGTTATGTAAGATAACATTAAATAGTTCTAAAAATTTGGTTTAATTTTACATGAAGAGATTGAAGATACTATGGAAATACTTAAGTTAAGGAACCAAAAGAGATGAATAATAAAATACTGACTTTACAATTCCATCAGCATACAGCTAACTGTTTAAATACATGGTGCTGTATATGAAAAAAAATGTGTATGAAAGTACTATAAACAAAAAACATATGTCTTTCTGTCATGCTGTGCACACAGAAATCAACATTATATATACACACAAACTTCTTTTTTAAAATCTTTATAAAACCAAATTAGCTAAGGGACAAAAAATCCAGCACAACAGATATTTATTAGCATTCCTAATCCATTCCCTGCTGAGACGGTTAGCTTGTACATACATAGTCACAAAGCGAGAGTGCAGGTTATGGAATCTGCACTCTTTCACAGCTGTGTTTCTCTTGCTAATTCATTGTCGTTGTCTGCTGCACTTAGCGCTTGAGCTAATCTCCTAATTGGCTGGGAAAATCCTCACAGAGGAAGCTATCGATTACTACAGCCTCCAATTATGGCTCTGTGTGCGCGGGAGGGGGGCCACAGCAGAGGGATAACGTAAGCTGCTTAACGCCAGGCGGTCAATACTCTAGTCGGGGTTATGCACCGTTCACATGATTAAATTTTGGTTGTTAACTGATGCTAGCTGTTTTTTCTCCCAGTCGTCCTGCTGAACCTTGACTGCCCTTCTGGCTGTCTCACCCTCAGCATGTAATGTATTTATTATTAGATTAAAAAAGGAGAGAAGTATGTACAAGTAAGTGTAAGTAAGTGAATAAGGACAATCAATGCTTTATCCTGCTTAAAACCAAGCCTCAGCGCAGCAAAATAAATACCTGCCTGCCAGATGTTTCTCCACAGAGTTTACTGACATTTTATTTTATTTTTATTAAGAATTGTTCATTTCTTTTCTTTTTTTTTCTTTTTTTTTTCTTTGTTTTATTTTGTTTTGCACATCAAAATTCAACCATCAATCACATCAAGGTCGATATTAATTAAAGGTGAAGAAAACTTCACAGCAGGTAATAGGATGAGTGGAGTGCAGAACTCAAAAATTATTGCTGGTTAAACAGAAGGCAATTTTCCTCTACATGTTAATATTCGGTGTGTATATTGGTGCATTTTTCATAGGTGAAAGTAAGAATTCAACCAAATGAAACTAACGGCCCTGTGTTTGTTTCACTGAGTAAAAAAGGACTAGACTGCACCTTTTAACCCCTGTAGAAAAAGTAGGAAATCAAAGAGCCCATAAGAGCTACTGGGACACGCCCACCTGGCAACAAAAACAGTACTGTGGTCTTTGTCCTTCATCCATCCTTTGAACGTTTTTCAGTTTAATTTAGCCAAAATGCTGCATAGTTGTTGTGCTATCGGATGGCTCATTTAAACTGTAGAAATTATTTACCTGACATTGGAAAAATATTCGCACAGCTTTACACTTATGATACAATATTAGTGTGACAGACAGAAGTTTTCTAGCCCTACACTGTAAAAGTCACCAAAACGCACTATATAGCACTTACTTTTGCTTTAACAATGAACTATTTCTTGTTCTTCAGCTTTCACACAGTGGCATTATTCACCCATCCAGATCGAAAATACATGTAGCTGTTTGTACTCTTAAAGCGTTCATCCTGGCATCAGTGTAAGGTAAGGGATTCGGTACAAGATATACGTAGATGTCACCGAGCTGCCTGAGCAAAATATGGATCACAAATTTTACCTCCTATCTTCTTTTTCCTCCATTGATGGATGATCCAAGTAGTCTTGGCTCAAGACAGGTGGAAAAAAAAGCAACACTTTCCAACACTGTCCTGCAGTACTGCAGACTGTCTACTATTGTCCATAATGTTTTGCCCACCAGGGTAGTGAGTCGGTCAGGTGACTGAAAAGCACGGATAGTGATTAGAAGAACCAATAATGTGAGCATAATCTATTTCCATATGCTTTATAAAATGACATATGAATAAGCTTCCCGTAGCTCACGCAAATTCACACAGATAAGTTAGAAGACGTGAAAATATTCAGCACACTGTAGTGGAGCAAGTTCTTTAAAGAGGACCTATGATGCTCATTTCTACCTTCATATTTGTACTCTTGGATTCTTGGCCTTGGTGCAGCCACTTTATCCACTGTGTGAAACAAGCCTTTTTGGGATGGGGGGGACATTTTTGCTTTCATTGGATAGTTAAGCACTGTAGATTTGACAGAAATGTTGAGAGCTGGGAAAGGCTCTAACCAAAGGCCTGTAGGTTTGACTGAAACCCGGGCTGCTGCATTTCACTTATGTGGCATATGGTCACCTGCTCAACCAGTGAGCTAAACTGGTACCTGAAAGCCTTTTTAGCTCCCTTTGCAGTCCCTCCTTCAATCCAGCTTTCTTCTGGGGCTTCTGTGTTTACAGCCAGAGCTGTGCGCCTTAGTTATTTGGAACAGATGCACTGACCGACATCATACAGAGCCAAGATTAGAGAAAAAACTGCCTGAAATGGAGCATTTAAAGAAGTCTGAAGCCTGAGCTTTTGTCTTTGAAAGATTACTAGTACGGATTTTGACCTCATTATATCAAACTTCAGCTAAAATTAATATGACTGTCCCACACTCTAACTATATATTTATTATTATAAGAAAAAAGATAGGTCACCATTTTTAAAAAAAATTATTTATGGTGTTCTTCCTATTACACACTCTTTCTTCTATACGACCCATCTATGTGTCATCGCAGTTCATCGGTCTCACCAAACCATCTTCTTCCAGCAGGGTAAAGAGAGTTTCCTCCAGATTCTCCATAAATACATGGAAGTCCACGGCACAGTCTACTATGAGACCCAGAGACCTCCAGAGGTCCCAGCCTTTGTGAAGAACCATGGCCTGCTGCCCCAGCACGAGCTGCAGCAATTATTGCGGAAGGCCAAGGCATGAACTTTGTGGTTATTGTCACCACTGTTTAATGGACAGAGTGTTTACAAACTTTTCTTCTGCTTTTCTAACTTCTAAACTAAATTCTTCTGCTTTTAAATTACACAATCACTAAATTACATCCCTGATTTATCTTTTTTTTTTCTCCTAGCTCTTCATTGGTTTTGGTTTCCCATACGAGGGCCCGGCCCCTCTTGAAGCTATAGCCAATGGTTGCATTTTCCTCCAGCCCAAGTTCAACCCACCCCACAGCTCACTAAATCACGAGTTTTTCCGAGGCAAGCCCACATCTAGAGAGGTAGGTTCATAATTTGTATATCTTCCCACAATCAGTCATGCTGCCAACAGATTCATTAAAGCAGTGGCTCAAACATTCGATCCAGACTGCATTTTTGCCACACTAATGGACACAGTATAACTATTTTTATGTGTCTTTGTACAAAATAATAATTGACAGTATTCATTTGATAAAGACAAACTGATTTTTCTGCAGCTAAGTGTTGTCTTTGTGGAGAGATGTTATTTATTTGCAAAATATTTATTTATAGAGCTGTCACTGTGTACACTGCATTTGTTTTCTATAGGTATTCTCCCAGCACCCGTACGCGGAGCAGTACATTGGCCGACCTCACGTCATGACAGTGGACTACAACAACTCTGTGGAGTTTGACTCTGCTATCAAGGAAATCATGAGGACCAAGGTGCTCACATATAACAGTGCTTTAAAAAAGAATTCATAAAGACAAAAGACATAACCATTTATCCTGTTATGTCCACTAATTAGTTACACTGAGTTAAATTATGCATTGCTGTGTATAAATGAGGTTAACCGTGACTGGGTGCTCTTTCACTCGTATCAGCTCTCTTCATGCTGAAAGAGGGACATCTCTGGTGTTTCTTTCTGTTTTAACAAACATGTTTTCATAGACATGCCAAGAATAGCTACATGTACTTATCCACCTATTGCTTTTGTGCCTTTGTGGCCAGGAAAATTGCAGTTGGTTTGTGCCTTGTTTGGCTCTTGTAATATAACGTTTCATTTTTGTATAGCGTTCAATGATAACTCTTAGAGTTACAGATAGCACGGTTTGTTCTATTCTGTTTTCCCTTGAAGCTGTGATAAAATACAAGTACTGGACCTGCTCTTGTTGCTGTGAGCCTAATAACAGTTTTTTAAACTTTGATGAAACAGCACAATAATTTTGCTGTGGTCAAGTCCTCCAGAGGGAGTTTGCCGTCTGTAGGTAGCAGAGTTATACTGCAGAGTGCTGAACTTTTCAATTCAGTGAATGTGATATAGATTAAGGACGCTAGCTTCCGAGAGAGGGAGCAGGGTTAATTAAAGAGTCAGCCAGGTACACTGAATCTTTTTAGAAAGCATTGAAATTGGGTGCAATGTTGAAAAAAATGAATTATATGAGCAGAAAAATTGAAAGATGGAGAGTACACTGACCAAGCATCTGCACAGTCACAAAATCTTTATAAAACAGAAATCCAATATGCCAAGCAGGCATATTTTCTACTCTAAAATACAGGGGTAGACCTTTTATATCTGAAACTAAATAATGTTTATTGAAGTTCAAAACTGCAGATGCATTTTACACTCGGAGAGGTGAAGCTGTGATTCACTAGTTTTCACGCAGATTCGAATTTCTAGAGAATTGACCATCCTAACCATTTTGGCATCCCAAAAACTGACCTCTTGAATTTATAAATGGTCATTTTGTTCTGCGTACGCTAAGGTATATTTAAATGTATTGTCAAATCTGATGGAAATCTGATGGATCTGGATACATTTATGGCTGAGGTATAACGCTTTTGGCATTTAACATAGGTGTGAACACACATCATCCCACAAGACATGCAACATATTTTACATATGGAATACGAGTCACAGTAACACTCGAACAAGGCATTGGTCTATAGGGAAGCAGGAAACATGGAGACAGCTGTCTGCATGATCCTTTAAACATGCTGTAGCAGTCTGCCCTTTGCAGATTAGAGATGGTATGTAGGGAGATTAGGCAAAAGCTGATATATGTAGTGTTAGCTCTGTGTGTGTGTTTGTCAGTGTGTGTGTGTGTGAGTGTGAGAGAGGCTGTTCTCATCTTTTCGTCTGCGTAGTCAGACAAGCTACAGTTCAGCAACACTGGCTTAGTGTGCCTTCTCCATCTGCACTGACAGACCACGGAGAAAGCGCTGATGGACCACTTCACCCTTCACTGGAGGCACAATGCCCCGAGCAAACTCACACATACCCATACAACATATACAGTACACGCACCACCCCCAGCACCCAAACAAATACATAAACACAACTCATACACTGAAATTGCAAAGATGCGACGTATCAGTACACACAGCCTCACCTGCACATTACAGCCATTAAATTCAAGGCACACGCAGGCATACACAAACCGTGTGTGAGGCAGAGGCTCATGTTCAGTCATGCAAGACAAAGCAATCTCTGGCCGACAAGTCCTCATGTTCAAATAAAACCCTTTTCCATCTCTTTCTTTCTTTCTTTTCTTATTCCCTGTTCCATGTCTTATGGGAATTGGCGTTTTAAATGTGGTTTTTTAACATTCACATGAAGTAGTCTTAATAGGGTGGGCAAAAGTCAAGGTCACTCTGACCATACAACAAAATTTTGGTCATACTTGTTATGATAAAATGATGATATGATGCCTGATCATTATTCAATGCCAAACTCAGAAACAGAAGTAGGTTGATTGTGACAGGTCTGCGTAGGTTCTTAGGCATCTAGTTCATGGTAGTCTTAATGGCTTGAAATAAAGGCAACTGGATTAATTTGGGGTCATGAAGGTGTTGGATGATACTACCCTAGTATCATCCAACTACTACTCATACTATTATTGGGATGTGGTGGGGTTGTTTCCAAGGGGACAGCCCCACTACAGGTTAAATATCTGGCACTCCATTAGTTTTCAGAGCTGAAAAAAATCCTCTTGGACAAGAGGTGAAATGCCTTCATAAACCAAAAAGAAGACCAGTTCCCTTCATTTCAAGTGATTACTTCCATCGTCGCAATATTTCACATTTGTCCAAATCTGAATAAAGGATCCAACTTCTCCAACTTTACTGATGGGTGGAGGTATACAACCACAAAGGGGTGATTGTCAAAACTGCTAAAAAAAACAATAACACAGTGTCATGAATCGCTGTGCGGCAGGCAGGAGTTGGACCCAAAATGCAGGACTCACAGACTCGGGGAGGTGAACTCAAAACACAGCTTTATTTGCTGGTAGAACAAACATACAAACTAGACTAAACTGGGAAACCATAAACTAAGAACTCACAGGGAGATCCACACACAGCATGAGGGACGACGTCACGCCGAACAGAGGGAGACGCAGACAGAAATACACAGAGGGTTAACGAGGAAAGTGGGAACACACGGGGAACACAGGTGACACTGATAATCATAACGAGACAGGGCGGGGTGAACTGAACATGACATGTACGGGCGTGAGAGTCACAAAGTAAACAGGAAGTGCACAGAGGTTCAGACAGGAGGAGAGAGAGCACGGGGAAAACACAGACATAACGGGCTGGGGAAACATGAAACAACCACAAAGGGAGACGAGGGCTCATAAATACACAGGGCACACAGGGGGGGGAGAGAGAGCACGGGGAGAACTTGGACATAATGGGCAGGGGAAACATGGAATAAAACATAAGGAGAGACGAGGGCTCACAGATACACAGAGGGGCACACAGGGGGTAAAAGCCATGAAGGGAAAACACTTAGGGAACAACACAACAGGGCAACTCAGAAAACATGGCCTAAATAAGGAACAAAATACAAACATACAAGAAAACTAAGAACACTGGGCCAACATGGCCCAGGACCATGACAGTACCCCCCCCTCAAGGGCTGGCTCCCGACAGCCCAAACCCGAAAAAACAAAAACAGAAAACAACCCACCCAGGGCGGGAGGCGGGGGACCAGGACGGAGGGACCAGAATGGGAAACAAAAACAAACAACAGAAAACACAGGAGCACATGACTATAGTCCAAATAAGGTTCAGGGGGCCGACCCAGAGCCCACAGGCACAAGAGTTCACGGGTCACACGGTCGGGGGGCCGACCAGGTGGGTGGCACAGGTGACAGAGCTGGTCCGGAGGCCGGCCGTGCGGAAGGCAGCGGCGGCGGCGAAGGAGACGACGGAGCAGTTCAGGGGGCCGACCGCGCGGAAGGCAGCGGCGGCGGCGAAGGAGACGACGGAGCAGTTCAGGGGGCCGACCGCGCGGAAGGCAGCGGCGGCCCTCCAGTCTCAGGCGTGCTGGCCATGGCCTGGTGGGCACAGGACCAGTCGAGGCAGGACCAGACGAGGCAGGACCAGACGAGGCAGGACCAGACGGTGGCGATGCGGGGGCCGGACCAGGCGAAGCACAGGCTGAGGCCGGACCAGACGAGGACGAAGACTCGGAGGCCGGACCAGACGAGGACGAAGACTCGGAGGCCGGACCAGACGAGGACGAAGACTCGGAGGCCGGACCAGACGAGGACGAAGACTCGGAGGCCGGACCAGACGAGGTTGCAGAGGCTGAGGCTGGACCAGGCGGAGCTGCAGAGGCTGAGGCTGGACCAGGCGGAGCTGCAGAGGCCGAGGCTGGACCAGGCGGAGCTGCAGAGGCTGAGGCTGGACCAGGGGGAGCACAGGCTGAAGCCGAAGCTGGGCCAGGCGGAGCAGAAGCAGAAGCCAAAGCTGGACCAGAAGCAGAGGCTGAGACCGGACCAGGCGTAGCAGAAGCAGAGGCTGAGACCGGACCAGGCGTAGCAGAAGCAGAGGCTGAGACCGGCCCAGGCGTAGCAGAAGCACAGGCAGAGGCTGGCCCAGGTGTAGCAGAAGCACAGGCAGAGGCTGGCCCAGGCGTAGCAGAAGCACAGGCAGAGGCTGGCCCAGGCGTAACAGAAGCACAGGCAGAGGCTGGACCAGGCGTAGCAGAAGCACAGGCGGATGCAGCCGGACCAGGCGACGACGAGGCGGTCGCAGGTGGCGGCTGGACAGGCTCCTCGGGCCCTCCAGCTGATGCGGCGTGAGGCCGAACGGGCCCCTCGGACCCTCCAGCGGAGACAGGAGGCTGAACGGGCCCCTCGGACCCTCCAGCGGAGACAGGAGGCTGAACGGGCCCCTCGGACCCTCCAGCTGACGAGGCGTGAGGCTGAACGGGCCCCTCGGACCCTCCAGCGGAGACAGGAGGCTGAACGGGCCCCTCGGACCCTCCAGCGGAGACAGGAGGCTGAACGGGCCCCTCGGACCCTCCAGCGGAGACGAGGAGGTGCTGGTTGGGCTCACTGGAACCCCCAGCGGACGAGGTAGATGGCGACACGGGAGCCGCGGAGTGCTGGATGAGCTCATCCGAGCTTCCAGCAGGAGCCGATGTAGAGCCAGAGAGAATTGGGACCCCGGGCTCAACGTTAAGCTGGCTAGAAAACTGCACTGCTACGGGGAACTGGGCCAAAGGTTCAGGTGCGAGCTGAGCTGCTGGACACACGGGGACCTGAGCTGCTGGACACACGGGGACCTGAGCTGCTGGACACACGGGGACCTGAGCTGCTAACGGTGGAGAAGTAAACGACTGCACAGGGGACTGAACTGATGTCTGTAGTAACGGTGGTGGTGAGAGTGGAGTAGGTGGTGGAGTTAATGACTTCACAGGGGAATGAACTAGAGGTAGTGACGGTTGTGGTGCTGGTGGTTGACTGTGCTAAAGGAGGCTGCACTGGGGACACTGGAGACTGCACTGGGGAAAGCAGGGCTGCAGGAGGCTGCACTGGGGACACTGGAGACTGCACTGGGGACACTGGAGACTGCACTGGGGAAAGCAGAGCTGCAGGAGACTGCGCTAGAGACTGCAGTGATGGTTGTAGTGGAGGTGTGACGGGTGGAGGAGTGGCTGAAGTGGCTGCGGGTCGGGCGGCTAATGGCTCGGCTACAGAGTGCCTTAATGGCAGGGCTATGGGTTGAATGACTGACTGAGTAGCAGCCTGAATGGCTGGGTGTAGTGACGGTTGTGGTGGAAGAGAAACAGGTGGTAGTGTGGATGATGGAGCTAAGGGCGACTGAGTGGCAGACCGAACTGATGACTGAAGCGATGGTAGAGGTGAAAATGGAGCTTGTGGTGGAGTTAATGACTGTGCTAGCGGGGACACAGGAGACGCAGCTTGTAGCTGGGCAGCTAAGAGAGCTTCAGGAGGCTGGGCAGCTAAGAGAGCTTCAGGAGGCTGGGCAGCTAAGAGAGCTTCAGGAGGCTGGGCAGCTAATAAACTGTTCACATTACCATCCGTAGCACAAAACACAACCCCTGAACGAATAGTCCCACGGTTCGACACAGAAAAAGAGTCCTTATTCACCACAGCCGGCGATGTAAAAGTCCGAACGTCCGGCTGTGGGGTGGCGCGCCCGCGGCGTGATCGACGTTTCTTCCCCGCAGATGGCTCCAAAGGGCCGGGAAAAACCACATCCGGCCGGTGAAACTGACGCGGCTGCTCCAGGGTGGCTGTTGTCTGTTGCTGCTGGGCCAAGTCTGATATTTCCCGAGTTCGCGCCGCCTCCCGGGCTTCATTCAAATTGGCCAATAAGTCCAAACATCCTCTGACCTGGCGGAGATGAGAATTTCCTTTGAGGATTGCTTCGATAGCATTTATCCCCACAATCTTTGCCCTTGTATTGGAAGTGTGGGTTATCCACTCGACTAGGCGTTGGACACGTATCAGATCGCTCTCCCCGGGTAAGTCTGCTGGGTCCATGTTGTGGTGACGTCGTACTGTCATGAATCGCTGTGCGGCAGGCAGGAGTTGGACCCAAAATGCAGGACTCACAGACTCGGGGAGGTGAACTCAAAACACAGCTTTATTTGCTGGTAGAACAAACATACAAACTAGACTAAACTGGGAAACCATAAACTAAGAACTCACAGGGAGACACAGGGAGATCCACACACAGCATGAGGGACGACGTCACGCCGAACAGAGGGAGACGCAGACAGAAATACACAGAGGGTTAACGAGGAAAGTGGGAACACACGGGGAACACAGGTGACACTGATAATCATAACGAGACAGGGCGGGGTGAACTGAACATGACATGTACGGGCATGAGAGTCACAAAGTAAACAGGAAGTGCACAGAGGTTCAGACAGGAGGAGAGAGAGCACGGGGAAAACACAGACATAACGGGCTGGGGAAACATGAAACAACCACAAAGGGAGACGAGGGCTCATAAATACACAGGGCACACAGGGGGGGGAGAGAGAGCACGGGGAGAACTTGGACATAATGGGCAGGGGAAACATGGAATAAAACATAAGGAGAGACGAGGGCTCACAGATACACAGAGGGGCACACAGGGGGTAAAAGCCATGAAGGGAAAACACTTAGGGAACAACACAACAGGGCAACTCAGAAAACATGGCCTAAATAAGGAACAAAATACAAACATACAAGAAAACTAAGAACACTGGGCCAACATGGCCCAGGACCATGACACACAGCTTTCTGGACTCTAGTTAGTTAGAAGGTTTTGTTAAACACATATTTTAAAAGAATTTGGAGATAGGATGATTTATGATACCAACAACAACACCCAAGAAAATCATATAGATCTTCTCAGTTAGCGAACCATGCAAATGGGATTTTCATTCTATTTGATTTCTGAGTGAAGTCTACATCAGCCAAGGATAAGAGAAAGGACTTAAAGAAGAGAAGGTCACAAGTCTAAACTACACAAATGTGATAAAAATAAAAAATAGAGCAAAACAGTGCTAAATGCCTTCATACACCTGAAACCTTTGCTTCCACCCGCTGCCAGTGTTGCCAGCACCTTTTCAAAAACCTCCACTCAAAGCCGCACCTGTGAATGCGAACGTGGCCTGGGTCACTATGCCTGGTTAAGCAAAGGCGAATGAGAACGCTGTTAGAAAAAGGACACGTCCATTGATTGTTTTTGCAGGACGCTTGTGTGCCTGTCCTTGTTCAAATGTTTGCTTTCTGCTCCTGCTTATAAAGTAGATTAGCATAAGGCTTTGATCAGATTGCAGTGAGTAGCTTTTTAAATTGCACCATCCCTGCATGTTTGCTTCTCAGTGGTTTTCACTTGAAATGGGCCAAGTCTGATTTCACAGATGGTTGAACATTAGACTGCTTTGATTTCACATAGGAAATGCAATTTAGTGAGTCATGTATCATTTACAAAGGCAGGTCTTTGCATTAGGTCATAAAGACAATCCACTTCGATCTCTCCAAAGCTTGGTGTTTGCAGTTAGAAATACAAAAATGTGTTTTCATTTGGTTGGAGTGTGTAACAGGATCATTTTAGTTCATATAAAACTTGAACTTGTGTCTTTGTACAGTGTGGCTGTTGAATATCAGCTGTCTAGCACTTTATGAAATCTGCTAAATTCATTTTTTATTAATCCCAGCACTGCAGTTGCAACTATTTCGTATTCATCGGCTTTTGTGTCAGACAGTCTGTTAACAAGTATTGAACATGTTGGTATTAGCAAGAGACACAAAAGATATATGGTGTTTCCAGCTCATCTCTAATTAGAGCAATCAAAAGTGTGCTTTAGTTATAGAACCAGCACATCAAAGGAGGAGATGATCTATTGGTATGCAAATAAAGCCTAATGATTTTCCAAGCAGTGACATACTGTGATTAGGCCTCGCAGAAACCTGACAATAGAAACATTCGTCAGCTCAAATTACCAAGGAGAAGAGACAATTCATTGCAATTACTGAGAACAATGATGCGGAAGGAAAACGAAAAGTACACTTTACTGCGAGTAAAATGTGGCAATAATAACGTGGTGATGATTGTGTGTTTTCACGTGTGATTCTCAGGTCGAGCCTTATCTGCCTTATGAATACACCTGCGAGGGCATGCTCGAGAGAGTGCATGCATACATACAGCATCAGGTGAGTGTCGCTACAAATGTCTACAGTTCAATGTCTGCACATATGCGCTTCGCCTATACTCTCCTTTTCTGTCTTCAGTCAGCTCTTGCTCTCATTTATATACCTTCTTTTTTGAAGCTTTCAGAACCCTTACACTGCTTAATATTTCACGCCTGTGTGCATTCAGCACCTAGGACGTCGTGTATCTAGGACTGTGTGTGTGTGCGTGTGAGATTATGTACCCCATGTATGTGGGCATGCGATTAATCGACATGCTAACTCTCATTAGGAGCCACATATCTGCCCTCCGGCTTTAAAGCAGAAGGTCTCCTGACACTAATGAGGAGGGATGAGTAAGGAAAAAGAACACAAGTGTGGGAATAATGATGATGAAGGACTAGGGTAAAAGCACTTTTTTATAGCCCCCCACAAGATGTTAGACAAACCACAGAAGCTCTCTCAGTGACTTTTATTCACTCCTGACTTGCAGCTTGTTTTGGACCCAGAAAGCTGTTGAAAGACTAACAGGAGAACATTAAATTACATTTCTGTTCAAATTGGATTTTCTAAAGGAACCGCTTCCTGCAGCTGGTTTGCAGTAGCATAGCATAGCCTTCGCCTTGTGATTCGAGTCTCCCTGTGTGTTTCTGAATGTTACCATGGCCAGATGTGATCCTGAAGAGATCTACTTTAACAGGAACTACCACAAGTTTTTATTTTTGCTCGGCAGGTGTTTCTGTCTTCCTGTCGGGACAGATTTTGTCAGGGTGATAGCTTGAACGCTGAGCTGCAGTCACACAAATTTAAATGTGTGTAGCTGAGCTGCAAATGAAGGCAGAGTTCAAAGATGGATGGGGTCTGAGTACTTCATGAATACTCATTTGTCAGAACATCACCTTGTTACAGGCTTCAGTAACACTTTCAGCTGGCGTTATCCCACCCTTGACACTCTCTAATGTTTCACTTAGTATAATGTAGAAAACAAAGCCTTTGGCAATAGTAATACTCTGATCTGGAGCAGCGTCATGATTTTGTTGCATTTTCCACATGTTACAGGTTTTATCATATTTTTATATTTAGGATTTTTTTCAAAACACCTTTTTTAAATGTAAAATTGCCATTTGCATTTAACTATAACTCTATATGCTTGGATCACTGTGCTTATTGTTGTTAAACTTACGTTAATCAGAAACAACCATTTGATTTGGAGCAACTTCCCAAGCCACAACTGCACATGTGCTTTAAAATTAGAAATAACATTTGAGTGAATATCTTTTAACATCTTTCTCTCCATCGGTATAAAATATTAATGTGTCTTCTGAGAAGCAGAACTCTGCATTAGCATGTGCTCTGTGCATGTTCTCCTCAAGTCTGTTTGCTTTCATTTTACCAGCATAACTGCAGATAACTACAGTGAGTGTGTGTTGCACTTGACAAATGCACATGCTTGGATGGCTTAAGGCACAGAATTGAGTGACCTACACTCAGTACTTAAGGCATCTTGTGTAGGACTGAAGCTGTTGCTGCTGTTCTCCTGAGAAGCAGCTGGTTCTATGCTCTTGTTGTCGACACATTTTCGAGTACAGCCGTTAGGTAAAAGCAGCTTGTATGAAAGTTTCTTACATCATTGGATATAGCCTGTAACTGTGATAGTGGAGCAGCACGTTATAACTTACCTGGTGCCACTTTACTTTACTGTAAAGGCAATAACTCACTCAGGTTTATTTAGTCTGGTAATATTTTACAGTTCTACAATTATTTGATTTTTAAAAATTATTGTATTTATTTCACCTCCAGGATTTCTGTGCCCCAGAGCCTCCCTTCATTCCAGCCAACCTCTCCAGAAAGGGGTCCGCTGGTGGCAGCAGGATGATGGAACCTCTGTTTGTGCCCCTGCCCAACACTACAGCTCTTGGCTGGGCATCCAATGTGACAGCTCCCTCTGCCTGGCCTCCTCTCAGCTCCCTCAGGCTGCTTGTATCTCAAGAGGGCCAGTCTTGTGTGGACGCCTGCCAGTCAGCTGGTTTCATCTGTGAACCCGCTCACTTTCGCTTCATCAACAACAAGGAGGCTCTGCGCAGGTAGGTCAGCCGAGAGTACAAACTGCCTGCTAGCGAGGCTTTAATTAAGTGTTTAGTCCCAACTATCAAGCTTTGCTCATCAAACACTCCACTCCTACAACTTACCAAGCAACACCTCATCACACGTTGTCAGCGTTACCTGAGGAGTACCATCTGTGGTAGAAACACTGTCATGTCTAAATTAAATTAAAAGGAGAATTTGAAACAACCAAGCAATCTTTGTGTACATCACACAAATTTAAACAAAGACGAGTGATCTAAAAGACTCCATGCAATAATATCTGTAGCTGTGGTTTTGAAGGATGGTGGTTCTGATTGCAGGCTGTGAAACCACTGAACCAGCCGAAATGAAAAAAGGTTCTATTGTACAAGTTTTAACATAACAAATTGGATTTTTGGAAATGATTAAGAGTTCAAAACGTTCTATTTAAACTGAAGATTGACACTAAGTACAGTTTAGGCCGTCTCTGACCTTAGTATGACTCTGATATTTATTTAGTTTACTGTACCAGCCCATGGCTGCTAATCCAGAAACTTCACTTTCAGACATCTCCTTTTCTCAAGCTCCAAGACAGAAATCCTGTCAGCAGTTGAGCCTCTCCTTCGAGCATTTCCCACCTGACTGCTTTCAGCCTTAACTCATTTTCTCTGCTCTTACTTCATCCTTCGAGTATTTTTCTGTTTCTGTTGTTTTTCTATCTGTCTTGGTTTACAGTGCCTCTCCTCTTTGTTTCTCTTTCTCTTTTCATGCTGATGTCTCATACCTGCTCCATTGTTTTTTCCATCTTCCCCGAAGCTTTTTCACTTGAGTTCCTCCCGTTCGTTCGTCTGTGATTAAAGTGGTGAACTCGTTTCCATTCCTTGTTTCTGCTCCCCGTTTATTTTCAGGTTAATGCCAGTTCCATTTTCCTGTTACATGTCTGAGATGAAACCGTGAATTTTATTATTCGTCTTTTCTTCTTGATAAATCTCAGTGATCTCTTTTTTTAGATTTCTGCTGCTCTTTTCACTCCTCAGGTTGGACGTACAGTGTGAAGTTGTAGACTCTGAGATTAACCACATCTTGCCAGCCTTCTCGGTGGTGCGGCAGGAGTGTGGCCTTCAGAGGGAACCGCTACTCTTCAGCTGTGCAGGACACTCCCCTAAATACAGACGTCTTTGCCCCTGCAGGGACTTCCGCCACGGGCAGGTGGCGCTGTGCAGAGACTGTCTATAATGACAGAGCACGTGAAGGACAGACAGAAAAGACATGGACAAAGAGAAAGAGAAGAAAGTGTAGAGCTGGGACATATCACCTGGTGTTGCAGAGAGCCAGCCTCTCTCGAAAAGTAAATGTAGGCTCGTGACGAAGAAGCATGCATGGATTTAAAGAGTTTACACTGGAACTGAGCCTGGGTTGTATCAGAGGATATTTGATGACTGTAGTTGTTATAACAGATGTTATACTGCAACAGACTGGAGACACTTTGGCTACACTGAACACATAACATGTGGACCGTTCAAGAAGCAGATGTGCCATGAAATGCATCTTTTACTGGCTACACCTGCAGCTCACCTGCAGCAGAGTGACTCACAGGCAAAGCAAGCAAAACACTGAGCTTTCATTCTTGGGATTGTGTTGCCTTCATTTTTTTTAGCACAGTGCTGTGAAACTTACAGCTTTTCACAGTTTCTGTGATATGAGTAATTAACATCCACAGACTACACGCGCCCCTTTTAAGGTAGAAGTAAACAAACGCCAGCTGGTCCTGGCAAAATAAGTTATAACCAGTAGTTTCATTTAAATAAAAAAAACTGTGTATGACTCTCTTCTGTGCTAAAGGACCGCACGCATCAACCTTAATAATTATAAATAGAGCACTTGCCTATTTTTGCAAATGCAGAGCAGATCTCTGCAGAGCACACGCAGCACTTAAATGTTGTTCTAACACCTCGGGAGGCAATTAATTAGAAAGGTTTAAGTGGCACAGGAGGTGCTCTGCGAATGGTTCACATATGTTACATGTTCAAAGTACCCACAACCTTTTTAAAATAGTATTCGAGTGGTTCCAAGTGTCCAGAGACTGGGTTAACGCTCACAAAGCTGAAAGACTTTCACAAAAACGTACAGGATAATAGTTTCTGCAAGATGCTGACTGATGATATTATACACAACATTTCATTTTTTTGGAATTGTATTCCACCAAAATAAGGGGTTTCAGTTGAAAAATATACCCTTTAAAAGCATGTGACTGCAGAGTATTGGGACTACACTGTCATTCCATGACAAAGTCTTCAAATATCTTGGCTTGGAGAAGGCAACCTCAGGTCAATATCCAATCTCCTCTCTGCACATGGACAAAGGATGATGGACAACCAGGTTATCTCCCCAGCTTTTTCTCCCCTCCTCCTGTGATGGACAGAATAATTTATCAGACTGAAACCCAAGTCTGAGGTAACATCACTCAATGCAATCATCTCTGGTCAGAAAACGAAAGAGGAGAAGAGAGGACAAAGATAAAGGGCACAAGATTATTTATCAATAAATAAGCTTTTAGAGCCTTCAGCTGGATTTTTAAAAAGTCCTCCGGGCTTTTGTGATGGAAAAATCAGAAAATAAAAAAAAAAGAATGGATCAAAATGCTAATGTGGGTTTTGTATTGTGTCTGGTCTTTACTTAGGTTCTTCCTACCTTTATTATGCTCCAGGGTTGCTCCTCATCCCATCTGTTAAAATCATCCCAGCGTTCACATTCATCCAGATTTCCATCTATTCATCCACCTCCAGGGAGAGACGTGATCTTTTTCGCATAAAGCCGACAGCCAAAACAGTTCAGAGGAGTCTATAAGAAGTGAGGTAGCACACTACAGAGGGGGGAGCAGGAAGTCGCATTAAAGAATCAAACTTCAGTGTGGACATCTGACTGGAGGATCTGATTTTGTCAATCTGATTTTTTACTGTGTACTGTGAATTGCGAAGATTTGAGCTCTGACAAATAACAGCACACAGTTGATACAAGGTATGGTATCTACGTAGGCCACAAAGACAGACTCATCAACAAATGTCAGTAATTAAACTTTCTCCTGCTTCTGTGAGTTAGGGCTTAATGCTACAGATGACGCTAGAATTTTTCAGTATGGTAGGTGGTTATCTTAGAAAAGTGTGCATCCTTGAATGCACCCTCTGCATAACCACTCACAGTAGCTCCTGTTTAGTAATTTGCAACATTTTGGCGGGGGGGGGTGCTGTTGTTTTGTTATTTTGGATGTTATTCTCTTGTAGATGTTGGACAGCCAACCTATTATCCTGTCATATACCTAGACACCTCTAACACTCACCTCAATTGTTGCTTCATTGATTGGACCTCAGTGCTGTCATGACTTCAATTAACATTTAATAAGATAAAAATAAGGTAAAAAGGTAAAAACGTATTGCTTTGTGTATCATCCTTAAATTTAGTGTCTGGCTATAAACCTGTACGTGATCCACCTGGCCATTGTGGACAGGGATTTCTGACCAGTACAGATTACATGAGCTCACTGCTCAGCTGGTACCATCCAGTCAGCAAGCATCATGTAATGTGCACTATTTAAAGTAACTTTAGTAGGGGTGGGTTTTAATAATCGATTCATCGATTAAAATCGATTCTGGCTTGGATAACGTGAAATCGATTCATTAAAATCCTGAATCGATTTTTTTTTATATAAATGTATTTTGCCCAAAATTCCAGAATCTCAGGTGAAACGTCACACAATTTTGACAACCACCAAACATTTAAAACAGTAAATGAGCGCAGGTACACGGCTTCTGCACAAAGACATAAACACAAAGCGCGGACCTGCGGATCAGAATCAGTGAGATGTCGCCTTTCTTATCTGACGGCAGGGACACGGTCGGGGCTGAAAGCCGACAGCTCACTGATTCTGATGTTTCGGCGGGTCCGCACTTTGTGTTCACGCCCTTTTTGCGCTGATTCTGAAGCTGTTAGTTTTTATCTCTCTCCAAACAATATTGACCGAACCAGCAGCAAAAGAAGATCCAAACTACGCTTCACATAAACATCGTCATGGACTCCCTCTGACTTTTGCTGTTTTGCTTCCACCACGATAAAATCACACTTCATGCACAGCTCTCTCTCTCTCTCTCTTTCTGAGTGTACTTCAAGAACAGTTTCCCGTCTATCCCCGAAATCTGTTTTCTGCATTATTCGCTTGCTTGTTACGCACAAGACTACCTTTGTTTACAGCGCTGTTGGCCGATGTTTTTTTTTTTCCTTTTACTTACTTCCGAAAAGAAAACCTAATTTCTGACGTTCAATAGGCTACTGAACAAATTTAAACTTTTTAAAAATTATACAAAATGCAAAGCCATGTCTCTAATAAAACTGCTGTAACTTCAGAGGTAATGTTCATAAGTTGATTAATGATTTTCTTTCGTTTTTGATCTACTGCAGAATGTTTTTATAAAATCCAGGCCAGGAAAATCACCTTCATGTTTTTCTGTGTTTTATCTTCAGCTACTTTGACACAAAGGCCTCTGCTGTGACGCTCACACCTTTGATAAAGTCTCGAAAGTGTCAGCTTCCTTTTTATAGATACAAAAATATGTAAATGTACTGATCTGAATTATAATATTTCTGACTGTCTGAGGCAAAATTTCCCAGATTCAAATCGAACTAGAAAAATTTGCATTTCCTGCGAAAATGCTGTGTGGATGCCTTAACGCTGAAGATGTCTGCTGAAAAAAGCTGAAAAAGTTGAAAAAAAAAAAAAACATTGCCCTGAGCAGGATTCGAACCTGGCCCTTCTGGTCTAAAGGCAGCAATTCACCTCACTGCACCAAACTCATTCACACAAAGAAGAGGTGGAGAGAGTGACAATTGTGGTGAAATTAGCAGAAGCTGCTTAGAATTGTGCTGATAAGAGGTGAAAAAGCTAAACATTTGGCAGAAAAGAGGTGAATCAGAAGAATTTCTGCTGAAAAGAGGCAAAGAAGCAAAAAGATGAGCTGAAAAGAGGTGTAGAAGCAGAAGTACTTGCTGAAGATGGCTGTATGTGTAATGACACACTGGAGAGCAGTGACACACAAGAAAGCAGAGCGCATGCAAGCAGGGAACATGTGTAGCAACTGTCACAGGTAGGATTCAAACCTCTGCCACCGGGTCTCACGGCAGATGCCCTACCCTCTGAGCCAAATGAGTTCTGGTCACAAGCAAAGATATGATGAGAGGGACAATGTGCACTGTGGAGCAGAAGCTCAAATTAGCAGAAAAGAGGTGAAGAGGAAGAACTTTGTTGTGAAATGAGGTAAAGAAACTGAAATTTGTGCTTAAAACAAGTGAAAAAGCTGAACTCTGAAATCCTGCTAAAACAGCAGAAGAGGCTGACATTTTTCAGCTACTCATTGAGCCAAACTGGTTCTCACGTAACTGAAAAAAGGTGGAAAAGCTTACAATTCTAATGAAAACAGCAGAAGAGGCTGAGATTTGTGCTGATAAGAGGTGAAAATGCTGAACCAATCAGAGGTACTGCTTCCGTCTGCTTCATCAGGCTGTGTACTTGTATGTATTTCTGCCATAGACTGTTAACAAGAATGTGAGGTCCATATTAGAAAAGCTGCTAAAATCATAAAACTTTGCAGAATTGTAATAAATTATCAATATGAATTACCGGTCTGTGATAGTGTATAAATTTGTACTCAAAAACTAGGTGGGATAGAAGCATAATTCTTGCACTGGGTGAATCAGCGGACTTTGGTGTACTTTGACTACGATTTACATAGCTCTTTGTATCTCCGTCGCGGAGACATGACGAGAGAAGAAATGGCTTAATTTTCGGAGTTTGAAAAATGAGAGGAGGACAGATTTCCACCCCTCAAACATGTTTTTGCAGAAACACTGTAATTTCGCTTAAATAGTATGAAATAGCAGTAATACTATGATTTGGCAGAAATACTACTTTTTAGCACAAATACTATTGTACAGAATGGTGTACGTCAGTTTAATGCTGGGTGGTGCTGCAATAGTAACTATCCTCGGTCAGAAGGAGAGGCTGACATCCAGGGATTAGATTACCACAGGTGGAGTTTATTGGCGGTCAGATGGATGGTACAGGGAGGCATGGCATACAGTAGGAGGATGTGGAGAGGTGATATGGTGTGGTTTCTATGATTAAGAACACTGGCAACAAATTCCTCCACTACAAATCAGTCTGATACCACTTCTTACAGGGTTCACGTTTACTAAGGCACTACCCAAAAGGCGCCACAAGAGGGCACTCCAACACAAGAGATGACCTATTTACACTGTAAACACCCCCTACTTAGCCACTACATACTACAGTGATATTACAGTATACAAATTCACACAAATACTATGATTTGGCAGAAATACTATGACTTAGTAGTAATACTATAACATAACAGTTCAATGTTCTTGCACAAATACCACAATATGGCAGAAATACTATGTTTTAGCATAAATACTGTGATTTGGTATAAATACTACGATTTGGCACACATACTATATTCCGCAGATACACTATAACATAACAGATATTCTACGACTTAGTAGTAATACTATAACATAACAGAATTATTAATTGGGCACAAATACCACAATTTGGCAAAAATACTATGATTGGGTACAAATACTATGATTTGGCAATAATACTGCATTTTAACACAACTACTGAGATTTGATTGAAATACTATGATTTTGAAGAAATACTATTACTCCATACAAATACGATGCTTTGGGACAAATACTATGTTTGGGTTCCAATACTATGATGTGCAACAAATACTATGATTTGGCACAAGTACTATGATTTAGTACAAATACTATGATTTGGCAGAAATACTATGCCTTAGTAGTAATACTATAACATAAGAGATATACTATGGTTTTGCAGACAAACCAAGTTTTCTGCACAAATACCATGATTTGGAACAAATGCTATGATTTAGCAGAAATACTAAGATTGGGTACAAATACTATGATTTGGCAATAATACTGCGTTTTAACAACAACTACTGAGATTTGATTGAAATACTATGACTCCATACAAATACGATGCTTTGGCACAAATACTATGATTTGGCAGAAATACTATAACATAACAGATTTCCTAAAAAAAACTATGAAATTGCAGTAATTCTATGACTTGGCAGAGATACTACGTTTTAGTACAAATACTATAACAACGCAGAAATACTATGACTTAGTAGTAATACTATAACATAACAGTTCAATGTTCTTGCACAAATGCCACAATATGGCAGAAATACTATGTTTTAGCACAAATACTGTGATTTGGTATAAATACTACGATTTGGCACAAATACTATATTCCGCAGATACACTATAACATAACAGATATTCTACGACTTAGTAGTAATACTATAACATAACAGAATTATTAATTGGGCACAAATACCACAATTTGGCAAAAATACTATGATTGGGTACAAATACTATGATTTGGCAATAATACTGCATTTTAACACAACTACTGAGATTTGATTGAAATACTATGATTTTGAAGAAATACTATTACTCCATACAAATACGATGCTTTGGGACAAATACTATGTTTGGGTTCCAATACTATGATGTGCAACAAATACTATGATTTGGCACAAGTACTATGATTTAGTACAAATACTATGATTTGGCAGAAATACTATGCCTTAGTAGTAATACTATAACATAAGGGATATACTATGGTTTTGCAGACATACTATGTTTTTGCACAAATACCATGATTTGGCACAAATGCTATGATTTAGCAGAAATACTATGAATGGGTACAAATACTATGATTTTGCAATAATACTGCGTTTTAACAACAACTACTGAGATTTGATTGAAATACTATGATTTAGAAGAAATACTATGACTCCATACAAATACGATGCTTTGGCACAAATACTATGATTTGGCACAAGTACTATCATTTAGTACAAATAATGTGATTGGGCAGAAGTACTATGTTTCAGTACAAATACTATGATTTGGCAGGAATACTCTGATTTAGCAGAAATACTATGTTTTAACATAAATACTATCTTTTGGCAGAAATTCCTGCTAAAAAGGACTATTTCTGCTTTTTAGCAGAAATACTGTAATTTGGCATAAATACTATAATTTGGTATAAATACTGTGATTTGGCACATATAATATATTCAGCACATATACTATAACATAACAGAAATATTATGATTTGGCCCCAAAACCATGATTTTGCACAAATACCATGATTTGGCAAATATACTATGATTTTTCAAAAAATACTATGATTTAGCAGAAGTACTAAGATGTAGTAGAAGTACTTTGCTTTAGCAGAAATACTATGATTGAGGAGTAATACCTAAACATAGGAGAAATATTGATACACAGACACACATACACAGACAGTAAAGGGAACAGGAGCTGTTGAGAGTCTGGGCTTGGTATATGTAGGTCAGTTAAATTAGCTGCACCTGCTGTAGTCAGCCCTTACACACGCAGACACAGAGAGAGGTGTGAGTTTTCTTCAGTGTATTTCTGACATTCAGGATTCCCCTCGAACAAATGGCCATAATTTCCTAACCGTAGAGGCTAGAACGGTCATTCAGACATTGTTTTGTTCAGAAGAGATGGGGGAATCTTCAGGTCTTCATAATTCAGAGATAAAATATAAATTATTAAAGATATATGACTTGTAATACACTGTAACTGAGTAGAGGCGAAGCAAAAACTGCCTTGACTTGCTCTCAAACAACCTTTGGTAACTCTAAATCTATATGGAGCATCAAAATCATTCTTTCACCGTAAGAAACAGCAGGCTTTGGTGAACAGTCATGGAAATTTTCAGGGCTCTGTGGAAATCCATCAAAAAGATATGATGAGAGAAAAAAGTGACTCATTTCCAGAATTTGAAATCTGATGAAATCTGAGCGAGGGACAAATTTCCTACCCTCAAACAAGTCTAACTCATCTCAGAACGGTAATAGGTGAGAAAATAATTCTTGAATTGTGAGCATCAGGAGTGTCTGAAGATATACCGGGACAAGCCTCATGTCTTAACTTCGCTTCGTTAAGGAGATATGACAATTTGAAAATGCCTCTCATTAGAGAAATCCAGCGGTGATTTTGAACAAACTCTCCATTGAGTTTATATGGAGAGTTTTCTGACTTTGTGTTACTCTGAGGAGATTTGCAAAATAACTATGAGTCCCACAACAATGATAGGGACATTTTCTGAAAGCCAGCAAAAATACCTACGTTTTGGTGTATAATCTGTGGGGCTTGAGTGGAAATTGAGCGAGTAGCAAGAAGTTGTTTGGACATGAAGAGAAAATTCACACAGTTTCACTGTCCCCTCTGAGTTAATTGCATAGCAACCATAGCAACGCATGTATTTTCTGAAAAATCACAATTTTGCAACTGAAGACTTAAAGAGAGATAAGATGAAAACAGTAGAAGATCTGAAAAAGCTGAATCATACAGGAATGGCCCAATCATTTGAGAACGTTTTAAAGTTTGAATGGAGTTTCTAGGTGAAAGTATGAGGCAGTAGTTAAGTTTCAAAGACAAGAAAGTTTTAGCAGAATTGTGGAAGTTTCCCATTCATTTCAATGGGACAAATTAAAGGAAAAAAGTGTAATATTTTAAAAAGTATAATAGTAATAAACACCAAAAGTCATAGCCGGCATAAGCAGAAAGAGCAGAACAGTTTAGAGTTTGAACGGTGAAAATAGCACAAAAATTGTGGAAGTAGATCCACGGCGAAAAGTGTACGGAAACACCCGGAATAATAAAGAATAAAGAGAAACAGGAACTCAATAGTGTGGATGCCTATTAAGGCATCCACACAATTGAAGAGAGAGAGAGAGAGAGAGAGAGAGAGAGATCTGTCAAAAACGTGTCTTGAAAATGTTAAATTGGGCCATTTTTGTTGTAAACCTTACTCTGGGTTGTCAAGCACTATACATATACAATATACTGATAAAAACAACAACAACAACAACAACAACTCACGTAATAACTGTTAATTAATGAAATATTCATATATTCATGGCTAACATATAAATATGTGTGTGTGCGTATGTATATATGTTGCTGTTGGTATCATTGACTATATAGCTGCACTCGTTGAGGTTTGAGCCGAATGCCTTAAATGTGTAGCAGCAGTAAAGATGTTTGTATTCTGATGTCATTGAGATAAAATTCAAAAGTTACAATAGATTACAAGAATGCACAATTTCCACTGAGTCTGGCAGGTAAACTGTTTTTAGAGCAGGAATGACTCGACTTTCAATGGTGAAAATTAATGTAACATTACTAAATTACTAAACCCTAAACAGTTTCAAGTTTTATTGTCATGTACAGTTAAAGAGTGTAGCCACATTTACCCATAATGAAATTCTTTTGCTCCTCAGCTTTACATGAGCATATATAAAGTGTGCAGTTATATTAAGAAGAAAATAACAAGAAAATAGCAGTAATAATAATAATACTACTAAAAGAGAGGATAAAAGAGAAAAGTATTAATATTTAGAGAATTTAAGACAAGTTGGTATTTACAGTTTGTGCAAAACTTGTCCAATGAGCATTAAGTGGCATAGCTAATGAAATTAAATATCAATCAATAGTAATTTGAATTTGAATTTTTCAGTTTGGTACGTCTTTAACTTGGTAATAATAGGAACTAATTCGTGCTAGACCTGAGTAGTAGATACACACTTTAACTATCGGATTATGACAGTGTGTCATATGTATGGGTTGTGTGTGTGATTAGAGGTACAGCAGTGCTGTTGGTCTGAATCCCAATGACTAATGCAAAATTCAATGAATAATAAATCAAAAGTGTGAATGTTAAAGTAGATTCATCAAATCCTCATTGACCTGTACTGGCATGGGAAAAAATGTCACCCCATTCACCAGCTCACCGTGATTTCAATTTAACACCAGAGCCAATTACAATTACAATGAATACATTTCATCTCAGCAATTCATCCATCTTCTTGAGTGAAGTATTTACAATCATCATAAAAAAGCACTTAGGCCCTGTGCAGAAAATCACTTCTTTCTCTCTGTGGACACAGAGCCGGGGTTGGCTGCAGCCAATGGAAAGGTTCCAGTAACATCTATGAGCATAATGTCTGAAGATGTCACCTCATAAATTCATTCATTCGCATGAAGTAAAAGCTGAGCACTAGAGCTAAGCACATTTGCGTAGCTAAAAGGTTTTGAAGAAAACACAACGCTGCCTGGACTATGTGTTTGATTTCTTTTTGTTGCTCTATACTCACCTTCATTGATCCACTTCAAGGGAGGTCAGTATTTTTGGACATATTCTTAGATGGAAAAAAATATTGCCACTCCCACTACAAACCATTCAATATGAAGCTGTATACTGAAAGTAAATTTCATAGCAGATACACTGGAAAACCAAAAAAGGGCTAAGCTGGCTCCATTAATCCTGAACAAATCTGCTTACAGTATCAGTGCAAATTCATACATTACAGCTTGTTTGTTTAATTTTTACAGAAAAAAACATTTTTAAAAAGCCTGGTTTCACATGGATATTATGATGAACGTCAGGTGATGTCACTTCCTGGACAACACCTGGGGCATGACTCCAGGAAAACACAGAGCCTACAGAGAGATTCTGGCCATGGCATCCAAAAAAAATGATAAGTGATAGTCAGAAAATTACAATTCCCTCCACACCTACAGCAGCTGCATCAACCTTACAATACTTTCACCTTCACAGAGGCTTTAAAGCCTGTAATGATGTAAATTATGTAAAAAAAAAAAAGAACATTGGTTATGAATATGATTCATATTTACCTAATTGAGGTAAATTTAGCTCCATTAATGTGAGACGTGGTTACTGTCTTAATTTGATATCTTCTAGTAGTCTCAGTGTCACGGACCAGGTCCTGATATACAGGCATACACAGGCATGTGAAACCACACCACTGAAGACTCTGCATAGTTTTATTACAGCCATCAGATATTAATCTGAGCCAATAAACTCAGAGCTTTCATCTATCTCTCTAATAGTGTTTCTCTGCTCTCAGGGTGACATTCAAACTTAACACATGGCTGCCTGGTAACTATATGGGGACTTTGTTCAACAGCTGCAACTCCTGTTCTTTGGAGGACCCCCATCAAAAAACCTTGACTTGGGTCTGAAGGACAAGTGTGTCTAGTGTGTGTGCTTTTGTGTGTGTGTGTGTGCATGTGTAACCCAGAGTAATTTCCTGCACTTATTTCCTGCCATTGAACGCATCACAAATGCATGACTCCAACCACATGACTTTGCTCAGCCAATCGAATGGCATGTAGGTCATAGTAAGCCTGTCCCGGCTTCCTCCCGTCAGATGCGTGGAGGCAAGCCAGGTGACAGAGCTGTTGCAGGTGTGTATTGGCAAACATTTGCTTTTCCCGTTTTAATGCATTTTTTTAACACCAACTAACTTATGCAACTTAGATGCTGATTACTGTGAGCCAGAGCCATAATGTTGTTGTGCACTGAACAGAACGGAATTGGTGAGTTTGAACTCTTAATTGACTGTTTGTATTGCTACCAGCTGACCCTAATCGGCTGCTGCCGGTCCAAACAGTTTGATTTTGATGTGACTGATAGTTGTTGAATAACAAATGTTGTGGAGCTGCATAGTATGTATGTATGTAGCAGTTGAAATGGTTTCAGTTAAATCCTTATTGGTTAGAAATATTATATTTAACCAATATATTGTTTGTTTATTTATTTATAAATTGTGTACACAGGAACAAGAATAACTTAATGTATTTAGCTTAATTGGCTGACATTTTTGTATTATTCTTGTGATTTCTTATTGGCCTTGTTTATTTAATGCAGGCCAGGTGAACCTTTTTGAGGTATGGAAAAGGATGGCGAGCCAATGAACGGCTAGGAGCAGGACTCATTCTGCATTGAAGCTTCCACTGGACTGGTAGGAAGCTATCAAAGACGACGCTCTGTCCCGTAATTTCCGAATACACTGATTTCCACAATCATACACACCAGTTCCCCCGTTTATGGACAATAGCGCTTGGACATCTCTCATGGATATTCAGATAAAACTCATGGACTTCAATGTGGATCAGTGTTTTCGATGTTAACATGTGTTATTTATGGGGAACTTTTTTTGAGAATCTATATTGCTTGGTATAAGCCAGAAGAATTTGCTTAGTTGTCTTTGTGCACCCCCACTGGGTTTTTCTATTAATTAAATAGCTACAGCAGGAATGATTATTTAAGCTTTCATTTTCTTTTCTTAATTTTCTTTGCTTTCGGTTAAATACATGGTACCTGCAAAAGCATTTTGTGTTGTGTGTATTTAATTACTGCCCATCAGCTCCAGTAGCATTCCTAAATCTTCTGATTAATAATAACCACAAATTCACACTCAATCCCTAGCCTGTATTAATTCATCAGCGCTACATCAGTGTTACACATGCGTGAGAGAGAGAGAGAGAGAGAGAGAGAGAGAGAAACACACACGTGTCATACAGAGCATGAGCATATACAGTAAACAGGATTCCTCTACATACCCTCAGGATACATTTTCAGCAGAATGTTTTTAGTATCCACAATGATTCTTAGCTGAAGGCGCCGCCCAGACTGACTTACACGAAATAAACATTTCGAACGGCGCGTTTATTTTGAAATAAAATGACAAAAAGGAATTTCTTTGCCTCTCTACTAAGAAGCTGTTACTGTTCTATGGTGACTTTAAAGGCTAAAGATCTGATAGTAGTGGAAGTCGGGATCTTTTTTTCTCTTTAACATGATAAGAAAAAAACAAACAAACGTTACCTGAGGTGCAAATCCACAGTGGGAAACCTTTGCACAGAAAATGGCTGATCACCGATGGTGATGCCTAATCAAGGCTCCTTCAGTGAAAACAGCTCACCTGCCTTCCTGCTTAAAGGAGCCTCGCAGGTGACTAAAATTCTCAGTAAAAATATTTCTGATTTTGCTTTTTGTTCAATAGGCAGGTGCATGTGTGATTTTTTTTTTTTTTTTTTTTTTTTTTTTTTTTTTTTTTTTTTTTCAAATTTCAGTGGGTTAGTACTGTTGCCAGTGTTGGGAAGGTTACTTTTGAGATGTATTCCAATACAGAATACATGCCCCAAAATGTATTCTGTAACGTATTCCGTTACGTTACTCAATGACAGTAACGTATTCTGAATACTTTGGATTACTTAATATATTATCATGCTTTTTACAACAACGTGAATGTACTATTGCCATGTGATTTATTACTATTACTGAAGGTCCGCGACTCCGAACTGTAGTAAAGGGACCTCTGACTAATACGGCGGCGTCCCTGTCGGCTCGTAGCCGAAAACTAGCTTTACTTTGTTGTGTGGGTCAACTTTTCTTGCGAGAGACAGAGAGAGGCGTTGAAAGACTGCTCCAACGGAACTTATTGTTTTCGGAGGAGAACACGGTGTACAGTCGAGTCTTAATAGCTTGGCTGAAGTGGTTATTATTATATTTACATGCTTCCAGCTCCCGTTTTTCCTCGATGACAACTCCAACCTCTCCACTCCCCTTTTTCTATCTCCCTCCTCGCGCTCACAGACCCATAACGTGTATGGCAGTCCATTCTCTCTGCAACACGGACTACACTGCCCATGATGCTACATTCTTTAGAGCTATGCTTGTAGCATTCTGCCTGTTAGCTTAGCACAACAACAACAACAACAACAACAACGAAAAGGCGCTCTCTCACCTAGGAAACACACAGTCGCAGAGAGAGAGAGAGCGTCGCCCTGTAACCATGGCAACCGTAGCGCTGCCGCCTGGAACAACAGCACGTAGCTGTCAAACAAAACCCAAACAGTCCTGGCCCGCGACAAAATGAAACAGGAAAGTACCGCAGTGTAATCCATTTATTTCAACAAAGTAACTGTATTCTGAATACCACCTTTTTAAACGGTAACTGTAACGGAATACAGTTACTCATATTTTGTATTTTAAATACGTAACGGCGGTACATGTATTCCGTTACTCCCCAACACTGACTGTTGCCTCACAGTGAGAAGGTCCTGGGATCAAATCCACCATCTGGCTGGCCACTTTTGTGCGTGGATTTTGCATGTTCCCTGTGTCTCTGTGGATTATCTCCTCCCACAATCTAGGAACAAACTGCTCGTAGGTGTGATTGGTCGTCTGTCTGTCTCTCTGTTGGCCCTGCGACAGAGTGGGGAGCTGTCCAGAGTGTACAACCCCCGCCCCACTTGCCCTCTGGCAGCTCTTGTCTGGTGTCATATGCAACATCAGAGCAAGCTTCAACGCCCACGATTTATGTTTGTAAGCCTCTAAGCAGCCAAACGTTACAGAACTGGAACTGATGAGGCCATCGATTTATCAATCAAATGTAAGAAAATTATTGTTAATTCTGTCACGGTCTGGCTGGGGCAGACCGTATGTGTTGCAGAGGAGGACTCAAACGCAGACCAAAACGTAGTGTGGATAAACAAAACAAGCCGTTTATTGAGGCTAGCAATGAGGGTAAAAATAATCGGGCATCGGTGAAAACTAAACAATAACCTAAACTGGGTGAACTAATAACAAAACATGAAAAAGCTTAACCATAGTGAACTGACATGGATGAGCAGACGACCTGACAACAAATGACTGAAAGCACACGGACTAAATACACACAGGATGATGAGGGAAGTGGGAACACATGGGGAAACAGCTGGCACACATGAACATAATGACGTCACAGTGGGAGAGTAAAACTGAACATGATGAACACAGAACACCAGACCTCTTCACAATAAAACAGGAAACACAGTGAGATATAAACATGACAACCTGGACTGACAACATACGCCACAGACATAAAATACATGAAAGCAGGGGAGACTTAACATAGTGGAAACACGAGGGGAGAATAACTAGTAACACCTAGGCATGATAATGATAAACTTAGGAAACCTGAAGGCTACATAAACTAAACACAAAACGCTGGGTCAGCAGACCCAGGATCATGACAAATTCTTTTAATAGCCACAGTTCATTTTTATGAGATTTTGCATTCTTTTTTTTTTTTTTTTTACACCGAATCACAACTGGGACTGAAAGTGTTTCAGCAATAAAAGACCAACGACATTAACAAGGTCTATTTGAAGAAAAGGAGCAAAACATGCTGAAAGTGAAAGCTAAAAGAGTATAAATACTCAGATTCAGATGGGTTGCAATTTTTTATTGCAATAGATTAATATTTATCTGTAATAAGGTGTTTTTTTTATTCTCTGTGGCTTATATTACATTCAGATGTGGAGGTCCCACAAGTAGGTGACTCACTTTAGGATGGCATATTAAGGCATATAGGAGGATAAAACGTTTGTTAAAAAGAAATAAAATTAATAAAGTTGACCATAAGAATCTTTATTTCTTAAGAAAGACAACAATGTTTGACCTTACTTTGAAAACTTCCTTCCTCTTCACCTGCTAAACAGAAGGTAAAGTATGCATGAGTTACCATGGCAATGTACCCCAGCAGCCTTGGTCAGCCCTCAGTGGTAACCCTGAAAAGGCCTGAAAAGGTTTAAATCGTGTTTTGTGATACCGACCTCAGGTTCTGCCTTTTTTAATTAGGAGTTACACTGTTGCTTTTCTTTCTCATAAGCTACGTACTGGATCTGGGAAGTATCGTGACCTCGTTTAATTTTTTATCATTTCAGAAACCGATTTTTGTTTTGTTTTTTTCCAAGTTGTTTTTAGTAAAAGTTACATGTTTTGCATTTAACCTTGGCAAATGTTCTTCTATATTATGAAAAAAAACCCAGCATAGGATATTGTTTGGCATTTATCACCAACTTTGAGTGGAAAAAAAATTCACTTCCAGAATCTTTATCAATTTTACATCAGCAGTGGTTAGTCAACATGTTGTTTTGCAAATTTCAGAGATTTTATACTTGTGCTGATTTCCCAATTTGCACAAAGTAGCCTTCATGCAAATAGGCAACCTTGAACAGCCGGTGGAGTAAAATGTCTGAACAGAAAGTTTGGTAGATCAATTCGATGTATAGCAAAAATGTGACATTGAAGCTTGAATTTTACAGACACTGGCTCTCAACAGACTTTTATGCTTTTATTGGAGATTTTATCCAATAAATAGCTAAAATGAGATGATTTGTTTAAAGGAAAAACCTCAAGAGAAAGAAAAGTATTTTTTATATAATTTCAAGTATGTCTGGAGAGAACTTTCAAGTATGAATATTACAGTATTTTTTGATCTTGAATAATGTCAAAAGTTTAAAAAAAACAGAAAATGTATTGACAAATATTTCATTAATCAAAAACGGTTATCTGAATTTGCTTCTTCATTGTAAATATTTGCAGCACTTTTCAGTTAGTAATGTTATAAATAATACATTTGATTTAAAAGTGCCTTTCAAGACACCCAAGGACTGTGAAGATTCTCAGCCATCCAGGTCATTGTAGTCTAAGGAGCTTGGAAAGAAAAGCGTCTGAACTTTAAGTTTCCTTGAAGATGTTTCACCTCTCATCCGAGAAGCTTCTTCAGTTCCAAGAGCAATTGGTGGAGGTTTCCAGATTTTAAGCCATATGGGAGTATCCCCAAGAGAGTCATAGATTCCCCTATTGATCCTACACCTAATCACACGAGCCAAGGTGTGAAAAGGGGACTGGGTCACAATCAGCCAAGATTTCAAGTGAAAGAAGCCATCTATATCCACTGCGAATGGCCATCTTTGAACAGAGTGGCTTAAGGACACCAGATGTCTGCCATCCATAATCCAGTTTTGAGATCCCTTCCCAGACGCCTAAACGCTCACTCAGATCCTGGGCAATTTGACCTCAGTAAATCACATGATAGGGTGGGTCTAGGTTTCACAATGGGTTCATCTGAAACCTTGGCTGATTGTGACCCACACCCCTTTTCACCCCTTGGCTCGTATGATTAGGCAGAGGATCAAATGGGGGATACTCCTATGGGGCTTAAAATCTGGGATCCTCCTCCAGTTGCTCTTAGAACTGAAGAAGCTTCTTGGATGAGAAGTGAAACGTCTTCAAGAAACCTAAAGAACTCCAGATGCTTTTCTTTAGAAGGACCTTAGACTCCCAAGGATACTTAACAATAAAGTAAAACACATTGTAGAACACGACAAAATGAAGAACAATAACAAAAGCAAGATAAACAAACATTAAGTTCAGTGTGAATATGCACACTTGAACAGGTTTTGAGTTGAGATTTAAACTGGCGGAGAGAATGTTTCTTATATCCTGGGGTAGAGAGTCCCACAGCCTGGGAGCAGAGCAGCAGAAAGCTCTGCTTTCCATGGTGCTGAGGCAGAAAGAAAGCACAGCAAGTTGAATAGAAGAAGAAGATCGAAGTGAGCGCGCAGAAGAGGTAGTGCTTAACAGGTCAGAAAGGTAAGGAGGAGCAAGGGCCTTGAAGCTGAACAGAAGAAGCTTGAATACTATTTGGAATTTCACAGGGAGCCAGTGAAGTTCCTGAAGGACAAGGGTGATGTGCTGGTAGGAGGGGGTTCTGGTAATAATGCAGGCAGCAGAGTTTTGAACGGGTTGAAGCTTATGGAGGGATTTTGGGGGGAGACCATGTAAGAAAGAATTATAATAGTCAATGCGGGAGGTAACGAGACTATGAACAAGAATGAACGAATGATGGAAACAGAAGGACGTAATCGGTTAATGTTGCGTAGATGGAAATAGGCCGAACGGGTGAGATGATTGACGTGAGATTTATAGGATAGTGAGCTGTCAAGGATGACACCGAGGCTCTTAACCTGAGGTTAAGGGAAAGCCGTGGAGTTGTCAGTAGTCAATATATCTGTTTTTCACACTGTTAGTCAGACAAAATAAGATAACTGAAAACTGAAGAACCAACAAAAAATGTGTATGGAAATTTGCATTACTTTTTACTGGCCAGATCTGATACATGTATTTTGGGATCAGTAAGTAATTCCAGCTGTCAGGTAAATGTAGTGAATATTAATTACAATAAACTCCCTCAAAACTACAACCAAATCAGAAAGGACGTAACATATTCAAGCTAAGCTGAAGTACCTAAGAATGACACTAAAGTTCAACACTGGAAGAAATATAGAGTGTGTGTGTGTGTGTGTGTGTGTGTGTGTGTGTGTGTGTGTGTGTGTGTGTTTTCTGTTCACATCAGCGTCTCATTCTTATTTATGTTAGTGTCTTGTTTTCAGTGTTTCCAGGCTGTGTGGGCGACTGTATCTACAAAGCAGCATTAATGAGCTTGTTATCAGTCCTATTTGGTCTGTCAGCTGTTAAGAAATTTGAATTAGAACCACATCCAAGCATATTATTTATTCAGTTTAAACAATAATTAATCAGTACAGGAACAGATTGATGTACACAGCCGAATAATTACGAAGCTAACAAAGATAATAAATATATAAATTTATGGGAAACATGTTTGTCAGAACCTGCCATTATTCAGCTTCAGTTTGACATGAGTTTGACAGTCACAGCAGTCTGCGCACACAAATACATGCGCTCTTTACATCTCTGTAGGAATTTATGATGGCTTGTAAAAATTCACTATATACCACACACACTTTCTGTATTGTCTAAACTCATAAAGACAAGTCAGTTTTCAACCTAAATCCAAACTTTGATTTCTTACCCTTTTCTTCCCTTGCTCTCTTGTCCTCTCTATTGTGCGGTTTTTGTGTGTCATTTCTCTTGGAGTTCTCTGAGGTCCAATTTGCCCACCAAACCTGTGTGTATGTGTGTGTGTGGGAGTCTGACACTCTGCAGACTGATTTTAATTGCCCCTTCCTCAGACTTTCACCTCGGCACACGTCTTTGTCCATTTAAAGCCACTGATTATAAAAACCACATTAGCTGTTACATTTCTGTGCGGTTTACTTCATATATGTGAATGAGGCTAGCTGTGTCAATGTGTGAAAGTAAGAGGAAGTGTGAGCTCAATGTAAAGACAAACACTCATCTCTTTGTAGTACTTCTCCAGTGTTTTTCTCGCGCAGCACTTTAATGAAGCCGACTGCCTTTTGAAGTAGAGGAGAAGGATGTATCCGGAGCTTTTAGTCATGTGGTCCGATCCCCACTGGGCTTTTCATCCCGTTCGCCTCTCATGCACTGTTATCCAACTCTTTCCTTCTGTAAAGAAACTTCCCCTGCTGTGCCAACACAGATAATTCACACTCGAGACCGCTTGGTTTCTGCTTAAATATGCATGGATTCGTTGAAGGTTTACAGTTCATGAACATTTAAACTGACTATAGTGTATTGTTAGTGATTGGATCTGTAGCAGCAGAAACCTCCACACAGACATCAGAGGCCATTGTTGGGATATTTAAAGTCAGAATCTTAGCTTGTGTACAAATGTAGGCAACAGCTTGACGTAGCAACACATGCCAACTTTACTACTGAACTGAAGGCAGTCTGCATTACTGTTGACAACCTGTTCTCATTGTAGGGTGTTAAACGCAACAGTTTTGTCAGAAGCATCTGGCATTATAAAGGTGTCCTTTTCCATTTGTGCTTTGATGCACCAACTGCAGCAAACTTGATAGCTGAGAGAAAATGGTCCCATTTGAAAAAGGGAGGAGGGGTAACAGTCTTGTCATTGGTTTATCTCCTGTTTGAGACTGTGTGTTAGGAAAACCTTGCAACATTGGTAACGATACATTTTTTTTTCCATTTACCCTCCACACTAAAAATGATGGCTAAAGGGGACCTGTTAGGTTAATTCCCAGTTCTATATTTTTATTCTTAGAGTCTTGGCTGTGCATAAGTCACAGTTCAAAATAACCCTCAGTTATCTTATAATGGGCTTTGATGCAATGCCTCATTTGAGTCACTCTTTGAAAAAATGCTTTTTTAGCTCGAATCTTTAAGGCAATATTATTATAATTGGCTGCCCCTTGCCTGAACTGCATCCTCTTCTTGGCTGTGTGCAGAGTTGGACCCAAACATGTACAGATCGATTATAAAAGGTGGAACAAGGGTCTGTATGCATGCATGTTAAATGATATAAATGTGGGAAACTGAAAACCTTTGCTTTCAGCAGCTTAGCTTTTTTGCCCCTTGTCTTCTAGACTGGCAATCTAACAACACCTTTACGTGTCTCCAATTTGAAAACGTTGTTGGTTGCCCTAATAAAATTTTGACTGTAAGTGATGAAGTGTTCACCTCCTGCTATATGTACTGAGGTTCCTTTGAATAGTGACGCTGTGGGAAAAGTGAATATACAAATTGAATACAAATCTGGCAGTGAAAGGACGCAGTGATTGGGGATTTACACCTCAAGTGTGCTTGAACACCAGGGCTGACAGACGCTGAGAACAAAAGAAAGCTGTTGTGTGTATGTATGTATTAGTCATTGTTAATTTGTGACATGGTGTGATGGGGCTGTCATCACTCGTGTTTTGTATATAAATATGTCCGAACCCAGCCGAGTGGGCGAGTGAAAAATAAGAGCCATTAATGGCAGTTAAGCTGTTAGAAATTGTGAGAAACATGAAAAAAAAAGGGAGGGAACAAAGAAGGAGAAGGAGGTTAGAAGAAGGAAAGAAGGAGAAAGGGAGGAAGAGATTGTAGCCACAAGAGGCCGAAACTATCCTCGTCAATAATGCAAAGGTAATTGGCTGACTCCTCCTGAGCATCGACGTGAGCCTGAATAAATAATCAGTGTGTAAATAAAAGAGCCGCTCAAATATTTAAAGAGAAGCAAATCAATGGCAAATGCCTCAAGTGAACAGGTGAGAAAGGGAGAAAAAAAATCCCCCTCTCTCTCTCTTCCTCCAGCCCATCTCTCCAGCCCCTCCCAATCATCTATAAATGAGAAAGCGGGCCATGTGTGGCTCAAAGCAGCGTATAACAAGCTGTGCACAGAACACCTAAGCAGGGGTGTGCGTGCACATATGCATGTGCTTATATTTTCAAATTCATTTCTTACATCTTTGTACCTGCCCAACCTCACAGCAGTCCTCTACTCTTATCTCCTCTCTAACCATTTTCTTCTTTTTCTCACCCATCTCTCGCCTACACTCTTCTTTCAGTCATTTCCTTTTCCCTTCCCTCTCTATGTGCATGTGTTCCTTCTCCCATCCTCTTCCTTAGCTGGTGCAGGTGAGGCCAGCTAAAACTGATTAGGATCCCCTCGGGGAGCTGCAGTAATGAGGAAGAGAATGAATAAGAGGCAGAGTGAGCGAGAAATGGTAAAAAATAGGAAAGAACCTGATTTAAAAAGGCAGCAGAGGTGGTAACAGGAGAGTTAGGCAAATGCAGAGATAAAATGGTAAATAAACTGCTAACTGCAGAGTAACAGTCAGCTGATGCTCATGAGAGGATGCTGTAAAAACAAAAACAAAATTAAAATAGTTTTTAAGGAATGGGGGGGTAGTATCTACATTTTTGTTTTTATGTAGTATTAGAAAATTTCACAGTTTGAACCCCTCAGCAGTCGCATCTAAAACAGCACCGTAGCTGAAAATGCCGTACGTACGCGGACAAATTATTTCATACAGTGCTGGTGAAAGGAAAAGAAGAATGAAACGTACCACAGAATTAATGACAGCAATAAAAGAAGTTGACCGGGCAAATTCTATGACTCCATCTGAGGAGCTGCATAGAAAAAGGATTTTGCTCCAGACTGAATATGACATTCTGACAAGTCAGCGCGAGGAGGATTTATACCTTAGGTCGAGACAAGATCTCTATGAGCATGGTGAGCGCGCCGGCAAACTCCTGAGCTACCAGCTGAAACAATCAGCAGCTGCTGGTATGATAGTAGAGATAGGAGACAATGTGGGTAATAAAATTACAGATCAGAAGGGGATTAACAATCAATTTAAATCTTTTTATGAGGACTTGTATACCTCAGAAATAAATGATAGGGACCGAGTGAAGAATTTTTTTGAAAACCTTGAAATACCACCACTAGAGGCAGCAGATAGAGATAGGTTAGAGGAACCCTTATCTGTCATGGAGATAGACAAAGCAATTCGGGGTATGAAGACAGGAAAAGCGCCGGGCCCTGATGGGTACCCAAGTGAGTTTTATAGGACATTTGCTCCCGCACTGATTCCCTTACTTTGCAGAGTATTTAAGGAAGTTCTTGATAAAAAAGCTCTGCCCCAAACAATGTCACAGGCCTTGATCTCTGTGCTCCTTAAGAAGAATAAGGACCCACTTAAATGTGAGTCATATCGCCCAGTAAGTTTACTTGGATGTGATTATAAAATACTGACCAAGGTACTGGCAGCTAGAATTGAGCTTGTCATAAGTAAGATAATACATCCTGATCAGACAGGGTTTGTTGCAGGTAGACAACTCTCCAGCAATCTCCGCCGTCTGTTCAATGTAGTATATACTGCTGAAGATAACATTATGCCAGAGATTGTGATATCCTTAGATGCCCACAAAGCCTTTGATCGAATAGAGTATTACTATCTATTTACGGCCCTCGAAAGATTCGGCTTTGGTCCAACATTTTGCTCATGGATTAAAATAATTTATTCGAGCCCCCAGGCTATGGTGAGAACGAATAATATCGTATCTGAACCCTTCTCTCTATTCCGGGGAACAAGACAGGGGTGCCCTTTGTCACCCCTGCTCTTTGATGTGGCAATTGAACCCCTTGCGATGATGCTGAGACAGGCTGCTGAATTGGTAGGGATACAAAGGGGGACACAAAACCATAGGCTGTCCTTGTATGCTGACGATCTCCTCCTTTTTCTGTCAAACCCTGCCACTAGTATCCCGGTGGCCCTTGGTATTATCAAAGATTTTGGGAGGGTGTCGGGCTATAAAATTAATTTAGACAAAAGTGTTCTTTTCCCCATTAATAAACAGGCGAGGAAACTTTCTTTCCGGGCCTATCCCTTTGCAATACATAAGGATAGATTCGCATATTTAGGTGTTAATGTAACTAGTAAGTATAAAGATTTACTGGACTATAACTTTAAAGTTGCACTGGACAAAGCGAAATTAGATATGGAAAGGTGGGCGTCGCTCCCCTTATCATTAGCAGGGAAGGTAAATTCTGTTAAAATGATTATACTGCCGCGGCTCCTCTATTTATTTCAGACGATACCGATTTTCATTCCTAAATCATTTTTTAAGGAATTGAACAAATGTACGTCTGCCTTTATTTGGAAAAAAAACTATCCCCAGGATAAGACGGGAGTTTCTTGAGAGACAGAAAGAAGAGGGAGGTCTGGCTCTGCCGAACTATATGCACTACTATTTTGCTGCTAATATACATAAGTTGTTATTTTGGGTCAAAGAGTTGGATGAGGATGAAACCCCAATATGGGTTCATATGGAAAGGTATGTCTCTAGTCCAGTGTCCCTGCGCTCCCTGGTCTGCGCTCCTCTACCCTTGAGCAAACATCTTTACACAAACAACCCGGTGGTATCTCATTCTCTGAAAATTTGGACTCAATTCAGATCACATTTTAAAAACAGAACCGCCCTCCTGTCTGCTCCCATCTATGGAAATCACTTGTTTCCCCCAGCCCTCGGGGGAACAGCCTTTAGAGAATGGCATAGAGCTGGGGTGGAATGTGTCAAACATCTTTTTAAAAATGGTACTTTTATATCTGCTGCTCAACTGGAAAAGGACTATGGAATCTCCTCCAAGACTAATTACTTTAGATATTTCCAGGTTCGGGACTTTGTGAAAAAGTCATTCAGCCCCTCCCTCGAGCTTCCACAAAGCGGATGGATAGACGAGTTGATGGACACAGATCCGACTGCTAAGGGGACAATCTCCACGCTATATACACATATTCAGAATGTGGCTTCCCCCTCCCTGGACAATGTAAGACGGAAATGGGAGGAAGAATTGGAGCTGGACATTTCAGAGGTTGACTGGGGGGGGGGGGGGGGGCTGTAGATCTAGTACACTCTGCTTCTATATGTGTGAGACACGGATTGATACAGTTCAAGGTGTTGCACAGACTGCATTTGTCAAGGGAGAAACTGGCAAGAATGTACCAGGGGGCCGATCCGACCTGCCCCAGATGTAAACAGGTACCAGCCAACTTATGCCACATGTTCTGGTCTTGTTCCAGGCTGAAAGACTTTTGGGCTAACATCTTTAGAACATTCTCATTCATTTCTAATAAGGATATGGAACCAATGCCTCTGACAGCCATCTTTGGTGTGGCACCGAGGGAAACTCAACTAACAGCCTCTCAGAGGAAGGCAATAGCATTCGCCTCATTGCTGGCTAGGAGATTGATTCTACTTAACTGGATAAAGGCAACACCGCCATCCCATAAACGCTGGGTGGAGGAGGTGATGGCACACCTCAAATTAGAACATCTCAGATTTACTATACAGGGCAACACCAAGAAATTCTTTAAGGTCTGGCAGCCTTTCATTTCCTATTTTGAAGATGAGTTTCCTTCCACTCCATAACTGGCAACTCCCCCCCCCTTTTTTTTTTTCTTTTTTTTTTCCCCTTTTCTTTTCTTCCTCTGTCTGGGTATAGTTTTGTCTTACACTGTGCGGTAGGACTTGAGTTCGAGCTTTTCTGTATGAATGATATGCTTTCTGAAAACTCAATAAAAACACTATGATTATTATTACAGTGATCAAAATATGATTGTTATATAGTAGTAATAGTACCTGTAGTGTTAGTAGTATTAACTTTAAAGTTGCCTGTTTAAATGTCTGATCATCATCATTTGTTTTTATGATCTGAGGCACTTTTCAAACTTGTTCTGAAGAGTCGAGGTAATCTTAGGGTGTTATTTGACACTATAAATGATATTTTTACTCCTGCTCCACCAGCTGTTCCAATTTCCTCTCTCCAGCCCAGCTCATCCTATTATTTTAGAAAGATTTTCACCTGCTTTTTAACCTGATCTGTTCCAATTAGATGATGCTCCCTTGGCATTTTACATGCATCTTTGTTGAAAACTACATTTCAGAGTATTGCTTCCACCCTGTAAATCCCTGTCTATTTTAAGACATCTAACCACTTAAAAAAAGAAGGAAAGAAACGCTCGACCCCTGGCTTCTTAGCAGTTACAAACCAATCTCACAGTTACACTTTATTGGTAAGATTTTGTACAAGGTTATGGCGAAGCAGCTTACAGCTGCTTTTGCACTGTTGACCATCACATTGTGCTCAATGGGCTGAGATACTGGATGTATTGATTTATATTGGTATTGTAGCTTTGAGGTTATTCTCTTCATATTTGTCAAAGCGACCACAGAAGAGTCTGCCAACAGGAATAGCTGACTTTTTAAATGTGACCTCCAAGACTGACATGCATCAGAACAAATACATTTGAAAATAAAATTCAAGGTCAATTCAGTCAGCTAAAAGCAGGGATTTAAGGAGAGTCGTTTCCAAATAGTCTCTTTCTTCTTATCTTCTTTCAAGCTGTTTTAGATACTTTTTAAAAAAAACCCAAAAACAACTGCAAGAAGATAGGATAAAAGACAGCAGAGGAGCTGCAAGCTGGTAGATAGGAGGCCTTAGTGTTCATTCTGCCCAGTGAGGGTGCACAGCAGGAGGGCTGAGGAGATGAATAGGCTCCTTTGAAAAGGACAGAAATGAGAGCATCTTTTAACTTCCCTCCAACACTTTTTCTCTGATGTCTGAATCAGCCTTACATGCCTGTCACAAACTGACCAGATCACATAATAACAAAGCAAACAAGCCAGACAACTAGGAAGCAAAAACAGGGAGACACAAAGACACAAAGTGGCAATTACCTACAGTGAAACACAATAAACTGAAGTGTTCACTAGCAGATACTGAAAATCTCCAGTACATGGAAAGCAGAAAATGATGCCTTTTCTAGTACTGATCAAACTTCATTCTGAATAAAGTTTGAAGGAATCTGAACTGAAAAAGAAATTTTATTTTCACAGCCAAGTTCAATGTCCTCGGGAAGGGAAAGGACATTTCAGTAGATCTTAAGGTTTGTCTCCTAGCTTTTTTTTTTTAAAACATCAACATGATCATATCTAAAATGTCTGAAAATAAAGCTCTTCAGAACTAATGGCTTCTTGTGTCACTCATTATATTTGAAGCCCCAAGAATGATCCACAACTTTCATGACATCTCCTGTCTGAAAGATCCAGAAATAGAACCAGACTCTTACTTTGACATCCACATACTTGTCTCACTTGAAGCAAAAGATAAGATCAGGGACAATACTTACTTTCTTATTTCACTCTGTATTACCAACTTTAAAGAGGCTGTGTATGATTTGAATGGAAAAAAATGGAAAAAAATATGAAGCTTCCATCTGCACCGTACTCTCAGGTCTAATCCACATATGCAGAAATAAGCGACTACAGTAGATAAACACTGGTCGCTGCTGCTCATTGGAACAATGTGTTGATGTAGCAACTATGTTGTACTATGTACATTGGACATGACTGGGACCTGATGAATGTAAAAACAAAGAATTACGTGATTTATTTTTTTTTAACCTGATTTTTGTTTCTGAGAAAAAGGAGATCCTAATATGAGGACATTTGCTTTCAATAGAACAGTGGCAGTATAATGTCCTCTTAAGTGGATATCAGGCCCTTGTAGAGCAAAATTTAGTATTTTGGTCTATACAACCCAAAACATGATGTCCACATATGTGAACACCAGGTCCTAGGAAGTTAAAAATATAAAAAATATAAAATATCTACTTTTTATGACGTCGACATTCCTTTCCTTGAAGGCCTGATGATCTTTGATAATCTAATCACAATGTGCCCTGCCCTGGCACACATATGTCAAGTATCAGGGATTGTATGGAATATAGATTATAGATATGTTGCTAATAATGAACCTGAGATTATATTTATTCTTAAATTAGGTGTTTCATTTTAATGCAACATAAATTGCATCCACTGCAGGACTCTGCAGGTGTACACCATCAAAAAGTGCTGTAGTTGCAGTAACTGAGTAGATCCTTTAAATTTTTCAAAGATGTTCTCTTCTGTCTATTTTTTCCCCTTGACATGCAATTTCTAATATTTCTTTATATAAGAAAGCAGGAGCCTCTGATTCCAGTGGCAGAGTTCTCCAAATGGGAAGGCCAACACTTGGAAAGCACTTTTCCATTAAGGTGGAAATCTGCGATATATGTACAATCCATTTACCATTTTTACATTGGATTAACTTTATATCATGACAAGATAATACTGACTCCTAAGTGGCATATCATGTGTCAAGTATATCTTTAGAATCTCCAAGTTTTTGTTTTGGGTTTTTTTTTTGGGGGGGGGGAGTTCCTCCAACCTTATAATTCTCATTCAGGGGAAATGTGTGAGCTCTGCCATTCGAGTGTTCTCCTAAAGCTTCACAGTCTCTTTTTTCACAGCAGTCATTTCAACTTGTCATAGTAGGAGAAGCATAGGTGTTACTAATAACATTAACAATGGTGCTGCTTTATTCAAGCAACTCAGTAAAGCATGACAGTGTGACAGTGAGCTGGGATCACAATATACCAGGATCCTGAAAGTGAAGCACCGAAATGAAATTCAATTTATTATTTACACCTCTGCTTTGACTGCAGTTGAAATGTCTTCAGCGAGAAAGACCCGTGGGCACCTTTAATCTGGACAAAAATTGGTCAGCTTGTGCAGATTTTGAAGTTCGCTTTAAGTCAAATTACTGCCAAATTCAGAAGATGGTGTGAGGGTTTAGTGAGTGTTTAGTTTTAGTTATAATTATCATGTATTTTTCAGAGCTACATAATCCACCATGTCACAAAGCTCAAGTCATGTCAAACTGATTTCGTGTACTCACGTGGCCTCAACAGTCATTAACTCTGAATCTAATGGAGCACCGGAGGATGTTGTGGAACTGTTGATTTGCATCATGGGTGTGTAGCGGACACATCTGCATCCTGTGTTTTTCCCCCATCATCTCAATATGGACCTGAGAGATGTTTCCTGCACCTTGTTGAATCTATGCCATGAAGAATTAATGCAGTTGTGGCAGCAAAAAGGGTCCAACCTGCTACCAGCGATGCATTCCTAACGACGTTTGGGTCAGTGTAAGTTACTGCAATCGGGTGAGCCAGCTTTGTGAAGATGGAAAACCTAGCTTGAGCACAAACACAGACCGTAATGCTATTTCATGGTTCAGTCACCTGTTCTGTTTAGTTAACATTTGGGCTCATGAGCAGCTTAGGTTCACCCACAGCGGAGTTTTCGCTTAATCTGCCAGATAACGCTCGGCATCACTCTGTGTGTGCAGATCGTCCTTCACTCAGACCTCCCCGACTCTCGTGTACCTTACAGCAGGAATAATCCACGACAGGATAGCATATGCATTAGATCGCACATGCAGGATTACACCGTACATTCATTTTAATGTGCAGCATAATCTGGATTACAAAATTACAGACTAGCTGTCTGACTACACGAGTCAATATAAAGGTGATTTGTGGCAAAGTAAAAAATCAAGAAGTATATTGTGATAATATCAGTAACATCGTGATTTGTTCAAACAAATATTGTTTTATCTCATGTAAAACAATATTTCCTATGTACAGTTATGCAGGTGCCATGTATAGATCATAAATACTGGTATTTTCAGGAGTGCTTTGTACTTCCTGTGAAGCACAAATGATTCTTGAATCGATGCAGAAAAAAAAAGATGTCTTTTAAGTCGCTATTTTGAGTTTTTGTGAAAGCTTCCCTTTGTGAAAGAGCTGAAATTCACCAACTGCAGTAGACATGTCAGGGAAGTGGGCTTCACAAAAAAAGATGTATAGCATCAAGTCAATCACAGAAATGCAGTGAACCTCACAGATTTGTGGTGTGTAAAAAAGTAAGAGGATTTACGACAGGAATTTTTAGAGCTATGAAATTGATGTTTCGGAAAATAAAGCCTCAAGTGAATCTGCTGCTCGTTCCAACAAAGATCACACTTTGAAGAATCCCCTCTTCTTAATGAAATTTTATATGCAAGTACGTTCATGGCCTATATTAAGTGTTGACCTCTGGTTTATGAAACACTGCAGCGAAATGTGTTTTCATAAGTGTGATGCTCAAAAATAGACATGAGCTTTAATTATAGCAAGGATTGTTATGAATCAGAGTGTGTGTGTGTGAGAGAGAGAGAGAGAGAGACAGCCTTGGGACTCTTCTACAGCAGAAAGAAGCTTTGATCAGCCCAAGGCTACATGGAAAGAGAAATCGTGGATTATCTTGGGGTGGGCAGAGGCACTGGAAATACACATGCACAAAACTCTTCCGACGGCCTTGTTGGTATCAGAAAAATGATAACTCTGTGCTTCTCTGCCTTCTCTTTTAATGTATAGATGCACTATATACACACACTACTTCAAACAAAATCACAGTGATATAAACCTCAGCAGATCTGTGATGGACTTTTATTGTATTGAGAGGATGGGACACAAAACAGAGCTGCGATCTCTGTGCATGACAGTAAAGATGGATGCCAGGAGATTGCTAGGAGGCAGCAAACTCCCACAGGGAACACAAACCAGCATGAGCTACAGCCAAAAATATTTACTTTCCACACAGCAGTTATAGTCTCTAGGGCGATTTCTGTAAATATAAGCAGGAGTATAATATTTTTATCCAGGAGAGTCTGAGTGAATGCATGCATGGAATAATTAGGAAAATGTTACTTTACTAAAATTCAATCTGTTGTGGAGATTTAACTTTGTTCTGTTAAAAGTCTCAATTAAGTCCTTTATCACTCTCGGTTGTGTCCCCAGAGCTAACGCCATTCCCAGCGGATAAAAACATCGCACACCGTTTCAGAGAAACATCTTGTTAGGTTTTTCTGCTCACTTGTTTTTTTTTCCTGTCTTAAGTAAATGGCAAAAAGCTTTCCCCTGTGGAACAACCTACCAGGATTTCATCATGTATGAAATAATAAACAAAAAGAAAACTACGTATTAAGTGTTTATACTTGTTTCAGGAGCCACTGTAATCATATCTGAACAAACAGATAAACTGTCGATTACGTGTAGACAGTATTTTAGGTGCCAGGAGGAGTGTTTGAAGTCATTTGATGGTTTAGTTGCAGCAGCTTTCAGAGATCAGGGACTTCTGGGAAACAACACAGTTACCCAATAATTCTTATCAAAGCTTATCCTTATCATAAAGCTTATCAAAGTACATCATCTTCCTGACAAGTATCAATATTTTCTAGAAGAAACAGCAGAACTGAAGTTCTCACTTACCTGGTATTTTTAGTGCCAGTTCTACATACCACCTTCCTTTGTTTCTGCCACACTGCTTCCATTGACCTAATTAGTGGCATTTATACAGTCGTGCTTCCCTGTCTTCCCTCCTAGACTCTCTCAACATCTTTCTGAACATTTTCTTCTTCTTTGTGAGACCTGCTAGTTTTTTTTTGGACTACTGTTTTTGGCCTGTAACTTCTGTTTTTTGGAATTTTTTGACCAGTTTTGTACTTTTGTACTCCTGCCCCAAGTCATTGCTTCTTGGACTGCATACCTGAGTGTCGCCCAGGCTTTGGATATTAAAACAGAGTTATGGGGTCTTATCCTGACACCTATAAATGGCCATGTCTGGGTACAGAAACAGTCCAAATGGGTCTCAACAGTCCTAGACCAGTATAAACACAGATGCACTGGCAGCAGAGTGTTGGAGCCTAAAACAGAGCTGTTATGTTAAAAGCAGCTCAGAGAGGTGGTCACGTGGGCAGCTAACTTTTCTTAAAGTTGATATCTGAAAGCGGGATCTTTATTTTGTTTCATAGAAACTGTAAATTTTATTTGGAACTATTAGCCAAGATTGCTTCAAGGGCTCAGGAAACAGTTCAGCTTTCAGAATAATTAGTTCTTTTCTGATCTGAATTTCATCAGAAATTTTGTGTGTAACATTTCTGGAGGGGACTAGCTTAGCACTAAACCTTGAAAATCAAAATGAACAGCTAACCAGCTGGTAGCAAGCTAGGCTCTCTCCAAACTGTAAAAGACTACTCATTAAAAAAAACAAGCTGTTGATAGTTTGTCTCTGGTATCTCTGATATATGTTGACGTTGCTCTTTAGCATTGAGATACTGGCTGTGCTAAAACTGGAAGGAGAGCAAAAGCTGTTGTTTCAAAAACAGTATTAGATTTCTGTGTGAGTATTCATTAATTAGGACTAAACATTTTTACTTTTTTTCAACATGACCTGGTTTCATTAGTGCTCTGGGCACTGAGTCACTGTAATTAATACAAACATTAATGAAACTCATTATAGGTGTCATTGTCATCAGTGTTTAATTACCTAGTTTTTTGTATTAACTTTGTATTAGGCTATTTACTTTGTAGTCTGTCAGTGGAAACCAGGACAGCTGGTTACTCTGAATTTAAATGATCTTCATTATAGAAAAAAAAATTAAAAATTACCTGCAATAAATATCAAAACTGAATATGAGAATACATAATGACCACAAGCACATCACACAGATGGAGAATAATGTTTCAACACATCAATCTAAACCTTTTATAAGTTGGACTTAATTATTTGTAGCTTCTGTAGGGCTGTGTAGCTGTAAATTATTTCAATGCGTTTTAGTATGCTGTCAGTGTGTGTGTGTGTGTGTGTGTGTGTGTGTGTGTGTGTGTGTGTGTGTGTGTGTGTGTGTGTGTGTGTGTGTGTGTGTGTGTGTGTATAAACAGAGTAAACATAAAATGCCATGAACACTTTTCAGTTACTGTTAAAAACATTGTCGTCTCTCAAAAGTCGTTGTTCATACATCTAAGAAATGGGAAACCATGAACCATCCATTTTCTCAACCACTGCAGGATGATGGTGGTTGCACACTGGACGAGTTGCCAGTCAATCTATGAGCTTAATACAAACAGACAACCATGTGTATTCGGTTCACAGCAAATTTGCATGCATCGCTTTGAAATGTAAACAGGAACCGGTCACCATGCAGTCCCAGTTTCCTCCGAGAATGCCATTTTGATTTTTTAGCCAGTTTAGCCAGCAGGACAAAGATTTTGTGTTTGTGAACTGTCCAAGTGAGGCGTTGATTTGTTTAATGCTTGCTCTAGGCTTTGGGTGACCGTCTGAACACCAAAGTGCAACAAATGATAACACAAACGTCTATAGGTCTCCAAATAAACCGTTTTTAAAATATATATATATTTAGGTGGCAAAAGCAGGTTGATTGTTTACATATGATTAGCAAAATGGCACCCAGTGTCTGAAGAGAAAAAAACAGAAAACCTGCCTTGCGGAGATGCCCACTGTGGCGACCCCTGGTGACAAGGAAGCAGCTTCACGATCAAAACTGGAACCTGAAAGCTTTAACTTCAGATCACAGACTTGCATGCAGTGACTTTCTGACTCAGTCCTCGGCGTAGGCACCGGCGCTGACAGCATCTCTAGTGAATTAGATGAAAGTTTTAATAAGATTCAAAGAAACTTCTTTCACCTGAAGCAACTGTCACGGGGAGTGTGAGAAACAGTCAAGGGATGTCTACTCAGATCCAAGATATTTTTCCTAAAGGTATTATCCAGAATCTCAGAGTGTGGAGACATAAGAGGGCATGTCCTAAGAACAGCCTTGCCTGCAGGTTCAGTTTCATCCATTCCTTTGATCCAACCTTTGTCAGTATATATCCAATTTTTGCACTATAGACTTTTTCCTCATCTCAAAAGGAGTCAGAAAGGGTTTGTGGGTGTGAAAGCCTTTTACTTTAAGGTAACAAGGGCAGTATCTGCGAGGGCCGGATAGCTTCCTTCTGCAAAGCTTTCTGATATCTCGCTTGTATCTCTGTGTCCCTGTGCTGCTACAGATAATCCTGCACTCCTTTAAATTCTCTTCTCAAGGTTTTGGTTGACAACCTCTGAGCTCAGCAGGCTTTGGTCACTGTGTTGATTTGAGTGTGTGTGTGTGTGTGTGTGTGTGTGTGTGTGTGTGTGTGTGTGTGTGTGTGTGTGTGTGTGTGTGTGTGTGTGTGTGTGTGTGTGTGTGTCAAACAGTGACACAGAGAAGGCAGAATTTCCATTTCCAGACAAATGCTTCTTGTTAGCCCTGTGCTCTGAGGGCATCTTCTCTACCAGGAGAAGCAGCCTCCATCTTAATAAGTGACGCTGACACAGTCTGCGTTACGCTTTTGTGTTTGAGAAAAGGCCTTGCACTGACAGGTTCCTCAGATACTTTTATGAAGTAGCCTTCAATAGTGTGTCTAATTCCTGTGCGAGTGCACAAAAAGTGATTGATGTCACAAAGGATACGACCTCCGCTGACACCTCCCGTATCAAACTGAAGGACACATACAGTCTTGTTGTCGACTCCAAAGTGTTTGTTCGGAGCAAAATTTACTGGTGGCACTGCTCTGCAAAGTATACGGAAATGTGCAATTAAATACGTATTGGTTCACAGTAGTGAAAACTGACACAAAGACATGTTTGCCTAAGTTAAATGTTTTCACTTCATTAAAATGCTGCACTTCACAAATATAGAAATGCAGGAGCAAAGTGCAAGAGACTAGAGGTAAAATTATGTAAAGAACCGGCGTCTTTACGGCAAAATCTTTTTCTGGCTTTACCTACCCCAACATTAATCATTCCCCTAAGCAGTCACTCAATGGCTGTCAGCTTGAAGATCCTACCTTTGAGAAACTGATACTTTGTTGATTACTACAAAATAAAATTTAATTTGCTTCAGTTTTTCTGCAAGACTGATGGGAGGGTTGGACCACTGCATAAGGTTTACTCCACCACAGCCCTGAGTATCTCAGTGGGACTCATTGGTGGCCGATCGATGGCTGAAAATTATGTCTCGCGCTCTTTGAACCACTCTTTCGCAGTTTGAGCTCAGCGAATTTTGAAATTGTCATCTTGGAAAATGGCAGCACCATTAGGGAAGAAAAAAATCCATATATGGGAAATTCTGGTCATTTAGTATATTCAGTTAGCAGTTTTTTTTTTTTAACATAATGTTGCTGAACTTAGACCTGACCAACAGAAGCAATCCTACAGGCATGATGGATAAATCCCTTCAACTTTTTCTGTTCTGGATTCTTATTCAGTGTTTGAGTCTCAGTTTTTGTTTCGTGTTCATGCTTCTAGGATTTAAACTTTAGTGTTTGTTGATTTTGGAATGCATTTTTATTTCTTTGTTTTGAGTTATTTATTCTTATAGTATTTCCTGAGTCTCATTCCTCTTGTCACTGAGCCTTTGGTGTCCATTTTTTTATGTTTATCCTGGAGGAAAGTTTTGATTTTACATCATCATCGACATTCGTCTTCTGTTTTTACTAGAAGGCAGTAGTCTTTGGTTCTTTTGGTTTGCTTTAAAGCACAGGTGTCGAACTCCAGGCCTCGAGGGCCGGTGTCCTGCAGGTTTTAGATATGTCAAAGCTGATTTAAATGGCTAAATGACCTCTTCAACGTGTCTTGAAGTTCTCCAGAGGCCTGGTAATGAACTAATCATTTGATCCAGGTGCGTTGACCCAGGGTGGCCCTCGAGGCCTGGAGTTCGACACTCCTGCTTTAAAGGTTTCTTTCCTGTCCTGTCTTCGCTTTGCTTCCTGTCTGACTTGCCCTGATTGTTTTCACCTGAGTTGGATTGTGTGCACCTGTATCTTGTTCCCTTCCTTCCTAATCCCTAATCAGCACTCACAGTTTGTAAATGTAGCCTCGTCTTTGCTTTTGTTTCTGATTTGGCTTCCCCGTTTTCTCATGTTTCTTTGTAGGACACCTCATGTGTTTGGATTATGTACCATTTCAAAATGAGCTATTAAAGAGCCAGTTTGATTTTTATTTTTTCTACCCTCTGTCCTCCATTTTGCATCCACTATTAACTCTTTACACAGCTTGTCAATAGTTGTCTTTTTGGGGTTTTGACCTGGTGTTGTGGGGAAGTAATACATTCCTCCTTTACTGTCAAAGCCAACTAACCTCAGAGAATTCATTTTGACTTTGTCTCACTCCCAACATTTTGCTTTTCTAAGACAAAGGTGGTAAAAACACAGCTGTGTGGCGCTGATGTCTCACAAGAGATCGTGGACTGCTGATTCCCTTTATGTGCATCTAGCTCATCTTGTGAGGCTGCTGGCTTTAATACCAGTGTGTGTTTTCTCTCTGCTCTCTCTCACTGAACACAGAGTTTTTGACATGCTCTGCATTGTCTATTCGTTTTCTCATTTGCCCAACTGTCATTCCCTCTGGAAATATACAGAGTGCTTTCAGTAGAGTTTTTGTCTGTAGTCGTACTCTGAATATGTATTTTATTCAGGCAATTCTTTGTTGATTTAATAACAGCACTTCCTTTTTAATTTATACCTTTTTTTTGTAGTAGGGCTATTTCTCCTGCATATTTATTTATTAAATCACAAAGATTTTTTTAAAAGTATTCATGTGCACATTTATTTAAACAGGAACGGAATATTAAATTCAACATGTTTTACCACAGCACTGGACCTCCCTTTATAACAATATTTACACTGAATGTATACTTACTGTGGGCCTAATTTTGATTAAACACACAGCCAGGGACATTACTTCCTGGATCCACCCTCCTATTTGAAATAGATGTTGGTCAGTAAACTTCAAAAGTATTTAAAAGCTCAAATTATGTTGTGTAATTTGTCTGTTCTGTAGCTCTCTGGAATAAATAAGAGTAGCTGAATGCAAGTTGTCCACAATGTTGAGCAAAAACCTTCGGATACACTGGAGCTTTAACACTATAAATTAATTCTGTCACAACCTCGCGAGCACAGCGTGTGGTGGAGCTCTGCTGCTGCCGAGGCTAAACCGCGTATCCACACTACAAGAAGACTTTTTACCTTAAAGCTTCGCTGCAAGTTTTCACATTTCTACTGCCTTCTTGTCCAGGTCTCTCTTAAAAGAAAGAGATTTTTAATCTCAGTCGGACCTTTACCTGGATATATAAATGATATTTATATGTCGTATTTGACAAGGCTGAGCTGGTTAATCATCGTCCTCATATATTCAGATAAAAACAAGGCTGTAAGTTTCAGTGTGGAATAGGCCAAGCAGAGAAAATGTGCTTTCAGCTGCCGGACTGTAAATAATATTGATTGCAGATGTAGAGATGATTTTCAGTGAGAGAGAGAGAGACGAGAATCAGACTGCCATCTATCCTGAATGTTGGCTGCAAAATATCCACCCCCTTTCTCTTGTCTGCTGCTCCAGAGAGGGGGATATTGTTGGCCATCAGCTACAGCAATGGTTTTATTGCTGTAACAGCTGTGAAAACAGAGCAGTCGCTGAGATAGAGGCAACCACCTGGCACTTCAAGGAGTGTCCCTGTGGCACATTCACACAGTGCAACTAACAGCTCTTTTACAAGGCCTCTGAGTGCAGTTGCATTCTGTTCCCTTCGCAAGATGACTTTCACCCACACAGAGGAACCGAAATGCTTTGGTGCATACTTTGGTATTTGATGCTAAGTTGCTGAGGATTTCAGGGTCATCATCATATAAAGGGACCGTTCTCAACCATTTTTTTTTGGCATCGCTAAAAATGCTTTTATTATCCAAACTGTTAATTTAAAATTTAAATAAGGACAATGCCTAAAGCTTGCTCGCTTTTTGGAGGTATTAAAAAAGAAATAGCTGTAATATTTCAAATCTGGTATCTTATTTACAGATTATAAAATAAACACACGGATTGTGACACAGCTTGATACTGACTTGTGATTCGACTGTAGGCATGTAGACATGTTCAGGATGACCTACTACGGTTAAACTGAGCATCAAAATAGGGGGGAAAGGCAGTTTAATTGAACACACTGTGCACGGCTGTCGTTCTTTTACAGCAAGAACTGCACTTTAGAAGGCCAGGTGATATTGTTTCCATGTACAATAGTAGTTCAATGACACTGTCTTACCAAACTGGAATATTGCTCATATTATTGGAGTTATCCAAGCAAATTCACGTCTTTTTAATACAATAAAATGAATTCATTCAAATATCCAAATAAAACTGACAGCTTGGATATACTTCTATAGCAAATTCTGAAGATAAATGATTCATGAAGGGCTTAAATAATGCACTATAGCCTACATAATTGTTATACTATATGTCGCTCTTCTCTGTCTCGGCACAATTTGTAGTCACTCTGAAGCAAGCCAGAAAAATAAAACAGCAAGTGCAAGGACTGCCTTTCTCACTGCTCCATTAGGAAAAGATTTGTCCTCCTAAGAGCCCTCAACTGTTGGTAATGGTTCTTGTGTGTGTGTTATCTCCAAGGCTGCCAGTGCTCGTCTGATTCCCTACAATTGTCAGATTGTCCTTCAATCAGACGGAAGCTCTTCAGTGCTGCTCCATATTTTTCTTTTGATCTTTTTTTTGCCACACTGAAGACTGTGGTGGCCGAGGGTGAAATAACTGCCACAGTGGGCCAAATAGTGAAGAAAGATTGTGAAATAGCTGCAGGAAAACCTGCAGGTGACCCCTGTGTGGCAAATGAGAATTCTTGTCATTTTTTGTGATTTTTTTGTGTTATGTGTCAATATTTTGTTTAATATTTTAAATGGTGTATTTATTTATTTATTTATTTGAAAAAGACATGACAAAAGATGCTTGTCTATATATTTCCAAGTGAAGCTCCACCTTTTCATTTTTGTCTCTAAAATCCTGGTTATCCATGGTGTAAATCTGTGGAAGTGGAGCTGTGTTGCACTGTGGAGAGAGCTGCTGTTTCTAATTAAACACGTTGGCATACATCTAATCAGTTTAATATTATCAACAGAAAACAGGAGGTTTTCCTTTCAGTGTGATTAGTATCAGCTGCACTGGATGGTTGTTCATAGTATAATAGTCATACACAGTGATCAGAATCGGTTGTTTCTGTTTTTTAATGTGTTTTTAAATCACAAAATGATAACATAAGGGGAAATTTTCTGAATATGACTGTTCTAAAATATTTTTTCCATCCTAAATAGTCACAGTAGAGACTGAGTTTTAATATTACACACAGTCCAGGTTGTCTTTGAGATAAGCAGTCAAACAGTTGAGACAGCCTAGGCTTGCTGTAGTTGATGTCAAATTTCCTTATCACTGACTGCGATTACTGGGCCAGTAAACATTGCAACAACACTGTCCGAACATTCATTTTGCCTGTCTCTAACACAGATTTTATTCCTGGTGTCAAAAATGTATCACTGTCACACCGATAAGCTTGCAGTGATAAAAAAAAAAAAACACTCAAAATAAAGTAAGCTGATGATAAATCTAGTTAAGTCACACAGGTCGAAACATTGGTTTTGAGACTGCGCACGATCTAAATTATTGTAACCATGTTTAATGTTCTTGTCATCTCTTGGAAGTGTCATTTTGAGTTTATTTTGTATTGATTTCTTAAGCCAGGGGTAGGCAACTCCAGGCCTCGAGGGCCGGTGTCCTGCAAGGTTTTAGATTTGTCCTTGATCCAACGCAGCTGATTCAAATGGCTAAATTTCCTCCTCAACATGTCATGAAGTTCTCCAGAGGCCTGGGAATGAACTAATCATTTGATTCAGGTGTGCTGACCCAGGGTGATATCTAAAACCTGCAGGACACTGGCACTCGAGGCCTGGAGTTGCCCACCCCTGTCTTAAGCTGTAGTGCAGTAATGGTAACTTCTAGTGTTTTGGTTATGTTTTCTTTAGTTAAAGTGTCATCCATGCTCTCTTCTTTAGGTGTCGTTTTCTGTTTAAGTGTCTTGTCCTCTATGATTTTTAGTTAGATCTGTGCCTTGTTCCCCTTATGTGTTTCCATGTCTCCCGGGTCTGTTGTGTTTAATGTTTGCGTTTTCCATGTCATATTGTCAAGCTCGTGTTGTCAAACACTCTAAGACAGTTGTCTTCTTCAAATTTAATTTTGGTGTGTCGAGATGGTGATAAAACATTAATTGTCACAGACTGCCGGGGCAGACTGTGTGGAGTGAGTTGAAGTCCCAAGAGCAGACAGAGGCGAGGAGACTGGACTTAACAAAAAGCTAACCTTTATTTAGGGCCGAAAACTCACAGAAAAAACGACAACAACAAAGTAACTGAGGGAGTACAGGGGAAGATGACAGAAATGACAACATGAACTTGACAACATAAGACACACAGACATAAACACGTGAAGGGCAAGGGAGACTTAACACAAGGGTAATATAATAACAAATGAGCTAGAATAACTTAATGAACCTAAACAAACAATAAACATCAAAATAGACTAAAACTCAAAACACTGGGTCGCACGACCCAGGACCATGACATTAATAAGAGAGAATCATTTTGCTGTCACCTTGTGACTGAATAAAACATGAAGGGGCGAGGATCAATATCACAGCACAACGCTGTCATTTAATTACAGTAATATTTATGCATGGTTATAAACATTCGGGGGGGGGGGGGGGGGTTTGTAACTATGGCTACGTTCACACTGCAGGTCTTAATGCTCAATTCCGATTTTTTGATCAAATACCATGATCGGATATGGGTCGCATAGGGTCAAAAAAATCGGATTTGATGCGCTTTCGCCTGCAGTGTGAACGTAGCCTTAGTTAACCGTCACATTGTGGTCTTTTTCTTTGACACAAATAAATAAGAGTTACCTGTAAACCTAAAGTCCATGGTAGGGATGGGTATCGTTTAGGTTTTATCCGATACCGGTGCCAAACCGGTACTTTTGAAACGGTGCCGGTGCTTAAACTGTGCTCAAACCGGTGCTTAAAGAATGGAGAACACAAAATTGGTCCAAAAACCTCTCATGGTCAGCTGTTCTTTTGTAAAAAGATAACAATGTTAGCCTTTTCTGCAGCTATGGGGCATATATGGTATCACTCTTGGCTGGAAGCAGTGCTTAAACAATGGAAAAAACACAAACTTTGTCCAAAAACCTCATGTTTAACTGTTTTCCTCTTTTTCTTTGGTCATTTTAGCCTTTTTGGCCAGGGTGAAGGGAGTATCTGCCATCAAACAAGAAGACAGCCACATGTAGCTATGATGATGTTTGCTAGTTCAGCTTACATGCATTAATGTAATAACGTGGTTAGCCTACTCAACGTAAATTACACACGAACAACATTAAGCTACTCACGCAGAGAAGAACGGCTGCTGCTGCCATCATCATCCGTCATCATTTCTGCTACACTGGCAGGGCTAGGGGCCAGGACTCTCCTCTTTGTGTTTTTGGGGGATGTTGCTCCGGGTCCGATAACAGGCAACCCACCTGCAGTAGATGTGCTCGGTGTGAGGTCTCGCAGCAAGCTATCAAATACGGCACATTTCTCGGCTTTAAAAAAAAAAATTGAGATTTGAGGTGTTACCTCCTTTGACAGTATCACAGTATCACCTTAAAGCACTTGTTGCAGGCTGCTGAGTTTGCATATTTTTCTGTGAAGTACAGCCAGACTTTTGACCGCTTCGCCTTGGGCATTTTTAATCTGTAGCTCTGCTCTAAAAGAACGTACGTACCTGGGCCCGCCTACTATCCTCGGAAACGTAAAATGATTGGCTAGAAGTGTATCACAGCTCAGGAAAAAAAAGCACCGAAATAAAGCACCGAAATGTGCGCTGCTTTTCGGTCTGGTTACTACCGTTTATGTCAGAACCGGTGCCACCGGTACCCATCCCTAGTCCATGGTGATGTAGATGAATGCTGACTGGGGTTTTAAGTCATTAAGGAGGAAAATAATGTGGAAATCCACATAAAACGCTTGAGAACACTCGTTGGTACGGAAGAGGATTAGGGTCACTGGGGGGGGGAGCGTATTTTGTTTGTTTGTTAGTTGTTTTTCCCTTTTCAAAAATTCTGAGATCAAAATCAGCTTGCATATAATTCCAAACTTGACCAATCTGTTTGTGATAGAGTAATTCATTTCAATTTTATTTATATAGCAACAGCGGTCGCTTCACTACACTTTATATCGTAGGGTAGAAAACCTATAATAATACAGAGAAAACCGCTACAATCAACGATTTCAAAAAGCACTTGGCGACAGTGGGAAGGAAAAACTCTTTTAACAGGAGGAAATCTCTGTCAGAAGCAGGTTCAGGGAGGGGCAGTCATCTGCTGCCAACACTTGGAGAGAGCAGAGGAAGACAGGACACAAGACACACTGTGAAAGAGAGCTACATTACAAATCTGTTGATGTGTAGAAACATTAGCCTTGCTTTTACATAAGAAAATATCCAGACCACATACTGATAAATCAGTCACCCCTTTTTCTTCTTTCTTTCTTTTTTTTTTTTTGCAAAGAAACACCATGCAGATAAACTGCAGCCATTTGTGCAGACAGACTGAGATTAACTGTAATGTTCTGGCAGTCTTGCTGCATTTACAAATTGGAGCACAGTTATCTGCAAACTGTGAGGGACCCGAGAGTGACTCCAGTCAGTGTGACTTGGACTGCAATTGTTTGGAGATAAGTTTCCTCCCCTGTGAATTCTGTTTTATCTTTAGAAATAGAGAAACTTTAGTGTCGATTATGTAGCCCTGCTGTCAATAACAAGTTCATTTAACTGCAAAAGAAACTTTATTTATTCATTTTTATTTACTGCACAATTTCACAACATCATCTATAGAAAGACCCACGCTGAGGGCCTAAGAGCAAGTGAAGTAGATAGAAAAGCCTCAGTTATCCAGAAAATACTAGTATGGATTTAACAGCAAGCCTAATCGGTTCTCCTCAAAGAGTTTTTATCATTTTGTGCCGTACGTAACAGTGCAAACCTCGCTGAAACTCCTTTGAGCACAACCTCTAACGCCTCATCCCAGAAGCGCAGCATGCAGCCCCCTGCAGCTTCATCTGACCGATTTTTACAGCCAGCTCCTGTGAAGAGACCTCTCATTACTCGCGGAGAGGCTGGTCCATCCGCTTTCTGTGAAAGAGGTAAACACAGATGTTCCTGAGGCTGATTGTCCATTTAGAGCAAATCAACCAAGACAGTCAGAGCAATGGCGTGTCCAGCGGGGTGGCCTGGGGGTGCACAGGCCACCCCCCAAACCAGACTGGCCACCCAAGGTGCCACCCCAAAGGCAAAACAATAAAATTCAATCAAATATCAAATGTCCGATTATGTTTTCACGGTGACGCTCAGATATCCGAGTGTAAGTGAATGCAGCATCGCTTCTGCGCTATGTGCATCACGTTAGCAAAGGTAGGAGAGCCAAGCGCGAAAGATGGCACTGCAGGAAACAATTTTTCGGTGAAAGAAAATGAGGACAGAATAAATGTCCCGGTAAGTAATATCAAGTTTGTTGAGTTTAGTAAACTTCGGTGAAATTAAATACCAAGGAAAAAATAACACTTAAAGAATTATTGCAGCTGTGGAATATTTCAGACAGTAGGCTACAGAGGGCAGCTAACATAAGAGTTATGAGTTATAAGATATAATCTAAGTCGTAACATTGCTGTATGGAGCTGCAGATTTGGTTGCAGGTTAACATAGCTGGACTGGCCATCGGGCATATCCCCAGTGACTTATTTTTTATTTTTTTTGTAATGGCATGAACAATGAGAGGTGGTGGATTGGCCAGATGCAGGTCGATGTGTAGAAATAACTCCGTTGTTTGGTGGTGGCTATGACGGGGCTTCCACAGAGGCAACAGGTGGATGAGGAAGGGGAGGCAGGAGGAGAGACCCGAAGCAGCCGCCAGTCCGAGTGTCAGGTGAACTGAACTTCAGGTAAGTATGACCTGCAGTCTATCTGGGTCAGATATAAACCAAGTTTAGGTGGAGTTTATTTTCATGTTGCTGACTTTTTACTGTCAGTTGCAATAACTCATACTGCGTTCTAGCCAGTTTGACGGAGTTTTTATACAGCTGGGTGGGTGCTATGATGTTACTGATAGTGAACTTTATTTTATTCATAAGGTTAGTAGAGTTGCCAACGGCTCCTTAAAAAAATGGAATGGTCCCTCAATCAGAGAAAATATTACACGTTTCGTATTGAGCTGAGAAGAGACGCAGTTTGTCCCGAACTTTCGCTATAATGAAAAAAAGACACAAAGCTGGATTTATTCTGTCGTTACGCTGCACAGCTGCCTCTTCTTCTTTCATTCTCTCCCCTGCCTCTCCTGTTGCTACTTCAATCATGAAACTGATCAATGATCAGCTGATCGGCTTTTCTCTCTTGTTTGTTTATCGCCCACTTTGCGCCAGAAAGAGGAAACCAGCAGATATTGCGCTAAACAACAGCAGCACATTTAAGCTTGATCAGCTGTTGTTAGAATGTATTTAATATTAATTTCTACTATCAGCTGATGTTTGCTGGAGCCACAGCTGTAAAGCTGCTGGTCATGATGTCGGTTTGGATATGTGGTGAGAGGGAAACATGAAGATGAAACCAGGAGATGTCCTTACTGAATCATCAGAGCTGAACAGGTGATGGAGAAACAGGTTTACCTTTTAGGTGACATGAATGAGTTGAAGTTATCAACTGTTTCTGAGAGACAAATAACACCAGGATCCTTTTCTAAGCAGCTGACAGCTGGTAACTGTGCAGGGGCGGATCTAGCAAAGTTTTGCCAGGGGGCCAGGTAGGGCATTAACAGGGAAAGGTGGGCACAAAGAAATCCTTTTCTTTCTTATTCTCATTTAAAATACCTAGTTTTTATTAAATAATTATCTAAATCTTACAACCAAAGTTTTTATCTGACGTAAAATGTATAGAAATCATACATATACCAACAAGACTGTACATCACTGTCACAACAGCATTTGTTTTCATTCAAAGTCTTTATGGCTTTACTACCTGGTGGGTCGGTCTGTAGTGAAAATGCCCGATTTTTTGTCCCAGTCCAGCCCTGCAGGTTAATACTGGCAGTGTCACCATGCCAGCTGACTGTATTTTATCATCAGCCAGTGTTGTTCTTTATCAATATTACCAAAGTTTACCATAAGGCAGCATAGAAAGTATTTACTTGCTTTCAGGTTTTATTCAAATGTTAGTCTTTTCATTTGTTTCCCCACTTTTTTCCTGTTTCAAAATCAAACACCAGTTTGTGAGAAGATTATCTTCTTTTTTTAACAGGCAGATAAAGTTTTGCATTGGCATTGGCTAATTTGTCAATTGTTTGTTACAAATGTTCGTATTTTAATTTTCAAAAATGTTTTTGCCCAAAACATATGTGCACTATATGTCAGTAAAAATACTATGCAAATATTGCTGTCCTTGAATGCTGAGTAAACACTGACAAAGCACTGATTGTATCTCTTGTACTTTATCAACGCAGTATCTAAAAACTTTGCACCGTAGTGGTTAAAATCTCATTCTAATAAGAGTTAAAAGTGCATTTGGTTATTAGGTTTATAGGATTATTGAATTATGGTTAAGGGTTGGTAGAATTTTTTTTTAAACATTATCTGCCAATTAAATCTGCCACCCTTCTCCAAATCTGTGCCCCTACCTGGCCCCCCCAACAAAATTTTTCTAGACACGCCACTGAGTCAGAGTGATAGAGATGAAATCCAATCACCTGGTCACTGCTGACTTACTGAGAGGGGGGGAAAGAGGTGAAAGTGAGGCTTTGTATGTTTGTTACTGTGGTGGTGGGATAGGCTACGCTAAGTGCTGTTGTACAGTGTGTTTGGTGTATATGGAGAATTGAAAACACTGATTTGTACTGCTAGGATATCTGGAAATACTTCTGCTGTGTTTTTTCTCTCTCTGACACAGACACACTGAATTTCATATTCATCTGAAGTGCAAAAGGCTTTTAAAATGCAGGAAAGAACCCAGTGAAGCATGAAAAATCACAGAATCATCCTTCATCTACTTCTTCTTTTTTTCATCTTCTTTTTGTTTGTTTTGTTTAAATGTACAAACTTTACAGACAATAAGTAAAAATGAACGGATTTATAAATTAGGGTTGGAAGTTTGCAGCCACGTTTGTCAGACTGAGTTTCACATCCATCCTCTTGTGGAGCTCTTTCATGGATTTGGGGAGCTGGTCATAGACAGCCTGAGGCTTCTCCTTCTTTTTGCTGCACAGGTCTCTCATGCCTTCAGTTTCTGCGTCTCAGTGGAGATCTCTTCGACTTTGTCAGCCTCTCACTTCTGTTGGATTTGGTTACACTGTGTAACAGCAATCTGTCGAGGAAGGAGCGGCTAGCAGGTCCCGCAGGCATGTGGTGTGGAGGTTAGCTGGACAACTCGAAGCCAGTCAGTTAAATCGAACAACAGACCTTTATTCATTGTTAGCAACATAAGACCACACAAGCCAGGTCTCCACAGCTCTACTCGGTCCTGTCATCTGCATGAAACCAACCCTCAGTCAACATTGACCTTGTCCGTATGATAACGGTTAGTCCACCTGGTACACGTCCAAGCAGCCGTGAATGCGGGGCACCGGCGAGGATCTCCCTGCTCTCTCCATGATCCAAATGCTTCAGTAGGCTCTTTTGTAGCTCCAGCGAAACTTGTAAGCAAACTCACAGCTTCTCGACTTCCACTTTCAAGTTTTCCACTTTTAGGTTAAGGTCAAGAGGTGTAGAGTGAGGGATGATGTACTGTGTCAGGCTGGGCGCTCTAGCATCCGACTCGCAGCCATCTTCCTGACTCCATGTGTCTGGATGTGACGCCATTTCAAAAGTGTGTGGCCGAAACTACTTTCTCCCACAAAAGTTATGGGGAAGTGAAAAGAGCATTCACACATAGTACCTGAGTGTGATATCCTGAAACTAAGGAACCACTCATTCATGTCATCTAAAAAGGTAACCCTGTTTCTCCATCACCTGTTTAGCTCTGATTTTCAGCAAGGTTTCAAATCCATGTTTCCCTCTCACCACATATCCAAACCGATATCATGACCAGCAGCTTTACGGCTGTGGCTCCAGGAAACATCAGCTGATAATAGAAAGTAATATTAATTAAATTCTAACAACAGCTTATCACACTTAAACGTGCTGCTGTTGTTTATCCACTCGTTTCCTCTTTCTGGTGCAAAGTGGGCGATAAACAAACGAGAGATGCGACTTGTGACAGAAAAGCCGATCAGCTGATCATTGATCAGGTGACTGAAGTAGCAACAGGAGAGGGAGGGAGAGAGAACGAGAGAAGAAGAGGCTTTGTCTGCTTCTTCTAATACTGAGCCATCAGCTCCTGGTGCTCTTCCAGCCGCTGCTTGGTGCTGTTCATGCTGCTCTCCAGGTCCAGGTCTCCAGGTTCAGCTAGATGCTTCAGCCTTCATCTATTCTTGACACCCTTCGCCTTCTACTCTATTCCTTCTTAAATGGAATCGCATCACCCATTTGAGGTCTCCTGGGGCTTCGTTTATAGCCATTGAATAGACACACTTCCCAGTGTGTATGGCTGTATGTGTTTGTGGGGCTGGATTTAAAACAACAAATTTACTGTAAGAACGTGGAAACACTGACCCATTTGTCGAAATGTTTTAGCACCATAAATGGCGAGGTTGGGAATTTTTCATTTTTTTCTTGTGATTCTTATCAAGCAGTTTATTTCTTTTCATGCCAAACTATAATTAATATGTATGTTTTATCTGTAAATATTCCAGTTTGGAGTGGTGTGGTATTATTTCAAAGGCACCGCTGTGGTTTCACTCAGCCCATTATAAAGTCGTTATCACTTTGCCAGTTGCCATATCGCCATTAGGCGACCTAAGAGGATGTTTTCAACTTATTTTCAATGGTGGTCTTCATGCTCTGCTTGTCAGGTAGTGACGGGTGGTGTTTCCATTTTAAAGTCATGAAAGGAATTCAAATTTGGAAATGAATCGACTAGATTTTTAACTTTGGCACACAACTTGGAGACCTGCCTTTAGCTACATTATATTGTTTCTTTTGATTTTGTTTTAAGCTGTTTAGTAAATTTTAGGGTCATATCAGTTAAAGATTATTTCGTAGTTTAGGTTAATATAGCTCACAGCAACAATTGCTCTAGCAATCAGTTTTGCTCTAGAAATAAGCAGGTTACATTCTTAGCTGTTTAGAATTACAAACTAAAAAGGTAGAGATTTATGGAACGCCAGGACTGCCATAATGAATTAATTAAATACACCATTAAATAATTAATTAAATGTGTCAATAATTAATTAAAATTGGAATTAATTAATTAAATAAATAGTTATGACACATGTAATTAATTAATTATTGACACATTTAATTAATTATTTATGTATTTCACATTTTAATTAATTATTGACACATTTAATTAATTAATTATTGACACATTTAATTAATTATTTATGTATTTCACATTTTAATTAATTATTGACACATTTCATTAATTATTGACACATTTAATTAATTATTTAATGATATATTTATTTATTTCATTTTGGCAGTCCTGACGCCTGGCTCTCATCATGAAATAATTTTATCTGTCAGCCTCACCCATCAAACTCAGGGGGCGGGGTTAACGCTGATCGAGTCAAAACCATTGCTTTGGCCTGGTGGCCATTGTTTCTAGCACACAACAACCGGCATGTGGAAGCTAACAGAACTGAGCTTTGAAAAAACCTGTTTGTGTGTTACCAAATACCGTTTTAATATTTTTTTAGCCGAGAATGTAGTGGTTTAATCTTCATGTGTCTGGTCGGTTTGTCAAGATACAGCCTCTTTGCAAAAGTGTTTCGATGATTTCGGAGATGTCTGCCCAGTCTCACGGCAAAGCGTGGGATAGACACGCTCGCCTCGCAAGCAATCCCACCGACAAAGCGCAGGCCCCGGTACACAGCTGTAGTAACCCCCGCTGACTTCTTTTACTGAGGTTATATTTATCGATGTTTTATTTCCTGATGTTCTTATGTGTCCTACGTGTTTCAGTCGCCAATTCTGAATTATAACTAACATTAAAAACATGTTTAAGGAGGAGAGAGAGCAAATAAATCTGTTTAACATCTGATCTTTGGGTTTTTGTTCAGTAATCAGCGTGACCTGTGTATAAACACATAAAAGAGATAACGTTGGTGTTTCCGTCATGTAGTAACTGCTGGCTTTAACTGTACAAAGGTTGTTCGACACTATGAAACACATACAGACTTCATGATGTTCGGCTAATATTTTTATTGTGAATATTAATCATGCTGACCTCGCTCTGTACACCACGCAGCGAGGTCAGCATATCCACGATATCCTCAGCTCCATGAGTTAACACAAAGTTTCCCAGCTGACTATCTAACTGCCAACTATTCCAGAGACGTGAAAATATACAGCATAAAGAAAAGTGTAAGAGACTCAGCAGCAGATTAGAATAACAGTTATACATTTAATAAATCACCAAATGAATCCAAGAAACGAGCAAACCTGTTCCGACAATTTGAATTTGTATTCCCTCAGCTGCAGACTCGCTGCTGTTTAAATGTTTGAAAAGGAAGATTAGATATAAAAAACGTCAAACATAGACTCAGTCTGCCTTCACATTTGATATGAGGCCAGCACGTATAGTGGCCTCAGCAGGCTATTACTGAAATACACGTGCTATATCATAAACTATGATATAAATAGGGAGGTCCTATTAACATGTTTAGTTTTAAAGGACACCTTCCTGCCTTTAGTCTCATTCATGAGCAGTATTAGTTTTCTTCTAACATCCAGAAGTCTGCACAATGTGTTTCATAGTTTGTAACAAGCCTTTGACAGGTAAACATAACATGACCGAAAAAGCAAAAAAAAAAGAAAAAAAAAAGAGAGAGAGTGTTGACATAAGAAGAGAAAATTCTCTCAATTATGGAGACAGACAAATGGTTCATTTATGTTTGATGTGTGTTTATTCCTCCCTAAATATCGTCGGTGAAGTTCGCCATGCATGTCAGATTTTCCTGCGCATTTTTATACCTCTGCCAACAGAGAGAGAAAAAAAATCACATTCTAACAGACAGCTGGTGCTTAGAATACAGTTGAATAACTATTAAAAAACAGATGATATTTAGATGATAGTTCAGTCTAACACATGTGCCAGTGAACCATTAAACGTCTGTGAAACTATGCAGTTATGAAACGTAACTTTAACCTCAGCCAAACCGATTTGCTCAGTTGTAAATAAAACAGCGAAGTAAACGTGACCCGACAGACAGAACCTGAGTGAATGAAGTCCAGCGTTTAACCACTGAGAGCTAAAACTCAGCTGAGGTTTGAAAGCTGTGTGCCGGTGATTGGACATCAGCCGCTGATAAAGCTGTTCGCCTATAAAGTGCTCTGTAAGGAAACGAGCTCCAGCAGCTCTGCGCTCGGGGAAAATACTATATTTACTTATCTTGTGCAGAAAAATGCGCTGACATTGCGTTATATCGAGCACCGGCTGCCCAGTTAAACTGTGACTATCACCAGGTAACTAGGCGTGTTTCTTGAATTAGCAGCAGGTGTTAAACAGCTGACAGATGAGGAGGAGGATGCATGCAGGTAAACTGAGGGTCTGCTGAGCTGATCGCTGGTTTCGTGAGAAAAATGTCAGCTCGTTCTTTATGTTACAGAAGCACAGAGACACAAGACCAGGCGGAAAGAGACGATCGTTCGGTGAAAATGAGAATCTGCGAATGCAACATGTGGAACACGGAGAGTGGAATATGTAAACAAACCGGTTAACGTAACCCCCTCGGTGCACTCTGCATGCTAACTGTTAGCAGAGCTAGTGAAATCTCTGAAAACATCTGAGCACTTTTGCAAACATGTTCTATGTTGACAACCTGACCAGACATACGTCGCGACATTCGCGGCTAAAACACTGTTAAAAGTGTAGCTGGTGACAGAAAAACGGGGTATTTTAAAACTACACCACCACCATTGCTGCTTGTGATTTGATCTGCATTCTGGGATAACTGGCTGCCCCAAGTCTACACAAGCAATCGATTTTCTAGGATCGACCTGTTTTGACTTACTTTGCACGGCAACCAATCAAATGTTAGAGAAGCTGCATGGGCAGCGTTAACCCCGCCCCCTGAGTTTGATGGGTGAGGCTGACAGATAAAATTATTTCATGACGAGAGCCAGGCGCCAGGACTGCCAAAATGAAATAAATAAATATATCATTAAATAATTAATTAAATGTGTCAATAATTAATTAAATGTGTCAATAATTAATTAATTACATGTGTCATAACTATTTATTTAATTAATTAATTCCAATTTTAATTAATTATTGCCACATTTAATTAATTATTTAATGGTGTATTTAATTAATTCATTATGGCAGTCCTGGCGTTCCATAGAGATTCAGAAACTGGTGTTTGGGGCTGATAACAGCTGAAAATTCAAAATGTTGAATTCTCTATGAAATAGAGACAGAGCTGCTGAGATTTTATGTCTGATGGCAATTATTCTAATGCTACTGTTCAGCTAATGTGGTTTAAAACAGCTTGCACCGCATGTTTGATTGTGTGCCCATATCACTCATACTTGATATGGTCTGTGCTTCTTGAAATACACCTGCATTAAGTGCAGGTGCAGTATATAAAAAAAGAAATACTGTAAACTAACTCTGTCATCCTTGAAACTGGGTCACACTGCGCTACTTTTCTGCAGAATTATATTTGTCTTCCAGAACAAATGCAGTGAATTTCTTTTCCTTTCCATTTAGCAGTGTCACCTCTGAACCTTTGTACTTTATTTAAAAGCCCAGCAGTATTCAAAACTGTGTCAGCTGAGGTTTTCGTATGTTTATAAGTCAAAGCGTATTCTCATGCATGTGTAATGCGCAGTAGCGTGCACGCCCATATTTATTTGCCATTCCTGGATGCTGGTGTTAGGTGCAGGTGTATTATTTCCACATAATAATACTGCATTTTATCCGGTATGCAGAAGCTCAAGAGTAAACACATCTAACAGAACATATGCTGACTCAGGGCTAGAAGAGCACTTTGCAAAATGTCTTGACAGGGCTGCTTTGATGTTGAATCGAGGTGGCCCACTGTCAACACTAGGAACTCTTAGCGAAGGAAAGTCTTTTATTTTCGCTGTGCTCTGTAAACACAACTTCAAGGCTGTGCTCACACATGGTAGGCATCAAGGACTTGTCATTCTGCGGAGACTGAGACTTGACGATGTTCTGCACACTAGGATTCTCATAGAAGTGGCGTAACGCAAATTATTAACACAATTAAGTACCCACATAATACTACCACTCTTCTCCTAGGAAAGTGAGTGTCAGGCAGAAATGAAAGATGGGGGCACAGGCAAATTAACCTGATTACTACCTTATTTTTACCACTGGGAGACTGCTGTACTTCTATTTTATGCTGAAATACTTGAAAAATGTGAGTAAACATGCAATGCTTTCATTATCTAGGTAGATAAACACTTAATGCATCCACAGTCATAATAAATCAGAGAAACTTCCCACAAAACAGGTTACATTCATAGTCGAACCCTCAAGGTTATATTTGTATAGCCAGTGGGGGAAAAAACAGCTTTGCCACAGCTTCATGAGGAAATACATTCATTCAGAATGTTTACTGGAATTCAAGGACATATGCAAGAGAAAAAGAAAACTGTACACTTTCAAAGTTTTCTAAGAAACATAATTCTACAGATACCTTTCACAATATAAAAAAATTGAAAAAGCTGTGACTCTGTTACTATTCTGTCACAAAAAATATCGTAGCCGTGTTTAGTGTTTGATCTAAGTTTTATTTACAGCTGTTTTGTCTCTTGGTACAATTTCCCTGTTTTCAGTAAGGAGTTGTCAAATTGTGCCGCAGAGTCTTTTTCTCCCTGTATTGTAATTTTATTATCATTCCTTCACATAATAAATCTTGTCAGCGGCAGGTAGACTGCTAGGTTCCTTGGTGGCACTCTTCTTCTCTAGCTATTCTCCTTTACGTTTTCCTTTTCTCCCCACCAGCTTAATCTCTCTGAAACATGTCCCAGTTTTGGTGACGCACAGCCGGAGTGCTATAAATGACTACAGTCCCACACCATAAACTGTGGTGCAGCCATATCAACAACAATAGGGGTCTTAGAGGGATTCATTTAGAAAGGGGCTGGTGGAAAGACAGCTAGTGACACAGATGGGACAAAGAGATAATGGACAGACTGAGAGCGAGCACGGTTGGTCTGTTCTGTAGAGCAAGCTGTGAAGCGTATAACAAGCAGCACAGTACATGTTACCTTGTTAGCAGGCCATCACATCTAAAGCAGACTGATCAGTCTGTGAGAATATAAAGTATATGTCATGTTGCTCCAGTGTACATTTTTCATGATGTGAGTAGAACAGACATGTTTGGGGCTACTTGGGAATAAAGTGTTCACTCATGTTGATGTCCCAACATACTGTTCCAAAGTACTGAGAGGGACTTTATAAAACATCAGTGCACCAGTTTTTCCCATCATGGCACTCTTTGTGCGTTGGGTCATTCATCATCTTCTTGTGGTGGGACCAATTTTTTGTTGTTGTTGTTGTTGCTTACTGCACTCCAAAAGCCTCACTCCCAGTATTTGCTTTTTTGCTAACATAGTCACCGTTTTTGTTAAAGGCAATAAACTGGCACAAGTACTCGCTTAAAAACGAGTAAAAGAGTAAATGTGCTTAACCCCTGGAGGGTCTTAAGGACATTTATTGTCGTTAAGCACAAAGGTGGATGCATTTTTAAGACGCCTCCAGGTGTTAATGGTGTTTTCCCCTGCATCTTTAAAGATATTATTATACAGCTGCTAGAGGAGCAGATACAGCAGGTCATCAGTTAATTGCAGCCCTGGTGGTTCCCCCTCAACTCCTCCTGCCCAGATGTCAAAGTGTCCTCAAGCAAAGCATTTAACCCTGGACTGTACTACAGCTGTGTGTGTGTGTGTGTGTGTGTGTGTGTGTGTGTGTGTGTGTGTGTGTGTGTGTGTGTGTGTGTGTGTGTGTGTGTGTGAGTGAAAGAGAGAGAGAGAGAGAGAGAGAAATAGCTCCTGCTGATGTCCAATGCAACAAAAGGAGCATTGGACATCAGCTTTTTTTTTGGGGGGGGGGGGGCTTTGTGACATGGACATTGTCCTGTTGGAAACAGCCATCAGAAGATGGGTAACTGTAGTCATAAAGGGATGGACATAGTCAGAAGCAATGCTCAGGTGGGCTGTGGTGCTCATACCAAGAAAATATTCTCCACATCATTACACCACCTGCAGCCTGATATAAGGGAGGATGAAGCTATGCTTTCATGCTGCTTTTGACCCTATCATCTGAATATCGCAGTAGAAATTGAGACTCATCAGACCAGGTAATGTTTTTCAAATATTCTATTGGCCAGTTTTAGTGAGCTTGTGTGAACTGTAGCCGCAGTTTCCTGTTCTTATCTGATAGGAGTGGCACGCTTGTTCTGCTGCTTTACCCCAGGTTCAAGGTTCAATGTTTTCTGAGAAATTTCTGAGATACCCTTCTGCATAATGGGTGTGTTTTGTTTGGGGGGGGGGGGTTTGTAGTTTGTTTTTAGTTACTCTTGCCTTCCTATTAAGCCAAAGCAGGCTGAGCATTCCTTTCTAACCTCTGGCACCAAAAAGGCACTGTAACCCAGAGAACTGGTATTTTCTATTTTCTTGACCATGTCATGGTCCGCGGTGGGTGGCTGGAATTTCCATGAGGCTCCTGAACCTACCTGGGATCCGCCCCTGGGCAGGGCAACCTCCTCCAGCTCCTACACACATGGAGCCAATTGCAGGCAATCAACCCAGAGTGATTTAAGCCTCACGCTGACATTCACTGCCAGTTTGTTATCAACTCATTTTGATGACAGGCCTGCATGTTTCAAGCTCTCTATGTGAGTCACCTTGTTAACGAAACTTTTTTGTGCTGTCGTTTCTGGAATCACCCCCCACCCCTTTTGCAATATGTAGCAGCATCTTTTCTTTCCTTAACATTTACTGATGTGTTAAATCTGCTATAGAACAAACATGTTCATGAGAATGAAGATATGCAAAAACATGTGAAACTCAACAAAATATACAAACTTTCAAGGCCAGACACACAAAATATCTAAACCCCAGTCAGGAATTTTATTATTTCTAAAATAAATTTTGATGTTTGTTTCTGCTGGGGACAGCAGTGCCATTTTACATCGCATACTGATGGTGTTACAACACCATCTGAGTTCTGTTGTCACTCAGATGGTGTTATGAACTCAGTTGCCTTGCCCCAATGGAAATTCTCCTTTAATTAGAACAGCAACACATTGGCACAGCAGACAGGGTCATGAGGAAAGAAACAGAGGTGTGTGTGTGTGTGTGTGTGTGTGTGTGTGTGTGTGTGTGTGTGTGTGTGTGTGTGTGTGTGTGTGTTCCACTGGTGGAGATTGTGAGTAGAAACCAAATGAGACTTGAGGTTTTTAATCTAGATTTCCCACTTCCATTGATGTGTTGCTCTAATTTCTTAGTCCGAATCATTTGAAGTTGAGGGTACAGTGAGTCATTTTTTTGAGCTTATTTAATAGAAAACAAGAATGCTGTGAATGTGGCTTCTTGAGTACAGTGTACATTGCCGCTCCAGTCATTGCAAACAAGTGAGCTTCACTGATTCATCGACTTATATTGGACTCCTTTCACAAAGTTTTACAGCCTCATCTAAGTGGACACACGTAAACAGCAGACTACACTTATCACAGATGAAAGGCATGAATGGCAGTCTAGTTATTTGTCCTACAGAGGCCACCATTGCTAGGTTTATGCATTTAAGTTGGCTGCAATCTACTGATGTCTACTGATAATCTATTACACACTACACCTTTTAAGTATCCTAAATATTTTTTATAGTGATTCCGACATTGATTTCCCTCCACTGTTTCGGATTGTCCTTGAATACTTTCATGTTGATGTTACAACCCCTTCTCTACTTTCTGCTAACAAGCTATTCGTCCTCCTCACTGCAACTTCCCTGCTGCATTATTTACTCTGGTAATCCATTAAATCCTCCCTTATCCACAGTTATCTTGGTCACAAGTTTCCATCGCCTCTGAGCTTTTGCACTTCTCAGAGGTCTCTTGTCACTCACGTGCATGATATTAACTCTCCCTAAACCCAGTTTTTATTTAATTTTTAATAATAATAATAATAATAATAATAATAATGGATTGGATTTGTATAGCGCTTTTCAAGGCTCCCAAAGCGCTTTACAATGCCACTATTCATTCACTCTCGCATTCACACACTGGTGGAGGCAGCTACGGTTGTAGCCACAGCTGCCCTGGGGCAGACTGACAGAAGCGAGGCTGCCATATCGCGCCATCGGCCCCTCTGGCCAACGCTTAATGTATTCATAAGCAAATTCAGATCTTTAATATCAAATTCTGGAGACCAATTGGAAAGCTTTAGCATTTTGTAGGGGCGGGGGCTTTGCTTGGCAATGGCGTTGCATGAGTAGACTTAAATGCATGTAGCCCACCAGGCTTTATGAACAGAGGTGGACTGATAATCAGGCCATTCTGTCAAGGCTGGTCTACTCAACACACTGAAGGACTCTCAGACCTCCAATGACAGGCTGCCATCCACAGGCCTTTTGCACTAATCTGTGCCTGAGGAATAACAAGCATTTACTAGTGAGTTGTCCTTATACTGTCTTTAATAAAAAGTATTATAAGGTTCTGTAACCTTATACATGATTATAATAAAGGTAAATAATTTCCAAGGACATTTTAGAGTTAGAGATAATTATCTGGGCAAATTTATGTATCGCCCCCTCTTTCAGTTCATTCATTGCAGGAATAATGTAGACAAAGTGTTGTAACTTTAAAAATGACCTTACTTCAACTGTTATTCACATGTGAGTTTGTAGGGAAAGAAGAGTGAATGTTTTGGTGGTTTGGAGAGTAAAGATGAACTAAACACAGGAAAACAAAAGTGTGAGAAAGGAAAAAAATGAAACAAGAATGGAGATGTGACAAAAAAAGTGAAGCATGTGTAGACATGAGTGCAGATGTTCCCCCTGAGAACAACATTAGACCCAGGCAATCACCAACTATCAGGCCTCAGCCCATTAACTGCATGAATCCTAATTAGATTTGTGGCCATTAAGACACTCGCAGACATGCACACACAGCACATATATGAATTTCCTTATGGTCCCATTCAGTGCCTAGCATTTTGAACCAGTTCACATGTTTTACTGCTGGACCATGAAGTACAAGTAGAAGGAATTATCTCTACAGTTATATTCAAGACCTGTGTGATAGTTTTGTAATTGTGTTTGTCCGCTTTAATTTGGCCTCCGGAAATCTCATTATATGGCGCTCGGACTGGAAAATGGTGTCTTCATTCATCACACAAAAAAGTTTGAAATGCTTTATTGACTATTTGGTTTGTAGGTCTTCCTTGTTGGTAGACTACTAGTTCGTACTGGTCTGCCTAGGAACAGAAATTTTGATTAGTCTTTTGTGGGAAAATATTTAATATCTACCTGATGTGTACCCTATTGGGTGGGAGAACTAATTTATACCAAAAGTGAATATTTTGACTACAAGATTGTTACCTGAGCTTTTACTTCCAAGGGTGTCCCAGCCAAAAAAGTCCCCAGGCTTCCTGAGTCCAGTTTAAAGGTTCCAGGCAGCACCGAGTAATTGAAGAGGGGATTAGATACCCATATTAGTGTTACTGTAGGCCAAGTGGGTAAATATTTAATTTAATAGTTTTCATTATTTCTATAGTATTGATTGGATGTTGGTAAATATGATCAGATAAGCTGTGTATTTAGTTCATTAGTTAAGCTTAGCGTGTACCCCAGGTAATGGCACGGCTTGAGGGTCAGTTAGCAGCAGTCCATAAAAGGCTGCCAGTTAACATTAGAGGCTTTTGCTGGAAGTATCTCCCACCACTGGGCTACATTGTTTCATTTTGTGTTTTGTTTTGCATTTGTTTAATGTTGATGAATAAACACCTGGTTGGTCCTCATCTCTGCCTTCAGCCTCTTATTTTAATCCAGCCGCCACGGGCCATCCTAACAATGCCTGAGTAATTGCTCCGTGTACTAAAGAAAGAAAAGCATAGCTGCAGGTTTCATGACTGTTCACCAGCTCTGTTCTTTGTCCCTATGTCACCCTATTCTAATTTTCTAAAAGTGAATATATTAAATATGTAAAATAATAAGCTCTGAATAGGTTTTAGTTAACAGGGATGCTAAAATAAAGATTAGATTTATCAGCTAACATTGTACAAAATCCAAAAAACAGCCCTTTAAATATTTTTTTATATGCTGTTTTCGATAAAACTGCAAATAAATCCACTAGTAGAGTTTTTCAAAGCACTTGGTGATTAGATTGTTCCGGTCTTGGAGAACACAGTTTTTATTTGGATTTATGCTGTACCACTTGTTCTTGTCTGTGCAATCCCAGGCTGATGCTAAGATCAGAGCTCTGTGAGGAGCATACCATCTGTTACAGGGCTCATTATTCTTCTTGTGACTGAAGATAATTCTTTATGACTATGGTTATATGTTTCCTGTGACAGTCAAAATTAATTTGAGGCCAGCCAGATGTCTCCCCAAAGGTAGTGCATGATGGATAGGAATCTACCTGTACTTCTCAGCATTGAGGAGATTACTGATTCAGTCTAAATCCCCAACTTAGTTTAGTGAAATGCAGCCAAAACCTGCAAGCAACCTTTACCACTGTTTGCTGTAGCCTTCAGACATTCATCTTTGTAGCTCTCTCCAGTCCTTCTGCCTTTTGCTGAATCCAAATATTTGAAATTTTTACTGATCAGTCTCAAGCACCTGCTGCTGTGTTTCTGCAGCACCACATACACCAGGAGGAATAGCTTCTTGGCTGCAAGTCACAGCAAACACATCTAAGTCCATCTCCAAACTATGAAAAAGTTTAGCTATATTATAGCTAACTGATGATGTTAAGCTTTTCAAACCTTTACGCAAAAACTCAATTTTGAATCCTAGTTTTTATTTAATTTATAAATGTAAATCATCATATCAAAAATAAACAGTTTTAAAAATATAGCTGTGAGAAAATGTGTAAATCACAGTTTGAGATATATAAAAAATAATATATACAATGAGCTTTTTCATCACAATATAAACTGTAGGCAAGTTTATGGTTAGTAAGTACTCTTATTTGTCATTCTAAACAAAATTGACCCTGCTGCCATTTGTCTTCATCACATTGTGTTCTCATATGTCTGTTTTTGAAGCGTATTTGCATGTGTGTGTTTGTGTTTGCCATGCATGGATGCAGAGAGGAATGGTGAAATGATCCCTTCTGTCTCAGTGAGTCCAAGCTGGCCACATGGTGGCTGAGCCAGGCCGAGGCCATCTGGACGGGCTGGCAGTGCCCGGCTAATTGAGCGCAGACTGGAGTTTTGGCTGGCAGGCTGAGTATTCAGTTTGGATAATGACTATAGTGATGAAATGGGGTGTACATTTCAAACCTGGCTGTGAGAACCTCATGCAGTAAGTAGTTTTCAGGGCTGGCTGTGTAACATCTTAGTCAAGGGAGCACAAGTAATACTGCAAATGTAAGACTGGATGAGAATATTTGTTATCATTAGAAACCCTCCAGCCTGACTCTTGGATTTCTGGGAATCATATGTGACCATATTTGGACAAAAATGTGAGTATGTGGATTACAAAGTTATAGTTGCTGGTCGGTGCAAGAAGCATTCATGTAAGATATAGGTTCACAGTGGCCATATACAGGACTTAAAGTGTGATTTGGCAACTGAGCCAACTATTAAATCACTTAGAAATAAGTCACACAATAATTTGTAACCTGACCCCAGTAGATTTTTCTTTGTGTATACTCTGTGATCAGATCACCTGTGTTTCTGTTGCGCTGATATTCAGCTGTCTTTGTGGATCTAGCCCACTGAATTTAAAAGATGAGCAGATTTTACATAAGCTATGACAGCTCCTAACCAAGTCCTCGACATTATAAAGTTAGTATAAAAAGTAGAATTTGTTGAGTAAATCTAAATGGCATCAACAGCTTACATTTAAATTGCCTGCTACTTTAACCTTTAACCTAACACTGACCATGAACACTACAGGCTGCTATGGATGAGTCCAGTATAGAGCATTGCAGTAAACTTCACAAACATACTGGAAACTAACCAGTTCATTTTACACAATGCTCCACAACACAGTGCACTATTTCCAGTCAGCCTTTGAATAAGACAAAATTAGTGTACTTCAGTTTGTTTCACACATATAATCTGATTTTTACAAATCTAGCATGATTTAATACATTACATGTAAGATTTAAATTTCCAGTTATCAGTTTGCACTTCCTGAGCAGTTTTTATGCATTTTTCCATTTTTAGTGTTGCACCAATTAGCTTGCAAACATATTTGAGTTGCAAACATTTAAAAAACAAAACAAAAAACAACAACTTTGCATTGAAATTTGCTGAGCTGCTTAGAACTTTGCATTTACAATTAACTGCCTCTTAAAAAAAGTTACTCCATATACGCTCACTCCCCTTCTGTTGTGCTGGAGGTTGAAGTACCACAGGGATGAGAAAAGGATCTGGTGTTGGTGTAATCCACACCATGAGATGACATTACTGTCTTATTACTGAGCATGTACTGGATGCAGTGTGCAGGAAGAAATACCAGGGCGCAACAAACAATAATAAATATATAAATCTGTCAGATTTAATTACTCACTAAATGTACAGTGTAATGTGTAAGTTCCTATTCTGTATTGTTATATCCCAATTTAACCCATCTGCATATACCATTTAATTCACTAAAATTGAACCAATAACTTCTTGTCCTTATTTAGCTGCACAACAAGTCATATTACCTGATAGAAAACTGCATTAAATGCTTGATATAAATAGTCAGCAACAACACTACACAGCTGAGTGGACCAGTTCAATGACTCTATTTTACTTTTTTGAAAGCACAAGTCGCCTGATGAAAGAAAACCTGTTACCAACAATTGCAATCCGTACTCAGACTGACTGCAATCAATTTAAGTGACATTTGCAGTGGTCTGCAAATAATGTATGCATTTACACAGACAAACTGACAACATGTTGCAGTCGATCTCAGCTGGTCTGTGCCACCGAGACACGTCTCATGTCTCTGACTCGTGTCTTCTTGTTGGATTCTGAAATAGGAGACTGGACTCAGCTTTGTGCCAAATGATTCTGCTGACATTCAGAGTCTAACAAGAATGTCAGATTCCAAAGAGAAATTCAGAAATTCCCACACAAATAGTGATGCTGCAGAATGTTGATTTAACTGAAAAATGATATGACCACTTGACAGCCTTGACTTTAAATAGGAATATAACCAGATTAACGACTTATGCTGATGGCAACGGAGTTGTGGTTTTGGCTGATTTATCACAGTTAATTGTGCCTTTATGACAAACACATCACATATTATTACCAACTTTAGCCATTTCAAATTGCAAACTACTGGTAAATTGATAGCAGTCTGACTTAAATGCCAATTTTGATGCACCAAAGTTGTCTTGAAATCAGTCCCTGTCCTCGAAGCAATAATTTCAAAGTCAACAAGACTGCAAGTTGCACAGTTGCAATAATTCTGACTGTGCAGTGATCTCCACCCACTGTTTTCTGTAGTGTGGCTATAGCACGGGAAAGAATATTCAACATGTAAATTTACGAGCTCTCAAAGGAATCGTTCGAATTAAGCTGTGCTACTTTTTGTCAGTAAATACTTGTAATTAGTTGAATTTGAACTTACAGTGTTTTCCAGTGCTAATTAGGGTAATTAATGTAATTATTGATCAAACAGCACTGTATCTTGATAGAGGATTATAATGATTAACATGTCCTTTATTCCGATTTAATCACTAAAGTCATTCAAATAAGCCAAGAAGAAGTTAAAGTGTTGGGGCTTAGAAGAGACTAAATAAGCAAACTTAAATCGTACTATGTGTGAAAACAAAGAGATATTTTTCCTGTTATGCTTGATTTCTTCTATGTAAGCGGGCAGGAGATGAGTTTTGCAGTCCTTGTTTGAAAAATGTGAGCTAAGGTCAACATGGGAAGCTTCTTTAATTCAGTCCAGTGTTTCTCTGTTTATCTCCCTTCGACTTTTTTTTTTTTTTTTAGTGGGTACTGATTATTTTAGACTACATCTTTCCAACATTCAATACATAAAACAGTCCAACAAACAAACAGATGCCCAACCAAATCAGAATACTTTTTTTTCCAATATATAGATACCCCAATAGAATGAAAGTACCACTGTCCTCAAATATTTGACAAATAAGTTTTAATAAATAAGCTAATACCGGGCTTTAATTATCTTATAAGAGAAATGTGATAAATGTTGATCAATCAGTAGCACTTCAAAGCGATTTAGCACTGTAAGGGATAATATCCCCACATAGTGTTTTGTACTGGAGACACTTAACAAAAAGGAAGCACTCTTCACACTGTAATATTTAATGTATTTACCATTTGAGGTTTGTTTCTTTGTTTTTATTTGAAAATAAAAAATGCATGGAAACACTTTAGCATATAAAATAATATAATTATTAAAGCTATTATAGGCACAATTGTAATATGAATTTTTAAGGCACCATCTGTTTTGACAATTTGCTAATTAAATATGTCACAAAAGTGGCAGCTTGCATTTGAAGACAGTGAAAGTTTAACACATCTGAAGCATCCCTGGCATGGTTCCTGTGACTCATCCATGGCTCACCTCCCTGTGCACCCCTCTGCTATGCAAATAGCTGCTGAGAAGATGACCTTTTTAACTGGAAATAACTGGCATGAATATGGAAATGTATGTATCTGGTGACTTTGACCAACAAGCAAGAGTGCATAATTTTACTATCATCCACCTGCAGCGTCTTAAATTTTGAGAGTGTGACCTCCAGTGCAATCATTTTGCCTGGAGAGAGAGAGAGAGAGAGATGCTCGCAGACTGTCTGTGTGTGGCGGTCGCCGAGTGTGGAGGATACTGATCAAAGCTCAGGGCAACAGGGGGAGACTTAAGAGGATTGTTATGCTATGCCCTTGTGAGTGCCTTTGTACTTCTGAGCCTCTGTGCACACAGTTTGTGCACGTGCTGACACACAGGGAGAAACTTTGTGGATGTCCATCTGTATCCATGCCCGGGTTCTTGTGCATCTGTGTATGTCGGTTTACTTTTATGCATCTCTGCTTCCATATGTTTTTGCATATGTCCACACTGCATTTCCTGTGCGTATGATTCAAGGTCACGGATGATCACAAAAGCTTATGTAGTGTGGACAAAATGGAGATTAAAAATTCTGCAGCAACTTTTGTTGTAAAGTAAAAATAACTCTAGACTTAGATGTTTTAGCTGATATAAAATCAAAGGATTTACCCCAAACACATGTGCTTGTAGTGGATACCAGAGCAGTTATTTATTGTGGTTCATTTGTATTGTTTCCATGTGTCTGTACACACTTTCCGTCTGCGTACCTCATCACAGAAATACCATCTTTTAGGCCAGGTCTGCAAAGGTCCCTTTATCCAGTCTTTATGGGCAAAGCCATGGCTAGAGCTGAATACTAACAGCCAGCAGACTTTTCACGAGCACTCTTAGTAAGTGGGGCCGATTAACAGTGAAGTGGCACCGTGAAGACAGACGGACAGATGGGAGTCAGACACCGAGAGTGAGCGAGTCAAGCCAGAGACAGAGCGAAGCACAATCAAACACCCTTATCCAAAGCTGAAAGCGAAAAGGGACTTTGAGTTTTCAGGGTGACCACTGCTGTGGTGTGTGTGTGTGTGTGTGTGTGTGTGTGTGTGTGTGTGTGTGTGTGTGTGTGTGTGTGTGTGTGTGTGTGTGTGTGTGTGTGTGTGAGAAGAGTTGGCTAAAGCTTCTGTGTGCTGTGGATCAAATTTGCATTGAGGGGAATAGGCTGATGAATATTTTAAAACACTTACTGGCATCTATGCAGACAGGCATACATTTAGTGAAGAAAAATTTGGACGGTGGCAGTTTTCAGAATATTGCCTCTGTGCTCCACCACAATTCATTTGATATGAAACTGACATAATGTACCTGAAGTACAGCCTTTGGCTTAAATTCAAAGAAGTAAACAAAAAATATCATGGGAACCCTTTGGGCAATATAGCCATTTTTTTTCAATGGCTTGAATTTTAATCTAAATATTTTTGTAATCACTTATCCGATTCATGGTTGTGGAGGGGCTGGAGTCTTTCCCCTGACATTTGGCAAGATGTGGGATACATCCCGGAAAGGTCACCAGTCTATCACTGAGCTAACACCTGCAGCCAGTGCAGCATCACCAGTGAGCCTAACAAATATGCTGTTAGCTTTAGACTGCGGGACCTCATACCGCACTCTTTTTGGCTCATGATCTTCTTCTTCTTCTCCTCCTGCTCCCTTTAGGGGTCACCACAGCAGAACATCTGCCTTCATCCCACCCTATCCCTCGTATCCTCTTCTGTCACACCAGCCCTCTGCATGTCCTCCTTCTCTACATCCATGAATCTTCTCTGTGGTCTTCCTCTTTTCCTCCTGCCTGGTAGATCCACATTCAATATATTTTGCCAGGTAAATCCAGTATATCCCTCCTCTTCACATTTCCAAACCCAAATATAGCACCTAAACCAAAGAGTCGAACAGAGCCTATTAGCATTAACAGCTTCTAAGGTTCTGATCATAATGTCCTCTGCACAGTTAGATAATGTTTCACACTGCATTTGTTAGCCAGTAATACAGCTATTTCAAAGACTTTCCCAAATCTGGGTTAAATAAAGTGCATCTAATCTAAAAGAATATCTTATCGCTTTTCTTAACAGTGCTTTTTAGTTACACATAAATGTAGGGCACAGTAGGTTACAGCAGAAAAACTAAACCCTCAAAAAAAAATCATCTTGCGTTTTTGATTTTGTAGTGACCAAAAAAAAGGTTCATCCTCGTAAATGGAGCATGTAACACTTATTAGAGAGCCCCATATTGCCTCAGCACGTGGAGAAATACCAAGCCTGACAAAACAGTCAGTCCTCGATGTTCCTCCTATAAGCTACGGCTGGGAAGTCACTGGTCGGGTCTCGTCTCTTCCATTGCAGAAGCCGCAGGCTTCATGTAAATTCAAAAATGACAAGCCTGTATAAAACAGCTGTTTAACCATAAACGTGTCCTCACGCTTTTCTGTATGCCCACATGGATAGACACACACACACTGATAAAGAAAGCTATTAGCTTTCTATTACCTGTCACTCTGGAAATGTCAAGACGCCATTATGTGGCGCTGTATTGTGGTCTTTGCTCAGCTCACCTTTGGTATTTCCTTTATTTTGTGCCTGAGATGCCAACAGGTTTAGTGTTATGGTAATATTCATCTTGAAAAGCCTGCACTGCGTCTTGATAGGCAGGCTCTGGAACAATAGGAGCTCTGCCCCTGTGGCTCTTGGCTGGAGGACAGGGACACAAAGAGACATAATGAGCAGAGATAGCATTGTGATGGGAGGCTGCAGATGAGAGACGCTGAAGGTTGTGTGTGTGTGTGTGTGTGTGTGTGTGTGTGTGTGTGTGTGTGTGTGTGTGTGTGTGTGTGTTTTAAATGTGTAGGTGTACTTGGGAGAGAGAGGCAGAGTGTTGGGGCGGGGGTAATTTGGTACTGCGGTTTTATTGTGCGTTTGCGTGTGGGCATCTCTACATGTCTGAGTGATGGATGGGGAAAGACAAAATGCCCACCAATCAATCACTGCATTGACAGCCACCCTGTTGTCAACACCACATGTTTGTGGACTTGGTTATGTCTGTGTGTGTACAGGGTGTCTTACAGAAATACACAACTTCATAACAGGTTGCCCATTCAAGAGTAATGAAACACCAGTCAATATCACCACCCACATTGTAGCTCATAAACTGATGAAAGAGTCTCTCTCTCTCTCTCTCTCTCTCTCTCTCTCTCTCTCTCTCTCTCTCTCTCTCTCTCCATTAAATATATGAAAAATATTCTATTTGTAACATTGCTGTGTGTGTGTGTGTGTGTGTGTGTGTGTGTGTGTGTGTGTGTGTGTGTGTGTGTGTGTGTGTGTGTGTGTGTGTGTGTGTGTGTGCTTAATGTACTTCTGAAGTAGTTAGCCAGGAGCGAGTGTTCTGCTGTTGATGCATCTGCAACATTTTTGACATTTACGGATGAGCCTGACATTTTGGGAAATGCATGTATTCAATTTCAGCCCGTGAGTCAAATAAAATAAGCATTCATGTCTCTGTATTAAGTGGGATGTTGAGGCCAAGAGGTGATTATCTTAGCTTAGAACAGCTGGAGGAAAACATAGTTTGGCTTATCCAGACTTCCAAAATACACTGTTTTAACACTTCAGGAATAGAAGCACTTCTGTGCAGCAGCGCTGCTGGTAAACACAGTGACTCCAAGAAGTCACTGAATCTCACACAACAGCTTCAGTACAGATTGCACAAAAAAGAAATGTTTATCAGTGAATTATCTAAATGTTGGTATGCATGTTTTTGCACTTTTCCCAGTGCTTCATACTTCAGTCATAAAGACACATGAAGCAGTTTCAGTTATACTGTATGTGTATTTATTGAAATATCAAGCTATGCCTTGCAAAGTTATGAGTTTTCTCCAATTTTTCATAAATGTAGAGATGTCTTCTGATGTCACTAGTGGCTATTTTTATTTCATGTGTGATACTGTAGCATGTTCCAGCTGAACTGAGTGTTCCTGAGTGCATAAATGCATTCCCACTACCTAGCACAGCCACTTACGGTGCTCATTGAGTGCAGGGATGGTGTTCATGTAACGGTCATGACACTGAGATTCATGAAAAGTTTTTTCTTTCTTGCCATGCTTGTTTTTGTTCTTGGTCAGTACATATAAATCTGATTAGACAATGGCGGACTTGTTGTCTTGGTAACCACTGGGAACGGGCCACTGTGGTAAAAATAGACTTCACACTCTATGCCGAGGTGGCTAGCTTCCCTTTCTCGTTTACTCTGCACCTTGTAATATCATTAATCACAAGGCCAGAGGTATAGACTGTGCAAACAGGTGTGAAGGGACATAACAAGTGTGCTTTTAGCACATAGTAAAGCAAGGCATTTTAGGAGGATGATTAGGAACATTACATGGTGATTACACCGTTACCATGCTTACAAACTGATTGAACAGAGATAAATAACAGAAATCCGCCTGATGTAATGGACTGAAATGCAGCAGCGCAGCATAAAAAGCCTTCAAATGTTTGGTTTTGTTGAAAGCTCTGCATCTGTTGTTTTTGTTGACGTGGTGCTGTGGCATAGTTTTAGGCTGTCGTTTTGATGAGTCTGTCTACTTCTTTTTATAAATCTGACAAATCAAAATGATCAAAATGGTACAATGCAATATAAAGTAATTTAATGCCACATATAGACCAAAGCTAAAAAATATAGCATGCATTTAAATATCTCAAAGAACTGTTTGGTCCCATTACAAAAAAGAGCATACATGATTGATTTGTTAATGCTGGGTTTTGTTCATTTGTATGCTGAGAGCATATTTCCATGAATAAAATGACATGATATGAATAATTAAAAAGAAATTATTTATTATTCGGTATCTGGAATGCCCCCCTTTTCTCAATCTGTCAGGGACTCCTCAAGTTTGCAAAATAAGCGCATGTTGTGGGTTTTTTTATCTGGTATCAGCAGTGTGCCTTTCAGTGGAAAATTTCTAGTTCTAATATATGGAGATGTTTTGGTTGGAAGAGTCTCTGTAGGGTTTTTATTTAGAGATGGCACGATACCACTTTTTTATGTCCGATACCGATACCGATATCATAAATTTGGATATCTGCCGATACCGATATGAATCCGATATAGTGTTTTTTAATCAACAAAACTGTTTTTTTAAAAATATCTTGCTGCATTTTGTATAAGTTCATACTCAAGTTTAAAACAACAACTACACTAAAGCTATTCTGTTATACCTATATGCAAAAAAAAAAAAATTTCATAGTTCAGCAATACTGATCAATCTAATAAACTTAAACCTACACCATCCTCCCTATTCTGGTATTTTAAAGAGTACTTAGCGTAAATATTAAGCAACCTAACTAATAGGGTTCCAACTCCCAGCAACAACAAAAATAAATAAAAAATAGGGAACCACCCCTCACACTCCACCTCATGATGCTTAATCAACGTAATCAACCTTAATTTGATGCAGTGTGAAAAAAAAAATGCACAGAAATCAATTATTTTTCAAGAAATATTAAATAGATTCAACATCTTTCTTCAACAAAATTGCAGACTGCACAGATGGTACCTTCCCAAAGGAAAAAGTACTATAGCTTACTAGGGTATATATATTAGACTTAATAGTTACTATATACAGTAATTGACTTCTATTCATTTTACATCAAATTAAAACTTTGGGTGTAAGATTCGGATAATTATTTATTAAAAGCTCGACATTTTAAATGAGAATAAGAAAGAAAAGTATGTCTTTGTGCCCCCTTTTCCCTGTTAATGCCCTATCGGCCCCCCTGGCTAAACTTTGCTAGATCCGCCCCTGCACAGTTACCAGCCGTCGTGCTGCTGTTGTTCAGCCGCTGGTTTCCTCTTTCTGGTGCAAAGTGGGCCAAAAACAAACCAGAGACACGGACTCGCGACAGAAAAGCCAATCAGCTGATCATTAAGCAGTTTCATGATTGAAGTAGCAGCCGGAGAGCGAGAGGCAGTCGCTTGTTAAGCTTAACGCAGGAATGCTTTACAAACATTCAGAGATGGACTTACACACTTGCTTTACTTCTCTCGGGGATAACTTTGTCGGAGATGAAATGCCGGGTTGCTAGCGAAGCTCCAAATGCTATCCAGACCACCGACAGGTCCCGCATGCCACAGCCGCTCTATCACGTGATGCATACTGCTCCGACGTGCTAACGTTCTGAGGTGAGTTACGGCGTGTTGCAAGTTTTGTGAGGTGCTTTCGTGATATTTAATGGATCGGATTACATTTTTTATTTTTCTCCGATATCCGATCCAGTAATTTAGGTCAGTATCGGACCGATACCGATATGTAATATCGGATCAGTCCATCTCTATTTTTATTACACCTGCACAAAGTGAACACTATTCTATTCACTCTAGCTGTTGGAGAAACTGTGGGGCACAAGGAATAAAACACTTCCACTTGTTTTGGTCTTGCCCATTGATCAACACTTTTTGGGTATCGATTCACTCTGAGTTACAGACCATTTTTAATATGCAACTCCCCTTTAATTGGGATGAACTTCTGTCTGGATATTTATATTCAGTGAATGTAGATAAAATGTCCAAGCTGTTATATGGTATTTTGAGTCTGGCTGCCCGAAAGACTATTACTAAGAAGAAAGTGTGAAAATTCCATCACTAAATGACTGGCATGAGACTGTTTATGGGTTGTTTAAAATGGAAAGAATTACCTTCTTTAACAGATTTCAATATGACATATTCATTGAGATTTGGGATAAATGGAAGTATGTATAGGCGTATACACATACCTATACATACACACATATACATACCTACATGTATGCATGTAGGTATGTATATGTGTGTATGTATAGGTATGTGTATATGTATGTATATGTATATATGACTAGATGGTACACCCATTTGTTTATTTTCGATTACTTGTTTATTTCGGTTTATTTGTGTTCTCATAGGTTGTTTTATCTTACTTTCCTTATTAAATAATAAAATAAAAAAACCTGTTATGGTTTGTTAAGTTTCAAAGGGCTTCTTGGCTAATTGATCTTCAAGTCATTCCTGCAAAGCTTTGAGATGTATCATTAACCTGCTGCAGAATGAATTCTTGCAAAGAAAAAAAATGCAAATCAGTGGCTGAAGCAGGTAACTGAAGAAAGAGTGCTCCTTCTTCTTGGTCAGGAGTTTGTTCGCTGTAGTGTCCTACTCAAAAGGAGTGAAACATTGCCTAATTTGGATATCCACACTATCATCCTTCACTGTGAGTTCTGATCCACTGCAGCATCTTTTTTTTTATCATTTGGATACACAAAACGAAATTTTTCCATTTATCAAGTATAAAACGCAAGTATGTCCCAGCCTAGCTTAGGTGTTTGGCCTTGCTTTGCTGCTTGAAAAGTGGTTCTGAGACCGCTGACCAGCCTGTGAGACACAGCTTTATTTTGACAGTCACATTTCCTTTTTTTTTTTTTTAGGAAATTCTACCTCTGTGATGAGTTAGGGGTTCTTTTTTTCGGAGCTATAAAATCAAACGATTTTGTTTTATCATGTATCTTAATCACTAGCTCTGTTTAATTGTGCTTTGGATGCAAATTTAGTCGTCATTTAATGCTGAGAAAGCCCATCTTTGACAACAGTCTGACCTGTGCACTTAGCTCTGATGCTCTTCTCCCACTATCACAGTGTTCCTTTGTAAACAAGGTTGTCCTGGAAATTTGAGAGGCAGCCAGATACTGTTTATAACAGGTGAATAATGGCTACCTGAGTGTGATTTGAATGTTGCTTCAGTGGGCAGATTCAACTTAAGGATCAGACCGATCATTTTCAAATAAGATATTATGGTAGCTGCATTTATATTAAATGTCTTAATTATAACCTAATAATGTTTCATCTTTTTATATAACTAATGTGCATTTTAAACATTTAAGCAAAAATGCTTGGTTGTCCAATTCAGGGTTTTGTGTGTGGGGGGGGGACAGGTCAAATCTGTCACAGGGCTTACACACAGGGAACGATAAGGTTACTGTAGAATCATCAACTGGAATAGGCTTGTGTGTTTCTGTGGACTGCGGGGAGAAAGCTAGACTATTCAAACATGGGGTGCACATGCGAACTTCACACAGAAAGGCCCCAGGTGAGATTTAAACCCACTATGTCAACTATACAGGCCAAGTTGCTTGGGCGTAGTCAGGGTGGCAGGACCTAATCTCAATCTGATCTGTTTAGCAGTTTAATAGGAACACTCTCTGGGAATACCACATGGTGTAAAGTGACACTTTGCCACTGAGACTTGCACGTCTTTTTGCAACAGGAGACTCGACTCAACTGGCTGCCAGCTGATTCTACTGACATCCAGAGCCCAATAAGAACCTCATGGACTTGAAACAGAAATCCACAAATTGCTGCAGGATGGTGGTTTGACAGCAAAATGACATAGGTACTTGGCAGCTTTGACTTAGAAATATAACCAGTGACTGTAAATTTTTGTTTTATATGAATGTCTGTATATGTAACTGGCAAAGGAATTGCAATTTTCACTGATTTATCACAGTTAATCGCCCTATTATTATAAACAGACTGAATATAATTGCTATCTTGAAACCATTCAGTCACAAACTGATAGCAGGCTGATTGTACACTGGCCCATTCCTTTTGCTGTTCTATCACCACCTCGACAAATCAAATTTGCTTTAAATTGACTGTGATTGATCACAGAGCAGATCACTGTGTACAAAAGAACAATTTCAAAGGCAACAAGACTCATTGCACACTGTTAATTCTGATTGTACCGCAGTCTCCAACCACTCTTTTAACTAGTGTAGCATAAAGCAGGGATTTCATATATACAAATATAGCCTAATCAAATACGGGCACCCTGTTCATATGATGCGTTTTGCCATTTTATTTTCCCCATAAAAATATTGGTGTAATCAAATGACAGCTTTCTGTGCGCTGTTATAATTTATTTATTCTTGCCCCTTTTTGCTGCCTTCTGCCTGTCTGACTCTGGCTCAGTTTATTTTTTGTACTGATGTGAAAATTATGCATGAAAGCCAACACGAAAATGTATATTGTATCTCGCTCGTCTTTGATGCATTCAGGCACATGAATCCCTGCAGTCACACAAATATTTCCTGTCGCAAATGCTCCAGATTCCCTCTCATAGGGATAGTATCGGAAATACTTGTTTTAATGAGAAGTTTTCAAAATGAAGCCTCTCACAAAGGGAACCAAAGATGCTATAAATGACTTAATCAGCAATCTGTCAACAAGAACCAGTACCCAAGCTAAAGGGCTGGCATAATGTTGGATGAAAATGTTGGTTTTCAAAAAGGTTTCCACTGTCCAAGCCAGGGCGATCGTGGCTCAAGAGTTGGGCGTTTGCCTTGTAATCGGAAGGTTGCCGGTTCGAGCCCCGGCTTGGACAGTCTCGGTCGTTGTGTCCTTGGGCAAGACACTTCACCCGTTGCCTACTGGTGGTGGTCAGAGGGCCCGGTGGCGCCAGTGTCCGGCAGCCTCGCCTCTGTCAGTGCGCCCCAGGGTGGCTGTGGCTACAATGTAGCTGCCATCACCAGTGTGTGAATGTGTGGATGACTGGATATGTAAAGCGCTTTGGGGTCCTTAGGGACTAGTAAAGCGCTATATAAATACAGGCCATTTACCATTTTTCGGTCAATTCAAACTCATCTCAAGACTGTTTCAGAGTGAACAGACTGCCTGAATGGAAACCTTTTCTCTCGTGTTGTGTTTGCTGTCATCTATTATTGCAGAAAAAAGTGACAAAGTGAGAAAATATATAATTTTGCTGAATTTCTGAGAACACTGGATTTTGAGTGTGTTTTAAAAGTGCTAACAAAAACATGTGTACACTTTGCATGCCAATTTCAGCATTTAGGCTTAGGCTCCGACTGTGATCCTGCTGGGTCAGACAGTTCTGTATAGTTATATTTATAAATTCCGGTCTTTTTTGGCTTTTAAACGTTTTACAAATAGTCGTACTGTTGTAGTCAAAAAAGAACAAAACCTGTATTTATTTTACCAACTGAGGAATATATACAAAGCATGTGCACGTGCATGTATAGTGCATGATAATTACATTGAGTTTCCAGTTATAAACAATATTGAAATGTGTACCATAGGAGCTATTAGCCCAAAAAAGTCCAATCAGTCAAAAGTGTCATTCGAGTGTCTGTGACTGCTCTGGTAGATAAACAGGACAATAAATTGTGATCTCCTTTTGCTGATTAAACTCTGCTTGCTTAAGAGTGACTTCATCTTCCAAACTTCATTTCCTGTAATCACCTGAATTGTGGCAACAAGACCCAGGGGCCAAGTGGCTCTCTGCCCATTTCAGAAAAAACTAATCAAGTAAATAGGGGTTGACTTGTAATTTGTACAGTCAAAACCTTGTTGACCTACAATTAAGCGGCTGAGGAGAGATCTGAGGCAGAGTCTGATGATAGGATGTGCAATGGCAACATTTACTAGAGTCGCTTACTTTGGATTATGACTCCTACTTGGCAATTTTACAATTTCAAATAAAGTGCTGTAGAAAAAAAGATAATTTAGAAAATAGAGTGCTACAGTTATATGTGTATTAGTTTGATAAAAACACATTTAAAATTAAGTTATAGTAGAGGCGTCATCTCTAAAATGTGAATGAATTATTTCATTATACATATTAAAATTTAGTTTGAGTGTGTGCATGAATTAAATAAACACTCTCATTGCTTTAACATATTGTTGGCTTTGTCCTTGCTACTCCTACAGCAGAACTGATGATGAAGACTGGCTGGTCTGAAAGTCTTGATGAGGTTATGTTTATAAGCACATGTTTGATGATTGTCTCCTGCATAATGCAAACACCAGATGCAGCAGTTAGGTTAAGTTATGGATCTTGCATTAGGTTGGTAACCTTAAAATGTTACATTGGTCACAAATACTGCATCATCTGTTTAACACTCCAGAATATATGTGGTAGTAACGTCCATAAAATGGAACAAAAAAAGAATAAAGATGACAACTGTAACTAGCCAGCTACTGTCACACAAAATCATGTTAGGAGTTGAGAGAAAGTGCTCCTCTACTAATGTCCGAACAAGGTTACTAATTTGGGACCTGGTAGCTTTTGAGTATTGATTAAGTGAAGATGTTATTTTGTGCGCCTACATGAGCTGATCAGCTATGGAAATCTGTGCCACAAAGCTCCCAGCATACAGCATTTGTGCTGATGTTAATGCCAGACGAGGTTTGGAACTGAGCAGAGCGTTGATGACTTTTACAAGCTTGTACTTCAGCATTTGGTGAGCAAACTGTGTAACTTTACATGGTCTGACACTTTGTGGCTGAGTTCATGTGGCTCCTAAATGCTTATATTTTGCAACAATACCAGTAAATCATGGAATATATGTTAGGGAAGAAATTTCACAAACTGACTTGTTTGTGACCACACCCAAATTCAGTGAGCTGTTTAAATGACGCATTCAGAGTTTGCAAAGGCAGACTCAATGGATATGCATTTGATTTAATGGGACTAAAAACACTCAACTTCAAATATTAGCCAAGAGATTGTCTCTGAGTTTCTCAATGGTCTGGATGTCGTGGGGCTGTCGTGGCTGACACACCTCTGCGTTTCTACATGGAAGTCAGGGACTGTGACTCCTGATTGGCTTTTCTCCTTTACAAGAAGGGGAACTGGAGATGATTTCCAACAGCCTCCCTTGGAAGATTTGTGCAGGTCATTGGCCAGCAGACTCCGCCCATGAATTAAATTTTGGATTCAGGAGGAATGATACTGCTTTTATCCTGGTTGTGACTCACTGGATAGATCTTAATCCTCGTGAGCATATTTGAGGGTGTGTTTGGAATTTACCCAACCAGTCTACATGTGCTTTGTGGACTTAAAGAAGGAATCTGACTGCCTTCTCAGGGTGTCCTGCTATTGTTACTTCGGGTACAGGTTATCAGGTTTGGTGGAATTACTATCGTGTCTCTACTTTTAGTCAATCATGTATTATTGTTGGCTTAATTGAGCAATGGCTTCCAACTCACAGTCGAAAAGTTTGCAACTTATTATAAAGTGGCCGGGAGGCAAGTGAGCACCTCAAAGTCTGAGGTGGTTCTCAGTTGGAAAAGGGTGTCCAGGGAGTAATTGCTGCCCCAAGTTAAGGAGTTTAATTATCTTGGAGTGTTGTTCACAATTGAAGGGAAAGTGAAGGGGGAGAATGACAGACTGATTGCTGCAGTGATGCAGGCATCGTGTAAGTCTGATGTGTTGAAGAGAGAGCTGAGTGTGAAAGAAAAGTTGTTTACTTACAGGTGGACATGCCTAGCTTCAAAGCTGTGGATAGGGACTGAGTGAACGTGATACAAGTGGTGGAAATGAGATTGCTCAGAAATACAATGAGAAACTCAATTACTCAGTCAGGAGAGACACTGAGTGGAGTCACTAAGAAAGAATGCCAGGTGAGGTGGTTTAGGCGCCTCACTAGGATGCCCCCCAGATGCTTCTGAGGTTAGTGTTTTGGGTATGTTCCCTAGGGTGGATCCAGCACATACTGGAGAAATTATATCATTCAGCTGGCTTGGGAATACCTTGATGTCCCTCTGGCAGAACTGGAGGTGGTGGCTTGGGCTGCTTGGACTGCTCCCCTTGCAACCTGGACCCAAATATGTGGCCAAAAAATAAATAAATGGATGGATGGATGGCCCAATGCTTTTGGCCATATAGTGAAGTTTAACAGCAGTCACAGTCTCCTATTTCTTGTTTCACTTTTAGTTCTTTTGAAAAGTTATTTCTTCTAAGGATAAGCCAAGATTTCTGGAATTATGTTACTATAAAAATGAGAAAGTCATGGTATCCGAAGACCAGACAACAACTTGATGTTGTTGAAAATTTTGAAAGAAGACTTGCAGAAGACATGCAAATAAATGTCTGTAAATTCCCATATTACACAGCCCACTTAAGATCATGTTTGACATCACTGATCTAGACGGACTTGATTGTTTAAAAAGTTGTTCATTATCAATAATCCAGATAACGAAACAATAAAATTCAGCTAGTATTCTTTTTATCTTTGCATTGCAGTTGCAAGACTGTCTTCTCCACCCATCCATAGAGCATGCGAGTGCACAGTTAGACTCTTCGCTAGACTTATTCTCTAGTTTTAAATCAGTAATTACATTTAATATTATCTTTATTGGACTTTGCACAAGCCCCTCCCAAGGCACACACCTTAAACACACATCCATCTACAAAGGCCAGACTGAGAAAAGGTATTTATAAGCCAGCGAAATGTGTTTCTTGTCTTTATTAGTGGCTTTGGCACCCAATCTGGGCACCCTGTGACAGTGATGGAACAGTCCATCTCAGCCAGAATGTAGAGAAGGATGAGAGTGGGGTGAGGAGGAATGGAGGCAGGCTGACCCACATCCTGACGAAAGAGATTCATTTCATTACAGAACTTCAGAGAAAGAGAGAGAGAGAGAATCAGAAGGGGACAGAGCAGGGTGGAATTACAGGTACAGATTCATTTTGTTTGCAGCACCCCCAGAGTAGAAACCTGTCCCCATGGTGACAGATCACCACAGCAACTGCCTCTGATGTTCAGCTTGAAGCTGCATGGGTCTCTGTAGCTGGTGAAGTCAGTAACATATCCCAATACACTGTCCAGCCTTCAGTAATTACACATGCACGCACTTACACTCCTGTCTGCTTTAAAAATTACTTCATAGTGCTACACACAAATAAAACCTTATGCTGCACATACACACTTTATCATTGTTAAAGTCAAGCAGGTTTACACTCACATATTACACTGTATATGCAATACTGATCGCTCTGCAACTCCAGAAGACAACTGTTGTGTCAGTTGTGAGCTAGTCAGGCCCAGTTCTGTAATAGAGAGGTGCACCACAAGCACAGATAGACTGGGCCATGTGCACAGATGATTATGATGGAAATGATCCCACACACTAGTGGGAGGAATTGCAGCATGCTGAATGAGCCATATATTTTTGCCAGACCGTGAAGGCGAGGCTGCTGAATATCTGCTAATCATTGGCTGGCTTGCACGTGATAAGAAAAACTGTCTAGAGATCATTATAAGACTTTTCATCAAATGGAGAATTAAATTACTTGTTTTTTGTAATTTAATTATCCATTTGCACTAGACACCTGCCTACCTGAGAGAGATTTGGCAACTTTATATCACTGTGAGCCTCTCAGACCAGGATTTGTTGGTTGTTCTCCCTCGTATTTAGACTCATACTGTGGATACTTTTTTAATAAAGAAAATTCAAGATGCATTTTAGATCTGCTTTTGGCTAATTAAAATCTATTTAACTGATTTAACTGATTACTGCTGTACAGTGTCTCTAGAAAAATAAAGAATTCCCCCCAAACACCTTAAAAGCAATACACCCTCGAAATAATTTTAATCAAACTCAGAATAGAAAAATCCACGAACCTAGTTGGTCATAATGTCCTGATAAGTATGAAAAGCAACTAAGAGTTTAAAAAAAGTTTTGAATAAACTAGAACTTTGTCTTAAAATGTGGAGTTATGAGAAACACGTTTTGAACTACAGAGACTATATACAAACAGATTTTAAATTTTAAGCTGCAGAAGCCACATTATTGATTAAAAGCAGAGTTTTAAAATTACTTTTTTTTTAATGCATACATGCAGACTGTTTTTTTTTATGTTATTTAATTTTAAGAGTAGATGCCCAAATATCTCAAACTTCTAAGCACCAGAGTAGCGGTATTTTATACAGTTAAGTAGTGGGTTTTTTTGTCAAGTCAGTGGGGGACTTGATCAGTGTCTTGATCCATTCTTTCTTCCATTACTCTGATCTGTCCTAGTAACTCAGCCAGCAGCGAGGACAGAGAGAGCTGCAGATGTGTAGAAGTGACAAAAGCTGAAGGGTGCTGCATAAATCACTGTCATGAAATCGTATGCAGGCAAGGAGCTTGCAAAGAAAAGCGTCTGGACTTCTTTAAGTTACTTGAAGACGTTTCACCTCTCATCCAAGAAGCTTCTTCAGTTCTAAGGTCAAATGGTGGAGAGTCCCAGATATAAACCTAGTGGGAGTAACCCCCCACAGAGGGACAAAAGGACCCCCTGATGATCCTCTAATCGCCTGAGCCAAGGTGTGAAACTGGGCGTGGGTCCCAGTCAGCCAGAGTTTCGGGTGTGTTCATTGTGAAACCACCTTATCATGCGAATTCCTGAGGTCAGATGGCCCAGGAAGTGAGTGGGCGTTAAGGCGTCTGGGAAGGGAACTCAAAACTGGATTATAGATGGCAGAGAGTTGGTGTCGTAAACCCCCGCCTCTGTTCAAAGATGGTCGCTCACAGTGGACATAGATGGCTTCTTTCACTCCTCTTTCAAACCATCTGTCCTCTCTGTCCAAAATGTGAACATTGGCATCCTCGAAAGAGTGTCCTTTGTCCTTAAGATGCAGATGGACTGCTGAGTCTTGTCCTGTGGAGGTGGCTCTTCTGTGTTGTGCCATGCGCTTGTGAAGTGGCTGTTTGGTCTCTCCAATGTAGAGGTCTGAGCATTCCTCGCTGCACTGTACAGCATACACCACATTGTTAAGTTGGCGTTTTGTCTTTCGGGTGAACCAGTTTCTGTCTGAGCGTGTTGCTGGGTCTGAAATACACTGGGATGTCATGCTTGGAGAAAACTCTCCTGAGTTTCTCTGATACACCGGCTACATAAGGGATGACAATGTTGTTGCGTCTGTCCTTCTTATCCTCCCTCGCTGGTGTCTGGTCTTCTTTTCTGTGCCTCTTTGCTGACTTTAAGAACGCCCATTTAGGATAGGAACGTCTTCAAGCAACTTAAAGAAGTCCAGACGCTTTTCTTTGCAAGCTCCTTTGACTACGATGACCTGGATGACTGAGAACCTTCACAGACGTATGCAGGCAAAAAAACCCCAAAAAACTTCATGACATATTCTCATAGCAAGCAGGTGACAGTCAGCATGTAACTGTTTGATAAATGCTTAATTATCAGCCTTAAGAACAATTTCCAAATGTATCAGAGAAATATTAGGTAACCAAAATAATACACTGCAACTAAGGACCTTGGGGGAAAAAATCATTCAGTATTCCTCAGAGAATTTTAATGAATCAACAGCATGGATTATTTAAAATATGTTAAATAATAAATGAAGAGTTGGGTAAAAACCAAGGCCTTTCCTCTTGCTACCAACTTATGAGCATCAAGCTCACTTTCCCATGAGACACAAGGGTTTTTTTTTTACAGCTACCTGAAAAGCTCCGTGGGATCTTTCCCTTATTGTTCATTGTAGCGATGAACAAGACAGTCAGATTCTGGTTAAACTGTGGCACTCTACTCCACAGTCTCCTAGACGAGCTGAACTTATAACACTCCAAGAGCAGCGTCCCTCCTTGGATCAGTTTATACATAAACCCTTCTCATATTCTCCCTCACATACTGGATTGTCTCTAAGGAATCTCTATTCAGGATCCACAACAACCACTCTTTTCCTCTGCCAGAAAAGCTGCTCCCAGTGACAAGATCGATCTCCTTGAGCTTCCTTCATACCAGTTCCTTACCTGTGTCAGATTCCTTTGTAAATAAGCTCTGCTAAACTGTGAAACAGTCTGTTTTAGGGGTTCCTATTTGACTCCGCTTCTCATTCTCATTGCACAGCCCCCACAGGTGGGGTTCACTGGAAGCTACTGCTCACATACTTTCACCCTTCATAGATGTATAACGTTAAATAAGTGTTATCATTAAATATGTGACTATATGTCTCATATGTTTAATTAGGTTCTGTCTTTAGGGTATTTGTGTGAAGATTTGATTTGATGTTTTGGATGTGGTATGATGATGTCTTAGATCCCATTTATGCGAAAATATTAAGTTCTAAAGGGTTGACAAACTTTCAAAGAGTTACTGTACACTCGGTATACAGTGGTGCCTCGATATAACGCGGTTCACCTTTCACGGCCTCACGGTTTCGTCGATTTTTTTGTGTGCAATTTTGCATGGTTTTTTTCTGCATGTTCTGCGTCCTGATTGGCTGTAGGCCATTGTCAATCAATCTTGTGCCATGTCTCCTGTACAGTACAGAATGCGTTCAGCTTGTCAAATTTACATAAATCGTCGATCGCTATCAGTGTGACTCTGAAGTGCTGCACTGTATGTTTGTAAGTTTTCTCCCCAACAAACAGAACAATGTCGACCGACCAAAGGCGACCGCGGGTGCTTTTGGTGTCATTCTATAATACTGGACTTATTTTTCTATGAAGGTTTGAACTTTGTGAGTGTTTAAACAAGAGAAGTGTGAAAATGTTTGTGCCTGTCTGAGAAAAGTGTAAAGTGTGTAGTGACGAGTTCTACAGCCGTAAAACATCTATAATAATTGTAAAAAATAAAGCTGGCTACTTCGCGGATTTCACCTGTGGCGGGTTAGTTTTGGAATGCAACTCCTGCAATAAACGAAGGACCACTGTATACCGTCTCAAAATGTGTTAGTTAAAAGCAGTTTAAAAAATGGAAAGACAAGTGAAATGAGCTCAGGAAAAAGAAGGCTCTAGAAGGACTGCTTCAAAGATCCTTAAAAATTTCCAGATATAAGCTAGCTCACAGACCTTGTGAGATAAGTTCGAAAAGGAGCACCTAGGAAGCGTGAACCAGTCGAAACCATTCAAAAGCACAAATAATAAGAAAACGCAGGATTAAATTTGCAAAAGAAAATGCAGAAAAACATCGAGAACAGCTGCTTCTGAGACATTTTTTCAGACAATTCCACATTGATCTGTGTGGAAAGTTTGTGCAGAGAGAGCCAGAGAAAGAATTCCCAGACTGCAGTAAGGTACTAAGCATGCAGATGGGATCGTCATGGGCTGGGGCTGTTTTTCTTACAGTAATATAAGTGAACCATTATTAGTATAGCCTAAGAACAACATTACAGAGCTGGGAATGAGCATTATACATGAAATAAATATATTTTAACATAATGAAATTAATGCACTTTTAAATGTGATTTAAGTACTGAAAGACATCCTCTACAAAATGCTTATGTTCCAATGATACTTAGTTGCCCAACTGAAAAAAAAAACAGCAGTTTGAGTACTGTTCTTTATAACTGGCACTCCTTGTGTGTCTTGTTTTAATTAAAGGTTCATATTTTATGTTTGCAATAATGGTACACACAAATCCAGAGGCCTATAAACACATCTACTCTCTCATGGTCACCCCTTCGAGGACAAAGCTATTACAGTATATCCCACTATGAAAGGTCCCAGTCTTTCCATTGAAAGCTCAGTATAACCTGCCCATGATAGATTCCACCTGCTCTCTCCACCACAATTCCCTTTAATAGCCTTTCCCCAATCTAGACTGCAGCTCACGCCTACAGTCCAACCGCACTTATATACACAAATACACTCCAAATAGAAACTAAAACACGCTGCACCCAAACATAAGCACAAAGGAGGAGAAATGAGCAAAACTTTAAAGTGAAGGACATATACTGGTTTAAGGGGAGACTGAAGCTATCAGGGGAAATTTATTTAGGTTTGCAGCTGACACTGAGGCTGGTAAACAGGCTTTATTGGCGTTTGGTGCGAGGTGAATGTTAAGCCCTCTGCAAAGTGAAGCAGAAAGTTTTTCACTGGGTAATGGCTCTGACAACAGTGTGCAGAAGATAAAATTAGGCAGATATATGCAAAAGCCACAAAATCATAACACTTCCTAATGTTTTGCGAAGATAAAGAGCAGGCATGGAGAGAAGGGCAGAATATCGGCCACGGAAAAATATAAAAGAAACAGATTTGAAATTCTAAATACTATTTCATAATTTGTTACTTACATAAATGTGTGTTTTTTAATGTGATTTTTGTGGGTAGAAACTAAAAGCGAAGTTTATTGCTTCACATTAGGACTAAAGCACTCATAAATATGAGCACAGACGCTGTGAAGGAGATGTCAAAGGCCAGAGTCTTGTTCCCCATTAAAGCAACTCAAACAAACAACACAATAAATGTAACCTATAAAACTACAGTAAAGCAGGGGTGGATGAAAAATGCACCTACTATAAAGCCCCCTGTCTTCTGCGGTGTAGGAAAAAGCGATAAAAGAGAGATTTAACACTGGTGTAACACACTTTTTCAAAGTCAAACATCTGCAAAGCTTGAATATGATCAAAATCACAATGCAAAAGCCTTCACAGAGGCAACCGTGCACAGGCGGGCTTTTTTTCTTTAGCCTACTCGTCTTTCAGCGGCCTTATTGTCAAACATATCCCCAATGGTTTTTTCATTTGTGAAGAGAATGAACAGAATGGAGTCAACTGTACATCTTATGTAAATTTGTTCCATCTATTGTCAGTCCTCTCTCTCAGATACACACTGTGAGCACTCCCCAAGGCTTTATATCACTTCCCCTGGTCTTGTCATTATTGTCATCTTATTGCATATATTTTTCCATCATCCCACAGTGTTTCAATTTCTCTAACTTCCTCTTTATTTACTTTCCTCTGTTCTCCCTCTGTGTGCTTTTTCCATTTGTGGTTTACTCCATCACTAATGCTCCTTCCTATCTCGAGTTCCCCGCTGTCTTTAAAACACACACAAAAAGTAAACACACAAACTGGGACAGTGACACTTCATCTCTTATTTTCATAAGCGAACACACATCGACTGTGCCCTTCTCACTTCGTGTGCTCCTCGCACTTCCTGTGTCTGTACAACACAAGTATACACACTGATCCCTCCCCCTTATGTTTAATCTGAGTCAGTCTCCATCGGGCTGACATGCCCGCTCCAGCCAAGGTCGCCTTGGTGACATGATGGAGAGCTCTGCCGAAAACATTTAGCCAGCTTCATTACTACCCTTCCCAGGCCTCTGTGTGTGTGTGTGTGTGTGTGTGTGTGTGTGTGTGTGTGTGTGTGTGTGTGTGTGTGTGTGTGTGTGTGAGAGAGAGAGAGAGAGAGAGAGACTGAACTGTGAAGTGATAAACAGAATCAGGGCTATCAGAGCAGGAGAAAATACAGAATATAGCAGCTCAGAGGGGATAAGAGAAAAGAGAAGACTGGAGAGGCTAGGCTTGTTCATAGTGTATGTGTGTATGGTCATAATTTAGGATTTTCTGTGCACAGTATTCAGTCAGTATGTCTTTCCAACATTTTGGTCTAGAGCAGATGATCTCAGAACTGCGAGGCATGGCTCTGCTAGGAACCTGTTGTCCTGCTGATTTGACATGTTTGCTATTACAGTTACCAGCTATAGTAGCAGGAGAGGGAATGAAAGCTGCAGGATTCATTTAACCTAGCTCTACTTGTCTGACTGTAAAGGCTTCCCACTAAACAAGTACAGGTTAGAGATGGCACGATACCACTTTTTTATGTCCGATACCGATACCGATATCATAAATTTGGATATCTGCCGATACCGATATGAATCCGATATAGTGTTTTTTAATCAACAAAACTGTTTTTTTAAAAATATCTTGCTGCATTTTGTATAAGTTCATACTCAAGTTTAAAACAACAACTACACTAAAGCTATTCTGTTATACCTGTATGCAAAAAAAAAAATTTCATAGTTCAGCAATACTGATCAATCTAATAAACTTAAACCTACACCATCCTCCCTATTCTGGTATTTTAAAGAGTACTTAGCGTAAATATTAAGCAACCTAACTAATAGGGTTCCAACTCCCAGCAACAACAAAAATAAATAAATAAAAAATAGGGAACCACCCCTCACGCTCCACCTCATGGGGCGATCGTGGCTCAAGAGTTGGGAGTTCGCCTTGTAATCGGAAGGTTGCCGGTTCGAGCCCCGGCTTGGACAGTCTCGGTCGTTGTGTCCTTGGGCAAGACACTTCACCCGTTGCCTACTGGTGGTGGTCAGAGGGCCCGGTGGCGCCAGTGTCCGGCAGCCTCGCCTCTGTCAGTGCGCCCCAGGGTGGCTGTGGCTACATTGTAGCTTGCCATCACCAGTGTGTGAATGGGTGGATGACAGGTTGTGTAAAGCACTTTGGGGTCCTTAGGGACTAGAAAAGCGCTATATAAATACAGGCCATTTACCAGGCCATTCATGATGCTTAATCGACGTAATCAACCTTAATTTGATGCAGTGTGAAAAAAAAAATGCACAGAAATCAATTATTTTTCAAGAAATATTAAATAGATTCAACATCTTTCTTCAACAAAATTGCAGACTGCACAGATGGTACCTTCCCAAAGGAAAAAGTACTATAGCTTACTAGGGTATATATATATATATATATATATATATATATATATATATATATATATATATATATATATATATATATATATATATATATATATATATATATATTAGACTTAATAGTTACTATATACAGTAATGGACTTCTATTCATTTTACATCAAATTAAAACTTTGGGTGTCAGATAATTATTTATTAAAAGCTTGACATTTTAAATGAGAATAAGAAAGAAAAGTATGTCTTTGTGCCCCCTTTTCCCTGTTAATGCCCTATCAGCCCCCCTGGCTAAACTTTGCTAGATCCGCCCCTGCACAGTTACCAGCCGTCAGCTAAGTAGAAAAGATCCTCAAGTAGAAAGTAATATTAAATAAATTCTAACAACAGCTGATCAAGCTTAAACGTGCTGCTGTTGTTCAGCCGCTGGTTTCCTCTTTCTGGTGCAAAATGGGCCAAAAGCAAACTAGAGACACGGACTCGCGACAGAAAAGCCGATCAGCTGATCGTTAAGCAGTTTCATGATTGAAGTAGCAGCAGGAGAGGCAGTCGTTTGTTAAGCTTAACGCAGGAATGCTTTACAAACATTCAGAGATGGACTTACACACTTGCTTTACTTCTCTCGGGATAACTTTGTCGGAGATGAAATGCCGGGTTGCTAGCGAAGCTCCAAATGCTATCCAGACCACCGACAGGTCCCGCATGCCACAGCCGCTCTATCACGTGATGCATACTGCTCCGACGTGCTAACGTTCTGAGGTGAGTTACGGCGTGTTGCAAGTTTTGTGAGGTGCTTTCGTGATATTTAATGGATCGGATTACATTTTTTAGTTTTCTCCGATATCCGATCCAGTAATTTAGGTCAGTATCGGACCGATACCGATACGTAATATCGGATCGGTCCATCTCTAGTACAGGTATGAACATAAATCAGTGCTGATGTGACTTAACTTTCACCCACTGTTGTCAAGGGCTCTAAAGCTCGAAAACAGAGCCTACACTAGGTTTGGGACACTAGTTAAATTCTAATTAATTAAATGGTAATTATGAACTATGTGTTCAGTAATGCCAAAATATTTGCCTACCCAATCTTCAAGCTTTTTAAAGAAAATTTCGATGTCACGCTCCCGCGCTGTAGATTTATTGTGAATTTTCAGCTGCCGGGAATAAATGATCACTGCGATTGTTCAGTCCGAACACTTACTGAAAGCTAAATATCGATGTGCTGCCTTTCTCTGAACTTACAGTATTTTGGAGAAAACAAAAGTACCCTCGAGGCTGAAGGGTATAGGTTGTTGTTCAAATACCCCAATCATGTACATTTGCTTTGTACAAGAGCAGGCAAAATAAAACCAAAAAATTTACAAGTATGATTTCTTTCAGTCTTCGTGAGGAAAACAAACATCTGAGGATGGATCTGGATAAAGTCAGGCATGCTGTCGTTTATTTACCACAATAGAAATCTATTCTCAAGGTTTTCAAGCTGAGGATGTTGAGGGAGACCATTATCCACAGCATTCACAGTTTGAAGAAAAACTATTGCAGAGTCAAAACAAAAAGTCCAGCCCCCAGCTGCTATAATAAAGATTGTCACAGCAAAGCCCTGCAAACAGTGTTTATCGCCAAATGTGGGAAATCTTACAGAAGAGATTTTTTCCAGTGTTTACATCCTGGTGAGAACATCCAGAGAAGAGAAACTGGGTTCCTTGTAGAAAAAGCAAAGGTCCAATATCTTTCTATGTGGAAACAATTGAAAAACAAAAAAGGGAAGCAGTCTTTGCCGTACAGTAAGAGCAGATTTGATGATAGGTAGCTGGCAACCATTGATCTCTCCAAATCAAATGACCGAAAAGATTGTTTGTGATTGCCCAAAAATCAAAGATGTGACCAGCGATTTATTTTAGGAAGACATTGATGGCTTACAGCTATTACAACAGTTTGGCTCTTTAGCAAAAGAGTCCTGATGCTAGAACTGGCCTTCCTGCAGTCCAAACCAGCATTGTGAAACAAAACCATACAAGCCCCCAAACGGTAAAGCTGCTCAAGTCCTGTCACAGAATAATGGGAAAACATTTTCTTTTTCTAAAGTACAGCAGCTGCTCGGATCAGTTCCCAAACACTTACAGCTCGTATGAAAAGAAGAGGTGATGCAGCACAATGACTAAACTTTTGAAGCCCATTTCTGGAATCAAATTCAAAATTCCCATTTCCCTGTCAAAAAATAATCATATCTCCTTTTGCTTTGTTTTCATGTACTTTTCACACATTATAACTTTGTGGGAAACTAAGTTCTGTATCCACTATGTGTGTACACAACAGGTATTCAAAAAGAAATGGCTTTTATGGCCCCATGCTACTATAGCCAAGGTAGAAGTGCCTCCAAGACCGCAGGAAGGGTGTCACAATGCACATCCCGTGTTGTATTTGCATCTATCTTCAAAGCGTTTCTAATGAACAGATCATGTCACAGCCTTCTGGAGGATTTTATTTCTGTTCACCCATAAGCTTCAAGATATCAAAAGCCACAGTTTAACTTCAGCTGAAACGAAGCTGGAAATTTCCTCTGATGTTACTACACAGTGTGGAAAATCTGAAGCTCACGATCACTGGAAGATTAAAAGAGCCCGAGTGACAGAGTGTGTGACAATGCAAATGTTTTAAGATCACTCAAATCTTCTCTCACATTTAATCTTCTCTCGAGCCACTTTAGTTCAAAAGTATTTCTTTCTTTCTTTCTTTTTCAGCTTTTCGGTGTCAAAACGTCTGTATGTCACCTGCCTCCCCCCCCCTCCCCAATCTATCTAGCTTATGTACACATATGAAACTTGATCTATTTCCAATGAGTGAAGGACTATTACCCTTAATGTTTTTTTAGTTCATAACCAATACCCTGTGACCTTGCAAATGAATATTTTCAAAGGTAATTACCCTCAATCCCTCGAAGTGTGATTAATCATTACAAATGACCCTGAGGAAGTACTGAAATGAACCCGGTATTCATCACATACATAATGTATGCGATCACATTTTAGTCCCCAGCTGAACTTACAGGTAGAGGTGGCAAAAGTACAGACTTCCTTTCTTTAAGTAGAAGTACAGATACCAGGGTTAAAAAAATAAATACTCCCGTAAAAGTTGAAGTAATGAAGCAACTTTTTTATTCAAGTAAAAGAGAAGAAGTATAGGCTCTGAAATGTACTCAAAGCAAGACAGTAAAAGTAGCTCCTCAAAGGACATTTCTAGTAGCAATCTTTGTACAGAGGTAACTGAACCTTGTGTTATATTAATGTAATAATAAAATATTAATACGTAGGAATATAACAATTATTAAAATTTAAATTCTAATTCAAATGAATGTACTTGAATCTGTTATATAGAACACAAGCAGTGAAGCATAATTTTGAAAAATACCTATTTTCTGTTGCCTGCATTGTAGTGGGTGACTTTGCCTCCACACCTAAACAGTAAAATGAGTACAGTTGAGGTTTACAGTGGGATTCAGCAGGTCGGAAAACCCTAAAATCTCTGTAGTGGCTCAGCAGAGAGAAAATAATCACAACTCACAATAATTTCCAATGTGAGCTTCAGTAGATTTTATTTGTGTATAGACTGTGATCAGCTGGCCTGGTGCACTTTGTAGATTTACACAACTGAATTTAACAAGATGTAAGCCGTTTCACAAGTTATCATGGCTGATGTCCATCCTCTACACTGGCACTATACTGTTTATACTACCTTAATATTAGACAGTATACAGTTGCTATAAAATTGGAATCTAAGCATCCTCAGCTTAAATGCAAATTCACCTCTGCTGCACCTGATGTAACCTAACTCTGACCATAAGCACCACAGCCACTGTGAACCAGAGCTTTAGTGTGAATTCACCACATTAATGCAAGCTAACCTCTTTATCCTGCACAAAACTACCCAGTATTTTCATGCAACATTTGAATAACACAAAGTTAGTATAGCTTTGTTTGTTTTTTTTCAGGACATTTCCCAAAGTTAAAATAATTTATCAAAACACATCATAGATAAATGACGTATGTGATTAAAATCATGACATCACATGTAAGCAGTCCTTACATTACAATTTAACGTCTCTTCTTCATCTCCCTTCCTGTCTTTCTCATTTTCTCCATTTCTGAGTGAAGTTAGCGTTTGGCTATGAAAAACAGCACCTGGCTCTTTAGCTAGCGACACACTGTGAGACAAACTGTAGACACAAACAGTTTGTGCGTCTGAAATTACCTTCCACTTAAACAAACGTAACTTCCTAATGCTTCCTCCTCTTCTGTAGCGTTAGCTAGATTCTGAAGTACCGCAAACACAACATGGGGACAGCTGCACTCCACCCACTCCTGAGCATAAACGGTATAAATGTTACAACTAGACCAAAAGTAACGAGCCTGTTTTGAAAGGGTAAGAAGTACAGATATTTGTGTTTAAAATGTAGCGAGTTAAAGTAAAAAGTTGTCTAAACAAATAAAAATAAATACTCAAGTAAAGTATAGATACCTAAAAATTATACTTAAGTACAGTAAGGAAGTATCTTTACTTCATTAGTTCCCACCTCTGCTTACATGTACGTTAATCAAGTCATTAATATTTTCTCTGACTGAACAGATTACCTCAAGGTAACTGCTGCCTGTAACATGTTCTGTGTCATTGAGAAATAGCATCATATCTAAGCTAACTACCTGTTTCATGTATGTATGAATGTGAGCCACAGTAAATAATGACTTCTCATATATTTGTACAGTACATTAGACATGTCCTAAATCTTGCTTTTTGAATAATCCACATCACATAGAGTTATAAGCTCCCGATCAAAATCCACGCACTAAATGTCAGATGTGGGGCCATGACCGAGTCGACTCAGAATCAAATTTAGCAAGCAATCATTTTCAAAATGACCACAAGCACACACATAAGAGAGCCCGAATTTTCTGATTGACACCGAAATAACTTGATGAAAAAGTACTGACCTAGTTTTCTCTAAACTAAAGAGGAGCCCATTGGTGCCAAGGAGTTATTGGTGCCAGCATCTATTTGCTGGCATTCGCTCCTTTCATGTTGGCTTCAGCTTCAAGCCTGGCTGCCAGTTGGAAAGGCGTCAGAGGGTCCACATTGTATCAAACAAAGGCTTTCCAATGTTTTCTGTTTGCCCTTCTTGGTATGTTGTTGTTCCCATTAGTAGTATTCACGTAGATGTTATCCTTTAAACTCTCCCTTTGTCTCATCTGTGGCTTCAGACTGAGGCTAATCACTTGCTTTGATTGGGACTAATGATGCTCATCAGGGCTGTTTATAAAGGTTTGGCCCTGAGCGTCTGTGTGTATGAGTGGGTGTGTTGTTGGTGCTTAATGACATGCGGCTTTTCTGACCTCCAGGGAGCCTTTTGGAAAGAAATGCCAGTTGACCAATTACACACACTCTGACCTCATCAAAAGTAGCGTAAGCTTCCACAGAGAGAAATGGTCTTTGTGGCATAGATTATATCATTTTGTCTTTGTGCATTGTTTATAAATTGTACTGTTATGAGAACAACTATATAAATATATAAACTTATATTCGTATCTTTTGCAAAACTCAAGTTTTTACACTCAACAGCCATTCTATTAGGCACTTCTTGGTAGTAACAGGTTGGGGACGACTTTTTCCTTCAGATCTGTCTTAATCATTCATGGTAGAGATTCATCAAGCTGTAGGAAGGTGTTGGTGTCCTCGGAGATTTTGATTCTTATTAACATGAAAGCATCACACAGTTGCTGCATATTTCTATGATGCAACTCTCCCATTTTATCACATCACAAAGATGCTCTACTGCAATCAGATCTAATGACTGTGGAGGACATCTGAGTCCAGTAAATGCTGTAAGATGTTCAAGAAATCCCTTTGAGATGATCTGAGGTTTGTAAGATTGTGAGTTATCCTGCTGGAAGAAGCCATCATGACGCAGGCAAAGTTTTTCCAGTCTTGTGTTATGTAAGTTTGGTGGTCTGTGCCTCAGTTTCCTGAAAGGAAAGGCACCCCATGTGGCCTCCCTGCTTCAAGGTTCAACTCGTTGTGCATTTAGTAAAGCTGTTCTGCAAACTTGGTAGTAATCAGTGCTTTTTTTTTGTTTGAGTTACAGCTCAAAGCCATCCTACTCTTTCTCCTTCTGCCATGACTCATTTCAGTGTGTTTCATAAGTATCAGTTTCCTAATAATGTGAATTATTCAGCAGAGTATCCATAGTCTGAATCCCTATAAGTTCTTCTGTGCTTGCATATAGACTTTTGCTTTTGAAGGTTATTCAGTCAGCTATCAGATGGCTACCGTAGAGGGTGTTTGTGTATTTGTATTTATGTGTATAGGTGAGAAAGATGCTGTGCACTGTATAAGCAGGCTGAGGTTAACCAGCATCACAAAGGTCCAGCATGTGGAGCTTCTTATCTCTATTCCGACTGATGCATTTGGCCCAGGGGCCAGAGAACAGTCATGCCCCTCACTCTTTTAACACAAACACGCACACTCAAAAATTAGCACACTCATAAATATACATAATGCGCCTACACACATACCTGCCTCACAAGTGATTATCTTGGCTGTGCCTCACTTGGTCCTCTCAAGGCAGGGGGAAAAACACAAACAGGAGGTAAAGTGTGATTATTTAATTCACAGTCAATCCATTTTACTGGGTGTGTTTTTTCTAATGACCTTTTCACTTCAAGCAAAACACAGTCCTATGAGAAGACAGTGCAATTATCATTTCATCTACCAAAACTTATTAGCATAATTAAGTCATTGTTATGGTGCTCCGCAGTCTCTGAGAGCAAAGCAGAGAAAGAAATGTGCTTATGAGTCAAGCTTCAGATCCATTAAAGATCCATGAGCTCAGAGCATCTCATTTGCACAACATGCTTTCATTTCATTTGACCTCTAGGGATCTATTTTTATAAATCATGGATATATGTTTTGTTTTTTTTGTTTTTTTTAAAGCGTCAACGCTCACCTTTGCAATGATAAACATTTTGACTTGTCATGTTAGGGAGAGCGCGGATGCAATTAATGACGGCTGGGTTCCATTAAAGGTGCGAGTTTAAAAATAATTTGAAACACTCTAAATTAACTGAAATTGTCAGCAGAATGTGAGGATTTAACAGCAATGATGTTACAGCAAAGACATCTTCATATTTTGCTGCAGAGATATTCAGTGAAATTAGCATGCTACTATGGCCCTTTATGTCATGACTATAGATGTGCATGACTAGTCTACTAGCTGACTATTTGTCACTGTCATCATTAGTCAGATTAAACGACTATTAAGTCTGATGTCAATTGTTACCTAATGCTGGTAAACTGCTGTGTCCTAAATGTTGTTATAATAATAATAATAATAATAATTAATACATTTTATTTAGAGGCGCTTTTCAGACCCTCAAGGTCACCTTACAGTAACACGTAAACAATACCATAAAAAACATAAGAAAAATGTATATATAGCAAACATGGTAAGATAAAATTTAGACATAAACAGTCATAAAAGTATAAAAACTGAGCAAGGTAAAGACAGATCAGGTGTATGCAATTCTAAATAGATGAGTTTTGAGACGTGATTTAAAAGTGGTGAGACAGTGTGTGGTCCGGAGAGCAAGTGGAAGTGCATTCCAAAGTCTCGGGGCAGAACAACTAAAGGCTCTGAGTCCCATGGTAGTCAGGCGAGCAGGTGGAACTGACAGAAGGGAAGCTGAAGAAGAGCGGAGTGTACGAAGGGGTGAGTATGTATGGAGAAGATCGGATAGATATGGAGGAGCAAAGTTATGAAGCGCTTTGAAAGTGAGAAGCAGGATCTTGAAATTGACACGGAGGTGAATTGGGAGCCAATGGAGCTGTTTAAGAACAGGTGTTATATGTTTAGTGGATCTAGTTCTGGAAATAATACGAGCAGCTGTATTTTGAACTAACTGCAATTTATGGAGGGATTTATGAGGTAGATCATAGAGAAGAGAATTACAGTAATCCAGACGAGATGTGACAAGAACATTGACAAGTATGGCGGTACTGTGTGGTGTGAGTGAGGGACGAAGACGGTTAATATTACGAAGATGAAAGTAGGAAGACCGAGTGATATTATTTATATGTGCTGTGAAGGACAGAGTGCTATCAAGGATGACACCAAGACTCTTAACCTGAGGGGAGGGTGTGACAACAGAGTTATCAATAGATAACGAAAGACTGGTTGGAACGGTAGTCAGTTTTGATCTGGTGCCTATTAAAATGAATTCTGTTTTATTGCCGTTAAGTTTAAGAAAGTTGTGAGTAAACCAGACCTTGATTTCACTTAAACAGTCAGACATGGATGTGGGTGGGAGAGTAGCTGTGGGTTTGGAGGATAGGTAGAGCTTGGTGTCATCTGCGTAGCAGTGAAACTGGATGTTATGCTTCCTAAAAATATTACCTAGGGGTAGGAGATGGATGATAAAAAGTAAAGGACCCAGGACAGAGCCTTGGGGTACACCGGAATTAACTGGAGTAGATACTGATCTGTGAGGGAGTATTTGAACAAACTGCGAGCGGCCAGAGAGATAAGAAGTAAACCAGGCGAGTACTGTACCATCGATGCCAATAGATGCTAATCTGTGAAGGAGCATGCAGTGGGAGATAGTATCAAAAGCTGCTGTAAGGTCAAGGAGAATGAGGATGGATATAAGTCCAGAATCAGCTGCAAGCAGAAGATCATTGGTGATTTTTACTAGGGCTGTTTCTGTACTGTGACATGAACGGAAGCTGGACTATGTCGTCATCTGCCACCAGATGGCGAATCGTTATTGAGAAACGCCATAAATCTGTTAATAAAAGTGTGGCACTTTTATGTCGCAGTTTATTCGTTTTTAATTTGCTGTATTTTAATGATAAGTTTACATTTTTTGTAGTAGCGTGTTTTCATATCATGTTCAACATTGGCTTGCTTTAAGTGTTTTTCTTCTTCCTTGTCTGTCTGGAACATTGATAATGTTTGATGCATGGTGCCGGACATATAAGGCAAAGTTTCAAATGCCTTTTTTATTCGTTTTTGAGATTTTCCATTAAATGGCTCTCTTTAACTTAATTTAACGTAATATCTGAGTGTTTCTTAGTTTTAGACTACTCAGTCTAATTTTTTTCTACGGTTAGTCTAGTAGGATGTTAGTTGCCAGGATCATCCCTAGTCATGACTTATGCCCAAAATGCTGAATTCAAGTATTTTCATTGTGGGTTCCTGCAACTGTTTGTCGGACTAAAAGGAGCTGCTGCCTCAGAACCTTCTGCTGTCTCTATGAGTCATGCTTTATAAATAATTTATGTTCCATTCATAGTAATTATTTTATAATATTTTGCAGTACTCTGACAATGCATCTTAAAACAGCATTGATGTCAGTTTACATTTCAATAACCTAGATCTTACTTTGTGCTTTTCTCCTGAATATTCACTTCTTATATCTGTCAAATCACCATTATTCATACAGTTTGTCGATTATTGATGATCACATTTTGGAGTGCAGCATTTCTTCCTTTACTTTTTTTTTTTTTTTACCTCTGCTGGTTTTTGAGATTCCTGAGTGGGTCATTATTCATAATCAATGAGCCAAAATTTGTTGTTGAAAGCCTTGGCTCAGTTGTAAATCTTGCGCTGACCATGAGCCTCTTTACTGCCTACATGTGTAATTTACTGGTTATATTAATTGGCCTGGATTATGGAGACTTAAGGAAGGTTTCTTCCCGTGAAGCATATTTATAGCACTGATGTTAGCAGACGCTTAAAACTAGTGGCATGAAGTCAGCAGTAGTGTAAAGAATGTTTAAATAAATTCAGCAAGTAGGTTTTTAGCATAATTATAGTATGATGCATGTGAAATTTACAACCAATATTTAAATAGTTCTACCTGAATACTGAAAGTATTAATGTTAAATGAGCCAAAGTGTTTATGTCTTTAATTTGACAAACCATAATTTTCCTGTAAATGCAGCACACAGAGAGGACCTAATTGATCCAGTTATATGAGAGAATGGTGCATGCATTATTAAGATTTCTTGCTCAGTGGTGGCAGAAGCATAATACAGTATATATTGCAAAAATAATTCAGTGTATCTCTGGGACATTGTTTAATATAAAATAGATTCTACTTATCAAATTCAAATTCAAATTTTATTTGTCACGTACACAGTCATACACAGTACGATATGTAGTGAAATGCTTGGACAACTGCTCGTGACCTAAAGAAAACAAAAAAGGAAAAGGCTATGAATAAGATAGGAAATAAATATGAAAAATTTAAAAAGGTAAATTTAACTAGGAAGGAATAAAATATAAATTAAGGTTAAAAATGAAATAACTGTACAACACAAATTAGAATGAAGGGTAAATTTAACTGGGAAAGAATAAGATAAAATATATAAATTAAAGTTGAAAATAAAATAACTGTACAACAAAATACACAATATAGAACTATATAAGAATGTATGAAGAAATATAAATAAATATATACACAATAACAGCAGCTGTACAAGTATTAACTGGAAATGAAGAATATAGTGACCAGTGTTGTGCAATCCACATTATGTCTTGTGCAGTGCAAATATGCTTAAAGTGATTTAAGTGATGAAGTGAAAACAATGTCCAGTGTGTGTGTAAGAACTGTATGTGTGGGTCAGTACTGTGTGGTGGTGTGATTGAGAGACTGTATCGCCTGCGGGAAGAAGCTCCTCCTCAGTCTCTCTGTGTTGGTCTTCAGGGAGCGGAATCGCTTTCCTGACCTCAACAGAGAGAACAGTCTGTTGTTGGGAGGCTGAGGTCCTTCACGATCTTCCTGGCCTTGGTCCAGCACCGCCTGCTGTAGATTGAGTGCAGGTCAGGGAGCTCGGAGCGGATGGTGCGCTCAGCTGATTGCACAACCCTCTGTAGAGCTCGTCTGTCCTGCATGGTGCTGTTCCCGAACCAGGTTAAGATGTTTCCCGCCAGGATGCTCTCTATGGTGCACGAGTAAAAGTTCCTGAGCACCTTGGAGGGCAGTTGGAAGTCTCTCAAGCGTCTGAGGTGGTAGAGACGCTGACGGGCCTTTTTCACCACGGTGTTGATGTGACAGGACCATGACAGGTCCTGCGTGATGTGAACTCCGAGGTATTTGAAGCTGTCCACTCTCTCCACTGGGCACTCGTTGATGACGGGGGTCTGGTAGTTCCTCTCCTGCTTAGTGCTGAAGTCCACTATCAGCTCCTTTGTCTTACTGACGTTTAGAAGGAGGTTGTTCCTCTGGCACCAGTTCTCCAGATTCCTAATCTCCTTCAGGTAGGCCGTCTCGTTGTTATCAGAGATCAGGCCCACCACGACGGTGTCGTCAGCAAACTTGATGATGGTGGTGGTATCAATTTTCTTCTACTTGTCCAATTCAGGCTTGCAGTGGGACTGTGTTGAAGCATAAAGTTGTTCATACAAAATATTTACTTTCAACCTCAGAAACTGAAACTGTTTCTGTTGACCCGTGTTGACCCTATTCACCGTTGTATCGATTTGTCATTCTATTGTTGAAGTGGGCACAGAAAGCAAAATAGAAAGCCTTTAAGGTGTCGCGGATAAATACAACAAAATAAAACTAGTACCGGTACCGAAAAAAGAAGATTTATTCATAACACACGTGAAAAGACCCAGGAAAACCGAGTAAACGATAAAAACGATAACAAAATAACGCTGAAAACCGATAAAAACCCTGAAAATTATACATTTCACACCTGAGCCTCAAGTCTCAGCCCGGTACCAAACGACTCACGGACCGGTACTGGTCCGAGGCCCGGGGTTTGGGGACCGCTGACTTAATGTACTGACTTTGCTGTGTTCTAGTCAGCTGCTGCGTTAATTTGATACAGTGTAATTGAATATACAATATTTATATGTAATGAAATTTGATATTGACCTGGTGGAAACTAAAAATAAAAGAGTTGCCTTGACCCATGGGTAATAATAAAGGATTGTTTTTTCAAATAACTTATTAGTCGATCCCATTTGTAATTCATATCCTGCCCTCAATACATAATTTTACTGCATAACGTGCCCAGGTGCTTATCGGTTAAAAAAAACAGCACCGTGGACAAAAACGTGAGCTAGTCAACGACAGAAGACAAAAGAGACAAAAGAGTGAACTGGTATTGAGTTTTAGATGTGCATAACATTCAGCTGGAAGGATCATCATTTTTTATATCAACAAGGGGTAGAATTAGAGGTTATTTATGCAAGTTTTCAACCAATTTCAACCAACTGTGCAGCTCTCCTGACCACCAGGTGGTGTTTTAGCACCATTACTCTTAACATTTCTGTGGTGAAACTGCGTTTTTTTTGTGACTTGCAGTTCAAATAATGTACTTACAAGATTAATTACCTATTTTTACAGTCAGTGAACGTGAAGATAAAGATGGAGTGAATTCAATTGAACCTCGGACATTAACCAGGGAGGCTCCGGAACAACAGACATAACATTGTCCAACAATAAGATCATGGTCCCCTTTAGACCCAGCAACACCCGTTGGTAATGGGTAATGATGTTGTGTGTTGCAGTGAGGATTGTTCCGACCTTTACATAGGAGAGGTCAACGAACCACTCCTTAGGTGCACAACATAGGAGAGACATTTCAGCAAGACTCAGTTGTACATCTACACTCTTTCAAGAATGGTAATGTTCACAGTTAAAAGTGAGTTTTTCCTTTGCCAAGTGCCCGCTCATATAGGGTTGTGTGATTATTGAGGTTTCTTTCTAATATTGCAGGATCTCTACCTTAGAATAGAAAGCTGATATTATCCCAGTCACTCATCATCTTTCCTTGTTCCTTCTTGATGTGTGTTGGCTGGATTTCCTTGTCTTCATTGATCTCTGAAAAGAAAGTACTCTTTTCCAAGCCTGACTGCATGCCCTGGTCTGAGTTTGATTCCAATAAACCTGATCATTCATAATAGTTTTGTCCTGCAAATGATTTTTTTCCCTTTAACTACACTTTGTGTAAGCTGATCACCTCCTGTTACGGCCGCTGGCCTCAGGTGGCCCCGCCTTCCTCCCTGGAATCTACAGTGCTCCAGGACTCACGGGGGATTGGCTGGCCCAGACATATGCCCGCCCCAACTTCATGCGGATCCGAGCCTGTCAGACTACACACACCATTGGCTCCCGCAGGAGCCTGGAGTACGACGGACAAGTGACACAGCTGTCTGCAGTTATGACAAGTGACACAGCTGACTGCAGTTACCTGATAGTATAAAAGGCTGAGGAGTCTTCATTCGTCGAGGGACTTGTTGATTTGAACAGACTGTACAGAGAGTCCCTCCCTTTTGCCTTTTGCCTGTGTTTTGTGTTGCCTCCTGCGAGACGTTTAGTAGAGCAGTGCTCTACTGGTGTTATTAATCGTGGTGTTTGTTTAAAGTTTCTCTGCTGCCTAGTGAGTTGTTTCACTAACGGATTTCAGTTGTGTTAATAAACCTTATGTTTGTCGTCCTATCTAACTCCTTGGTCTCTGGGCTCGTTTATGTTACGTCCGCTGCCGCCTAGCAGAGCCGGGCCGTAACACTCCTTAAAAATAATGTAATTCAGCATACTTTACATAATGAGCCTCAAACAGTTGATTTGTATCTGACCTGATTTTAGGGCTGGGCGATATGACCCGAAATTCATATCTCGATATTTTTTAGCTGGATGGCGATATAAGATATATATCTTGATATTGTTTTAAAGCCATAAAGTAAGAACAAAAAGAGAGTTCTTAGTCAAAGCTGTGTCCCAGATGTCACACAGGCACTTTTATTAACATACAGCATAGATGTACATGAAAAAAACTACTCAAAAATGAATTATGAGCATTTATTAAATAATAATGCTCAGTAAATAAAACAAAACTATGTTGTTTTTTTGCATAACAAAAAGCTCACAATTGTGCAGTCAAAATGTAAACTAAAAGACGCTGAGCACAATAACATAGACAGATTTCACAGCTGCTCTGTTCCCAACTTCTACTGCGTGACTGACAGCCTGGAGTTTGAAATCCGCTTCGTAACCATGTCTCTGAACAGGTGCCATTTATGGTCCTTTTACACAATACTGTAATATTACCTTGAAGCACAATACGTATTACTACATGTAGGAGCCATAATTGAATGTTTTGAATTTTGATGATCACTGGGTTTTTATTTGTTTGGTTGTTATGGGAGTCACGTGGGTGCTAGCGGTGACATAAATGGGCGTTGTCAGTCTGTCATTCACTGGTTTTGATTTTGACAGAGAGGAGGGCTGGGTAGCCGTAGTTTTTGTTGACCGCTACATTAGAGCCTGTGACGTTGTAAGAGTCTGAATCAGGAGCCGATGACATTACTCTGTAAACTCTCAAAGCACTTTAATAAACAAGCAAACAATTCCACCTCTCGCCTTATTGCGTAGAGTTGACAGCGCGTCAGGCAAATAGGCAGGCTTCATTTCCGGCCTCTAGCGACTGTGGAAGTCGCTACACTACGCGAGGCTCCTTGGTAGCCGTAATGCTCCGACAATCCATCAAGCGGTGCAGCTCCGTAGCTTGAAAGGATTTTAGGCCGTGCAGCCGTTAGCATGGTTAGCTTGTTAGCGTGGTTAGCTCGTTAACACATTGATGCCGTCCAGCCCCACGCACGGGGCGATGCGCAGTAACTCGTTAATGGAGATTTGCTGTGTCCATCTTGTCGCTGCCTGCAGGTGAAGCGATGGGGGAGGAGGGGGAGTTGTGTTCAGTGAAGGAGAGGCGAGGCCGAGTAACGTTGCGTAAACACAAAAGTGGACGAAAGAGCGGCAAACTTGTGGCTCCACAACTATAATTATAACATAACATAGACTATATCGATATAAAGGATATTGTCACATCTTATATCTCATATAAAAATATATCGATATTTTTTTTTAAAACTCAATATATTGCCCAGTCCTACCTGATTTTACATTGTCTGTTTACACTCTCACATCATAAAAACTGTATATACAGGGAGTGCAGAATTATTAGGCAAATGAGTATTTTGTCCACTTCATCCTCTTCATGCATGTTGTCTTACTCCAAGCTGTATAGGCTCGAAAGCCTACTACCAATTAAGCATATTAGGTGATGTGCATCTCTGTAATGAGAAGGGGTGTGGTCTAATGACATCAACACCCTATATCAGGTGTGCATAATTATTAGGCAACTTCCTTTCCTTTGGCAAAACGGGTCAAAAGAAGGACTTGACAGGCTCAGAAAAGTCAAAAATAGTGAGATATCTTGCAGAGGGATGCAGCAGTCTCAAAATTGCAAAGCTTCTGAAGCGTGATCATCGAACAATCAAGCGTTTCATTCAAAATAGTCAACAAGAAGCGTGTGGAAAAACCAAGGCGCAAAATAACTGCCCATGAACTGAGAAAAGTCAAGCGTGCAGCTGCCAAGATGCCACTTGCCACCAGTTTGGCCATATTTCAGAGCTGCAACATCACTGGAGTGCCCAAAAGCACAAGGTGTGCAATACTCAGAGACATGGCCAAGATAAGAAAGGCTGAAAGACGACCACCACTGAACAAGACACACAAGCTGAAACGTCAAGACTGGGCCAAGAAATATCTCAAGACTGATTTTTCTAAGGTTTTATGGACTGATGAAATGAGAGTGAGTCTTGATGGGCCAGATGGATGGGCCCGTGGCTGGATTGGTAAAGGGCAGAGAGCTCCAGTCCGACTCAGATGCCAACAAGGTGGAGGTGGAGTACTGGTTTGGGCTGGTATCATCAAAGATGAGCTTGTGGGGCCTTTTCGGGTTGAGGATGGAGTCAAGCTCAACTCCCAGTCCTACTGCCAGTTTCTGGAAGACACCTTCTTCAAGCAGTGGTACAGGAAGAAGTCTGCATCCTTCAAGAAAAACATGATTTTCATGCAGGACAATGCTCCATCACACGCGTCCAAGTACTCCACAGCGTGGCTGGCAAGAAAGGGTATAAAAGAAGACAAACTAATGACATGGCCACCTTGTTCACCTGATCTGAACCCCATTGAGAACCTGTGGTCCATCATCAAATGTGAGATTTACAAGGAGGGAAAACAGTACACCTCTCTGAACAGTGTCTGGGAGGCTGTGGTTGCTGCTGCACGCAATGTTGATGGTGAACAGATCAAAACACTGACAGAATCCATGGATGGCAGGCTTTTGAGTGTCCTTGCAAAGAAAGGTGGCTATATTGGCCGCTGATTTGTTTTTGTTTTGTTTTTGAATGTCAGAAATGTATATTTGTGAATGTGGAGATGTTATATTGGTTTCACTGGTAAAAATAAGTAATTGAAATGGGTATATATTTGTTTTTTGTTAAGTTGCCTAATAATTATGCACAGTAATAGTCACCTGCACACACAGATATCCCCCTAAAATAGCTAAAACTAAAAACAAACTAAAAACTACTTCCAAAAACATTCAGCTTTGATATTAATGAGTTTTTTGGGTTCATTGAGAACATGGTTGTTGTTCAATAATAAAATTATTCCTCAAAAATACAACTCGCCTAATAATTCTGCACTCCCTGTAATATAAACCCTGTGAGACTCTGAATATAATCTTTAAAAATTAATTAAACTGTGATGCATTTGTGTATTTATTGATAAAATATTAATTCAACCTCAACATAATGAAAATGGAAAATGAACTCGTGAAATTGTGATTAAAACAGTCATAAAACATAACTTATTGTCAATACTTAATTCTATGAAAATCTAATTATTTAGGGATCAGTTGCTCATACACAAGAGATGAGGTACTACAGTTTAAAACCACTACCTCTTAAGTTGGATGCCATGTTTATTATAGCGAATAAACTGAAATTATTTTTAGAAATATTTTCCTTTCACACATGCATCATTAATTTGTGAAAATGTGCAGTTAGCATGCACATGTGTTATCAAGCAGTAGCAAAAACCCCTCAAGTGTGGCATAGTTTAATGTGCAGTATAACCTTCAGTACAGCAACAACAGAGTGTGATATTTGCTGATATGTGTGCCTTAATCAAGCTTGACTGTGTAATTAGGTTATTTTAGTATGTGGAGCATATAAACACATGCCAAAAGAAACCTATAGTCACATGAGAGGAGGGGTTATATAGCAAACAATCCAGGCAGCTCTGACACTTGATGAGATTACAAGAGTACAACGTCAGCAGAAAAAAAAATACTGACACAACCTCAGCAATACTGGAAACACACCTACTTCGCTGCCTGGCAGTCTGCCAATCATTGGGTTCTCCAGCTGACTCCAGATATGGCAGCAGACCTCAAAGATCAAGTCCAGCTGTCAACCAAAGCCTCCCAGCTCAGTGCAACAAGTCATCCAAATTAAACGACAAAATATGTCGTTGGCCCATGCCCTCCAGGACAACACACAGGAACAGCAGCAGAAATCTGTCCAAATCCTTTGCTAAAGTAAAAGTATGTGAGAAGCTGCCACTTTGTCCCACTGTGAATAGTACAGCAACAAATTAATAGCTAAATAGCTAAATATTTTTAGCATCAGTAAAAAAAAAGTCACTTCTTTTTTTTTTTTAATGAAATGTTTTATTGTTTCAATACCTTAATAGTAAACATATTTGTTAAAATAGCTTATGTAATTTCTCAAGAAAAAGAAAGATGTCCCTACGTGACTTTGAGTATTACCCTTGGAAATTAAATATTTCCTTCAATAATTTTTAAACCTCAAATCAAACACCTAAGCCCCTCTGACAGAGAAGGAGTCTAGTGTGCTTCACAATCAAGCCCAGTGTTCATTAACCTCTTAATACCGTCTCTGGGTGATACCTAAAATAATTTCAAAAATGTCTGTTATCATTCAGACAACTGACTGCTGAATCTCTGGATTAACACCAGATAACACAGAGCAGCAGTATTTGATGCTCTAGGATAAAAACATGTTAAGAGTACTGCTTCCAGACCAGTCTAGTTTGAATTGACAACATGCCTTAAGTCTGTTCTTGAAAATTATAACTTAGATACATATCTCGAGGCTACATCATGGTGACAGGTGCCCTTGAGATAGGCCTTTATCAGACAGTGGTTGCACTTGTACTTGCAAATATTGATGAGATTGTGTTTAGCCGAGCTACAGGAAGGGTATAAATGTGTCTTGAAGCAAATAAAGGGAAAGAGTGTAGATGTACAAAAGGAGGCAGATTTTTTGTTGTCATTGTTGTTCTTTTGCTTTTGTTTTGAAATTAGATCAGATTAGACTTCAACTGTTTGCAAGGAAATTTGTTTTAGAGGCTACAATAAAAAATCTTCACACCTCATAAATGAAAATATATAGGTCTTTAAGGGGTTTTTGGCAGTGTTTGCTTCGAAAAGCAATGAAAAAAATGAAAGCAAGGTTAGCTGCTTTTGTAGCTAAATCATCGTTAATGTCCAATATGTGAATGTAGCATCAAATAGAACACTTGCCTTCTGACTGACAGCTGCTGAGGCTGAAAATCCCTTTTTCACATTGCTCTTTTCCTTCTGTGTCAACACCGAGCTAATACCTCAGTTTTGTGTGCATCAACCTCATGGTCCACCTCCTGTAGATCTATGTTTTATAGTGAAAAAGAAGCGCTTCTTCGTAGTACCTTTATCCTCTGTTTTTTCAATCTAACTGTGCAGGTAGGTCTTAACAGTAGCAGCAAGCACTGCAGGACTGGGGGTTTTTGTGTGTGTTTTTTTACTAGATAAACTATCCTTTTTAGTCTCTAAAATTCTATTTTACAATTCTATTTCAGTAAAGGTTCTCAATATAGGTTCTCAATAAAAACAGTAAGTATAAACAAATATGTGCATAAAGCCTGAGTACCCTGAATTTGTTCATTCTCTCCTTTACAAATTTCAATCAATGAAGGTCTAGCTGTCTTACAAAGTTTAAACCCACATCTTTGAATTGAATGCTATTACTGTTACTATAACTACTATTACTAATAACAGAATAGAATAGCCCTTTTTTGTCATTGTACATGTACAGCAAAATTGTATGTGTGATTTGCAGGTTAATTGTAAGGTATTTGTTTTTGTGTAGGGTAAGGGCATTTCAACACGTCTTGGTGAACGATACTCACCGAAAGCATATAAAGCATATATATACACACGAGCACACACACGCGCAAATATTGTCCCAAAAAATTTCTTTTTTTCCTTTTTTGGGCAAAAAAACGCCACAAACGTTTCATCAAACACTTTTCTCCGAGCAAATCATCACTTTATGAACTACTTTTAAGCATCAGCTTTTCACATCAAAGGAAATCAAATTCATTCGCAAATGCCCTCATTTCTACCATGGTTTAATTTCAGGTTTTTTAAAAAAAAAGGAAAGAATGCAGAGCTCAGTGTGCCGATAGCCTACATTCCCACTAAATCCATCAAATTCCTCTTTCATCTGCAGGTTTTTTACTTATAATACTGGTGGCACTCTGTGTGTGTGTGTGTGTGTGTGTGTGTGTGTGTGTGTGTGTGTGTGTGTGTGTGTGTGTGTGTGTGTGTGTGTGTGTGTGTGTGTGTGTGTGTGTGTGAATAAAAAGATTTCTGTCCGTGAAATTCAACACTACAGATGGAACAACCTTGGGCTACTTTGGTACACCAGATGGTAAAACTTGGGTTTAGTATGGTACATGGTCACTTACAATTAAAATAAATACAAATAGAATCTCATTTAATTGATAGTCTTGAGTAGTAGTGATATCATTTGCTCATCTGTAGGAGATGGATGATGTCAGAAGCTCATCATCATCTAGAAACTCTCATATCGTGTCTTTGTATAGGTATTAAATTGCTAGCAATCAGAGCAATAATAAACAGTTTATGGGTTTGAATCTGCTTGTTTTTACTTGTGTTTACTTATTATTAACAAACAAGAACACAGAGACAAAGACGAGGTCTATTTTTGGTCATGCTACTGGTAATCCCACTCATGCGTCCATTCTTCCATGTGCTGTTTGTATGATACTGAAAAGCCGTCCTTTCACCACTGATCACATGATATGACTTTGACTCTAACACAACCCATCGCTGTGATATTGACTCATTCTAAGAAAATAACAAAACAAAACAGGAGGTTCTGAAGTTATGACTTTTTAGTGTGCCAAAAAAGAAGGCTGCACTATGTCCTTGATAAATGTTTTGTCTTTTGGTTGCTGCTTCTCGACGTAGCTCAAGGTGCCAGGGTGAGTGGAATACACTGTTTTTTATGGCCTATTCTTTGTCTTCATTTTAAATTAAACATTCCCGCTCTGCCTTATAAATTTCCCCTCACACGCACCGAAGCACTCATGACTTGTACGGAGTTTGCTCATTCTTTGATTTATTCATGGCTTCCTGCTCCTGCGTGGAAAGAAAGGAATGGAAGTAACATCGTTTTGGCATCATTTTTGTCTCATCCCTTGATTTTAGTATCAGTTTCACTCTACTCAGTTTCCAAACACAGCAATGATTTTAGACAATGTGACTAAGTTTCTCCAACCAAGAATGTCATTTGGAAGAGCTCAGTGCATGCACAGCAGAGACAGACTGTTTTATTGTTTGTTTGGGTTTTTTAACAGAAACAGAAATGTTGACAAATGAAAATCAAGATGCCTGATGCCTATACCAGAATGTCCAGGGCCCAGGTTAACGACAACCACCAACAATGCCATTGATGACCAAAAACAATAAGATACAAGGGATAAGGTGGTGACGATACACTGCCTTTTATTTTTTTTAGATTGTGGGACATGCTCAGGTGTCGTTTACATTTAAATGTACATTATGTGATTGCACTGCAGTGTGTATAAGGAAAAGATGAAACCCTGTCTCTGTTTAAACATGGTCTGTGGTTCCAAGTTAAAATATTCTATGGGTAGAGAGGAGAACTAGATTCATTGTGTTAGCTTAATATAGTCACGAGAGTGGGTTCAATTTTCCCATCATTTTCTGACCCTAATGACTAGTCTAGGTGCATTTCCAAAAATAGTGCCTTTTTGTAATATGAAAGAGTCACACGCTGAATCTGTTTCACACCGGATTGGTTTTCTATCTGCCATCTGAACCATATCAGAGTTACAGAGTTTGACTTCATTTCCTTTATAATAAAAATGTGATGAACTATAGTTTAACTTCTCAAATGATACAAGCTTTTCCAGCAAAGCTTGTATGGTCCTTTGTTGTCTTCACTGAGAACAAAAAAAAAAGATGCTGTGAACCTGTCAGGCAAGACACTCAGAGGAATGAGAAAATTCCACGGGAATTCCCCACCATAGCTGCATAGGAAGCAGATGGGAGGAGGGTAAGGAAGCTGAGAGGAGTCATTTATCTTCATAAGAAGTGCATTCCAGTGGGGTCGGAACAAGCGGAGAAAGAGAGAGTGGGGAATGCAGGGTGGAGTGAGAGGACAGAGAGAGAGATGTTGGTTATCTGCAAATGCTGCAGACTGACATATCTGTGTTAGTCTGTCTGTCTCTGCTGAAGAAAGGTTGCACTTGTTGTCAGCTTGAGGTGCATTTCAGTGCAGATGGGGAGAAAAGGATGTGTGCTTGTGGGGAATAGATGGCGAGTAGCAGTTCAGAATGGGATGCATGGCTGGGGACAGATGGAGTAGGAGGAGGGGGTTCTGGAGTAAAAGACAAGAAGTGAACTGTACCGTCACAACATGCATGCAGTTTTACACCATCTTGGAATCTTGATATTATGCAGAATTATTTTGATAGTTTACTGAAAGTGTACATGGTTGTTCACACTGTGAAATAGAGAAAAAAAATTGTTAACAGAGAAACTGAAGCTGGGAAACTGAATTTAAAGACAGTAGCTAATCTTGCTAACATCACCATGTTATGCTCATATCGTATAATGACCCCCTATGAGCAATCACTTGGTGACAGTGAGAAAGAAAAACTTACTATTTACAGGAAGAAACCTTCAGCAGAACCAGGTTCAGGTATGGGAAGCCATCTACCATGAAACCAATAAAAAGCCATGGATTACCAAAGCTGATCCAAAGGAAAATGTTAAAACATATATAGAGGTCTCGCCTGATGTCATCCACACATTGCTTGAGAGATGTCTGCCATACTGGATGTGTTGCAACCGCTTCTTGTAAGCGGAAAATATATATTTCCTAACTTGTTTGTGATTGGTTTTTGGAAGTTTGACTGTCGCCAGGTAAAATTATTTGCAAATATGGTGCTGTAACAAAAATCTCCTTAAGATTACTTTGTCAGTGAGACAGATTGTCTGCAAACACTAGCTACAGTCCTCCAACATGTTCCAACTTTTACTTGAAGGCAATTGGTCTCTTTTTCACTACTGCTTGGGCCGTTTGTCTGAATGAAAACTATAGACAACCCCAACAATCTGGTAGCAATCACAAAGAGGTTTTTGCTGACTTTGGCATGCACAAGGTCTCCCTCACAATTAGTTGTTGCCACATGGGCAGAGACTGGTCTCTAGACCTATGTGACTGGGGCTTATCCAATTGACCTTACAGTGTCGCCGTGACTTGATTAATTAAGGTCACATGGTTAGCTGTCAAATGTCTGCAAAACCTCAATACTACAGTGCACCTCGTAGAATTTCACAAGCACACACACCCATCACTGATGGCAGATTTCTCATCCAGGTGTTCATCTGCTGTTTGGAGAAACACCGAGATTAGTGTCTTGTTCAAGGACACCAGCAAGTTTACAGTTAATGGGCAACCTGCTCACCACCTGAGCCATGGCCACCAGTGGTCAGAGTGATGGAGTGGCTCAGTGAAGGAGGAGCCTTATCATGTTATATTAAACAGAAAAATCCAGAAGCAAATTACTGAGAAAGATATTAATAACCAGACAGTAGCATATGGTGCTGAAATGAAATGCTCTAACCAGTATTTCTTGGGAAGATGACTCATTCCCGCCAGCTTACGTTTACATTCTCTATCTCTGCTGTAATGAGTGTGACTGAACCACAGTTAAAAAGCATGTGGCTTAAATCCACTAAAAATCTTTACATAACATCTATTGGTTACAGTGTACCAGCCTGAGCAGCATTTTCTGTCATTTTTTTTCTCGAACCAGCACCAAGTGATCTGTTTTCCAATGTAATTTTCTAAATTTCATGTAAGTGGGTATTAAATATCAAGGGCTAAATCCTATGTGTCCACCCTTACAGCAGCTTTTGAAGAACAAGCTCCCATATTTGTGCCTTTCAAACCCAACACTCCCATATGGGAAATGAAGGATCTAGCAGCCGACCAAAGGGTAATCCCCACCTCCCAGATGACTGGGATATTTAGGCTTACAAGTCTTGAGGCAGTGCTGCTACTCTACCTGGGAAAAGCTTTTTCCTTGCCTGTCAGTTAGCTGCTGTGAGCCTTAGTGACTGCTAAGAAGGAGGGGGCAGACTAATCAGGAGACCATGGGTGATGGGAGACAAGAGCGTGCTCTGAATAAAACCGGGTTCAAAGCCGCTGTGCTCTGCTGTCACAGTCTGGAGAAAGATAGGAGAGGAAGGCGTGAGGGAAAGGGAGTCAGTGAGGTTTAGTGAAAGGAAATGAATTGAAAAACCAAGAATGGGGAGGGGGAACGAGTGATATAAACAGAGAAGATAAGGAGCGAGAGTGAGGGCGAGAAGATCCCTCATCAGCTCCACCACCTACTCACAGTCTGTTGATAAGAGTTTAATTAAAGATCAGGGAGGGTGAGCAGGCAAAGGAGATGAAAGTAACAAAACATTCATTAGTCGTGCAGCAGGAAGATTTTCCAATAAAAATCGTTTGATATGGACGTGATCTGTAACCCATGATTGCCTACATAGTTTGCACATTCCTGCCCACGACTAGTCAAAACCCTCCTTTTGGACTTTGAAAACAGCAAGCCGAGTAGTGTTGAGCTTTCACCATGAGGATTCATGGAGCTCTTTTGTGTATCTGCCTATTCAATGGAACGCAATCGAATCTTAAATGGCAAAAGATACTTTTGCTCATATTGTAGCATTTGGCTCCATCTTGTGGAGCATTGGGAAAGAAAACAGTCTCTGCTGTGCATTATCTGCAAAAGCCTCATAGACATTCATGCCATCAAGAAGCAGCCCTGTGTTTGTCTCAGTTCAGGAAGAATTAAAGGACTGTCCAAGTCAGCTTTTTTTTTTTTTTTATCACCGTTTAAATGTTTTTCAAATCTTTGATTTCAATGTTGTGTGTGTATGGGGTTTTTATTAAACTTCCACAAGAGGGAGAAGTTGCTTCAAGTATTCAAGCAGTTCATGGACTCAGTCGGCCAGGTACCATCTCTTCTCCTCAAAAACCAGAGTCTTGCTCTGTTATGTAACTTTACAATGTTTCAAACTTCACACTTCATTTTTTTTTTTTTTTTTTTTTTTTTAATAAATAGGACAGGGGGAATGAATGAGAGAAAGAGGGGGAGAGAAAGAAAGAAAACCAAAGGGGAGAAGAGACGGTGAGAAGGGGGGGGAAGAGAGAGAGAAAAAAAAAAAAAAGAACTCCTGGGTCACCTGTATGGAGAAAAAAAAAAAAAACAAACAAAAAAAACAAACAGAGGAGACAGCAAACAACAAAGAGTAACATAATAATAGAGAAAACAAAGCACCATCACAATAAACTAGCTAGTCATAGATATCAATATTTACTAAATAATAAACGATATTGTGCAGCACGCAAGATAGACAGCGCACAGTGTGCTTTGAGGCAGCAGCCAAGAAAGCTTTAGTCCGCGTCTGTGAATACCCATGTGTGCATACCTGTGTGGATCAGCATGCTTGCATTCCAAAGGTTTCTCCATGTAATGATCTGCTAGGGAGTGTGGGGGGGCCACAGCCCCGTCCTCCAGGGTGTGAAGCGGGTATGGAGGAGATCAAAACTCCAGACATCCAGAGGCCCCCAGAACACAAGAGACCATGGAAGACCAACAGAGGGGCAGCCGCGCCACTGTCCCAGTAAGAGCTGAGGAGAGTCCCAGATGAGGGCTCGCCCAGCAGCCGCGGAGCAGAAGTCAGGGGGAGTTGCAGTGACGCGCCCGTGAGCTCCGCCGGCCCCCAGCTGTGCCTGAGTGACCGAGCCCCAGGCCGAGAGGCCGGGGGCACCCCACCTCCAAAGGGGCCCGAGCGAGCCCCAGGCCCCGACAAGCGGCCGCCAAGGAGTGAGCCGGTGTGTACCTGGACGCCCACCCCCAGACACAAAGAACCACCAACACACCGACACCTGAGGGAGTCCGCCACCGGCAGGGGAAGTGGTGGTGGGTGGAGATAGGCCTCCAAACCTTCATTAACACCAGAACCATCTGTCAGTGTCAGATTTCAGATTTAGCACATATTCCATTGCACATTATACTATCACTTTGACGAGGGTAGATGTGGTGTATCCACACTGTATCACCTGAGTTCTCACGCACAGCCTCTGTATCTGTCAAAGATAATCAGTGCATGAGTTTTGTTTTGGTTTTTTGGGTGTTTTTTTTTTTTTTAAATAACCTTTATTCTTCCGCTGTTTTGAGAAAACAGTGTAACGACCCTGTCATCTCCACTTGCACTTTCTCTTCCTGTGTTTTCTTTAAGCCTCAGTTTCATTCTCCCATCTGTATAATTACCTTTAAATTACCTTTTCTATCATGCGCTTCCTTACATATGTCCATATGTGTTTATAAAAGTCTGTGACCTCTGTATCGTGTAATTTGGTTCATGTGACCTTAAAGGTGGTATGGGCAGTAATCCCAGCTGTCTGTTTGTGTGCGAAATACCATACCACCAGACTGCCATGTACCCCGTCATGGCAGAGCAGACTAGTCAGCGGGGAACTTGCTCACTCCTCCTCTTGAAAAAACAAATTCTCTTACTTCGAAACACCTGTCACCACAAACCTTCACTTCACCGAACACACATAAACACACTTCTCCTGCCACCCTTGTACATAGTTTTAGTCACTGTTCTTTCCTTTGGATGTTTCCTTATTTTCCCACATCAGCCTTTTCTCATAAAGCTGTCACTCATATTATATATTTTATGTATTGTGCTGCCATTAAAAATGCCGCTCAGCCACATGAGAGAAAAATATATATAACATTATAGGATCATTCAGCAGCTGACATCACTTTGTTTTTTTAGTGAGTGCACTATACTGCATGTTCTATACATTTCATTATTGTTTTTCCCTCAGGGGCATCGGTTACATATAGTTAGTAATGAGTGGTAATGTAACATTTTGGATTATACTTTGCTTGAGAATTTCTATTTTCCACCACTTAAGATATTTTTTTAAAATTAATAACAACAACAACATACTATTTTTGAACACTCTGCACTGTCCCAAAGTCTTGAGGAACCCCTCATTTTTTTTAATTTTTTGCTATGAAAATGGTAGTAGTGATCTCTACAATGATTAATCAAAAATAGAGTTTTTATAATTTTAACAAGCAGTTGAAAGGCAATTTTTGTTATGGCCACTTTTATTAGTCAACACAGCCTGAACTTTCTTGGCAATCTTTCCTGTAAGTTCTTTGAGTAGTCTTCAGGAACGGTTCTCCAGGCTTCTCGATTGACATTCAAAGCTCTTCTTTGGATGTTGACTGCCTTTTGTTCCCTTTTCTGCTTCAGTAATGTTGTTTGGGGCTTTGAGGAGGTCAGTCTATGACTAATAGTGTTCCACTGTGTTTTTCTATCCAGGTTTTACTGCATATCTGGGACCAGTGTGTTTGGGATCGTTAGTGTTGGGATCACCATGTTGAGAAATGAAGCTGATGCCAATCCAATGTTTTCAGATGGTATTGCATGATGGATAAAAATTTGATGGTACTTTTCTGGGTCCCCAACACCACTGAATAGAATGCAGCCACAAAGCATGACAGAGCCGACTCTTCTGACCTCTTCCATATGTACTGACAATAATTTCAACCAAAAAGTTCAAATTGAGTTTTTAGGCCTGCTTTTAGGTCTTATTTTCTCCCCCACTTGTCCAGTTTCCTCAAATCTTTTAAGGACACACTATCCCAAGAAATGCCAAGTTTGCAAATAATAGCTCTTTAGGAATCAGGCTCTTTGTGCAACAATACTATTTTAGGAGTTAGGTGCATTTTTTATGTTAGAATGATTCATAGATAAATATTAAGCATTCAGGTACAAGGGATGCACTAAAAAACTTTGAAATATCTTTATCAATCCTGGAGAACTAAAGCTCAAGACCACTTCTGCTCCTTGGAAGTGAAATATAAAGAATTGAGGGATGACTCGACACTTTTGTGCCTTTTATGTCCACTTTTATTGAAAGATCTTGGCATACATACTAAGTAAGGTGCTGAAATGAAACAAAGTTAACATTTCTGTAGTAATCTAATAATAAAAAGGCAATATTCTGTTTGTGAAAGTAACAATTCTTCATTGTGAGTTCTTTAATTTTACACTTGAGTATATTTATTCTCTGATATTGTGTTAGTTACAGTAGTTGGTTTTCATTGCCTTCTCAGAACATTTTATTTAATTTTTATCAAACTCTGGGCAGGCCTTTAATCTATATCAACAGTCCCACCAAATGGAAACAACATTGAGGCCTGTGTGCAACATCAGATTTTGAAAATGTTCCAAACTAAGACAACAAATTTGTGCGCTGCAAATTTTTTTCCATTCTTTTGTCCTCTGGTAATCTTCATACAGCACCTCAAATTTATATGGTGCCCCTTTCTAGGTGCTCAGTCTTTCGCTTGAGAGCCCCCTGGGCTTATGTTACATAACGGTATTTAAAGAATGTCATTATGGTGAAACTGTAGTCCACTTCCTCATTAAATTAGAAGGAAATTTTTCCCAGTAGTCACTTAAACTCTATTTTAATCTCAGCTTGGAGAAAGGTTATTTATATCTCCCACATTAAAGTGTTCTGAGTTAAATGAACATTATAATTCTCTGAAGTAAAGATATTTAGAGGGCTAAAATCCTTCAGATGAACCGCCTTTTTTCAGGGTCACTAAGACACAAATACATAAACAAGCAGAAATCAAATAAAACTATAGAACTACTACAAATCCTAATAAAACTTCTCACAGACAGTTTCCTGTATAAAGTGTTTTCCTGTTTAAAAACAGTCCGATCCCCTTCAGCATTAGCTTTCTACCCTCGTCAAAGTGAAGTGTTCATGCTTCTGATTCTCTCTTATTAGGCATCAGTGGAGACGCTGAGAAAAGAAGTAGTCACAGGACTTTCAGACCTCTCCCTGTACCATGACCACCAGAGGATTAAAATAGATGGGCCATGACTTTGTCTCTCTCGTCATACCATTAGAGCTATGACTGACAGTTTCCGGACGTGGTTTCCTTTTATAAAGCAGGAGCCATGACTCCAGTCAGGAAATTTTAACTGGTGTACTCAATGGAAACACTAGTCCAGTTCTGTCCAGTGTCCACCAGCATCCTTCTTTTTAACACTCCATCTCTCTACAGTGTGTTAACAGTTTAAAATCACAAGTAAGGAAACTGTGCCTGTTCAAGATGATTATTCATTTTCAAGATTCAGTTTGTTGACTTGGTGCACCTATAAGATCTGCAGCTTGGGCTCTATGAACTGCTCAACTGAGTGGTGGCACTTTTCTGGGTTGTCAAGTGGGTGCCATCCTTCTTCCGCGTTTCGCTGATAGGAAACAACATCTCCAGAGGGTTCAGTGTTGAATCCAAATGTCCCAGGATTACTCCCAAAACACCGTCTACCCAGATGAGGTGTGTTTTAATGCCTGTGCTCCATACACGATACAAGATTTTCATTGTTATTCTGAAAAAAAGTATATAATCCTGAGTTAATTTAATAATATAAATAAAATAACATATACTGTAAATCAGGATCAGCAAACTGATTCACAAGGCTGCAATCACCACTGGCCAGAATCTGGAGTTGTTTGAGTCAGTGAGGGTCAGGAGGTCAATGAACAAACTGCTTGCCATCATGGACAATCCATCTAACCTACTCCACTCAGCACTAGTGAGGCAGCAGAGCTCCTTCAATCCTGCTGCCATAAAGAGCGCTTCAGGAAATCATTCCTACCATCCTCTGTGAAATTGTACAATACCTCTTCTTGCTGTGACAGGTGTACACACCTGTTAGGCTTGAGATTCCACACATATATTTCTGTATTATACATTCTTGTAGCTCTTTCTCAGGTTTATAGTGTAAACATTATTTATTAATTCAATTTGCATTACTCTGTTCAACAATCTCAGCCTCTTACATTTTTCTGTATCTTAACCTATTTTGTATTTGTTGTTTTTATCACTGTTGTATTCAATTAAAAAATCTCAGGATGCACCTGTGGCACTTTTACTTTAACTATGTTGTTTATATATTTTAGATTGTTCTATTTTTCTTATTTATGTTGCTGTTAGACAAGAATTTCTCTCGTGGGATCAATAATGTATCCATCTATCTATCTACAGAGTTAAACTGTTGTTAGAATATCTATCTGAACCACAAAGCTGGTTTCAAGAAACCAAACCAAAGTCATAAAGCTGATCTTAGAAACTCCCATTACTGATTTAAGAGTGGTTTGCCACATGGCTTTGTCAGGACTGAAATCAGCTTAATGAGTCACAAAATTTTGGTCGCAAAATGAGTCACCAGGAAGACTCATGATGGGAAGGAACAGGAAACATGCATATCTTCCTTGTTTTGACTCTTCATGCTGTAGCAACTGGATTAAAACATTAGTTGGGAACCACCAAATAGCCATGAGATGTGCAGCTGTGCTCCCAAACTGAAGAGCATTGCTTGTCAAGTGATTGCAAACAACATCTAATATATGTCACATGGTAGGAGCACACCGTGGGATTAAGCAGAAGTGTGGGCACCTACAGCAGTGCTCAGTTTCCACAGGAAAATTTCAGAAGGAAGTGGGTTATTTCTTATACAAATATATTATGTGCAGAGCAGTGTGCAGTGAGATTGTCAGTTCCCATTTTCATAGATTGTGACTATTGTTGTGTACAACTGTACGGCAGGCAAGGCAGGACCCAGACGCAGGACTCAGGACACAGGGGAATAAACGAAAGGAGACAACTTTATTTGCTGTAATAAGATACTTGAAAATGCAAACATACAAAATACAAACCCAACCCAGGAGGAAACCAGGAAGCTAGGGAACTTGGGATAAACAAGGGAAACACTGCAAATAGGAACAACCAGACAACAAGCAGAGGGAGAGGGGGAACTAAAATCCACACAGGAGAACGTGAGGATGGGCAACAGGTGGGAACACGGCGCTAATACAGACTAACAGGACAGGGGAAGCAGAACTGAACATACTGTACGCAGGACAGGAGACTGTCCAAATAAAGCAGGGAGTACAATAAACACGGAGATGAAGACTAAGCCACACAGGCTTGACACAGGGACACAGGGAGAAACAGACATGGAGACATGACTGACTGGGAAGACAGAAAGTAAACTCCAAACACGGAGACAAGAGAAAAACAAACGTGAAGACAAGACACAGGAGAAGACACTAAGGGAAAAAACTCACAAGTCACAAAGAACTAAAGGCTAACAGAAACATATACATGACATAAAAATAACCACGAGGAAGAATCACATTGAATATCTGAAAATAAACAGCATAATGTCCAGAAGCTTGGAAACACGGGGTCATACACCCAGTACCATGACACCTATATGTACAAATGCACTGAGAAATGCATCTTAAATTGATACATAAAAATATATTTTAGGGGGAAAAAGCAAAGAAATTAGTTAAAATGTAAAAGTTATAAAAAATTACATAATAATAATTTTTGAGTTTTGTTATTATTTTTGAAAATTAAAGCACAAAGCTTTCATCCCTTTAGCTGGAGGTAAAAAATATTTTGAGTGAGTAGTGATGGTAACGCAAATTTTAAAAAATTAAATCCTCTTTAAAGCCTAAAATTAAATGAGCCTATAAACCAGAACTTTACAAGAATACTTTGACATTCATAGCAGGATCCTAACTTTCAAAACACCTACCTATCACGTTACTTTCTTCTAAAGAGGTCTCTGTTTTAGGACAGGCGTGGCTGGAAACCTGTGGTTAAAGAAAGAAAAAAAAAAAGATGGCAGCGAAAGAGGAGACCGACCAACATGTGTTACCCTTAAAAAAAAAAATCTTACTTTTAACCTCAGCTTCACCATTCTTTCCAAGCAATCATATCATCATCATTCCCGTGTCAGCACCATGTGGTTAGAAATAATAGAAACAGGCAGTCCACCTGAATTCACAGCGAAAGCAAAACAATCAAAATCTACACTTAAAAACTTTGGAAACACTTATTCTTAGAACATGATGGGCACAGACAAAGTCGAGTATTTTCACTCTGCTCCTCATATTATGTTAATGTTTGTTTAATGCACTCCACTTTAATTTTCTGCCCTGGCTTAGAACAAAAAAAGAAGGAATTCCTCCTGCTCCCTTATTTCCCCAAAGGTGGAGGTCTTATTAATGTTGCATGGCTGTCTGGCTCAGCTGAGTGTGTTTACTCAGTGGTAGCAGGAATGTGCTAAGTGTGACTTGAAAGGAGTTGTTACAATTTCATTTTTAACTCATAAAGCAAACAGAGCGCCCCTGAGATTTTTATCAATGGCTCCATTCATTTCAAAACCCGCCCACCAATCAGCAAACTATCCGCTCGGTAGTTTGGGGGGGAAAAAGGATCTGGGCTGTTACCTGCACGCTGATTGGTTAGAAGTACGGAGAGAGGCGGGGTCTTACGTAGTCCATCGGCTATAAATTAGAGTTTAGCTCCTCACCCCTTTAGAAAAAAAGGATAGAAGTCCGAGCTAATGAGAAAAAGAAACTAGAATCTTCATGTGAAATTAATTAAGATCAATAATATTTCCCTCGATTTCTGCTTGAAATTGTTGTTTTAAAATTACTTGTAGGGTTTTTTTGTTTGTTTTTTAACTTTTAAGGATAATCATGACATTTCTCATCTATCTGACTCTACTGACAACAGTCGTCATCACACAGGTAAGATTAAGTATGTGAGTCTACTTAAAGATTAAAAGTACTTGTGACAGTAAAAGTGCCCTTAAACTTTGAGCTACCGAGTCTGAACAGCAAACACTCCTTCATTGAAACAAATTAATCCTCATGAGCCAGCAGCAGATTTTACTGTACTTTATCTCGGTCATGTTTAAAGTAATTAAAAAGAGAGAGAGAATGAGAGAAAAGAAAAGAAAACAAACACAATAAGGGGAAATAGAGTGCAAGTGAGTTTAACAGTGGCACTGCACCCCCACTTATATAATGACGAATGTTTTTTCTGATGAAGTTTGCCTTTCTGGTAATCAGCATGTCTACTCATGTCTTAGTTTTTTTAGAGCATAGTAGCATGCTGATTCCTAAAACACTGGAACAAGTTGGCTCTAGTACTGAGCCATGACTCAAATCATGAGCCAGCAGGGGGCTGAGTACAAACCCTGAGTTGTCTAGACACTCGGAGAAGGCTGACCAGCAGTAACTTGACTTACTGTAGAGATTTACTACAATGCTTCATATCTGGATGAATGACCAACAAAATGATGATCTGTCACAAACCCTGGGGTGTCTACAAGATAATAGAAATTCAAACATACATGTGCCAGAGCACATCCACACAATTTGGTATCGTAAGAAATGCTGAAATTGGTAGATTAACAGCCTGCTGATGACAGGCAGTCAGAGGGGATGTGGGAATTTTCTGTTCCAAGTACCAGGAGACTTCTTTACAATTGGGTTATAGATGCAAGCCTGTGGGGTTTATTGTTTTTATTTTTGACTGTTTTATTTTGATAATAATAATAACAGTAATAATGGAAAATGCTACACACACACACACACACACATATACAAGTCGTGTTCTGAGCTTTGTCTGAATATGTGAATCTTTCAGGTGACTGCTCGCTGCCCAGCGGTGTGTGAGTGCCCCGCAGAGCCTCCGGTCTGCCCTCCAGGCGTGAGCGCCGTCTCAGACAGGTGTGGATGCTGCAAGGTGTGTGCTGCACAGCTTAACCAAGATTGCAGCCCTGCGAGGCCTTGCGACCACCACAAAGGGCTGGAGTGTAATTATGGCAATGACGTGACCATGGCCTGGGGCATATGCCGAGGTGAGAAAACAATGAATGCTGGGAGGGAAGAAATCTCAGAGGAGGGGGGAGGGGAAAAGCTACATCTGAAGTATTAAAATACAAGAAAATGTAGTTTATATACTGAGTGTAAAAGAAAAGCCAAAATGGTGCGACAAAGGTCATAAGAGAAGCTTTCTTAGATTTGTGATTTAGAAACATGGAACCTTGCACAGCAGGAGACATTTTAATGAGTAGTAGATGTTTTATGACAGCAACAGGGGGTTTCAGGGATAAAAATACTCTTTCCTTCTGCACCATGCCGGTGCTGCCCCACAAACTATGAATAGCTGGTTCTTCCATGCCTACGAGACGGGGGGGTCTGACTCTTCCTGCTTCTTTGTATCCACTCACTTTTTGATCTCATTTGTCCTGTGGGATTTTTTTAGTGTCCTGTGTCACTGTTGGTGTTGATGAAGTCAGAAGCAGTGAGTAATATGTGTCTTTTCAGCAAAATCGGAGGGACGCACATGTGAGTACAATGGAAGGATCTACCAGAATGGCGAAAGCTTCCGTGCTGGATGTAAACACCAGTGCACCTGCATTGATGGCGCTGTTGGCTGCGCGCCTCTCTGTAGCAACAAGCTGCCACCAGCTTCACCATCCTGCCCCTACCCACGCTTGGTTAGGATACCTGGGCAGTGCTGCTTCACTGTCGACTGCAATAAGGGCACATGGCGCCTTCCACCTAAGCATCAGGTTTGTTACATTGAGTTTGTAAGGAATTTGTGAAACAGTTTGATGATACTGGAGGTAAAAAATCACTGTGGATGAACTTGTTAATTGTGTATTGAATTAAACAATTTGGCCAAAAACTTTTTAAAAACTCAGTTATCAAAAATTATATTTTCTTATTTTGTTTACTATAATTTGGAGTTGCTTTGGCAAACTAATACAAGCCACTGTAGTAAAGCCTCTGGTGCAAGGATGCCGAAACCTTTCTGATTAACAGTATCTGGTTCGCTTGCTGAGAGCAGGTACTGTTATTAAGTGCTTTAAAACACCTAACCCCTTGAAAATCAGGGGTTACGCCCACTGTGGGGAAAGCACACGAAAGTCGGACACGGTCATGGCAAAGATGAACTGCAACCATCTAATCTTGCGTATCTCTCTGCGCAGGTGCATCCTCCACAACAACACCCGCACAGACCTCGGCTCCATCCTGTGCCGCGCCACTCTGAAAATGACCTGGTCCTAGCCAACCAGCTTACAGACGTCAAACCCAGCAGCTGGCACAGTGAGCGTGGCTACAAACACTTGCCTGGTATGCAAACTGTTTCTCGCAGTGTAGTTCATATTTTAGTAACTTTAAGTACTGCTTATTTACATTGGTTGTATAATATTAAAGATTCTCTATATAGGTAGTTCAATTGTTCTAGGCTGTGTGAATAAGGTGGTAGAAAGGGCTCTTTCTGTCCTCATGCTGAAATATCTTCAGGCCAGACGGTGGTCATGTTATCCCCGGTGGCAGACCAGCACCTTGCATTACCATTCATGTGCAAATGAATGAATGGGTGAATAAGAGGCAACAATTGAAAAGTGTTTCTTAAATCACAAGGTAAAGTTGTTCCATAATGGCAGTACTTTTACTGTACTCTGAGAATATGAGAACAGAGTTTTTCACAATCACAATGTCAGACACAGATGTGCTCACATTTGCCTTTCACAAGAGCAACACTGCAGGAGATCCCAAATTTATCATCTGCTTTGCTCTGATTTGCTATCAGTTACTTATCTGTATTTATATTCTTGGTGACCTTCTATCTTGCTTTTAACAATGAACAAAAGACAATTGGGTAAATAAACCTGACCAGCAGATAAACTATCACTCAATAGTAGTGCTAGATTCAATTTAATTCAGTTCAGGTTTACTTATATAGCACCATTTCACAAAAACAGCTGCCTTGAGGTACTTTATATTGTAAGGTTACAACCCTACTATATTAGATAGAAAGCCCAACAATCGCACAACTCCCTATGAGCAAGCACTTTGTGACACTGGGAAGATAAAACACCCCCATCTGCCACGACCGGCTGGGGATGAATGGAAAGAGAATGAAAAGCCACTAATCACCAAAGCTGATCCAAAAGTGGGGATGAACGTCTGAACCAAATTTCACGGCAGTTTATCTCATAGACATTGACGAGGTACCTGACCTCCAGATCAAGAATCTCTGCTCTAATTGGTGTCATTTTTCTCCCTGCCTTTCACCCACCCTCCGTAACCCTTATACATTCCTCAGTGTGGAGCCCGCTGAAGGAGAACAAGTGTGCAGTACAGACCACCGACTGGTCCCCGTGCTCTCGCAGCTGTGGGATGGGTGTTTCTTCTCGTCTCACCAACAAGAACCCTCAGTGCAAGATGGAGAGACAGACCAGAATCTGCACCATACGGCCGTGTCACAGCCTGGCGGTCCCAGCTAAGGTGAGATGGACTGAGCGTGATCTGAACGAAGGAATGAGACAGACGCAGACAGGGACCATAGTTCAAACAGCCGTATCACTGCCGAGATAACTTGTAATAGCAACTTATCTCTCACGCAGTACTCTGCTGAATTGTGATAACACTTATTATTTAACCTGTATCTGCGTTTGACTCCTCATGCAAAAACAGTACCTTTAATTTTGCTTGAATGAAAAATTAGATGTTCTGGCACTGAGTAAACATGCTCTTAGTGCTAAAGCCATCTTTATCCAGAGCTTAAGAACAGAGATTATCTTAGCGGTACTTTCGGGAAACTCCACATCCACTGGGAACTGGGCAGTGCTGATTTACTCAGCAGTGTTTTGGTGGCAGCCCGGCGCCTTTTTAAATATAGTCCCCCACCCTCAGCATTCCTGCCAAGCAACTGTCCATAGCTAGGCTCTGTCTGTGTACTCAAGCCCAGGGAAGTTGTGTGTCTATATTAATCCTACACGTTGGACACGGTAAGAACTCTTTTACTCTGCTCCACTGAGTTAAAAGCTCTGCTGCCAAGAGCTGTCATAGGTGTTGGTGTATTTAACAGCAGAGGACACTCAAATGTTGAATAAATATTTAACCTTAAATATAATCACATTTATCTAAAAATAATCCCTCTCTGATTCCCTGCTTTGGAAGTCTAGTCCTCTTAATGTGAAACAGACTATGAGTGTAAAGCTGCTTTAATCTGCCGCTCTGTAAGGCGCAGATGGGGGTATAAATCAGATCTTGTTAGATTATTTATTTATTCATTTATCTTGATTCCAACTAATAATAATCATTATGACCCAGGTTATAACTCTTATCTCTCTGCTTTCATAACTCGATCACAGAAAGGGAAAAGCTGCTCCCCAACTGAGAAAGTCGCAGAGCCAATCCACCTGTCCTATGGGGAATGTGTGAGCATCCGCCTCTACAGGCCCAACTACTGCGGCGTGTGTATGGATGGACGGTGCTGCTCGCCACGTCGCACCCGCACCCTGCCTGTGACCTTTGCGTGCCCGGATGGTGAGCGGTTTCAGAGGCTGTCCATGTTGATCCAGTCATGTAAATGCAGCAGTGATTGCGGCCACCTTAATGAAGTGGCCCTCCCTCCTCAGCACTGGATGTACGGAGACACTCACAAGTTCACAGACTAGAATTGAATTGAGGGTCTTTTTTTTTTTTTTTCTTGCTTGGCTTTTTTTTTTCCTATTTGACTTTAATGTGACGAGGTTTGTTTTCTTAAAGAAGGAAGCCGCTTGAAGATGAGGAGCCATTTTTTTCCTCACCTGGCTCCAAGTGAATGAAGGCCTCAGGCCACCCGCCTCACTGCAGAGACCATAGGCAGGAAGGACTGCCTTGGTATTATTCATCTTAAAGACAACCCATATTATAATATCTGTGACCCTGTGCTCCTGTTCAAACTGATGTGGGACTTAAATTAGAGCCCCGAAATACTCTGAACTTCCTGCATTTCCTAAGTCCTGCTTCAGGATTTGAGACTCTCCAATCAGCCTGAGAGGACAAATGCTACAAAAGCAACAAAGCACTTTATTTATTTAGCACTGAAACTTTGTGAGCAGTGCACAAGAATCTGACAGGACTGCCTTACCCACAGACGGGTGACAAATGAAAGGGGAGGAAAAAGGTGTTGAGCCACTATGTGCTGCCAGCACAGCTTCACTGTGCCTTGAAGTCTCTAATGGTCTGTTGGAGGGATCTTTCTAATCATTTCCCTCATTTGGTAATGGTGACAGAGAGCCCTGTCATATTGGTCCCAAGCCTCTGATTACAATATTGAGATTTAGTGACTGTAAAGCCATGTTATATCATTCATGCCCTGGATATTGTCAACGGGTTAAAGGTGATCACAAGTTTTTAATTTGACCCTTTGCTGCCAGTTTCTTTCATTGTAGGGGCCAAAGATTATAATTTGTCACCCATTTATTAATCTTTAGCTCAACATACTGTAAATACTTCATATCTCCCAGTGCACTGTGACGACTTGCTGACAACCAGCTGAATTAACTTTTGCAGTTTTATGTAGAAACCTAGAGGATGTTATGCAAATGTGGATGACTTGTTTTATTCAAAACAGAAAATCACCATGGTGTTATAGCTATATCTCTCTATATGGCATGATGCCATGTAAAGCACATGAGTGAATTCCCTTGAAACTCACACTGTTAGATAAGAGACATTATCTTTAACTGATAAGAATTCAGGAAGAACTGAATCAGAGCCAATTGCCTTGGTTTAGCATTTAATACAACTTAGATAAATTTATTAGCCAAATAAATGTTTTCTTGATGTTGGATCAGTGTATTCTGCAAAACACATTTCTTGATTTTGATCCAAGATTGTATACAATCATGTTCTATTATAGATTAAGACACTGTACAGTGTAGCAGTCACCAGTTTTTTGTTGGTCGATCTATGTGATAAAACTGGCTCCTGTGCTCAAGCTTCATGTGACGTTTTATTTTAATTCAACTTTGACGGTTTCAAATTAAGTTTCTCCACAGTGCAACATCACCAGCTGTTTATCAACAGTGGATACCTCCTCAAACTGTGTGATAGCGCCCTCTGCTTGTGGGTATCAATATCTGCAGATGCCAAGCTATGTCTGGGTCACTCCTGTTATAGTTTTATATGTAATGTTAACATCTGACATGCGTTAAATGTTTAAAGCACACAAAGTGAAGTTCATCACCGTCGAATAAGGTATAAAAGTTTATTTCTTTAACCAAAACAATATATCCACAGATTTTTGCTTCTTTTCTTTTCTTTTTAAACAAGGAACACACTAAAACAAACACTCTGCAGCGAGATGACAAAACACGTTTTATCACTATGAACGTGCCTTCACAAATGGTTGGATGGAAACATTAAAATAAATGTTGAAGGTTTCTTTTCTTCCACCAAAACACAGTAACAACAGGGATCACATGATCTTCACTGGAAGGGCGCTTCATTCATCTGGACTGTTCAACTGCAAAGAGACATGAGGTTAACATGAGGTAGAGAAAATTTCTATAATAACTTTATACAGTAGCTATCACACTTGAGTATTTCTACACAGCAGTGATGTAGTATGTGAACATGGCCTGTTATCTGTACATAATTACAGGCTTTCATTTGCAAATGCATGGCTACTTCTTAGTTTAGTTTTAAAGATGAGCTAAAATCTCAAAATGCATTCAGAATTTTAGCAGTCAAGACAACACAATACATACTAAACAATGTTAATCACCACTTCCTGTAATCAAAAGCGTGATACTACGAAAAGGTTCTCCTAGTGATAAAGAAGAAGAAGTGATGTAGAGTGGTGTGACAACTCCTCAGGGGGTGCCACCAACGGCTATACCTCATAGGGAACTCAACACACCCATCATGATGACTTTTTACTATGCCTTCCTGGAAAGCATCATGACCTTCTCCATTACCTGCTGGTTGGACTCTGTCAGCCTTCAGAACAGGAACAGACTGCAGCACACTGCATCAGTGTGCTCTAAAATCATTGGCCTGCCTGTCAGAACTCTGGCACAGGTTTTCAGCCAGCCGGCTCTTAGACAGGCAGCCAAATTCATCAATGACCCCTCTCACATTCTTCACCCCACATTTCAATGGCTCCCCTCTGGGCGACGCCTCCGCTGCATTTCCTGCAGGACTGAGAGGAGGAGAGCCACCTTTGTCCCCAAAGCCACCCTGCTTTAACTCCAGCCGATAAGACCATTTCCCACACCAGAAACATAAACTACTCTATAAGGCTGGGCCATATCATACCGTTCACGGTAATACCGGTATAACGTTTGGCAAGGATAAGAAAATGAAATATCGCGATAGAATATGAGTAAAGTGCACATGCGCAGTGCCTTTGTTTTCATACGCACATGGCGGAAAAAGCATGACGGCGACAGAGAATGAGAAGAGCGAAAGTGGATCGTTGAATGAAACGAGTTTGTAAAAATGCTGCAACTTCAGTGGCGTGGAACTGGTTTGGCTTTCGTCCTTCAGATACATAACAAAGCACTTTTTTTGGTAGAGCATGCTAGCGGGCCGTCGTTATTACCGTGTTTTTTGGAAAATACGGCACACTTCAAATCAATCCTTTGAGTTTTCTGAAAATCGACAGTGCCCCTTATAATCCCATGTGCCTTATGTATGAATTCTGGTTGTGTTTACTGACCTCAAAACGATTTTATGTCGTACATGGCGCTCGAAAATCTGTCAAATGTTTTAGTGCGACTTTGCTAAGCTACGAACCCGCACCGCTTGATAGATTGTCGGAGCATTACAGCTATCGTAGGCAGGAGCCTCGCGGAGTGATACGTACTGTGCTTCAACATAATATTACAGTGTTGTGTGTGTGTGTGTGTGTGTGTGTGTGTGTGTGTGTGTGTGTGTGTGTGTGTGTGTGTGTGTAACCTCTTTTAAGTTTTGTGGATATTATACATGGTTATGCTGAGGATATGTCGGCCAATTTCCACTGGAAATGCCTTTTGGTTAAACTGTCAGCAAGGAATTTGCATTTGCACTGTTGAATTTTTATATAACTTCATAAAAAACAGCTGCTTCTTTAAGTGAAAATACATTGATGGGCTTTTTTTGCACTAATAAAGTTGTGGAGTTGTAAAGTATTTTGTCTAGTTTCAATTACATCGTCAGTTATTATCGCAAATTTTCAAATGTATATCGTGATAAATATTTTTGGTCATATCGTCCTGCTCTACTACTCTAAACTATTTTTATACTGCTGAGACTTTATTCACTTGTAGTCACTTACAGTTATTTATTCACCTTTAGGTCACTTAAATTTTAAAACTGTGTAATTTTAAAACTGTATATATACTGTATATTCTGTTTGCCTGTTTATGCTCTGTCCTTATCTTCAACGTCATGCTGCTCTATTTATCCCCAAGGGGCAATTAAGATACAACAAAGTCTTTCTGACTCTGATTCTGAAGTTCTCAGTAAACAAATACCTGTTGCAGCTAAGGCCTACAGACCAGTCAGGGAGCTCCTGGAAACCTCCCAACACTAAGAAAAAATGTGCATTCCCTGACCGGTTGGCTAGTGGTTGCTGGCTGTCACTAGGTGAAACTGGTCATAAAGAGGTATACAGTGTGACACCAAAATACTTAGTTAATATTATAATACTTGTATAGTTATTAAATGGGCGTCTTTAAGCCAGGTTCATGACGCCTGCAAGCAACAAGATACTTACTGTAGGAAGAAATATCGATTTCTTCTGGTAGCTCTGCTACATTGACCTCGAAGCGGTCTTGAACCTCATTCAGGGTCTTGGCATCACTCTCGTCTGACACAAAGGTGACGGCCAGGCCTTTAGTCCCAAACCTGCCAGCACGGGCCACCTGAACGATACACAAGAAATTTACTGCTACACATGGCCTCAGCTTTAAAGACCAGAAATGGGAGGTTTGGAAATGAAAATATACCAATGTCTCAAATTAAATATTACTCACTCTGTGAAGGTATGTGTCAGAATCCTCTGGCATGTCATAATTGAAGACAATGTTAACTCGTTCAATGTCCATGCCACGGCCGAACAGGTTGGTTGCCACCAAAATCCGCCGCTGGAAGTCTTTGAACTGCTGATATCGGGATAACCTGGCAGGAGTAGAGAAGCAACAGCATCATGAACTGCAGAACTGAATAAGATTATATCCAAAACTAAGAGTTAATAGTCAGTTGGGTCTAGTTTTAGCCTGTCTTTTACAGGTACTAACACTGTCTACAAGCATTTGAGCCTGGAAAAAAACGTACACAATGAGGACAGTCTCACGTGACAATAACAAAAAATATGACAAACTTTAAAAAAAAAAAAAACACTCTTCTTTCTAAAGTGACGCAGCACCAACCTCTCTTCCTGCGCCATGCCCCTATGGATGGCTATAGCAGGGAAGTTCTGCTCCACCAGTAGCTGGGACAGAGCAACACAGCGAGCTACAGACTTCACAAAGATCACCACCTGCGAGGAATATAAAAGAAACTGCTGAGTCTTGCATATTTTCCGATTTGTACTGGAAAAGGCAGACATGGGAGGGTTTAAGAGAGGACAAGACACAAAAGTTATTTTAGAAAATAAACAAAAAAAATTAAAAAAGGATAAAAAACAAAGCTGCATTTGTTAACAATTAGCAAGGATTTAAAACAAATAAAATGGACATAACAGATTCCAACTCCTTTCAAAAGTATTACCACTGATACCTGGTTGAACTCGAGCACATCGAGCAGGTCGAACAGCTTTCGGTTCTTCTCGCTGTCCTTCAACTTGCAGTAATACTGCTGTAGACCATGAAGTGTCAACTTGGTCTCATCATCCACAAACACTTCCATCGGCTACACAGCAAAGGACAGAATGACCAGCATTAGTCTCTCAGACAGATCTACAGATTACCTGGAAAAGGACAATTCTAAACTGCTGAGAGGTTCAATTTGCCTGCTTTATGAGCAAATATGACAAAGGCACCAACAAATGGCCAAAAATAAAAGGAAACTCGACTATTTTCCATTACATTTATGACGATGAGAAAAAAAAAAAACCACTGAACATCATTTTAATACTGCTAGCACTCTGCAGGCAGCAACATTTGTAAGTTTAAGGAAATGGAGGTTTTTTTCCATCCTTTTTCAATAAGCTGCTCTCACTGATGACACATTTACTAATTTGCTGCTGCAATCTTCAAACAAAATGACAGTGGCAGCATTATAGTGCAATAGTAGTGATACAGCACTGTCACCAATGACTTAGCATAAGTAAAATGTAAGGACAAAAGTAGTCTAGATAGTGTTTTCCCTGGAATTTTTTAAGTGTAGGCTTGCTTTGCTGTAGTGCACACTAAGGAACATAATGTTGCGATAGACATTGATGTTTTTGCCATACATGAAGCTGCACAGATATAACGTGTATGGCCACATGTAAACTCACATCCTGCATGAACTTGCGGCACACGGGGCGGATCTCCTTGCTCAGAGTTGCACTGAACATCATAACTTGCTTCTCATGAGGCGTCAGTCGGAAGATTTCCTGGACATCACGTCTCATGTCTTTTGCAAGGAAATAAATGATACATCCAAAATTGTATATATATCTATATATGGTGTAATTTCTTAATGATGACCTTTAATAAGCAAAATGTATGTAATCACCATCAGAATTTATCTCAACAATATTTACTTGACACACTCTATCGCCACTCCTACATACTGGTCAAAAACCTTCACCAAGAGTCGACTATAAACAGCTTGGTTCCTCTCACTTACCCAACTGCTCCAGCATCTTATCACACTCATCAAGCACAAAGTGTTTGATGTTCTTCACACTGAGGGTCTTGTTACGAATGAGGGCCAGTGTACGTCCTGGAGTTCCCACAACAATGTGAGGGCAGTTCTTTTTCAGGACTTCCTCATCCTTCTTGATAGCCATGCCACCAAAGAACACTGACACCTTGACAGTGGGCATGTACTTGGAGAAGCGCTCGTACTCTTTGCTGATCTGGAATGCCAACTCTCGTGTGTGGCACATCACGAGGACAGACACCTGCAAGGAAACAACACAGAGGTTTTATCAACGCTTTCATCTTTATATAGCATGTACATTGTTGTTTATCTCATTTGTGTATAATGCTATTACAATATCACAAACTTCCTTTATAAATCCCCCAAATCATGACTACTTTATAATGTGAAAGAGCAAATTAGAAAATACTTAAAAAGATCTTAAAGGCACCGTGCTGGACTAGAAGCTAAAGACATCGGACATGAACTCAAACGCTTCTGGTTCTCATTCAGACAGAGACGTTTTGATTATCTGATTTCATCAAAGCCTGAGTAATTCCAGATTAAAGTTTGCTAATGCTGAACATAACGTCTGTATTGTTTGTAGTCAAAAACACTGGGTGTGTAACACATGCAAATTACAGTAGATAATCATACACCGAAATGGTAAATGGTAAATGGCCTGTATTTATATAGCGCTTTACTAGTCCCTAAGGACCCCAAAGCGCTTTACATGTCCAGTCATCCACCCATTCACACACACATTCACACACTGGTGATGGCAGCTACATTGTAGCCACAGCCACCCTGTTAACCAACAACACAATCTATAGCAGGGGTGCCCAATCCCAGTCCTCGAGAGCTACCGTCCTGCAGCTTTTAGACGCATCCTTCTTCTGACACACCTGAATCAACTGAATGGCTTGTTATCAGGCCTTTGCCAAACTTGATGGCATGCTGAAGAGGCAATCACACCATTTGATTCAGCTGTGTTGGAGTAGGGATGCATCTAAAAGCTGCAGGATAGTAGAGCTCGAGGACTGGGATTGGGCACCCCTGATCTATAGGCTTGTCTTGGGAGTTCACTTCTACTATTGTAGAAATGTGTTTGAAAATAAATGTGATCAATCAAAAAAAAAAAATTCATATTGATCTGAAAGAAGCCTTTCTTCTTCCTGAACTGTGCTCCCAGAGCATAACAGAGCTACCTGTTCTTTTCGCTGCAGGGGTTAAGGATTCACATCTTTTCTTTAATTTCTTAGCCAACTATGTAACGTCCCATAACAACGCAGAATTAGAGAGCTTGTAAAACTGTAATGACAAACTCACCTGACCATCCACAGGTTCTATCTGCTGCAAGGTGGCTAGCACAAACACTGCTGTCTTTCCCATACCAGACTTGGCCTGACACAGGATATCCATGCCCAGGATAGCTTGAGGGATGCATTCATGTTGAACTGAAAGTAAAACCAATTGGCAATTATACATTTTTCTTTATATACATACTAAGCGTGCAGTTACAACATCATAAGAAATCATTTATTATGTGTGGCTGTAGTTCTATGATCAGGATCATGTCCAGGAGTTTATTTGAACTTTAAATAGCCCTGCTATCCACCTTCTGAGGGATGCTCAAAACCACAGTCAACGATGGCACGGAGCAGCTCTGGTTTGAGGAGAAAGTCTCTGAATCCCGAGCTGTGGATGGATACATATGACCCCTTCACCTCCTTTTTATTTGCTGGGGTCCCACTCTCTGGGACTCCCTGAGGCTCCTCATCCTCTTCATAATCCAGAAGTTCATTATCAAGATTATTCTCTGACATCTGTATAAAAGAATGTACAGCAAGGACATTTGTTATAGTAGAGATTATATCTAAGAACCCTCTTTAATATGTGGATTAATAGTTTATGAGAAAGCCAGGAGGTTTTAAAAGTATGAATAAATAAATCAAATGTATATCTTTATACTTTTTACAATTATTAACCAATAAATAAATCATCATTAGACACGTACCTATATAAATAACAGTGTACATAAATTAACAGATGAACAGTGTTAATAATGAATTGTTGACGTGCTAGGCTGATAGAATAATTAAAAAAATAAGAATAAAAATGCTCAATTAAGTCAAATCTAATCAGCGAATTTAAGGCTGGGGATAGTCAGAATGGACCTCTGTCTGCTCACTGTTTAATGTCTAGTGTAATACAAAGGATAACTATCTCAAGTCAAAATGCAGGTCAGCGTGTGACCCGGTATAAACAATGGAGTCCTTCCCCTTCATTCATACCGGCTAGTTAGCAAGATGGGTCGGCAAACATTTCCATTTATGTAACTCTAATATTGTTAATTACACGGTATTTAAAATATGTGTCTATTTAGAAACAAAATTATCTATTGCACCTAAAGCTAAGCTGTCTATATTAAATCAAAACTGAATCGGAGCGAAGCTAACATGAATTTGCATAGCATGCTAGCTACCGAAGCAACCTTCAAATCAACAAATTTGAGACGGGTGCAAAGCGTTCAAAGCATTTCTTAGTTTTTAAACACGTCTACGCATTTCAGAATGTAATGCAGAAAAAATATAAAGGAACATCAACGTCACCTTGCTATGAAATTTTACACTCCGCGGATTATCGATCTGCGTGAAACTAACGAGCTAGCTAGGAGCTTCTAACGAGCACACACGTATGCTGCGTTCAGGTACAATCTGGATAATGTTTAGCTTTCTGATTCCATTTCCAACATTGATACTTAAATAAAACACTTCGATGGCTGAATTTTCCGGTTCTTCGCCACCTTAACTCTCACGCATGAGCTTACGTACGGTCTATGTTCTTAAGCCAAAAATCATGGTCTTGTCTTTTATACCTATACTTTTTTTTTCATTATTACGGTATTTGGAAGAACACCTGAATGCATCAGCAGAGGGCCGGTGTTGTGCCAAAAAGTGATTGTCTGCCAGTACCGGTATCGATGCTTGTTTTAGTAAAATTATAAAGAAAATGATTATACATACATTACTCTGAAAAGGTCTTCAGGCCCCCCTTCTTTATATTTTGTTAGGAAAATTGAAAATGGGTGCATCGATCGATTGAAACAGGTAAACATACATGGAGATACAGTATATAAGTTTAAAAAAAAAAAAGCTTGTACAATTCTAACAAGATTTAAAGTCTGTATTTTGTAAAACCACTACCATGCCAATCAGGTGCTTCACAGATGGTTATGCATGGTAGATTTGACTGATTAAACCTTTCTGCAGTCATAATTCCGTAGAAGAGAGAATATCTCCATCAGCACTAATTGAAATGCAGTCCCAAACCACGACAGAGCCTTCACCGTGTTTTACAAATGGCTATAGGCACTCACTGTTGTGTCTCTGTCCTGACGTCCTTTGTATGATTTGAACGAAAGAATAAAAATATGTATTCCATCAATCCATGATTTTCTAAATTTCTTAGTCTTGAGCTGGAGCTGGTATACTACTGTCCGAGACCACTTTAAGAAACCATATTAAGCATGGCTCATTGAAAACAAAATATGAAGAAATGCACAATGTCTCCAAAATTTTGTACACCAACATCCATAAATGCCAATAATTAGATTTAAAATGAATAATAAAACAAACAAAAAAACCAGTAGGTATCAGTTAAGCTGTATTTGCTGCTTTGGGTATGGAAAAGTGTAGTATCCAATTTGTCCACTTGATGGCAATAAAGTAATTGCCCAGATGATGCACATTATCAATACTGTGCACAGTAAGTCAGTCACCCTTCAAGCCCTGCCTTTAGAGAGTAAGAAAATAAAAGTCAATTAAAATATATCCTGTTATTAAAACACCATCATCGTTTGTTGTATTGTGGCATGTCTCAATATGTTAGGTCACATTTCCATATATAACTGAAATTCAAGATGTGAATGTGAATTTGGGGGGAATAGAGGACACTGAGACAATATTTGAATCTAAATGTTTATCACTTTACATTTGTACAGTCCAATTAATCATAGTTTAACTATAAAGTGACAGTTTTGTTAGTCTATTAAAAACCGGGTGTCTCTTGGAAGGTAAAAATAACAGAAACTAACAAAAATAAAGAAAAGAATACTGGGATTATTTTGATTACGTATTGTGTGTTTGTTCACTTGAGTGTTTCCCTGGAACCAGGTCTGCCTTTCCATAGGCAATGTGCAGAATCTCACACCATGTAATATAATTATTTTTACTTCATACACTATGTGAAATGTGCGTGTGTTTTTATTGGCAGCATTGGTAGCAAAGCTGTAGCAGAATTCTCAATGGGGCTATTGTGATTCAAAACTGGCAAGTCTCGGCCAAAGATCTGGCCCAGATGATCTAATCTTGGCTCCTTTTTTCCAGCTTTAAATGCTGTATTACTAACCTCATCTTAAAAGCAACTGCACTTTGATCGCCCCCTTTCTTTACTGAGTTTACATTCTCTAATCAGATCTTGATTGAATCACATCTTGATTGATTAGTTCACATAAGTTCACATTAAACTCAGGAAAGTTAAGGTGTTGTTTCTAGAGAAACAACTAGATGTTTCTCTAGTTGTTATTTAACAGAATAACGTCTCCATACAAATCATTAACATCTCAAATACAAACTAGACTAGTCAATACAATAACTAATAGGTTAGTTTAAATGCTACTTACATATGAGTGATGCATCAGCACTTATAACCTCCAGCACATTTAGTTTTGACAGTTTACATTATACTTATTATACTTATTATTATTATTTTTATTATTATTATGCACTCTCACTATCCAGTAACAGGTAGCTGCTTCTGTCGGTTATAAGATAATCAAAAGTATTACCACAAATTAGTTGAAACAATTACATGTTTTTTATTTTTATTTATTTATTTTTTGTCAGATAATGAATAATATCGTTGCCAAATACCGATAAATCCGTTTAACTGACACCGCTCTGTGACACCTGCGGAGCCCGCCTTCTAACAGAATAAAGCTCCTCGGTGATTGGTTGTATACGTTGTCCTTCCACTGGAATCCCGTAATTCGGCCCTGCCATTGGCTCGTGGCGTGTCGCTCTCGCCTCGTTCCGCTGTTTGATTGGTTCGCCTTACCTCGAGCTCAACCTGAAGCCTAAGAACGCCAGCCATTCTGTGTGATTTACTTGCAATGATTGATGCATCCGTTTATACCACATCCCTGCTGAGCCGTTGACTACATCACACGGCTGTCATGGTTATTTCAGTGGACGCCTCCAGAAATATTTTTCTCCTCTAAATTCGGTTCGCACGCGCACGTCCCCTCTCACCGCGTGCGCTGCCTCGCGACCAGCGAGCGAGAGACGCGGCGCTTCCTCCCCGGTCGAACGGCGGCAGGAGGATGGCACTGTGCTGGACGGCGTATTTGTCCTCGGTGGTTTATTAAGATTTTAATTAGCCGGTAACACACGTTTGACGTTTACGACAGACCGGCTTGGGAGCGACGCTAAACACACCGCTCCGATTATGGAAAAGGAGTGCAGGTAAGCGTTAACGAATCTTATTTGTTTATTTGACGGTTTTATATTTAAATTAAACATTAGCATTTTCACGAGCAGTCAGTTGAAGGGCTTGCGAGCTTATTGGTTTATTAAATGCTATGATAACTGAACGGGCCGACATCAGTAGCAGCCGCTGCTTCCAGGGTCTGCTCCATTTGTATCAGTGAAAAAAATCCACTGTACAACATGCCAGCGGAGACGCGGCCCATTCATTAGCACATAAACCATATTTCTTGCTAATGCTTAGCACGCTGCTGGTGTGCCATGTTTATATCGTCTTTTCCTCAATGTCCCGTCCTCGTTTCGTGTCGTTACACAATCATGTTGCCGTAGGAAGCCGGAACATTTGGTGCCGCAAAGCGAGAGGATGATGTGTCATTTTGGCCACAGATGTTGATCCAGCCGAGCCATGAGCCGACTGCAGAGCATGCAGGCCCCTGTAGTCCAGGCATTCTTAAGCAACAGCAGCAGGCCAGGATAATGAGCTGTCATGTCCAAACAAACCAGGCCAGTAGATTACAGGATCTTGGAGTATGAGTTTGCAAGATGGGATTATAGATAGCAGAGGGACTGCTACAAATATCTCCCTCCAGATGTTTACTGTACTGCTCATGCATGCCCTCTAACTACTCATTATAGGTGAATCCGGTTGTTCTTGCTGTATTTATCTAATCAGAGTGGGGTTAACAACTAAATCCCTTGTAATGTGCTTGACTGGCTTTACTGCTCTTACTACAGGCGAGTTAAATAACTCACTACTGACTCATGAGGGCAGATATGCTGTATAATTTTAAAAACCCAACTGTAATAACAAAAATAGAGAAAGGGTGGGTCGTTGCCCTGTACCTGTGCATGTGCAATGACAATAAAGTTGAATTCTATTCTATTCTATTCTATTCTATTCTATTCTATTAAATACACCACACGCCTCACTAGTCAAGAAATTAAACAATTCTCCACCCTTCTTCCCCCAAGTACTCTTTCTTATCTTTTTTAAGAGGGCAGACAGTCCAAGGATGCTCCATGAATGAGGGCTTGCACTGAGTAATGGGTGAATAATGGGCTTGTCATGTGTTGATGTGAGATTCAGTGAGATAATGTTTATTTTTACCTGTATAATCCACTCACTGTGCAAAAGCCTTCTCACACATTTTGCTGTCAAGGAAACCGGTATCAGATTCTCACATCCTGGTGACCTTGTTTTTTAAGCGCAAAGGCCTGAAACTTCATCTTTATCTGATCCAGCAAAGAAATAGAAACAAGTGACTAGTACTCTGTGACATGCAAACACACCCTAGTTCTTCCCAGCCAATCTTTTCCTTTGCGCTCTGCAACTGACACTGCTTCCTCATTATCTGTGTAAGACTGTGGTGAGCAAAAAGGCTCCGGGCAGTGTCTTAAAGATAAACAATCTCAGAGATGTGTGTACACCTTACATGTGTGCATTTGTTTAATGTGTGTAGCAAGAACAAGAGAAGGGCTATCACCTCACAGCTTTGTCAGTGTACTATACAGATTCTGTACATGCTGCCGTCCAGGGTTATTGTTGTCTGCCACTGTGTGTGGTTGTAGGAGAGGACCATCAGTAATAAACAGGAGCCCCATGTGTGTGTGTCCTCACAAGATGGAAAGATTGATTTTTTTTTTTTTTTCTCCTCACGCCTGAAACAAGACTGGTCTTTAATGACTGGTCTCAGTAAAGATGTCTCTTCTTTGAAATCTTACGCTAAAGCAAAACATTTGATCTACTATAGTGTCTTAATGCAACAACAGCAGCATAGATTAATAATAAAATAGTGACATTATGATATTTTTTTTATTTTTTAACAGTTCTATTCATTGATTCAATGGGGAATCATTATTATCATATATGCGCAGTTTCTCTTCAGATGGACTTAATTTTTTTCATGTACAGGACAATGATGTTTTACTCAGTGTTTTACTCCCAAGGTTTAAATGCAGCTTTTCCTCACACTGTAGATGTTTTGTTCGCTGATTAGGTTAGTATGCGGTGCTGTGCAAAAGTCTTGTGTCACTCCTTATCTCTTTATATTTTGCTGGGTAAATTGGGAAGTGGCTGTGGTGAATAATAGAAACATAAATGAAAATGCAGTATATGTTTGCATAATTCTAACGAACTTGAAAGTTGATATTTGATATGGTCACCTTTGTTCATCAACAATGCCTGAACCCTCATACGCTCTTCTTTTGATGTTGGCTGCCTTTTGTTTTGATGATCCCTCACTGCTTCAGTAATGTTGATTTCTGGGCTCTGAGTCACGTGCTACTCCATACTGCCCTTATTTATGTTAGTTTTTGCGGTCCTTCTTTGTTCTGAGTGCACCTTAATTTACTGTTACACACACACACGTTGCATGCAGGGTGGAGCTGACAGAGACAGATGAAGTGAAGAACTGTTAACACGGCTGGTTACAACATCTTACATTCCTGTAAATGTGGTAAAAGCTTCCAAACACGTACTGCCTCTAAGATACAAATGACAGTGACTTTTCTTTGTCGCCACTGTCTTTTAGTCATACCTGCTCACATTGACCACAGTTGCAGTTAAATTGAAACTACGGCAAACATAAAGAAAAGCTGTTGTTGTAGCCAATGTGAAGGGCCTCCAAACTGCCTTCCTTTGCTGTTAGCTAACTATGCTCTGTTGCCGCTGTGTAGTGTAGTAAACAACATGTAGCTCATCATCACCTATATCCGATCCAGCTTTACAAGTAAGGATTGGACTGGTATGTGATCCAAATATCAGATCACGGCATCCCCAGATGCAATCCATGCAAAATGTGATTAAAGTGTAGATTTATGGTATAGTAATAATAACAGAATAGTGTTCCTTTAAAATACTCTGTTTGGACTGATGCTTGGGGTTCCTGCTTGGTTTGCTGGCTGTCTGTGTTTATGGTTGCCTGGCCATTTGCATGGCACTGCACTTCATTTCTTTTGCTGACACATGGAAACAGGGAGCTGCTTGATGACCTGACTGCTGTGGTTCAAGCTCACTATGACTGCAGCTCCTCCTCAGCCCTCCTCTGTCTGGTTTATTGTTCTCTGCAGATTTGTAACTAGATTTGTGTTACCCTGCAGGTTTCACACAGACTGAATCGTGATCTCATTTTCATACTGCTGCTGCACTTGGGATTTATACCAAAATGTAAATTTGACTTATATACCGTAGGGCCATATTTATCAAGGCTTGTGTACATGAAACTATATTCATTCATTCACCTGTTTGAATAGTAATTTGATGTAGTTTCTTTGGCAAAAAGAATACCAAAAGAATATGTTATTGTTATGTTCATGCCTTTGATTACCAGTATTTATTTATTTTTTTAAACATGGGGTTTTTCTGTACAAAAGATTGATGCCTTGCAACTGAACAGTTAATGTTTAGCTGTCATTTAAAATTAACACGAGGGAATGATTTACCATAGTATGAACCTATGAGAGTATGATTAAAAAAGTGAGATACTGACATATTATGAAATCCATGTCATCACATGGGGCTCTTGCTGTTGTATAAAGTATAAAGTGGCACCGTTTGTATTTAAAGCCTTAAATGGTCTACCTATCAGCATATCTACAGGGTAGAAATAGTTATCCAACACAAGTTTTTAAATTAAACACAGCATGCTGTGTTTAAGTTAAAAACTTGTGTTGGATAACTATTTTGCAAACTCGATAAACAAATATTTAGTCCCTTTACATAAGTAAAAGTTGTAATTCTACCTTAGTATCCTTTAGTGCATCTGTTTTCAAATCAAATATATATTTTAAGTTCCTACAGTAAAAACATTCATTAAGAAAAATGGCCCTTTTCAATCTTTATTAGGGGAGCTGAGCAGTCCTATGCTCCCCCTGAGCTTTATTATATTTCCATTTTCCTGAGAGACTTCAGGCAGTTAAAATTTAATTTGAAAAAATTTAACAAAAAAAAAAAAAAAAAAAGATCAAACAAATACAAATTTCCAGCAGCAAACAGCAGATGTTTGTAATCAGAATGGGTGATTAAACAGCTCGACAACTGATTAGTGCTTCTGACGGCACTGCTGGGAAAGTATGAAATCTTTAAATAATGTAATGAATGCAACAGGAAAGCAAAAATAAGTCAGCGACTGAAAAAGCTTAACCACCAACTGGCTTTAGGCACGCCGTGCCAAGCCGTGAAAACATGCGTTTCCTTCCACCCCAGCCTCACAGCAGGGATGGTTGTACTGAGCTACACATCTGTGATCCTGTGAATCTTTGCGGGCTGGAGTTCAGCTTCACTCCTGTAGTCTGAAACAACTAGAAGCTTCATTTATTGTTGACTTCACACCTTTTCAGATCTTCTTTAGGCTAATGGACAGCTTTCTCCTGCTTCACAACATTAGTGTCAGAGAGGATTCTTTTGTTGTGAAAGCCTTTGAAAGAAGTCATTAGTTTAGCAATCATTGCCTGATTGTCACTGTTCAGTACATAGCTTTTTGTGTTTACCTGTATGGAGAAGAAATAGAGTTAACCATTCAGTTATTCTCGGTCTTACCATCTTGTAGTTCACTTTTGACATTATGGATGTTTTACTTTTTCTTTTTTTTTTCCAAAATACTGATTAATCTGACCTGTTCAAATCTGATCATTCAGTGGCACAAAAGAGTCAGCTGTGACTTGAAGTCAACAGTAGGTTGTATGGATGGCCATTTCTAGACAATTTCCTGTCACAATGGCACTCAGGGGAACCAAACCTTCTAGAAAGGGATACTAATTACATTTAGAGCAGGAAACCATCAGTCATAGGAAGTGAGCAGGGTCAGTAGACTTTGTGAAGTCTCAAAACAATATTCATTGGCTTTGTTAGTTAATTTTCCCCAAATGTGTCTCCTCCTCATTTACAGTGGGGCAAAAAAGTATTTAGTCAGCCACCGATTGTGCAAGTTCCCCCACCTAAAATGATGACAGAGGTCAGTAATTTTCACCAGAGGTACACTTCAACTGTGAGAGACAGAATGTGAAAAACAAAATCCATGAAGCCACATGGTAGGATTTGTGAAGAATTTATTCGTAAATCAGGGTGGAAAATAAGTATTTGGTCAATAACAAAAATACAACTCAATACTTTGTAACATAACCTTTGTTGGCAATAACAGAGGTCAAACGTTTACTATAGGTCTTTCCCAGGTTTGCACACACAGTAGCTGGTATTTTGGCCCATTCCTCCATGCAGATCTTCTCGAGAGCAGTGATGTTTTGGGGCTGTCGCCGAGCAACACGGACTTTCAACTCCCGCCACAGATTTTCTATGGGGTTGAGGTCTGGAGACTGGCTAGGTCACTCCAGGACTTTCAAATGCTTCTTACGGAGCCACTCCTTTGTTGCCCGGGCGGTGTGTTTTGGATCATTGTCATGTTGGAAGACCCAGCCTCGTTTCATCTTCAAAGTTCTCACTGATGGAAGGAGGTTTTGGCTCAAAATCTCACGATACATGGCCCCATTCATTCTGTCCTTAACACGGATCAGTCGTCCTGTCCCCCTGGCAGAAAAACAGCCCCATAGCATGATGTTTCCACCCCCATGCTTCACAGTAGGTATGGTGTTCTTGGGATGCAACTCAGTATTCTTCCTCCTCCAAACACGACGAGTTGAGTTTATACCAAAAAGTTCTACTTTGGTTTCATCTGGACACATGACATTCTCCCAATCCTCTGCTGTATCATCCATGTGCTCTCTGGCAAACTTCAGACGGGCCTGGACATGCACTGGCTTCAGCAGCGGAGCACGTCTGGCACTGTGGGATTTGATTCCCTGCCGTTGTAGTGTGTTACTGATGGTGACCTTTGTTACTTTGGTCCCAGCTCTCTGCAGGTCATTCACCAGGTCCCCCCGTGTGGTTCTGGGATCTTTGCTCACCGTTCTCATGATCATTTTGACCCCACGGGATGAGATCTTGCGTGGAGCCCCAGATCGAGGGAGATTATCAGTGGTCTTGTATGTCTTCCATTTTCTGATGATTGCTCCTACAGTTGATTTTTTCACACCAAGCTGCTTGCCTATTGTAGATTCACTCTTCCCAGTCTGGTGCAGGTCTACAATACTTTTCCTGGTGTCCTTCGAAAGCTCTTTGGTCTTGGCCATGGCGGAGTTTGGAGTCTGACTGTTTGAGGCTGTGGACAAGTGTCTTTTATACAGATGATGAGTTCAAACAGGTGCCATTCATACAGGTAATGAGTGGGGGACAGAAAAGCTTCTTACAGAAGACGTTACAGGTCTGTGAGAGCCAGAGGTTTTCCTTGTTTGAGGTGACCAAATACTTATTTTCCACCCTAATTTACGAATAAATTCTTCACAAATCCTACCATGTGGCTTCATGGATTTTGTTTTTCACATTCTGTCTCTCACAGTTGAAGTGTACCTCTGGTGCAAATTACTGACCTCTGTCATCATTTTAGGTGGGGGAACTTGCACAATCGGTGGCTGACTAAATACTTTTTTGCCCCACTGTAAATGAGGAGGAGACACATTTGGGGAAAATTAACTAACAAAGCCAATGAATATTGTTTTGAGACTTCACAAAGTCTACTGACCCTGCTCACTTCCTATGACTGATGGTTTCCTGCTCTAAATGTAATTAGTATCCCTTTCTAGAAGGTTTGGTTCCCCTGAGTGCCATTGTGACAGGAAATTGTCTAGAAATGGCCATCCATACAACCTACTGTTGACTTCAAGTCACAGCTGACTCTTTTGTGCCACTGAATGATCAGATTTGAACAGGTCAGATTAATCAATATTTTGGAAAAAAAAAAAAAAAAAGTAAAACATCCATAATGTCAAAAGTGAACTACAAGATGGTAAGACCGAGAATAACTGAATGGTTAACTCTATTTCTTCTCCATACAGGTAAACACAAAAAGCTATGTACTGAACAGTGACAATCAGGCAATGATTGCTAAACTAATGACTTCTTTCAAAGGCTTTCACAACAAAAGAATCCTCTCTGACACTAATGTTGTGAAGCAGGAGAAAGCTGTCCATTAGCCTAAAGAAGATCTGAAATTTTAAGTGGGGGAACTTGCACAATCGGTGGCTGACTAAATACTTTTTTGCCCCACTGTATACCTAATACCATAGCATGTTCAAACTTGACAAATCTGGAAAACCTCTGCTGCACTATATGCACATAAACACTCATTGATATATACTGTGCAGTCGATACATGAGAGCTGTTTGGAGCGCAGATTGTCATTACAATACTACTAATGACGGTGGATGATGTCTGCAGGAGTGTCAGGTAGCTGGTGAATATAGACTCAGATTCACTGTTGAATATCTCTAGCAGACGGAAGACAGGATTAGAAAGTATATTGGCTTCACAGATTCAGTGGTAATTAACAACTAGACAAAGCTTTGCCTGGAAGCGGGAGGGAAGCTGGATTTTATGACCTTGACGTCATTTGATTAAAAATCAGTGTACACAGAAGTTAAAAATAGTGACTGAGCTGTGACTTCAGTTATATTCATGAGTTAAATGATCACCCAGAGACAGAGTTTAAAGTAACAGCATGTCTTACTTTTCAGACATTGCACAGAAGTACGCTCCATAGAATGTTAAAATCAAAAATAAGAACATCCCCATCTTACAATGGGATGTTTTGAGCAGTGTGGAGACCAGCAGCAGTCACAAGGATAACGGGTACAGTAGTTGAATAGCGTGCCAGAGAAAAGTCCACGTGTCAGAAGCTAAGCATGAGATCATGTTGGGACAGCGAGGAGGTTAGCAGCTACAGATTAACAAGGGTCATGCTTGTTGTCACAGCAGGAAGACTGTGACAACTTGCTAATTTTTGTGTTTGTTTTTATTTTGTTTTTGTAAATCTTGATATATTTTTTTTTAGCTTTGTGTTTTTGTGTTTTTCTTACACCTCCAAGTGTATGTATAATGTAATTCCTCTAAGGAAACTGCGGATCCATCTGTTTATTACTTGATCTCCTAAAGAGATCAAAAGAGAGCATTTTGTTTTTGTCACCCTCCCTATTATAACTGCCTCAGGGTGGATCAGTGTCAAAGTCGAGCCCAGATGGGGACTGTGAAGACTTTTTTTTTTTTTAAGCACTAATGTTTTGTTAATCGTAAACATCGTAAAGTAAGGTTCCCATGCAATATATGCATATAACATTGTAAATGCAAATTCATGTTAAATCACGGGGGGTGGTGTGTGTTTGTGTGCAGAGGACAGTCAGAGGGGGAGATAATGGCCCTGTCTGTTTGTGTGGACAGTGAGAGCTCGGAGAGGATGCATTCAAGCATAGACTATGCACAATGCCATAATTGTACACAGTGACGCGGTGGTGGAGAAACTAAACATGTGCATCACACAGTCGTTCACATATTTATCAACAAATCATTATCGAGATAGGATTTTATAAACACAGGTTACAACGAGTGTGGAGAAATGCCACGGCACAACTAAAAACTATCCTTTCATTTGGTGCACACGCATGCTCAGAAAAGCAAATATAAGTGAAATACCATCACCACCACTTATTACCTTAATACTCTCTGTTCTCTGCAGTTCCATGCCCACAATGACATTACTGCAGGCCTGCAGTCATATACAGAACAACAGCCAAGCTCTGAAAATATGGCTTGTTTTGCTTTGCCAGAGACCTTCACAATGTCACTGTGTGTGTGTGTGTGTGTGTGTGTGCGTGTGCTTGTGAGTGAGAGAGACAGAATGGGGCAGGGGGACTTTTAAATCCTGCATGACTCACACCTTTTACAGTGTGGGTTGACCACAATGACACGGCTGAATAGTCCTTTGTAGTACTGAAAACCTCTCAAACGTCTTCTCTGTTATTCCTAAAAGGCAGTCCCTTTAGAAGATGCTATAATGGCATGTAGAATATTTTTAATGCAGTACATTAACCCAGTATTCAATTAATCTAAAGACCTCTTTATTAAGTCTTTATGTATTAGTCTAAGCTTGAGTCGTATTGTTTGGTCAGCAATAATTTAAGCCCAGCAGGGCTTAAGCCGAAGGAAAATCTGGTGTGGATATTTGTCCATATCGCTGTAATAATAGCAGTTTGCTGTCCATAAAGAGTCGGCATTGAGACATATATAATTTAAATATTCTATGATATACTTTTGTGTCTTTGGTGCAAAACATCAAAGCTTGGCCAGGATAGTGAACACGAGCCCTCTGTATTCACCTGCTGCTTGCTGGGAAGCGAGAGCCAGAGGCTAAAATGCCGCAGGTATCTTGTAGAGTTATACATTATGTCAATAACCGAGCTCACTTCAGTCTTGCTGCTGGGGTTGAGGCTTAATTGACAAGGCAGTTTCATCAGGTGCTACACCAGTCTGTCAAATGAGTTTCAGAAGAAAAGGCAGATTGACATCATCTTTTGATTGTTACAGCAAATCCTGTTAAATCAAAGTGATTGTATTTCAGATTGGGTTTTTTTGTTTTTTTTGAAGAAGCCCTTTTACAAATGTGATTGGTTTCATAGGCTTGTTAATGGCTCTTTTGATTGGGCTGGTTAAGATGCATGAATGTGGGCCTTGTTTCTCCCCATGCACTGTTCAGACAGTTATGCTCCTCTGCTTTCCTCTCCCCTCCTGCAGGCTGTATTTCTGCTTTCCTTGCTGTGTATGTCAGCTTCATGTGCTTCATGTTTTTCAGGCCAATGAATGTTTCTCTTTAATTTTAATGCCCTGTGACAGAGCTGAATTTCTTTATTGCGCTGTTTTGGAGTTTTTTGATGTGAAGACAGTTTGATCTGAGTCAGTTAGATATGATAGTTTTAATGAATTCACTACACCGCTGTTGTTCGTTGGGATTAAACTGACTATGAATAGACGGATTATACAGATTATTAGCTGACCAGCAGTTTGTGTGTGTGTGTGTGTGTGTGTGTGTGTGTGTGTGTGTGTGTGTGTGTGTGTGTGTGTGTGTGTGTGTGTGTGTGTGTGTGTGTGTGTGTGTGTGTGACACACACATCTATAAAGCAAGCTTGGGAGATCCAGAGGAGTCAACTGTAACCATTTTTAGCCACTTTACAAAGCAGCACTACTGCTAATGTTCTGCACAGACACACTGTGTCAGTCCCTTCATTTCTGCAGCCCAGTCCCACACCACAATATGTAATGTCTCTGTTAGTCCACAATGCAAAACAGTTTATTTTCAGCTTAAAGACCTGCAAACTGTGAGATGCATACCTTTTGGGTTTTTTTGTTGTTGTTTTTGGTTTAGCTTGTTGTAAGGACAAAACTCATCTGACATCCTATCAAAATGCAAAGTGCAGCAGAGTTAATGTTGTGAATGAGCGTCATCTTCTCCTAACCCAGACTAATTAGTTTTTTGGTGCTTTTTAAATGGAGGTTCATTTCCCCACTTGGTACGGTTCATTTGTGCAGATGCAAACAAAGTAATCAAATTTGGGCGCAGACCAAAACAATTGCAGCGAGAACATTTGGAGACAGTGGTGTCAGTCCAGGTCCAAACAAACTCCAGGCACTGAACCCAGTGGCACGCTGCAAGTTTATGCAAACACCTTCTCATAGCCAGTATGTATCTCAGATGTGATAGAGTACCAAGAACATGCGGAATGTAGTAACCAGCCCTAAAATGAACCAAGGGCTCACTAGTCCAAAATTGTCCAGAACACAGCACCTTTTCATGCATTTATTTTTGTTGCTTTTTCTGAGACACATTTGGCCAGTAAATGGACACACCTGGTTTGTAGTGACTCATTTTGTTTTGGAGTTTTCTCTGTGAAAAGAAACTTAATCACAGGAAAAAGCTACAAGTACTCATGTCCTGATTCTAAAAAATTTACAGAGAATTTGGGTTGTCAGATAGTCAAACAAAACGGCAACTAAAATGTAATCTTAAAGTCATGCAAAAATAAATATAATTCTACCACACACGTGCTCTACAAATGTGTAGCATTTGAGTGAAAGTGGGATTTTTACACACATAGAATAGTTTGTATTTGTATATGTGTTGAGTGAGTATTTGCTTTGCTTGTTTTCTTTGATATGGGTAAAGATTTTTACACTGGCCTTCCATAGCCAGATATCTTCAGACATATTAGGATGAAAATGTGGGAAATCCAAGGTCAAAATGTGCTGTCTAAGAGAAGTGGGAATCATTGTTACTGTGATAAAAAGCATTTTGATTTATTGCTTCAAAATAGGACTGTAAAGCAGGCACACTGACCAACACTGCTATTACAAGCTGTCATAAATGTTACATTCACCTGGCCTGCTAAACAGTTTGTATTACAGTCATCTAGCTTAATTGAAAAGGTGTCGACTATTGTACTGTTAAAGGTATTTTGAGCTTAAAATGGCATTCAGCAGTCGCTTTTGTTACTTGTTTTGAACAAGTAAACAAAAGTCTTAGTTTTACATAGCCTTGTATCGAGTAGGTCTGCACATAACGTAGGTGATGAGATTGTGTTACTTTTTTAGCTTATCCCAAATTGGAAGCTTTGTTGAGCTAAGTGTGTTGAGTTTTAGTTTAGTTTAGTTTTTTTCGGTTCAGTTGAATGAACGTTAGCTTTGCCATACTTGGCTAACATCCTCTGTATGTGAGATGAGATCTTACAGTATGTTTGCACTACTCCCCAAGTACTTTACTTTCATATAATATTCCTTACAAATCCCACATGTCACATCCATATGCTTCATGTTTAAAAAAATAAATATGTCCATGCATCTAATTCAAATGTGGATGATACTTTTCAGATTTTTTTATTTTTTACTTTGCCTGATCCCTGCTTCCACCTTGGGTTTACCAACTTCCTACTGTGCGACTGACGTTACTTCGCTAGAAAAATCATTAAGCTCAATGGCACCATCTGGTGAAGTGAAAAAGTAATTGGTTTTATTATTCTACTGCTGACAAGTTACTTTTTATTTGAAACCATGATATTGTATCGATATCTGGTGTCTTTGTTTCAACACAGCATCGCCATATGTTATATCATTCGATTGCTGTATCGATTGCTGTATTGATTTTTTTTTTTTTTAATTACCCAGGCTAACATTAGCTAGTAAAATATTACGTTTATGCCAAGCTTGTGCTTTGTAAGGTCCTTATCGCTGAAAGTATCAAGCACACAAATGCACATGTAGCTTCTTTTTCTTCTTTTTTTTAATCCTTTATTAAAGAAATTCAACTACAGCTCAAAAAGCATGATTGCATCAACAATCTGCTGAATGATGAAGCCTTTTTTTTCCTCCTGGGAAATCACACCTCGGTTTATCTTATGAAGAATTCAATTAAAAACTGCCCTCAGCAGGGGCGGAGCGTGGGGGTGGCTTACTGGGCTTAAGCCCGGGTTGTTTTGTCAGAGCCAGCCATACTAAGGAGAGCTTAAGTTTGACCAGGTACCAAAGCAAATCATTCGTACCGTACAAATAATGTAAATATGACGGTGAATCACGAAAGATTGATATCAAACTGATCACTTGACCAATATTACGTTACTTGCTCTTCAAGTGAATCAACAAATGGCGAAATGAAAAGCCGAAGAAATGCTATTTTTTTTTAGAGAGTCTTAGCTTACGTGTGTTTATTTCATATTTTCAGTTCTTACCCTCCCCGACTAAATCGGTTTCAGTAATGCACTGAAATATAAGACTGGACATTAGAGGGCTCTTTCAAAGAAAAAACTCAGGTAAATGTTATTTTATATATTATGCTTTGTATGTTGTTCAGTATATTTCTATGCAAAACAAGAGGGATTTCAGTACACAGCAGGATATTCACATTTGTAACCAGATATTTACATACACTTTAGGGAGAAAACATAAAACATTTTTACTGTACAACATTAATTTAGAGTAAACTTTTGTTTTAGATAAATATTGAAATGTCTTTTGAATTAGTTAAATGTCAGAATAAAGAGAGACAGAGCGGTCTATTTGTTATCACTTTCATCAAATTTAGGAGTACATGTACACTAAGTTTATTGTTAATTAATAAGAAAACTGCAGACGATTCCATTCTGAGCTGAAGAAGCTTCTGATAGGTTAGTAGAGTCCATGTGAGTAAATTGGTGGCACAGCTGTGGATGCATATAAGGCAAAACACAGAGCCTGTTTCTGTGACATGGGAAAATCAAGAGATGTCAACCAAAACACCAGGAAAAGAATTGTGGAGCTCCATAAGTGTGGCTCAATTTTGAATACAATTTGGTGCCATTTACAATTAAGAAACACAGATAGGTTCTCTTTTTACTCTTAAAGTTAACAAATATGTTTTTTATATTTATCAATCTAAAAAAATAAACATTTAGTCTGATTTGATGTTACAATTAAAAAAGTGTTTGTGTTTTTATCTGAAGAGTATGTAAATATCTGGTTTCAACTGTATATTTGATGATTGTCAGCACAAAGAGGAAGAGAGAGGAAGAGAGAGGAGAATGAGGACAGATGGAACAAGAGCAGGTGAGACACACATGTTAGTCAAATGGTTGTTTAACAAAAGTATCACCGTATCATAGGTCCTCATGTATCTCGTACCTAGTGTTTCTTTTTAGGTTTACTATTTTTCAAATTCTATATTTATTAAGTTTTGCAGCTTGTTTGCACAACAAGGCTAAATAATTATATAAACTTTTCTCAATCTAAATAGTGGACTTTGGTAGAATTAAAAAATAAGTGTAGTGGAGGTCTATGATGATTTTTAGTGCTACTATCATCTAGTTCTGATTCTGGTTCTGTCTTGGTTAAATCCTAAGTAGTCCTGATTTTGAACTGTTGTAGTCCTGTTTTAATTCTGGATCAGTTTTGGGTCTGGTTGAATTGGGGTTTAGTCCTCATGTCTTGATACAGCCCCGATTTTGTTCTGCCTTGCTGCTTAATTAAAAAACTAGTTTAAGGTGTCCTGCACATGTAAATGGTAAATGGCCTGTATTTATATAGCACTTTACTAGTCCCTAAGGACCCCAAAGCGCTTTACATATCCAGTCATCCACCCATTCACGCACACATTCACACACTGGTGATGGCAAGCTACATTGTAGCCACAGCCACCCTGGGGCGCACTGACAGAGGCGAGGCTGCCGGACACTGGCGCCACCGGGCCCTCTGACCACCACCAGTAGGCAACGGGTGAGGTGTCTTGCCCAAGGACACAACGACCGAGACTGTCCAAGCCGGGGCTCGAACCGGCAACCTTCCGATTACAAGGCGAACTCCCAACTCTTGAGCCACGATCGCCATGTGATATATATTTTTCCCTATATGAAGTCATTCTTTTTTGAACAAAACTCAAAACAGAGCCTATTAATCTTTCAGTCATTTCTAAACTCCCCCCCCCCCCCCCCCCAAAAAAAAAAAAAAAATCCCACATGCATACTACCCTTTAGGTTCTAAGCCCTGGGTGTTTCAAATGTCTGGCTCCGCCTCTGGCCCTCAGCCTTCTGTTCCAAACCAGCGGTGTCAGCTGCTCATAAACTGTGTGAAATCTGAGTTTATCTCTCTGAATTTACTCTGTAATTCATTTGATTTGTTTAATAGTCTGGTTTTAATAAATTCCTCAGCTGCTTGCAGTCATTTTGTGGCACTGTTTCTGAATGTAGATGAATGTGTGACCATGTCTTAGTCCTTCTGAAAGCTGTGCAGTGTGATCTTAACCGAATAACAGTGTAACAAGTAATTTGCAGTAACTTTTTATTGTGATTTTTTTTTTTTCTTTTTATATGCTGACAGGTCAATTCTTCCCTCTGATGGAGGAAAAAAAAGTTGTGATTATGTCTGTGTAAACCACATTAGAGCACTCAAATCTGTGATAAAGAGAAAATTAGCTTCATACTTATTGATTTCTGACTCAGAAACTTGATTATTACTATAACTCATTGTTCTACATCAGACTTTCAGCTTCACCTTCTTTATCCTTCATAGAGCAATGACATGAAATTTACACCCCAGGGGCCAAATCAACCCAGTAATAGGTTGCCATCTGGCCCGCAAACAGTTTTCTGTTTTACTAAATGAAACTGACTGAAGAGGATCAAAGCTTTGTTTAATGTTGTGTTAACTCTTTTCAATGTAACCACAGTATTTTTACCTGTAGCTTTAGAATAGATAGAAATGGATTATTAGGTGTGGGTGACATAGCCTCCAAATTATATCACTATATTTCAAGGAAATTCTGATAATATTTCTGACAGTAATGGGAGAAAACATTATTGGAAGCACTTTTTGGTGCTTCCAGCTTACAGGCAGTGGTATTTAGTGCTATTTATTAGTGTGAATAAAAATAAAGGACAGTTTCCATCCTTCTTTTCCAGTGAGTTAATGCCATGTTGACAGAGTACCTGATTCAAAGGGAGAATCTGTTGCTACAAGGCACCAGCAGCAGCAGTACAGTGCAATAGCAGTGACACATTAAATTAAGAACAAAATTAGCCTTCGTACTATTTTCTTTGTAAACTTTAAATCAAATTTGCATAACTGCTAAATACTTTAACAGAAAAGTAACTTAATCATGTAACTCCTGAGGAGTCGGCACAATAGTGTGAAAGTTGAAAAATATGTTGTACCTGGAGTGTTTAATCTTGAGTTGAGCTTGTTAAAAGCTGCTTAAAGCCCACACATGACCAGCTAGCATATAGCTAGCATGTCCGCCTTCATAGACTAGATGTTTTTGATGGTGTGTTTTTTGCCTCAAGTGATGAAACAAGTTTGTTGTTTCCACCTTTAGCAGGAACAGTTTTGTTGCATATTTTGTAAAACGTTGAGCTTTCTTGGAGGTTGTTGTAGTAACTCCCTGCTCCTTTTTTACTAAATTGTCATCAGAGAGTCACACTTAGCTCTCCTTGTTAGTAATGCCTGGTTTATTTTTGTCATTGTGTGCACTAAGGAGCATAAACGCTTGATATCGTTTGATATCATGATATGATACTTTCATATCGCATCATTATACTGGTATTATCAGGCAATATAGTATGGCACCTGTGTATTAACTTATCAAGTTAATAATAATGACATGAACTAAACTATGTTTGGTTTTTATTTATTTAGCCTTTGCTCACATACATTTCTTTTAATTCTTGGCAGGTTTGAGGACCTCTGATCATATAGGCTTGCCTGGTGGCCAATCAGGCAACAGCCAGGCTCACTAAGGAGGGAGACATACAGTGAGACTGGGAGACGTTTTTTTTGAGCACACCAGCACTGCTTTACCCACCTCACGCCAACCTCAGCGTCATGTCTATCCCCAGCGGCAGCCCGGAAAGAGAGGGCTCTGGTGGGGCTCCCCCTCAGCTGGAGTGCCCTTCCTCCCCACCTGGCATGGATCCAGATCCCTCATCGAATGGCAGCCCTGTGCTCAGCCCAGACTCCTCTTCCCACGATGCAGTGCTGTCAGCACCTGCAGCCTCCCCAGCAGACTCCGAGAACTTGAGTCCTGATGAATTAGAGCTGCTAGCCAAACTGGAGGAGCAGAACAGGTAAGATCAGTAGTTGTCATTGTTGTGTTAAGCTTTTAAACTGAAAACACAGCAGTTTTTTAGCTTCAATGTGGCCCAGGATTTATTAACTATTTGACTTTTTTTTTCTTGTATAGGAAGCCAGTCAAATCAAAGTCTTTGTAACAAACCTTGTAGCACCATATCAGACTAAAAAAAAAACAACAACAACTGCGTGAGAGCTGCAAGTTTAATTGCAGTTTTCACAAGAAAATGAAAACTGCATGTTTAAGAACCCTGTTTATGTTTGATGCACTGATTGAGGCATGTGCAAAGTGTTATAGCAGCACAGCATTGTTATCAGAATGCAGTAGTCTCTTTTTGCAGAAAATCTTCCCCAAAAAATCTGCTTCTGCCTTGATTTAACACGGAGATGCCTGAAGAGATTCGCCTGTTCACAGGGAGATGAAGCTGAAAAGACACTAAAGCGTATTGCATGCCAGCAGTTATGACTTCACATTTGGCACACACCACTGAGCACAAGGACAACAGTGAGGATGAACTGCTGTTAGAGTCACCAGGCAAATCTAATAAAAAACACTTAAAAAGATTGGCAACTTTGGCCCAAAATAAGCATTTTTTTTTCCTCTGCAGATTTACTCACTATTACATTGTCAATATCTGCCTCATCTCACCTGAAACTCTGAATGAATGTCTTGGTAATTGAAAAATTGGAAAATTACTATTATGTTCATGCCTGTGAGTGTATGTAAACTTCTTACCACAACTGTAGATACTGTGAAGGAACGAGCTGGTTAGGCATGAAGTCACAGAGCAGTTACAGAAAAAGTAGATTTTATTTTATCTAAAATTGCCAAGAAAACCCAACAAATTTTTACAAAAGTTAAAATATTTTTATGAATCCTTGAAAGAGATCAAATAAATAGCTAAACTCAAGTTGTGTTATATAATCCCCTGTTCAGTGTTGGGAAGGTTACTAAAATGTATTCCACTACAGATTACAGAATACATGCCCCAAAATGTATTTTGTAACGTATTCCGTTACATTACTCAATGAGAGTAACATTCTGAATACTTTGGATTACTTAATAATATATTATCATGCTTTTTACAACTACATGACTGTACTATTGCTGTGTGATTTATTACTATTACTGAAGGCTACTCGCCATACCAATACCAACTAGATTTTTAAATCTTAATATAAAATGAGTAACAGTAGGGTGGACATTAGGTAAGGCTGCACTTTTTGCGGCGATCACAAACTATTCAGCACGTATATAAAACAGGTCCCATAGTAAAGGGACCTCTGGCTAATACGTCGGGTTGCGTGTCGGGCTGGTAACCGAAAACTAGTTTTACTTTCTTGCCTGGGTCAACTTTGCTAGCGAGAGGCAGAGAGAGGCGTTGAAAGGCTGCTCCAACAGAACTTATTGTTTCGGAGAAAAACACGAACACAGTGTACAGTCGAGTCTTAATAGCTTACTTACAACTGGGCTACACTGCCCATGAGGCTGCATTCTTTAGGGCTATGCCTGTAACACTCTGCCTATTGCCTTCATATTAAATAATTTTTTGAACAATAATTTTTACAAATATTTTGTCACATCATTATGCGGGCCGCAAGTAGAGGTGACAAGGGCCGCGACATTGAAACACAGGCATTAGAGGCTCTTAATGCGTGTTTTGTTTGGGTTTCCACCAGCGTGGAATTACCAAAAATACAGAGGGGACAGCCTAACATATGAAACAGGAAAAGACTCCTGTGTAATCCCTTTTTTTTTTTTTTCTTTTTTTTTTTTTTTTAATTAACAAAGTAACCGTATTTGGAATACCACCCTTTAAAATGGTAACTGTAATGGAATACAGTTACTCATATTTTGTATTTTATATACGTATTCCATTACTCCCCAACACTGCCCGTGTTAATATTACAACTAACTGCTCAAACAGAACAGACCCAAAATCAGCTTAAACAAACCAAAGACTGACCCGACAAAGGAGAGATAAAAATACTGCCTCATCCGATCAAATGAGAGACACAAGAAGAACATACACTCTAACAAATGAATTCATTAGAAGGAAACAAACCCAAGAGTTATAGTTATAGTAACTATTGGTTACTTTATAATAACATAAATTAATTAGAACTAAAGTCAAGAGTCCAAGGAAATAGTCCTGGATTCCTGGGCATTCCAGGACGTCAGCAGCTAAACGGACTCCACGGCATACTAAGGTTAAACTGTGTACCACAAATAGAACCAAGGTATTTCAATAAATGCTAAACAATTACGAGAATGATGTGCGATATCAAAGATTGTGTTGTCAAGTTTGTGTTCGTGGAACTCAATTATGATGAGAGGTTCCCTGCAGCAAGGAGCCTTCATGGTGTTACGGCTTCTTTCTAGGATTGTTAAAGTTCACATATGGAACAGAAAGGAAACACACAAAGGTACATCTAGATAGAAATTCGCATTGAAATTACCATTTTTGACATCCAAGTGTAATGGAGTCAGGCATGATGGAAAGTAGGATTTATAGCAAATATAAAACTTTTCTGGTTTTCTGATTAATACAGCTGAATTGTGTAGCCTCTGTTAATAGTCACGATAGCGGGAGGGTCACATGAACCACCATGGGGTTCACTCAAGACCAACTTTCTTTAGAGAATAAAATTTTATAATCAAAAAGGATTAAAATAAGATACTTTGCAATTTCTATGTTGTGTGTTACTTCAGGAAGCTCTGTGTTTCAGGATCTATTTTTCCAGGGATAAATTTGAACATTTATTTTCTTGGCTTCAGAGAAAATAATTGTTGTTGTTTTTTTAATTCAAGGTTGAGGTTTAATCTGTGTTAGGTAATGTTTAATCCCACACAATCAGGAGCACTAGCCTTTGCATTGGAATTTGTATTTATAAATGTGTTACCTTAAATAATCCACCACTGCAGAAGGAGTGTTTTCATTAGGCTGTATTTACTGCCATCAAGCTAAAATCCCAAGAAATCACATTGAGAAGAAGAACAACAGTAGCACATTTTCAGCTTCACAGCCAGTCCCAGCAGAATGGTCAGAGTGCTGGACGGAGGTGTAAAGTGACTTAAAAGAAACCGACATTTGAGGTCAAAGTGGACTGAACCTTGGAGTAAAGAGCTGCCCTTCTTAATCACATCACCTCTGCATTTTGCTGCCCTGCTGTACAGCAGACTCCACAAGGACTTAAAGGAAATCACTCGCCCCAGCCTATATTTGAGTTCGAGTTCTTCCAAATTCAAACTCATAGTTCAGGAGCATTTTAGCTTTAGCTTAGCATATAACCATTAAACGCCCTTCCCACCTAAATAAATGAATAAATAAACCAAGGGGAACATGCCTTGCAGCTGCTGGTGCCTCTCTAAATTTAGCATTTTTTGCAATGTCACATTCTGCCTCTCGCTCTCGCTTATCTTAGCTTAACTCTCCAGTGTGTAACATAAATAAGCTCTCCTGTGTGATCAGTCATAAATTCAGCTTCCTGTTCTCATAATCTGTGTCTTCACGCAGGTTGCTGGAGGCTGATTCCAAGTCCATGCGGTCAATGAGTGGCTCGCGACGCAACAGTGGCTCCTCGCTGGTCTCCAGCTCCTCGGCCTCCTCAAACCTGTCGCACCTGGAGGAAGACACGTGGATCTTATGGGGCCGCATCGTCAACGAATGGGAGGAGTGGAGACGCAAGAAGGACAAACTCCTGAAGGTGAAGGGAGAGTCTGGCACTTGAAGTGGAGAATGACGTATTTGGAAGGCACATGTGGTTTTTTTCACTGAGAATGAGTCACTGAGTGCGATTCAAAATAAGAACACCAGTAAGGAAATTATGAGCCTCCTCATTTTATTTTTATAGTTGGCGGGTCACATTTCACAAGTCGATTTTCCAATTTGTTTCCTAATGTCTGACTCATATTCTAGTTTGCTTTGTTTTTTTTAAGTGGCTGGTTGGTCATTTATAGCTTTGCTCACAGACTATGACTGGTTTATTTCTATTCGTGAAGGCACAGTGGGTCTCCTTTTTCTAGCTGTCTGCAAGTGTGCTCAAAAATGTCTCGCAGTGTTACCCTCAAATTCAGCACAAACAAAAACACTATTGGTATGAAGCTGTCTTTTTTGTTTGTTTGTTTTTAATACAGTAAAATACCAATAATCCCCTCTATCTGCCCTCTGCCTCCCATCCCTCTCTTTGTGTCTCTGTGTCCTCCATCACAAAAAGACTAAACCCCCAGGGAAGACAAGACGGATGAGAGAGGACACAATAAAAATGAGTCAGGGGAACCTGGGAGCTCACACAAAAATCTATAAGCAGGCTATAAATGCTGAAAATAGAAAATAGCAATCCATCATAATTTACAACTGAGTGTGATTACAAAACGATGCTAGATTGTCCTTGTAAATATAAATCTGTTAGCGTTTCATAATTGAGTTTGCATTGATGTCTTTTCTTCTGACGTGCTTTAATATCTGTAAAATGACATCTTTCAGTATATAAAGAGGCTGGGTATTAATAATGGATTGCATTTATATAGCGCTTTTTGGGGCCCTCAAAGCGCTTTACAATTCCACTATTCACTCACACACCGGTGGAGGCAAGCTACAGTTGTAGCCACAGCTGCCCTGGGGCAGACTGACAGAAGTGAGGCTGCCATATCGTGGCTCGGCCCCTCTGGCAATCAGCAGTAGGCAGTAGGTGAAGTGTCTTACCCAAGGACACAACAACCGAGACTGTCCGAGCCGGGGCTCGAACCGGCAACCTTCCGGTTACAAGACAAACTGCCAACTCTTTGAGCCACGACCGCCCTGTACTCTATTTTAATATAACTCGTTTCACTCTCTCTGTCTTCCAGGAGTTGATCAGAAAGGGCATTCCTCATCATTTCCGGGCCATCGTGTGGCAGCTTCTGGGCAACGCCACAGACATGCCGGTGAAGAACCAGTACTCTGAACTGCTGAAGATGTCCTCCCCCTGTGAGAAGCTAATCCGCAGAGATATCGCCCGCACCTACCCTGAGCACGAGTTCTTCAAAGGCCAGGACAGCCTCGGACAGGAGGTCCTCTTCAATGTCATGAAGGTGAGAACTGCAGCGTTTGATCACCTCAAGGTCTGAATTTATCAGGGGGAGGGGCTTTTTTGTGTTTTTGAAACATGGTTTATCATCTGTAAAAACGGACTTATTTACACTGTGAGCTTTGAAATATGTGTATTGGTCACACTGGAGAAAAAATAAGACCAAACCAAAAATGGTTACAAGCACTAAGCGCTGATTTTGGTTGAGCCGCAGTCTTCAATCACTCTGTAGTGTCACTGTAGCACAACAGATGGATGAACAGTCAACTTTCTGGAATTTCCTTCACTTGCTTTCTTAAATGACACATCTACAAATAAATGTCTGGATAAGAACGACTAATATGGATATGTTGATTTAACAGTGGTGTGAAATTATTGTATTTAGCTATTGTATTAATTTTTTTTTTTTAATTCCAACTTTATTTCAGAATGACAGGAAGTGCTGTGTAGTTTTAATGAAACCCTAACATGCAAAACTAAAAGCCATTTTTAAACCTTTAATCTTTCTGCAGCAAATGGAAGGATTTGATTGGCTGTGTCTTTTTGATCAGACTGGGTTTTACCTTCGTAATGTGATTTTTTTTGTTCCTGGGGAGAAAAACAAATTGCAGAGACACACAAAAATGTGGAAATATGTTTACTATCATGGAGACAAGCTCGTTTCCTGTCTGCAAATCAGTCGAGCTCCCTTGTAGCTGAGCTGCTCAGGAAATGAAGGGACCTCTGTTGACTTGTTGGTCCTGTCGCTAGGTCTGATTGTCCTGTCACAAATAAAGATGTATTTTTCTAAACATACAGAACATAGTAACTGAAATCTGTTGTGTGTGTGCATCCTTTTTTTCCTTTTTTCAGGCGTACTCTCTGGTGGATCGAGAGGTGGGCTACTGCCAGGGCAGCGCATTCATTGTTGGATTGCTTCTAATGCAGGTAATTGTCAAACGGTGTGCTGCAGGAAACTGAACCATAAGAGAATATTTTTGCTTCAAGGCTCAGCACATTTTATCTGTAAACAATGTCTTTATTATAGCCACAGTTATTTATGTAGCAGGTCTTTGAAAAATTAAACTGCAGTTAATTTGTTTTTTGAGATGGTGTATAATACAGAGTCCAGCACAGTTTGATTTCTAACAATCTTCTCGCCTTCTCCCAGATGCCAGAGGAGGAGGCCTTTTGTGTTTTTGTTCGTCTGATGCAGGAGTATCGCCTGAGGGAGCTCTTCAAGCCCAGCATGGCAGAGCTCGGTCTCTGCATCTACCAGTTTGAATATCTGCTACAGGTAAAGAGGAAGCAGGAGCGTGCATCTAAAAAACGATAAATGTTGCAGTGTGAACGCTCTCCACAAAGGGGCAGCAGATCTTTCTTTTCTTTTTTTGTTTTTTTAATCTCCAGCACATCACTTCCTTTTCAGGTATGTTCTCTTGGGTCTATTTTAGTTTTTTGAGATGTTAACTTTCTTTCCTGTTTTTGTTTTTTGTTAACATTTGCGATTTCAGGAGCAGCTTCCAGAGCTGAATGTCCATTTCCGGTCCCAGAGTTTCCACACTTCCATGTATGCCTCATCCTGGTTCCTCACGCTTTTTCTCACCTTTCTCCCTCTTCCTGTCGCCACACGCATCTTTGATATTTTCATGTATGAGGTAAGAAATATACAAAGCATACAAAATATCAAAAGATCGGTTATAACTGTGGATATGTTCCACCTTACTAATTGTGTTATATATATATATATATATATATATATATATATATATATATATATATATATATATATATATATATATATATATATATATATATATATATATATATATATATATATATATATATATATTATACAATATCTGACCTCTCTGCAGGGCCTAGAGATTATCTTCCGTGTAGGCCTGGCAATCCTGCAGTACAACCAGACTGACCTCATTCAGCTGGACATGGAGGGCATGTCACAGGTACGCAGCTGTAGCTTTGCGGTGCCTTCTGCAGAAATTGTTTTGTGCACAGATTGAGCCATGAGTCAAAGGCTGAACGTCCCACTTTCCTTTTTGCACGCAAGCTTCCTGAGCTACAAATCTAAAGTTATGATCTAATTTGATAAAAATAAGCTGCTCTCGTTTACGTCCATTCAACATGATTTTATCTGATTGTCTTCTATGAAATGGAACACTGACTTGCTGCTGAATTTTACACTATGTTTGTGTTTAAATTTTGTGTCCGTCAGGCAGCGTCCACAATCTGGATTTACAGCAATTCAGTAGAAAACGTGTAATTTTTTGTTGCTCACTAATAAAAACCTTTTAGATAGGTGAATTTGATCTGGATCTTAATTTCTTATCTTTGATCATTTCTTATCTTTATCTTCCTCACAAAACCTACGGAAAAAACATTAAGTTTGTACCTGTACATTTCCCAGTTTTTTGACTTGCACTGCAAACTTGAATTAATTTGAATACTGTATATGCTTCCAGTTCCTAGAAGTGCATATACATTTTTACGCATGCCAAGTGAGACTGTCATGTCATTAAATCAAAGTATATTAAAATATCTTAGTTTCTTTTTTTGTTTTTGTTTTTTTAAGCAGGAGCTCCTGGCTTGCCTCAAGGCCTTTTGTAAATCTGTGGCTGTTTTTTCTTTACTCATTAAAAAAAAAAAAGCGAGTCTCTGCATCTTCATTAAATATGAATGACCATCTTTGTCATGTGCGTTTCTCCCTTGGGGTCTGCCAGCATTTCCAGAAGGTGATCCCCCACCAGTTTGACAGCTGCCCAGACAAGCTGATCCTCAGGGCCTACCAGGTCAAATACAACCCCAAGAGGATGAAGAAGTAAGAACGCTCGTTAGTCGGCTAACAAATAGTCAGACTTAAAGCTGGAGAGCCTTTATGTAGACCAGTGAGAGTTTTGTTTGTGTCTTACTAATGCTGAGGTTTCTACACTTAAGCGTGTGCATGGTTGTTGTTGTGCGTTTGTGCTGTTTAGGTAACTTCTGAAAGTTGTTTTTCTGCGCTGTACACCTCAGATCTTTGGCTTTTAAACATTATAGTTAAAAACAAGGAAGATTGAGGTAACATTACGTTTTCTTACTGTTGTATCTTTCTCCTCAGACTTGAGAAAGAATACACCACCATCAAGAACAAAGAAATGGAGGAGCAAATTGAAATTAAGGTGCTTATATCTTGTTTGTTTGTACTGCAATAAAATATTTGAAAAGTGAAGTGAAGCAAACATTTTCCACTTGTCTTCCTTCTCTCTGTGTTCAGAGGCTACGCACAGAAAACAGGCTGCTGAAGCAGAGGATCGAAACCTTGGAGAAGGTGAGATAGGCAGATGTGACTTCAGTTTATCTAAATGCTAATAAACATGAGAACTTCACTGAAATAGAGAAATTGGATGAGGCTGAGCTAACACGCTTCACATTTTGATTCTAGTTAAATTCTGTGTGGTTCGGGGTTGAAATTTACAACTGACGAATATATTGTTATTGGTTTTCTTTCCTGTGTGTGTGTGTGTGTGTGTGTGTGTGTGTGTGTGTGTGTGTGTGTGTGTGTGTGTGTGTGCCCGCCTTTTGTGCTGTTTCAGCACGCTGCTTTTGTTCATATTTTCCTCTTCTGTGAAATTGTTTTCTGAATGATCTCACTGCTGCCTCTTTATTCCCTCACAAACATGTCTGTGTTTGGTATCTCAACTTTTTCTTACGTCCCTCCTTTTGGAATTCATCCTGGTTTTTCTTGTTTTATCCTTCCTGGTGACCCACTGCTTTTCACTCTCTTCATCTCTTTATTTTCATCCTCTTGTTCCTCTCCTTCGTTGCGCTGTAGGAGAGTGCTGCTCTTGCAGACAGACTGATACAGGTAGAGTACTGTAAACCACTTTCCCACTGACCTTGCTGTCCTTTGTCGTACTCACACTCTGCTCCTCTACCGTCCTGCATTGCTTCTCTCCCTCTCCTGTAACAGCATCCTGCCAAAAGTGCATGAAAGCTTTTTGTTTACATCGTATATTTGTCTCTAGCCCACAAGACAATCCTTTAATGCCTGAATGCATGTAGTATTTATCCATGATGGAGACTGATGACGTTGTACAATCCTGCATGAGGCATGTTGAAGTTCAGCTATTACTATCATTCATTTATATTTGAATACCTACAATTAAGGAAAATTTGAATGAAATGTACATTTATTTGCTTTCTTGCTAAACGCTCTAGAAGGTATAGATACGTGATTTGATATTGAATGTGTTTGATTTAATTTGTACAAAATTGTAGAAAAAAATACACCAGAAACTTGTTTTCTTCATGGTCATGCTTGAGATCTAATAATTGTTAAAAAACAGAGACTGAGACTGAGTTTTAAGTTTTTTATTGCTTTCGGATACAGCCAGGTTAGCTTTCTGTCTGTGTTTCAATTCATCATGCTAAACTGAGCTAGTTGGTTGTTAGCTTTAGCTTTAAAGGACAGATGTAAGAGTGTGAGTGATATCCTCAGGTAGGCGATTTACAAGAAAGCAAATAAATCTCCTTACTAAAATGTTGACTCTCAGTATGACATGAAGCAAAGTTCTCTATAACCATTATATTGTTGTTTTGTCTGGAACCACCCTTTTCCCCCTGCATAGTCTGAATTTGAAAATTGCACTCCACTGACGATTTTAAATGTCATCCTATTTTGGTCACACTATTCCAGGGTCAGGTGACTAGGGCGCAGGAAGCAGAGGAGAACTATGTGATCAAGCGAGAGCTGGCGGTGGTGAGGCAGCAGTGCACCACAGCTAGCGAGAGCCTTGAGAAAGCACAGGACACCATCCGAGAGCTACAACAACAGAGGGTAAAAGAATGAATTAATAAATGAACCAAGATAGCAAGATGAACTGTTTCCCTCCTGCCTACAGTCTTTATTTTGTCCTATATTTAACTTACAGATAGGCTCTGTAAGCTGTGTATTTCCTGATAATGCTTTTACTGTTTGTCAGATTATTTGGACTCAAAATCAGGGCACAAATGTCGCAAACGTTTAAGTGATTTCACTAGAATGCAACACAATTTGATCAGATTTCAATGTCAGTATATCAAAAGGTTTACAACTTTGTCAAGTAACCGAATATATCAAAGTTCACTTTGTTGTCAAAGACACACACACACTCTAGTATGATTGTTAGTATGAGCCAGTCATAGACTGTATATGGAAAAAGGACAAAGCCACTATAGCATCATTTGTGAAGCGCCAAAGTTGCCCATCTGGCTGGCGCCATGTTGGCCAATTGTGGAAAAATTTGGATTGGGAATCTTCCTGGTGACTGATTTCTTAGTCAATTAAACATGGGGTAAAAAATCTGACTAACCGACTAGTCTAAAACCAAGAAACACTCAGATATTAAGTAAATTTGAGAACCGTTTAATGCCAAAAACTAATAACAAAGGCTTTTTAAACACTTAATCAACTTCTTCAACAATGAATCATTCCACTTAACTAGATTAGTCATCTAGTCGACTAGTCGCACACATCCCTAATTTGGATGAGAGAGTGGTGCGCAAACTTGTCAGCTAACTCACGCAAGTTAAATAAAATATAAGTAAAATATATGTATAATTACAAATATACAATTGTTCCAGTACTAACACAGTGGGGAGGTTAAGCTCAGTGAATTAGCAGGAAGCGATTAGCTGAAGCTGGATTGGTACCCGTCAGTCAGTCTTTGCGGCGATGTTTTCAGTTTTCAAACTCAAACGTTGCAGCTTGGTATGAACAGACTGTCAGACTGACTCATAGTAATGGCTCGTTTAAGTTATCCCATGGTGGGAGTGATGTACTAATGCTATATTTTATACAAGCTTGTGGAAAACGGATTAAAAAAAAAACAATTGGGGCCGACTGCGCCTCTCAAATATGGTCAGACTGGTCAGACTAGCGTTGATTTGTTTCCGATATGTTCTTTATGCTGCTTTGATAACAAAGTAGTGAGTCACGCATTTGTATTTTCTCACCAACCTTCAAAGAAAATCGGTGATTAACCCGTGAGCTAACCCCGCAAAGGTGCAAAGCTCAGCACCCAAAAATGAAACCGTTCAAGTTCTGTTTTAGCAAGATGTTTACATACAGATGAGGCACAAAGACTTCTACAGTTTTCACACCATGGAGGTGAGGTGAGGTTTATGAGGTGAAATCTAGTTAGTCTAGCTCTGGAGGAGAGCCAAATAATGTGGAACCTATCACTGTCTAAAAAATACTGTTGGACGCCAGTGAAGCCAGTCTGACTGTTACGGGTGCCATTCAACAAGCTTTTAGTAATGGAAATATAGTTACTCCCAAAGGACAGAACAAAAAGAGATGTGAGCCCCAGCTAAAACAAACAAAGAGGAAGAAGACCATGAACCAATCACACAATGGGCCATCGAATACAGGCTTCTCACTCAAACTAGTCCTGGAAAACTAGAAGAACAGAAACCAAACTGAAAACAGTAGTTCCAGGAGCTCCCGACTCAACCTGTACAGAATAAACAAAGCTATGAAAGCAACAGATTGGTAAAGCTTGTGCTGATGGAGATCTGGTGGGATCCAAGACGCCAATGGCCGACCCTCCTGCTCCACTTTCTCCGGGTTTATATTCATGCAGCAAGCCATCAGCAGCCAACACTAACAATAAATCTGCAAAGAAAGAGGGCGCAGGTTAATCAGGGTGACAATAAAAAAACTGGACCAACAGGCTGAGGTCGCACGTAACACTGATGGCGGCTGTAAAGGTTGCACGTGTACATTTTACAGAGCAGCTGTTTGTTGTTTTGAGTTGTTGTACGTGTGATACACAGCCTGATTGAAAGTAATAGTGTGACTATGATTAAATGTTGAAACTTGTTTTGTTAATGTAGCATAGATTATTAAAACGTGGTTTCAGTTAAACACTGAAGGAAAAGCTAATCAAACTGTATTTGGTGCATAGTACTGTAAAGTTAAAAGAAGTGATCCTACATTATAGGATGACTGATTTTTGTTTTTAATTCATTCAAGTTCTGTGAGTCACATGATATTGGAATTATTATACAAATTAGAGTTGGGTGTAATTTAACATGTAATTCATGTATGAACTGTTTTTGCCTCCCAAAACAGTATAAATAACATATTTTAATATTATTTATTTATTTATTTTTACATATAATATTGTTCAAGGAAAAATATGAAAACTGACTTTCCAAACATTTTTATATGTACGAGAGACTCTGCTTCTCTACTGTGAATTTCTAGTAAATATGATGTTTAGTATAGTATTTAGTATTTAACGCCACATTGGGTTTAACAGAGAACACCCACGTTTGCTTTTCCACATGAGTAAATGTATGCATGTCAGTTTCTGTATGTTCCGCAACCGCTTTACTGACTTACTCAAAAAAAAAAAAAGTTTTGTGGTCTTTGCCAGTGCTGTTAACCAAAGCTTTGCTCTTAATATTTATAGGTTCAACTCACACCTACCTGTGGGAAGGTGGTGTGAAGAGCAACAGCACGATGTGAAGGGAGCAGATGGTTCACTAAAATTATAATTTGCTTTGCTTTAAAAGAAAAACTCCAGTCACTGATTTTTCTCTAAATGATGTCATTGTTACGTGTGCGTCTATTCCAGCTCAGATTGCTGGTACCCATCACCCACCAGGGTTCACACACCTCCAGACACTCTCAATCTTCTTTGATAACCAAGACTGAGAAGCCAAAAATGACAAATCACGAATCTTGCAGTCACGCTATGTACTTGCCCGATTTCAAGCGTTTGTAATTTGCCTCATTGGAAAGTATTTTTCCACTCAGCTCTCTCTTTTTTTTTTTTTTTTTTCTTTGCTGCTTTCATATTCATAGCTTTGCAGTTTCCCCTTGATGTGGTGACATGTTAGTGTACAGTAGCATGCTGACATCACAGACAGCGGGACACAAGTGCACCTTCATGGCAGCTAAATTTAGGTTGTCGGCTGTTTTGAAGGTTGTACACAGACATTTCTAGGCGTAGGTAACATATTTGGATTTTACTCGCTCACTAGTTGCAGTTGAGAATGGATGCTTTTGGTTTATTTTTTAGAAAAGTGTAAGTCTAACGCTGCTGCTGGGAATCACGTCCATTTATTCCCCCACAAATAGCTCGTTGATAGGTCATGTTTCCATCTCTCTGTGGAATTCCTTGTCTCCCGTTTCTTCCTTTTTCAGGAAACTAAATGTAAAAAAAAAGAAAGACAGATACATAACACTACCTTGAGTTTTCACCCCTTGCAAGATTGTGGTAATCTTAGCTGAACTGTTAAACTGGTCTGCAAATGAGAGTGAAATGGAAGCCAAGCTCTGTTCAAAAACCTAATTGTCTCATCAATAAATAAATATCAGTATACAAATACCAGGTAGAAAAGGCTGCTCAACTAAAACTAAAATAAATAAAAGTTGACCTACATTATATCTTTAACACTAGGATGTTTGTTTCAGTACACAGAGCAGTTTGTGAGCAATCTGCAGACCGAGCTGGAGCAGTCGAGGCTCCGCGAGGCCGAACTGCTTGGAGCTCTGAAGGAAATGCAAGACAAGGTGCTCGATCTGGAAAAGGTGAGCTCACAAACATGCCTTTTTTTTTTCTTTTTCTTTTTTTTGAAACTGTGTGAAAGAGAATAGTGTGAACAGCAAGCAGACAGAAGGCGTGTGATTCTGTGAATGTGGTAAAGTCTGTCTGACCGTTAACCAACCTGTCTAACGTTTAATCCAAACACTCAAACAAATGACAGACGCGTTCCATTTCTCAAGCTTTCATTTTCACTTGATGAGGTGTTGGAACACAAACGCTCTGCTGCTTCCCGATGAAGATTTTACTGAAAATTAACTCAAAACTGGACAAACCTTTTGTTTGCTTATACAGCGTCTCAAAGATTGACAAACCTGCTGGTTTGTAGTCAGGAGGTAAACATGCTAATGTTTTTATTAGTGGGTTGTTGCACCACTTTGGTTAGGAGTGAAACAACCTCACAACTGTCTGATGTCTGAACAAAATTTCATATATCAGATAGTTGTATTAATCTATTCCTGTCCCTCTCATACTACATTTAATAAGTCTGTCGACTCCTGGTCGTCAGGATACAGATGCCGCTGATTAGGCATGGTCACATTTAGCAAATGTAATATCTGATCAAAACTGAGGTTTTCATTCAGCAGCGTCACAAAGCAGGTCAGTTGCTACATCGGCCCCCTCGTCACCAATTTCAAATTATCTGCTAAAAAACTTGATTCTGTTTTTGACCAGCATTTGAACGCTTGGCGAGCTAAAGCTGTTTTTCTTATCTAGGAAAAACAACATTTCCTGTAAGTCAATAATTTGAAACTAAACTCCTATGCTTTCCCATGTCTAGATTATTTTATCTCCCATGAATGTGCACCCCTCAGTCTCCTCTGGTCCATCTTCATTTCAGCCAGAAGTTCTCACCACTGCTCACACATCAGCTCTATCATTGCTTTCTTTTAGTCCTGTAAGATTTAGAATTTTAAAATTAGATTACCTACATGCAAAGCCTCATGTGACCAGGCTCGTGTTTAGATATAGCAGATCTGCTGAGACCTTACTCTAGCAGTCAGCTTCTCTTATCATCTGATCAGGGCCCATTTCAGCTGTGGTTCACACCACTGTTTGTATATATTATATATTATATATTAAGATGCATACAATTCTTTAATGTGTGGTTTCTATTCAAGTGTTACAAAAGTAGTTATTGTTAATTATTATTATTATTATTATTATTATTATTATTATTATTATTATTATTATTATTAACAATAACGATAATGATGATAATAATAATAACAATAATGCTGTAGGTACTGTGGTACATTCTGTATTAATCACCAAGGTATATTGTGTTTCACTGAAATCTAATAAGGATTCCCTTCCTCATAAAACCTTTCCCATGTACGTCTTCATATATGCATTAGGCTGCGTGTGTGAATTTGCTAACTTATAACCGTGAAATGTTTACTATCTAGAGGAGCAGTTGCCTGCCAGATGAGAACAACTTGGCGACCCTGCAGGAAGAAGTGAAGCAAATGAAGCTGAGGGAGCTGGAGACGCTGCGCTCATTCAGGGAGATGCAGGAGGCTGTCACTGAGCTGAACCAGCGCTGGCAGGTAAAATGGGAACAGATCTCTCATCTGTTTGGTGGAGTGCATGAGTGCGCATAATGTACCAGCGGCCAGTTACACCTGTCTGCTCTTTCGCAGCATCATATGTCCCGTAGCAGCAGCACTGGTGGTGGGGGCGGGCACTGGAAGGAATCGCCGAAGAAGAACGCCATGAATGAGCTGCAGGACAAACTGATGACGGTTAGGCTGAGGGAGGCTCAAGCCCAGGCGGAGCTCCGAGAGGTTAAACTTAAAGCCCTGCAGCTGGAGAGTCAGGTAGGTGCTGTATAACTACATTGTACTGTCACACTGCAGCAGTGGGCTTGTGAGTCCTTCTCTGATGTATGCATGATTGTGAAGCATAAAAGTTGTCATGTTTGTTTATTTTACACATTTATAAGAATGAATATAACTTGCTGAACTAGGGAAATCAGCCCTGTGGTGTTGGGATATTACATTTTGTTTTGCTTTTTCAATTATGAATGTGCATCGTGCCTGACATGCACATAATGAAAATGAAACAAAGTATAACTGAATCAGAAAAGATTTTATTGTTTGTTAATTGTTAGACCATAGTGCCACTTGTGAGATGTTTTTGTTTTCATTTATTGGGTTTTGTTGTTGTTGTTGTTGTTTCATAAATATAAGAGCTCTACTCTCACCATCTACCATTTAACCTCTTGTTTTAGAACCAGATCCACAGCAAACTGATCGGACGCAACGAGCAGGAACGCTCTGCCCTGCAGGACCGACTCCAGATGGTGGCCAATCAGAACAAAGCTCTGCAGGCCCAGCTCAACGAGATGAAGAGGAAGCAGGCCGAATCAGACTGCAAGGTCTGGATAGTGAAAGGTGGAAAGAGAGGCAGAGGAGCAGATTTAACAGAAAAGAGCAGAGTGACGTGGAGAGCAGCATTTTCTTATTATTATCGCCTCTGTCAGTGCGCCCCAGGGTGGCTGTGGCTACAATGTAGCTTGCCATCACCAGTGTGTGAATGTGTGAATGACTGGATATGTAAAGCGCTTTGGGGTCCTTAGGGACTAGTAAAGCGCTATATAAATACAGGCCATTTACCATTTTACCATTTAAGAATTATTAATAGGAAACTAAAATCTGTAATAGAAAAAGAAACCTTTTGACTGAAGACAAAAAAAAAAGATGCCTGGAACAGAGAAGATAAAAAGATACATGAGAAATGTTGAAAAATGGTCAGAGCATAAATTCTGGGGTTCACATCCTGAAAAAGATCAACAGATGTAATAGAGGAAGTCTAGAATGAAAGATGAATGACACAGCAGGATGTAGAGACAATTTATTGTTCTTTACTATCTCTAATTGAAATCCATTAAAAGGTTGTCATTATAAAGGCTCACTTATTACCCAGAAAATATTGTTTAACTTTTTTTTTTCTTCCTGTCAATGTGCTTCCTTCCTCCCTGTGATGCGTGTAGAGTAAAGAGGAGGTGATGGCAGTGCGACTGAGGGAAGCTGACAGTATGGCTGCGATGGCTGAACTCAGGCAGAAGATCGCTGAACTTGAGATTCAGGTGTGTGTGCTCGTGTACTTCAGTGTCTGTCTGAGTGCATCCTTGAATAAACATTTGGATCTGTGGTCTTAGCCAGTTAAGTGATCAATGTATTAATCAAAGTGAATTCAGCTTTAACCTTGTGTGTCTGAAATTTGATTTTTAGAAGGAGGAAGGGCTGATCCAGGGCCAGCTGAACCACTCTGACTCCAGACAGTACATCAACCAGCTCCGGGACCAGATTGCCGAGCTCAAGAACGAGGTGAGGCAACCTTCTCCACATAGTCACAGACGAGCAGGCTCACATATTCAAGTCAGCCACTTGTCTGAAATGCTGGGTGCAAACAAAAAAACACCCTATTCGTAGGGTTTTATACTAAAACACAGCAAACCTGTAGCTGTTAAAACTACATACCAATGCAGTATTCACCATGGAAACATGAAACAATAGAAACATTTTTCAAAGCTGCCTGATTTTTTTTGTTGTTGTTTTTTTCCACTCCAAATGATTAATTAATTGAATATTTGTCAGAATAATGAGTAGTTTAAACCATTTCATGCTTTGCTATACTGGGAAGAAACAAAGGAAACAAGTTACGGCAGTTAAAAACATGTAGTGATATTTTAATCCCACTGATGTAAATGTCAGTTCATGGAAGCAGATGTTAGAAGTGGTTACCTGATAAAGATCTTAGACTTAGACTTAGAGAAGCAATTGTCCCTGCCCATCAGTCTGGGGTGGGTTACATCCATTTCCAAAAAAGCTGTCAGTCATTCTACTGTGAGAAATATTATTTACAAGTGGAAAGCATTTATGAGAGTGGCCAGTCTTCCCTGGAGTGGACATCCCAACAAATTCACTTCAAGGTCCGACCGTGCAATGTTCAGACAAATTACAAGAAACCTGAGATACATCTCTTACTCTACAGGCCTCAGTGATCATGTTAAATGTCAACAGTCATGACAGTACAGTTAGAAAAAGACTGAACGAGTACGGCTTGTTTGGAAGGACTACCAGGAGAAACCCTCTTCTCTCTAAAAGGAACATGCCAACATGGCTTAGGTTTAAAATGTTGCTTCAGAGCAAACAAGACTCCTGGAACAATGACATTAGGACAGTCAAGACCAAAGTGGTGGTGTTTTGTCATAATGCACAGCACCACGTTAGGTCAAAACCTAATATCAGCACATATCATATGCATATCAGCACAAACACCTCATACAGACTGTCAAACGTGATAATGGTGGAGGGGCAATTTGCGTTTGTTTTGCAGCCACAGGATGTGGGAACTTTGCAATCACTGAGTCACATGTGAACATCCCTGTATACCAAAGTATTCTAGAGTCAAATGCGAGCCCATTTGTCCATGTTTCCACTGAAGTTTCCACCCAAATTTGGTCATCCAATGGGTCGGTGATCCGAAGCACAGAACATCTAGAAAATCTACAACAAGAAGGCTGAAAAGAAAAGAATCAAAGTGTTTCAATGAGGTCAAAGTCCAGAGCTCAAGCCTTGTGAAATGTTGTGGCATGATCTTATCAGAGATGTGCATAAACAAATGCCCACACACCTCAGTGAATTAAGTAATGAGGAGTGGCCAGAATGTTCCACAAAAACAGATAGTTATACAGAAAATGATTGTTTTCTCTGATTTTTCTGATTTTTATCAGAAATATTTTTTGCTTTTTTATCATGGACAAAAACAGGACATCCAGTCCAGATAAGTTTTCAAGACACCATTAAATAGAAAGAAGCAGAGACAGACTGGAAACCTGGCCGGTGGACTTTTTAACCATACTGAACACAATCATGGAGAGTGAGAGGATGCCTGAGGAATGGGGAGGAAGTGTACTCAAACTGGTTTTCATGCCAAGGGTGATGTGCAGAACTGTAGTAACTATGGAGATAGAGTTGAAGAGCCACACCATGAAGGTGTTGGACACAGTTGCTGAAGCTAGGTTAAGAAGAGAGGTGATCATCAGGCATCAGCAGTATGGCTTTTGATGTGATGTTTGCTTCAAGTGTTGATGGAGTAGGTCAGAGAAGATCAGAAGGAGCTTCGCTCAGGGTCTGTGGATCTAGAGCAGGGGTGTCGAACTCTTGGTCCGTATATTGACGTGAAGAAATATCATGCAATTTGACCCTTGAAGTTACTTTTTTGTTAGGGAGGATTTGTTTGTTATTGAGTGCGATGTTAAAATAAGTTCTTTAAGGTGAGGGTGACAATAGATCATCGAGTGGCTTTGAGATTCTTGTTTTCAATGGTGATGGACAAGCTAACCAATGGGGTCAGGCAGGATTCTCTGTGGACCACGATATTATGTTGCTTGCTACGATGTTGACAAAGGAATTCCAGATATATTAGACAAAGGATGGTAGATGTGGTGTTGCTAGGCAGCAGGAAAGGCAGGCAGGAAGTCCTCAGAGGAGCTTCATGGATGTAGTTAAGGAGGACATGCCAGGCGGTTGGTGTGATGCTAGCGTGAGATGGAGGCAGATGATCCCCTGTGGGGGGCAGCTGGGGGGAAAGAAGAAGACAAAGACAGAGTATTGCCAATAATTAAAAACATTTCTAAAGGAATAATCCAAGCTGATGTCTCTTCCACATTTTAGGAACAAAAGCAGCTAAATTACAAGCACTCAGATTACTAAAATTACTTATTTATTTTTGTCAGCATACTAAAAAAATCTCTGGATATTTACCAAGAATTCATTAAATGCATCCATTCATTATTTCATTAACACGTCACTTACTGTAGACTCAGTCACTTGGTCAGTTAGGTAGCTTTGAAAGGATATGACACCATCCTGGATTTCAGCTACTAAGCTGTGATTGGTCGATTATTTCTTCAACAGGAAAAAAAAAATTCAGACCGGTTTGAATCTTGGCCGCGGTTCGATGCTGTGTTGAAACCTGCGAAAGCATTTAAGCCATTTTTTCATTAGCTATTGATACGTATAAATGTGTGATCATTTATTAGGGGTATAAATGAACAATTTGTTTCACTTTTACTGGCTTTTCAAAATGGCGTGTGACACACAGATGCACATTTTGTGTGTGTGTGTGTGTGTGTGTGTGTGTGTGTGTGTGTGTGTGTGTGTGTGTGTGTGTATAAGATGCTCTGCAGCTTTTGGTAACCACCACAGATGAATCTTGTCATTTATGTACAGTCTCAGAACAGATACCACTTCCACCCCGACACACGCTCAGTTGTTTCAATGTCTTTCTCGTAACAAGAGATCAATTTTCTTCTTAACAGCTGTGTTCTCATTGTTTAGTTCACACTGGACTTTAATTCTGAAAACGGGGGGTCGAAAAGAATACAGAAGCCCTGCTCAATAACTTGTTTTTGGTCTGTTATAGGCTGAGCCCACAGCTCGAGTTCTGCTGATTTTTATGATGTAATTTGACAACATTTAGTGTTATCTTGGGTTCATGAGGATAATCTCCAGCCCTGATTGGAGACAGAAAGTTATCAGTCAGCATACACTTGGGTTTGTTCATTCAGAGAGTGTCTGTGCGTGACTAGGAGGAGGGAGTATGTTTAAACTTCAGAGTGAGGGGGCGTGATGAGACGGCCCTGCCCTTTAGCGCTCCTCTCCTCTTTTCTTCTTGTCACCCCACCACTTTTGATCAAAGCCGTGGTTTTCATAAATGAGACCGAAACTTGCGTGAGTACAGATGAGGAAGCAATGAACCATTTAGAAAAATCTCAGTATAGAGCTGAAAGCGATCATCGTACGATTGAGTCATATTGGCGTTGCTGACACATAATGAGCCATTTTATAAAATGCAGCTGAATTAATTTTACATTTTTACTCGCGCACATTTATTTTGATTCAGGTGGACATTGATTTTTTTGTGAAAGCAAATACTTTTCCATAGCATTTGGAGACTTAATTGTCTGCCAATTTTGATGTTCCTGTTCATATTGAGAGAGACTGGAGAGAATATAACCTATGAAGCCCGGTACCTTCTTATGTTTCTCTGCTGTAGCGTGAAGAGCTCAGACACAGTCAAAATATTTCCACTGGTTAACCACCGGTTTCCCCCTCCCCCCCACCTGCCCGCCCTGCAGCTAGCTTGAGTTTATGATTGGGGGAAAACAAAAACCTCTGAGATTTGTCATGAGTCACTGTGGTACATACAAGGCTAACATGCAAAAGGCATGCATGTGAAAAGTGGTGGCATCGCTGCTGCTCACAAGAAGAACTCTGCACTCTGCTAGTTGGACATCAGCCACGGAGTAGAAACATGCAAACGCGTCCTTTTATGCTTGTACGTTTCCACAAAGCTACTTTTCTTGTCAACTTGAATAAAATTCAAATCGTACCACCACCTTCACCCTAATGACAGGTGCACGCTCAGATTTAGCTGTAAAGATCCCACAGTCCTATTTGCACATCTTTTAATGGTAAGAAAAAAATGCATCAGTGGGTTTCACAGGGTTTAGGGTTTTTTTTGTTTTTGTTTTTTTTAACACCCAACAACCTGTTTAAAAAAATTCCAATCACCTGACATTTAGTGGCTTTGCAAAGACGTGTCAAACGTATTTAAAAGCATTAAAAACCACTAGGCCTCATGCTACAGTAGTGTTCAGTAACATACACTCATTTGTCCTGTTACTTGCAAAATTCTTAACCTTTTGTCAACAGGTATTTAGGAGGAGAACGTTTAAGATAATACTGTTTATTGCACGGACGTACTGATGAAATTTCTATAAAAAGAAGTTTGCAGGCAGATGGGAGAGAGGTTTTTTTTTTTTTTCCCTCTGAAATGTAAATACTGTAAATTATATCACTTCAGGGAATTATCTGGGAAGGGATCGGCTTTTGGGAGATGGACTTTGCACATAAACCTTATTGTTTCATCCAAACTGAAGGCATTTTGCTTTTTTTCTGGCTATCGAGTAAGCAAAAAGTCTTTTATGCTGGAGTAAATGAAAATTGCCACCATAATTAATAAATGGTGCTAATTTTTCCCTGGCTCTGCTTAAAACGTTTTTCTGGGGTATTGAGAAAAAATTTCCTTTTTTAGATTTTCCTTCCTCAAAAACATTTTGACCCTTCTTGTTGACGTAATAAAGTATGAAGGACCCAATTCAAGTAATCAGGTTTTAAGAAACAGCTGTGAGTTTGTTAACCCGGCGCTTAAGGAAACTGAGATAACTGAGTTCTCAGAATTAACTAATGGTAACACACTCTGTTTCTAGGTCAGAAAATCCCAGAACGTTGATTAAATTTGAAGTTAAAGTTTGTTAAATGCGCTTCCTGGAATAAAACCCAGAGGTGCTATAGTTAATGTGCCGTGCCGCTGCCACTAAATGTGTCACGTCTAACCCCAAAAAGAAAACGTGTAAACTAACGGAAGGAAGCTTGAATTCAGGAACTAAAAACAATCTGGATCAGTAATCAGGGTCCACCAAACTGGTCATAAACGTGTTTTTCTACTGTTAAAAATAATCAGCACCAAATACAAATGCTTTTTCCTGTTTTAATAATGCTGCTCTATATACATCTATGTGAGCCAGTTCAGCATGAACATACGGTCTATATTTCAGTGCAATCAGCGTTTTCACAAGATGTTCTAACAACCTGTACTGGCTGGTGATTTTATCCAGATTAGCTGAGGGTGGGGGGGAAATACATCTGAACCACAGCCAGCCTACCTTTGACTAAAAACCTCCTTCTTTGTTCTCAGATCAGGCAGCTGCGAGGACAGAAGGTGACTCCCAGCTCCAGGGTCACCAGTGGAGGGGGAAGTACCAACTACCAGGATCTCTGCCTGGCCAGCCCCGCCTCCGCTGAGGGGGACTTCCTCAGCTCAGATGAGGACCTCCTTCCCAGCCCACTGCCGGCCACCGCCCTTTACCCCAGTCTTTCTGGCCAATGTCACCCGTCTCCACGCCTCGACAGCGAGGGCAGCACGGACAGCGAGGCAGAAGAGCGGGTGCAGACGCATCCGGACCCACAGCAGCTTTATGGCAGCATTGTGTGCGCCGAGGCACTGGATAACTGAGACCTCGGGAGGGTGCTGAGATCCCCTATGATCTGAAGAGACGCTGGAACTGGGATTGTAGTTATCCAGTCAAGTCCTCCTCCTCGGCCTCTCCAGTCTTTATCTTTTACTTGATGCAGACATAGTGGCATTGATTGGACCTGTGCTGATCATCACTACCTGTTGTCTCTGCTCCTCGTTACTGTCTCCAACACCTGTTTCCCACACTGTCGCTCCCTGGCAAAGAGCTTACGTACAGCCTCCCTCCTCATCCCCACGTGTAACTGTGCCACAGACTGTCAAAATACACGTCTATCAAAAACATGAACAAATCACATACGAACAAAATGTACCGCTCGCTGCTCAAAATCTACCACTGGACCTGAATCTGTGACTGTGGCCACGAGTGAAAGACGAGTACACACAGAAGGAAAATCCTTCCTCCCTCTAAGCTGAGTAAGACATATGACGCACTGTATACTCTGGCCACCCCTATACGACTCTTCTCCCTGATTAGTTCAGAGTTAAATACATCCTTATCCTCCCCTTTCGCCCTCATCCATCTTCACTGCCTTTAAAAGAAACTTCTAGCCGCCACCTGTTCATCTCTGTGTTTTAAAAAGAAAAAAAAAAAAGGAAAGACAAAAAGGAAAAAGAAATTTAAGTGGTGATGATTATACGAAGAAGTGGTCCGGAGCAGGAATACGCACACATCTGTATCAAACTCTACAGGCATATCACGTAAAGGCATTCCTAAATGAACCCTTAGCATACTGAGTACTTGTGCTGCCTGTGTGTGGCCTGCAGAAGGCAAGTGAGTTACACGCACAACCGTTCACGTTCACAGCAACCCACAAAAAGGCAGAAACTCAGTGTTGCCAAATCTTTTTGTTTGGTTTTTTTATGTGTTGTAATTTATTTTGATATTGTTTTTTTTTTTTATATATCTATATGAAACTTGTAGGAGTGTAGACATACTGAAAGAGGCCAAACTTTCTACAACGTCCTTTGTGCCAACTAGAGTCATCTGTCACGGGCTCACTGTGACACACGCCGAGTGCTTCAGAGACAGAAAATGTGCTGCTATGATTTGACTTATTTCCTCCATTATTGTATTTTTTTGTTCTGTTATTTTATTTTATTTTTGTCAGTCTTGTGAGGTTACCATCCAACCTCAAGATTAACTCTATATCAATGTAGATTACTACTTGGAGTAATGTCTAAAAAACTGAATGGTTTAACTTTCTCCCAGAAGCTTTTCAGCTTTTAGCACCAGACTCTGTTGGGAGTACTTCAACATATTGGCAAATGCCTTTATTCCCTGTCAGACTGAGACCGAGATGAGACCACTCTGATATCTGTGTAAAGCTACAACTTGGATGGAGTTGGCTGATTTCATGCACAGCTTTGTTTTTACACTTTTTTGTATGGATTCAAGTAAGACTGCGTAGAGTTTGACGGACACGTTATATTTGCTATTATGGACTAGTTATCAGCAACTCGGCATACTAAACCAAGTAGCTAAGGCTGTAGCTGCTAATAAACTTTTGAGAGTGCTGAAAGTCAGACTTCTTTATATTTGGACAGCCCTGAGCTTATGCTGTGCTAACCAGTTTCCATTACTTAGCCTTCATATTCAAGACAGAAATGAGAGTGATCAAATGATTCCAGGAAACAAAGTAGATAAACCCAAGTAATCTGGCTCTTATCGCTTTCTGACAGCTAAAAGTGTGGGCCAATGACTGCAGAGGGTTGTTTCCTCGGCAAAGGTCAGTGTCTTCACGACAGGAGAGAGCATGGGTAGAAAAACGTTTAACATATCAAACAACATATTCTATTTAAAAAAATGGCTGTAAAATGAATGGAAACATATGAAATATACTGTGTGACAGGAACATATAGATGATATTTAAAGCTGTACTGGAGTGTGTATAGTTTATCAAACAGGGTGTTATATCTACAGAGCAGTGATCTTTGCTTTTTGCACTACAGAGAAAGACACGCCCAGCTTTGTGGCGCTGAGCCGTGAGAGCTGGTGTGGATTCGTGGAGTCGTGGTGGGATCATTTTTCAACATGTGCATTTCTTCAGAGGGACCTTAAAGATAGTCTTTGTCTTGTGTTTCTTCACTCTATGGACCAACTGTCTCTAAATCCTTTAGAGGCTTTCTGCTTCATAACAAAGCATATTTTATGTAATGCAAATCTAAAAAGAGCAGAGCGTTATTGCCATCCTCTCAGAAATTAAGTAATTGGATCTTCCAGTAATGGCCTTCAAAGAACTAAAGAGGATGTCAGTTTGCCCACCATACTGTTGCAAGTAACAGCTTTTTAGTGGTCACTGATGGTTGTGGCAACTGAAATCTCTACCCTGGAATCACTGCTAAGATATTGTCAAACCAAAATGACCGTTGTACAAGCGTTTCAGTTTTACAAATTTGCATCTGCTCTGTTTAGTATGAGAGTTGGACCCTTGTGTGTGTGGCCTGCAGAAGGCAAGTGAGTTACATGACATGATATTTTGCATCATGTCAGACTAAATTTCATGCAGAAGGTCATAATCATCACGATTTCTGGATATATCGGGCCCCCTCTATAGGGATGCTTTGATTTCAGTGCATTTATGTAATGCAATTAGCCCTTTTTTCATTATGGAAGACATAAAAGGCCGTGCTGTAAATGGGAAAAGAAACTCGATCTATTAGAGGCTTAAAATGCGAGCGACCATGAATAATTAGATTTATCAAGAATCACACAGAGGCTATAATTTTCTCAAATAAATGCACGGAATACCCTCATTTTTACGACTGCTTTTCATGGTTTGAGGTTTAAACTGCACTCTTTTAATACATTATCTTACTGCACATTCAGGAGCAGTGTAATAATATAATTAGCTCCTAAAAATATTGGCTGAAAATTATCATCAATTTCCCTTTTTATTGACGATTTTCTGGACATTTTGTGTCAAGTTTGCACCATATTTTGAGGAAAATCTGTCTATTTACTTTCTTCTTCATTAATGCATTAAACATACTTCAAACTAAACTTAAACCTAACCCACCACTATTAAAACCTTTAGGATTTGAGTACAGTTTGTATTCCAGTCCAAAAGAACCCCAAGAAGAAAACACATCAACTAATTGAAGAAAGCTTGAATTCAGGAACTTTCCATAATTAACCAAAAATATGGATCAGTAAATTAGGGTCCCTCAACACATCTGTAAACAGCTGTTCAGTAACGGTGCTTCTGTTCTCACTTCTGTCTGAATTCAGCTCTTACCTACTGTGATGAAGCATTTTGATATGTTTGTAAATCAGTTTTGAATACGGTTCTAGCCTTCATCCTTCATGTTGGTTTTTTAGAATTCCCATCCGTACTTTGGCTCGTCCCGCTAACAGCATTACACATGATGATGGTGATTAAATGTCATGATGTGCCATAAAAGTAGAGAGATTTACACACTTTGTTGCTTTACGTCACACTGTGTTACTCCAGATTCATCATCTTAAAACTGGAACATCCGCCACGTTTTCCCTGATTCGAAGCAGAAAAAGAAATAAGAGGAGAAGATTTTTCTCTTGTCAGATGGTGTCAGTCTGGCCTAGAGTTTCTCAGATTTATGTACTGTATGTGGCGACTGTTTGAGATCCACAGCCGCATCATTCATCATCCATCCTCTCTCTTTCTCTCTCTCTCTTGCAGTTCAGCTGATGTTGTCAAATATATTAAATGACAGTAAAAATTATATAAAATTCCAGTATGATGGGGAAAAATGCATTTCAGTGTTCTGTATCCTACGAATGATACAAAATAAACTTTGACATTGCACCTTTGCAACCGCCTGATTTCTCTTTTAAACTTGTCTTAGTCGCTAACGAGAGATGCATTGTCACCGTGCTGCATAGTGTTGCATAACAAATTGATTGTTGCGTGAGGTTAAAACACGTACATGTACTCTCTTTTCTACTAAAGACATGTTTAGTTTAAAGACTAAAAACATGGCAGACTGAGTGAGAGGGAGGCAGGTGGAAAGGTGAACATGCAGAGCAGGACGAGTTTAAATACCTTGTGAAAGTCATACTATGGAAAATAAACAGGAAATGATAATCTGATAAAATCACACTCTGTAACAGTCTTCACTGGTCAAATTAGCATAACAGAATAGTTTTGACTCATTCTGGCCTACATCAGTATTACTAAGTCTGAAACTTCTCGATCTGTTCGTGCAAAAATCGAGTGAAATCTTTATTTATAATAACAAGACTGTAAACACAGATGAGCTTTTACATATGGATTAAAATTCAGGGTTGCATGCTGACGTACGAGTTTAACAGCCTACTCGGTAGCTATGAACTATGAATCACCAGGTTGTTGTTAGTAAGACTTGAGAAAGGATTTCACACGCAAACGTAGTAAGATTATTACAAAACGGTGATGCAGCCCAGTTCAGGGGAGCATGGTTTGGTCATAAACTGAGCATTTATGAGTAATGTGTGGTATGAGGTTTTGAGATAATGTAGAACAACATGTCAAATTTTGCCAAAGTATTTACAGGGATTAATGTGTGTCTGATTTGCCTTTTTTCCATCCTGCCTCAGAGGGATGCTGAAAACTAGGTAATTCATTTATTATTTATAGGCTGGACTACCAACATAGCAAAATGTGTATGGCCTGAATGTGGCCCACACAATGTGCTTACACATGGCCCACATACCGCAAAGAATGACGGCCCTTTGGTGGCCCAGATCTGGTTTGCCAGAGGTGGCCCACACATGGGCCAGCACAAGGCCAGTTGCAGACACACTGGTGGTCCTGTGCAGGCCCATATGTGGATCACCTCTGGCAAACCTGATCTGGGCCACCAAAGGGCCGTCATTCTTTGCCGGTGGGCCATGGGTAAGTTGTGTGCATCCATGGGCCGGTTGCAGACACACTGCTGGCCCAGAACAGTTTCAGCTCTGGCCCCAGATGTCAGCCTAATGAGTACCTTAATTGAGCCATGTAAAAACAACAAGTGCATAACAGTGCAAAAGTAACATGACGAAACTCTGTTCAGACAGTGAATGGACTGATTCTTATATAACATTTTTCAACTCTCCCAGATTACTCAAAGTGCTCTATACAACATGCCACATTCACCCAACCAGACACTTTCTCTTAACCAAGTGCTTCCTAACTACATTCATACACATTTACACTCACAACATGCAGACTGGAGGAACCAGGGATCGAACCACTAACCTTCAGATCAATAGGTGACCTGCTCTACCAACGTGGGAAAAAAACTTGCAGCAAAGATGAGCCATTAGTTATTATAAATCTCTGCCTCTCTTCAACAGCGTGCCTTTTGTCCTGTCTCCCTCCCATCACCCCCACGGTCGCAGCAGATGACCGCCCCCTCCCTTTATATTGGAGGAGTTTGTCCTTCTCACTGTTGCCAAGTGCTTGTGTTTCTCTGTATTATTGCAGGGTCTTAAAATATTAAGCGCACTGAGGAAACTGTTATTGTGATTTTGTGCTAATTAAATAAAATAGACTTAGTATCCAAAGGAAATGCGCCAACTGTGTTTAAAAATATTTGGTCAAAACTGCTTCCTGTTATACGACATGGAAACAGTTAAATATGTAGAGCACGCATCCATTTATCCAGGTCACAGGGGCACAGCGGCCTGTTCCAGCTGTGATGGGCCGAGAGGTGGGGTGCACCCTGGATATTCACACCTGCGGCCACTGTCAAAGGAAACCAGAGTACCCACACAGGCACAAGGAGAACATGCTGGTTTCACACGTTAAAGCCTCGGTCACTAATTTCAAATCCAGGTCCTCCGTGCTGTGAGGCGACAGTTCTAACCAGGAGAGTCGCTCCGAGGTCTGCTTTAGTGAAACGTAGGCGGTAATATTTCATTTGTTTATGAAAGTATTTCTCAAAACCTTCCACAGAAATGTATTCACACTTGTCCCTCTTGTGTTTATTTGTCACTGATGTTTTAGCTTAATGATTTCATTAAATTCTATGGAAAGGAATCTGCCGTTGCATCAGCCGAGCTTCTTTATAAGTTTCACCTCACTGGTGTGTTTGGTAACAACACTGTGTCAACACAAGAGTGTCAAAACTTTCCTAAGAACTTTCATCACAGTCCATCCACTTCCTCTCTGATTTATGCCGGTGTGTTTTTGTGCGACGTGTCATGTATCTGCACATTTTTTTTAAAGTAAAACTGGACTGATTTTGCGCTGCTGCTGCTGCTGCTGCTGCTGCTGCTGCTGCGAGTGTTTGTGTGTGTTTTGTCTGAGGAAGCTGTGTGGTTGGAGTGTCAAATCTAAAATACTTCCTCATCCTCTTGTGCTCGCATTAGAGCGACCTTCAGATGTCAGCAGCGTCTCACAGTCCACCTCGGCGGCAGACTGATCGCACATGTGACCGTTTTAACTCCATTTCAGGGGTTCCCGTATTATTTTATGCAAAGTGCGTATGAAGCTCAGAAGTGCTGGGAGGAGAACTTTGGTGAGTATTTACACTTTTATTTCTTTTCTCTTTTTTTGTAGACTTTTTTTTTCTCATTCCAACTCAGGTTAAGTTAGATTTTAAAATAATATATAGAAAAGAAATGAGGTGGATTACTGCAAGCGTTACCTGACTGATTCAGATTATGACTTACTTTAAGAGGCCATGTTTTGTTTTATGCAGCAGACTCAAAAAATGTGGAAAAGTTTCATCTAGAAGTACCTTCTTGTCATTTTATCATCCTTAAAAGAAAGGATCTTAGTCAGGGCAGAGTTAAGCTGGTGGCATGCAAAGCTTTTTGTATGCCAGGCCAGATTTTCTGGTGCAAAGATGTAGAAATAAACCGCTTTCTTCCTTCATCTAGCTGCCCATTCATACCGAAAGTGGCTGCAGCATGTCGACATGTATGTCAGATCTAAATTTTGTCAGACACTTCACAAAACACATTAACATGGGCAGCGGTCCACACCTGTCTGAACACGTCATTTCTTTGTCTAAAAATGCACTGCAGCAGTTGTTTTACTGCAATATGTAGCGGTGTTTTTGTTAATCTCTCATCTAATAAAGAAAATTTGAGGTGAATGACTAAACTTTTAAGTCAGTGCACATATATGTCAACATCAGGCCTCTGAAAGCTTTGTAAGCTCACTTGATGTTAAATCAAAGGCAAAGAGTTAGTTCTCCTTCATCCATAAATCTACCCTGAGCAAAACAAATCATCAGCAAGTCAGCAGCGCAGACCTGATCTTATCTGATTTCCAGAAATTTAAATCAGTTTACTTTGTCTGTAATAACTACATAAGGAAATAACTTTCAGTAGCTAAATATCAATAAAGCGGTGAAATTACATTTACTAAACAGATTTCTGTTACCTGTACTTGAGGATTTGCACCTAGTTTATTTCTATGCATTACTAAAGTTCAGACTGAAATAATTTACTACCCCATTGTTTTTGTCTGATGCTGTTTTTTTAAAGAGTAAGATTGTATATATGAAAAAAACATGAAAAACACCAAAGCGCTGCAGACGTTTTCGCAGAGTTGTCACGTTTCTCTATTCGAGGCGCAAACACGTTAAATTCATTCCATATTTTGCACAGAAAACATAATTGAAGGCTCAAAATTTATTGCAAACTTGTGTGCCAGAAGTTTATTTTTGTTTTTTCCTGTATAATGATCTACACATATTTATCATGCAACATTTAGGAGGGGCCCTCCTGCCCCAGATTGGGAACCCAGTTAGGAAACTACCTAAATGCAGAATATGCTGTTAAAATAAAAATAGCCTTACTTCGGTTGCAATAAAATAACATTTATGAATCTCCGCAGCACTTTTATTTAAAATAAGTCAGGACATGGGGCCGTTTTTCTATAGAACAAGTTATTTTTAAGTACGTTTTTGCATTTTACTACTTTTAATACAGGATATTTACTTTTTTTTTTATTGTTCTTCTTATTGCTACCTTTACCCAAGTAACAGATCTGAGGGCTTCTTTCATCACTGTAAACAAGCTTACAAACTTGGGCTTGAGTATCTGGGAAGCTTCTTTCATTTTAAGAATTCACCTACAGCTCCTGGTACTACAGACAGGTGACAGGTTCGAAGAAAAACCAGAACAAAGACTCTCAGTGAGGTGTTTGGCCACCAGATAAGAGCCTGTGCATCCTGGTATTTGTTCTGTAAATCACTTGTACTCTTCTGGAGATATTTATCATCCATCCTTTTACTCATTTACCCATTATATAATAGATATTTGGTATTCTTCATATGTTGATGGTGGTGGTGCTGTCTCAGATGTCGATCCAAGCTCTGCAAGGGCTCTTCAGCTGCTTTGATATCCAGTGAGCACATAGCGTGTGACATTTTTATGCTCATCATGCTTTGAATCAGCGGCGTCTCTCTGGATGGAGGGTTCGTCGTACTAGAACAGACCACATTAGTATAAAGACGATCGCTCCAAATGCTTTGCATTGATTTGCACCTTGAACAGAGCCTTCAGCCGTCCGCTCACTGCTACTTTATTTAACTTGTCACCCATGTGCAAGTCCTATCAGTTAAACCATATTTTTGCTTCATTTGAAAAAAACGATTTTAAAGCTGCAGCGTTTTTTGTTTGTTTGTTTTTTATTCGTGGTGTGATACCTCAGTTTCTGCACAGCATGCACATTTGTGCACTGAGTCATGATTTGTGGTGCTGTTAAGTGACATTTTCACAGCTCTGATATGACTCCGAATGTCTGAAACCACATTTGGAGAAAAGATGATGATGTCAATAAAAAATAATACTATTTCTAGCCTTCAGTGTTAACTAATGAAACAAAACAAAAGGTGTGAGGAGTTTAACTTGTTTTTCTTCAGGAAGCAGAGATCCTCGCTGTCATCTGTGATGGAAAAACTTTGTCCTGTGTGCACAAGAGTAAACCTTAAACAAGCTGGCAAAACTAAGAAGTTCAATAAAGTAGTTAAATAAATTAAAGGGCACCAAAGGTTGCCATTCTAAATGAAGTTGGAGACAAATTAAAGTTAAAAGTTTAGGCACACTTGATAATAGTGGAAGTTTTTTGTTTTGTTTTGGGGTTTTTTAGCATTTTATAGCAAAATAATCACAGCAACAAAACAATATCAGCTGAGTTTTTCAGTGGCTGACAGCGAGCTGAGCTTTCTTCGCTAAACTGAAGGAGGAAATTGTGTTTCTCCCAGACGTGTGCACTCTGGTCCTGGCTCACGTTTCTGCTAAATAACAGTTTCAGATAAATCGTCAGCAGCCCAGTGAGAGGAAAGCTAAACCACAGATGCACCCTTATAGGCACACAGAGTGCAACTCAAGATTCCAGATTGGTATTTACAGATAAACACAGGCTAAAAATCAGGATGACTTCACTTTAAAATGTCTCACTTCCAAACATCACCAATGAGGTCACAGGAATTTTATTTGTTCTGATGAAATTTTAAGAAATTTGAATTTATAAAGAACTCGCTGTGCGCTGGCTTCATGCTCAGTCTGTGTTAGTTTCATTTTGTGCATTTGTGCCTCGTAGTTGTTCCTAAAGCTTGTCTCAGTTTATCCACATCCACACCCTCAGGTGTATCTGTGCAATAAGTATTGCACCCCAAATAAGCATTTAATGTAACTTTAATGTTTAAAATTATTTACATTTACAGAACATAAAAGGGTGAGAAGCAGCCTCATCAATAATTGTTACATTAATCAATAAATACACATTTTGGGTTGTTTTTTCTGATTTACTTATCAGAAAAACAGTATCTGCTGAACAGTCTAACTCTGTATATGTATTTGACTTTCAAGCAGGAAACTATATAGAAAGTACAGTTCTACTGCCCTCTTTTGGGTATTATAGACACAATGTGTGACCTGTTGGTCATTCACCTTGTTTTATGTCTTTAGTGTAAAATTTTACTGTGTGCATAAAAAACTTACTTTAGTTGCTTTATTTCTTACATCTTTTACAACAGGCTGTTTACATATATTGCATTTGAATTAACTTTATTTTCATTTTCTAGGTACCTTAAAAACAGGATTACAGCAGGAGCAAAAGACCCCGGAGCAATGCCTCGTTCTTTCCTGGTGAAGCGCGGTGGGCTGCACCACCTTCGTCACGTGGCAAGAAGCCCCAGCCCTGGAGCCACTGCAGTAATGTTCAGTGAACTGGAAAAAAGGGCGGGAGCCTGGGACGCATCCCTGGAGTACACCAAACCGAAGACAAACGGTGATAATGCAATCGCCGCTGTGTTATTACAGCAGGACTTAAAGTTCTGTAATGAAAATGGGAGCCGTCACCCATTCAGTCCTCAATCATACGGTGGGTGACAACGTCTTTTGTTTGTTTTAGCTCTCCTAAGACTAAACTTTACACTTTTAAATGTGATCAGCAGCAGCTCTGTTTGGTCCGATAAAAGAACAAGGACCCAACTTTTTTTCCCGTGTTAATTAAAGAAAAAAAACATATTTTTCATATTTTTCAAAAACTGTCTGTCTGCTTTTCTTTTCAGACCACAGTTCTGCTGAGGCCTGCAGTCCTGTCAACGCAAATATTTTTAGCCAAGTGGAGAAAGTTGTTTCTCAGCCTCCCAAACCAGAAGTATTGTCGAGTCTTCAGGTGAGGTCTGGATATCCAGACAAACTGTCCGAACTGAGAGAGTTGGAGCACCATCAGATCCTGAGAGAGACCAGGAGCAGCAGCTGCTCTAAGATCTGCGCTCCGAGGCAGGAGTGCCTACTATGTGGAAAGGTTACAACAATTTTTTTTATGAAGTTCCTGTTTTTATTTCATTTTGACTTTTTATTTTTAGATTTATTTTCTATGATTTTTACAGAAGTACTATTTCATTGGATTTTATTGCATTTTAGTTTTTTATTATGTACTGGGTATTAGTATATTATTATTATTATTGCTGTTGTTGTTATATTATTATATTTTATTATTATTGTGTAATAATAATATTATTATATATCTATAAAGATATCTTTACTTAAGACAGATTAACAAACATCCACCAGAAGACAAAGACTAAAAAGACATATATCATCAATCAATCAGCATCAGCATAGGGCCGCAAGACATATATCGTAGACTGTGTTTATTGGAGTCATTTTTACAACAAATAAAATATTAAAATGCACAATACAGTTATTTATTTATTACGTTTCATTTTAGAAATGCCTTTTTTCAGTTATTCTGAAGGTGATGCAATTTTTTTGATGGGTAACCTTCCATATATTCATAAAAATCCTCCGAATGTCCTCCAAGAGACCCATGAACCATGAACTAGGCTCAACAATTTCAGTCATGTAAAAGTTTATAGACTGAAGAAACACAATATTAACTAATGAATACATCAGTGCTCCTTAGCTTCCTTTGATTGTTTGAAAAGTCTAACCTCTAATGAGCCATAACTTAAAAATTCCTCATTGATATGTTAAATTGTTACAACTTGTCTTTGCAGAAATTTTCATGTCTGTCAAGTCTGAAAACTCACATATGTAAGAGTCACAGAGGCAGAGCCCGTATGTCAGTGGCACACATCAAGTCCGGCAGGGCTGGTAATGAGCAGGCACCTTGCAGGGGGAAGGTCAGCATCACTTTGCCTTTAAATGCATTATTCTGTTACATCTTTGGATGTAAAATCAACCATTTATTGGGATAGAGCTTTGTCAGATCCATGACTGTCTGCTGTTTTCAGGAGCGGACATTCAGCTGTACGGTGTGTGCAAAAGTGTTCAAGCGCTCCTCCACCCTCTCCACTCACCTGCTCATTCATTCAGACACCCGGCCCTATCCCTGCCAGTACTGCGGCAAACGCTTCCACCAGAAGTCTGACATGAAGAAACACACCTTCATCCACACCGGTGAGTTGGTGCACTCCTGCTCTCAGTAAACCAGTCTGGTGTTTTCTGCTAAAATGAGCACTACTAACATACGTGTGTATATTAGTATCCTTTAAGTTAGTCAGTTTGCCTAATATGAAATCTGGCTCATTAAAATTGGCATAAAAGTCAGACTGTAAAAAGGCTCAGACTACTTCCTGATGATGTTTCCAGCACACGTAAAAGTACAACGTTTTACGTTATTAATGACCTTCAGATCCACTACACAGAGTTAGTACATATGTAATTCCTTTATATGTCTTTTTATTCTCAGGCTCTACTAGAGTAGCGTTGACTTTTTTTAATAATAAAGCTTATATTACATATATATATTCCTGGACTTTGTTGCCACCCTTTCGTTTATCCACTGTCTGAAACAAGCAGTTTTAGCACCATTTTAGCCAGCTTTCTTGTGATTGGCTGCCCCTCAGATGGTGGGTGGGGCTTTCTGTGTTCAAAAGTGTTCATCTTAGATGACGATATCCTCTCTGTTTGATGTCATACACATCGAAGACCAAAAAAAATCTGAGCTCTTTGCCCACAGGGATTATTATAGAGCACACTAAGCTCATTATTATCCACCTTTGTAAAAGCAACAAATATGAAAGAAAGGAAAACATAACAGTTCCCTTTGATAAATCTTTTAACCTTAGATTCTAAACCTGATTGGTTAGTTTTTGTGTCATATCTGGATTCTGAAAGCAAACAATAACAGCGTTCAATTCTCTCTGTTTGTCTGCCAGGGGAGAAGCCCCACGTGTGTCAGATATGTGGCAAAGCATTCAGCCAGAGCTCCAACCTCATCACCCACAGCCGAAAGCACAGGGATGACAGGCCCTACCGCTGCCCACAATGCCTTTACAGCTTCCAGCATAAAGTGGACCTGCGGCAGCACCAGGAGCAACACTGCGCCTACCGCTGATTCTGCCCCACTCGAGACTTTAACCTTCTCAACGAAGAGGAACAGGAACTGGGATCTAAATCTTTGACTGTGTTGCTCCCAAGACAGCGTTTAATATTTCATGCAAAGCTGTGTACAGTGTTGGAGGTGTATTATATACCACAGGCATTGTGGTAGGGTGTGTTGAGTCTCAGCAGTGTAGTGAAATGACTTTATTTATGTGAAGGAAAGTACAAAAAACAGTACTGGTTACAACAATACTTTAATAATTTAAATTGTAAATGCAAAATACATCCTCAGTCAGTGCATTTGATTTAACTGATGCTTATTTTTCAGGTGTACTTAGTGATATCGAGCTATTTGTTTTTTGTTTTGTTTCTTTCCACATACTGAGGAATATAGTTGTACAGGAAAAATCACAGCACTGTTAATGCTTCCATCCATCTTCTTTATAGCTTATCCAAAGTCAGAGTCACTATTGTTATATTAGTGATCATTATTATTATTTCAGTTAAGCTGTGTTTAGACTTTAATTCTTGTGGACATGTGGTGTGTTTTCCAGTGTTTTTGTATTAACGGGACACCAAGTATGAGACTCCCACTGATTAATCATTCCTGGTTAGATATTCAGAGTTATTGTTCAAATATTAATAAAAGCAGTGCTGTGTGCAACAAAAGCTGAGCTCTTAATATAGTATAATGTTGTGTATATGTACTCTTAACTTTGTAATAATTAAAAAAAATTGAAGAAGAAAGAAATATTGATAGGGGATTCTTTTGAGTTTATTCGTTTTAAGATTTGCTAAAGTAAGGTGTATCGTCCAAAGACAGGGTCTGATAAACACATCCTACTACATGGAAAAGAGGATAAAGTCTGAATAAGTTAAAGTAGTACAAAGAATTTTACTGATCTCAGTTTGTCCGTCAAGCAGTAATGTTTGATACTACGAGCGTGGTTGGAGCTTTAACTTATCTAAACTAAGGCTTTTAAAGTGCACTTAACTTAGAGGTGAGTAGTATAGCAACAGTTGTAATTTTCTTTGTTGTACTTGATCAAGGTTTTAACAGTTAACTAAAACCAAACTAAAACTAGATGTGCAAAAAAACATTTCGATTAACTTAAAAATAAAAACTAGGCTTTACTTCAATACCTTTGGAAACCTATAATTAAATACAACTAAAATAAAAAAACATAGAGAGGAAATATCCTTAGTTGTAATATTTGTTAGTTTGGTATAATTTTATTAAAACTTGTGTGTCTATTGAGACTGTGGAGACTAACACTGAGCTAATAAAAACTAAAGATAAACACATTGAAACAATAAAAACTAAACTGAAACCAGAAAAAACCCGACCAGGAAACGAACTGAAACGAAACTGAACCAAAAGCAAAAAAATTCTAAATTAAATGAAGATAAAAACCTAAAAGATACAAAACTATGATAACTCTGCACTGGATTCAGGGTAGCATGACTTATCCACCTTAAACATGGCACACTCGATATACAAAGGTCAGCAGTGCTTCCCCCTCTCCTATGTGGCATTGCATAACTGCAAAGGTTACACATTTGTTTTAACTGAAGCCAAGTTATCAAGTTTTTCCTCTTGTACAATTGATCCCACATGAGTCAGAGTGAATCAACATTTCAGCCTGTTTGGGGGAAGTAAACTCTGGCATCTGTTCAAATGGTAAAATAATTCATTTAATTTGATTTTACTCATTTGTGTTCAGAAGATTTCTTCACACCACACGTACCCGACTGTTGTGGTAATTTTGTTTTTATTGAAACCGAAAACAAAAAATACAGACAACTTTGTCTAAAGTCATGAATCATCATTTTTGTTCAACTCTTTGAATCAACGCTGACAGCCTGCACTTCAGTCACATACTAATCTGAATTTCAGTGGGGTTGTATACAGAGGCAAAACCACAAAATCTGTTTTTGTCCAGCAAATTATGGACCGAACTGTTTAAAGTAAGTACTTAAAATTAACATGATGTTGTTCATACTTAAGAAGAGATCTTTACCATTTGGTTATGCATGGCATGCAAAGATATTTCAAAATTTACATTAGTATGTTTTAGAAATAGGGCAGTAAATAACGTCTCTGCAAGCCTCCCACTGGTCCTAACATGTGGTCAAAACACCCTCGGTGTTAAATTGTGCAAGAAACAGGAAGTGATGGACGACGACCCTTTGAACTTTTACAATGCTTCTGAAACATGGTTTAAATCCTGGGCAGTTCCTTGTATTTCAAAACTAATGCTTGCAAAAACACTATTAGCAATATTGCCACAGTGATCAGCATGTGTTTACAAATGTTTTCATTTCATTTCATTTTTGAGATTTTTTGAGATTTTCTAGTTAATTAAAAGCACCGAGGCCAAAAGAGAGCGCCGTGTAGCTCAGTGGAGCCTGGAGATGCACCTCTGTTTACACACACACACACACAGGCACAAAGTGGACAGTAGTTTGAGTGATTTTGGCCTGGGTTTATTTTCAGGTATGCAAGATTGTGACAAATCCTTTTAGAATGTCATGTTTCTGTCATAGTTATCTCCACCATGGAGGTTATGTTTTTGGTAGCAATCGCATGTGCATCATTCTGTTTCTACACACAATAGTGGAAAACGTTTTGAATGAATTCTGATTCAGCTTTGTAAGAGTGCAGATTGAGGTCATGTTATCAATTTGTTCAAATTTGTCTTAAAGCCACCAAAGTCTTAAAAGTCAACTTCATGATTTATTGGTTGAAAAATAACACAAAAAAACTACAACTTAGAAATGATTCTTACAAGTGTCATGTCTATTATCATATAGAAAGTACTGTGTAAAATTTTAAATATACTACATTTGACCTTTGACCTCTCGTTGAAGGTCAATAGATTGATTCAAAGGTCAAAATGAGACATTTTTAGGTTATTAAAACTGGCTCTTACTGCCATTGTTTGTATTGAAAAAATGGGGAATGATCTATGACAGCGGTCCCCAACCCCCGGGCCACGAGTCGTTTGGTACCGGGCCGCGAGAGTTGAGGCTCGGGTGTGAAATTTATGGTGTTCAGGGTTTTTATCATTAACTCGGTTTCCCTGGGTCTTTTCCCGGGTTGTAGTTGTGCGTCTTATTTTGAAAGAAATATCTACACGTTACCATAGCGACCAGAGAGCATTAAGGGGCAGAGAGGAGGATGTTACTCTCAATGTTGTTGGCGCATTTCAGGAGGACGCTGCTAATAAAGTTACACAATTACACAGTGAATTTGCCTTTATTAATATATTTACAAAATACTACAGTTTTTGTCTTGGCCGTGTCATTTTATTTTGTTGTATTTATCCGCGACACCTTAAAGGCCGGTCCGTGAAAATATTGTCTGACATTAAACCGGTCCGTGGTGCAGAAAAGGTTGGGGACCGCTGATCTATGAGGATTTTAACTATCGCGTTATGTTATATTGGCTTTGTTATTACTTTTTTTTAACCACATAAAGTTGTGTTAAATATGTTTTTCAATTGATTTTTATTACTAAACGGGTGAAATGAATATTACACATGTATTATAGCCACATAAATTATAAAATATATATTAAAAAAACTCTACCTTAATCCTGTCTGGGATATTAAAATGAATTTAAACGGGTCAAATAACAAAAGCCTGCAGTTTTCACTTGCTTTTACTGAACTACAAACATAAAAAACAAAAAACAAAAACAGGTAACAGCTGACGGCGAGCCACACACACAGGCGCCATCTTGACTATCTGACATCTCAGAGCATATTTATAAAGAAGAAGGAAAATGAATCTAAACAAAATACAAAAATATTCCTATAAAAGTAAATACGACTAACAGAGTGTGTAGTTCTAATGCATTTCTGAAATCTAAAAGAAGTCATCTTATCCATATTGTCAGCTAGCCAAACAATCTTTTTCTGTTATAAAGATATCTGAGACCTGCTGGAGTCTCGAGCTACTTTTATTTTTGTTAATAAATGCTTTATAAAGCATAAATAGTCCTCATTTGACATGAGCTCACACAAAATACTTAATTCACTTGTAACTGCCTGAATTAACCATGAATTACAATATGAAATAACTATTAATGAAACCTTTATCAACACACTCACAAAAAGCTTATAAAACTTTATAAATGCTCAATTAACTGCTTATTAATAACTTACTAATGCTTAATAGTGTGACATTATTATAAAGTGCTATATGAGTCACTCAAAACAAAATGATTCATAAACTTCCAAAAACTCAAAGCCCGGGTCCAAAACCTCAGCTTTCATGTCTCCCTGAGCTCAAAGAGAAGGGTTAGCGATATAAAACTCACTAATATGATCTCTGGCTGTGCAGCACCACCCTCTGGTTAAACTGTGTTTTTGCAAGGGAATACACTGTGCTAGCTGTACCGATCAAATGTATTACTGCGGCTTTGGCTGTACTCTTACCTGTAATTCATTAATGTGTGATATTATGTGCACATTTATTTAAAGCTAGATTTATCTTATGTAAATGTAATCATTACACCTCAAGGTTACTTAGCATATTTGATACATGTGGTATTTTTTGTTTAGTTTTTATAATTTGTTTTGTTCAGTTTTTTTCCTAGTATAAGTAGTTTGAGGTATACTAATACTAATATTAGTAATATTTGTTTGTTTGGCTGGTGAAGGAAGTTCAGTATTAAAACTCTTACTTATTTAGAAACTCCCAGCCCCCAAACAGAGAACGTTGTCTGCCCATGTGAGCACAGAAGTCCAAGGTCTATGTGTGGATGGACTTTGGTTTTCTCCTCTACAGCACACAGAAACAGAACTTTGACACAGACTGGCAAAACTACAGGATTTAATTACACCTCTCACTCTAATAGCAGTGGAGCAGCTTCTGTGTCAAATAAATGATCACAACCCAGATGCCACCTTAGCACCACTGCAATTAAAAACCTTTTATTACTGTTACACAACTCTTAATTAGTGATACAGCATAATGAGCTCTGCCAACACCCTCATTTGTGTCGTGTTTATGTGCTGCTGCTATCCCTCCTGCAGACAGAAATATAGAAGTGTGCTGCATGTACAAGTTCCAGTAAAACTACTGCACCAGTAAGGAAAGCAGATATTGGCTATAAAATCCACCAAGGTCCTTGCGACAGGACAGAGATGTTTTCAGTGTCTCAGAATTAAATGGGATGAATGTAAAATGACGATAAGAAGTGCTCCAAACAAAAAACACTTAACTGAACATATCCAATAACCTGTAAAAGCCCCTGAACAACGCCCCGGATTAATCCAATCTATACACATAATTAGTGTGAATGCTTGAAAAGCATTCACAGTATTGTTCTTCTAATCTTTATTGTGTGGATGCTTTAAGCATCCACACTATTGAGTTCCTCTTGGGACTTCCGTACACTTTTTGGCACTTAACTACTTCCGCAATTTTCAGCCGATTTTCACCGTTCAAATTTTAAAATATTCTGCTATTTCTGCTAATTCCTGCTATGTCTTTTGGTATTTTTCACTATTATACTTTTTAAAATATTAAGCTTAATTTGTCCCATTGAAATGAATGGGAAACTTCTGCAATTCTGCTAAAATTTGCTTGTTTCTGAAACTTAACTACTTCCTCATATTTTCACGTAGAACAACCATTCAAACTTTAAAATGTTCTCAAATTATTGGGCTATTCAGGTATGATTCAGCTTTTTCAAATCTTTTACCGTTTTACTTTTATGCCTCTTAAAGTTTTCAGTTGCAAAATTGTGATTTTTCACAAAATACATGCGTTGTTATGGTTGCTATGCACTTGGCTTCCAGTATGCCACTGAAGGTTTTGCAGTCTTCTCTTCATGTCCGAACAACTTCTTGCTACTTGCTCAATTTTCACTCAACTTCCACAAATTATACATCAAAACGTAGGTATTTTTGCTGGGTTTCCGAAAATGTCACTATCATTGTTGTGGGATTTATAGAATTTTGGCAAATCTCCTCAGACCAACACAAAGTCGCAAAACTCTCCATAGAAAGTCAATGGAGCTTGTTCAAAATCACCGCTTGATTTCTGTAATGAGAGGTATATTCGAATCGTCATATCTCCTTAACGAAGCAAAGTTAAGACATAAGGCTTGTCCCAGTATATCTTCAGACACTCCTGACGCTCACAATTCAAGAATTATTTTCTCACCTATTACCGTTCTGAAATGAGTTAGACTTGTTTGAGGGTAGGAAATTCGTCCTTCGCTCAGATTTCAAACTCTGGAAATGAACCACTTTTTTCTCTCGTCATATCTTTTTAATGGATTTCCACAGAGACCTGAAAATTTCCATGATTGTTCACCAAAGCCTGCTGTCTCTTACGGTGAAAGAATGATATTGATACTCCAAATAGATTTAGAGTTAGAAAGCGTTGTTTGAGGGCAAGTCAAGGCAGTTTTTGCTTTGCTCTACTCAGTTATGGTGCATTAGAAGTCAATTATCTTTAATAATTCATATTTTAATGATAAATTGTCAACACTTTAAGATTCCCCCATCTCTTCTGAACAAAACGGTGTAAGAATGACCGTTCTAGCCCCTACGGTTAGGAAATTATGGTCATTTGTTTGAGGGGAGTTGTCATTATGAGAAATAGACTGCAAAAATCCTGTGTCTCTCTGTGCTGCGTGCACCTGTTTTGGCGGGAAAAAGTGCACAGGCTCTCTGATTGGTGGATTCAAATTCAGCAGCTCCAAGGCTGCTTGACTGAGCTAGAAACTTACTTCTCTCTCCGTGTGTGTGTGTGTGTGTGTGTGTGTGTGTGTGTGTGTGTGTGTGTGTGTGTGTGTGTGTGTGTGTGTGTGTGTGACAGAGAGAGAGAGAGAGAGAGAAAGGCTTTTAATGGGATGACCTCATTCTAAGCTTCAAATTCAATATATTTAGACTGGTTGACTGAATTGGATCATGTGTGTGTGTCTCTCTGTGCATGTGTGTTTCCTTATGTGTACATATTTCTGATTGTGTGGCTGTTATATATTTTTTTTGCTGATTTTTTTCATTTAACAAGTATATTTGAGGGACCCTCAGCATGTTCAGCATTTTTTCAGCTGTCCATTTTGCTTTTCCGATTTTTCTGTTTAACTTATTACTATTGTGCTAAATCATACTATTTCTGCTTTTAATAGGATTTGTGCCAAATATAGTATTTCTGCTTTTTATAGGATTTGTGCTTAATATACTATTTCTGCTTTTTATAGGATTTGTGCTTAATATAGTATTTCTGCTAAATGTAGTGTTTATGCTTAATCATACTATTTCTATATATTTCTGCCAGGCAGCCAATCCTCTGTGAGGACTCAGACATTCAAATATACAGATCAGGGCCTGCACGGCCTCCCAGCCAGCCAATCATATCTGAGGTTTTCCGTTTCCTCTCTCGTCATATCTCAGCGACGGATGTACATAGAGCAATGAAAATCGCAGTTAAAGTACACCAAAGTCCGCTGATTCACCCAGTACAAGAATTATGCTTCTAGTCCACCTAGTTTTTGAGTTACACAACGTTTTGTAACTCCAAAAAACGGCGTTTTTCGCCTCTCACCGCGATCTAATTCTGACTCCTCATCACCCTGTTTTTCAAAACGGCTGCTCTCTTTCCCAGTGGCGCAGTTGGTAATGACACGGGTCTGCAAGCCAAAGATCGTGGGTTCGATTCCACCTTGGTCAACATGTTTTTTTCCCTACAAATTAATACACTGTCACAGACCAGTAATTCATATTCATCATTTATTACAATTCTGCAAACTTTTATGATTTTACCAGCTTTTCTAATATGGACCTCACATTCTTGTTAACACTCCATGGCACAAATACTCTTCCCTTTAGGCTATTTCTCCCATTTTAAAGTATTACTCCTCCATAATTGTAATTCTGTTAAATCAAAGTACTTTTACTACATCTTAGTACTTCTGCTCAATCATAGTATTTCTGCTAAATCATAGTATTTCTGCTACTTTTTGGTACTTGTGCTAAATACAGTATTTCTGCTAAATCATACTATTTCTACTATATTATATTTTTCTTTCTAAATATAGCATTTCTGCTATATAATTGTATTTCTGCCAAGTATTATGTTTCCTCTAAGATATTGCAGTTCTGCTAAGTTATTCCATTTTAGCAAAGTTCTTTTGCTTCTGAAAAGCTTTTACAATTTCTGCAACTTTTCAGCTTTTTCAGCTGGTTTTTGCATGCAGCTTCAGCTTTAAGCATCCACACTGCATTTTCGCAGGAAATGCAAATTTTTCTAGTTATTGTGTGGATGCTTTAAGCATCCACACTATTGAGTTCCTGTTTCTCTTTATTCTTTATTATTATTCTAGTTGCTTCCGTACACTTTTCGCCGTTAAACTACTTCCACAATTTTCAGCCGATTTTCACCGTTCAAATTTTAAACTATTCTGCTATTTTTGCTAATTCCTGCTACGATTTTTGCTATTTTTAACTATTATACTTTTTAAAATATTAAGCTTTTTTCCTTTAATTTGTCCCATTGAAATGAATGGGAAACGTCTGCAATTCTGCTAAATTTTGCTTGTTTTTGAAACTTAACTACTTCCTCATATTTTCACCTAGAACAACCATTCAAATTTTAAAATGTTCACAAATTATTGGGCTATTCAGGTATGATTCAGCTTTTTCAAATCTTCTACTGTTTTACTTTTATGCCTCTTAAAGTTTTGAGTTGCAAAATTGTGATTTTTCACAAAATACATGCGTTGTTATGGTTGCTATGCTCTTGGCTTCCAGTGTGTCACTGAAGGTTTTGCAGTCTTCTCTTCATGTCCGAACAACTGTTTGCTACTTGCTCAATTTTCACTCAACTTCCACAAATTATACATCAAAACGTAGGTATTTTTGCTGGCTTTCAGGAAATGTCACTATCATTGTTGTGGGATTTATAGAATTTTCGCAAATCTCCTCAGACTAACACAAGGTCAGAAAACTCTCCATATAAAGTCAATGGAGAGCTTGTTCAAAATCACCGCTGGATTTCTGTAATGAGAGGCATATTCGAATCGTCATATCTCCTTAACGAAGCGACTTTAAGACATGAGGCTTGTCCCCGAATATCTTCAGACACCCCTGACGCTCACAATTCAAGAATTTCTTTCTCACCTATTACCGTTCTGAAATGAGTTGGACTTGTTTGAGGGTAGGAAATTCGTCCTTCGCTCAGATTTCTTCAGATTTCAAACTGTGGAAATGAACCACTTTTTTCTCTCGTCATAACTTTTTGTTGGATTTCCACAGAGACCTGAAAATTTCCATGATTGTTCACCAAAGCCTGCTGTCTCTTACGGTGAAAGAATGATATCGATACTCCAAATAGATTTCAAGTCACAAAGCGTTGTTTGAGGGCAAGTCAAGGCAGTTTTTGCTTCGCTCTACTCAGTTATGGTGCATTACAAGTCAAATATCTTTAATAATTCATATTTTAATGATAAATTGTAAACACTGGAAGATTCCCCCATCTCTTCTGAACAAAACGGTGTAAGAATGACCGCTCTAGCCCCTACGGTTTGGAAATTATGGTCATTTGTTTGAGGGGAGTCCTCACTATGAGAAATAGGCTGCAATAATCCTGTGCCTCTCTGTGCTGCGTGTGTAAAAAGAGGCACATGTTTTGGCGGGAAAAAGTACACAGGCTCTCTGATTGGTGGATTCAAATTCAGCAGCTCCCAGGCTGACCTAGAAACTTACTTCTCTCTCCCTGTGCATTTTTTTGCTGATTTTTTTCATTTAACAAGTATATTTGAGGGACCCTCAGCATGTTCAGCATTTTTTCAGCTGTCCATTTCGCTTTTCCAATTTTTCTGTTTAACTTATTACTATTGTGCTAAATAATACTATTTCTGCTATTTTATAAGATTTGTGCCTAATATAGTATTTCTGCTAAATTACAGTATTTCTGCTTTTTATACTATTTGTGCTAAAACATAGTATTTCTACTAAATGTAGTATTTATGCTTAATCATACTATTTCTGCTTTTTATGGGATTTGTGCCTAATATAGTATTTCTGCTTTTTATAGGATTTTTGCTCAAACATAGTATTTCTACTAAATGTAGTGTTTATGCTTAATCATCCTATTTCTGCTTTTTATAGGATTTGTGCTTAATATAGTATTTCTGCTAAATTATAGTATTTCTGCTTTTTATAGTATTTGTGCTAAAACATAGTATTTCTACTAAATGTAGTATTTATGCTTAATCATAGTATTTCTATATATTTCTGCCAGGTCCCCAGGCAGCCAATCCTCTGTGAGGACTGAGAAATTCAAATTTTCAAATCAGGGCCTGCACGGCTTCCCAGCCAATCATATATGTGTCCTGAGGCATTCAAATTTGCATATTGGGGCCTTCATGGCTTCTAAGCCAGCCAATCATATCTGAGGGCTGAGGAATTCAAATCCACAAATCAGGGCCTGCACGGCTTCCCAGCCAGCCAATCATATATGTGGTCTCAGGCATTCATATTTGCATATTGGGGAATTCGTGGCTTCTAAGTCAACAAGTCATCCATGTCATATATCTCTAAAAATTCACATTTTAATGATAAATTGTTAACACTGGAAGATTCCCCCATCTCTTCTGAACAAAACGGTGTAAGAATGACCGCTCTAGCCCCTACGGTTAGGAAATTATGGTCATTTGTTTGAGGGGAGTCCTCACTATGAGAAATAGGCTGCAATAATCCTGTGCCTCTCTGTGCTGCTGCGTGTGTAAAAAGATGCACCTGTTTTGGCGGGAAAACGTAAACAGCCACTCTGATTGGTGGATTTAAATTCGGCAGCTCTCTCCCTCTGTGTGTGTGTGTGTGTGTGTGTGTGTGTGTGTGTGTGTGTGTTTAGTGGGAGAGAGAGGACCCTGCCCTTATTTGGCAGCATGTCATTGTAGGATTTAAATTCAATATAGTTAGACTGGTTGACTGGATTAGAGCCTGTGTTTGTGTGTCCCTCTGTGCATTTGTGTTTCAATATGCCTCCATATTTGTAATTTTGTAAGTTATTACTATTCTGCTAAATCATAGTATTTCTGGTACTTTTCGGTACTTGTGCTAAATACAGTATTTCTGCTAAATCATACTATTTCTGCTTTTCATAAGATTTGTGCCTAATATAGTATTTCTGCTAAATTATAGTATTTGTTCTTTTTATAGGATTTGTGCCTAACATAGTATTTCTGCTAAATTATAGTATTTCTGCTTTTTATACTATTTGTGCCTAATATAGTATTTCTGCTTTTTATAGGATTTGTACCTAATATAGTATTTCTGCTTTTTATACTATTTGTGCCTAATATAGTATTTCTGCTAAATTATAGTATTTCTGCTTTTTATAGTATTTGTGCGAAAACATAGTATTTCTACTAAATGTAGTATTTATGCTTAATCATAGTATTTCTATATATTTCTGCCAGGTCCCCAGGCAGCCAATCCTCTCTGAGGACTGAGACATTCAAATTTTCAAATCAGGGCCTGCACGGCTTCCCAGCCAATCATATATGTGTCCTGAGGCATTCAAATTTGCATATTGGGGCCTTCATGGCTTCTAAGCCAGCCAATCATATCAGGGCTGAGGAATTCAAATCCACAAATCAGGGCCTGCATGGCTTCCCAGCCAGCCAATCATATATGTGGCCTCAGCCATTCAAATTTGCATATTGGGGAATTCGTGGCTTCTAAGTCAATAAGTCATCCATGTCATATATCTCTAAAAATTCATATTTGAATGATAAATTGTCAACACTTGAAGATTCCCCAATCACTTCTGAACAAAACGGTGTAAGAATGACCGCTCTAGCCCCTACAGTTAGGAAATTATGGTCATTTGTTTGAGGGGAGTCCTCACTATGAGAAATAGACTGCAATAATCCTGTGCCTCTCTGTGCTGCGTGTATAAAAAGATGCACCTGTTTTGGCGGGAAAACGTAAACAGCCACTCTGATTGGTGGATTTAAATTCGGCAGCTCTCTCCCTCTGTGTGTGTGTGTGTGTGTGTGTCTGTGTGTGTGTGTGTGTGTGTGTTTAGTGGGAGAGAGAGGACCCTGCCCTTATTTGGCAGCATGTCATTGTAGGATTTAAATTGAATATAGTTAGACTGGTAGACTGAATTGGATCTTGTGTGTGTGTCTCTCTGTGCATGTGTGTTTCCTCATGTGTGCATATTTGTAATTGTGTGGCTGTCATAAATTTTTTTTCAGATTTTTGTCATTTAACAAGTATATTTGAGGGACCCTCAGCATGTTCAGCATTTTTTCAGCTGTCCATTTTGCTTTTCCAATTTTTCTGTTTAACTTATTACTATTGTGCTAAATCATACTATTTCTGCTATTTTATAAGATTTGTGCTTAATATACTATTTCTGCTATTTTATAAGATTTGTGCTTAATATAGTATTTCTGCTTTTTATAAGATTTGTGCTTAATATAGTATTTCTGCTAAATGTAGTATTTATGCTTAATCATATTATTTCTGCTTTTCATAGGATTTGTGCTTAATATAGTATTTCTGCTAAATTTAGTATTTCTGATTAATTATAGTTTTTCTACTAAATCATAGTACAGTATTTCTGCTTTTTATGGGATTTGTGCTAAAACAAAGTATTTCTACTAAATGTAGTATTTATGCTTAATCATACCATTTCTGCTTTTTATAGGATTTGTGCTTAATATAGTATTTCTGCTAAATTATAGTATTTCTGCCAAATTATAATATTTGTGCTAAAACATAGTCTTAATTTAAAATTACAATATTCATAGTTCATCACAGTGTCTCTGGTAAATCACAATATTTCTGCTCGGTTGTACTATTTTTCTAAATCATAGTGTTTCTGTAATGTTTAAGTATTTTTGGCTAAATATATTCTTTCTGTTATCTTATACTATTTCTCCTAAATTCTTGTATTTTTGAGAAGTTATCATGTTTCTGGTAAGTTACAATATTTCTGCTAAATTCTACTATGCTATTGTATCTCTGCCAAGTATTATGTTTCCTCTAAGATATTGCAGTTCTGCTAAGTTATTCCATTTTAGCAAACTTCTTTTGCTTCTGCAAAGTTTTTACAATTTCTGCAACTTTTCAGCTTTTTCAGCTACTTTTTGCATACAGCTTCAGCTTTAAGCATCCACACTGCATTTTCGCAGGAAATGCAAATTTTTCTAGTTAATATTATTGTGTGGATGCTTTAAGCATCCACACTATTGAGTTCCTGTTTCTCTTTATTGTGTGGATGCTTTAAGCATCCACACTATTGAGTTCCTGTTTCTCTTTATTCTTTATTATTATTATTATTATTCTAGTTGCTTCCGTACACTTTTTGGCACTTAACTACTTCCACAATTTTCAGCCGATTTTCACCGTTCAAATTTTAAACTATTCTGCTATTTCTGCTAATTTACGCTACGATTTTTGCTATTTTTAACTATTATACTTTTTAAAATATTAAGCTTTTTTCCTTTAATTTGTCCCATTGAAATGAATGGGAAACTTCTGCAATTCTGCTAAAATTTGCTTGTTTTTGAAACTTAACTACTTCCTCATATTTTCACCTAGAACAACCATTCAAACTTTAAAATGTTCACAAATTATTGGGCTATTCAGGTATGATTCAGCTTTTTCAAATGTTTTACTGTTTTACTTTTATGCCTCTTAAAGTTTTGAGTTGCAAAATTGTGATTTTTCACAAAATACATGCGTTGTTATGGTTGCTATGCTCTTGGCTTCCAGTGTGCCACTGAAGGTTTTGCAATTTTCACTTCATGTCCGAACAACTTCTTGCTACTTGCTCAATTTTCACTCAACTTCCACAAATTATACATCAAAACGTAGGTATTTTTGCTGGCTTTCAGAAAATGTCACTATCATTGTTGTGGGATTTATAGAATTTTTGCAAATCTCCTCAGACCAACACAAGGTCTCAAAACTCTCCATATAAAGTCAATGGAGAGCTTGTTCAAAATCATCGCTGGATTTCTGTAATGAGAGGCATATTCGAATCGTCATATCTCCTTAACGAAGCGACTTTAAGACATGAGGCTTGTCCCCGAATATTTTCAGACACCCCTGACGCTCACAATTCAAGAATTTCTTTCTCACCTATTACCGTTCTGAAATGAGTTGGACTTGTTTGAGGGTAGGAAATTCGTCCTTCGCTCAGATTTCTTCAGATTTAAAACTCTGGAAATGAACCACTTTTTTCTCTCGTCATAATTTTTTTTTGGATTTCCACAGAGACCTGAAAATTTCCATGACTGTTCACCAAAGCCTGCTGTCTCTTACGGTGAAAGAATGATATCGATACTCCAAATAGATTTCGAGTTACAAAGCGTTGTTTGAGGGCAAGTCAAGGCAGTTTTTGCTTCGCTCTACTCAGTTATGGTGCATTACAAGTCAAATATCTTTAATAATTCATATTTTAATGATAAATTGTAAACACTGGAAGATTCCCCCATCTCTTCTGAACAAAACGGTGTAAGAATGACCGCTCTAGCCCCTACGGTTTGGGAATTATGGTCATTTGTTTGAGGGGAGTCCTCACTATGAGAAATAGGCTGCAATAATCCTGTGCCTCTCTGTGCTGCGTGTGTAAAAAGAGGCACATGTTTTGGCGGGAAAAAGTACACAGGCTCTCTGATTGGTGGATTCAAATTCAGCAGCTCCCAGGCTGACCTAGAAACTTACTTCTCTCTCCCTGTGCATTTTTTTGCTGATTTTTTCATTTAACAAGTATATTTGAGGGACCCTCAGCATGTTCAGCATTTTTTCAGCTGTCCATTTTGCTTTTCCAATTTTTCTGTTTAACTTATTACTATTGTGCTAAATCATACTGTTTCTGCTATTTTATAAGATTTGTGCCTAATATAGTATTTCTGCTAAATTACAGTATTTCTGCTTTTTATACTATTTGTGCTAAAACATAGTATTTCTACTAAATGTAGTATTTATGCTTAATCATACTATTTCTGCTTTTTATGGGATTTGTGCCTAATATAGTATTTCTGCTTTTTATAGGATTTTTGCTCAAACATAATATTTCTACTAAATGTAGTGTTTATGCTTAATCATCCTATTTCTGCTTTTTATAGGATTTGTGCTTAATATAGTATTTCTGCTAAATTATAGTATTTCTGCTTTTTATAGTATTTGTGCTAAAACATAGTATTTCTACTAAATGTAGTATTTATGCTTAATCATAGTATTTCTATATATTTCTATATATTTCTGCCAGGTCCCCAGGCAGCCAATCCTCTGTGAGGACTTAGACATTCAAATTTTCAAATCAGGGCCTGCACAGTTTCCCAGCCAATCAAATAAGTGTCCTGAGGCATTCAAATTTGCATATTGGGGCCTTCGTGGCTTCTAAGCCAGCCAATCATATCTGAGGGCTGAGGAATTCAAATCCACAAATCAGGGCCTGCACGGCTTCCCAGCCAGCCAATCACATATGTGGTCTCAGGCATTCAAATTTGCATATTGGGGAATTCGTGGCTTCTAAGTCAACAAGTCATCCATGTCATATATCTCTAAAAATTCATATTTTAATATTAAATTGTCAACACTTGAAGATTCCCCCATCTCTTCTGAACAAAACGGTGTAAGAATGACCGTTCTAGCCCCTACGGTTAGGAAATTACGGTCATTTGTTTGAGGGGAGTCGTCACTATGAGAAATAGACTGCAAAAATCCTGTGTCTCTCTGTGCTGCTGCGTGTGTAAACAGATGCACCTGTTTTGGTGGGGAAAAGTGCACAGCCTCTCTGATTGGTGGATTCAAATTCACCAGCTCCCAGGCTGACCTAGAAACTTACTTCTCTCTCCCTGTGTGTGTGTGTGTGTTTGTGTGTGTGTGTGACAGAGAGAGAGAGAGAGAGAGAGAAAGGCTTTTAATGGGATGATCTCATTCTAAGATTTAAATTCAATATATTTAGACTGGTTGACTGAATTGGATCTTGTGTGTGGGTCTCTCTGTGCATGTGTGTTTCCTCATGTGTACATATTTGTGATTGTGTGGCTGTAATAAATTTTTTTGCAGATTTTTGTCATTTAACAAGTATATTTGAGGGACCCTCAGCATGTTCAGCATTTTTTCAGCTGTCCATTTTGCTTTTCCAATTTTTCTGTTTAACTTATTACTATTGTGCTAAATCATACTATTTCTGCTATTTTATAAGATTTGTGCTTAATATAGTATTTCTGCTAAATGTAGTATTTATGCTTAATCATACTATTTCTGCTATTTTATAAGATTTGTGCTTAATATAGTATTTCTGCTAAATTTAGTATTTCTGATTAATTATAGTTTTTCTACTAAATCATAGTACAGTATTTCTGCTTTTTATGGGATTTGTGCTAAAACAAAGTATTTCTACTAAATGTAGTATTTGTGCTTAATCATACCATTTCTGCTTTTTATAGGATTTGTGCTTAATATAGTATTTCTGCTAAATTATAGTATTTCTGCCAAATTAATATTTGTGCTAAAACATAGTCTCAATTTAAAATTACAATATTCATAGTTCATCACAGTGTCTCTGGTAAATCACAATATTTCTGCTCTGTTGTACTATTTTTCTAAATCATAGTGTTTCTGTAATGTTTAAGTATTTTTGGCTAAATATATTCTTTCTGTTATCTTATACTATTTCTCCTAAATTCTTGTATTTTTGAGAAGTTATCATGTTTCTGGTAAGTTACAATATTTCTGCTAAATTCTGCTATGCTATTGTATTTCTGCCAAGTATTATGTTTCCTCTAAGATATTGCAGTTCTGCTAAGTTATTCCATTTTAGCAAACTTCTTTTGCTTCTGCAAAGTTTTTACAATTTCTGCAACTTTTCAGCTTTTTCAGCTACTTTTTGCATACAGCTTCAGCTTTAAGCATCCACACTGCATTTTCGCAGGAAATGCAAATTTTTCTAGTTCTTTATTATTATTATTATTATTATTCTAGTTGCTTCCGTACACTTTTTGGCACTTAACTACTTCCACAATTTTCAGCCGATTTTCACCGTTCAAATTTTAAACTATTCTGCTATTTCTGCTAATTTACGCTATGATTTTTGCTATTTTTAACTATTATACTTTTTAAAATATTAAGCTTTTTTCCTTTAATTTGTCCCATTGAAATGAATGGGAAACTTCTGCAATTCTGCTAAAATTTGCTTGTTTTTGAAACTTAACTACTTCCTCATATTTTCACCTAGAACAACCATTCAAACTTTAAAATGTTCACAAATTATTGGGCTATTCAGGTATGATTCAGCTTTTTCAAATGTTTTACTGTTTTACTTTTATGCCTCTTAAAGTTTTGAGTTGCAAAATTGTGATTTTTCACAAAATACATGCGTTGTTATGGTTGCTATGCTCTTGGCTTCCAGTGTGCCACTGAAGCTTTTGCAATTTTCACTTCATGTCCGAACAACTTCTTGCTACTTGCTCAATTTTCACTCAACTTCCACAAATTATACATCAAAACGTAGGTATTTTTGCTGGCTTTCAGAAAATGTCACTATCATTGTTGTGGGATTTATAGAATTTTTGCAAATCTCCTCAGACCAACACAAGGTCTCAAAACTCTCCATATAAAGTCAATGGAGAGCTTGTTCAAAATCATCGCTGGATTTCTGTAATGAGAGGCATATTCGAATCGTCATATCTCCTTAACGAAGCGACTTTAAGACATGAGGCTTGTCCCCGAATATCTTCAGACACCCCTGACGCTCACAATTCAAGAATTTCTTTCTCACCTATTACCGTTCTGAAATGAGTTGGACTTGTTTGAGGGTAGGAAATTTGTCCTTCGCTCAGATTTCTTCAGATTTCAAACTGTGGAAATGAACCACTTTTTTCTCTCGTCATAACTTTTTGTTGGATTTCCACAGAGACCTGAAAATTTCCATGACTGTTCAGCAAAGCCTGCTGTCTCTTACGGTGAAAGAATGATATCGATACTCCAAATAGATTTCGAGTTACAAAGCGTTGTTTGAGGGCAAGTCAAGGCAGTTTTTGCTTCGCTCTACTCAGTTATGGTGCATTAGAAGTCAAATATCTTTAATAATTCATATTTTAATGATAAATTGTAAACACTGGAAGATTCCCCCATCTCTTCTGAACAAAACGGTGTAAGAATGACCGCTCTAGCCCCTACGGTTTGGGAATTATGGTCATTTGTTTGAGGGGAGTCCTCACTATGAGAAATAGGCTGCAATAATCCTGTGCCTCTCTGTGCTGCGTGTGTAAAAAGAGGCACATGTTTTGGCGGGAAAAAGTACACAGGCTCTCTGATTGGTGGATTCAAATTCAGCAGCTCCCAGGCTGACCTAGAAACTTACTTCTCTCTCCCTGTGCATTTTTTTGCTGATTTTTTCATTTAACAAGTATATTTGAGGGACCCTCAGCATGTTCAGCATTTTTTCAGCTGTCCATTTTGCTTTTCCAATTTTTCTGTTTAACTGATTACTATTGTGCTAAATCATACTATTTCTGCTATTTTATAAGATTTGTGCCTAATATAGTATTTCTGCTAAATTACAGTATTTCTGCTTTTTATACTATTTGTGCTAAAACATAGTATTTCTACTAAATGTAGTATTTATGCTTAATCATACTATTTCTGCTTTTTATGGGATTTGTGCCTAATATAGTATTTCTGCTTTTTATAGGATTTTTGCTCAAACATAGTATTTCTACTAAATGTAGTGTTTATGCTTAATCATGCTATTTCTGCTTTTTATAGGATTTTTGCTCAAACATAATATTTCTACTAAATGTAGAGTTTATGCTTAATCATCCTATTTCTGCTTTTTATAGGATTTGTGCTTAATATAGTATTTCTGCTAAATTATAGTATTTCTGCTTTTTATAGTATTTGTGCTAAAACATAGTATTTCTACTAAATGTAGTATTTATGCTTAATCATAGTATTTCTATATATTTCTATATATTTCTGCCAGGTCCCTAGGCAGCCAATCCTCTGTGAGGACCTAGACATTCAAATTTTCAAATCAGGGCCTGCACGGTTTCCCAGCCAATCATATATGTGTCCTGAGGCATTCAAATTTGCATATTGGGGCCTTCATGGCTTCTAAGCCAGCCAATCATATCTGAGGGCTGAGGAATTCAAATCCACAAATCAGGGCCTGCACAGCTTCCCAGCCAGCCAATCATGTATGTGGGCTCCAGGTATTCAAATTTGCATATTGGGGAATTCGTGGCTTCTAAGTCAACAAGTCATCCATGTCATATATCTCTAAAAATTCATATTTTAATGATAAATTGTCAACACTTGAAGATTCCCCCATCTCTTCTGAACAAAACGGTGTAAGAATGACCGCTCTAGCCCCTATGGTTAGGAAATTATGGTCATTTGTTTGAGGGGAATCCTCACTATGTGAAATAAACTGAAAGAAGCAGGTCTATGTCTCTGTGCTGCGTGTGTAAAAAGATGCACCTGTTTTGGCGGGAAAACGTAAACAGCCTCTCTGATTGGTGGATTCAAATTCAGCAGCTCCCAGGCTGACCTAGAAACTTAGTCCTCTCTCCCTGTGTGTGTGTGTGTGTGTGTGTGTTTAGTGGGAGAGAGAGGACCCTGCCCTTATTTGGCAGCATGTCATTGTAGGATTTAAATTGAACATAGTTAGACTGGTTGACTGGATTAGAGCCTGTGTTTGTGTGTCCCTCTGTGCATTTGTGTTTCAATAAGTTATTACTATTCTGCTAAATCATAGTATTTCTGGTACTTTTCGGTACTTGTGCTAAATACAGTATTTCTGCTAAATCATACTATTTCTGCTTTTCATAGGATTTATGCCTAATATAGTATTTCTGCTAAATTATAGTATTTCTGCTTTTTATAGGATTTGTGCCTAACATAGTATTTATGCTTAATAATAGTATTTCTATATATTTCTGCCAGGTCCCCAGGCAGCCAATCCTCTGTGAGGACTGAGACATTCAAATTTTCAAATCAGGGCCTGCACAGTTTCCCAGCCAATCAAATAAGTGTCCTGAGGCATTCAAATTTGCATATTGGGGCCTTCGTGGCTTCTAAGCCAGCCAATCATATCTGAGGGCTGAGGAATTCAAATCCACAAATCAGGGCCTGCACGGCTTCCCAGCCAGCCAATCACATATGTGGTCTCAGGCATTCAAATTTGCATATTGGGGAATTCGTGGCTTCTAAGTCAACAAGTCATCCATGTCATATATCTCTAAAAATTCATATTTTAATATTAAATTGTCAACACTTGAAGATTCCCCCATCTCTTCTGAACAAAACGGTGTAAGAATGACCGTTCTAGCCCCTACGGTTAGGAAATTACGGTCATTTGTTTGAGGGGAGTCGTCACTATGAGAAATAGACTGCAAAAATCCTGTGTCTCTCTGTGCTGCTGCGTGTGTAAACAGATGCACCTGTTTTGGTGGGGAAAAGTGCACAGCCTCTCTGATTGGTGGATTCAAATTCACCAGCTCCCAGGCTGACCTAGAAACTTACTTCTCTCTCCCTGTGTGTGTGTGTGTGTGTGTGTGTGTGTGTGTGTGTGTGTGTGTGTGTGTGTGTGTGTGTGTGTGTGTGTGTGTGACAGAGAGAGAGAGAGAGAGAGAAAGCCTTTTAATGGGATGATCCCATTGTAAGATTCAAATTCAATATATTTAGACTGGTTGACTGAATTGGATCTTGTGTGTGTGTCTCTCTGTGCATGTGTGTTTCCTCATGTGTACATATTTGTAATTGTGTGGCAGTCATAAATTTTTTTGCTGATTTTTGTCATTTAACAAGTATATTTGAGGGAACCTCAGCATGTTCAGCATTTTTTCAGCTGTCCATTTTGCTTTTCCAATTTTTCTGTTTAACTTATTACTATTGTGCTAAATCACACTATTTCTGCTATTTTATAAGATTTGTGCTTAATATACTATTTCTGCTTTTATAGGATTTGTGCTTAATATAGTATTTCTGCTTTTTATAAGATTTGTGCTTAATATAGTATTTCTGCTTTTTATAAGATTTGTGCTTAATATAGTATTTCTGCTAAATGTAGTATTTATGCTTAATCATATTATTTCTGCTTTTCATAGGATTTGTGCTTAATATAGTATTTCTGCTAAATTTAGTATTTCTGATTAATTATAGTTTTTCTACTAAATCATAGTACAGTATTTCTGCTTTTTATGGGATTTGTGCTAAAACAAAGTATTTCTACTAAATGTAGTATTTATGCTTAAACATACCATTTCTGCTTTTTATAGGATTTGTGCTTAATATAGTATTTCTGCTAAATTATAGTATTTCTGCCAAATTATAATATTTGTGCTAAAACATAGTCTTAATTTAAAATTACAATATTCATAGTTCATCACAGTGTCTCTGGTAAATCACAATATTTCTGCTCTGTTGTACTATTTTTCTAAATCATAGTGTTTCTGTAATGTTTAAGTATTTTTGGCTAAATATATTCTTTCTGTTATCTTATACTATTTCTCCTAAATTCTTGTATTTTTGAGAAGTTATCATGTTTCTGGTAAGTTACAATATTTCTGCTAAATTCTGCTATGCTATTGTATCTCTGCCAAGTATTATGTTTCCTCTAAGATATTGCAGTTCTGCTAAGTTATTCCATTTTAGCAAAGTTCTTTTGCTTCTGCAAAGTTTTTACAATTTCTGCAACTTTTCAGCTTTTTCAGCTACTTTTTGCATACAGCTTCAGCTTTAAGCATCCACACTGCATTTTCGCAGGAAATGCAAATTTTTCTAGTTATTATTATTATATATTCCGTACGTTTTTTGGCATCTCACTCCTTCAAAACCGCTCAACTTAGAAAAACCATTCAAACACCGTTAGATTCCTATTCTTTTGGACATGAAAGCTTCTACTTTTCTCATTTTTAACATTTATATTTTTAATTTTATTCAACTTTATTTAACAAAAATTTATAATGTATTTCAATGGAGAGACCCTTCAAATCCTCATTCAACTTATTCATTTTTAAACTCTTACTACTTCCACATACATTGACATAGAGCCACCATTCAAACTTTAAAACAAAGACAAGACATTCAACTATTCAACTTGTATTTATCTTTTCAATATCTATTATACTTTTTCTTCAGTTCCAGTTTAAGTTTCATGATGTTTTTTCACCCGTTTCAGAGTTTATAATGGGTGTGTATGGGACGGAATGTTGGGGCTAGAGTGAGGCAGCTCAACTGCTAGAGTGAGAGGAGCAAAAAAATTAATCTTAAAATCTTTTTTAAAACTGCTGCTGTGTCCGCAGCGTTTGCTCTACAGGTATGATTTTACCCTCAAAACGTAGCCATCGCTGTCCTCTTTCATCCAATGTGTTTACTATTGTCCTAGGTGTTATGGTTCTTTCGTAAATGTCACCAATGCACAGCCTCCTCCCTCCAACTCTTCCATAGACTCTAATGTTAAAATGGCTCAGAAGGTTCGTTTGAAAATCAGAAGAGCATGGTGTCTTTCCACTGTCACCACGTCCATATAATAAACTCCACAGGCATGAAAACTGAGAATTCAGTAGACTAGACATTGCTGTCACTCACGGTGAAAGAATTTTGTCAATACGACTTTTACTTTTCATTTGGGAACGATTTGTTTCAGCCTGACTTTTCTGTTCATTTTAAGCAGCAAAAGTGAGGTGCATGTCTGTGTCCGTGTGTATGGAGCCCTTGGGTGCGGTCACTATAGCAACCAGGCTCACACCTGCCTGCTTAACGAGCTCTCTCTCTCACTCTGCCAAGATTCATCTTAAACACTTCTCTTTCAACTGCTGCTGTGTCCACAGTGTTAAAGCCATCATTTTACCCTCAAAACGTCGCCATCGTTGTTCTTTTTCCAACATCTTGTCTTTCAAAGCTCAGAGATGTAAACTTTTTAAACTGTGTGGGTCCAAGTGGAGGGATCACATTTTAGTCATTCAGTGATTCAAAGAATATGACCTTTTAATATTCTTTCAGATGTTTTCTGACTCTAAATGTTCTTTTCTCATTTCTTAGGTTTTTCTAATTTACAATTAAAACATTTTCAGCTTTTTTCCAACTTTTTCTTCTGTGTAACCTTCAGCTTTTAGCAGTTCAGCACTGTTGTTTTCAGGTTAAATTCAGGTTGTTTTTTTTGTTTTTTTTATCTCATTCAAAATTTTTAACTCAAAATTCAGCAATTAATTCATTTCAGTCCACATGTCTGTGTCCGTGTGTATGGAGCCCTTGGGTGCGGTCACTATAGCAACCAGGCTCACACCTGCCTGCTTAACGAGCTCTGTCTCTCACTCTGCCAAGATTAAATCAAAAATGTGTGTTACATCTAAGCAGTTGTAGTAAGATTAACTTTTTCAATAGGTACAATAAGACAGGTTTGACAGGCTTTTGCCACAGATTAACAGTATGTCAGTAGTTAATATAGGCTAACTGAATAGAGCCCTGAATTATTGCCCTGTTAAATTCAAGTTGATTGTGTATTGGTGGACTTGTCTTCTCCACACAGGTTTTTCATACCTCGGCAGTTTTAGTCAGTTGATGACTTTAAAATAATCTTTTCTGACTGGATAATTAAAGCTCACAGCATCTACCTGTCTGTAGTGTATTTTCCCACATTTTAAATAATCGAATCTCATTTAATGTCTCTGTTTTTAGTCTGTATAGTTAATCTCCCCACGAATACGCTCAAAGTAGTCTTAAAATAAAATCCATAAAACAGTTCAAGATGACATACTTTTTATTTGCTAATTTAATGCCAGTTGCCCTCTTTCCTGAGTATAAGCGAATGAGTGACATAAAGAGAAAAAGTACCAATTTGTATGCTGGTGAGTCTTGTGTATTTTTTTCTCTGTCTCTCTATGACAGAGAAATATATATGCTCATTATTGATGTTCAAACTGATGGTCAAATTTCCAAGCACCACCTGAACGCCTCATCAGTCTTTAACTAATCACTGCACCAACTGCCGTCATTCCGCTTTGCTCTCTGCTGTGGTAAGTACAATATACTCAGTACAGCACTGTTTTAGTTTTATGATGGTAAAAATACATGTTTGACATTTAAACTCACATATCAAGTCTTTTTAAAGTTCAACAGAGTTCAAAGAATAAAGAAAGCAAAAAAAGAATAACCTTTGCTACCATTTATATAGGTTTATGACTTTTGCTGTTAGCAGCAGTGCTAACGCTAGCTTCAATGCTAATGCTAGCTATAGTGCTAACACTAGCCTTAGCAGTTGTTAACTGACAAAAAGAATATTCTTGTGATATTCCTGTGATATTTATTGGCGGTCAGTGAGACAAAAGTAAGAAATGAGCTTTTATTATTGCCATTGTGGCTCAGTTTTAACAGTAAGAGTGCTAGCGCTAGCAGCATTGCTAACACTAACTGAAGTGCTAATGCTAGCCGGAATGCTAGCGCTAGCAGCAATGCTAAGGCTAGTAACAGTCTAACAGTAGCCTTACATAAGTGGCAATACTTCAGTTAATTAGTTTGAATTGTAAAATGGCTGCTGTATCAGTTGGTGTGCTATATTACTCTATAATTACCCTGCTGACTATAAGTTCAGTGTATCATGTCGTGTGGGCTTTGTATTTCTGTTAGTCTGATAACACTGTACAGACAACTAACGTATTATTTCTCGTCTTACACTTTCAGGAACCTGACTGACACTGTGCTTTGCCTGGTAGGTGTGCACATACTATAAGCTGTAAAGTGATGGGTTCAAACTTTGTGCTAGACCTTTTAAACACATTTTTATAATAAATACACATAAGTTCAGCTTAACAATTGGGCTAAAATATTTTTTTCGTACATTTTTGCACATTACATGTGATTAGTTAACAATTCACTCAATCATATTTGTATTTAAAAATATTATTGCTGAATTTAATTAAATATTTATTCTTTTAAAAAGTGCCAAATTGTGCAACTTTTTGCACATGGCAGCCGACAACAGTTTAGCTTGAATATTTGTTTTGTCCTTTTTCAGTAGTCACAATTAGTTCATACAATTACCATGTGATATAATTTTATTAAAATTATTATTTTTTTCTTGTTTTTTGTTCACAGTGTGCAGAAGAAGAACAAGGACCAGATCTCCAGTTTTCTATCTCACATCCCAACCCCCCAACCCCTCTATCTTCTGTCCTACTCCACCTGTTGTCTCTGCCTTCTTTCCATCTGTATTTCACCCTGTGGTTTGTGAGAAATTTTGCCAAACCAAGAATCTTATTGCGGTTTGATTTAAAGCCGTGTCTCTCCTGCTCTGTCTGTTCTCTCTGCTAAATTTTCTCTCTACCTGTTTTTCACTCTTTGGCTTGCTGCTGAAAAATGCACAAGCCAATAAAACAATAAAGAGTGCATATTTTGCCTCAACCTGAGAACAAACTGAACAAACAAAGAAAACTCTGCGGTTTGATTTAAATCCGTGTCTCTCCTGCTCTGTCTGTTCTCTCTGCTAAATTTTCTCTCTACCTGTTTTTCACTCTTGGCTTGCTGCTGAAAAATGCCAAGCCATTAAAGCAATAAAGAGTGCATATTGCCTCTACCTGAGAACAAACTGAACAAATAAAGAAAACTCTAATTCACGGTTTGATTGTGATTTCCCAGCCGTGTTTCTCCTGCTCTGTCTGTTCTCTCTTCTAAATTTTCTCTCTAGCTGTTTTTCACTTTGCGCTTGCTGCTAAGTTGTGCCAAGCCAATAAAGAGAGTGCATATTATTCTCTCGACTGACAAACTGTCAAACAAACAAAGACATCTGTTTCTGAGAAATAAAAACTGAAATATAAAGACAAAGAAAACATCTCCTGCTCTGTGCCACTCTTATTTTATAAACATATTTTCTAAAGACTAAGAGAAACACTTGTGTAAAAATGCCAAGGAAGCAGAAAAAGTCACAAGCTGCAAAACAACGCTGGAAGACGTTCCATGAGTTTCATGAAGTAGCAACATGTGAACAAGCTGAGTGTGATTTTCCTCAGAGCTCTGCAGAAGACTTTGTGTCTGCAAAGACCAATGCTGATGGTGTCAAACAGGCAGGTCAACATGTTCCTGCACATGTACAACAGGTATCCTATGCAGATGCTGTAAAGATTGGATTGCAGCATGAATTTAATGATCATCAGGTAAACCATAGAGACCAACCTGAGGTGTCAAGTGCCCCACAGGTGGGTTATGCTGATATTGTAAAAAGAGGCCGTCACAGTGATGTGGCAGGACCATCTCATGCAGAAAGAGTGAACTTTGAAAACCAGCCCTCTGTTACACATATCTGTGCATCTCACAGCCAGGCTCATCCCAAATATGGAGACTCCAGAAACAAGCAGTGCACATGTAACTCACTCACATTTCTTGCTTTCCTTCATGAGAATGATAACATGACTACAGCTGACCTTAATCTGGTCTTGGATAAAGGTGATGTGATGTACAAAGAGGCCAAGAAAAGATTTCCTAAAAATATTCATTTGGCAACCGATGAGCTGCCAGACAAAGTTGATGCTCGCTGGTCTATGTATGATGTCGACATGACACAGCCTTCCCGGTATGGGACATTTGAAGAACCTCCAGAGGAAGCAGTAGATACCTTTCTCAGCTTAGAAGCAGGACTGAGCTGCCTGTTGTCAGATGTGCAGTATGCCTTATTGATTATGAGTGGATTGTGTATCGCAGTGTTCAGATCCACATCAGGCAAATATGGTTTCTTTGATCCACACTCCAGAACACCCAGTGGTCTTCCTCTACTACTACAGTCACGTAATCGTGGTACAGCAGTGATGCTGAAATTCACACTCCTCAGTGACATGATTAAGAGGATCCAAGATTCTTATGAAATGATGGAGATATCACCCTCTTGTAACTATGAACTGAAGCCTGTGCAGTTCTACAGTATGAGCACAGTCAACCTGAGTGATACTATCACAGACACAGTCTGCAGACCAACAGCTGCCACTGCTGTGGCACCTACTCACTCTGATACAACTGTTGATGAAGCAAACTCCTCTACTCCAAGGAGAAACACAACCACTGATCTTACTGAGATCTCTCCAATGTCTGTTTGTACACCACTGGAGAAACAACAAGAAGTCCATATGACTCAGTTCACATCACACGAAGCTCCTCAAAATGAATTTACTTTTATAACTACCAAAGAACTATCGAGTGACTTTAATTTCCTTCCATCAAATGATGTTTTTTCCTGTCAGTCAAGGACTGCAATAAAAAATGGTGCTAACTGTGATCTTTCTGATACAGTTATACAAAAAATCTATAAACTGACAAAAGTTAATAAACAGCAAAGGCGCAAAATGAAAAGAAGATTAATGGCATCAGACAAACCAAGAAATCAGAGAAAAGAAAACCAAAAAAGGAAAGAACGACAAAAGTACGCTTCAAATAAAGATTACAAAGAAAAGAAGAAATCTTCTACAAGCGAGGCATATAAAAACAATCCTGAAGTTAGACAGAAACATCAACAATATATTAAAAGACGCTACTGTGAGAACGATGAATTCAGAAAGAAACAACAACAATATATTAAAAGACGCTACTGTGAGAACGATGAATTCAGAAAGAAACAACAACAATATATTAAAAGACGCTACTGTGAGAACGATGAATTCAGAAAGAAACAACAACAATATATTAAAAGACGCTACTGTGAGAACGATGAATTCAGAAAGAAACAACAACAATATATTAAAAGACGCTACTGTGAGAACGATGAATTCAGAAAGAAACAACAACAATATATTAAAAGACGCTACTGTGAGAACGATGAATTCAGAAAGAAACAACAACAATATATTAAAAGACGCTACTGTGACAATGCTGAATTTAGACAAAAACAAAAAAACTATATCACTAAAAGGTATCAAGAGAGCCCAGATTTCAGAGAGAGACAGAGATCTCGAGTGACTCAGCGTTATGCACGTGATAACGCATTCAGAGTAAGACACAGACAACTAATGAAACAACTAATGCGAGACAGGTATCAAAGTAATCTTGCCTTCAGGATTATGCACAATATGAGATGTGCAATGAAAATAAAAAGGAAATACAGATGGGTGAACAGACAAACTCAAGAGAGTGACAACAGTGTGATTAACGAGGCCATATCTGTGTTCAAATCACAAATCAAAGCTGGACCATCATACCCATGTACTGTATGTTTCAAGGCTTCATTTCCAAACCAAGTACGACCCTGCAGAAGGTCAAATTATGTCAAAAACCCACATGTAGTTACAACATGTTTGACAGGAAAGTTTGTTCATGTTTGTGATGAAAACTGCAGAAATGAGCAGTGCAAAGTGCCTGATGAGAGAAAGAGAGAGTGGATATGTCACACCTGCCACGATCATCTTAAAAATGGATCCATGCCAGCACTTGCTGTTGCCAATAAGTTGGATCTTGCTGATATTCCAGCTGAACTTTCTGATCTCAACATACTGGAGAGACATCTCATAGCCAAGTGCATACCATTTGCCAAGATCATTCCTCTTCCCAAAGGCAGACAAAGAGCAATTAGAGGAAATGTGGTCTGTGTCCCATCAGAGGTACAGGAAACTGTTGAAACACTACCTCGATTGAGAATTAATTCTCAGGTGATCAGAGTGAAACTGAAGAGACGCTTGTCTTACAAAGGTCATCAGCTGTTTCAGACTGTAAGCTGGTCTAAACTTGTGCAAGCACTGCATAAACTCAAGCAGATTCACCCACAGTATAAGGATGTGAGCATCAGAGATGATGCTGAGCTGTGTGATCCAACACTTCCTGATGAAGATGATGATGATGATGAAAACATGAATGAGGACGATTATGATGAGGCTGATTTAATGGAAATTGACAGCTGTGAGAAAAATGCACTGAGTGAAGCACAAAATAAAAATGAACAGGACATTGACACGTTACCCTGTGATGGTGAACAATCGCATGAACAGATGAGAGATGATTCAGAGCAAGCAGATGGACTGACTAATGGTGGTTTTGCACTCGAGTCCTGTTTGCAGCCCCCTGATGTGGCTGAGGAGATATTATGTTTCAGTGAAGGAATCTACTCTGTTGCTCCTGCAGAGAGAAACAATCCAATAAGTTTTTTCAAAACACCTAAACTGGAGGCCATGGCCTTCCCTGTGCAGTTTCCTACAGGCCAAAACACACTTGATGAAAGAAGGCTGATCAAAGTATCCCCCAGTGGGTATTTCAAATCAAGACTTTTCTGCATTGATGATCGTTTTGCCAAAGACACAAACTATTTGTTCTTTGCACAGTTTGTGACTGAAATACACTTGGCTACTTCCAGCATGACGATACAGTTAAGAAAGGCAAAGCCTCTGACCAGAGATGGGAGAAAAATAACCTCAGGCATGTTACAAGATAAACATGAGGTGGAGAAACTGGTGCGAAATAAAGACGCAGTGAGATTCATGCAGCCTCTGAGAGGAACCCCAGCCTATTGGGAGAAAACAACAAGAGATCTTTTTGCCATGATCAGACAGTTGGGAACTCCCACGTTCTTTTGCACATTTTCAGCTGCTGAAATGCGCTGGCCTGAAGTGATCGAGGCAATAACAAGGCAGCAAGGTGAACAAGTGAATTTTGAAGGACTCGACTGGTCAGCAAAGTGTGACATCCTGAGAAGCAATCCTGTCACAACAATGCGCATGTTTGACAAGAGAGTTGAAGCATTATTCAGAGATTTACTCTTATCTCCCGCAGAGCCACTTGGCAAAGTCATTGACTACTTTTACAGAGTTGAGTTTCAGCACAGAGGAAGCCCACACATACACTGTCTCCTGTGGGTAGAAGGTGCTCCTGTGTTTGAGGAGGATGATGAGCAAACTGTTGTTGATTTTATAAACAAATACATCACAGCTCAGCTGCCTGATCCACATAAACAACCTGAACTGTACAAGAAAGTAACAGAAGTGCAAAAACACAGTAAGAACCACACAAAGACGTGCTTTAGGAGTTTAAGCTCCGGGTGCCGTTTTGGTTTTCCCAAACCACCCTGCAATGAGACAATGATCACAAGACCCAGTGAGGATGATGCACTGGAAGTAGAAACAGCAAAGAACAAGCTCAGACCACTGAACCAGCTGCTGAATGAACCTGAAACTGCTTCCATGAGTTTAGAGCAGCTCTTGGCAAGATGCAACTTGACACATGCAGAATATCAGAGATACCTGAATAAAATGAACACAAGGAGTACGATCATACTAAAGCGTGATCCAAAAGACTCTTGGATAAATGGCTATAATCCACATCTGCTTGAAGCCTGGAACAGTAATATCGACATAAGCTTTGTTTTAGATGCTTTTGGTGCTGCAAATTATTTAATGAAATATATATCAAAAAAAGAGGGTGGGCTATCTGAGTACCTGAAAACTGTCATTGAGAACTCCCATAAGGACAGTGTAAATGAGTGCGATGAAATGAGAGCCGTCATGCAGGCATATTCAAAGAAGCGAGAGATCAGTGCACAAGAATGTGTTGCTCGTGCATGTGGTCTTCACATGAAGCAATGTTCACGTGCTGTAATATTCATACCAACTGATGATAATCCTGTGAAAATGAGTCGTCCCCTGTCAGTTCTGGACAACACAACACCTGAATCTTCCAATGTTTGGATGACATCTTTGAATGACAAATACAAAGCCAGACCTGAAACACCAGAGTATGAGGAGATGTGCATGGCAGACTTTGCTGCTACTTGCAGGATTGTCTATGGCCAACAGAAAAAAGGTAAAGATGTTTTGCCCCTTCTCAATGAGATGGGGTTTGTGCAAAGGCGCAAAAACAATAAGCCTGCTATCATCAGATTTCACCGCTGCTCACAAGAAAAACATCCAGAGCAATATTACGGAAGACTGCTTAAACTGTACCTTCCTCATCGTTCAGACCACGAACTGAAAACACCATCTTTGCCAACCTATCAGGCTTTCTATGGTGCTGGCTGTGTACAGCTACCAGGTACTGATCGTCTTGAGTACGTGCAACACATTGTCAAAAGAAATAGAGAAAAATATGAGAAAAACAGTGAGGAGATCGAGAGCGCTGTTGAGGAATATGAGCAGAACAGAGGTGTGACTGACGAATGGTGTAATCTGGCACCTGAATCAGATCTCGTAAGGTTGCCACTTGTTGAACAAGAAAGAGAGCGAGACAATGAAAATGAACAGGAAGATGTGCCCGACTACAGCCGTCAGGCTGATGCTTCAACAGAAGTCAGAGCCATCAGGGAACCCCCTGCTATTGATCCCACATTGTTACGTCAGATGTTTCAAAATCTGAATAAGAAGCAAGCCTGCATATTTTATGCAGTTAGAGACTGGTGCATTAAAAGAGTCTGTGCTCTAAATCCAGAGCAGTTTTTCTTTTATATTAATGGTGGTGCTGGAACAGGAAAATCACATCTTATCAAATGCATCTACTCAGAAGCATCTAAGATACTGAGCAAAGTGCCCAGATATGCAGACGACGTTGACATATCAAAACCCACTGTCCTGTTAACTGCTTTCACTGGGACTGCAGCTTTTAACATTTCTGGAACAACACTGCATTCTCTTCTCAAGCTCCCGAGAAGCTTAAAACCTCCCATTCAGGGACTTGGCAATCAGCTGGATGAAGTCAGATCAGAACTTTTGAATGCTGAAATAATCGTCATTGACGAAGTGTCTATGGTGTCAAGACATCTCTTTGCATATGTAGATGCAAGACTCAAACAGATCAAAGGGACTCGGAGACCCTTTGGAGGCATGTCAGTCATTGCTGTCGGAGACTTCTATCAGCTACCCCCAGTGCGACAGTCTAAACCTCTCTGTGTGCACGACCCGTCTGAGATCGACCTGTGGCGGGAGCATTTTCAGATGATCACTCTGACTGAGATTATGCGTCAGAAAGATGATGTTGTCTTTGCAGAGATGCTGAACAGAATTCGTGTGAAAGGAAAGTTGGATGAGCTTTGCGAAGCAGATAGAAATTTGTTGTCACAGGCCATAACTGAACCAGCCCTTTGTCCAACTGATGCGTTGCACATTTTTGCAACTAATAAAGAAGTGGATGCACACAACTCTGCAACACTGGCTCTGCTCCACACTCATATCATTGACATCCATGCAGATGATTATAGAAAAGATCCTAGAACTGGCAGAATGGCACTTCAAGACAGACCATTGAAAGGAGGTAAAAACGAGTTACCAGACACACTGAAAGTTGCAGAAGGAGCTCGTGTCATGCTCACCAGAAACATTGACATACAAAATGGTTTGGTTAATGGAGCTTTTGGAAAACTACTTAGAGTAGTTCACTCTGAAAACGACCAACACATCATCAAGCTTGGACTTAAAATGGATAATGAGACATCTGGAAAGAATAACCGCACACCAGCAGACGACATGGTGTACATTGAGAGAGCAGAGGAGAATCTGAAGCAGAAAGGAGTGGTACGAAGACAGTTCCCAGTGAAGCTGGCCTTTGCATGTACAATACATAAGGTACAGGGTATGACAACTACATCAGCTGTTGTCTCTCTTAAGAGCATTTTTGAGCCCGGCATGGCCTACGTAGCTGTCAGTAGAGTGACGTCTCTCAGTGGACTGTATCTTCTTGATATGGAAGAGAAAAAAATATTCACCAACCCAGAAATCACTGCAGCGCTTGAGAACATGAGACAAGCCAACCTTGATGACATGATGCCTCTTCTACACGTGAGGCAAACACTGAGCAGGTCAGAGGTTTTCACCATTGTTCATCATAATACAGAGGGACTGCCAGCTCACATTAATGACATCAAAAGTCACCATGAATTGTGTCTAGCAGATGTTTTGTGCCTAACAGAAACACACCTGCGGGGCTCTTTTGTCGCAGAGAGTCTCCACTTGGAAAATTACAATTTGTTCAAACGCAACAGACACCTGTCCTACACAAACTTTCCCCAGATGGCAAACAGAAGTGGTGGTGGAGTTGCTGTTTATGTGAAAAGTGACATTCAAGTGCATGAAAAACAGTACATCCATAATGTAACTGACCTTGAATTTCTGGCTTTAAAGGTTGAAGCACCAGTCAGTGCTCTGATTGCAGTTGTATACAGACCTCCAGACTACACTCTGAGGCCATTCCTGAAAAACCTGGTAAGCCTATTAGACTCATTGGAGATCATGGACTGTCATCCCATCATAGTTTGTGGTGATTTTAATGAGAATGTTTTATCCAGTGCAAACAAACCAATCCTGGAGCTGTTTGAGTCTAGGGGATACGCACAGGTCATCACTGCCCCTACCACAGAGAAGAACACACTGCTTGACCTAATTTTCATTTCTCAGTCAGATCGATGTCTCCATTCTGGAGTCATGAAGACATACCATAGTTACCATGACCCAGTATACTGTGTATTGTCCTGTGATGATTCATGATCTAGATCTTTGAATACAGTAAGTAATATCTATATTTTTGAATGACTTAAGAAAGTAGAGCGATGCTTGAACTCCAGAAAGAAGTCCAGACGCTTTTCTTTGCAAGCTCCTTTGACTACGATGACCTGGATGACTGAGAACCTTCACAGACATAAAGTAGAGCGATATTTAAAAGTTGACGCCCTGCATTGCAGTATAATGTTTGAATTGTTTACATAAAATACAATTACATGAATTAAGTAATGATATCAGTAAAAGATGACAATTTTATTTATTACAGAAAATCTAAAATTCACTAACAGTAACCTATAAATGTCAGAAAAATCAAATATAGCAGTTTAAAATGAATAGTGTAGGCATATCCTCTCTGCAGCCAGGCTTCAACATCCTGCCAGGCTGCCCCAGTCTCACTGTGGCTGGGAGGGAGGGAGGGTGGACCAGAGGATTGCCTACACAACACATAAATGTTCAACAGCTTCTTCATTGTTTCTGAGAGAACAATAATGACTAAAGGTTGCTTTTTAAAAAAACAAACAAACAAACAAACAAACCTAATTACAGCAATAATGACAGTTAAGCCACTTTATGTGTGCCTCTATTTTGAAATACTATTTACAAAAATGTTATTATTTTGGTTTGTTATAAACTTTAAACTTTTTCAAAAGTATACGATTATATTTTTGGACCAATTTTACTATGAAACATAAATTTTTATGAGCTTTTATCATGTTTCTGGCCAGTGCAATCATCAGGGTGGGTCTGGGTTGATAACTGCACATTTCTGGCCAGAAATGTTTCAGCAGTGTTACATATGTAGTGCATATGTTACACTTGCTTTCTGTTACCAGCTGATACCCTACATTTGTATAGACATTGGATGGTGTGAGGTTGGGGAGTTGAGTGGGAGGGGGGGGGGGAGGGTACGGTGGGAGTTGAGGGGGGGGGGTTTCCTTTCCTGTTAGGTTTCCTTTTTTTTTCTTTTTTTTTTTTTAAGCAAGACACAGTCCTCCTGTGTCTTCTCCAAGCTTCACATGTAAAATCCAACAATGTGAAGCACATAGCAGCCAGAAACTGTAATGCCACAGATCAGAGAAACTTCATCATCACCATCTTCATCGCCATACGATCAGAGCGTGAGACTTCACATCTGGAGCACAGGAGAGATTCTGTGATAAGTCCTCCTTCTAGCTTGTCCCACAAGCAGCCGGTGAGATTTACTCACAACAAAAAGGGTTAATGACATAATTTCCATGAAAACATGTATTCATTCTTTGTGAAGTGTTTAAATTGTGTTTTCACTTGACCTTAGGAGTGTTAGAGTGTATTGTAATGTCTGTACTCAGGTGTTTCCCTCTGTGATCCATCCCCTTCAGAGCTGAGACACTCAGGACTGAACAGACGGCACAGTTTCTGTGACTGAGCCTCCAAAACACCTTCTTTGAAACCACTCATGATAGAAGGGCTTCATATTTGCAGCAGCACTACTACAGGTATTCAGTTTATTACAGGATGTGTTTGTTTCTTAGGACCAGCTCTGAGTGCACACTACCTAACATATACACCTTTCTGTTCATTACAAACCCACTACTCTGGATCATATGGCCAGTTGGCAGGAATGTTGCTGCAGGAAAACATCCCTGGAGATCACCATCATTGTCAGACTGACTGTGCCTCCTCTGTGCAGTGTCAAGATCCTCCCTAAATGAGTGTGTAAGTTAACATTTTCATTATTTTATTCCCTTTGACAAGACAAGTATCACTGATATTTACATTTACAACTACATATTCCTGTTTTCTGCTCTTCTTTTAAAGTCCTCAGCTATCCTGCTTCTGTGCTGCTTGCCACACATCAAACACTGGCCGGATGACAGGGAGGATCCACTCTGAAGTCACTGGACATGATGAGGATCATATGGGACTTTATAGTTTCACAGAAACGATGTGCTCTGTGATTACAGGTTTTAAATGGACATAATGACTGCCTCTCTCTGATCAACAGGCTAAAGGATTGTTGTCATTGTTAGTGCTCTGTACAATGTATGCTTATTTAGTATTTCATCACAGAGCAAACCTTTTTTTCTTTAACATATTTTTATTTTTTTATTTGTGGGGATAGGTTAATTGATTAATCCAAATTGTCACTAGGTGTGAATGTGCGAGTGAATGTGAGTGTGAATGGTTGTCTGTCCCTGTGTGTTGGCCCTGTGACAGACTGGCGACCTGTCCAGGGTGTACCCCGCCTTTCGCCCTATGACAGCTGGGATAGGCTCCAGTGCCCCCCGCGACCCTGGAAAGGATAAGCGGAAGCGAATGGATGGATGGATGGATATTTTTACTTTGTTCTAATGTTGAATTAACTGTGGGGATTTTTTTTAAGTGGGCACTCGGGATGTCATATGACCAGAAATGTGGTAACTGGAATTCAACAGTATGGAAGAAAAAATCTGCTAAGAACAAAACACACACAAAACCCCCCAAGAAAATTCAAATTCATTCCATGTAATCCAATCTAAAACATTTTAAACTGCTGAACAGCAACACAAACAGCGTTAAAAAACAGTGTTAACAGAATGATTATGATGATTTTGTACCAAAGTTTCAGGTCACATGGCACACCTAGTGTGTAGTGTGGGGTATCAGCTGGTAAGTATAGTTTTTTTTTTTCATATTTGTGTCCTTAGAGTTCAGATAGATAAAGCCTTGTGTATAATAATTAGTCATAACCACAACTCAAAGTCAGGGACTAACTAATTTTGGGACTTTGTGTCTGAGCCCAGGTTAAAACAATGTGTAAAAAAGCATTTAGTGGCATGGCTGAACAATGCTGTATTGATACTTATTTATCCATGTTCACAAAAAGGACTAATGTGTTTATTTGATTATTTGCACGTGTTAAACTGTGTCACCACCTTAGGCTTTCATTTGAGTTTACTCACAAATCTCTATACAGTTCTCTTTTACCACTGTGTGGACTCTGTTTACATTAAAACATAAAGAAGAATGAGTAATAAAAAGATGTGTAGACAGATTAAGTAGGACGATAGAAACAGCTGTTCAGCCATGTTCTAAGAAACCAACACAATTTAAAGGTTCAGGATTGTGGTTTTAAAAGTTGAATTTTCATGTATTTCATATCTTGCTTATTATTTTTTATTTAGTTATTTAATTTAGTTATTTTTATTTATTCTACTAGTCCTTTTCAGAAAGAAGCTGTAAAATATGACTTAAGATTTTTATGTTATTTTCTATGACATACAAAACAAATTGATGTATGTAATACTATTAAACATGATATACACATGTGTATATGTCTGAAAAACATTATGCTGTATATTAAAGTTTGTATTTTCTCCAGAATTTTTGTTCATCTTTTAAGTTCATTTCAATTAGAAGAATTTGAACTTTTAATATTCATTCAGAGGTTTTCTGACTCTAAATTTTCTTTTGTCATTACTCATCTTTTTATTATTTACATTTTAAACATGTTTAGCTTTTTTCCAACTTCTTCTGTGTGAACATCAGCTTTCAAAAGTTCTGCACTTTTGTTTTCAGGTGAAAATTTCTGTATTTTCCAGCTCATTCAGAATTTTTAACTTAACATTCAGCAATTAATTCATTTCAGTGCATACATTCAGATTCAAGCATTCACACTGCAGTTTCTTCAGAAAATGCACTTTCTAGTTATGTTTAGTTATTTTTTTTAATACTGTACATAATTCGTTGTTTTATGGTTTTCTCAGATGCACTAATTGGCTTAAACCTATAGATGGTGCTGATGTCTTCTACAGAGTAACCACGAAAGAATGAAACAGAAACATGTTTAAACAACAGCTGACGTGTTTCAGGGCTGCTGATACTCTTTGATAAATTCTTAATGGTTCAATGAGTCACACTAGGACTCCAAGTCTGTCTTTGAATTTGACACCACATACAGTCCATTCCTAAATTTTGTTTACACATTTTCACTATCCATCCATCCGTTCATTCTCTTCCACTTATCCTTGTCAGGGTCACGGATGGAAGCTGGAGCCTATCCCAGCTGTCTTAGGGCGAGACGCATTTCCACTAATCAAACAAATGTTAATATTAAACAGATATTAATTTGATTAAATTTTATATTTTATTTATATAGCACCAAATCACAAAAACAGTCACTCCAAGATCCCAACAATGAAATGGCCCCCTTTAAACAAACACTTGGCAACCGTAGGAAGTAGAAACTCCCTTTTAATAGGAAGAAACCTCCGGCAGAACCAGCTTCAGGGAGGGGCAGACGTCTGCCACGACTGGCTGGGGGTGAGGAGAGGAAGACGGGACAAAAGGCATGCTGTTGAAGACAGGCAGAGCTTAATAATAACTAATGATTCATCTCTGCTGTAAGGTTTTTCCATTTGTGGATAATAGCTCTCACTGTGGTTTGCTGGAGTCCCGATGACCTAGAAATAACTTTGTAACTCTTTCCAGACTGGTTACAACTTTGTTTCTCATCTGGTTTGAGTTTCTCTAGATTGTGGCATGATGTGTTGCTCTTTCAGATCCTTTCGCCTACTTTACATAGTCAGACAGCTTCTATTTCCATGATTTTTTCATTGAACAGGTCTTGCAGTAATCAGGCCCAGGTGTGGCTGATGAGACTGTTTTGTTGCATAATCTTTATCAAAAGCTTTCTCCTGTCACACAGACTGGCGAGCTGTTGGTGCTGATGTCTCTCTGGGTTCACTGTCTCAACAGCTGCACTGTGAAGCCATAGCTACTTTAGTGTTTTCCTCTGGAAAGCTTTTTGCAGCGTTCATATGATGGACTTTACACAGTAAACAATCTGTCAGATCAGGTTATTTATCGTCAGCATGAGGAGAAATGGGTCAGTTTAAAGTGCAGAAGCATGAGAAAACATGCTCATGGGATTCTGTTGGTCCCAGCAAAAGTGAGTGACCTGTTGAAATCAAGTTGCATAGATTTTTACACCTGTGTTTTCTTTTCTTTCTTTTTTTTCCCAAAGAAACACACAATAGACATCGATTTCATTAACGTAATTTCAATAAATACAGAAATTAATTTACCAATGACATTTTGACTGAGGTCTATGACCTCTTAATGGAATAGCATTCATTAAAAATGTTAAACATGCAGCACAAATCTACAGTTTTGGGCCATAAACTAGTCATTCTGAATCAAAAAAGAAAAAGAGACACCCACGAGTGTTACTGTCACTGTCCTGGGTCAGTGACCCAGTGTTTTGGTTTGTTTCATTATTATTATTATTATGATCAATCTTTGGTTTCATCTTGGTTTATTACTACCAGTGTTTTGGTTTTTTGTATTTTAAGCTCCCTCTGTTCTGTCCAGTTTGTCTCTGTGCCTGTCGTGTGCTTCCTGTTTTACTTTAAAAGTCCATGTCTCATGTCAGTGTTTCTGGTTTTGCTTCCCTTGTCTTGTTAAGTCTGATTTCTCCCAGCTGTGTTACCCTCCTGTCCCCCAGTCTCTGAGTACTCCAGTGTGTATTTAAGCCCTGTGTTTTTCTTGCTCTGTGTCGTGTTGTAGCCTCATTTTGCCTGTCTTCCCAGTCTCTGTAGCACCTAGTTTTTTGGTTTCTTGTTTTCCAGTTCCCCGAGTCCCTGGTTTGTCAGTTCTAGTCACTATACTTCGTCTTTTGTTTTCTGTGTTTCCCACAGAAAACTAAGCTGCACTTTCGGGTAATCTTCCTTCTTTTGGGTCCTGCACTTGGGTCCTGCCACACAGCACATCCTGACCGTTACAGCTGTAATAGTGTCACACAGTGGAAATTTGTATTTATCTTCTATATTGATTTTATTCTGATTTTTAGTGTTTATTTATGAGTGTAATTTTTACTTGCATGGTTTTATTCTGTTTCTATTGCATGGTTTTTAGTGTTTTATTTGACATGGTTTTAATCCACTGTGGCGTGGCAGAGCATGGGATATATTAGTTGATAGGGATCACCTGCTGAGGCATGGGTGTGTCCAGAGGTGGCCTATCAGCTGTTTAAAGACCAATTAAAAGCAGGCTAGTGGAGCACTATGAGGAGAGAGGCCCCCGAAATGAGGAGGAATGTGCGAAGGCCACGTGAAAAGAGGGACCCGCTGCCTGATCGTGGGGGTGCGACACCTAATCAGTGTGACGTGGCGACCCAGTCCTGACAGCAAGGAACGGCAACAGTAGGAGACAACACGTGTTTTTGGCAGCAGGGCAGAGGTGTACCTCTACCTGCATTTGTGAGTAGTGTCTACACTGTCGTTCATTGGGTGCAGTCGTGTTGGGTGAGGGTCGCCATGCATATAAGTCAGGGCAGCTTCCGGGACCATTGTTCTGGCCCCTATTTATTTACAGGGCACTGACACGAGGGGAGCCGTGGTGGCATCGCATGACGGATTCGGGTGCAGAACGCGAGCTGGGATGGGATGTGATGGGCCCAGTGAAGGGACAAGAGGAGGATGAGAGGTTCCTCCTCGTCTGCCTGAGACGAGGCTGGCATGGACTCCGCTCTGGAGAAGAAATTCCTGGCCTGCTGGTGGACCCATAATGAACGTGTGGCATAATTACATCAGGGGATTCTTATGAATGTAGAAAATTGTATTTTTACGGGTTTTAGAATTGTTTTTAGTCTTCATGGGGATTTTGGTATACTGACAATATTTTATTACATACATTTTTAAGAGTTGTTGTTGTTGTTGTTGTTATTATTGTTGTTATTGTTATTGTTATTATTATTATTATTATTTTCTGCTTCCTGGCCTGGAAATGAACTGTTTCTGATCAGACCTCCCACCATCTCTGTGCCTTGGGTTTCTGACTGGCTTGCTCCCTCCTTGTATTCAAGAACCATCCTCTTTTGTATTACATTCTGGCGCGACTGCTTCAGTATCTGCGTTACAATAGAACAAAACTGACATTTTTAATACGCAGTCACATTAAACACTATTAGACCGTCTCTTTGTTCGTCTCTCTTTAGTGTGTCCGCTTCCTGCAAAATTCAAACAGAATGGAAAATTTTGTTTTGTGAAGACATTTTTTTTTACTTTCAGACAATTAACAATAACATGATCAGACATGTACTCATAGCACTAATATGTAGCAAAGGTGTATTTTATCATCATCCTCAGTAACGAGTGTTTGTTCCTTATTGGTTTTTCCTGAAAGAAAGAGAAATCTTATTCTCTTGAACTGTTGCTTTTGAGTGCACTAATTTTTATTTGTAACTACATTTACAAATGAATAGCATATATTTTTCTCGAGTTTTAAGGTATCGGCAAGCAGTACTTGAGTAGTTAATACGAAGCATTGCGTACAAAGCAACATTTGTATTTAGCATTATTTGGAATGGATCGTAATGTGAAGCTCGGCCTGAAAACAAATGCAAGCCATCAGTTTTGAATGTTATTTGCCTGTTGAAACCTCCCATCTGAGCCTGCGAGTAGGAACAGTAGGACACGTACTGGCCACACCGTGAGTACTGATAATTAAGACTGTTTATCCACCCATATATCACCCAGAGGACTGATAAATAACATTCATTTGATTGATAATTGGGTGGATAAACATACTGACCAGCTGATTAATAGGTATAGTACATCATGGTACCACTTTGTATGCTGGATCTAAGCAGAATTCATTTCTTTCTGCACTGAACTATGCAAATTTTAAATGTGACCTCTACATTAATAAGATAGAATGATCCAGAGTATAAGACATTTCCAAAAGTAGTGATGAACCTTTGATGACAGAATGCTGCCTGTCCTCTTATTCGCTGAAATGCTCCCAGGTTCTTATTTCTGAAAAGAAGGCGTCTCCAGGGCAGGCGGTGTAGTTCACCACCTGTCTGTGGCCATGGATGATGAAATTGGAAACCAGTCCTCCTCCGTGTAAAGCACATTGGACAAGTCGATGACGTAGCAGGTCCATGGCATAGCGAGATGGCAGGGTGGCAGTGTAGTTACCGATGATTGACACGCCATACCCAATGGCATTGTGTCCCCTGGTGTGAGTGCCGAGATGATGCCAACCCCTACCCTCATAAACGTAGCCATCAGACCCAACCACAAAGCTGAAAGTGCAAAAATATGAGAGCAGGTGATCAATGGATGAGGTGGATGGTTCCTAGTCTGCAGACAAATAGAGCGAAATGCTGAGAATTTATTCCAGCATATGTGATGAATTTTCAGCAATACAGCGTTTTAACAGCATTCCTGAAAATTCTCCCGCTAATAACATAGATATGAAATATGGCTACTTAAATGAATGTTTTGGCATTTTAGGAATTTTCTGTTGTAGTTTTTTTTTTTTTTTTCCGAATCACCACTCCCATGTTCATTTCCTACCACTTCAAGCACCTGTAAATCTTACAATTTACAAAAATAAAAGTATAAAAACAAGAATTTGTTCAATTAGAAGAATTATTTTTGACAGAATATGACCAGAATTTGACATTTTTACAGGAAAGGCAAACTATAGTGATTAGTTTCAAAGGTCGCTAAAGAGTAGGCAGCACCTGTCTACAGCAGATCCATATTTTGAGGCAGTGACAGTTGTATACATCTGTTGTATACAACTAACAAACACTGCAACAACGTGTAAAAATACATTTCCCTAGATTTCCAATGATTCCTTTAAAGTTTTGTTACCTGTATCCGATGTCAGCCCACCCACGGTCCTCCTGGTGGAAACGCTGCATGGACCTCATGTCACGAGAACAGCTTGGGAAGGATAAGCAGGGTGATGATGGCTCATAAGTATGATGAATGTACAGATACTGGAGGGGAAGAGAGAGCGGGATAGGTGTACCTCGGTGGGGCTTTGCCCCCCACTGACAGCGAGGGATGATTTGAGGGCAGTCTGTGGGTAGGAGGAGACAAGGTGAGGATTAGGAAAGTAATAACACTCCAGACCTTGATAGGCTGCAACAGAACATATGGGCTAGTGTCTAAAAAAAGGTCTTTGTGACAGCTCGGAAATAATGACTCAGTTTGTCCAGCATCAATGAGCTTATTACTTAAACAAGCTTGTTTTTCCAACTGTTTAAGCCCAGTGTAGTGCACACAACATCTTTCTTTAAGGTCTAAAATCTGTCAGTGTTTTTACCAGATGACTGCTTGTGGTTGGTGCAGTTTTTTGGAAATGGAGCTTTGACCTTTGAAACATCCGAAACGTGGGAGTGATGTTTGAAAAACTGATTACAGTTTATAGATTATGAATATAGCAGAGACCTGCCAGAACTGTTCTGACAAATGTGGGACATTTTCAAAAGTGAAATTTGCTTAGAAAGAGGATGGCATAATGTTTGCACCAGGAAGGACTGTGCAGTAAGTCCTTTAGAATAATCTCATGAAATTGTTGTCCACACACTTAATTTTATCAGAGCCAAAAGTCTGAATAATTTGCAAACTTACAGAACTTACATTTCCCACACCAGAAGCAAGGCAGCTAAGCCAAGCATGGACGAATTCCTTTGTAATAACATTTGACTGAATGTGGAAAAACTGAAACATACTTCTTTCAGTCTGTTTTGTAAATGGACTGAAATGTTGAATGTTAACATTTCCAGAATGAACTTGAGCTTCCATGACTAAAAAATTGAATGGTTTGTGTCTTTTTATTCATTTTAAAGTTGAGCCTTTAAAGTATAAAATATCAATGGATCACAGGACCAAGATGACTGAAAACTAAAAAAATACTATAAAAGAAATACCTCTTCCTCTATGAGGCCTAACTATTTAACGGTGGATTTAATCCAGTCTCCACGGGCATAGTGATCACAACATGCAATTGCAGTTAAAAACTTCATAATGAGTTTCATAATAATGTTGGTAAAAGCCTTGCACTATTTCAGTGCTGGCTTTCACTTCAAATTGAGTTTTTTTCGACTGGCCGGCAGCCAAAATACACAAATGTTAACTGAAGTTAAAGATAGTTAAGTAAAAAATATGTTTGAATTTACAAGGTTTTTACGAGTTCATGGTGAGATTACTGTTTAACCTAGTGTGACGTTATCCTCTTTAGATCCTTATCAAAAATATTTGTCTCATAAACAAAAATTTAATTCTGATTATTTTAACTGCAAAGTTTGATGAAAACATCCAGGTTCACTAGACTCTTGCACAAAAGAATGATTAAATGTCTTCATTCATAGCTCACCCCAGTACTTCTTGACAAATGTCTCCAATCCATCTTTCACCGCCTTTCCCACCCCAGTGTCCATAGAAATCCATTCTGTCTTCTCCAGTTTCCAGACCAACGCTAGTGTCTCCATCACCTGGCTGTGAAGATCAACAGACTCTAGGATGGATCTAGAGAGCTCCCTCCTCCTTGGGCTAATCTGACTGCTCACAGCATCCATGCCCTGCCCCTCACTCAGAGTAAAATTGTAGTATCCTCTCAGAATCTCACTGAGGGCCTGTGGCTGTTCAGATGCAGTTAAATTGCTGAGGTCTGTGCCCAGTATAAGGCCATCCATGCCCCCATTGATCATGGCATCGGTGGCTAGAGTGGCAGGCTGAGACAGTTTGAACACCCTGGGGTGCTCCACGTTGTCCCAGCACCCGTCAGGCCCCAAACGGTGAGATGGTGGGAAGTCCTGGAGGCTGAGAAATGATAAGCCCAGTGTCCTGCCGAAGGTGAGAGGGAAGATCCCAGCTGCTGCCACCTCTTCCATCTTGGCGTTCAGTCCTGATTCAATTCCTAGTAATAAGGGTACAAGCGCCACCGTAGTTCCATCTCTTGTGAGAACCACCCCTCGTTCTTCTCCATGGTCCGTCACAATGTGGTGGATGGCCTTATCAAAAAAGCTGAAGGATGAGGTGTTGAGAATGGCCGTCTCCAGGAGGTCAGCATCGCTGAGATTATTGGAAGCGCCCAAGAAATGGATGGTCATCACGTCATCATGGCCTGCAGTCCTCCGCAAGGCCCTGACCAGAGCCAGCGGGGGCAGACCAGGGTTGGAGTGTTCAACCTGCTGCACGGCTTGAATAAAGCCTTCCATGTTACGCAGGTGGACGCCTGACAACAACACAAGCCGAGAAAAGTGCATTAATCCCTCAGTGAATGAAATGTTCAGTTACTTCAGAATGAAACAGTGGTCCTTGCTCAATATTAGTGTAAAGCCGGTTTAGCAAACCATTCATTTATCTGTCTTAACAGCTTATGCAATTTACAGGCATTAGAGTCTGTCTGAAGTGATATAGAGTTCACATCAGCTAAGTTATGAACTGGGGATTAAAGAAGGTGGAAACTGATAGCACGACAAGAGGTTGTTGCCCTATAACTAGCATGACTTCCTCAAATGCTATACAGATGGGAAAGAACTATACCAACACTGAGAGAATGAGTGGAGGAGCTCAAACATACAGCTGAAGCAATGTACATTTAAGATCAGGCATTAGACACACTTCCATAGTATACTGAGTTTGTGCTACCAAATACAGTATATGTCTTTGTCTTACTCTTTTAAGACCTATATTTTGGGAACAGTTGAATAGCCTTTCTAATTGATCAGTTAATAACCCAATACTTAAAGAAAGAGGGAAAGCTTTTTTTTTTAGTTTGAGAAAGAAAGGAAAGAGAGAAAATTCCCGATTACAGATAACAAGGAACAAGTGAGTCAAAACACATCAGGTTGCCCAAAGAGAAAATATTCCTTATCAACATGCCAAGCAGGTACACTGTGGCCTGTAATGGAAATTCTAATGCAAGATAACTGAATGCTTGCATGTTTTAAATAACTGCGCTTACCTGTCGGCCTGCTGTAGACAGTAACAAGGTAAAATAAAGTCAGAAGAAAAAATGTGAGTCCACAGAAAGCCATTCTGCATCTCCCGGTTAGTGCTTCTTAAATCGTTTTATTGTTTTATTTTTATTCTTGCAAAACAAATGAACCTAAACAGTGAAATTGAAAGAATCTCTGCAATAATCCAAAATGTGTGGGGCTCCCTCACTTGTCTAGGTGTATTTAAGTAGGTGTACGTGCATGACAGCAGTGCTCTGTCTCAGAGGGAAGAGTACTCTCTGTACACAGATGGCCCCAAATATTGATTTAACCTACAGCACATCAAAGAGCAAAATTTCTCTTCCATTTATTTCAGTTTTCATCACAAATTAATTTTATTATTATTATTATTATTATTATTATTATTATATTATTTATGTTTCACTTTTTTTTTTACTTCATGCAGTTTCCTTTGTATATGCCTGGACAAAAACAATAGAAGCGAGGGATAAAGTCAGTTATGGTTAATGTTTACAGTCCCCTGTAATATGTACGTCTGATATGTGCTCACCTGTGCCGGGAAACAGCTTAGTCACATGAACAAACAAGTAGACGTGGACTTGGTGGCAAAAAACAACACAAGCTGATTTGGTTTGTATTGTATGGTTATTCATACAATCATGTACATTTAGGTTTGTTAAACCAAAATCTTGAATTAACTTTCTAATTTTGATTGACTACAAGTCATACACACACACACACACACACACACACACACACACACACACACACACACACACACACACACACACACACTTTGCAGTCAAATTAGCTAGCTACCCCGCCGAAAAGCAATAAATAAATCCCTCGTGGACTTCGTGGACTCCGTAGCTGTGAATCGATCGGTGAGGTCATGTGACAAGTTACGTTTTTAATAAACAGGAAGTACTCAAACCTTAACAACTCAGGTGTAGGAAGTGATCGGGTGAGTGTTGATTATAGTCTTAAAGAAAGCTGAGTTGAAAGATACTAATTTTAATAACTGAATAATTTTCGTAAATGTCATATTTGTGTTTCTCGCGTGCCTGTAGCACCTTGGTTAGCATTAGCAGTTCGCCTGTAGTTAGTTGCAGCCTCACTAACAATAATAATCTCCTCGGTGTTTCCTCTTACAGCTGTCCGTTAAATCATAATGGAGGCTCGCTTCACCAGAGGCAAGTCAGCTATTCTCGAGAGGCCTTTGAGCCGGCCGAAAACCGAGGTGAGCGTGAGCGCCTTCACCCTGCTCTTCTCAGAGGTGGTGCAGTACTGCCAGAGCCGTGTGTACTCTGTGTCCGAGCTGCAGGCTCGCCTAGCGGAGCTGGGGCAGCGAGTGGGAGGCAGCCTACTGGACGTGCTAGTGCTGAGGGAGAAAAACGGCAAGAGGGAGACCAAAGTGCTAAACATACTGCTGTTCATCAAGGTATACTGTGTGTGTGTGTGTGTGTGTGTGTGTGTGTGTGTGTGTGTGTGTGTGTGTCAGGATTTCATTCAGACCGCTCACAAAGATCTTCCTCACTAACTAATAATAACTTTGCAATGATGAATATTAAAATCAAGCATATATTAGTGTAAATACAGCTCCACATAATACTTGCTGTGAATGCAGAACATCAGCAGTAGGGATGGGTGTCATTTAGGTTTTATCCGATTCCAGTGCCAAACCGGTACTTTTGAAACTGTGCCGGTGCTTAAACTGTGCTCGAACCGGTGCTTAAAGAATCAAGAACACAAACTTTGTCCAAAAACCTCTCATGTTTAGCTGGGGGTTTTTTTTGTAAAAAGATAACAATGTTAGCCTTTTCTGCAGCTATAGGGCATATATGGTATCACTCTTGGCTGGAAGCAGTGCTTAAACAATGAAAAAAACACAAACTTTGTCCAAAAACCTCTCATGTTTAGCTGTTTTCCACTTTTTCTTTGGTCATTTTAGCCTTTTTGGCCAGGGTGAAGGGAGTATCTGCCATCAAAAAGGAGACAGCCGCATGTAACTACGACGGTGTTTGCTAGTTCACCTTACATGCATTAATTTAATAACGTGGTTAGCCTACACAATGTAAATTACACACGAACAACATTAAGCTACTCGCCCAGAGAAGAACAGCTGCTGCTGCCATCATCATCCGTCATCATTTCTGCTACACTGGCAGGGCTAGGGGCCAGGACTCTACTCTTCGGGTTCTTGCTAACTCCGGGTCCGAGGCACCACTTCCCGCAGTAGATGTACTCGATGTGAGGTCTCACAACAAGCTATCAAATACGACGCATTTCTCAGCTTTTAAAAAAAACGCTATGCGTCGCCAGGTTCGTCGTCAGATTCGAGGTGTTGGGCCGGGAGGCGCTGCTGCACTGGGCCCCGGTCTGGATGGGCCTGGGCCCCCTTTCCCTGGCGGGTCGCGGAGTGTGGGAGTGCCTACTGGGGTCAGCGGGGGAGCTGGCCCCAGGGAGGGGTTACCTGCCCCTCCCTTCCTTCCCTCCCCATCTCCAGCTGCCTCCCTCCTCCTGCTCCACCACAACCACCCACACATGCAGGGCCTTGGAGTAGGGGTATGTCACCAGGGTGCAGAGGAGGCTACCCCCCCCCCCCCGTCCCCTTCTGGCTGCCTCTGCCTCAATTTTATCCCACAACTTAGACATTCACATTATTCACACTCTCATTACACATACATATAGGATCTTGGGGGTGGGCACAATCACGGAGTCCAAATTACCATCAGGGTGTACACCCCACCCCTGGCGTCGTTGCCCACCTCTCAATTTTAAATACACTTAGACATTGAGGGCTATCAGGAGGGACTATGCGCTTACCTGCTGCTCCTTGGCAGGTAGCTCCATGCCCTCCTGGGTTTTAATTGCACCTTAGAACACACATGCATCAACACTACAATGAGCGGGTGGAGGGAGGTTTGGAGTCTTCTCCCACCCCCATTCTCTGCGGCCTGCTGGAGCGGGAGGGCTAGGTGGAGTTGGCCGTCCGACTGCGGTCTGGAGTGTGGGGCCTCCCTGCTGCTACGGAGTCGGGGTGGTCTGCCTCTCCCCACCGCAGGGAAAAGGGTAACACCACCTGGGTCTGGGTGCAGTTCCCCCCTCCAGGAGCAAGGGTACCTAGACCCGGTTTGTAGAGTACGCTTGGGGAGTGTGATCGTGTGTACAGCGTCTCTTTATGTCTGTCTCCACGTTGGTTGAGTGTGGAGTGAGTGCATATGAGAGCATGGGGGGGGGGATTGAATGTTTGTATCTGTGTGTGCCTGTATGTCTGTGTCTATATGTCAGGTTGGGTATCAGACGCCACCTCTCTGGGGACACCTCAGGCCCTCCAAGGTTTGGAGGCCTATCTCCACCTACCACCACTTCCCCTGCCGGTGGCGGACTCCCTCAGGTGTCGGTGCGTTGGTGGTTCTTTGTGTCTGGGGGTGGGCGTCCAGGTACACACCGGCTCACTCCTTGGCGGCCGCTTATCGGGGCCTGGAGCCTGGGGCTCGCTCGGGCCCCTTCGGGGGTGGGGTGCCCCCGGCCTCTCGGCCTGGGGCTCGGTCACTCAGGCACAGCTGGCGGCCGGCGGAGCTCACGGGCGCGTCACTGCAACTCCCCCTGGCTTCTGCTCCGCGGCTGCTGAGTGAGCCCTCATCTGGGACTCTCCTCAGCTCTTACTGGAACAGTGGCGCGGCTGCCCCTCTGTTGTTCTTCCGTGGTCTCTTGTGTTCTGGGGGCCTCTGGATGTCTGGAGTTTTGATCTCCTCCATACCTGCTTCACACCCTGGAGGACGGGGCTGTGGCCCCCCCACACTCCCTAGCAGATCGTTACATGGAGAAACCTTTGGAATACAAGCGCGCTGATCCACACAGGTATGCACACGGGTGTTCACTGCTCGTAGACCCAAATTACACCTTTCTTGGCTGCTACTTCGAAGCACATCTGTCCTGCGTGCTGCACAACAACATTGAATATTTAGTATTTACTGCTGTTTACACTTAGCTAGATTAATGCGATGGTGTTGTGTTTAGTATGTTGCTTTGTTTTTTGTTTTTTTTGTCTTTTTTTGCTTGTTTTCTATTCTTCTCTCAACAGGTGATCCAGGAGATTTTTATTTTTTTTCTCCCCCCCCTTTCTCACTGTCCCTCTCCCCTTCTGTTTTTCCTTTCCTTCCTCTTTCTTTCTCCCTTTCCTATCCCTCACTCATGTCTGTCCCGTCTGTAACATCTGAAAATAAAATATAATAAATAATAAAAACAAAGATCGACCAAATGGACCAATACGGCAATGCCACGATGATCCATTTGGCAAAGTAAATCCATTGGGTATCCTTGTTGGTCTTCAGACAACAATTCTGATGGCTAAAGAACCAAATGGGACAGGCGAAAAAAAAAAAAAAAAAAAAAAAAAAGATTTGAGGTGTTACCTCCTTTGCACAGTATCAGCTTAAAGCACTTGTTGCAGGCTGCTGAGTTTGCATCTTTTGCTGTGAAGTACAGCCACACTTTTGACCGCTTCGCCTTGGGCATTTTTAATCTGTAGCTCTGCTCTAAAAGAATGTACGTACCTGAGCCCGCCTACTATCCTTGGAAAGGTAAAATGATTGGCTAGAATCCAAAGTATGTGACATCTCAGGAAAAAAAACACCGAAATACAGCACCAAAATGTGCGCTGCTTTTCGGTCTGGTTACTACCGCTCATGTCAGAACCGGTACCCATCTCTAATAAGCAGTGCTGTGGTCATAAAAAACCTACAGTAGGAAAAGTCATTTGTAAGAAGTGACTCATGTAAAGGGAGAGCTCAAGCAAGCCATGATGGCTTTAGCCCTGATTTACAGATTCTAGAGGGGTTTAGTAGGAAGCATGTGTGTGAAAGGGCAAATGACTGAATGTAAAGCGCTTTGGGGTCCATAGGGACTAGTAAAGCGCTATACAAATACAGGCCATTTACCATGTTTGACAAAGCCAGACTGTCTTTGTGTTTGCTGATTCAGCAAAACCTAAAACTCCAGTCTGAGATGAGGGATATCATAATGTTACACCAGGTGATCATTTGAGTTCATATGTAAATATATTCATTAATCTGCTTAGTTCAGGCTCAGTGCTGAATTTTAATTGCTCATGAGATGACTGCATGTTAGAGCTCTGAAAGATTAAAACTGTTCATCACTGTCTGTCCCATGTTGCGTAACAGACACATGGAAATTACATTAGTTTTTGCATAAACAAAGGTAAAATAGATCTTGGCACTATTTAAATGACTAATTTTGCCATTTTCTTTTAAATTTTTATCTCAGTTGTGTTATCTTTGTTATGCCTCTACCTTTAGCTGCAGAAAAAAGTCATTGCCTGTCACTTTGCACACTTTCTCCCAAAGCAAATAAAGTAATTTTTTTTGGATTGCACATGTTTTGTGCATCCCCTGTCATCCTGTCATTTTCTTTGTCCTTCTCAGGTATCTGTGTGGAGAGCACTCTTTGGTAAGGAAGCAGACAAGCTTGAGCAAGCCAACGACGATGACAAGACTTACTACATCATAGAGAAGGAGCCCCTCGTCAACACCTACATCTCTGTTCCCAAGGAGAACAGCACCTTAAACTGCGCGGCCTTCACGGGAGGGATCATAGAGGCCATTCTCACCCACAGCGGCTTCCCTGCCAAGGTCACCGTCCACTGGCACAAGGGCACCACGCTCATGATAAAGTTCGATGAGGCTGTCATCGCTAGAGACAAAGTACTGGAAGGAAGATAGGAGGGAGTTGGATAAATGGCTGGAGACTTGTCGTCATTATGGATTCTCAGGATTCAAGTGGTATTAAAATTCACGTTCAACTATAAAACGAGTTCTTTATGTTAGAGAAGCAGGATTAACAAAGCTGTGAAGAACATGACTTTACAGCCTTTCAGTGGAGGTTGAGATTTGGGAGGAGTTCAGAATGTAAACAAAACACTACAAGCTCTTTATTTAAAGCCTTTGTTGCTCTAGTGCTCTTAAAAAAGGGGTTTTGTTTTACCGCACAATGTAGACCGACATCAGCAGCTCCCAAACCAAACAGCTGATAGAAAATGTCCCATTTCCTCATATTAGCTAAAGTTAGTGACTGAATCTGTGTTGGCAGGCCTGATGTCAGCACAGGTGTCCACATGTTTGTACTGCAGGGTCACCGCAATGCTGCTACCTCGACCTATTCAAGAGGTGAGGCAGCGGCTTTGCGGTTAGCATGTGTTTATGCTAAATAATGTTTGTACATGCATTTTGTTATTATAAAATATAAGTAAATGTATAAGAAAATGTTTGGGAATGGATGTTTTTTTCTGTCTTTTTTTTATTTTTTACTTTTTGGTATTTATAAAAGAAACTGTGGTGGTTTCACCAGAAACTAGAAAATTCAGTATTGGTAAACCAGGGAGGGGCAGTGAGTCATTTGTCTCAGAAAGAAAATAAAAGCACTGCTCTTGTTTCTTAAACTCACAAATATGAAAGTAAATGCTGTGCTGTGAAAAAAGCATTGACCCATTTCCTTATTTCTTCATTTCTCCTCATTTCTTTTTTTTTTTTTTTTTTTTTTGCATATTCGTCACATGTTCGTCACAAAATGTAATAATTTTAAAAAAAAATCGTATTTAATTGGGTTATATTTGTTATATTAAATTTTTTAAAATTTGATGATCGCAAACATGCCAGCATGACAAAAGTACAACTGAAAGTTAGAACGGGATAAAAGAATTTCCACAGCACGGAAGGTGGTAAATGGTAGAGTCAGGTGCCGAGGGTGGCCCTTTTTTAGCCAGTAATCCTTATTAAAACAAATTAAATTTGTACTGCATTCAGTTAATTTTCACATGTTCACTTTTTTTGCGGACAAGGCTTTGTCTAATTATCGCTAACGAGAGTGTTACTGCCCAAATCAGACAGGGATTGGAGTCCCTTTTGTCAATCATAAAAGCTTATTAATGGAATCTTTTTCATCATGCTTTTTTTTTTTTTTTTTTTTTTAACCAGTGTTTTGATGCTCACATCAACTCTTTGAACCACTCTTGTTTTCCATTTAAGAAATACTGTTAAACTCAGGACTGTTGCCTTGAAAGCTGCCCCCAAGACCTTATGGAAATAGTCCCATCTCTATTTTCCTTTTACTTATAAGCCCTTTTCTTTTTTTTCTTTTTTTATCTCTTTGGACCTCAGATTATACAATATCCTGTAAAAGTACTTTAAACTCATCTGTTCAGACAAGCACATATATGTCCACTTTACCTTTGGTATGAGAAACGTTTCATTTATTTACTCATTTAAAAACCATGTACCTCTGTAAATCACTTTGGACCGTTCTTGGTCTCAAAACTAAACTGTACTTACTACTATAATTCATTTACAGGTGACTATGCATTTATGTTGTAACTTTTTTCCCTTATTCAGTAAAAGGACTAGATGTTATAGTCCCTGATATTGCATTGCTTTAAATGGAGAGAATCTTGAGGGATGGCTGTTATGAGGAAAGGCAGCCCACAAACTACCGGCAGCACACATCGTTGTGTGCCTCAACTTTCGGTCTTTTACCCAAGCTAATCTGCCATTTTTGGGGATTAGAGATCTGATCTAGATTATCATATTAAGATTTGGTACACATCGTCAGTAGTGGACCTTGGATTCATCAGGTGTTTTGGCCATCATCACAAGACACCCTCATCCAAGGAGGCCCTGCCAGGGTTGATCAGGCCCTGGAGTGTGTCACTGGTTTATGTCAAATTGTTATTTCATTTCTCCTCTTCTTTCTTCTGTTTAGTTTTCTACAGTTTATTTTCTCCTATCTATTCACTGCATCCAAAAAAAATAATTATTACCTCTTTAGCATTTATGGAGCCTCACTTCTTCAAAGGGATAGAAAAGGTGATAAAGAGAAGTAAGACAAAAGGGAGAAGAGAGGAGAGCCGGAAGGGGGGCACCCAATCTGACTTCCGAGACCTCCCAAGTCCCCGCCGTATCGGGCTGTACGCTCTACCTCCCCACTGCCTCCCAGAAAAGGGAAGAAGAGCGGAATATTTTCTTCTCGCGCGGTTAGCTGACTGCCTTAGCTGCCCAAGTGATGTTAGCCCTTTTTAACCATAGCCAGTGACTGGTCCTCTTAGCAGTGTTAGCTAATTCTCTTATAGCCTGCTGTTGTGCCTGTCCTCTGATCGGCGATGACAATATCCCGTCGCTATAGAGTCCAACGCTGCTGAGGCATTTGGGAAGTCTGAGCCAATTCTTAACGTAGGAGCTCACTAGCCACTCTAGTCGATTGGCATGATTGAGTGAGACCTCATACATTGTCAACGGCCACAGTAGTCTGGGTAATAACCCAAACTGGAAGCACCAAAGCTTCAGTTTCCCTGGGAGTGCAGCGTTTTTAATCCGCTTGAGGTCATTAGCCATTTTCTGCCTTAGTTGTTCTAGTTGCCACGAATCATTGAGGTCTGCATTATACCACCGTCCCAGGCTCTTTATGGGCTTCTCTAAGACTGTTGGAATTGGTTCTCCACTGAAATAGAATTGCTCGGCTGTCAGTTTTCGTTTTATGATGGAGATGCTGCGAGATTTACTTGGCTTAAACTCCATTCTTGTCCATTCGATGTTTTCCTGGAGCTTCTGTAGCAATCGCCTAGTACATGGTTTTGTTGTTGTAATGATGGTCATGTCATCCATGTAGGCTCTAATGGGAGGAAGACGAAGGCCACTCTTGAGTCTCTCGCCTCCCACTACCCACCAAGATGCCCGCATGACCAACTCCATTGCCATAATATATGCCAGAGGGGAAATCGTGCAGCCTGCCATAACCCCAATTCCCAGGTGCTGCCAGGCTGTGGTGGTGTTCTCAGCTGTCACACAAAACTGTAAATCTTGAAAGTAGGTCTTGACCAGTCCTGTGATGTGGTTTGGTACGCTGAAATAGTTGAAGGTCATCCACAAGATCTCGTGCGGAACTGACCCAAAGGCGTTGGCAAGGTCTAAAAAGACCACGTCAAGGTCTCTTTGTTCTTTCTTGGCAGTTTGAATCTGGTGCCAGATGACGCTGGCATGCTTCCACAGGTATTTGAGGACTCGTGGGGGTGTTTTTATAGAGCCTATATGAGATGCCATTAGGTCCTGGAGCCGATGCTGCTCTTGCCTGCTTCACTACCTTCTCTACTTCACTCCATGTAGGTGGTCTTTGACCATTTTGTGTCCAGGTGCCTGGATAGGCGGCATATTACTCGGAATGGTAACTGGCTCGTGCCTTGGATCCTCAGAGTAAGTTTTTCTCGGATGATCTTCCAGGTCTTTAATGGGCATTTTTAAGGCACCCGCTCTTCTCTTCAACAAAAAGGCCCATAACAAAGTTGTATGGGTTGCTGTAGAAAAGGCCCTCCTCCACTGTTTCCTCAGTTGTCTTCTCTCTTTCACTAATCTGTCAATTTCCCACAGTCTCCTGGACTTTAACTGGTTATTCATTGGCTCTGGGCCACAGAATCTGATCTTTCCTACCTTCTATCTTCCTTTCCCTTGCTGGTAGTGGTTGGCTAGACTCAGTGTTGGAAGATTCTGTTGGTTGTTTCTGGATGAGCTCTGGGCTGGAACATGGTGTTGATTATGGCTGGCTTACATCTGTACACAAATCAAATCAAATCACTTTTATTGTCACATCACATGTGCAGGTACATTGGTACGGCACATGTGAGTGAAATTCTTGTGTGCGAGCTTCACAAGCAACAGAGTTGTGCAAAATACAATAATGTAAACAAGCAAAATACAAGAATGGCTACATCTGAAACTAATAAATATATGTACAATATGTACAAAATGTGTTGCTAGCTGTTGGTGGCTAACCTCCAACCTAGGGGCTGATATTAAATGGCCGGGTCCTGGGCTAGAATCTAATATTGGGTGTGGCTGACTAAGCTCTAGACTGGGAACTGTTACTGGCTGGATCTGACTGAGCTCCAATCTGGAGACTATGAGAGGGTCTGTACGACAAAGAACTTCGAACGGGGTGCTGATACCCTGAGGACTGTGGGGATTCTCCTGCCTCTGGACTTCCATCGACTGATATGACTTACTTCTTAAAAAGTATGTGTCAATGCGAGGCCCCTTTCTCAGCTCGCTGAGGCACTTCTTCCTGCCTTGGTGGATTTTACGGCCCATGTCAGTTGTTAGTTTTGACCAGCCACAAATGCAGTTCTGCAGCTTCTTTCCTACCATCATTGATGGTCCATTATTTGCAATGCTGGTTCATCTATTCATCATTGGTGCTGTTCCGTGGTTCATTGCAATTAAATCCGTCCAGAAAGGGTATTTATTTATTTTTTTAATTTTTTTATTGAGGATGTAGATGTAGATTTTGAATAGTTAAAAAAAATTTTTTTTTTAAAAAAACATTAGCTAACAAAGTTGCTATGGTTAATCAAAGTTAAACTAAAAAGCAAAACTGGATGTGCACAAAGAACATTTTAAAATAATAGCTTTTAAAAGTTAAACCATACTGATTTTCCTAAATATTTTCTCTGATATATACCATAGTGTGATAATTTAAGAAAGACTAAAACTAACATTAAAAGTACTAATAATTATAATTTAATATTAATAAAAGTAAAACAATATATTTCCTCAACGAAAATATATAATTACAGTAGAATGGATGTTCCAAAAGAATGAACAAACCATTGTATTTTAGGTTTATTTATGTCTTACACAGCATCCCAACTTTTTAGCGAACGTAATAACTTGAGCTAAAGTAAATAATTGTTTAGTCTAATTAATTAGTGCACAAGGTTCTGCACAAAGCTTTTATGATCTTCAAGGGGTGGTGTGGGGCCGGGGCTATTATAAGCTAGGGTGACCATATTTTGATTTCCAAAAAAGAGAACACTTGGCCCAGTCATGAAGAACTTTAATAATACTGTTTGCTTAAAGAAAATTTTAACATATTTAAACGATGCCTTCTCTGTGCGGTTAATGAATGGTGAAACAAAAATGTCATATAGGCTTTTACAAGTCAACAAGGGCAAAAAAACTTAAAAACCTCTGGAATTAAATAATGGTACAGAAATAAGGCCTCATCTGTATAAGAAAAATTATCAGTACCGGGACGGTACGAAGGAAATTTCTTTTGCAGTTCGTCTGAAAAGCTGCAGTTGCGCTTTGGCATTTTTGAAACATCACCAGGCGCGCTGTTGCGCCCCGTCTGTCCCGTCTGTGAGGGCAGAACAACATTTTTTTTTTTAAGGGCAGAACAACAACACAAAGCAGCACCTCGGGGATGACGTCACACATATGGGTCCTCTGTAGGAAAACCCGGACATTTTCATTAATCTCGAAAATCCCCCCCCCTCCCGGACGTCCCGGACAGAACATGAAAAGTGCACATGTCCTGGGAAAAGAGGACGGTTGGTCACGTTATTATAAGCGGGTCAGACCCCATGTCCCTGAAGTGATTGGGCTGTCCTGGACCCACGTGTTCCTTGTTGAGCTTCCGTGATTGGCCATGCCAGAGGGCGCTTCCCATAGTGAGATACTGAGGGAGGTTTGAAAAAAGAAATAAACTTAAACAAATAATCAAACAATAAAAATTAACCTGAAACAAGAAAACTCTGGAAACGGAAATAAACTAAGCTGAAAGCAAATAGTCAAACGAATTAGAAAATAGAAAACCATATAAACTGTTAAAAATGTCAGCGCGAGAGGGTTCCTGCAGGAGTCACGTGGTCAAAATTGATATAGGTCACGTGCTCTGCACAGAGCGGAAACGCTTTTAGTTTTTAACCTCGTCAGTGATCAACAGTTACAGCTCCCGAGAAAGCACCCGCTTGGCGATAGGTTTAACCGTTTTCTTCACCTATTTATGTATTTTAACAGATAACTACATGGCTACGACAGGACGGAAGGACTCCTCTGGTAATGTAGCGCTAACATTTAACTACTTAATTTATCTTATCCGTAACGACTGTGGTTTTGTTTACTTTGGTTTCTAGTACACTCCCCTGCTGCTGGCTCTTTGCGATGCGTAAATTAGCTTCAACCTGATTTTTTTGTGTTTAAAAGCTAACCGGTAATGAGTTTAAACCTGAGTAACATTGCAACCTCAGACGAAACTGTTTTTCTGCTCGGTCATCTTCTGGGCTGCTAAGTACAGCACTCAGTGTCATCAAGTGGTTTTTGTGTCCAAATGTTCCGCTAACATCAGTTCTTTTTTTTGCTCCATGACTACATATTTGAATCCTTGTTGACAAAGTGGGATTTTCCTTCTTTTGCTCCTCCATCAGACATGCAACTCGGACATGATATCATGATATACTGCATGTTTAACTCTAAAAGATTAACACAGAAGTTGTTCGGGGCGCTGTTTTAACGCAGAGCATTAAAAACCAATAAATGCAAATCAAAAACACATTATGACAAAGAGAAAGATCTGCTGTTTTTATTAATTTTGCAACACTGCATTTAATATCTTTGTATTTTGTCATAAGTTTAGCTCGTGTGGATTCATCCTATAATGTCCTTTCTCTAAGATGTATGAACGGTGGGATTATTGGTTAATCTTGAAACTCTGGTAGTTATGTCATTGTTTTCGTTTTTAATGATGTTGATACCTTCAACTGCATGCATTCCAGACTGTAATTACTAGATTATAATAAAATTAGATGCCTTGGTACTAATTAGTAGTTACTGTGAAATCCTCCAATAAAATATCATCCATATGCAGTTTTCAACATAATAATGCCAGTGATAGTGGTCCCTCTAATCATAGTCTCAAGCTAACCTGTGAAGCAAACCTTTCTTCCAATAACTGTCTTCACATTATAGGAAGGGTATGGGGATCAGTACTGGAAGTAACAGAATAAGAAGGTGACAGTCGTAGTGTTCTTGTACATTCTTGTACTTTTGAAACTTTACTTTTTGAAAGCTGTGTGTGGACTGCAAAAGTGTTTAAAGGGAGCACAGCATTTAATTTCATTTGTTTTAAAACTTGATTTACTGACTATTTTGCAGCCAATATGAATCTGCTGATAAATGATGCACTGTTTTTATAGATTAAAATGTACAGCAGTGTATAAAGTTATTTCCAGTGAAGGAAAAGTATTACTTTGGTAATGAAGACTGTCTCCCCAAACCCAGATCAAATCCTGCACTACAACCATGAAGACCACCACCCTTTTTAGCAAACCTATGAAATCAGCATCCGAAGTCTTTCATGCATAGTCACACTGCCTCTGTCTGATAAGCTACTTACATGCATGGTTGAGTCTCTGTTTTCTGATGGATTATTAGTGTGTATAAAATGAAGTACAGCTCCAGTGAGACATGCTGATGAGAATTTTCTAACTGATAGTGAAAGTCTGTTTTTGACCTCAAGAGAAGAAATTTGACTTAACTGAAGTAACCTTTTGAGACTTTCTGACAGTGTTGAAAACTTACAGTAAGCAACAAACCTCAACGAACCTCAACGAGACACATGTTAAATATTCCTAAAATATGTATGAGCAATAACTTAAAATTAAGGATTGTTTCGCCCTCCCCTTGCTGGTGACAAGTTACTCATGTGCACAGACTGTAGTTTCAGGTTGTACATCAGACATCTTCGTGACTTCGTGTACAATATTTCTAGAACTATGATAAACTGTTGAGTTTTTCTAAGCAGTAAAATGACATTAAACTTGTTTTTAGTGGCAGCACCGTGGTGCAGTACTACCATAGTCCTCTCACAGCAAGAAGGTTCTGGATTTGAACCTGCTGACTTGCTGGAGCCTTTTTTTGTGGCATTTGCATGCTTTTCCTGTGTGTGTGGGTTCTGGACAAAGGAATGCCTATTAGGTTGTGATCCTAAATGTATCTGTAATTGTGGGTGTGAGAGCGTGGGGTTATCCACCGATCCACCCATATGACATTCCTGTAAAGAGGAAAAATGGATGGATGTTGAGTTTTTAACTTGTATTTCTTTACCTTCAAGTTTCTCACATATTTGTAACAGAACTTTGAGAGATGGCTATATAAAAAAATTAGCATATAAAACCATTATCAAGGCTTTTTCACTTCCAAAGAAGATAAACCTGAAAAAAATCTTAACCAAATGCTTAAAGTTGACAAGATGGCGCCAGTATGTTCGGCTCGCTGTCACTCCACCTGTTTTCTGTTTGCTGTTCTTGCATCGCCTCCAACTGGTGCAGAACGCTGCTGCTCGCATGCTGACCGGTTCCAAAAAGAGAGACCACATCACTCCGGTCCTCTGCTCTCTCCACTGGCTCCCAGTTGCTTTTAGGATTGATTTTAAAATTTTACTGCTGGTTTTTAAGGTTCTTAACGGTACTGCACCTCCTTACCTGGCAGAGCTTCTTAGCATTTACCGCCCCAGGAGATCTTTGAGGTCAGCAGACCTGATGCTTTTAGATGTTCCCAGGTACAGATTAAAGACTAGGGGAGAGAGGGCTTTTGCTGTGGCTGCACCCAGACTGTGGAACAGTTTACCTCCTCACATCAGATTCTCCACAAGCCTAGGAACTTTTAAAACTGCTCTTAAAACTCACCTCTTCTCATTGGCTTTTAGCAAGGTTTAACTTATTGTTTTAATTTATTGTTTTATCAGTGAGGTGTTTTATGTACTTGCGTTTTATTGTATTTTATATTTGTATTTTATTGTACAGCACTTTGGTCAGCCTTGGTTGTTTTTAAATGTGCTTCATAAATAAACTTGACTTGACTAAAGTTAAGCATATTGCTGCAGAACAAAGACCAATTTAAGTTCACTCATGGATCACTTCCTACGTGCAAAACAACCCTGAACACAGCTGCCAGTCTTTCTGTTTTCATTTAAGATTTATCCTTTAAGTTTTTTTTTATAAGTGGAAGAGTTTGATTCTTAGCCTGTGTGTGGCCTTTTACTTTGGACAACTAGACTAGATCTAAACACTGATATGAGAGATTTCCAGTTTTTGATTGATAGAAAGGCAACTTTATCAGTGTTTCTGCGAGTGCCACAGGCGACAGTGAACCAGAAGAGCCAGATATTTCTATAGATTTCTGCGGCATCTGAGATCCTGTCTTTTAAGTGTCAAATGGGATGGCTTAGTCATTGGCCTGCGCCCACTTTTGTTTGTTTGATTGCTATCTGCCATGTCAATCAATGCACTCCTACGATCATAGATATAAATGAATGCTGCCCCAGTTGTCTGCGTAAAATGTTAAGTTGTTGGATTCTTTTGGATGCTTCACATTCCTCTCACCGAGGCACGCAACCAAAGCCCGGCCTCCTTTCTAGCTGAGATAATTAAAAAACTGTTTCCATCATACTGTGCTAACACCAAATGTTCATTGGTGTGTTATTTATTTAACTTTACAGCCAAAAATTCTCACAGGTTAACTGCAGGTGTTGGTTACAGCAGGAAGTGACCCCTACAAATATGGCTTTGGTTTACTGCAGTTTACCACATGCAGATTCCATAAAATCTCCTTTTACTGTTGATTTCCTAAATTAAGCAATGTATTTTAATCAACCTTAGATATAAAAAAGCAAAACTGTGACATTTAAACTATGACATTGATTTAAATACATCTCAGATATGCTTGTCACTTGAAACAAAAGCATGCGGACTGCTCCTTTAACAGTCCAAGAAGCCATTCATCAATCACCTGTCAAAACTTTCCGCCTGCATCCATGTCAGTAGAAGTAAGACTAACAGCCGTTCTCTCCTTTTGAGGTTTCTTGTTTGTTTACTTTTGTGTCACGGGTAATTACTTGCAAAAAGAGGCTTTTCCTTTCAGGAACGGTAATCTTATAAACAAAGTGAAGGAATATTGCACGACAAACCTGGCGTTATTCCAGCTCCAAACTTTGCTGTGTAAAGTTATTTCGCTGAACTTTCTTCTTACAGGTAATGCTGACTAATACTGGACACAACAGGGTTTACTTCTCCTGTTTTACTTCCCATTTGCAAGAGACACTGCTAAGCTGGTAGTTTGCTCTGCTGACACGTCGAGAATGATTAACAGGTTTTGCCTCCCTAATTCAATCGTGTATGTGATCTTGCAAGTGATCATTTTGAGAAATAACTCATAACTGTCGATTAAAGGTCAGTAAACAGATTACGTAAAGAGTTTTAGGTTTATTGCCACCGTGTTGTTTCCTCAGTATAAAGCGAACAAACTGAATGACCCTGTTCTTTGTTCCTTTCTTTATAATAAGCAGGGTAAGCGAACCAAAAAACATGTGACAAGTATTAGCTGTGATTGGGTCACAGTGTGTGAGTGGGGCTTTTTTTTGTTTGTTTTTTTTATAAAGGCAGTGTTAAAACATGATATATTGTCTTGTGGATGAATGGATAGGATTGATTTATTTCAAACATTTAAAAGAATGAAATACAATTGATCTGTATGGACATTCGCAAAACAAAAGTTTTGATATGTGCATATGCACTTAATATGGACACGTTCTTTGTATCATTTTATATTTGATATTTATTGTATAATTATCTTGTGTGTGTTTGTCTGCAGTATGTAAAAGCTGCTGATTACTGTGAACAGATGAAGTTTTATCATTTTTTTTTAAAGCATCTGGCTCAGTTCAAAGTGCCGATAGAGTCAGGGGTTTTGTTAATTTGCACACGTGCACATTAACACACATTTCACTCAGCTCATCAGAGAAAAGGTTTTCTTTTAAAGTGCATTTATCTAAATTTGATATTAGATACAAGAAGTGCTCGGTCATGGAAACCCATGCCATGAAGCTCCTGGCGCAGTTTTTCTGCTGATGTTAATGCCAGAGTCAGGAGCGTGCTGGTGACATTTACGCACTATGCACCTCTGCACACAGTGACCCCACTCTGTAACTTCATGTGGTCTGCCACTTCATGGCTGAGGTGCTGTAGTTCCTCAATGCTTCCACTTTGCAGTAATACCACTTTCTGTTAATTGTGGAATATGTAGGTGGGAAGAAGTCCGTGAACTGACTTACAGTGGTGGCATCCTTTTATAGTACCACACTCGAATTCAGTGAGCTCTTTAGAGCCACTCCTTCTTTCACAAATGTTTGTAAAGACAGACTGCATGCGTAGATGCTTGATTTTAGACACCTGTGGCAACAGGACTGAAAAACCTGACACAGCTGTACCTGTCTGTCATTGATATATGCTTGCGAAACAGCTGCTATCTGTGATGTTCCAGAACTCTCCATCAGACTTACATTAAGGATTTCATGAGTGTCATAACGTCTCTTTATGTAACTTATCTGATATAACCAGTGTCATAGAAGGAAAAAACTAAACCTGACATCTTGTTTGTGTAATTTCAACTGCAAAAACCCATGACACGTAAACATCACACCACAGTGTGTTTTGCATTTGATATCAAAAGCACCTTATCATCGGGCCGAGGTCAAAATCAGTGTGCCCTTACTTCTCTGTTCTTAGCCGTGGCTAACAAAGTCGGGCCAGATTTATCATCTCTTACCAATCGCAGAAACCAGATACTTGATATCTGCAACGGTCTCTTATGACTCTTTTGGGAGAGCAGTCTCTTCAGGAATATAGAGTTTCAGACTTTCTCACAAACTTTTCTATTTTTTTCTCAAGAAGGAAAAAGTGGAAAGTAAAACTACTCAATAAACCTAAACAGAGTGAATGAATCGGCGTCATTTAAAAAAAACTACGTTAGAGACTAAAAGCGTGTTGGTTAATTGAGAGCAGCATTTCTTCTTTCACATGAGTCTGAATAGACTCTGAGTTGGACAGGTTAGCTATCGTGTGATGCAGAGCTGACCTCACTGAGATAATGAGATCTGAGATAAAGAGAAAGTATTAGACACAATGAGGACTATGATGGGTTCCAAGAAAACCGTGGTGTGTTCAGGAATCTGTTTCTAGAAGTAGTCTGGGGAAGATTAAATCACGTATTCCAGGAAATGATTGCAGTGTTATTCCTGAAGAGAGGACTTTTAGGCCTAGAGGTTCTTTTCAGTCACCAACATTGTAACTGTAAAATGCTGTTAAGTGGAGTTTCATTTACTCAAGCATGGACATTTTATTCAATAGTCAGAAATAACAGAAAATGCATTCATTTCCTAATTTCCTTTTACCAGTCATTTACCAATCATGCTTGGATGCACAGTCAGCCCATAAATGACTGGTCTCAGCTGAAAAAAAACTTAGATATGTGAAATTTGCTCAATTCACATGACGGCTGCTTTCCTTGCAACACGTGGTTGCAAGGAAAGCAGCCCAACTGCTTGATTGCACAAAAAGGAATTTCTGTGTTTTGCATAATTACTTCATTGCCACAATTTATCTTTGCCTTTGCCTTTTTAGCTTATCGTGATTTAAGTTTAGCAGTTAAGTTCATCTTTTTATTTCACCACAACAAGGCATGTTATCATTATAAATAAGCATCTGATATAGATTATATTAAAGTCAATAAAATGCAAAGATTTTTGCGATTATCAAAGTGTTACTGACTGAGAGGAACAAGCTGCGTTTTCAAAAATGAATAAAAAAAACAACTGCATGAAGAGTGAGTAAACTAAAGTAAGTTCAGCAGAAGTTTCCAGTAGTTCGAGAAAAACGCTGCACATGTGGGTTTACCTTTCTTAACATTGATGAATACCAGTCCTCAGATACAATGCTGTGTTATGTGAATAATGAAAACCAGACCTGAAAGATTTCACAGCATGTTCTATTGGACCAAAGTCTGCTTCAGATGTTGGATTTCAGTTCTAGTCTTGCATATATTCTACGCCATTATCAACTAACGTGTTGCATTAGTAGACCAGGTCAGTTTATTGGTAAATTACTGATACATTGGACAATATTTTTTACTGAACAACCAGGGTCTCATTGTAAACTTGTTGGCCAATTTAAAGAGTGTTTTTAAAAAGATATATTTTAGAAAAATTAAAATCTTTTTTTTTTTTTTTCCCAATCAGAGCGGGAAAGACTTCCCTCTCCGGTGACTCGCTACGGCTCCACAGACAGCAGTGGCGAGGATGACTATCAAATTAACAGTCATGACAACAACTGTAACCACCACCGGTTTGCCACAGCAGCAGGATGTCACTGGGTCCACGCTGGAGAGGAAGAGGAGGCGATTTGCAGGAAGCTAAAATACTTCTTTATGAGCCCTTGTGATAAATATCATGCCAAGGGGCGCTATCCTTTTAAACTGATCCTGCAGCTAGCCAAAATTTTTTTTGTCACCACTCAGGTACATCATATATTATACTTGGGGGTGCTCTTGATTTGGATACATTTCTGGTTCTGTACATTTTAATGGGAATCACGCTGATGATGTAGAAGTTTCAACATTCACACAAATTGAATATCAAATATGAAACATTATCTGTTTAGGGGCTGTAACAGTAACGCACCACATAAGGGTTTTTTCTTTGTCACAGCTTCTTATCGTCCTCACATCATTCTCTATACCCCGTGCCTGTTTTTGCTGCAGTTGGTGCTGTTTGGTCTCAGTAACCAGGTGGTGGTGACCTTTAAGGAGGAGAACACTATGACCTTCAAGCACATCTTCCTCAAGGACTACGATGAGTCCTCAGATGACTCCTTTGCCGTTTACACACAGCAGGACGTCTACGACCACATCTTCTACGCCGTGGATCAGGTGATAATCTTTTTTTTTTTTTTTAACTGAAATTTGTAACCGTTTATCTTTATTAAACAACTTTTTAAACAGAATTTCCTGATTAGCCACAGCATGAAAATTTTCTGCTTTATATTATTGAAGTCTCCATCATTCTCCCCAAACATGGGCTAAATTATAAGTCTATGGGAATCATTGTAGCGTGAGTATGGTTTGCTACTGTACTCGCTTTATTCCCATAGATAAACACTGAGTGAAGTTAGAAACTGATCTGCACGAATGTTTGGGTGTGTGGTCCATGTCACAGTGTCCTCCATTTAAATACCAGAATCTGAGATTCTCCAGCCAAACTTTGCATTGCAATAGATCATCAGTGCTATTCACTGCTCACCTGTTCCACACATTCAGTCTTATATACCCAAATTTGACTGTATAAATATGAAAGTAAGCCTCATGAAGTTTTATTACCATGGTTTACAAAATAAGTCACTGTCAAGGATGTCAGCAACGCTGATTAGATCTGCACACAGTGGGTCTGACATACAGCTCACTTCCTGTTTCTCTGCCTGTGCTTTCACGTTATTTCAATGTCACAGTCAAATAAATCTATAGTATGAACGAGGCTAAAAGGTGTTGGTCAGTGAAGACATTACATTATTTGGTTGATAACTAGAAGACAAAGGGCAGAGCCTACACATACAGCACGTGCATAGTTTAGTTGGTGAGCTGTAGAAAGCTGACAACATAAAATCTGACAGTTTTATTTGACTCCAGACAGCAACGCCATTCCCTCGAAGTTAAGTGTTTGACTTTCATTCTTGTATTGATTGTACTGATATTAGCTGAAAGCTAAGACCTGTGTGGCCTGTTTCTATGGAAGCTTGTATTCTCTTCACTTCATAAAACCCAGTGATAATCCTGAATTAGTCTAATCTCATCCTTTTCCCCAGTATCTGGCCTTGCCAGAGACCACAGTGGGACGCTATGCATATGTCTATGACCGTGCCGAGAATGGCAGTGCCCTCTTTCTCTGCCAGCAGTACTACAAGAAGGGACACATCGACCCCGCCAACGACACGTTCAGCATAGACCCCCGTGTCATCAAAGGTAGGCAGCGTGAACTACATTGTACAAAAGAACAGTCTGTACAGTCTGCAGAGTCCTCGCCTCTGCAGACTGCTAATGTGTGAAATTTTTTTCTCGATGTGACAAGACGTTGGTTCTGTAAAATGACAGTTCACGTTTACTGGTGGCGGGTTGCATATGAAGAGTTTTTGCCTTTGTGTACCAAGTAGTTCAGCAGAGAATTTTGTCAAACACACTCAAAGAAATGAAATCTGGGCTCCCACTTTACAACAATGCAAGAAAAATGCAGAGATTACTACAGAGAGAGAGAGACCAGATTAAAAAAAAAAAAATCTTCTATGGAAAGTGGTTAGGGGCAGGATTTCACACATATTAGAGGTCAAGCAGAGTGTGGTTATTTGCAAAAAGTCCCCAGTTGCATTTGTTGCCTGAGGTGGGCATCACAATGTGTTCTGTCACTTTAAAAGGAAAAGTCTGACTCAGAGGAGCAGCTGTATTACAGAGCAGTACATTCCCCACAGATTTCAAATAATTAAGTTAAATGACTGTCTTGTCATTTTTGTCAAGTCATGACTGGTCAATAGATCATAACAGGCTCAACTAATCGTATTTTGGATGTAATAATATGCAACGCAAAGAACTTTCTCTCTCCAAAGCAGAATTTGTTTATCTTGTCGACAATGCAGCTAACTCTTTGGGATTCAGTTTCAAGAAATAAAGTGTTAAATTACAGAAAGTCTATTTTTTTTGTTGATTTACAGAAAACATTCTTTGTCGACCAACTATAAAAACTGAAATCTATAGTAGATTTTTTTTAAAAACAGGAACTTTTCTGTTATTTAATTGTTTAAATAACAGAAAGTAATTTAAACAATGACTTTCTGTCATTTAAACAATGACTAACAAAGTAGGTTGGTGCAGTGTACAGGAGGTCTTTATCAGCAGGGGAAGCTGTAAAGCAATACAGTTAAGTCTTAAATTGCTGTCCTCCTTTCTATAAATGATTAAAATTGAGGGCATTAAAGGGACTACCAGTCACCAGCTTTTCTTGACGTATTACATCAAACATGTGTCATAACGATAGTTCCTATTACAGAAGTTGTTGCACAGCCTAAGAGTTTCTTACTTCCTCATGCCAGTGTCTGTTTCATTCAGTTTATCAACGTTAAGAAAAAAGATTAGCAGTTGAAAAATGATGTTGTGCTTCCTGTATATAAAATAAGAAAGCAAATTCAAGTTTGACAGTAGTTTCTCAGCATGATATTCCTCTCTCTTCTTTGTTTGTAATCTTTAGAGTGTGTTGGCGTGAACCCCATGACGATCCCCCAGGGTCCGCTCACAAGCAACTACAAGAACTTTACACTCAAGTTCCACAAGTACGGCTTCATTTTTCACATGGCTTCGTTTCCTCTTTGTTGACAAGATTATCTAATGATCACATACCTCTGCAGCACACATAGACAAACAAACAAACACAAGCATGTATACAAGGACAGCGACTCAAACCCACAGAGATATGATATGAATCATGTTGTGTTTCTTGTCCTGCATGTGTGCCTCTGGTCATTCTTTTAGTCACCTTGGTTTCATTGTTAGAAATTAGATGTTTTTGTGTTCATTTGTTTGTTTTCTTTTTCTTTTAAAACAGGTTGATTAATGTTACCATAGAGTTCCAGCTGAAGGCGATAAATATCCAGACTATCATCAACAACGAGATCCCAGACTGCTACACCTTTCATATAACAGTGAGTTAAAGACTTTCAGACTCAACACATGCTTGAGCTGTCATATGTCAAGGCTAGAAAAACATTACAGGCTGTGCATTAGAATTTAGTGAGGGTGGTCTTTCCCCATACATCTACCCTTGGAAGAACCCAGAAACTATTCTAATGGTTGTCAAACCAAGTCTTTACTGATATAACTTAGGGTATCGAAGCTACAGGGGGAGGTTGTAGAATATGGGGGAAAGAGTTAAAGTGAAAACAAACAAACCAGCCTCAGCGCAGTCCATTTATGAAACCAGCCGTGTAAGTTTACTCTTTAGTTCCAGTTGACTGCCGCTCGCAAACAGGTTTAAACAGCTGCTGTGCTCGCAGGCCGAGCTGTGTGCGTCATTTAAAACCTTCTTCTCTCTTTTACAGATAGTTCTGGACAACAAGGCTCATAGTGGCAAGGTGAAGATCCGGCTAGATAACCAGGCGTCAATAAAGGAGTGCAAAGACCCGAGCATCTCTGGACAAGGTGAGAAAACAGAAAAGAAGAAGCATCTGTTAGTGGTCATGGGACTACTGTGCAAGTAGTACAGCAAGAAAAATATGATACCAGTGATGAAACTAGAAACATGTAAGCAAAGGTGTTACAAAATATCACAAAGTTGTTTCTAGTTCACAATAATGAGCCAACAGGAAGTTACAATGAGTGAAGTTATTTATACAGAAGTGTGTAGCAGTAGGCTTAGACTGCAGCCATGAAGAGGAGACAGACTGCTCACATCTTTTTTTTCTCCTCTTTAACCTCCAGTTCAGACGTACGCACGTTTGGCATTTGATATTATTGTGGTTCTGATCTGCATGCTGTCGCTGGTGCTGTGTGGACGCTCCATAATACGAGGCATCATGCTGCAATGGGTAAAGAAAATCTCCAATACAACTTTACTATCACCTGGGGCCACTCACATTAGAGGAACATCAGGTTCTAAGGAAATGTCAGACTAGTAGTGAATAGTAGGTTCTAGAGATGGACCGATCCGATATTACGTATCAGTCCGATACTGACGTAAATTACTGGATCGGATATCGGAGAGAAATAAAAAATGTAATCCGATCCATTAAATATCAAAAAAGCACCTCACAAAACTTGCGACACGGCGTAACTCGGCTCATAACTGTAGCACCTGATAGAGCGGCTGTGTGTATTTGTAGCCTCGCTACCAATCCGGCATTTCATCTCCGAGGAAGTTATCCCAGAGAGAAGTAAAGCAAATGTGTAAGTTCATCTCTGTTTGTAAACCATCCCCGCGTTAAGCTTTACAACCGATATATGGAGCGACTGTCTCTTCTCTCTTCCTCCCTCTCCTGCTGCTACTTCAATCATGAAACTGATTAATGATCAGCTGATCAGCTTTTCTGTCGCGAGTCCGTCTCTCTTGTTTGTTTATCTCCCACTTCGCGCCAGAAAGAGGAAACCAGCGGCTGAACAACAGCAGCACGTTTAAGCTTGATCAGCTGTTGTTAGAATTTATTTACGATCTACACCAGGATCCTTTTCTACGTAGCTGACAGCTGGTAACTGTGCAGGGGCGGATCTAGCAAAGTTTAGCCAGGGGGGCCGATAGCGCATGAACAGGGAAAATGGGGCACAAAGACATACTTTTCTTTCTTATTCTCATTTAAAATGTCTAGCTTTTATAAATAATTATCCGAATCTTACACCCAAAGTTTTAATCTTATGTAAAATATATAGAAGTCCATTACTGTATATAGTAACTATTAAGTCTAATATACCCTAGTAAGCTATAGTACCTTTTCCTTTGGGAAGGCTGTGCAGTCTGCAATTCTGTTGAAGAAAGATGTTGAATCTATTTAATTATTCTTGAAAAATATTTTATTTCTGTGCATTTTTTTTTCACACTGCATCAAATTAAAGTTGATTATGTCAATTAAGCATCATGAGGTGGAGGGTGGTTCCCTATTTCTTTTATTTTTTATTTTTATTTTTTATTTTTTGCTGGGAGTTTTAGAGCCCTATTAGTTAGGTTGCTTACTAGGGGTGCAACGATACTCGTATCGATATTGAACCGTTCGATACAGTGCTTTCAGTTCGGTACGCATATGTATCGAACAATACAAAATTTGTAATTTATTTTATCAACTTTCCTTCTGACGATGCTGTCTGTGTTGAGCGCTCAGTGAATCTGCGTTCGACTACTCTGCCTAGGCTGCACTGTGGAGCGCAGATCCACTGAGCGTTCAACACAAACAGCAGAAGGAAGAGCGCAGGGCAAGCTAGCGAGACAGAAGTTAAGCTCTCCTGGCAACATGGCAAATTGAACCTCCCCCACCCTCATTCAGATCTGGCGTTTGGAATTATTTTGGTTTTCATGTGAGGTATGACCCTGAAGGTAAGCGCGTCATGGACTAAAGTAAAACAGTATGTTGGATGTGCCATGCAATGCTCAATTACATGGGTGGGAACTAGTGTGTTAGCGCAGTTAGCTCGTTAACGTGTTGGCCGTCTAGCCCCACGCAGGGGTAGCCGTTAACGGAGATTTGCCGTGTTGTGGCGTTAACGTCATTTCAACGAGATTAACGCTGACAGCACTAGTGGGAACACAACGAATATGACTGCACATTTACGCCGACATCATCCTAGTGCAAAGACAAGTGGAAGCAGACAAAAACAACAAGCATGCTACAAACTTTACCCGAGTCATTTAGACAGCCGTTAGCACATGATTCTCCTTATGGGGACCTGATATGTTTAATATTGTGGCGAGCTCAGACAAGGAGGAGACGGAGGTAACGTTTGGTCTCGCTCTCACATCTGCAGAAGAACACTCCCGCTAGCTAACTGCTCAGCGCGGCAACCGCACAGCAACAACATCAACAACACACAGGGCACCCTCTGACCCCGGAAGGACACACCGTCGCAGCGAGAAGGCGTCACCCGTCACTATGGCAACATAAACAAAACATAACTGTACAAACAGAACCCCGAACAGCCCTGACCCGCTACATAGCCCCCCACCTAAGGGGTCAGTCGTCCCCGACGACCCCATTGCCCCACACAAAGTCCTGCAAATGTCCAGGTGCCTTCTTTTGGCGCACCGGCCGGTCACGACCGGCGGGGGAAAAGTCACTCGGGTCAGAACATGGGGTGCCACCATCATCCCACTTCTGACACCAATGTGGCGAGCTCAGACAACGAGGAGACGGAGGTGTCGTTTGGTCTTGCTTCCCGTGAGCTAGCCAGGGAGCACAGCCGTTTATTGAAATCTGCAGAAGAACACTGCCGCTAGCTAACTGCTCAGCGCGGCAACCGCCCAGCAACAACAACAACACACAGGGCGCCCTCTGACCCCGGAAGGACACACCGTCGCAGCGAGAGGGCGTCACCCGTCACTATGGCAACATAAACAAAACATAACTGTACAAACAGAACCCCGAACAGCCCTGACCCGCTACAATATGCTGCTGAGAATATAGCCCAGAAGAAGCGGATAGTATAGCTTTTATTTTGGAAAGAGACATTTCTCTGTAATAAACTCTCTTTTCCAAAGATGAGTGATTCCTCAATCAGATACAGCGCTCGCAAAATCACTAGCCCGACGTACCGTGGCTAGCGATTTTTCCAGTCGGGCTACCAAAATCTATCTCTGCCCTGCCCGTCGGGCTATTGTAGGAAGGAAAAATATATGTCAATGCTTTTGCATTCTTTCAGAAATGTAGCTGGGTAATTATGTCATTGGCATCGGTGAGCCACTGTCAATATGTGACATATTGAAATCGCGTTTGAATTTGCGCTTGTTTTTTGCTTTCACTTTGCAATCGCGCGAACTGTGTATAGAGAGCGACAGCACTGATCTGTGAGTGATGATAATTTGCACACCAATTCCTCTGACATCGTCTTATCAATCTTAGCTTACTATGCAAACATGACAAGTGAAATCTCCCGCAGCAAGCTTAAACATGTGAGAGGTTGATCGCGCAGAGAATCGCTGACCGTTATGTGTGTGTGTGTGTGTGTAAAAGCAGCAGGATATATTTTAGTTCTGCTGAGCCAAATAAGACAGGTCAGGGTGAAGAAGTGACAGCCAAAGAAAAGCTTACCACAAAACTGAAAAGTTATGACAAATCAGACTATAAGGCAAAAAGAAAGTGCAGCTTTATGGTTTCATGGACAAAAGAATTTCTGTGGCTGCAATATGACGAGCTATATAACCAGGGCTGCACATAACTTCTTATCTGGTGCGCGTCTTTTATTTTGACAGCGAATGCGCACATGCGGACCACTTATGTGCACCCGTGTAAATAACATAATGTTCTGCCGGGTGTGTTGTTGGTTTTCTCTCGATTTCTGAGTCGACAAGCGCCTTTGTTACTGGGACCAGTCATTTTAAGAAAGGCCCCCATTAGAACCCATGAGAAATGCAAGAAATGCATTATTGCTCAGTCTGCAATATCTTTCCCAGAACAAACACCAATTGCAAATAACATACTAAAAATAAACCTGAAAATCAGTTTAAAACAGCGTACTATGTTGCAAAGAGTGAACTAACACTGGCAAAATTTAGCAGTCTTTGCAAACTTCAAAAAGCAAATGGCCTCGATCTTGGTTCCACTTGCCTCTTACCCGTGACTTCAGTGGAAATTTCAAATTCAGGATCTGACACAGACTGATTCATGTTCTACACAGTTCTTACAAGTTCATAGAAATTTCTGTTCAATTAGAACCAAGTATTTGAGTTAATGTTGTAATTTAACAATTTTTTAATTAATGTTTTGTTTCCTTTACAATATTATACATTAATGTATAATATTATAAAGGAAACAAAACAAGAAACAAAACATCAATCAAAAAATTGCTCTCTTTTTTTATTCGGGCTACTTAAATTTATTTTGGGCTACCAAAAACTGAAGAGTCCCTGCCCGAAGGGCTACCAGGGATTTTGAAATTTTAAGAGCCCTGAGATATATTTCTTTTTTTAATTACTTTTGTTTCAGCAACATTAAATTTAAAAACTGTACTTTTGAGTTAAAATATATATTTATAATTTTAATAAATGACAAATTAAAAAGGCATGAACATTTTTTTTTTTTTTTGTATCGAAAAAATATCGAACCGTAACACCAAAGTATCGAACTGAACCGTGAATTTTGTGTATCGTTGCACCCCTATTGCTTACTCTTTAAAATACCAGAATAGGGAGGATGGTGCAGGTTTAAGTTTATTAGATTGATCAGTATTGCTGAACTATGAAATATTTTGCGTGCAGTGCATTTTTTGCATACAGGTATAACAGAATAGCTTCAGTGGGGTTTTTTTTGTTTGTTTTTTTACTTGAGTATGAACTTATACAAAAAGCAGCAAGATATAAAAAAAAAACGGGTTTATTGATTAAAAAACACACTATATCGGATTCATATTGGTATCGGCAGATATCCAAATTTATGATATCGGTATTGGACATGAAAAAGTGGTATCGTGCCATCTCTAGTAGGTTCTCATTCTAACCTTTAAATGTTTTTCTTGAATAATTTTGTGAAAGCTTATTGTAGCCTGACTGGGGATCCATATTGTATTAGGGATGAGTTTCAGTAATTGATTTATTGATTAAAATCGATTTTAGCTTTAACAAACCATATCGATTCATTAAAATCCTGAATCGATTTTTAAATATTAATATATTTTGCCAGAAACGCCAGAATCTCAGGTTAAACCTCACAAAACGATTTCAACAACCACCAAACAGCTAAAATAGCAAACGAGAGCAGGTAAACAGATTCCGTAAAAAGATGTGAACACAAAGCGTGGACCCGACGCATCAGAATCCGTGAGATGTTGGCTTTCTCACCCGGCGCCACGTACGATTCCGATTCGTACAGAGCTCTCTCTCTCCCTCTCTCAGTTTAATTTGAGAGCAGTTTCCCATCTAAAAAGCTAAATTTTCTGCATTTTTCACTTCCTTATTACCCAACAGTCTACCGTTGTGTACAGCACTGTCGGCCACTGTTTAGGTTTTTTTTTGTTTGGTTTGGTTTGTTTTTTTTTTTATGACTTCCGACAAGAAAGCCTCATTTCTGCTGTTCAAAACCTGTGTAACTTTGCTCTGCTTCACTTCAGCAGCATCAGGTTCATATACTGAGTCATGGTTTTCTTCCGTTTTTGTTCTACTGCAGAATATTTTCAAAGTTGTCTGCTATAAAAAGTCAGGCCAAGAAAATCTCCTTCATGTTCTTCTGTGTTTTTTGCTCACTTACTTTGACACAAACGCATCTGCTGTGATGCTCACACCTCTGATGAAGTGTCAGTACTGATAAATGATCAGAATTATAATATTTCTGACTGTTTGAGGCAAAATTTCCCGATTTAAATCGAATCGAAATCGTGGCTCGAATCGATTTGGGACCTTGCGAATCGGAATCAAATCGATTCTAAAAGTCAGTGACGATATTGTATTCTACTGATGTGTGTAAACATGGCTAATCTCTCTTTCTCTTTGCTCTGCAGGAGTTTGTGAAGTTCTTTAAGACGACGCTAGATCGTAAAGTATGCTGGGGAGACCGGCTTGAGTTTATTAACGGCTGGTATATCCTCCTCATCATCAGTGACATCTTCACAATCACTGGCAGTTTCATCAAAATCGGCATCGAGACAAAGGTCTAATATCAGCTTTAGTTTTGGGGGGTTTTGTTTTAGCGTTGACACACATTAACATGTACATGTAGTCTTAGCTTTTTTTAAAAGCCGATTCCTTTGGGTTTTTCCCAACAGAATATATCCTCCTATGACCTCTGTGCCATCCTATTGGGAACCTCCACTCTCTTAGTGTGGGTGGGAGTCATTCGCTACCTCACATTCTTCCAGAAGTACAATGTAAGTTGCAGATGTGCTGGTGCACAGCTTCTGATAACATTGTTACATGCTGCTGATTTAATAACTTGTGAGAAAGTGAGAAGTTCCTCCTGTGGGTTGATGTAATGTAGAAAGCCATTTAATTTAGTGTCTCTGGGCTCTCTCACACTGTAATTTGATCTGTGTTGTGTTTCTGCACCTCCCTGCTGCAGATCCTTATCGTGACACTTCGAGCAGCTTTCCCCAATGTTATTCGGTTCTGCTGCTGTGTGGCTGTCATCTATCTGGGCTACTGCTTCTGTGGCTGGATCGTCCTGGGACCATACCATGTCAAGGTGAATTAAATGTGGGAAAAACTCAATGTCAAAAACTTGTTTCCACTCCTTGGAATTTTAAGTTTTCCTTTCGAAGTTTTAGTTCACTTGCACCGACCAGGGATAACATTATGACCACTCACAGGTGACGTGAATAACTGATAGTGGGTGGGATATGAATGTTGATGCAGTAGAAGCAGGAAAAATGGCAAACTGTAATGAAAGAAGGTGTCTTGGTCTCGTGAATGACATCTTTTTTTTCACATCTAGTTGATGGCCGGGTGTGTGTGCGTCACTTATCTGGGGAACACCTGGCACCATGATTTAAATGTGCCAGGTGTTTGCCTTTGCCTTATTCTCACTATGAGAATAAGGCAAGGCTGACGGAGGCAGTGTGATGTTTGGGCAATGTTCTGCTGGGAAACCTTGGGTGGTGCCACAAAGCAAACAGGGTTCAGGAATGAGTTTGAGGTGCTGGCTTGGCCTCCAAATTCCCCCTATCTCAACCCAGTCCAGCATCTGTGGGATTTGCTGGAAAAACAAGTCTGATCCATGGAAGCTCCACCTCAAAACTTAAAGGATCTGCTGCTAACATCTTGGTGCCAGATACCAGCGCACATGTGCTGGGGTCTGGTGGTGTCTTACCAGGTCAGGGCTGTTTTGGCAGCAAAAAGGAGAACAGCACAATCTTAGGCAGGGGGTCATGACGTTATGTCTGATCGGTGTATATGAGTAAATGTGAACACACAAAACGTGCCTATTTAAAAAAAAAATTTTAGTAGGCCACACAAATGCCATTCAGCAATAATATCTAAGTTGTGTAACAGAGAAGATAATTAAACAGTTTTGGACTTCCTTCTTTCTTTCGGACATTTCTCCGTCCACTGAGTAAATCAGTGGAACAGAAACATGAACTACAGTTTATTCTGACTTTTAAACTGCTTTCAAAAACTTGACCTTTTCTCTTAACTTTGATAATTAAAATACCTTTTTTAAAATATATATTTACAGTTCCGCTCTCTGTCCATGGTGTCCGAGTGTCTGTTCTCCCTCATTAACGGCGACGACATGTTCGTGACGTTCGCAGAGATGCAGGAGACCAGTCCTCTAGTGTGGCTGTTTAGCCAGGTTTACCTGTACACCTTCATCTCCCTCTTCATCTACATGGTGCTGTCTCTGTTCATCGCTCTCATCACAGGAGCGTACGAGACCATCAAGGTAGGAAATCGCTGCCTATAAAAAGGATCCGTTTATTTACAATGTGTAGAATCACTCAGTCTGCATTACAAAGAACTCACCGTAGCATCCAAACTGTTGCTTCTGTATTTACTGTGGACTACAAATAAAGAGCAGAAAAGTAACAGTAGTGTCTTTTTTTGTTGTTGTTGTTGTTGATTTCCACAGCATCAAACCCAAGAACCAATCCACATAACAGATCTGCACGCCTTCATAGCAGAGTGCACAGATGCACCGAATTCTGGGAAGTTCAGAGGTTTGGAGACTTCTCCTTGCTCCTTCTTCTGCTGCTGTGACAGGTGAGTGAGTCTCCTGTGACCCCCCTGAAAGCTTAAACATATACATTAAATTAACATAATGCTACATTTCTAAAGACCAAAGCAGATAAATGCGACAGCGGGCTTTATTAAACAACCACAAAACCTGTGAAGTCTGACTCCCTAATTTAAGCTGACAGCACAAAAATATCAACCTCACAATTATGTCGCAAAGTAAGTTGATTACATTTTTGGCTGCTGATGAGGAGAAAAAGAGAGAGAAAGACGATATTTCTCTACCATTTATACTGGTGTTAATTATCAGGCTCTGACCAAGCACACTGGAAGGAAATCAGGTCATTTTCTCTTTCCTCACTTTTATACATCCTTTGTCCTATTTACATCTAGTTCTCCTGGTATCCTGTTCTCATGTCTTAGTCTTTCCAAACACATATTCAAATCAATTTTGTTCATATAGCACCAAATTTACTCAACAGTCACCTCAAGGTGCTTTAATTGGTAAGATAAAGACACTAAAATAATACAGAGAAAACCCCGACAACCAGATGACCCCCCCCCCCCCCCCCCCCCCCCCCCCCCCATGAGCAAGCACTTTGGCGACAGTGGGAAGGAAAAATCCCTTTTAAGAGGAAGAAACCTTCAGTAGAACCATGCAATGTGAACAGAGAGAGGAGGTGAGGTAATCAAAGTGCAAACAGTAGTTACTTTGTTAAATCCCAACTACTGTTTTTTTATGATCTTAGTCCCAGGGATGGGGGTTTAAATGTTTAAGAGTCCTCCTCCTGATATGTGTGTGTTTCAGGTTTGTGCTGTGCCTCCTTTTATAGATGAACACTTCCACAACGAATAAACCTTTGCTTCATAGGTTATAGCTCAGGAACAAGATAAGAAGGCACAAATTAGAGACATAAAAAAGCCTGAACACATATTTAACATTAAAAGAAATGCTTAGTTTGGCCAGCAGAGGGAGCATATTTAGGTCCTTAAAATCCTTAAAATGATCAGCACTGAAAAAGACGTAAAGTTGCATACATGATTATGAACACACCAATATTTTATCCTTAATTTTAAAAACATAATACAGTTTTCAGCTCGATTATTTTAAAATAACATAGTGCAGTGGTTTACCTAATCACCTAACACGCAACCTAACCCGGTTCAGGTTCAGTCCTGGGAAGAGACACGGATGCCTTTGGAGTTTTTGGGAATGACAACCACTGTAAAAATAAATATTTAAACCAAAAATCTGCTAAATCAAACATTCCTGCTGTGGTGAAAGTTGCTTTCTTACAATACTCTACATCATATCACGTCAAAAATGCGTCCGTGAATATCGTGTTGTTTTTGTTAAAATTGTTAAAATATGTCCCGTAAATATTACCATAAGAAACTGTAATTACAGAGATAATAATATTAAACATCCTAACTGTAGTAAATCATCAAACCTTATTTTCCCCTCAGAACAACCACGTATGAAGATGTCCTGCTGGTGAACTGAAATCAACCTCACCAATCTCTGAAACCTCACTAGCCTCCCCTGCTGACCAGTGGGGCACACTGCATCCACCCAACACCCGGTGTCTCCGTGTATCTGGGTCAAACCAAACGACTGTTCCAAAGTGGGAGTTGCGATTGGCTGGAACTGCGCTCTGCAGAGGAAACGTGGAACAGATGAAGAGCTGGGCCTTTTCCTCTGTATGAACAGCAGCATCGAAGAAGGCTATTGCACAGACATTTCTCTTGGTTCTAGTGTGTTTTTTTTTGAAACATTATTCAGTATTTTTTAATATATCTGGTGTATTTTATGCTCACCCAGACTAGGAACTCTTTGGTGCTGTCTATGTTTTGTTTTTTGTTTGTTTTACTTTTGAAGTATTTCAAATCGGTTGGCTCCTGAGGAGGAGACTCTTAAAATTAGATATTTATATCATATTCAGCAACATTTTATTGTACAGAACTCGTTTTAAAAATTTAAATAATCTAATATCTCTTAAATTAGCCAAAGGTAATTTGCTAGCTGGAGAATCATGACATGACATTTAAACAGAACAGGACAAAAAAATCCCCCATGTGATTGTTTTTACAGAGTTCCAAAACATATCAGGAAACGCAGATGGGCGTTCGGTGTGGAATTGATTCATTTTCTTTGTGAGCTGCACATTTATTAGAAAGTTTCGACCAGTGTCATTAGCGGCGGCTGTGCTGCATCATGTTGCCTTCAAATGTAGATCCCAGTTTATTTCATTTTTATTGCTTCGTTTTCTTTCAGTAATGATCAGGGTAATGGGACGCAATCGTTCACTAACAAAGCACTTAGCTTTTGCCTGACCTTGGCTGCAGTTTCTTCTTCAGACCCACATTTTTTTTAATGAAGCTGAAGTATTAAAAAGAAACTCGGTCTATCAAAAGTGCTGCACCCCTGTTTGTAGACTGCGTTGATGACCATTAGCAAACTGGATCTGACTTATTTTAAGCACAATAAGTAGCTCTAAGTAAAGCGGAGTCTGGTTTGGGAGAGATGACAAGAAAGAAAACAACAGATTGTCCTGTTTTAGTGGCTTGCTCTGCTTTTTTTTGTTGTTTGTTGCCTTCATAATGATGTCTCTAACTGCTGCCTACTGACTTGATCTTTAGTAGAAACTTGAATAATGTATGTTTGTTTGTCTTTTTATCGCAAAAAAACGCACAATAGTTTAAGGAGTTTTTAAGTCTGGACTCCAAATACCATTTAGCGAGAGGAGCTATGGGTCAGGGAGGAGTAGGTAAATGAAGTATAAGATGTTTTTTTCAGCCTTTTCATTTTCTGCCTGAAACACCAGCAGAGTAAATTGTAAGCTAAATATACGGATGGACTTTGGATTTCCATGGACAACATGTCTAAATTATAGATAACTTTAAATGTTGCATCTTGTGTTTCCCTGGAGTTTTTTTTATCTTGTTTTTGTTTTGTGTTGTTGTGTTTGTTTTTTATGAATTACCTGCACTTGAACTGTACTTGTGAGGGACAACACGTAGTGTGACCTGTCATACTTGTCAAACTACTGATTAAATTTTCCTGGTCTGATCTAAGTCAACAAGCTGTTTCCTGCTGTTCCACCTAACCATCAGCAGAGGGAGGAAGTAGTTCATGTGTCGGGATGGTGATTCACGCAACCTTGCATGATCGTGTGTGTGTGTGTGTGGACATTTTTACCAAGATTACTCAAAAGCTACACTTAGATTTCAATCTTATTGTCATTAAATACACACCAAGTGTACAAGGGATAAAATAACATTCCAACTGGTACAACACAGGATTTAAAAAAAACAAACAAAAAAAGAACTATATTTAAATGTATAGCAGCAAAAATACTACAAAGTGCAATAATAAAAATGACCTGTGGAGTTGTGGCGTATCTTCGTTTTGATTTCAGAAGTCTGATGACCCTGGGGGAAAGCTATTGCAGAAGCTGGTGGGAACGGTCTGTGATGGAGGGTGTGAGAAGTCACTGATAATGGTTCTGGCTCTTCGGTCCAACTTCCTGAATGGAGAAGTCCCAGTGGTTTTCTCCTCTATCCAAAATTATTGATGGATTTGTATGAACAATTTACTGATCCAAATTTGGAACTTAATGGTTCTGTCTTCAAAAATAGACTGCATTGCCTCACAGAAACAAAGTCTGGGGTTAAAATCCACCAGCTGGCTGCAAACGTCCTATGTGGAGTTTGCATGTTCTGTCCAGGTTCTAAAGACTCGTGTTTTAGGTTGATTGGTGACTTTAAATTAGCTTTCGAGTAACTAATCAATGGTTTCATGTCTGTGTGTTAGCCCCGTGATAGACTGCAAGCAAGCAAGCAAGCAATTTATTTATATAGCACTTTCAGATCAGCCCCCAGCACAAAGTGCTGTACACTTGACATGCCAGAAATGATACATTGAACAAGTTAAAAAAAATAAATAAATAATATAAAATAAAGAAAAAATATTTTAAAAAATAAGATGATAATTAAAATGACATTTAAAATAATAAAATTGGCACAAATAGCAAAAACAATAATAAAATAGTATAAAATGATCATTAGAATTACATTTAAAACAATAAAGTCAGCACATTAGATTAAAACAATAAAATCAGGTTCAGACTATGTCATAAGCCAAGGAGTAAAAATGGGTTTTAATGATCTGTCCAAGGGGTACACTGGCTCTCACCCTATGACAGCCTATCATATGGGGATAGGCTCCACCCTTACTGTGACCCTGAATTCGATAAGTGGAAGAAAATGAAAAGATGGGTAATTCTTAAAAAAGATCTTCCAGAGAGGGTAGATTGCAATTCTTTTGTTAGAGAACACATGAGCTCATTTCCTGGTTGCTGAGCGTCCTAAGCAAGCTTTGGCAGCAGCTCATGTAGCCCATCTTTGCCTTCCACCCACTTAACCTAATATCATCATGCATTATGTAGCCAACCGCTCTGATGGTGCCTCGTGTTGGAGTGTGTAAGGCAGAAGGAAAGGTCCACAGTGTAATGTCTCTCATAAACATGGCCCATCCATCTTGTTGGATTAGAGGCTGTCACTATTTTCTTCCACTTGATGTGTGTGAATGTGTAGGACTACTTCACTCAGCACCTTTGATGTTCAGTGAAAGCCCAGAGGGAAAATCGTCTTTCCAAAAGCTTCTAATGGTCTCAGTTGTAGCAGTATGCTATTGTCAGGTGTGGTCCTTTTGTTGATCCCAGTTTGATGCCGCTTGTTCATTTGTGACTCGCCGTTTGAACTTCACAGGCTTTTAAATTAACAAAGCATCCCAGATCAAAAACGCAGGCCTGCAGCAGGAGCAGTGGCAGCGGCGAGGACCGTCTCCTTCCCCCTCATCTTACGCGCCGTGTCACTCAATCTGTATCAGCGCCTGAGTTCCGTTTGGTGTGTCATCGTGTGTGTCTCTGTGTGTGGGGGAGCTTTGTTTTGTGTGTGCAGCTGTCCTTACTGTGAGGTGTTTGGGCAGATGGGTGAGTGAAGACCACAGCAAAGAAGCAGATTTAAAAACAAGACAGTGTGTGCATAAAAGCCTTTCAAATTCTCAGTCTATCCTAATTCTGTTAAGGATTTTTTTTTTTTTTTTTTAACCGCTGAGCCACACCCTTGTGTAACAACATTATGATCAATCTGAAATGGATGAGCAGGATGTGTGGGGATAACAGCTTTTTTTTCAGTCCTGTGAAATAATGATGGATTCCATTAGTTTTCAGTTCATGCAACTAAAAGATGGAGACTAAAAATCGTTTCGGTTTTTAGGTTTCAGTTTGCATAAAAAAAAACAGGAAGTGAATAAATCTCCTTAACGCTTTCCTCCATAAACACAACATTGAACGACCTCTCCCGTGGCAAGTTTTGACACCTCAGTACAGATCAGTAAAGATTTGGTTTGATGACCATTAAAATAGTTTCCAAGGGCAGCTGCACAGAGAGAGATCACCTTTCCTAACCTCTGATGCATACCCAGTCGTTTTGTGTCATAATGAGGCAGAAATTATGACAGAAAGCACTCAGTTTAGAAAAGAGCTTCAAGGGTTACTTCTAGTAGGCTTTCAGAGGAGGCAACGAGTTAAAATAAGAATTAGTTAAACTTTTGGAGGAGCTTTGGGTTTTCCCCTCTCACTCTGGCGCAGGGCCCCTTCCCGACTGGAAAAGATGACAGGCAGCTGATGAAACAACTGCCAGAGTCCTGAAAGGAGCAGGGATGGAGAGACACATGATTCACACACACTCTCTCTCTCTGTTTCTCAGTCTCCATCGAAGTGTAGTGAGAACTTGTACACCAGCGAGTCCAAGGCTGAGGATTTTTTTTGCTAAACCTTCATTCTTCCCCTTCACTCAGATTTCTCTCTTTACCCACGGCCTCTCTTTTTAAATAACCTCATTCTTTCTCCGTGCTCATAAGAGAAAACAACAGCTGATGTCAGCTGTCCAAACCCATTTTGCTCGTCTTTGTATCCTTCTGTCTTTTCAGTGTTTCACTGAGCCTGCAGCTGCAGCTCAAAGTCTCATTGTGATAAGAAAATAAAAGCATGCGTCTAAAACCTATTGTGGGCTCGTACCATAGGGCGGTGGACACTGTACCAAAGTGTGAGCACAGATAATTAACAATTTCAATCTCTTATTCGCTTTCTTTGGATATAACTATCCAAACCTGTTGTGCAGCTCTTGCAGTTCTTTGTCAGGAATTTTGGTTTTAAGTACAGATCGCAAACATGTGGGTGAAGGAATCTGAGGCAGAGAGTTTCAGTGGCGTTGTCCCCGCGGAGAAGCAGAGATTCTTGGAAAACTCCTGGTTGAATAAATCACCGCTGGCTCCTAATGAACTGTAGCTTGAATTTAAAAGGACAAAAACAACTCGTATTCTTCTTCTCCTTCTTTAAGCTGCTCCCATAGTAACAACAGCAGCTCGTCTCCTTCCTTCTCACCCTATCCCCACATCCTTCTCTGTCACATCGATGTCCTCTTCCCCTAAATCCTTGAATCTTCCCTGAGGTTTTCCTCTTTTCCTCCTGCTTTCCAGCTCCATGTTCAACATCCTTTCTCCAGTATATCCGCTTTCCCTCTTCTGTACATGTCCAAAGCGCTCGACCTGAGCTGTCCCTCTGATCTACTCATTTCTAATCCTGTCCATCCTGCTCACTCCCAGTTACTCCCATCTATGTGTCAGGACTACCATCTTCAAACCGTACTTCATAGCAGGTCTCGATATCATCTTGTAAACCTTCCCTTTCACTCTTGCTGCTATTCTTCAGCCAGAAGCACTCCTGACACTAATTTTCACCCGATCCAACCTGCCTGCACTCTGTTCTTCACCTATCTCGTGCAATAATAGGGTGAAAATTACACAAAAATGTAAGCAAAATCAACAAGAGAATAGGAAAAAGTAAAGTAAAAGATTAATATTTCACAGAGGAGCTTCATGAGTAAAAATCTGGGGGCAAAAGATTTTCTCTATCCACAGTTGTGGGAAAAGATGATAAAACAAGGTAGAGGCATGCTGTGCATAAGGCCTATAAGAGGAGTTTAATCTGATATGGTTCCTGTTGTTTACTCTGTGCAGCAGCAGGATTAGGTCGTATCTACAAACTGGAGATACTCCATCTTGTTATCCTGGCTTAGGGAGGATGAAATTGGAAAAAGGACAAGGTTATCTCAGCTTGGTCAGAGCATGTGCTTGTGTTTTAAAAGATGTGTGTGTCTGCAGGACAAAGCAATGCTGTTGAAGCCACAAATTTGCAGGGGCTAAATTCTAGAGGTGGGCAGATTGATCCAAATATTGACAGTATCAATACCAACACTGGTATTGGTAGTGGATGATACTAGAGTGAAAGGATCGATACTTTGTTTCTCTCCTCTAAGTTCCGTATATAGCCTACTGAATGGTGTTATTTATTTATTAAAAATGAAAAAATGTATCTCAAACATGAATATATTTTATTTATCCCTATAGGACATTTAAAAAGAGGTTGACATAAAGTCCTTTAAAAACAGGCACATTTAAATTCCAGCCCACCCCCCTCAAAAAAACAAAAACAACCCTGAAAAGTGTGTGTGTGTGTGTGTGTGTGTGTGTGTGTGTGTGTGTGTGTGTGTGTAGCCTTAAAACGTGTTCACAACTTGCCAGTTGATTATGACTCATGTCATATGTCATGACACACTGTTATGTATTGGCAATACTGGCCCTGTATTTATTTGATATCGGATCGATACCAAAATTTGTAGCATCGCACAGCACTACTGAATTCCTCCCGGACCACCTTGATTTCCAATTTTAAAGTCACGCGCTCACACAGGGACACGGTTTGACTACCACGTCACTCCTGCTTTGCATAACCGCCGGGGCTCGCGCCTTTGATTGGGCCGGCGGTGGGATTTAATCTGCGTTTTCTTTTATGACCGCCACGCTTCGCCTTCAGTCTGCAGCCGGACTCCTCCGCCACTCCTCCCCTTCGGGTCCGTCCTTCATTAAGGGGAGCAGCCCGTCGCCTCCTGCCGCTGCTCAAACGTGAAGGGAAGGACACGAGGAGGGACGCCCGCCGCTGAACGCGCGGCTCTATTGTTAGTTCAGTAAAATATACGGCTTCGCCTGCATATTTAGTGCGTTTCGCGTCGTCTTCGGGGCAGAAAGGGGCCGACTGTTTGTTTCCTCGGGAGTCTTAACGACGGCTGAAAGGTAACGGACAATTTACTACGCTGTAACGTTTCTGCCGCGAGCGACATCATTCGAGTTAGGCTACATCTTTGCACAGTTTTCTGCTAAATTTAAAAATTACAGTTCTGCCTAGAAGGGCTCACCCTCTTTGTTTTATTTTAGCATCTCTTAAATGAAGAAAGCAGCGTTTGTTTTGAAGCCAGACGCCCTCTTTGTGGTGTGGAGTGGTCGGTGTGTAGCTTGATGGGATGATGGATGTGAAACGTTAGCACGGAGCTGGGCGGTGGTTCCGGTGTGCCGTTCTGTCTCGGGGTGAAATTTATCCCGATGTACGGTGCTCCAGGTTCTCTGTTTGACAGGGTCTCCGTTGGCATCAGATTCAGTTTACTGAGCAGCTTCACGCCAGCCTCCCTGGCGTACACACGCTATTGTTCTGCGAGGCAGAACGACGGGGCCCTCTGCTAATCGGTGTTATTAAAGCTCCCTTTGAGGCGTTTAAATCACCCAGAAACTCTAAACCAGACTATTGGGGAGGTAAAATTGGAACCAGGCGTGCAAAGTTGGATATGTGGGCATCTTGTGTTTTCTTTTCCTCATGTGGTGTATCTTTAGGCGTTCATCTGAGAATCTTACTTTGCCATTCATGCGTTAAGTTCCCCAGTCATTTTAAGCACCGTGCACCCTTTGTTTTCTTGGCACTGCCAGCTTAGTAGTTTCTTTCCAAGATTACCATCAAGGCCTGTTTTCATATTTGCATCTCTGCACATGGGGTGATCTCACTCTCCACCTGGCAAAGCAGTAAGTAAGGCAGACTATCAGAGGCACCGTCTGCAGATCTCAATGATAGAGCGATGCTGTTTATCCTTCAGGTTTTGGCTGTGAGTCTGCATTACATAATCACTGTGTTTTGGGGCTTGACTGGGTGTGGTGTGGCAGGGCTTTTGGAATCAGGACCAGTGACTGTCCCTGGCTTCAGAAATGTTATTTACATGCAGGCCCTTGCATTTGGGTGTGTGTTTCTTACTCCCAAACCCATTTCATCACTTGGATGTGACACAGGGTGTGGATGACACAGCCACATGACACCCACCCTTCTCTGTTTATTCTGACTGTCTGGCTAAGCTCTTAGAGGGTCATTACAGGTTCACTGCTGCTGTGTCCTACTTCAGAGGATGAATCTGGCAAAATCTGCACTTCTGCCCCATTTAAAAGGCTCATCGGAAACGAATGGAGAAATGCAGTCACCTTTTAACTGAATTTGAGTGACTTGGCTGGTGTATTTGTGCACTTCCTGGTCACAGATGTCGAGCATATGAAGATGCATCAGATATCTACTGTTTTAGCAGCATATGATGGAGTGTAGCTTTAAAGTTAAGTAAAAGGCTCTCATATTTTGCCAGCCTGTGAACTTGGACACAGCTGTGTTTGGTTGGGGTTTTTTTCTTTCTTTTTTTTTTTTTTTCTCCCCTCATACTGTACAGCCATTTCCCCTGCCCACACCCCCGTTTCCTCTTCCTCTTCCCAAAGGTCAAAGCAACCGAGAAGAAGGGCTTGAAATAGTTTTCTCATTTCAGTGTCTTCTGTAACCTTAAACTTCAATGGCTGGATAAAGGGGGATTTATAAACAGGAATGTGCAAGTATTATGAACTCCTTTTTAAAATCCAAACTATCAGTAGCACATGAAACATTTTTACATTATTAGTACAAGAACTTAAAAAAAAAAACCCCCAAAACAAACTACTATGTTGAATCGGAGGAATTGATTTAAGCATTTGCTTCAAGTTCTCCGCACATCCTTAAGCCCTGGTATGCTTGGCTTGTAAACTTTAAGGCTTGTTTTATGACTGAGCCTGGGCAGTGGTGCCTAATGGGGAGACTGCAGTTGTTGTTTTATTTCAGGCGTGACGGTCTGTGCGAAAAATGCAGGTGGCTGCGTTTGAGAAATCTAGTGTGACTGGCTTGTGTAAATGGGTACAGTGCACTAGGGAGCAAGTCTGTAACTGATTAACAAACCTGTCCTTTTGTTTTGCATGGAATGCTTCAGATACCTCCTTGTCAAACCTTGCCAGCTACGAGGCGCCTTCAGGTGGATTCTTGGTCGCGTTTGTGTCTGGTTGGAAAAATGCAGAAAGATTAAAAAAAATAAAAGCACTAACAGTGGCTGCAGCGCTTAGTTGTTTTTTTTAACATTCAATTCTCTACACTCCAAACATGTTGCCTATTATGACTTCTCTATGACAGGAAAAAGGTAAAGGACCAGCAACAGTATAAACAACTGTTACAACACTAACAGACTGTCAGTGCTGGGATTGTTATTTGAGGTGATGGGTAAATAAAAGTGGCAATTTTATGTCTCAAGTTTCACTTTCAGTTTGATAACTGCAGTGATATTCTATAGCATTATTCCTGATTTTTGGCTATTTATTCAGCTTTGCATTGGCTCATCATGTGTGCATCGGCTCTGAGTGGATATGATGTCTGGGGTTCAAATCGTATTCAGTTCAACTCAGGTTTATTCATGTAGTGCTAAATCACTACAGCAGACACTTAAAGACATTTATATTGGAAGGTAAATGCACTAGAATTTTAGAAAGAAACCCCAACAATCCCATGGCACACTATGAGCAAGCACTTGGTGACTGTGGGAAGAAAAAAAGTCCCTTTTAACAGGAAGAAACTTCTGAAAAGATGCTGTAGGTAGTCCAAAAAAAAGACCTACTGGCAAATTTAAAAAGAAGGCAAGTTTAACCAATAGAGTATTAATGCCCCTGTGAAATCATTCTTGTATTAATCATTTAAATTTTGAAAAGAAATTAGAGCTCATGTCAATCAGTCACCTTATTTCATGTCAAAAGTCGGAGCAGATGAATGAAAAGCGCATAACCCTTGCACAGCATGGAGTATTTGCATTTTCCTGGAAGTGAGCTGGTTACATCTTGTAACCAGAGTCCGTCTCAGTCCCACACTCATGGAAATTCAATCCACACTTTTGTCGTACTATACTCATGTCTGATCTGGTGGAAAGTTCATATGATGATCTTTTTAAAAATTCTGATCAGAATGAAAAATTCCCAATAGCTAGATGTTAACCACCTCCATATCAACAAACCAAACGTGTGAGTGGTTGTGAGGTAATTAGAATGATGCTCGGTGCTCACACTATGGGACTTTGATATGCAATTAAATTTGCAAACAAAAGGCAGAAAAATGGCTGCAAAAAGACAAATATCCTAAGAGAAACCAAAGGGGTTCGGATACAGCATCTCATTTTTCTAGTCAAGCATTGTGGTAATTTTTATTTATTTTTATTAAATAAAAATGGAGCCAGAAGTGCTCATATTTAAGGGAGCTTTGCTGAGTTATCAGCTTTTACATGCGGTTTATTCGTTTATAATAAACTCACTGGGAAGAAACTCACATTTAGGGTTTTGTTTTCTATTTAAATTGTATTTTATTTATATATACATTTTTACTTTTAACCCCTAAAAGTTGTCTCATGATCGTTTTAGTAGATTGGACACCAGCAGATTTGCATAATGTTAGAGTGGCTCAGAGTCCACTCATGGGAATTTTGAAAATAAAATACTTGCAGCCAGGGGATGAAGTGGGATTTTTGCAGGCAAGATCTCATTATTTGCACTGTGGGACCAAAAAAGCAACCACAGAATTTGTGCTCTTAACCTCTCATAGATTTGTTTTCTTTGTGAGCCGGCTTGTGATTGGCTGTCTATTGAGTTACATGTTAACTGGCACAAAAGAGCATGATCTTTAAACTGATGGTCACACACCTACAGTAACACTCTCCCCCTCTGCACTAGGTCACATTAGTTAACTATTGTCAGTTTTACCACAACACTGCAGAGTTTGCCGATCCACAGCCGATTCGGCATTCCCAGATAGCCTTTTAAGTAACACATTATTAGCCTTCATTTTACTTGTTATGAAATAAATAGATAATTTCAATACCTTTCTATGAAATGTCATTTGTTTGGTTGAAAGCTATAGTTGTGATATTTGAAAGTAAATGGTAAATTCTATCATGTTGATTAATGCGGACTCCTCTTCTGTAGCGCTATGCTAGTTGCTAAAGTTGGCTAAAAAGTGGTACCACAGCTTTGGTTTCCATCAGTGTCTACATGCATGAATGTCAAAAAGCTGGATTAATTGTGAGTGCAGGGCTGTGAGGCTACCACCAGTGTGCTTGAACCCTGCTCCACTACATCTGTTTAGGAAGACTTTAAGGGTTAAACTTTATTTCATCCTTCACCCTTGTTGCCTGTGTTTCTCTCTGTAGCTGTGGGATGGTAAGGATGTAATGCTCATCACTGTGGTTTGGAGGCTGGTACTTTGCTGCCCATTAGGATAGAGTAGTGGATGCTGGCGCTGCATTTTTTTTTTAGGTACTCTGTCTGGAACTGAAGCCAGTCTCAATGTACTGTAATTATTGAAACGGTACTTCAGCACTTTAGAAATATGTCTGTTAGCTCACTATGGTAGCCTTGAATGCCTTCCTAAAGCCAGATATTTTGTGGTTGTAGAATACAGCAAAATGGTTTTTAAAGATGTTTTAAAAATACATTTATAGGGTGTATTTATATTATAGGGTGTATTTGTGTTGTAGCATTACAAAGAACAGGTAATGAGAGAACTGTAAACAATGAGTCCTGTGTTTGTGTGTGGCTAAATGCCAACGGTTTTAACTAGATTAGTTTTTGTATTGTATGAGTAATATGATGCCTCAGAGCTTGTCCCCTCTTTGACACGTGCAGCCTTCATGTCCGCTAAAGCACGAATTGAGTTTCCTGGCTCTGAATCGGCCTTTAGGAGGTGACTGTGTATGTAAGTTGGTCTGTATTACCTTAAGTCTACCATTTTACTCTTATGTGTGACCATTTCAATGAAAAACAAATATATTTTATGTTTGAATTAATCCTGCACTTCTAAATAATATTATATTCATATTGTGTTTTTGGCTAGTCTCATTTATCCTGGTAATTTCCCTAAGAAAGGGTAAAACATCTTTGTTGGGTACCACAGTTTATTTATTTTTTGCATACAGGAAAACTGAGAACTATTGATAACTAGATAACTGCCAGAGAAGAAGCAAAGTTCACAACAACAATAAAATGTGTGTTTGTTTTGGATTGGCTGTGTATCTTTTATTATCCTTTGCCTCTTTCATGTGCATGAAAGTCTGCCAATGTGTATTTAGTTATGTGTGTGACAGTTCAGGGGTGTGGCTATCAGAAGCATGGAGGCAAGGTGTGGGATCGGTATCCATCTGTCCTCACCTTACCCGGCCCGGTCACAGAGATCGTAACTAATCTGGCTGCGGGCTCTTCAGTGTTATTGACTATCCGCCTGTCTATAACCAGTTGGCTGGTGGACAGGGAGTAGCCACTGAGTTGATTTAATATGCCAAAAGTGATGTCATCTCTGGTTTCTCTACAGCCCAGCCATTCTCGATTTTCGATCGAAACTCGTAATTGGCTCTTGTTTTGAATTGAAGTTGTGGAAAATGTAACAGGCCTGTAACATAATGGCATATTTCTTCAATCTCCCTTGGACTACATTTAACTGCATTTGTCTTTTATCTATGTGTTTCTTATGGGGCTAAATTCTAGAGTTGGGCAGATTGATCCAAATATTGACAGTATCAATACCAACACTGGAATTGGTAGTGGATTATACTAGTGTGAAAGGATCGATACTTTGTTTCTCTCCTCTAAGTTCAGTATATAGCCTACTGAATTGTGTTATTTGTTTATTTATGTCTGTGAAGGTTCTCAGTCATCCAGGTCATCGTAGTCAAAGGAGCTTGCAAAGAAAAGCGTCTGGACTTCTTTAAGTTGCTTCTTTAAGTTGCTTGAAGCAACTTGAAGTCCAGACGCTTTTCTTTGCAAGCTCCTTTGACTATTTGTTTATTTAGTTAGTTATTAAAAATGAAGAAATGTATCTCAAACATGAACCTTTTTTTGTTGACTGTCACATTATTTATTTATCACCTATAGAACATTTAAACAGAAGTTGACATAAAGTCCTTTAAAGACAGGCACATTTAGATTCCAGCCCACACCCCCTTAAAAAACAAAAACAATCCTGAAAGCTGTAGGGTTTTGTGTTAACTAATTATTGTCAATTTAGTGGTCTTTAAAACAAATTCAGAATTTGCAAATGTCATGACACACTGCTCCCAAGGTAGTATTGGTATTGATGATGGCAATACTGGCCCTGTATTTACTTGGTATCGGCTCGATATCGAAATCTGTAGTATCGCACATCACTACTGAATTCCTCCCGGATCCCCTTGATTTCCAATTTTAAAGTCACGCCTCACACGTTTCTCGGTTTGATTACTACGGCACCCCTGCTTTGAGTGGGGTAATAGATTAGAGACTATGCTATTTTGAAAGGTAATATTTAACTCGTGGGCCAGGGCAGCTCCAACCAGCAATAAAATGTAAGTAACCATTTGGTGCGGTAAGGGTTGACCGATGGCAGATTTGAATGCTTCACTGCTTCACTGTGTGTTCAGTATATAAGAATGGGGTAGCTTCACACAAGTGTCCCTAATCTTACAGGTGAAGTTTCAGTGCCAGCTGCTCCTCTGTCCCGCTGTTCCAGTTAATCCTCTGAGCACCCACCCCCCCATTCTCCTTAGCACCAAGCCTGAGTGAGGTACACACAATGGGGTCTGAATGTCCCCCCCCCTCATAGCACTGTGATGTAAAACTCATTTATGCACACGAACATGTAAGAAGATCAGATGCGATTGCACAGAAATATTTCCATTCCTCTCCTCACTACTTAGATTTTTACCTCATTGCTGTTATTATTTGTTCCATTGTCAGGTTGTCCTTATGCCAGCAGGAAAGCCTGGCTTTTGCTTTTGAAAACCCTCCCAGGTTTGGAACAGATTGCAGCCCACTTCTCTGCAGTCCTTTAGACCACATCACTGCCAATAGCTGGGAGTCCATCTTGTTTTATTGCCACTCCCTTAAGGGCTAGCTGGCTAAGTCCATTTAACTTGTAGGTTCACTTAACCACCTGCTCCTAATGACAGTGTTGAGGAGCTTACAGTCACTTAGCACCTGTTAGTCTCCTGTATGGAATTGATTAAGCTGCATGCTTAACATTTAGTCCAACTCTAGTGATGAAAGTGTTTTTCTTTTTCTCTTTGCCAGGAACATTGATTATTGTCAGTAAGCACTTTTTTTTTTTTTTTTTTTTTTTTTTTTTTTTGGTATCTGTGTAGAATGTTTTGCTGAAGTACTCCAAACACTTGTTTCTGGACAAGTGTTTTGGTGAAGACCGATAGACAACTTCTTGGCACGGTCTGGATAAACATTCATCAGTACAAATGCAGTCTTGGGTGCTGTGATGTAGGGCTTGTCAACACCAGCACATGGTTCAGTTATTTGGACAGAAGAAAAGAAACCAGTTAAGCTGCAAGATCACTCAAGGTTAATGTGGTTCTTTGTTAACGGATAACGAGGTTCTTGAGTGCCATTTGTTGTGTTGATGGGTTTTCTTCAAAGAGTGAGGAGCATGTGTAGGTAGTGCTGCCTTACATGCTTCAAGAGAATTTCATTGATGTTCATATTGGAACCATTGATAATGCAAAATGTAATGTTTTTGCTTTTCATTTCATGAATCTGTATTGATAGACTTGAGAGGATGTAGTCTAACTTTTTTTTTTTTTTTTTTTTTTTTTTTTTTTCCCCCCCCCCTGTGGCTTACCTTTTGTGGTAGAACAGGTCATGTGGGTTACAAAACATTATGACTGGTAACAAGGAAATTGTGTTAAGTCACAGCTCAGGAAAAAATGTCTCAAGGAGGTAATGAATTGAGTTGCGCTGTTTTGGAAGATTAGTGAAGTAACAGGTTTTGTTTATCAGAAGTGTGGAAATGAGTGGAAAATGTATAGAATTCTGTTAAATAAGATAACGGACCCTTTTCTTTAAAATATGCACGAATGGTCACACCCAAAAGATCCACTTTGAGGTAATGTCTTCGATAGCAAATTTTTGGCCTTAACAGTTAATTTATGACAGATGCAAGGAATTTCTACAGTTTCTCACTAGCTCTTTGTAACTGCTGGAAAGCTACATAAAGTCAATAATCCAATCGCTGTATTACACTGCCCCCCGATAGTAGCTGACAAGCTGCCCCATCCTTCACTGACTTCCTGTTTACTGATTATTTATAACTTGGTACGAGCTGTCACCTTTTTTTAATATTTAATTATCTTGGATCAATTTGATCAAGTGAAGGGTTGTTCACAAAACATGGAGCAGGATGTATTTTCCACTATCTGTGCCATCAAGCCCAGATAGTGAATTACTCTTTGCAAGTGCATTCAGCCAGACCAGGTCTGGTTGTACACACCCACTGGGCAGTCTGCTGACTTAGCCTGTGGATCAGTGGCTTCTGGATCTAACAGCAGATTTCTAGGCCAACAGTTAATATTTTAATGGTTGGTTATCATTTACAGGGCTCGCAAAATCGCTAGCCCGACGTCCCGGAGCTAGCGATATCTCCGGTCGGGCGACCAAAATCTATCTCAGCCCTGCCCGTCGGGTTATCATATAGCCCAACGGGCAGGGCTGAGATAGATTTTGGTCGCCCGACCGGAGATATCGCTAGCTCCGGGACGTCGGGCTAGCGATTTTGCGAGCCCTGATTTACAAAGCACATATATATCTTAAAGTCCGTGGTTTCAAGAGAGAATTGTGGCAAATGACATCTCCGTTTTGCTCTTTATATGGACTCCTTGAGCTGCACGAAGCCATGGTCTTCTAACTCATAATTTGGTCCAATGAACTAGACTAGAAACTAAAAACTAGAGCTACTACCAAACAGCTCATTTCCTGCTTATTGAAATGCAGATTGGGTCGAAAGTGACTAATAAGAACCCAATCAATACCTGTTACTGAAAGTCGCAGTAATTTCCTTCTTGGATATGTAGAAATTTTGACAGGAAATTATGTGGAGGTATATTGACTCACCAGTGGTTTGTAATTGGGGAGAGTGGCTTAATGCACAGAGACTGAACTGTTAAGACGTTTGTTTTCCAAGAGCCAATTGGTTTCCTTTTCATTCTCTGTGAACTAAACACTGACTTGGTGATGAAGCAGAAACGCCACTACTACCTTGTATGGTCAAGAGAAGCATGGATTTACACACACACAGCCCCTGTTTACTTGGACTCAGTTTTCCTACCTACTTTTAGATTCTTGTTTGAAGGCTCGTTCTGTAAATCCTAAAGGTTTATGAAGTGGTGAGTACAGTAGGATTGAGTGAATGAGAGTAGGTTTCTTCATTTTTTTAATTTTTATTTTAATGAGGATGAAGCCTGAGCTCAAGGTTAGGAAAACCCCTGCCTTTCCCCAAACACCATTAAATGTCTTGATTTGTTTTTCTTGTAATTTGAGTGCCAGAAATCGAACACCCTCTTCCTGTTTGCCCTTTTTACACACTCATTTGAGCTCTCACTTGAACTGAATACCGCCTGTGTTTTTTCCTGTGTCGTACATGCATCTTGCTCAAACTCACACCAGAGGAAAGTTAATGATCAGTCAACCCATTTGTATACTTGGCCCTACTTCACTCTAGTGCTGAACACTCCCAGGCCTGAAACAACGGTCAAATTCACTACGGCAGCTTCCGTTTGCTTGAAAAACAATCTCCGAAGGTGTGGCTGTAGTAAGAATGCAGCGATGAATCAAGTGTGCCTGTGGAATTGCTGGAATGTAGGCAGGCCAGCAAATTCTGGTTTTCACTTTTTTCTGGCTGTCTCATTAATGGCAATGGATATTTTCATGTCACTCACACTTTGAACCTGCACCCTCTGCTCGTTCATACACTGCATCTTTGTGCATGTACACACAGCCCACGCATTCATCACTCTCCATTTGACCCTTGCACTGTTACTCATCTCATGCACATAAACGGACATGCACGCAGCCAGCTGTCGTTGCGTAGCCCCAAGGAGTCTTGAGGAAGTCAGAGCTGGAATGTGGATGGGGCGGATGTGCACTCGATACTGCTGCAGCTTTTAGGCCTTAACTTTCTTTTATTCTTCACTTTGAAGACGATGCAGCATCGACATGGATCATAAAGTAAAAGCTCAACCTTAATAAACTGATGTGGTCAGTTTCATGTAGCACTAACACATTTGCATTATGGATTTATCCTTTTTCTTAAATAATTTGATTTAACTGTGGGGTTCAGTTCTAAGTCTTATAGCCCAGTGTCTGACACACTGCTTTTTCAGCTAGCAGTCCAGAATGCACAATATTAGATGTATTGACACAATCCTCGTGGCCGTGTGACGCATAGACTAAGTTACAACGAAATGCGTAGGGGACAACTGTGCATTGAATAGCTGAAATATTTTCCTGTTTTACTTCACTGGCTTTTTCCCATTTATCTACAGTTTCTAAGCATACAGTCTGTCATGTGTATTTATGTCTCTGATATTTCATATTTACAACATCATTAGCAGTCTGGTGTAAATCTGCAGTTGACAGCATCTCTATCAACAGATCACCTTCAGCAGTCTGCACAATGCATCCCAAACCTCTGTCGTGCTCTAAACACAGCTAAATCCCCCTGTGCTTGTATTAACACAGTATTAAAAGTGACCCATTTTGTCAGGCACCACTTCTAACGTCTGGATGTGCAGAGGGCGAGACTGAGAGATGGGTTACGACAGATGCAATTAAACTGCTTGAAGACAGAAGTCCGAAATAAAATGTAATGACACATATTTCTATTGCAGTGCAATGTAAATGCCACAAAGACTAGAGTTCTTGCTCTGTCTAGACACACTCCCTCTAACAGTCTAATAAAGTAATGACTGCATTAAATAACACTCTCCTCTCCTGCTTTTGGCCAAATGCACTGCTGCAGTCTGTTAGCCTTCAGGCATTTGCTTTCATCACAAAATCTGCAAAATGTACTAGATGTCAGGCATATTGAGTGATGTTGACTAGAAAAGGGTACGCTGCACTCATGAGGATTATGGCTCTTCAGTGAACTGAATTTCGAACACAAAATCTTCAGTTCTAAATAAAAAAATAATGAATTTAAAGAGCAGAATTGGCCAAAAGTTGCTCTGCAGAGCAACCTCGCCGTAAGACATCGCTTATCTCTGCACGACCGTGCGGCTGGGAGTTTGTATATCTTTTCGCTTCCCATCTGTGCTACGTCACAAAGAGTCAGCTGGTCACAGATGATGCCTTTTACTTGCCCAAAAGTTGATTCTGTTCATCTGGACGTAGCGTTTTGTGGGAGAAACGCTTCGTCACTCATCCAAGTGACTCCTTCAGGCTCAGCTGGCTGCAGGTTTCACCAATCTTATAAACAGTACATTTGCATAATGACTGAAACAAATGTACTGTTCATACAGCTGAGACTGAAGAAGTCACTTGGATGAGTGACGAAACGTTTCTCCCACAAAACGCTACGTCCAGATGAACAGAATCAACTTTTGGAGATTTACTTACCTGGATGATTGAGCATGCATCAAGACGTTGCCCGAAACAGGGTCACCATCTCAGAAGGAATGTGCTTTGAGCTTCTGTTTGCTAAGCTCCTAGCATTAGTAGCTTGACTGGCAAAACTATGCCAAGTACAGTACTGTCTGAGTAATCTGGGTAAAGTTTATTGAGAAGAATAACCAGAATGTCTCCTCCAAGAGCTACACCCCAATAAATGTCAGTGCAAATATATTAAAATGGCTGAGAAGTGGTGAGGGGGATGTGAAAACAAACTTAATTTGGTATTTAATTTGCATACCACTATTCTAAGAGCTTTGCACATTTGGCTAATTAATCCTCATGTGAAGCTTGATGTTTTCCATGAGATGACACAAAATTACATTCGGTGCACTGCTCTCTCCCAACTTTGCTTACTTTGTGAGATTTTTAGCCACAAGAATCAGAGAAGGAAACATATGGAGTAGATTGAAACAACCGTAAAATCTGAAGTTAGCAAAGCAAATGGGTTGGGTCAGTTATTTAAAAGTAACACAGAAAAGGACTCTGTAGCTTTTATCGGCAGCTTTGGGGGTTGTGGTGGGGAGTTTAGTTTGGTTTAAAGACACCAAAAACTCTAAACAGACTAGTCAAACAAGTTCCTCCAGAATTTCCAACCAATAGTCCATGATAAATTTGCATTTAGAGGCATGAATCAGTAGTTATTGTTAAGACTTGATATCGAAAAGTAAATATTTAACCTTCTTGCTGTGGGAGGAAAAAGTCTGGGATCTCTGAAAAAATGACGGGGAAAAAAAAAGTTACTGTAGTGCATGCTGTTGTACACAGTGTGGCTTTATAAATGCACTGAGTAATCTGATGTCTGTGGAAACTCTTGCTCCTTGGAACTGTTAGTTTATGTCAGATGTTTTTGCTTATCGGTAGGGGTTTAGGACTTTTACAAATATTTAGAGTAGAGGAGAGTGCATTTGCCATAAAATGCAGGTCATTAAGTTTCTATAGTGGAAAAGCAGCTTTGCTCTCTTGGTTTACCTAATTTAACTACTTGACCATTTTCTAGAAGATATTTGCTGGGGGGGTTTCCTGTCCATCTTTATTCATTTGCCCAGTTTGTTTGCTGTACCATGCAGGACTTCTGCTTGCTAGATCATCCATCTGTATAGCAATTGACTGGTTCTAGATCTAAATGCAGGGGAAGTAGAGAAGGGGGTGGGTGGGGGGGCTATAGAAAACCAGGAGATGAGTGTTTAGGAGGGGGTTGGTAGAGGGCTCTGTGGTCAAAAGGGCAAAGACACGGGGCCTGTGGGTAAAAGGGATGATTGAGGGAGGGGATAAATCCATTAAGCATCTGGGAACAGCTTTGTCCCGTCATAGCAATATAAATTCCAGTTTGATGGTTAATAAGCTAAAGATCTGCGACTCGACTAGCACGCAATCTCCAGATTGCCCCTCGGGCTTTGTTTTCGTCACTTCTTCACCACAGCTTCTTTTATAATTAATGTCAAGTTCTGATTTTCCACAATTTCTGTCTGCATTTTTGCCATTGCACTAAAACTGTTAAACAGTCATAGGATGATATTTGTATTACACTGCATCTGTTCAACACAAAACTATCGACAACAAATGGGTTATTTGATGCTCGTTTCCCACCGTCTCATCGCCTGTGGGCTCTCAACTAGGAAAACCTCTCCTGGTTTTCAGCTCTCCAAACCACAGATTTTTTTTTTTTTTTTTTTTTTTTTTTTTTCCTCTGAGTTTTAAGCTGCTGGAAGCAATTTGGAGCAGTGGTGTGGTGTTTGTGTTTTTTTGTTTTTTTTTTTTTTTTTGGGTTTTTTTTTTTTTGGGTTTTTTCCCCTAAAACGTACAGTTAAAGCAATTCACTTTCTCTTTATTGTGGTATTTTAATGGTAATTGCCTTTAGTTTAAGTAGATTCTTGGCCATTATTGATGCATTATTGTCATGGTTGTGCCACATTAGTTGATGGAGTAGTCACTCTAGAGGAGGGTGATTTTTAGTGAGAATATTTGCTGGCATCTCAGGCTGCTTGCTTCCTGTGTTTCTTAAACTCTCCCAAATTCCACTGAGGCCCCTTACCATAACTACCGTTTCCTTTGGCTGACAGGGACATAATTTATCATGTGAATCCATGATATTGCAGCATAGTTTAATTCAGCTTTAAGTTGAAGTACAGTCAAAACTGAGCTTGGAGGTTAACCCACATTTTTGTATTCTTTTTCAGCAGGACGTCCTTGTTAAGGATAAGAGGAACTGACCGTTCAGGACAGGTGTGAGCCCGTAGACGTAGATATCTGCATCAACTCTAGCAGCATCCACACGTTTCTGAAGTAGGGTATGAAACCGGATGGGGTTAGCATGGAAACCACAGAGCCCAGTGAAGGTGAAGCTGCTACTGTAACAGAGCCTTCCTCATTACAAGAAAACATAACTGAACAAGCCCCATCACAGGCAGATGATGTAGCAAATGATACTGCATTAACAGCTGCTCCAAAGGCCAATGGCAAACCAGTGCCTGCGCAGGCCAAAGTTAAACCAAAAGCTGGTGGGCCTCAAACGAAGCTTTTGGCCTCTGCTGGGGCTTCCAGCTCACGGCCTGGTACTGCCTCAAATCGCACTGCGAATGATGTCAGATCTGCCTCCGGTGTTTCTGCTGCTCCAGGCAAGAAGACTGCAGCAACATCTACGGTAAAAACATCTTCGTTAGCAGGAGCTATACCCAAAAGACCACTGGGTACATCAGCAGTTTCCACAACAGCCAATAACCAAACTAGAGTGCCTGACAAGAGGTCTGCTGGACTTGCCAGGACTACCTCTGTGGCTGCTGCCACAGTAACAAATGGTACCAAACCATCAGTGAATGGCACACCTAAGAAGAAACTTGCAACGGAGACTGTTAATGGAGCTAAACCCAAAACTACAGGTGAGTCTTAAGGAGCTGTGACAGCTTAAGGTTCAACACAGTCCTCTAAATAAGGTATGATGAATAAACTGTCTTGTTCTGATTTCTCTGTCGTCTCATTGTCTTTTCTGTTTGTTTGTTTTTTTTGTTTGTTTTTTTTTTTTTTTTAGCTGTTGCCAGCAGAGCCCCTTCTACTGCTCCAAAAACCAGTGCTTTGACCACAGCTAAAGCTGCTGGTCCTGCTGCATCAAAAACCACAAGGTATGGCTTTCTGTCGTAAACTGCTGGAACCTGTTCCCAGTTTATAAGTCTAGTAGCACAGTCTGTGAAAATGTGGGTGGAAAGCCCCTTTATTTTATCAGTGGTGTGCTAACAGATACCCCTCTCTTACTTCCTCCATCCTCTTCTGTTTCTTTCATACATGTCTTCCTTTTCTCTGATCTCCCTCTGACATGAGAGTTTTGTAATCCCCTTTCAAACTGGATGAGAGGATGACTTTATCTCAATGCCCTGAAAAGGAGCAGTGAAGAACGATGCTCATTGTGGTCTTTGGGCCATTATTGAGTCAAATTTCACTTAAAGTGTGTGAGTCATGTTAGCAGAAATAACCTGAAACAGAGGGCCTTAACAGAACCAGTGATACTGAAGAACTACTGCTTTGTCATGGGCAGACCCCCCCTGGCAGAAACCAGACCCACCTCCCCAGGGCAGAGAGCTGTTGACTTGGATCATAATCCCTTCTCATACTGGGTTGGTGGTTTGGATAGAGCGCTCTAGTTGGACTAAACAAAGCACGAATGATCCTTTTGTGTGCTGTAGAATTTAGCAGTTGACCCAGTCACTGCTGTCACTTCCACTAGTAAGCTTTTGTTATGCATTTATTATGTACTGTGTAGAACGATTGCTACCTGAAAGCCCAAGCATGAGAAACGAGTCATTGCAAAGTTTTTGATTTTGTGAGACATCCACAAATGAAGAGTTCTTTTGTTATACTTCACAAAGAATTGGACATAATAGACCAATCCAGCATCTTTCTACAGGATGTGATGTTCTGTATGGAGAGGCTTTATTAGATTTGATCTCCCCTTGCCTTTCCTCTTAATGCCCTCTTATTGAATAAAGGAATAATGTGCTGCATTGTCATTCCTTTAAGCAACAAAGACCCATTATGTTCTTATTTGGCTGAAAGTAACTATCATGCTGTAGATACCTGTTTATAAACTCTAACTAGTTTCAGTACCATTTGTGAAACTGGTGCAAAAATTTGTACTAGGCTTGAGGATGGAAAGGAATAATGCAAAATCATTTTATTACTTGCTCAGAGATGTTTTTGTTTTTTTTTTTGTTGTTGTTGTTTTTTTTTTTTTTTGTTAAATCATATTTTCAGTTTCCCTTAATCTCAGAAGTTCATTAAGCTTTAGCTGCTGAGATATATTTAAGTTATTAATACTCTGTGTTGTCTGTGTTTTTAATCAGTGGATTCCTCCTTGCATTACTATTCCAAACGATGCGGTGGCTGAATCCATCTAAGATCACAGGTCTAAAAACTCAGTGATATTTGTTTTACAATGATATAAAAAGGAGAAATGGTTAAAACTCCCAGACCAGAGAGAAGATGATGTGGTTTTTGGTTAATCAGCTATTCATCTTCGCTTTTTTTTTTTTTTCTTTTTTCTCTCTTTTTTTTTCCAACCAGTGGCCAAGATCATTTTATAAAAGGAAAAAAAATCCAAAGCGGCACCAGGTGGTCTGTCCAGATAGCTGGAACTATTTTCTGTTACTCTGTACAAGTGTGGTAGGGTGTGTACATGAAGAAGCAGATCCTCTGAATTAATTAGATGAGCCATTTCAAGTGTCAGAGTCTGATTACACTGCTGCATCATCCTTATGTGATTGTTTCCTGGCTGGTTTCCTGGGACTTGGCATCAGGCACTCTGCTTTCAGGAGAACGGCAGCAGGTGGCTTTTTTTTTTCTCTTTTTTTTTTTTTTTTTTGGATGAGGGGGGTGACACGGTAAAGTCAGTAGCGTGTCAAATCCAATGTGTAGGGACATTAGTGGTGGTGTGCATTTCCCTTGGTGTTTGTACTAGCCCTCTGTTAGAGTCGGGCACAAACATCAGCGAGACATGACGTGCATTAGTCCTAAGCCTTGAATAGGGCTCGGCATTATGACAACTTTTTGGGTTTATATTTTTGTGTTATGCATTAATTTATACATTAATAGGATGCAGACAGTGTTATCCACACAACTGGATTCTACACATGCATGCACGAAGAGTATGTGTGAGCAATAATCAGCCTCCTTTCAAGTGAATTCTTCAGCCAGACACAAATTTCTTTGAGAACAGACACAAATTTGTTTTTCTTAAGCTCTGCATGTAAACTGTAGTCCATATTTTGTGTAGCGGCACATGAGTTCCTGCTGCCGGTTCTGGTCAGAATAATAGTTACTTAAATTCACTGAAATCAGTTTACCCTGTGACTGTACAGTATTATGATTGTTTAAACTTTAAATGGCTCCTGACTGAGAAACTGACTGCGTTTAGAAATCGTCCTACTATTTAATAATGTATAAAGCATTTTCCCCAAATTTGTATCTTTTTATTTTTTTCTTTAAAGATGATTTCTGGTTCACACTATTCAGCAGTATTCTTCTTTATTGCTCCAATCTTTGATAGAAATGCATACAACAGGCTTTAATGGTGGTGGGGGAAGACCTGCACAAAAGGGATCTCCTGTTGCTTGTAATTTCAGCTCTGCTTTGTGTACTGTATTATTATACTGCTATGAAAACAGTAGTTATTGTTAGCCAAACTATCCTGCAGGAGGAAGCCATATTGACAATTTCGTACATGTAAATATTTCATGTGGACTTGAGTAGCAGCACACTGCCTGAGACTAACCTCTTTCTCTCCCAACAGGAGAAGTGACTTAAAGTAATAAATCATTTAAAAAATAATTTTACCAATGGAGAAAGTGAATGAAGGGTACATAGGATTTGAAGATTGTGTTAGACTTATGAGCTTTTAAAAAATGGAATTGGTGCCTGGGAACAGTGGGGAATAAAATCTGATTGATCAGCAGTGCTGGGTCTGTGAACACTCATGAACAGTGAAGTCAGGAATGTTTTATTTATTTCAGGGTTTCTTAGCTACACCATGTAACAGACACAACATCACTGGGACAGAGACATCCTCCAGTCCTCTGAAGCAGATTAAGATTAATAACTGGAGTAGAAGCCAAATGCTGTCAGATCTGACATTTGCTTTGGTCCACTCTCCTCCAATGATGGGCTGTGGTGTCCTTGCACTGACTGAGCAATCCGTTCTTGTCCACCCCACCCCCTCTTCCCTTCTCTCTTCTCTGCCTCTTCATCCCTTTTCCCCCTGCCTTCTGTACATGCACAGTGCTGGGAATTTGGCCAGGAACTCCTTAAGTCCTCCTTAAAACTTCCACATCCATCTAAAATTCAAACTAATGTATCATTTACCTGCATGCACAATAAAATGCAGCCCATGTCATGTTCCTGAACAGTCTATAAGATGATTAATATTCAAAGGGTCACCATGGGAAATGGACAGAATTGCTGGTGGGCAGTTCTCCTGGATATGTAGACTTGGGATGCTAAAAGCAAAATTGCAATCGAAAATGCATTCAAATTTTATTTTATTTTTTTTTTTATTTTTTTTTTTGCATTATCCCTTTAGGGATGAAACAGTCATTTCTCACCAACAGTGTTGGCAGGGAGCAGGATTACTCCAACAGGAAAGACCCATGGCATCTGTCACACTGACAGTGGGTGCCTAGAGCATTAGAGCCAAAAACTGGCTGCACAGCTACCGCTAGGCTCCAGACTGCACTGAGTTGATTCATGCCTTGACTCTTTATTGTCAAGGAGATAACAAAGTCCATACAAGCCTTAGGAATGTGTGTGCCTCTGTGGAAGGAGTAAATCAGCTAGTTTTGGACAGGCTACAAACCAAACAAGGTACTGCAGGAGCTATCCATCTCACTCTACACCATTTGAAGTGATGTGAGTGGAAAGGGACTGTGGGGGGGGGGGGGCAAAGACAAAAGATTGTATAATTAAACTACAATCTGTCCAGTAGATCAGTAAAATAAAAATGTCTTATTTTTTTTTAAGGATAAACTGATTTGATTAAAGTATAATGGATATACTTTTTATTTTGTTGAATATTCTGGTGTATTATATAAATGTGTCAAATTCAATAAAGCAAAGTGCAACAAAAAACAACACTGACTTACTAGATGTAGGAAAGGGGGTTGTAGATGGAGTAGGTGTGGCTTCCAAAAGCCCCTCAAGCTCATGTTTACACTTCCAGTTTTGGCAAAACAGATGTTGCAGATGCTCAGTGCATTAATGGCATGGGCATATTACGGCATCTGCTCTAAATATTAATATGACTGCATGGCACGGAAAGCCCATTAGTTATCAGTGACTCCCCTCCTTTGTCGACCTTTGGCTTTCTGATGACCTCATGTTAGGACATTAACATCACATGGATGGCTGTTCAGAGCCTCTCATCTCTTTGGACTGTGGTTTGTATTGATTTCAGGCCTCTGTTGGCAGGAAATGTAATCTGTACTATTACATCAACAGCAGAACCACCAGCCACCACCCATAGACCATGTGTGAAGGCATTAATGGGGACTGTCTTTTCCTCTTTGCGCTGGTTCTCTGGATCAAAATTGATGAGTTGTGACTTGCTATAAAACAGTGGAAGGCAGAGCAGGGTTGTTTGAGGTTATGTCTGTGAACTCCTGCTACTCTCTATGCCCATCACTTTACTGTCTTTTCTCTCTCACTCGCTCCCCCTGTAGATAAAGTCATTAACTCAATTTTGTCCACCTTGATTCCTCTTGTAATTGGGTGGTGCTTTCAGGTTATATTTTGCTTGGATGCAGTATTGGATAGGAAACGACTTCAGTAATTTTTTTCATAGTGGTGTGTTTTTTGTTTGTTTTTTTTGTTTTTTTTCCTGCTTTTTATCAGTACCCAAACTTAAGTCTGGGCTGATATTATCTCAATGTATGGCACAATTTGCTGTGTTTGGGCTGCCCTTTACATTACGATCCAAATCATCTGTCTGATAGCAGCCAATTACAACATCCCTTAGCTATGTCTGTACAGTGGCTGTCTGATCTCTAGGAAAACAGATGGCCATTGTAATGGTTATTGTAATGTGGGAGAAGCATGCAACCCAACTGAAAGGCATCAACATTATTGTGCATTCTCCTGTTCATGTCTGTATCAGCTACCAAATCAGCAGGCCAGGTCAAAAAGAGGAAGACGCAAGGAAGATTTTTGTGCTTGTGAAGAGTCCTCGTAGTTCCTGAAGGAAAAACTAGTCCGTCTTTGTTAGAAAAATGGTTTGCATGTGAATTTTTTACAGGCTGAGATTTTGCATTGTTTGTTCAATGTTTGTTCAATGAGTGCTGGACCTGCCTGCAGCTGCAACTTGCTCATTTAACCAGCTCTCTTTACTTGTAGGTCAGTTAAAGAAGTAGTGTACGACAGCCCAGGTGGTCGACTCCATTTAATTAAAAATAAAAAATATAAATAAAATTGACAACACCTATGACAAATTATTAGTCAGTGAAATTACCTTCGCCACCTGCTAAAATTAAGCATGTTTAAAGCATTTATGTACTGGGTTCACTGTTCAAACCTGGAATCTTTTACAGTCTTTGTCTTGGAGCTTGCAGGCTAAAGACTGCCTAATGTCTGATGCACAAAGGCTGTTGATTGCTTCAGTGTGCTCCTGCTTATAGTCTGGTGCATTCATAGCTACTGAATAGGCGGCATGTACTTCTTTCTCCACACTGTCCACACAACGTCCTTTCTCATTAGTATTTCCAGTAGTGTGTATTCATCTGAAGCAAAATATTTCCTGCTGCGTGTCACATGTGAGGAAGAAAAACTGGAAATAATTGAGACTTGAAGCTGTCAGAAGCTCATGTATGAAAGTGTCTATAATGTAATATGAGACTCTGTTGTAGGCATAGTGTAAACGACGTGCGGAGGCAGATATACTGTGAAGGACTTACTAGGGAAGCAGTAAAAGGTGAGGTGTGTGGCAATAGTATGAGTTTTTGTAGTTGCAGTTGGTGTGAGTTAGTAGATCACTGCAGTGTCTCATGAGAACTCCAGACTGAGTAGCAAATCAGGACCTTGGTGAAGAAGAGACTGTAAAATGTTCTTTGGGCCTTTTATGGCTATTAGTTCCCATTTCTCTTCTCACTGTGCTTTAATCTTCAGTTGGTTGGGGATTTATATTTTTTGGTTATTTTTTGGGGGGGGGGGGTGGTGAAGAAGGCATTATTACGTGGCTGTAGATGAAAGGTGCTGTTAATGGATTCCCATTGTTGAAATTACCTTTGTGGCTTATGTGTAGTTGATCATTTATTTATGCTCGTAAATGCATACAGAGGTGGAGTCTTTGATTTCATGCTTGGACTTTTGTTAACAAAATGAATGAACCACACAATAAAGCTGTGTGTTTAGGGTTTTTTTTTTTTTTTTTTTTTCACCCTTCATTGTTTTTCTCTGCCTGCAGGCCTTCTCCAGGTCTCTCAACTTCTAGACCTACGTCTGCTACATCCAGGCCTCCCACAGCTACAACCAAGCTCTCCACCGCTGCAACTGCCAAAACTGTTTCCAGAGTTAATACAGCCCCATCTACTGGCAGGACCACATCAGCACAGCCTAAACCACCAGCAGCAGCTGCTGCTAAGAAAGGTGAGAAGACAAGATACTCTTCTGAAGCAAAGTCCAATTTGACTCTGTATATCGGAGACCTATATAATGGTCAGATTTAATATCTGTAGTAAGTCTCAGCATATGTTTTTAGATATTAGTGAAAAAATGTTTGTGTGAATCTTTGGAATAGAAATGCCTTGTATTTGTTTCTACTTTAGCACTTTGTACTCAAATTAAAATAGTCAGCTACCTGCATTTGACTACTCATACATCAGCTGCATGATGATCAACCAGTAGGAGTGTATGAATTTATGTTTTATTAATTTTTATTTATCTTCTCACCAGATGTCACTCGACCACCACTTACTACACCAGTCAAGAAACCCACAACAGCTGCAGCTGCTACTACCAAAAAACCCGAACCCTTTAAACCTGTGGCCACCGTAAAGGTGAGCACTACATCTAAATCATCCACGACAAAGCCAGTGGACTCAAAGGCATCACAGTTCAAACCAACACAGCCTGCAAAACATGCCCTCACAAAGAAACCCGTCGCTTCTCAACGATCACTTGCCACTAGCAGACCACCCTTTGGCCAAACGCCACCTTCCTCTCCAGCCAACAAAGCGGCAAACGACATGCCCTCTAAAACAAAACGTGTACCCAAACCCACTCAGACTGTCCCACCATTCTCTGCCACCAAGAAGAAAGACGTTTCAAACACTACCACATCTGCTGAAGCGTCAGAGAGTAACGCAGCAGCTGCAGTAGCCGCTACTGCAGCTGCAGTTGCAGCTGGTACTGCAGCAGCAGCTGTGCTAACTGAAACGCAAGCAGAGGCCAAAGCAGCCTTACCACAAGAGTCATCCTTTGCTGCACCAGAGGAGGTGCCTGCCCCAGCTTTGCCTCAGGAGACCACTGCAGAGATGGCACCTCAAGAGGCCCCTCAAAGCCAAGAAGTGGCTCACTCTCCTCCACCGTGTTCTGAGACAACCTTACCAGAGAAGTCTCTGCTCAAAAAAGAAGTTGAAGGCAGTGCTCCCTTAACAACAACAGCACAGGAGCCAACCCCTTCGTCAGTCATGCCTTCATTATCACCCGAGGCCTCAACTCCAGACTTGTCAGAAGCGAATGTTGACTTGTTAACAGACCAGGCCTCCTCTGCATCTGCAGTCCTTCCAGCAGCGGCAAATGCTGTCCCTCAGATAGTCCCTCCGGCCAATCTAAATGAGGAAGAAGATGAAGAGGAGAGGGAGGGAAGCCAGCTGGTTTCTGTGTCTGAAATGAGTGGAACCACACAGCCCACAGAGGAGTCCCGCCCTGGGTCAGCTGGACTAGTTGGGGGGTCTGCTTGGAGAGCCGGTGGTGCCTTGCTCTCTGAGCTGGACTCTGAGGAGGTGAGCGGCAGTCAGCAGGGTGCATCTGAACTGAGCGCCCCTGGTGTCCTGGAGGGCACAGAAAGCACTGATGATCTGGGAGATGGTAGTCTCAAAGGAGCCATTGACATGGAAGGAGCCTCAGCAGGTTCTCCTGACTTTGAGAAGGTTCCTGACATACCAGTTAATGATTTTGATGAAGACGAAGATGACGATGAGGACGAGAATGATCGGGTGATTGACATGGATGTAGGCTCCGAGCGGGCAGATGAACCGCCAAGACCCAGGCATGACAATGATGTAGAAGAGGAGGAAGACGATGATGTGGAGATGGCGAGTGAGGGGGTGACTGAAAGTGGGTTAGAAAGCTACGGGAATGCAGATGAGGATGACTTTGCTGAGGATGAAAGGCTGGACAACTTGAACAGGGTGGCCCAACCACCACCTCCGCCGCCTCTGCTGCCTGCTGCACCAGCTGCTCAGTGGGAACAGCTAAACCCTTTTGCAGATCCCTGGGCAGAACATCAACAGCAACAGCAACAGCGGGTTCTTGATCCTGAGCTGGTGGGAGCAGCTGCAGCAAGCCCTTTAGCAGACCCTTTGCGAGCAGATTCTGAGACCCCAACGCAGACCTCAGCTCATGCCTGGCTGGAAATGGGATCTGCCCTTTTTGTTCATGAAAGCTTAGAAGTTCCCCATCATTTGTCTATCAAAGAGGAGCCACAAAATCTAGAGGGCCAAATGTACTTTGATCAGACCAATACAGCTCCAATGCAGACTGCGCACCCACCCCCCCTCTCTGCACCTGGAATGTCTCTGTCAAGCACCGTTAGCAGTGAGACCAGCACACCTGAGGAACTGGGGGACTATAACCGAGACGTAAAGCTCCAGCCACAAAGTTCACAAACCCCAGTGCTTTCTCCACAGCCTGATCTGGAGGGAGGAGATGAGGAAGAAACTGAGCCAGAGACCCTCCCTGCTGATGAAGTTTTGGGAGGCCCTGCAACTGCCCCAACCTCCAACCCGTCCTCATCCTCAGTAACAGAAGATGAGGCCAGTGACACGGAAGGAGAAGCTCAGCTGGATGATTCCTTGGAGACGCCACTAGTCTCCAACATAACCTTTGACAGCCAGCCTTCAGCCCAGCGCTGCCTGTCCACTGTGGAAGAGGGAGAGGAGGCTGAGACGGAGACAGAGGGCCGTGCAGGGGAAGACACCACTCCACCCTCGGCTACTTCACTGGCATCCTATGGCTTTGACACAATCACCACAACTTCAAACTCCAACGCTCAGTCCACAGGGGAGAACTGTATCAAAAGCCCTGGTATTTTCTCCTTGGAGGAGCTGCCCGAGGAAGCCAAGGAGTCCTGTTTGATCCCACAGCCGTGTCTCGCAGAGCAGCAGTACATAGAGTGTGGGAAGCAGGAAGGAGAGTCGGCTCAACATGTCAGAGAGGAAGCGCCGGGGTCAGATGAAGCGCCAGATCGTTCATCCACTCACCGTTTACAGCAACCAGAGGAAAACCTGGATGATGCCCAGCCTCCATACTATTCTGCTGTGTGTGATAAAACTGAGGACTCTTTTGCAGGTAACGTATAGTTCATCATCTCCCTAACAGCCCAAATCATGACCCTGTCCTCCTTTTGGCCCTGTAGACCAGTCTCCCCTTAATATCAGTTAGATTTCTTGTTGTTTGATCTGCAATCTTTGGGTGTGGATGTAATCAAAGTTAAACTCCCAAAAAAAGGAAAAAAGAAACGGAGAGCAAAAACAGGACAACCATGGCACTTCAACCTGATATTAAATTTCCATTTAGAGCATATGGCTTCAATTCCTGTATGTGCAATAGCTATGTCTATTTCCATGTAATGTGTGAGCGTGCCTGGGTTTTGGTTTCTGTTCAACACAGAATTTTGTGGCTGCCCTGAACTGGCATGGATGTGACTTGTCTGTTTACAGCTCTTAACGACGGAAACATAACAAAAAAAATGTGGAATGATGTTTCCATGTGTATTTATCCTGTTGCATTTTACTGAACTAAGAAGCTAATGGCTAATCATGAGATTCTGATTGTATGTTCATGTTTGAGTTTGCTCTCCTACATTACACAGGCTTAATCTTCTTGCACTTTAAATTGTACCCTGTCCTTTTTTTCTTTTGTTCGTCCATCTTTTTGGAGTAATGAACCTTAAAACTTTAAATAAAGATTAGATTTTTACTGTGATTTATCCTCCTACTCTACAGTTTATTTTTAAGTGGGCATTTGGGAACGGCGTGTAAATGCTTTTCATTGATATATGGATTTGTATCTATAATAAGTCCTCACATTACTGCTATTAAACGTATCTCCTTTTAATAACTGTCATACACTTGCAGAGAAACATACTTGAGTTATACTTTTATCTTGAAAATCGGACTTGGTAAGCAGTGAGACTCATCAAATGGTCTAAATATCACAAACTGAATGAGTGAACTGATCATTCGCTAAATCAGACCCTCGAACACATCTCAAGCAGCCAAGAAGTTTGAAGCCTCATCGTCGGGCATCGATGGAACCAGCTCTGCTCATTCTTCTTCTACTACTGCAATTTCCCTCCAGTTCACTGAGGGTGTGTTGCTATTTCAGCTCTTTTCTACTACCCTTTTAAGCATTCTCGCTGCACTGTGTTAATGTTAACAGAGCTTATGCATGTCAGTGTTGCACACTGGGTTGATTTCATCTCATTACTTTGGATTGGTGTGTTTGGGGACAGCTCGATAGCTTGGCTCTAGAACAATATCTACCTTTTTTCTTTTTCCATTTGAGTTCTTCTAAAGCCAAGCTATGATTTTTGGTTTCTCTTGTGATGCTGGATGTCTGAAAATGCATGGAGAGCTTTTGCATGCATCACTGGTTGTCTAACTATAAACTCTGTTCACGGGTGATGACTGTCAAGAGCTTGCAGTAAGCTTTTCTTTGGTTGTTCATGTCTCACTGTATTTGATAGTGATTGCATATACAGGAAGTTTGGCTGCTTTTTTTTGCATATTTACAAAAAAGAAAAACACGAAACAAACCTTTTGCTCTCTGCACAAATTTCCCACCCTCGGCCCAGTCACTGCCCTGAGTCACCTCACCTTAGGAAACAATTTTGTTTTGTTTTGGTGTGTTGAGATTTTTTTTTTCTTCTCATTATTGTTTTAATTATTTAAACCCCTCTGACAATGCCACACTGTCACTTGCAAAATTACAGATAACTGCTGGTCACTTTGGTGCTGTAGGCTACCGGCAGACGTTCGGCCTTGGCTTTACAGCGCTTTCATCATTTCTTTATCTAGTACAAGCCTTTAAAGGCTGCCCTTTCCCTCTACACCCTTTCTGCTTGTACTCACACTGCACCGCTGTCACTGTCCTGCTGCCTGTTACCTTCTGTTGTATGTCATGCTACTTGAATCTTCCTTCCCACTTCCTCTCTCACAGGCTTCACTGCACTACCGCACCCTCACCGCCGCGATCACGCAGCATACACCAGAGCCTACTATGACATTATCAAACCTCACAGCGCCGGCGTTACCCCACCGAGGTTGACCTGTGCCGACCTCCCTCCCAGGAGCCTCGAGCAGCAGGCGCTGAGCCCTCAGCTCCGCAGGCTGGAGCAACATCAGAGACAGCTGCAGGAGCTGGAACAACGTAGGGAACAACAGAGCAAACCACTTGAGGAGGCGGAGCAGGAGAGGAAGAGGAGGCAGGAAGAGGAGCAGAGAAGGAAGAAAGAGGAAGCTGAAGAAGAAATAAAGCGCAATAAAGAGGAGGCAAGGCGGATAAAGGAGCAAGCAGAGGCAGCCAAGAAAGAGGAGGAGGAGCTTAGACAGAGGAGAGACCTGGAGCTGCAGCTGCAGCAGCAACAAGAGGAGCTGAAGCAAAGGCAGCAAATCATGCAATGGCAGCAGGAGCTACAGCAGTCTAACAAAGGTCAGACGGTGTTGCTGTCCCCCTCCTCTGCCCTCTGCACCATCTACGAAGCCCTGGAGAACAGTGATGAAGAGGAAGTGGATGGTGAGGAAGAAATAAACGAGCTAAAACCTACTAAACACAAGGAACCTAAGCAAAAGGACGTTCACCATCCTTCCCAGGATGGAGAAAGTTCCTCCCCTTCCCAGTCTCCAGAGCGGCCTCCACCCTTGGATCTGGACTGGGGGAAGAAAGTGGACATAGTCCAACAGCTGATTAATCAGACCCTGCTACTGAATGGAGATAGTTGCTCCTCGCTGCTGTTGTTGCCAGGAGGTGCAGGAGGCACACTAAGCCCCCTGGAGAGCAGCATGTGGCCCAGTCTGCTGCCTTCACTCGCTCCTCCCTCTGCCACGGTCACCTCCGTGAGTAGTTTCTCCCCCGAGGCCACGGGCAGTTCGCCACAGGGGGAGTGGACGGTGGTAGAGCTGGAGACTCACCACTGAAGGACCAGTCACGCATTCATACAGGGAACGTGACACAAGTCCTGCCAGTTTATGCACACACCACAGGGTGACGAACAGTCTACTGTATAAACTCCCGATATTCACTCATGGAGAAGAGCCGTATGGATTGAGGTAAACATTTTGGGCTGGGCATCATCAATATTACATAATCTGATAAGGAACATAAATGAGATCACACTTAAGTCACTTGCAATTTTCAGAGTACACGAAGGGATCACAAAGGCAAATTGTATTACTCTGCCCAGACCCATGATCATGTGGTGCTGTAGATCAGTGGTTCCCAACCAGGGTGGCGAATGACTTTGTTCCACGCACTCTTTATTTTTTTTAGACTTTCTTTGAATCTTGTTTTTCTTCCAAACTACTGAGTATGTCTACTTACTGGGGGCTTTGAAAGCAGCTAAAATTCAGAGCTGTGGCAAAAAGTGACCAATGTTATTTTTAAGAGATGGAACCACTGCCCCGAGTTAATTTCAGAGATGATGGTTTTTCTTCCTGTACTGTGAAAACAAGCACAAACAAAACTGTTACCAATGTTTGGTGGTGCTACAGTTGAATTATTGGCTGGTTCTCCAAACACGTTGCTGTTAATTAATGCAAAAAGGTTAATGAGTAAGACTCTCAGGCAGTATTTAAGATGGTAAATTAAACTAAATGGACTGAAAAGGTGAAACGTCTTTAGGTAAATATTTAAAATTCTTCTCTGCAAGTAGGAAAAATGTTCATTGCCAACACTATAAAGAGAAATGTATCCATAGCGTCAGTTACCGTATGTTTGGTTGTATTTCTATGCTCGTTTATTTTTACTATTCTGAATGAGAAAAGGGATCAGATTAGAGCCCGAGCTGAAAGGACAGCAAGGACAATTTTAAAGAAAACAAACAAACAAATCAACCAATGTCAAATTTTTGAATTGCCAAACATTAGTCTTAAAATTCTAAATCAGTCAGGCTTGACTGATATTCAAACCCGATTTTTAGGTCTTCTTTAACGTGCATGTAAAACCAGGCAAGACTGAAGAACAGGACCTGAGCTGTGACACCGCCTGAGAGCTTCCGCTGAAAGCCTCTCACTCTGCAGGCGAAGAACCCGAGCTTCATCTCTGCCGATGAAACTCAAGCAGATGAGCACAACCTGACGCCGCACGCTGAAACTCAGCACCTCACTTACCTCTCGCACAACTCTAAACACCAACTCTAAACACCAACTTTACACACTAGAACATCACACACCTGAAACCATACGATCACTAACAGACTCCCATCATGCACCACATCTATTGACTGACAGGGTGGAACTGGACACTGTTGCTGAATCTCTGTACTCACGCGCACACAGTGCCAAACAGCAACTGCTGATCCCAGTAAGGCAAACTGTTCCTCACTTGAACCTGCGATTTTTTTTTTTTTTTTTTTTTTTTTTTTTTTTTTTTTTTTTTTTTTTTTGGGTGGGTGTTTTGTTTTTGTTTTTTTTTTTTAAATCAAAGCCATACCTGTTAATTTGTTTGTGTTTACATGCATCATCATCACTTTAGGTAAAAGTGGGAACACACTCAGATTGCACTTAATTCAATTCCTTATAGTGTTTTAAATTTTTACCCGTTCAAATCTAGTTATTCTTGAGGCCTAGACGTCCCTGTTGTCCTATTTTAATGTAAGTTATTCCAGATTGAGGTAAAAGAAATCGTTAGATTAGGACAAGATGAAGGAAATGATGTCAGTCTGAGCTGCTCAGATCGCATTTCCTCACCAAAGGTCAGTACAACCTGTGGTCTGTGCAACCCCTTTGAAACACTGGAATCAGGTTTTAGTAAGCTTGTGTTCTTATCATTATTATCATTGTTTAGAATGGACAGAACTGGTTAGTGTTTAAATGCTTTTGCAGGATCTGTAGCCCAACGTTATATTTAAAGTCTTCCTTAGGTTCTCATACTTGCGTTGCTTCAGTGACAGACTGCATGCTTTAAGGCCAGCTGTCAGATGCAGATTCAACGCAACCACTGAGCTCTGGGTTTAACCGACACTGCTGTGAGGTGCGAGGAGATGTTTAAAAGTGCCATATGTTGATGTCCGTTTGTGTTTAATTCTGCTTCTAGTTGTGAATCTAAATGGAGGGCTCATAAATCTGGCACTCGTCGCCCCTCCCCTCCATCCACATCCTGTTGAGTCAGTTCTTGGCTCGCTGCCTTGGCCTTTCCGCTGTGGATCAGTGGCATAAAGACCGAATTGTGTTTGATAATGGAATTCAAAGCAGGGACCCGAATATTAAACCGCAGACTGAGACTCGATGTTCGGTACTTTTGCCCTTTCCCACGATTGGCTCCAGCAGAGAGTCCGCCACATGTTCGAGCGTATTCTAAAGTTTGCATTCCTGCAGCTCCAGGCGGGGAACACGTGGCGCTCAGTATTTTTTATGTCCTTGGTGTGTTTTCAAGTATTTGCGGGTATATCATTAAAGACTGATCACTGTAATGAAGGGATACTCCACTTTACTTTTGTACTTCAGAGTTTTAGAGTTATAGTAGCAGTTTTAAGAGTTATATTTAGATTTTTATTGAATAGAGAATGAAAGATGTTGAGTGTAAATGGTAGATTTTATTCTAAGTAAATTGCCTTTCTTCATGTTCAACCAACAGAACTAATGAGCTGAATGGTTACAAGGTCAAACTGAACACATTTCGTTATTTACTTGGGCTCAGAGTCCGTCGGTCTCTCATTTGCTTTGTAATTTATTGAAAATGAAGCCTGTGTGTGCTCCTTTAATGTCTTCGTGAACCGGGTGAAATGAACCGAATCGGGCCGTCTCGCTCAAGGCCCAGACCGTGGCAGCTTGTTCTGAAGTGTAATGTCTTTGTTCATTTCTGTAGGCAAATCTGTGATTGTGTGTAATTATTACAATGCAATGTTTCATGTAAATAAAATGGGTTTTTTTTTTTAATAACACTTTGCCTTTTCTCAACATGAGCGATTACAAATTGTACAACTGTGGGAATGTTGAAAACATCAGACATGAACTCTGCAGAAATCTTTTACAACCTAAAAACCATACATGCAAACTTCACAGTATTGAACAACTTCACCTCCTCAGGTTTTCAGGCGCCTCTGTGTTTTTACAGCTAACAAAAGTAGAACAGTTTCTCTTCTGATGTCCAGATGCAAACTAAAAGACACTGAACCTTCTAACAGCTGGACATTCTAGGGTTCGTGCGCAACAGGCTTTGTCTACTTTAAAATATGATGGCATGTGCACTAATAGAGACACGACCTATTTACAGCCCCTTCAGACATGCACCGCTTTCCCAGAGTTCCCACAGATGTGTTTAAGACGCTGTCCTTTTATTTTTAAGGTTAAGGATTGGTTTCCAGATGTCATCTGAACAGCTCAGCTTCAGGTCTAAAGGTGCCTCCTGGTCAATTGCCATCAACAGCTGTGATGCTAATATGACTGAAGTAAATGTAGTAGGATTTGTTTATGCCGAGTCACAGTAGTACAAGACTCTAGATGTCGATATGGGTTAATCAGATGAGCAGAGAACAGCCTCTTTATTGTTTGCAGTAACGTTAAAGCATGTCCACTCTCAGCCCGTCTGGGTGGGGCAGGACACAACTCTCAATCACTGCTGCAGGAGTGTCTGAATGAAGCGGTGAACGTAAAAGTAGCATGCCTGAATGCAGTCGCTGTGACCAACCAGTGAAGTGGTCACGTATCGCAAACAACACGGAAACACACAAATACTTAATTCTTGCTCTGACGTCCAAACTGAAACTAGATGTTCAAACGTCTCGCATCAGCTGGATGCAGATGAATCGGCAACACGCTGCATTCAACGTACTTTAAACCTTGAACAGTTTCTTGGGTCTTGTATAAGGCACCAAAACGATGCTCGTTGCTAATCTGTCTCCAGAGTCAAAAGCAGCTTCATCAGGGAGTCTGTAGCCTTGCAGCTAGACGGCTCGTCCTCACCCAGAAACAAGAGTCTGTGGTAGTTGGCCAGAGGGACCTCACACAAGATCCTGAGACATGAACACAGATGAGTCAGAAAATCCTAATCGGGGACACAGCTCAGAGTTTTCATAAATAGCAGCCTACCAGTCATTTATATCATCTGAGTTGGGATCCGGGTCCACCTGCACCCAGCGACCAATGGACCAGATCCCCTTCAGATCATCATGACTGCAGCTATCATCAGCCTCTCTGTGTGGCCTGAAATCCTCACAGCACAGGAAGTAGCTTGAAACCCAGGAATGACACATGAAAGGTGAGAAGTTTTAATGACTTAAAGTGAGCAAGAAATAGGAAACGGAACATGGAGATGCTTCAACATCCAGACTCACTAATCAGTTTCTGCCTCTTTCTCTTCATCGTTGTGGAGTTTCTCCACGTTCCAGCGCATGCGTTTGTACAGCCCCGTGTTGACCTGGGAGAGGTACGGCGTGGGTACACAGTAACGGAAAACGGTCAGCCTCAGGTGGCCGAGCTGACTCTGGCCGATGCAGAACTGAGACACGCTGGGAACAAAAACGCAAAAGACGTTGATGTTCAGAGTGAAAGGTTTATAGCAACAGTCACAGTGTTGGGGTTGTGCAGAGAAGACGAAAATGATGGGAGTATTAAAAAAAAGAATCACAAAATGCTGATTCTCAACAGTAGGTTCTGCACGCAGGTGCAAAGAAAATGTGAAGTAATCTGTAGGACAGGGAAGAAATGTGACCACATGAGGTTTAAAATTATTACAGGTTTATGTGTGACAGCTAAACAGTACTAGATATAAAATGTGGACATGAGCAGAAACAACAGGAGGATGAGGATTTGGAGAATCATAAGTTAGTCACATTGATAACTTGTAATGACGTAACAGTTTCAAAAGTTTAAATAAATACATCAGTGGCATGAATGTCATGGTAAATTTTGGCTTTTTTTATTATAGAATCGAACTGTTCTTTTTCCAGGGTGGAATAATTGCACCGTATACATCTTCAGTAACAATTGGGTGCACAAGTTTGAATTTATTTTGGATTGACTCTAATCCATACAGAGTCAAAGTATACATACATTCCCGCTAATATGCTCATGGAATAATTCTGGCTGGATATTGGCTCCAGCAGTTTCATGGCAGGCTTGAGCTTTGCTGGCTCCTGGATGGTTCCTGAGCATCCTAACCGATCCCATCTGTGGGTGACCGTTTGGGTCTGCAGTTAGAAATGGCTCCAAAAGAAGACCTTCCTGACTTCTATAAATCTACAATTCTCCTCCTTAGATCTTCAGAGTTCCTCGGACTTTCTCATTGTTCTAAATCCAATGTGTGCTGTCCAACAAATCGTTTTTATGCAGCAAAGAGAAACTACCAGTTTTAGTCAATCATGATCACTAACACAAGGTTAATGTGTATTAGTCAGGCTTGGCCTTGTCAAGTTAGAGTTCATTATAGAATCTCCATCTCCACTTATTACAGGGCTTGAGTGAGTTAATTTATATTTTTTGACTTTAGAGAAAATCCAAAATAAATTCAAACTTGTGCACCCAATTCTTGAAAAAGAACGGTTCAAAATTGTAAAAGCATGACATTCATTCCCATAATGAGTGGATGCAAACTTCCACCCACAACTGTAGCTCGATAAGACTAAATTCTGCTTCATAGTACAAACACACCGTAAACAAAAGCAAGTATTCGTTTGCATAAGCGTGCACCTTTGGGGCTCCTTCTCATCCAAACTGAGAAGATTGTAGCTGGAACACCTCAGCAGCATCTGCTCCAACTTGTCACACAGCTGCTGTGAGAAGTCCAACAGCTGCACACACACATACACACAGTTTAGAGTAAATATAAACCACAAAATTTTCAAGTTGTAGACACACACGGCACCGATACACCTTCCGCTCGGGCAGTTTGTTCCAACAGCTGATGCACACACTGTTCTGAAGCGACTGACCACAACAACATAGGATTCATTTCTTATATGAAGTGCAATAAGCTTTCTGTCAAATACATAATTTAACTACTCAACAGATGAACCTGTTGCTTCCAATCAAAGTCAACTACAGTGGTGCGAAAAGTGTTTGTTGCCTACATGATTTCCTTTATTTGAGATTTTCAAATCAATTTAATTAACAAGTAAATGTTTTTTCTAAATGCAGGTGTTTATCATCAAGAGGTGGGGGGGGGGGGTAAAAAAAAAAAACCCTACAACTTCAGCAATGTTTATGGTGTTTGAAATTCCTTTTAGCTTGCAATCTGAGCATGGTAACTTACCAAACTTTTCATATGCATGAGGAAAAAAATGCTATAAAACTGTGAAAATTTACCCTTGTGCAACTCTCAGCTGGCAGAGGGTTGCTTTGGGACACGATGCTTCTGGTTAGGTGTTCCAGGTGGTTAAAGAAAGGCTGACAGGTGTACAGGAAATTCTGCACAGCAGTAACTACAGTGTCCCTGCTTACACACTTCTGCCTGCCAGGACACAAAAAACCTTCATGATACAGAGAAATGACCAAAATGAGTGCAACAAAGCAGGAACCTACCCCTGGATGAGGCAGTCAAGTACGCAATCTGTTTTGCTCAAGAAGAACTGGAGCTGCAGCCAGATGCTTTTCTCAACCTGGCTCAAGTCTGGGCAGCTGCAGCACCCATATTTACCACAGGATGGCGCCACAGCAACGTCAGCTAAAAACGATAGTTGCTTCTCCGCCTCTGAAACACCTAATCATGTGCATAAACACAGAGAACAGCATGATGATGATCGCTTCACAGTGTTCTTTCATTAAGGTTTAATATTTTCTGAAAAAGAAATACAAGAATTAGAAACTTTGGAGACAGAGATATTTTTAGAGTAATGCTGACTGCAAAGAAAGCCATTACCAAAAACGTCTCCATACTGTTTACTACATGATGGAGAGGCTGATGTTCTCCTGTAGGTTTAAACCACATCAATTTACAGGGTTTTGGATCAGACTGGAACGATTTCATTTTGATTGGTTTGTTTCTTCAAATGTTTATGAATTTATGAAAGAAAAATTATAAAAGTAACAGTAAATTAAAAGGGTTGTTAGATGTTTATTTACATTTTATGTTGTTTTTTAAAATTGGTTTTCTTTTCTTGAATTAGTATTATGTTTTTTCCGATTCATTATTTATTCATTTTCTACTTTTTATTTTTTTTAGGAGAAAAACCATGCACGCCTGTGATCAAAACCATTTTTCACTTTATATTTATTACTAAACATTTAAAAGAATTTTACTAAACCATAAAATGAATGGTGCACATGTGCTATACCCACATAAATTAAAACATAATAGAAAACAGATGATGGTAAAACACCTCTTTATACAGCCTCCTGTGTTCCAGTCTCTACATCACTTTTGTGGTGCGATTACACTAAAACAAATGTGTAACCGTGATGTTCCTACAAATTCATGTATCGATCAGCTGACTCTAACTTTATGTCCAAACTACTCAAACTGAGCTAATGCACTCATTTCTAATCTCTCCTGCTCACTCTGCCTCCTGTCATTTTGCTAATGCTGGCGTCTCCAAACCATACATCATAGCAGGTCTCACTACCATAATGCAACTTTATCACTCTTTCTGCTTCTCCAAACAGTCATCTCGACCCACTCCACCCTCCAATCACTGTCTGCTTCACCTTTCTTGTGCACTATCCATTAAATTGGATGGTTGAACCCAGATATTTCAATTCAGCTACCTTTACTTACTGTCCTTCTTGTATCTTCACTGTTACACCTCAGACTCATGTATTCTGTCTCGCTTCTATTGACTTTCATTCCTCTTCTCTCCAGAGCATACCTCCACCTCCTCCTCATTAATCCATCTGTTATTCCTACCACACACCTGTATTCATACATGTCCTGCTGGCCAGCCTTGTAATCCTCTATCAAGGCACCGACAGCAAATTCTTAGTAGTGCTCTTTGTCATCATTAAACCATACTGGCGATCAGCGATTGCCACCTCTCTCCTTAAACTAGCTTAAACGATTCTTTCCCACAGCTTCATAGTATGTCTCATCGGCTTTATCCCTCTGTTGTTACTACAGCTCTTACACTTTTGTTCTTGAAAATAAGTACCACTTCTTCCCCGTTTCTTCCTCTAACTCTCCAAAACGGTGTTAAACGGTGCCCTCTCTTTTAAACATCTTCATACCTCCACAGGTATGTGATCCGGACCAGCCACCTGCCCACTCTTCATCCTCCTCCTAACAGCCAATTTTCTTTTGCACTGACATGTACTACAGTGTCTTCTACCCTCTGACCTGTATATGTGCCGATTTGCAGACGGTCCTTGCCGTCTGAATCCTGTAGATCCAGATCCAGGTGTTGCCCTGATGCTGACACTTCAGTGACCGACATGCTTCCCGCTGCAGGCAAGTGGACGTTAACTGAACAGCTGCTGAAAATCAAACTACATTAGAGAAGCATTTCTGGCTTTGCCACAGGCATCACGAGTGAACTCTTTACTAACGTCCTGCTAATTCACGATAACACAGCGATCTAGCTAGCTATGAGACGCAAACACGAAAAGAAAGTGAAATTTGGCAGCAAAATACTGTTTTTATTAGAATTAACGAAAATGATTGTTAAATGTTATGCTGGGATCGCCCCAGCTCACTAGCACGTTTACTGGGAGCCGGCGTTTACCATTAACAACTTCGCTAGCTTAGCTGTTAGCCGTTACCCTTCTTTTGCACGTCAGCCTCTTGTCCAAGGTCAAAGGTCCCTGCCTAGCAACAAAAAAGTAAATAAAAAAAATAAATCACGTAAAGTTATAAGCTTCACGATTTTACACTGCCTGCAATTGTGCGTTTTCTTTATTTTTCTTTATTTTTTAATTTAATTTTTTATTTGACACTGAAAAGCAACAGAACAAAACCACATAAATGGGTCTCTGAGTCAAAATTTCCACCTAATAAATTGAAATTTCAAGATATCTTGAAATTCCGAATTAACTTTCGAGATACTTAATTCATAACTGAAAATTTTGACTCAAGTCCCTGAGACTTGGTTTAACTTTTATTTAATTTTTTAATTCATTATTTTCCCTGTGGCAGAAAGAAACCGATTTTTTTTTTCTTTTTCTCCTGCAGCACAAATATGCTAAAACAGATGCGCTGGAGCAAATGATAGCTGATTATTATTGATTTTATGCCACATATTTGAATTATTGTTATTGTGAAATTGGGGGAAATCTTAAACTAACACTGAAACTAATACAAATCAAACTGAAAATGAACAGTTTCTACAGTTGAAAACTAAAGTGAAACTTTCAATGCGGCTCTGGAAAATGACTGAAACTAAACTAAACTGAAACCTAAATACTACTACTAATAATAATAATAATGAAAACAAATTGAAAACACTACATTTTAATAGGTCCTCTTTAAACATTTGTTTATAGGCAGATATCAGCCAATATGACAAATACCAATATAAAACTAGTGCTTGCATTTCAAAGCTTGTGCAAATACACCTAATTTTGTTTTCAGTCCCTCCTTCATACAGAGAGAGATTAACCATCATGCCGTGCTCTGTTAGCAGATATCACCGAGATAAGAAAAGTTTTTCATAACCTAAATAACTCCACCCCTCAGAACAACTGGACTAAAACATCTGTGTGGAAATTTTAACAGTTTATTACAGACATCTGTTTGCCTTATCATGAGTTATTGCTGCCTTTCACTGCTCGAGTCAGCTCTTTGATGACCGTAGGTGACTCAGCTGTATTAAGTTTATCGTTATGAGCCTACACATTTAACATATATTTAGGATATGGTATGTGAGTCCTCTGTCCCTGCTCTTGTCCTCTGCCCCCGCTGAAAGATTTTCATGATGCAAATGAGATATGCAAATGTGCATCAGTTTATCTTTGTTAAATCTAACACAGACACCCACTCACACCACCCTAACATCAACTGACCCTGTCATGAGCTTCTCTCTCCCACACGCAGGGTTTGTATTACATTATTATTAACATTTCTGCTCAATGAGAGAGTATCAGCCTGTTAAACAGGTGGGCCTCCATAGCTGTAAATCTGGGTTTTTTTATGGCTTTTCAAAGGCAAGGTTTTTCTTTATTGATGTAAACGTGAAAGTGGGATGGCTAATGGTGTGTTATAATCTGTATTATGTGTTGTTCCAATGGCAAATTACTTGTCTTCAGACACTTGAGACCTGTAGTTTTGGTCATAAAGGGCTGGAAGTGGTCAGCAGCAATACTGGAGTAAGCTGGGGTGTTTAAATGATGCTCTTTCGGTACAAAGGGGCCCAAAGTGTGCCAAGAAAATATCCACCACAAAATTACACCACCACTACCAGGCTGAGCTGTTGATAAGGGGCAGGATGGATCCACGGTTTCATGTTGTTTTACGCTGACCGTTTGGGTGTTGGAGCAGAAAATAAGACTCGTCAGACCAGCAAATTTCATCCAAATTTTCTGATGCCCAGATAATTTGGGGTGAGACTGTGCAACTTTTAGCCTCAGTTTCCTGTCTTTAGCCGACAGGAGTGTTAGTTTCCATTTAATATTATTTATAAAACAATATATAATAATCAGGTACCTTCAGGCTGAAGTTGTACTGCGGTTGTTATTCTTCATTTTTCGGTGAGACAGGCTGTTGTACATACTGATGTAGATCTATTTTGTTTATGTATTTGTGTGTATTTACTGAATAGAATCACCATGAGGCAGGTAAAGGCTCTGCGTGCTTTACAAATTCAACAGTTGGTTCATTACAAGGTAACAAGCAGCGCTGCAGCATGTCACATGACCTATCCTGCGCGCCCCCGCTGCCCCGCTCTGGACCAATGAGCAGCCCGGTCGATTTGGAAGGGCGTCGGGAGCGCGCGGCCGGGGTCTAGCGTACAAGTGTTGCGTGCTGCCGCTTTGCCGTCAGTTAACCGCTGCCTGGATGTCTCACGGCGGGTGAGGCTGTCCATCTCGAGCGGCAAAACAAAGAAGGAGCTCTTTTGTGGTGTTTTTTGACTTGAGCCCAGAGTGGGATGTGTAACGCCCAGGTTAGCTTCCCGCTGTCCTGGGTTTGCGGCTGTGTGAAGGACTGACAGGCGGGTTTTTTCTTCTTGTAAGGCATGTGATAAGAGAGAGGAGGCTGTGAGGCGTGTTCACGGATGTAACCGGGAGCTGGGGAGAGGGAAGACGGGGGATCTCCTCTGGTTTCATGTCGGCTGTGGATGTGACCGTTCAGCAGGGACGTGCTGCTGGATTTTTAGCTGTTGAATGGCAGATACTCACAGAAGAGGATGGTGATGAATGACTGCGGAGCTCAGTAGTTTGCAGTTATCTGAATGACTTGTGTCTCTTGTTAAAACGCGCACACACGGTGGAGCCGTTTTGATTGTTCGTGGAGTGGAGTGGGGGCTAACGCTGGTTAAACAACACAGGGTGGATCGGTTCAGGCGCGGCCACAGGCGGACCTACAATGCGGATTACCCCTTGACTGTTTGCCTTTGTGTTATTACACATTTGCCTGAAGTTGAGATAAGACTCGCAGGCCTATACGAGTATCTTTTCTTATTTTATTGTCTTAAGAAAGGAGACATCGCGTTCATCTGTGGGCCGAATCCCCACATGTGCACAAGTTGTCCGTGAATCTGCACGGACTGAAGGCAGCAACAGGGACAGCCATGGCGAACGACTCCATTCAAGTAAGTTTTATCAAGTTGGATGTCCTGAAGCCTGCAAACGTGGTCTGAATAAAGCCAAAACTGGCTCACAGATACTCATCCTTTGAAATCCAGACATTTCTGTTGACACAAGTTGTGTGAAGCCAAAATAGCTGTTTTAACTTTTTAAGTTAAGCAGTATTGTTTTTTTATAGAAAGTTTCCCCCTACAAATGTAACGAGAATAGTGGATTTAACTGACCCATGTTTTGTTAAAATTTGGCACAAATTTCCACAGGATCTTAGAGCCTAAGATGGGTTTTCCAAAGCTCAGAAACATGAGCTCATTCTGACATTCGAGTCTCCCAATCAATTGTTTGGTGAAAAATTAGTAGTTGGTGATTGCTATTATCTTAATTGATTATTGGTGGTGGCTTGGTGCTGGAGGCCATTAGTGGCCCCCGTACCACACTGTAAGAACCAACAACCTGTCAGTATAAGTGGAAATGGATAGTTTGCTTCTTGTTAATAATGTATGATGGGTCCACTGTCTGGTCCTGCAAAGAGCTTGTGCAGAGATCTCCTGCACCTTGCTTTGTTTGGCTGTTTGCTGTGACCTGGTGAAGCTTGTTTTGTCCAAAGCTTTGTTGCTTTCATAGTGTTGTGTGTGTGTGTATATAGGAAAGGCAGGTGCATGCAGGCACAATACTGGTGTTTGCTGTAAAACAACACTCACTATTTCCAGCTGCCTTCAGGCATCACTTGAATGTGAATGCTTTAGCAAAACAGGAAGGAGTGCTTAGTTTGCATTTACAGGGAATAGGTGTGTGCTGAGTTAAAGAGAAACATGATTTCCTGAAGTGGCGTTTAGGTAATGAGTTAATTGCTTTAAGTCATCTAGGCTGAAACTGAAGAACATGAAGGGGGCAGATAAGTTTTATGAGATTCATACACACTGGATTTGAGAAGCTGTTGACATTTAGAGCTGTGTGTCAGCTGATGTACAAGCCTGGAGCTGCGTGCAGCTGAGAAATGGGTGTGTCCGTGTCGTCACGCAGATGACGTCGGTGTACAGGTTGTCTACTACTTTGAATTCCTATTTGTAATTTAGGAACGTTAATGCCAATTATTCACGGCTGAAAAATTGGCATTGGTTTACTCTGTAATTAGAGGTTTGGAACGTATGCAAGTGAAAATACAGAAGATGAAGAAGATAATAGAGGTGATAGCTCCAGAACAGACGGGCTCCTTGCAATAATAATGAAATATGAAATTTATAACCAGTGTGCAAGTCTACGAGTTCCTGTTGCCATAAAGTGTTGACTAAACTCAAATGTTGTTTGCCCACATTCTGTCATTTCACCCATGCTGCCACTTCCCTCCAGTACATTATAACCAAATAAGGTGTGTTGATCTGCAAACGCATTCATGGATGCAGGCACACATGAGAACTCGTGCTCTCACTGGATTTTGAGGGTTACCTGGTGACAAAGCTTGTAGTTTTCCTCCAGTAGCTAGGTTGTTGCTCATGGGGCCTGTACTATGAGGGAAGTTCAATAAACCCAAGACAGCTTTTTCTCTTAACTAGCTTCACTTACACTAACATGGATCATCAGGCTAAGCAATCACACAAAGGTGGTTATCCACATTTTACAGGAGGTAAATGGGAAATGGACTGGTTCTGCTATAATAATAATAATAATAATAATAATAATAATACATTTTATTTATGAGCGCCTTTCAAGTCACCCAAGGACACTTTACAATAGGATATAGCTATAGCTCTTTTCTGTTTTATTACTCAAAGCACTTCACACAACAAATGTCATTCACCCATTCTTACAAGCACTTTTTATATTCTTAAGTGCTTTCTGTGTAACATTCACGCTCTGATGGATGAATGGAAGAGGAACTTGAGCTTAGGATCTTGCCAGACATGGAACCACCAACCATCCAATTAATAGATGCCAAGAGCCACCTCCTCGCCTCCTTCCTGTTGACATACTAAAGTATTTCCAAGTGAGCTGAGAGACATGCTCTCTCCATTGTGTCCTTACTGAGTCTGCCCACAGTAGGAGAAGCCTGAGACACATCATCTAAGAAACATTCATGTAGCTATTCTGATTAAATCCCCAAAGACTACTTTCCAATTCAGAAACCCCTATAAAGAGGAATAAAACAAGAGACTGTTAGTCTGCCAAATACAGAGTTCCTGTGGTCCCATCAAACAGCCAGGCCAGAGGGGTTCACTATATGGGCGTAGGGATTTGATGCTATGTGGCTTGGATAGCGGCTGGGTGCCACAGTCCGAGAGGTCTGGTCGGGTAAAGATACCATTCAGTCAGAGCAGCTTGTGTTTGTGAGATGGGAAATTTAAAAAAGCAGCATGATAAATTGATGGAAAGGGGTATGGATACTAAATTGATTTAATTAAACAGTAAGTAAAGTTGCTAAAGTGTGTAAGTTGCTACACGTATCTTTATCACAGATCTATGGTCAAGAGATTTGTCTTGTGATTGTAATGTCATATCCCATTAAATGAATTAATTAATGTGTTGCTTTCAGTGTTTTATTACAGCATGTAAAACTGTTTCTGCAATTTCCTTTCAAAAAGAAAAGCTAAAAAAATTCTTTAAGTTCAGTAAGTACAAGAGAATTGCTTCTTTGTATTACGATCATGTCACTTTTAAGGCTTCTAACAATAGTACTCCTTTAAAACTACTCAAAGCCAGAAGGGAAACAAACAAAAAACAGAGTAAAGGTTGGTTTGAAGGATAAAGCATTTTCCAAGGAAAAAAGGGATTTGGATACAAAACATTTAGGAAAAGAACTTTCAAATGTTTGCGTTGGTATATCAAGTCTAATTCATCAAGAGACTAGTCTAAGAATGACTGTTAGCTACAAAGACAGCGACTTTATTAGATTTCCCCCTTTTATTTGTGTCAGGAAGCTATGAGCACCAGCATGTGTCTTTAGGAAAATGAGCCCAGTTAATTATGCTGCTTGACTACACCGTATTATGTGACTGCTTTTAAAAGCTTTCTGCCTCTTTAACCAATTCTAGCCTCGTTGTCCTTGACGTTAAAGTGCCAATACACGCACTCTGTGTCAGACGTCCTCACCGGGTAAACAACTATCTGCCCAGTCTGTTTGGCATAGATTTTTTCTGTACTATGCCAAACAGATAGGTCTAATTTTGGTTCCCCTACTCCGCTGACCAATGTGCGAGATGTGCCATTGATTGGAATTTGTAAATTTGAATCAACCACCTAATGAGAGCGCCTACAGCTTAAAGCCAGATGTTTTTTCTGCCTCCCACAAAAGATGTGGTTATGTTTTTCTTTCTAAGAATATCGCAAGACTCCAATAATCAGGAGGCAAACAGCAGCACTAAGAGCAGTTTGATATTTCTCTGGTCTGCTGTGTACATGTTTTGTTTTTATCATGGTCTCAGGAGATTTGGAGTCTATGGAGAAGGATGGTCAGTAAAAGAAGGAAAACAGAAGGAGATCTAGACATGGACTTGGGTCTTTGATCTTTTCCAGTAAAGTTGAAAAGGGAGAGGCTACTTTAAGTGGCAACCGCTTCAGCAGAATTGGAAACCCCCTTTTGTCCACAGGAGCTGATGATGATGTACTGGTGGAACTTCCTCATGTTTTCATGGAGCGGGTGCATCAGTTGGAAGCGGTCTGCGGGGCATTCATCTCTAAATTTATCTTATATGTGCTGATGCAGGGTTTCAGCACTTGTCCAACTTCTTCAGCACTAATTGTATGACACAAAGAAATACTAGTTTTTTTCCTGCTTCCAGTGTATTAAGGGAAGCTGTTCGTATGACTAAATCTATGTAGTAGTCAGTAGACATAAGAACTGTATCAAGTCATGGCAAAGGTCTTATTTTCTTCTTTTGATTTCATTGATGTTTATTTTTGCCCTTAACCCTCTTCTTTATTATTTTTTAAACTTCTTCACTTGTTTTTTCAAACAGACACATGTAATATTTGAGCCTTATTTCTAATGGCTACTGAGGTACATTACCTTAAAGTTTGTAGCTTTTGTCCTAGGTAGTAAAACACCTTTGTGTAGTCAGGACATGGCAGGTCTCCAGGCTTCCTAGTTGATGCATAAATCAGTCTGTTTCTTTTTTATTTTATGGGGTTTCCATTTTCAATCTTCATCTTTAACCAACACAGACTGAAGTAACTTAACTTGAGTTATCTTATCACCTCTCTAAGGATTTATTTGTTCAGATATGCAGAACTCCTCCACAAGTCCTGCAAACACGTCTTGATGTGTAAAGTTCCTGGAGTTCCCCTCTTAAGTTCCCATTTTTGTACATCAGAGGCAGGCAGTGAAGCTCTACAGCCTTCCCCTGGTGTGCCGCTTGTTTGCCCCCACAGGAAAACCATGTGAAACAGCCCCAATAGAAGCCTGAATCCAACTGCGTCACACTTCCCTGCGAAGGTTAGAAGGCGGACAATAGTGGAGTCGAGGGGAGATGTGTCACTTCTTGTATGTGGATGGATCTGTTGCGTGGAAAATTTTGAAAATCCTGTATTTGTTCATTAATGACAAACTTCTTTTTTTTTTTCTTTTTTTTTTTACACAATTTACATGAGCACACATTCAGGTCTAATATTTAAAGACACACACAGAGTCAGACACTCCAGGGAATGCATAGGAGAGCTTCCCATAAGCCTCACAATGACGTAAGGAGACAGTTATGCACACAAAATAGACTTTTCTCAGCCCCGTGGCCATGTAGGCAGACAGAATCCACAGTAACGCATCAAGGAACTGTTGAGAAACCGGAGACTCTGAGAGGAAATTAATATCCACATTCATTTTCATAGCAGGCCTCTCAGTTTAATAAAACAATGTGGACTAATGGGGTCATGTACTCCCTATCATGTGATGTATTCACTCGCATGAATGTTTCTGTTTTTAGGCTTGTAACACATGATCAGAACCTCCTACCAGCTCTACTGCATGTCTGCCTAATCTCATCTGACCTTCGTGGAATTTTATAGCATCTACAAAACCATTAACACTAGTTGTTTCTACTGAGAAGTCAAAGGTCAAATGAGTGTCATCAGAAGCGTTAGCAATTCAAACCAGTTTGACGATGATTAAAATGAGGTTTTAAAAGCCCACCAACGCTATTCCTCTACCACACATAATCCATGTTTCAATCATAGGCAGTATAAAACATGGATGTAGCCACCATGGTGTGAGACATTGGTTTTGGAGAGCCAGACTAATAAAAACTGTCATCAGAACTGAGGCACTGACTTCTTAGTGTCATGTGGTGGTTTGAGTTGGAACATCTGTCAAAAATGTGGTGACGCCCCTAACTCCAGTATCCAGGTGGATAATTTCAGGAACAGTAGAGATGTTATTAAGGGTAGAAGCTACACATAGAGTTAAAAAACAGCTGTTTTGTACCAGGTTCTAAACCTGCTTTTTGATCCTGTAGAGTTGGGCATTTTAACATTAGACCGTTCGTACCTGTCAATGCAGCAAAACTAAGGGAGGATTTAGGATCACCTGATTCAGCACTAACCATGTGCTTTACCAGGAAGAAAAGTTTTAAGGTTAATCTGAAAAGTAGAGATAATGTCCGTCTCCCGAATCCAAGCTGGGAGCTGGTTCCACAGAAGAGGGGCCTGAGATCTGAAGGGTCTGTCTCCCATTCTACTAAATATTCTAGGAACCACAGGTAAGCTCACAATATCACACCAATGGAGAGTAAAATGCTCTATTGGTGTGAGATTGTGTTATTGGGTCTCTAAGATAAGATGGGGTGTGATTGTTGTCAACTATTACAGTTGCTCTGTTTCTGCTCTCCCTATTATAGCAGCCTGCCAAAGATCTTCTCAGTTTTGTCATGCATTAAATTATTTTGCCCCTCTCACTTCTCAAATTTGTTGATCTGTTGAAATGAGTGTAAAGGAACCACATAAGAGCCAATAAACGTCTCATTAGCAGGCAAATCAGTCTTTTAACAGCGTCTAAAAATGGGGTGTTTTCTTACAGTAAGTTACATGTTTGGTACTGATGGGAAAACAAAATAAGAGCTTTAATAGCACTGGCTCATTGCTTGGATCGTTGGTGCCCTGATAGGAGCATTTCAGATGGGGGCAAAGTTTTGCAAGGGCACAACAGTGGAGGGAAGAGGAGGGGCCACGGGGCGATGTGCTGATGATGAGGCTCTACGGCCGCAGCGGTACAATAGGTTGCATTGTCTGACAGTAGCAGCCCAGATCACATTCAGTTCACTATGAGTTTATTTTCCTCATCCTTGTTGGAGCGTGTTAGTGACCACACCCTCACTAACCAACCAGCCCAGCTGCCCACCCTCAGGCAAGGTATTAAAGTCCGATACTGTTAATAGTTTTTTGGGTGGAGGGGTGGAGGTGTTTGTTTTTCTTAAACTGAGAGCCTGCCTGTGTGCTTGGTAGATGTGATGAGCCGCAGCAGCTATTGTAAACTGGCGTTCCTGTCCGTGGATTTTTTTCCCCTCCCTGTTTCTTTATCTTTGTTTCACATCTTGCCTTCCCTCTGTGCAAACATCCCATAATTCCCATGACCTCATAGCGATGTACCCCTGCATTCCAGCTTCGCATGGACCCCTCCTTCTCCCCAGACGCTCGCACACAGGCCAGCGAGGCTGAGCTCACACACTGTTGTGACATCACCTATCACCCCTGGCCAGTTAACCTCCGCCAGCTTTCTGGGTGAGAACTGGGAGGGCCGGAGTGATCAGGAGTGAGTGGCTCAGGGCGGGTCACTCAATTAAAACATAAATGAAACAGACATTTCACTGCCTGTGGCTGTTTTTCGTCGCATGAGGCCAGGCCACAGATGCCGAAGTTCTGCCCTCACATCTGCATCCGTTAAAGTTGGATACCACCTCTTTTTTTAATGTCAAGTCTTTGAAGTTTCATTATACGATGGCAGTAGTTCCTCACTTTCGTGCTCATTTGGGTCCCGGCCTGGCTTGTCAAAACCAGCAACCTTGCACTCGACATACCTCGACCCCTGACCCCTTCCTCATTATGGCAGTGCCCAGGGCCCCTCGGGACACATACATCGATCCCAGCCTCATCGGTCAGTCCTGCCGTGCAGTTTAAACAGCCACTCAGTTATGTTAACTGTCTCTGAACCTACCAGAGGACACTTTATATATTTAGAACAAACTCAGTCTTTGCTGAAACAATCAGGGAATTGGGACGGACAACTGAATGCATGGCTGCTGTGATGTTATCCTAAGGATTTGTGCTTTAAAGTGTAGGTTACAATCCTTCTGAAAGAACTCGAATAGCAAATAAACCAAATAATTTAGTCTGCCTTAAACTGTGGTGCATTTAAAACCCAACGCTGAGCTTGCGTCTAAAGGTCAGAGACCTTTGTTTTTAGGAAAAATAAATCAACAGAGAGCATTATGCTGTAATCTCTGGTGTTGCCGGAGGGAGAGTGTTTCAGGGAAATGCGCTCTTCCTCTAATAGGATAAGATATTTGGAGATTTAAGCTGATGCAGTTTTAGAGTTTTGATTGGTTCTGAGGAGAAATAATCAGGAAATGGAGTGTTTTATGTGTTGTATAGTAAGCATTAGGCATGAATGTTGATGAACAAAGTGCAGGCCTGCACAAACCCTGATTGTCTCTCATGCTGCCGTCCTTAAGCGAGCGATGCTCTCATCCTCCTGTACACAATATGAAATTTAATCCTGGTGATTTTCCTCACAGCGGGGGGGCAGCTGGTAAACAGTCCATGAACAAAGCAATACACCATCAGTTAATGGAATAAGCTGGGCATGCTTCGCTGTGTGCTGTATGAGTGAGCCTCATGGGGCAGCCGGGGGATTTGCTTCCTATTAAACAAAAAGATGGCTTCTTCAGTTATTATTTTATCTGACCTTTTTTAAACAGAGTTTCTGGCACAAATGTGGGTTTATTGAGCAAGTAGTCACAAAATTGCTCTTATATGCTGATCATTTTTTTCTGTTTAAGCCAGCCTCACTGCCAGGTTGAAATCTGGTCGACTGGACACATTTGGAAAGTGGTGCTGAGAGTTCAGTACACCGCGGGTCAAGAAAATACTATAAAATGGACAAAAAAGCAAGCAAAGTAAGAAAATACCATCACAGATTTTGCATAGAAGGATGTACAGCTTTTAGAGACGTTGCCAAAAAGAGAAGAAAACACCAGCAAATACAGAAATGCTATATAGCACTAAAGTGGAAATACTGTTACCAGAAACAATTTTGTATTGTCTGTGCGTACTTGTTTGCTTTGTGTCTCCAACACTGCAGATCTGCCGTGATTTGACATAAACGTGTGGTTTAGGACAAAAGAAAGGGTGTGTGGGGACATTTAAGTATGTTAAAGGGGGTGATTTTTGTGTGCAAATTGTGTGGTTTTAACGAGACTTTGATAAGATCTCCAGCACCACTGGCTGAAATGCAGTCTTAACCTCCTCTGTGTTCTACAGATGGCTCTCATTAAGACTGAAGTTCTTGTGTAATTTGGCATCCCTCAGTTTTCTTTCTCTCTTCCTCAAGAAAGGCATTTTGACAGCCACCCTTTCACTATTTAGGTGGAAGGATGGTCAGCTGAAGGATCAGATCTCTGGTCCTGTGTCAGGTCGTTGCTGTTTCTCAAGGACATGACTTTCAGATCCTGTTAATCTATAAACATTTATTTGGACCTAGTTTACAGTTTTTTGTGCTTCTGTGGTTTTAGTTGACGGCGCTTTAGAAATCACCTTGTAGACACAAAAATACTGTTTTATGCCTGTCATTTTATTAATTTTGGGGAACTATGTGTTTTTGTGACTGGATGCTAGTAGGTGCTTAAAAATACTGCTTAAACATGTGTTTTTGCAAAGCTGTCTGTTATGTGTACACATAACACTGGTTAATCCCTTGAATTGGGTGCCTTTTTATTCTTGAATGATTCATAGGTCAGCATTAGCTGGAATAAGAAACCAAAACACATTCCTCTGAGGAATAAAAGGGCTGGACTGGAAATCTGTGAAAAAGCAGCCGATGTCCAAAGAAAAGATTTTCAGAAAACCTGGAGAATTGTTGCTCAAGACCAGTTAAAAATTCCAAGAATGTCCAGCTCCTTGGATGAAAAATATAAAGAAATAAAGGGTGACTCAAGACTTTTGCACAATACTGTGTATTCAGCTCTACATTCATTTTAGAAACATAACTAAACCCATTTAGGGGCAAGTGTAAATCCAGTATTCACTCTTTTAGCTCTGCTTTTCTTCTCTGACTCCTGAGGAATACAGTATCTGTCTGTATGTGTTCACCAGCCAGTGGTTAACTGATAGGTAATCTTTTAGGCTAAGAAGCGAGTGTACAGAGAGCTTTTGGAGTGTTCTCACTGAAAAGCCCCCTTAGCACAAAAACATCTCTAAGAGAACCCTGAAAGCAAACAAAGATAGTAAATTTGTGGCACAGTCAGCTGAACAGTCAGCTTAAACTCAAATCTGTTATGCACCGTGAAGCACGCTCATCGCTACAAGTGACTCGTTTTGTTTTTGCTTTGTGTTTGACTCTTAATGACATTATACGGAAAACTGATTTTTTTTTTAAGTAATCTTTCTGACAGTTGTGTTTATACTACACCAAATATCTGTATAAAAATGTATACAGATGTCTGTCAAACAATTCCCCTCATTGGCTGAATATTCTGATGCTAATCTTGGAGTCAGTTGCTACTGAGAGAGCTGGTTATGATGGTTTAACTCTCTTAAACGGGACCAACTAGACAATTTTGCTTGTCAGACTTCCTTAAAACGTATTTATTTAAGAGCTACGTAGGTCCCCTCCTCTGTGAACATCGTTGAAGGATTTTCAGACATAGTACCTCGTCCTGTGAGTGTAGTATTTGCAGTGCTGTGTTAATGGTGCTCTCCACATTTCTAAGGAAACCGCCGCATGAACAAACGTTCATCACAAATGGTACTGGATCAGCAACATTTGCGAAAGTAAAGCAAGCGCCACGTTGGTCTTGCGTTATCATTTACTCCTCCTGCTGTCTCATCCCTCCTCCTTCTCCTTGCTGTGTACCAGCTGCTCCTCCAGCTTTCTTCCCCCATGTTTACCCGTGTGGCTTGTTGGCTCTAAAGAGCTGTCCTCCGCTAGGGATAATTAGAAGGAAAGCTTTTAGTTTCAAGACATCTTGTTGCTCTTAATCAGCTTAAAGCCAAGTAGACTAAACATATGTAGACATGGGTAATTTACTAAAATAATTCTTGCTACGTTATAACACCATCCTGTTGGTGTCATACACACTCTCGGTCTGTGAACATATCACCAGACTGTTGTTGGTTCGCTGCATTATCTCAGTGTGCAAACTTGTTTGCTGTCACATCTAGAGTTAATAGATAACCCACTGTATGAAAACGTACTTAAAGTATTTTTTTTCTTTGCTTTAATGTGACTGTTGGCAGACAGTTACGAGACGGTCTTTATCAAAGTTTGTGGCACATGTCGTGGGTGTGCCTGTGTGCTTTTATAGTGCGTCATACGCAGTGTGTGACTTACAAGATATAAATAGGCTGCGGGAGTTATTAAAGTCTCCCCACAAACAATCCCTCTCATTACAAAGGGCTGGAGATCAAGTTGCACTGATAACATTTGGCCTACTGGGAGTTTCACCAGCTCGGGGCCTCAGTTCAATGGATGGTTGGATAACTGGGTGGAGCTGCAGTTAAATCACTTTGAATTAAATCAAATCAAGATGCAAAAGGTATTTGCATCAGTGCCCTTATTATGGGAGAGGATATGATGAGTGTGCCTTACTAAAGAGAGAAATTAAAAGGGGAAAAAGGAGACGGTTGGTGTGCAGGACTTTCAGTCTGAACATGTCCTTCAATACAACAATACACAGATAGCCTTTTATAATCATTACTTTGAGGACAATGAAGTGAAATACGCTGCTGAAAGACTCAACGACTTGTTTAGGCAAGGCAAGTTTACTTAAGTAGCACCTTTCAAACACTACAATCCCTTAATGTACTTTACAGGATCAACTCCAAACTAAAAAATAATAGACAGAAATAATATTAACAATCATGATACAGCTACCTGATTCATTCAAAGCAGCAGTGAATAATCCTTATTTTAGCCTCTTTTTAAAAAAAAAAAAAATGGCTGAGGTTGGAGATGATCTGACCTCAGTGGGTACTTGGTTCCAGTTATGTGCAGATAAATGACCCTGTTTAGCTTCATTAAACAAGTCTTACGTAGGACCCAAGCCATTTAATTACTAATATAAACAGTGAGCAATACTTTGAATTCCGTATTTTACTGGAGGCCAGTACAGGGAGCTGATATCCTCTGTCTTCCTGTTTTTGTTAAAATTTGAGTCGCAGCATTCTGAACTAAACTAAACAGTCTAAAAGAAAAAGAGCAATGCATGAAATAAAGGCATGAATAAGCTTCTCTAGCTCTTGCTTGGCCACAGCTGTGTTTCTAAGATGCCAAAAAGCAGGATCATCCAGGATTATGGCAAACTTTTCGTGATATCCAACAAACAGTGAACGCTGCCTAAGCGAAAACCTGTAGTGATCCCGTATGTGTCAGGAGTATCGGAGCAGTTGAGACGCTTTTTTTTAAAAAAAAAAAAAACGGGTCTCTGTGGCTTTTAAACCCCAAAACACGCTGCGCCAAAAATTGGTCCACCCCAAGGATCGGGTCCCCCAACACAAACAGAGTAACACAGTGTACCAGGAGGATTGCCAGGATTTATAACATCGAGGAAACCAAACAACCTCTGGTGAAGCGGATGGCACAACCCAGAAGAGCTACCTCGTCAGGCCAGGACTCTGCAGTCTATTTACACCTACAGGCCAGTGGACACTCTTTCAAGGATGAGGATGTACACATCCTGGACAGGGAGGAACGCTGGTTTGAGCGAAGAGTCAAGGAGGCCATTTATGTGAAAAGGGAAAGACCATCTCTGAATCGAGGAGGGGGCCTAAGGGTACATCTTTCGCCATCTTACAATGCTGTGATTGCAGCCAATCCCCAACTCTCTGTGAATGGTACTCATGGCCATTGATCAGTGGGTTTTAGTCAGTGGTTGCTGATCAATGGTCATGAGAATTTGCATAATTAAGATTAAGAAACTGACCTCCCAGCCCATTGTTCCTCAGTGGGCTGGTTTCAGTCATTATGCAAATGTACTGTTTATAAGATTGGGGGAAACCTGCAGTCAGCTGAGACTGAAGAAGGATGAGTGACAAAACGTTTCTCCCACAAAACGCTACGTCCAGATGAACAGAATCAACTTTTGGAAACAAACAGTGATGTTATTTAAAAAAAAAAAACAGAAAGGGTTAGGATTAGGCATACGTTACTCAGTGTTGCACTTAATGAGGGACCGAGCACTCTTCTCCCAAGTCTGTTTACACGTCAACACTTTTTCTGGACACTTTAATGAGAGTGGCCTCTTAGAGGACAATTAACTAAGCGTAGTCTCTAGAATTATATTTGGCTATGTAATTAGAGATGGGACTGAGATGCTTTGAGCCTTCACACTTGATTAAACAGTGGTTACACAATCATTATCCCCCCCCGAATACTTTATATAACCTGATACAAACCCACCAAAACATGAACCTTAACCTTTCTCTGCTTTAGATTCAGTTACACAAAGTCTTCCACTTTTACGAGGTATAGTAACTCACCCACCTTCCACAGAACTGATCTGCTGCCTCGATAATATCAACGTATTTCAAAAGTCGGCTCTTTTTGTTTTATTTAGATGCAGGAGAAGTTGTTGTCTGAAGGTCTGTAAGGCTGAGCAAAGCTGGCTGCTTTTAACAATATTAAAAATGAGATTTTTTGCAGATTAAACTGAAATGATGTAAGGGGATAATCTTCATATGAACCCCTAAAATGTTCTTGCACAACCACAACCTGCGTGGCAGATGTTTGATTAAATTGCCTGCTAAAGTTGACCGATTTTTAAAAACTAAATAAATAGAAGAGTTCATTTGTTCAGTCGCAGCGTATTTCTCCTGCCATCGGCAGGTATTCAGTTACCTGAGAGTAGAGATGTTTTTAGATTCACATTTGTCACATTTTCAGTTATTCTTGATATATGTAGCTGAAAATTAGGGACATTAGTTTGATTTACCACAAATGTGTATGTATATGAGTTATGTCTCTCCAACTGTGACCACACAACCGCTGTTGGTGAGCTGAACTTGTCTCTGCAGGCTGTTTAAACATAAACCCAGAGACCTGCTGCACTGGTCTCTGCTCCTGCTGCCACACCTGAGCCCAACTGTCATAACCGTAAATGTTGTGACACACACACACACACACGCGCACACAGACACACTCACAATGAATCCCCAGGGTGCTCTTGGGGCATGTTAACATGCATTTCGACTCTGTTTTTCTCTTTTCACCAGCCACGCACCCTCAGTCTCCCTCGGGTGCTTTAAAACACAAATGTGACGTACTTTCTACCCACATTGCTCACACAGTCAGTTCACGTGGCTTTTTCACACACGCACGCACACTGTGGCAATCACACATATTGTAACGTGCAGGTGTGGCTTGCTCGTGGTCAACTCTTAGTCATGCTGTGCTTAAAGAGCAAACCTGACATGTTTTCTAAAGAACTAAAAGTCACTGCAACAGAAAAATGAATATTTACTCTCGAGCTAGTTTGTCTGACATCTGTGACTGCCGTTGGTTAGATTTTATTGGAACAGTTCACTGGACCACAACACAGGCACTGTGACAAATTGTTTAATGGTATTGATCGTATAAACTGGTGAAAAACAACAGATTGAATAGAAGACAAAGGAGATCAGCATGTTTGTTTTTTGATGAAAATAACTTTTCTGTTGGTCCAGATGTTCTATACTCCATATATGGAAAAGAAATAGTAAAAACTTATATGATTTACTCATGAAAGTGGCCACTTCCTCATTACTTTCATATATTGTTTTAGTAAGTATCCAAAACATACAAGTTTCATTATATAATTTTTCAAGGGATCTTATATCTGTTTTCACTCTTGTATGCTTTTCATACAAGTTTCACCCAAGACAGATACAAACTTTATAAGATTTATATATATCTTTTCCATATGGGCTTCAGAGCTGCATAATAACTGTGCTAATAACTGAAGATTAGGGTGCTAACATCATGAACTAATGTGGTAAAGAGACAGCTTATTTGTCCCATATTAGCTTCTCTTTATTGGCTCCCTGTTCAATCCAGCCTTCCAATTTAAAATCCTTCTCCTCACATACAAAGTCTTGGATAATTAGGCAAAATCTTAAAGACCTCATTGTACCATATCATCCCATTAGAGCACGTTGCTCCTGAATCCTCCCTTAGTTATGCTGCAATCAGTCTGGGCTCCTGGGGACTTCCCATGATGAGTGTTTCTTCTTCGCTCGCTTTTTTCACTCCCTATGTGTTTATACACCACTCTGCATTTAATCATTATTTATTATTAATCTCTGGTTCTGTTCCACAGCATGTCTTTGTCCTGTTGTCCTCTCCACACCCCCAACTGGCCACAGCAGATGGCCGTCCCTCCCTGAGTCTGGTTTCTTCCGGTTAAAAGGGAGTTTTTCCTTCCCACTGTCGCCAGATGCTTGTTCATAGGGGGGTCATCTGATTGTTGGAGTTTTCACTATATTATTTTGTGGTTTTACCTGACAATATAAAGCGTCTTGAGGCGACTGTTTTTGTGATTTGGTGCTATATAAAATGTATACTGAATTGAATCGAACTTGAAATTAGCAGACTCTTTGTAACTGAACAACACTCTGCAGTCACAATAATGACTACCAAACTTTATGTCCTTGGGGGCATTTCATTTCAGTGGTTTGGAAATACCTGTTGTGAAATTCTTAAATCTTGTCAAAGACAAATACCAACCACATTAACATAAATTAAACTCAAACTAAGACTGAAACTAATTAAAACACTAAAGTGAAACTGTAACTCATTCTGGGAAACTGGAAACAAAAAAAAATGAAAACTAATGAAAAATGCCAACCTTTAAAAACTCTGCTCCAGACTCAGGAAGCTGTTACATTATAGAAAAGGCATCGTGTGACACTAGAAGGAACGAACTGTCCCCACAGGAAGCAATAGATTAAAAATCCCCCCCCTTTGAAGGTATGATGCTTCGCCTCTACGTCTGTACCATTGGACTGCTCACAACGTAATAATAAAAATGTCAAAAAAAAAAAAAGAGATTTATAAATATCATTTGATGTACAGAATCTGTTGGGTCTGTGTTTCCACAAGCCCCGCTAATTCTAGAGACTTATTCATCATGAAGAAAACAAGACAGTCGATCGATCGATTATTTGCGCAAGGGAGGCCTCGTCTGTGTCCACCACGAAAATGACCCCCAGATCTGACTTCCTCCTGCTACCTTTTATTGAGAGACAGTTCACACAAAACACGTCAGAACAAAGCCACGCCCCCTTGGTTCTAAGACAAAGCATTTTATGTATATGTGTGAACTTCTGTAAGAGTGTGTGTGTGTGTGTGTGTGTCAGACCTCCTGCTGACCAAAGGGTCGTAAACGCAGGAAGCCTACATCAAAAGAAGCAGATCTTCCAGATAGGATGTATCTACAATAAAACCTCCCCCAGCACAGAGTGGTTGGAGAGGTGGTCAGGATCAAAGGAATGGCTTTGATCCTACTGCTTGAACCAAGACTGTACAAATTTAAGAAACACAATGGCAACATTCAACAATTAGACTTAACAGAATCAAAATTGTTTTTAACCTCCTAAGACACGAACTCTTCCATGGCATGCATTTTTAATTTCTCTTTGCACCCGATGAATGTAAAAACAACATGGAATATATATATCCATATATATATTTGGACGCCAGGTCCTAGGAGGTTAAATTTGTTTAATGTAACTTTTAGTACATTTGACAGTAAAGACTCTGCCATCATCTTTAATCCCGTACCGTTTACCACCTTATAATGTACAGTCACCTGGACTGAGTGAATGGGTATTGGTGTTCAAAGTTAAGTTCACTGTAACCTCTTTTTGTCCATCAATCAAGAATTAATTCAATGACTCTGAAGAAATGTCAGGATAAAAATTTAATTATTAAGTTCTCACATTTTACATCCAAAGGTCTGGACAGTCTTTCATTGTAGCTGCATCTTGCCTGGCGGGTAAAAGAAAACAGTCAATGAGATACATTTAGTTTCTTTTTCCATCCATCAATTTACTTCTGCTTATCCAATTTAGGGTTGAGGGGGCGACGGAGCCTATCCCAGCTACCACATGACGAGAGGTGGGGTGCACAGTGGACAGGTCACCAGTCTGTCATGGGGCTAGCTTCTTTCAAATCAGAGTTACTCTTTTTAAAAGTGTTTCGTGTTCCTCTCTCTTCAGCAACAAACGGCCAATTTCAACTTCTTTAACACTTTTGTTCACAATCTGCCATTTTCGTCTTCCATTTAAATACACACACACAAGTCTCACAAGCTAGTCTGACACTGGAGTTGCAGTTTTATGATTTATTCATGTATTAACTCCTTCAGTGGCTTTATTTCAGTGTACAACACTGACCTCAAGCTTCACATCTAGCGAAATTTAAATGCTGGCTGCATACTGTTGTTTGACAGAGCTGTGAACCCCGGTCTCCCTCTTGTTCTTGTCTTTACTCGCAGCAAGTCTTCCCTCCCTCGCTGTTTCCATCTCTGGCTATGACGCTCCCTCCTGCTTCCCATCACATACAGTGTTATTTGCCTTTGGACTGCAGGATGCCTGGAGGCCCAAATAAGAAATGTTTCTTTAAAAAGACCCTCACTTGAAATGCAGGGAGATTATTTCGATTTCAGAAATGGTTTAAAACATGTAGAATATTTAAAAAAAATAAAAACTACAGTGCCTCCCTCACTGATTGTTTTTGATCTTTGGGAGGATGATTTAATGTTCAGCCCTGCACTCTATATATCAGACTGCTGTACTCTGCCCAAAGTGCTCTCAATGAACTCTTCTCCACCCATGAACACAGGCTCTCATCCTCCTCCTTCCCCTCATGTGTCTGATGTCTGTGCATTTGGCAGCCAGTCTGGCCTGCCAGCATGCTCTCACATGCTCTTTTATCTATTATTCGCCTCTGGCTCTGAGGGCCAACCATCCTCCCTTGCTCCTCCACCTGCTTCTTTATCACTTTTTGGCTGACCATCTCTCTTCCCCTCTCCTCCCTTTCCTTCTGTCTCTTACTCTCTTGCTGTCCACCTCCTTCAGCCTGTCTGTCTCTCTCTCTCTCTCTGCTTGGAGGCTTTTTTGGCCTTTTTGTCTGTCTCGTGGGGAAGGGTGGTCTCTGTCTTTTTTTCTTTTCCCCCTCCAGTCTCATCCTTCCCTCTGCTTTCAGAAAATTAGATGAAAAGAAGTGTCACCAAGGGAGACTGGAACAAAATGGGAAGCTCATAGAGTTCACTATATACTGAAATTAAATTTTCTGCCGTGTTGTGTTAAGTATCAACCAGAAAGGACTGGCTGCTCCCTTCAGGGTTTGTCACAGCAGAGCATCTGCCTCCATCTCACCCCATCTCTAGCATCCTCCTTTGTCACACTAACCCTCTTCATGACCTCCTTCACTACATCCATGAGCCTCCTGTGTGGTCTTCCTCTTTTCCCCCTGCCTGGCATCAGTAGTCAACATCCTTTGTCCCTCCTCTGTTCAGTGTCCAAACCATCTCAGTCTGAGCTGTCCCAATTATTTAGTCATGTCTAATCTTGTCCATTCTGCCATTCCTAGTAAACATCTTCAGCTCGGCCTCCTGTGTTTTTTATCTTCAAACAGTAGTACACCACCACCTCTCCATCTCCAGCCTCTCTTCCACCTCCTCCTTACTATCACTATACAGGGAGTGCAGAATTATTAGGCAAATGAGTATTTTGTCCACATCATCCTCTTCATGCATGTTGTCTTACTCCAAGCTGTATAGGCTCGAAAGCCTACTACCAATTAAGCATATTAGGTGATGTGCATCTCTGTAATGAGAAGGGGTGTGGTCTAATGACATCAACACCCTGTATCAGGTGTGCATAATTATTAGGCAACTTCCTTTCCTTTGGCAAAATGGGTCAAAAGAAGGACTTGACAGGCTCAGAAAAGTCAAAAATAGTGAGATATCTTGCAGAGGGATGCAGCAGTCTCAAAATTGCAAAGCTTCTGAAGCATGATCATCGAACAATCAAGCGTTTCATTCAAAATAGTCAACAGGGTCGCAAGAAGCGTGTGGAAAAACCAAGGCGCAAAATAACTGCCCATGAACTGAGAAAAGTCAAGCGTGCAGCTGCCAAGATGCCACTTGCCACCAGTTTGGCCATATTTCAGAGCTGCAACATCACTGGAGTGCCCAAAAGCACAAGGTGTGCAATACTCAGAGACATGGCCAAGGTAAGAAAGGCTGAAAGACGACCACCACTGAACAAGACACACAAGCTGAAACGTCAAGACTGGGCCAAGAAATATCTCAAGACTGGTTTTTCTAAGGTTTTATGGACTGATGAAATGAGAGTGAGTCTTGATGGGCCAGATGGATGGGCCCGTGGCTGGATTGGTAAAGGGCAGAGAGCTCCAGTCCGACTCAGACGCCAGCAAGGTGGAGGTGGAGTACTGGTTTGGGCTGGTATCATCAAAGATGAGCTTGTGGGGCCTTTTCGGGTTGAGGATGGAGTCAAGCTCGACTCCCAGTCCTACTGCCAGTTTCTGGAAGACACCTTCTTCAAGCAGTGGTACAGGAAGAAGTCTGCATCCTTCAAGAAAAACATGATTTTCATGCAGGACAATGCTCCATCACACGCGTCCAAGTACTCCACAGCGTGGCTGGCAAGAAAAGGTATAAAAGAAGAAAAACTAATGACATGGCCACCTTGTTCACCTGATCTGAACCCCATTGAGAACCTGTGGTCCATCATCAAATGTGAGATTTACAAGGAGGGAAAACAGTACACCTCTCTGAACAGTGTCTGGGAGGCTGTGGTTGCTGCTGCACGCAATGTTGATGGTGAACAGATCAAAACACTGACAGAATCCATGGATGGCAGGCTTTTGAGTGTCCTTGCAAAGAAAGGTGGCTATATTGGTCGCTGATTTGTTTTTGTTTTGTTTTTGAATGTCAGAAATGTATATTTGTGAATGTGGAGATGTTATATTGGTTTCACTGGTAAAAATAAATAATTGAAATGGGTATATATTTGTTTTTTGTTTAGTTGCCTAATAATTATGCACACTAATAGTCACCTGCACACACAGATATCCCCCTAAAATAGCTAAAACTAAAAACAAACTAAAAACTACTTCCAAAAACATTCAGCTTTGATATTAATGAGTTTTTTGGGTTCATTGAGAACATGGTTGTTGTTCAATAATAAAATTATTCCTCAAAAATACAACTTGCCTAATAATTCTGCACTCCCTGTAGATTACAGCACAAGCACAAGGAGAACATACAAACACCACACAGGAGAGCCTTACACCCTGTAAGGAAAGTTTTAAGCCTAATCTTCAATACATGCATGACCTTTTAGCTGTGAAGCAGCAGTCCAAACCACAAACTAGAAGAATAGTCCTGCATTTATTCAGGCTTAAATAAAGCCTGAATAAAGCTTTGTTTATTTGTCATTTTGTCTGAACTCTAGAGAAGATTAGCTTCTGCTAATATTCTGTCAACACCAGTTATGTGAATAAAAAAATATTGTACTTTGAAATAAATGGAACTGGAGCAGTTTACAGCCACTCTGGAATGTCTGGAATGTCCAAAACAGTAAGATAAGATAAGATAAGATAAGATAAGATAGAACTTTATTAATCCCTCGGGTGGGTTCCTCTGGGAAATTCGACTTCCAAAAAGCACAGCAACGACCGAAGTTACAGTTACAGAATTGTTATATATATATATATATATATATATATATATACACACACACACACACACACACACACACACACACACACACACACATACATATATATAAATACAGAGACAAATATAAATAAAATATACAAAGGGGATAAATAGAATAAATAGGAATAAAAAATAAAAATACAAGTGAATTGCACATTTCAAGTATTGAGTCTATTGCACTGTTGACTATTTACAAAAGTATTGCACAAGGTATTGTACAGTGAGGTGAAGAGGCACTACAGCTTAGTTGTTCCCCCCTCCTTTGTCCTCCTGTTTCCCCTCCCTCTCCCCTCCAGAGAGGAGTTAAACAGTCTGATGGCGTGTGGGACAAAGGAGTTTTTAAGTCTGTTAGTTCTTGTCTTGGGGAGAAGCAACCTGTCACTGAACAGACTCTTCTGATTGTTTATGGCCGTGTGCAGAGGATGCCCAGCATTGTTCATAATGTCCATCAGTTTGTTTAATGTCCTTTTCTCTGCCACTGTCACCAGAGTGTCCAGCTTCATGCCGACCACAGAGCTAGCCCTCCTGATCAGTTTCTCCAGCCTGGATGAGTCCTTCTTTGCTGTGCTGCTCCCCCAGCACACCACAGCATAGAAAAGTACTCCAGCAACCACCGACTGGTAAAACATCCTCAGGAGCTTCCTGCAGATGTTAAAAGACCTCAGCCTCCTGAGGAAGTACAGTCGGCTTTGGGCTTTTTTATACAGGTGCTCTGTGTTGCATGACCAGTCCAGTTTATTGTCCACCCACAGCCCGAGGTACTTGTACTTGTTGACCACCTCCACCTCCTCCCCCTCTATCTGAACCGGCAGTGGACCTTCTCTGGACCTCCCGAAGTCCACAACCAGTTCCTTAGTCTTTGAGGTGTTGAGTTGCAGGTGGTTTGTGTGACTCCATGCGACAAAGTTCCTCACCAGACTTCTGTACTCCTCTTCCTGATCATCCCAGATACACCCCATGATGGCCGTGTCATCTGCAAACTTCTGAATATGGCATAATTCAGAGTTGTAGCAGAAGTCAGAGGTGTACAGGGTGAAGAGAAGAGGGGACAGCACAGTTCCCTGTGGTGCTCCTGTGCTGCTGACCACAGTGTCAGACGTGATGTCCTTCAGCCTGACGTACTGTGGTCTGTCGGTGAGGTAGTCGGAGATCCAAGCCACCAGGCAGGGGTCCACCTCCATCCTGTTCAGTTTTTCCTGAAGCATACAGGGCCGGATGGTATTAAAGGCACTGGAAAAGTCAAGAAACAGTATCCTGACCGTGCCTTTTCCCCCATCCAGGTGTGAGTGGGCTCTGTGTAGGAGGTACAGGATGGCATCCTCCACTCCGACACCCGCCTTGTATGCAAACTGTAGTGGGTCCTGGGCATGTTGTACCTGTGGTCGGAGGAAGTTGAGGAAGAGCCGCTCTAGAGTCTTCATAAGATGTGACGTCAGTGCCACCGGTCGGAAGTCATTCAGCTCATTGGGCCGGTTCTTTTTGGGGACCGGGACGATGCAGGATGTCTTCCATAGGGCGGGCACTCTCCCCAGTCGCAGACTGAGGTTGAAGACTCGTTGTAGCGGCTCCCCAAGTTCAGCAGCACACGCCTTTAGCATCCTAGGACACACCTTGTCTGGGCCTGCTGCCTTTCTGGGGCAAAGCTTCCTCAGTTGCCTCCTGACCTGATCCACTGTGACACTGGGAGATGTTTGGGAGGAGGGGAGGGGGGGAGATGTCTTGCTGCTGAGAGAGGGATTGGAGGAGGGGGGTGTCATGGTGTCAGGAAGGGGGGGAAGCGAGGGAGGCAGGAGAGTGGGGGGAGGACTCAGTAGTGAAGGTGAGGGTGAGGGTGGGGGGGTTGTGGGCTGGTCAAACCTGTTGAAGAAGTAAGTAAGGCTGCGAATACAAACAGCCAAAGTGAGTTTCCTCTGTAGAGTTGCTGGGCTTTACTGTAGCATTAGAGATGGAGCACGAACACCCGGAGAACCGCTGCTCCTGCATGTAGGAACGAGCCAGTTGAAGTGGTTTGGGCATCTGGTTAGGACGTGTCACAGGCACCTCCCTTTGGAGGTTTTCAGTGCACGCCCGGGGTTAGACCCAGAATCTGCTGGAGAGACTGTGCATCCCATCTGGCCTGGGAATGCCTCAGGAGGACCTGGAAGGTGTGGATGGGGAGAAGGATGCATGGATGGTTAGTTAGTTCACTTCACTGTTTTTTAAGTAGATCAACTCAGTTAAACTGGAAGAATCTAGAAGTGCTTTGTCTGCTCTGTAAAGAAGTGCTATCTAAAAACCAGTGAAGTAAGAATATGTCTTTAAATATTAATAGGATACCCCTATAACTAAATCAATCTCTGTGCTGTTAAATGACAAATGATGGTAAAAGAATATTAGACACTGGTCCTGCTTTTATTCTTCCAGTACTGATCAGTATCTGCCGCTACTGTCTGAAACAGTCCTCACAGTTCAGTTTTTGACAGCACCTCTAATTTAAAAGATTTTCTGTGTGGTCCATGTGCTGCTATCTGACATAAAAAATGACAAATGAAGACTGATTAGGTTCAGAGGAACTGAAGTTAAACAAGTTATAGCGTGGTAGCTTTATCGCTCTGCTGCTTCTCGACTCGTCCGCTACCTTTCCTTTCATCCTTTCCTCTCTCCTCCCCTTCTTTCCTGCCAGGTTGGCTGTTGTCATCACTCAGGCATCTCAGAAATGCCTCCAGATGTTTTCTTTGACTCACACATACACACTTGCAGTCTGCTGGACACATTTCCTTTGGCGTGCTGCTCATAAGCAAAGTGAAGCATACATTGTTTTGACTTCAGGTGGAAGTTTGCATGTAACCTTTGGCCTCAAATCCCCGTGTAGTCAACACATCCGGGAATGCTTCTTCTCTGCTGTTTTTCATGCTTTTTATGCGTGACAAAACTAAACTGGCAACACATTAGTGCTACATAGCAAGTCAGGCCTGCAGAACCATTTCAGTCCCTTCACTTCAGAATTAACACACACACACACACACACGCTGAAAGACACATGAAGTGCAGTGATATCAGTTTAGTTTGTGCAGCTCTGCAGTGCTGTTTTTCCTTGAAGCTCATCTCAGACAATACCCCAGACCTGTCAAAGCAATTACCGAGACATCTCTACAAGAGCTGCCTACACACACACACAAACACACACACACACACACACACACTTTCAGATATGTGCTACCACTTTATTACTCTGTGACGAATGTTTAGTGTTATCAGCAGCATCTGCGTTACATTTTTTTTTTCTGTCTCTCAACCACTGAAACTGAAAAAGTACATTAAGAAGTCCACAAGATTTGATCTTGCTGCTGTTGACCTGCATTAGTGCTTCAGCAGGCTGCACTGGGTGATGCACGGCTGGGAGGACTTGGTAGTTTCAGTTCTTGGTTTATAAATATGTAAATACGCTTTTGTCTGCTTTTTACTTTGTCCTGCAATCGTAACTACAGAGTTGTTACTGGTCAGTCTGACATGAGCTTTAAATTCATCGTCTTATTAAACCTACACATGGGCGTACTGTTTACCTTTTTGTCCACTGATGGTGTCACAGTTAATATTTGTACAACTGAAAGTGGAAGGTTGGTCTGTTTGTCCACCCTACAGTCCTACTAAGTACATCCCATGATTCAGTAGCTCCTGGAACCACATTTAGCGTCAATAACTTGAAGTAATTGTTTTATGTATGACTTTCTGAGTCTCTAACATCACTGGGGGGATTTTTTTCCCACTCTTACAATCTTGTTTGTGTTTATTGTGGTTTGCGGTCAGTCGAGTTGAGGTCTAGACTTGGGTCATTGTAGCATCTTCATTCTTTTCTTTTTCAGCCAGTCTGTTGTAGATTTGTTGTGCGACCCAATTTTAGGGAAGCTTCAGCTGACAGACGCATGACCTCACATTTAAGTCTAGAATACTTTGGTACAGAGAGGAGTTCATGGTCGGTTTCTTCTGTCTTTTGATTTGTTCACATGCAATATTGCAACCCTAAGCTGTGCTGCCATGTTCTTTTTAGAGAGAAACAGCTTTATCCTTCCGGAAATGTCAAACTTTTTCAGTCTTTTTCTAATAATAATGAACTGGGATGTTCACTACTTGGATGAATGTGAGATTGGGTTAACACAGACCACCACCATCAGAGCTGGTCACACTTGCTGATGATCAGTTAATCAGTTGCATTTGATTAGCAGCACCTGGCTGTTACTTGCCCTCATATGTCCTAAGCAGTAAGGGTATACTTCGTTTGTATAATTTTGACTTTATTTTGTTTTATGTGTTTTGTTTTTTAAAGTTGTGTCATTCTAATGTGTGCTTATGCACATGTGTGCCTGTCACTTAAAAATAGATGTTAAACCTCAGATGACTTCCTAGTTAAGTAAAGGTTAAATTGTCACATGACTCTATGTTTCCAATGACTGTACTTCCTTCCAAAGTGCAACCGATTGGATTTAAGTAACATTAGATTTTTTTTCAGAACTTTCCAGGAAGTTCTGCGATTTCACTAACTTTTCCCCAAACCCCCTGTTTTGTTTTGTCTCTATGGAAAAGTAAAGTCAAACAGAGCTGCCCACCGTCAGCAGCACTAACCGTGTTCTCCATTGTAATTATTACAAAAATAACTAGAATAAACATGTGGGAGAATCTCAACAATCGTAGACTTTGGACGCCTACAATTTTCACCAAAGTTGAAATATTTGTATGGATTTAGCTCCGTTCATGTCAACTTCACTTTTCATTTGGCCTGAAGACGCCATCAGGGAGCTTTTTATTTAAACGCTGTAGTTGACATTCACTCTGTTCTTTTGCTTGTTGTAATTTAAAAACTCTGCACGCCCACTCAGGTAGCGGTATTTCTCTGACTGAGAGAGCGATTTTCCTCGGTTTTCTGGTGCTTACATAGTTTCATGTAAAAGAGTTCACATGTACTATGTATAACTTTTAAAATGGGTCTTTCTTTCTCCTACTCCTCTTCCTTGCACACAGACAGGTCTATGAGCGCAATCTGGTTTTATGAGAAGCTGAACATTTCAGGTAAAGCCCCTCTGTGCTCAGTCAGTCATGTTGGCATGTTGTAAGGTCAGCTATTCTACTTATGTATTGTCGATAGACAGCTGCCGACCTTCTTCACTGACTCAGCGGGGATTGGACAGTGATTGACAGGTGTGGTCTGTCAATAAGTACCTCTGGAGCAGAAGGTGATTGACAGGAGACCTGCTGTGCTGAGGATCTCCCAGCCCCCAGCTGATGAAGGGGATTAATGCAGCAGCTATCCTCTAAAGACTAACCGTCTGAATAGCTGCTTCTTTCTTGCCTTCGCCTCCTTTTCTCTCCTTCTCGGTTCCTGGAATGGTTTTGTGATTATGGAAGCAAGTTCAAGGAGGGAAAAGGTCTGTGTTTACATTCCCACCTGGCGATATTTGTCATGTAAACGTCCAGCTCTGTTTACTGAAGTCTTTTTATGATTGATTCATCTTTAACCTTTGTCTCTAAACATTTGTGGCTCCGTGGCTTTCAGCCATTTTTCATTAACATTTATTTTTACCTGTTGCTTCTCTCGCTGCAAAGATCTGGTTTTCGTTGGGCTGCACTTCTTTCAGTTTGCCTGTAAATTATTAGAAAATGACGAGAAACAGTGTCTCGAAGGATGCATCTATTTTTGAGTCATCAAAAGACTAATAAATGTATTTTCCATCACCGACTCAAAGAAGATCCTAGTAATTCTAATCATTTTCAACTATCGACTATTCTTTGACGTGATACATTATCAGATCATAGGATCAGTGTTATTGTTTTATAACTGCTATCTGCATTTGAATCACAGTGATCACAAGTAAAGAAGTTATGCTTGTTGTAAGGATGTCAGCTTTCTTCGAAGTTTTAGCTTTTCCATCAGGAAATCACAGTTGAGTCTCTGATGGATCGATGTTAAGTTAGTTTCACTTTTAATGGGGTGATCGTGGCTCAAGAGTTGGCAGTTCGTCTTGTAATCGGAAGGTTACCGGTTCGAGCCCCGGCTCCGACAGTCTCGATCGTTGTGTCCTTGCCTACTGGTGGTCGTCAGAGTCCCCGGTGGTGCCAGTGTCCGGCAGCTTCACCTCTGTCAGTGCCCCAGGGCAGCTGTGGCTACAGTGTAGCTTGCCATCACCAGTGTGTGAATGTGTGTGTGAATGGGTGGATGACCGAATGTAGTGTAAAGTGCTTTGGGGTCCTTACGGACTAAGTAAAGCGCTATACAAATACAGGCCCTTTACCATTTAAAATTTCCCTTGCAGTATATATCTCACACTTCATTAATAACCTGTATAAGTTCAATAATAACCAATATAAGGTCATTAATAACTAGTAACAGTGTGCTGTGCATATTGTGCAAGGTGTTTATTTAATCTGATTACTCACTGCCGTTGTGGGGCTCTCTTGAACGTTCAACTTAAAACAAAATAATTTTGTGTTTACTTTGTATAAGATGTTCAGTTTTTGCATGTGTGAAAGTTATAAATGAAAGCAAAAAGAATGGGGGTCTAAAGGGGGGGGGGGTTACGAATCCTTTTTTTTTTCTTGGACGTTTTGCACCTGCTGTTGGACACGTAACAGGTAATGTATCTGTGTAGTGGCTTTGTTTGTGTCTGCTGTAGGATATCAGTAGTAATCCAGGTGAGAATCCAGGACTCCACCCAAAAGTTTGCATAACAAAGCAGCTTACTGACGTGTCAGGGAAATGAGGAAAAGACATAAGGAAAGATTTGAAACTGGGAGCCACCGTTTGACCTGCACGTTTCACTACTGCAAATACCTGAAGAAGGTTTCCTTTTGCTCTGAAACTGGTCAGCTCTGTCTGCTCTGAGTCTGTTTGTTCCAGCAGAGGTTTTGAGTAAGCAGCTAAAGAAAGTAAAACCAAGTAAACATTGCAGATAAAGAGGTGGATGGAAGGAAAATGGATACCTGGATATGGGTAAGGCAGTAAGACTTGACTTTGCATGTCCAGCATTGAGTGTATATGAAAACATTAGCACCTGTTGTTTTGAGTGTAAGCCGACAAATTTCAGGTTTGGACAGAGCACATTTTAGAAAAGGTCAGCCTCATTTTGACTTGTGTGTCTTGATAAATGTTCTGTTTTATGTGTTTCTGGACACAGTTGTTCTAATATGTCTAGAAACACATAATGTGCCCATAGACACAAGAGATAAGATTTAAAATCTCTCTGGGGCCAATTGGAGACGTTACTCTTTTAATTTAGGATTGTAGGTAGAGTAGTATTTGTCCAACACATTAAAAAGCATTTTTGATTGAAACATGGTTGATGCAGAGTCTACAGGAGGATGCGTAATAATCTCATAATGTTCTAGTTCATAGTAAGTCTGCTCTGAATGGTTATCTCGCTGTTGAGGCTTTATTTTCAGTCATTAAGAGTTTTCTTAAAGAGAGATACAGAATAATCCGTCTCTAATGGAAAGAGGCCATGAGTGTATTATTTTAGATGGGTTTACTAATTACCGTAGGAATCAGATCATGGTTTAAATACAATGGCTGCCACTTTTCTCAGTTGCTTGAGCGAAGTATCCCAGCTGAAGATTCTCCACAAACAATGCTCTGGAAAAAATGTTGCCCCTTTCTGGATTTCAGTCTTACACATGTCAAAGATAATGTTGTTTTCATTTATTAAGCTGAAAAAGCTATCCAAACCTACCTGGCCCTAAATGAAAAAGTAATTGCCCTCCCTAAACGTAATAACTGGTTGTGCCATCTTTGGTCACAAGATCTGCAATCAGGTGTTTGTGGTAACTGGCAATGCTTCTTTCAAAATGCTATGCAGGAATTTTGGCCCATTCTTCTTTGCAGAATTGTTCAAATTTAGCCTCATTGGAAGGTTTTCAAGCTTGAACAGTCCGTTTAAGGTCATGCCAAATCATCTGGACTGGACTAACCCACTCCAAAACCTTCTCAGCTTCTCTCTTTTTGTTTTTGGAGCTGCTGGTATGTTTTGGATAATTGTTCTGCTTCATAGCCCGAGTGAGCTTGAGCTTCAGGGTCATGAACTGATGGTCAAACCTTTTCTGGTAGAGACTGAAATTGATTGTTCCATCAATTACAATAAGTCGTCCTGAAGCAGCAAAGAAGCCCCAGAGGATCACATTACCATCACTGTGTTTGACTGTTCTCGTGTTTTTTTTTTTTTATGAAATGCTGTGTTAGTTTTATACCACATGTAACAGGACTAAAACACTTGGGAATTATTAAGATGGGTTTTTTCCCCTATTTTTTGGCAAAATTTGCAATGATCCCTTGTGTCCTTTTTAGTCAGCAGTGGTTTTCTCATTGGATCTTCCATGGATGCCTTTTTTTTTTTTAATTTTCTTATTATTCTTATTGGTGAATCATGAACTCTGACCTTAACTGAGACAAGTGAGGCCTGGAGTTCTTTAGATGTTGTTCCTGGTGACGTCCTGCATCACTTGTCGATGGAGTCATTTCCGTGGTCTGGGACGGTTCACCACTGTTCCAGGTTTTCTCCATTTGTGGCTAATGGCTTTCAACATGGTTCTAGCGCTGATGTAGTCAAGTTTTTTTGTTTTTTGTTATAAGACTTTACAAGTTAGCTGTAAAGTGAACGAGTGTGCAGTCATTTTGGGGAAAACTGGCTGCAGCTGACAGAGTTCAGTTTCCTCCACCAGTGCAAAATTGAAGTGGCCAGTAGGACGTGAGAACAATGGCCTTCAGATTCAGTGATGGCTTGCCATTTGAGCTAACACAAGACAACAAAGTGAGATTCTTAAATTGAAATACGTGTTTTTTGCCTTAAAGATCATTGATTTTTTTTGTATGAATTTCCTTTTTAATTAAGGTGGCGGCGATGACACTAAACGATGTGGCACAAAACAAATTAGAGCCTGAAAACTTGGCCAGAAAGGTTGGAGATGATGAAGATAAAAGGGGGGATTGTACTGGAAGGCTTGGAAGTTGTGAATATAACAACCGGGACTTCCCATCTTTGCCCTCATTCTCATGATTATGCTTTTACATGAGCATTTATAAGTTGTGGGTCAGGCCACGCCGTCCCAATTATAGTCATTATGTTCTCCTATCCGGTTGTTCAGTCTGACGTCACTAGCCGTGTCTGGGTCTAAAACTCCGCTGCAGGTCCATATATCAAACGATCACTATGGCATTACTGAGAGCTGAAAAACTATCTAAAGTCTTTCATCTTTAATAAAATGATCAGCGTTCTGCTCTACCAGGTGTAACAATTGAGTTTAACATCCAGGCATCCATGAAAACGGAATTTATGACATTTAACGGAGTTAGAAGTTAGCAGGGAGTTAGCTCGCTAGCTTCTATCTAAATACAATATAGCATGTCCTGACTGCGGGGTTTTGGAAACAAATTAAAACGTACAGCTCTGTTATCACTTCCAGCATAAATGAAGACAGAAAACTAAACAGCAGTGACGTTTGTAGGGTTACTGAAGTTGGGCTAGCTGGTATATAATGATGTGCTACGTGACCGCTAGCGACACAGCTATGTTAGCATAATATAAACAAGCTAACTTTTTTTCCACTCGATAAAAGTTACCGTGAGTGTTCTCGGTGGTCAGGAACAAATGTAATCGCATGGCAGGATGCTGTAAAAGGACCAAACTTCAGCCAGGAGAACAACTGAGATAATCCATCCACAATACGAGGTTAGTCATTCATATACTGCTGCATGGGCTGTGCTGTAGTTACATCCTAAGGTTTTAAAAACTGAGCTTAAATAAATGGTTAGCGATAATAAAAGCCGAGGGAGGTCAACAGTGATCACTGACTGTTTTAGGAGCTTTTTGAGATCAAATAGAAGAAAATACATAACATTAAACATGTTAACAACACAAAAGCCATATTAAACGCAGACTACTTTAGACCCGGAAGTAGGATTCGTCGCGTCATCACTGAACAACCGGATAGCATTTTTTTTTAGTCCTATTTTATTTAAGCTCCTCCTCCTAAATAAGATGTGTATCTAATGGAGCTGAAACAAAAAACCTCTATGCTAATCATTTCAATCAGTTCTGTAGCATAAAAAACATTTAGTGGTTCCAGCTTGCAAACATGCAAGGAGGAGGAATCTTTCGGGTTTGGAGTCCAAAGATAAAAAAGTTATTTAAAAGTCATGCTAGCTCTTTGGAATGCTATAATGGGCATTTTTCCATTGTTGTAAATGGAAATATCACTGTTATCATTTCCAGTTAGCCCTTTATTGGTGGTTTTTGTGTCAGAGGCATTTATTAATACTGTAATATAAACGCTAGAAAGATGGAGCAAAAAAAGCAACCTTGCCATTGCTCCAGATATATAAAGACCTGAGCCAGCAGCCACTTTGCTTTGCTGTCTACGAGCTACTGTGGTGAATACTTGACTGGCCCAGTTCTTGCACATTGTAGTTGCAGTGTGCGGTTGCTGATTCATTGCCGTTCTCTGCCCCCCGTCCTGCCTGCGTCAACCCCGTGGCTCTCTCAGCCGCCTCGGCGGTCTCTCTCTCCTCCCTCTCTTCCTGTCCCCTCGCCACTCTCTCTTTGTTTGCTCCGTCTGTCTCTCTGCCCCTCTTGGCCCATCGCTAACCACTTCTCTCTCCTTTTCTTTAGCGTGACTCCACATTTTGGCTGCTACTCTCACCAGTCTGTATTTTCTTTGACCTGAGCGAGCCATTTGAATATCGTTGATGCACTTCTTACTAAAATTTGCATGTTAATGACTTTTGATCTAAGGTCAAAACTGGCTATGCAAACCACCGTTTCCCTTCAACTGTTTTGTTTTTTTATTTCCATCTTTCTTCTTGTATGCTTTCCGTTTCTGGGCATCATACCACTCTCTGCTTATTAGTCCCACTCCCTGTCCTTGCCTCTGTGCCTTGCAGTCCATCAGCATGACAAGAATAGGAAATGGTGTTTCCTGAGATCCTGAGTTTCATCTTTTTAGTACAATAGTTCGAAATGACCCATATGCGAGTGGAATAGGTCTGCAGGAAATCACATACAAGTTACTGTAAATCCATTAGAGGAACCCCGTGCTGAATCATGGTTCTGCCATTGTTGTTTGTGTGTATGTGTGTGTGTTACAGAAACATGATCTCTTCATCGCCCTCGTCCTGGAGTACATGGACTGTTAAGTCATGGTAGCAGCAATTTTACTTTGCTGCTTCAGTTCCAGCAGTTGGGTTCAGATGATAGATATGTGTGCTGTTTTGTTCAGTCATTGTTCACAAAACATGGATCCTGCTAATGGCATTTGCATTATCATGACTTTAATTAGCATAGATTAATAGGATAATATTAAAAATCTAAAGAAATATAAACATCACAGAGCTGCTAGTCTTAGGCACAAATACAATCCACTCTCTACACCCTCTCCTTACTCACTTTCACTCCTTTTAAATGTTTACTTCAAGGGTCGGCCACATTAACTGCTGGGTTATAAAACCCTCCAAAACAGAGAGTGCAGTGATGCAGGGTTACTAACCACACACCATGAAGGTGCACCATCTGTTTTGTGACTGATGTGGAGGAAACAGTAAACACTTACAGATATGACTTCTGCCTTCCCCTTTCTAGCCATGCAGCATGTGCAGTTCCCAAACATTATCGTGGTTATTGATCACATGAGGAATTCCTTTTTGCTTCTGTTGCTCACCACTGCGTTCTTGGTTTCAGCTGTTAGTGAAAAACGTTTGCATAAATGAAAGTGCGTGTCAGCAGAAACAAGGACTATGATTAGGCTTATATTTCTTTCTGTTTTGGTTCTTTAAGTTTTGTTCACCACATCTTTACCTTAATGGCTAATCCCTACACTTTCCTGACTGAACAGTAAAGGAAAGAAGAGGTGGCTGCGTGCTTTGAAGATGCATTTATTTGGATTTATTTTAGCTTCCTTTTATTTGGCTGAATTGCCTAGGAAGTTTGCACAGACTCCTCAACATCTGCTTCTTCAACAGTTAAAACTTTGTGGTGTAAAAGAATAACAATCACCCGTTGTATGGGATCCTGGTGCAACAATGTCTCAGTGAAAAAAATAGCACTCTGCAACAGTGGGAATAAAGAACTCCCTTTAACAGGAAGAGACTCATGTCGCTTTTTCCTTATTAATGGTGAACTGAGCTGCTCACTCAATATCAGTCTGGTCTTAATAAACCATCAGGCAATATCTGCTTTGCTCCTCAGTAACTACTCTTAGATTTGTGTATCACATTCTGTTACGCCGTGTATGTTTTTAGGAAACCATAGCTAGGCTCAGGACTAACAGAAGTAAATAAATTTGCTGCTAAGAGCAAAATGACTAATTACTAATATTTTTTTCCAAGACTTATCCATACACACATTCATTCTAACTTCACTTGTGGCTCCCATGTGCACAGAGATCCAAATGTAGCTAATGCTAAACAAGTACCACATAAACTAAGAGAAAGACTGAGGCCATTCTTCTTCTTAGACTGTGTATACAATATTTACATGGATGTAGCTTCTTGTTTTTAGCTTTTGATCATCATCATTTTTTACACTTGCACCTTAGCTCTCAGACTATAACTGCATGAGAGGCTAAGTTATGTTCATTCAGAAAGATGAATTGAAACACAGTATTGGTGCATTAACACAGGCATAGACACCTGCTAATGAGAGCACATGAATAGAAGGAGTTTACGCAACAATACTCAATCAATTATTTATCACATTATTGCAATGGAACTGCACATTTTTCAGTCCTAAAGGTTGCCACGTGGGTTTTCCCTTTAACAAAGCTAAGAGTAATAAGTTAACATACATGACTCGTGAAATGCTGCTCTTTTGGCCCTTATAAATAGTCATCATCTGTTGATTAAAATAGTTATGCGTTTCCTTGTTGAGTGTAGAGACTGAACCACTGGTGCTATCTCATACTTATATATATTTTTTATTTCTTTATGAAATGCTTCCTGAAGCGTATCGTTCTTCTTCCTCTTCTCTCTTCTTCCTCCTCTATTATTAGCCCATCTGTCCTTCCTCTATCACGACAGAACAGGCGTCCAGTCATTTTTTTCTTTTTTAAAAATGGCATTCTCACTTCTCATCATGTTTGCCAGGCCACTCTGAAAAGGGTGCGCTATGACCACCAGAGTACACTGATCCCACCCTCTACAATAACATCACGTTGTCAGCCTGAACTGGGCTGAGCTGTGTGGCCTTGCTCCCCAGGAGACATGTGGTCATGTTTCACTGGAACCTGACGTGGTGGGGTTTGGTTTTTTTTTTTGCTTGTTTTGAGTGTCTGTGTCTGTGCATTCAAAGTGAATATCTGTCCTCCTATTTTTGCCTGGCACCGCCTTTCCCTGACCTCTGTGTGGACACTCTCTCTGAACTGACTGGTCATTATCGCTCACTTGGAAAACTCCAGCCATTGTATCACACTGGAGAAAATATGCGTGTTGGAGAAAATGGGCAAGGCTCTTCCTCATGACAACTTAACACAGCGAAGACTTCTTTGAAGCGTCAAAATTTCCATGTTGCAGGGTTACCATTTGTCCAGAATATTAACAGACACCTAAAGTCTGCATAAGAATAGAATAGAAAGACTCTCAGAGCCATGTCTTTCCTCTGTGTGGACACTATCTCTGAACTGAGTGGTCGTTATCACTCAGTTGGAAAACTCCAGCTATTGTACTCACAGTGGAGTACATGCACACACCAAAAAAACCCTGCACTCTACCCCGATCCTGCCTTGTCCATCTCTGTCCAGCCCTAGGCTCCTCTGTGCTGCTCACACAGTCTGATTGAATTAACCTCGCTTGGTGCCGTTATCTATTGAATTAGCCCGTCATTGCTTCCCTGGACACTGCAGCTGTATGTTCCTCCCTGGGCTAGTTCACTAACAAGCTGCACGAGGTGAGTCATTCATGTCCCTTAGCTGTCGCCGTCTTTGCACTGCTACACAGGGGTCAGCAGATGGAAAGTGACGTTGTTTTTTGGACTGTATCGGCTTTATTTACGTCAGGTGAGAACAGCGTCAGTTTCACCGTGACCATTATGACTCACTTGGTGCTTCCTCTTTGTGCTGCCTACATATCTGTGTCAGATCGCATTATTCAGACATCTGAATGCTGCTGACATGTCTTTAGCAGATGTTGTGCTGGAAGGTAACAAGTGGCACATCCTGAAGCCTGCTGGTCTGAGGGTTGATTGTTTTAAGACTGAATATTTATTTCTTAAAAATAAGAACCAATTTCAGAGTAAAACCGGTAAAAAGTCATCCATACATTTATTTTCTGTTAGTATTGCAACTCTCTCTCCTCCCTGGTATGGACAAAAGTCAGTCGTTCGCCTCAAAACGGTTCAAAAAAGTTTTTACTGACAACATCACATCACCCCAGCCTAGTCGCTTCTCTCCGTTAACTTCCTTTGCGGAGTCTGGTGCTGCGAAGCAGGTCCAAAACATCTCCTGTGGACGCTACCATCCAAACATCACCTTCTTAAACACACACAGAAATAGAGACCCAAGTGAAATGAAGATAACATAATACCATAAATAAAAATTTTGAATTAAATTTCATATTTCATAGTGCAAATGATCTTAAGATTGCAAAACAATAGGATTTATTGCAGTTTTTGTGACAATATACAGTCCAGAAACTACTTATTGCTATGAGTCCCTTTAATGTGAAAGAAAAGACAGAAAAAGTATGGCCATAGTTACACAACATTAAAGAATTCAGCGCGTCACAAAAGCATTGAGCTAAGATACAGTCTAATGTAACCTTTGGAGAAACTACAACCAAACCTATAGACCAGATACAGTTTACATCAAAAAGAGGAAATTTGAGCTTTAGAGCTTCTACTTTAACATAATGACAATTGTATTTAAACAGTGTGCCTTAAAACTAAGCGCACAGTGAGAGGAAACTAAAGGTCGCTGCTCTCCTAGTTTTGTGTTACTGAAAATGAGAAGATAGTGGTCGTTCTAATTTCTTAAAATTCTCTTCGTCACTGAACAATCTCTGCTCGGATCAGAAACTTGTTCAAGAAAACCAAAGCAGCCACCAGATGTCTTGCAGTCCAACACTTGTCTCTGCTGCCTTGTTATGTAGCCGCATTTTTAAGGAGGTACACATCAAAAGCAGCGCAGTGAATCAAGCTTTATTTGTAACATGACTCCATTTTATTGGCATCTCTGCCCAAAATTGTGGATAACAGGAGAGTATATGCAAAGTAGGAGAACTTAAACAGCCTCCCTCTGGCTCAGTTACACAATCACTTCACCATCTCACTGATAATCACTTGATAGTGAGGAACAGCACAAACACAGCAATGCACGATTACTCAAACACTTCAGCCTTTTTTTAGCAACAGCAGATCGTCTGCTGGAAATAAAGCAAACGTTTAGTCTGGTTTTTTGTTTGTGTGTTTGTTTTTACAGCTGCAGGTGTGGATTACGTGTATATATGTATACAACGAGGTGGAGACGCAAATGTAGACGTGGAGGATTGTGTCGTGTTAAAGTGACGTCTTGGCATCAATGAGCTTTCTCCTCGTCTTCATCAGTCACTCTGGATTAAGAGGGGTCACAGCCTTAGAATAACAGCCGCCACCCAGAAGGCTCATATTTGCTCATAAAGACAAGAGTCTCTGCTTTAAAAAGTCAACATTTCCTTTCAAAGATGGTCGTTGGTGATATTAAGAGCAGCGCTGCGTGATTAGTGGTAAAGTTATAAATGTCTTTATTTTGGTTTACAGCCTTTAGGAGCCACAGAGACCCTTTTTACTTGCTGTTTTTAATGATATCGCATAGAACTCACAGATGTGACTGCTTTAACTTTTATTGTGCTTGAGGTGTTATGCAGTTATTTTTTAGATTGTATAGATTTATCCAACCACTTCACAAACACTCGGGATTATCATAGTGTGGCCTGCTAGTCTTTATTAGCCCTTGGTAATGTTTCATGTGGTCCTCAGGCATGACAAAGAAGAAAATGACATTGCTGTACATTTTAATAATCCACAGTTCATGTCAAGCAATGAAATGCCAGCACAGAATATCCTAACAGTGTATTTTTCTTCAGTTTTAACTTATTTTTATAAAAAATGAATCATAACAGACTAAAGCTTACTGACAAATGCAGTCAAAGTCCCTCTTTTCCAATTAAAGGAAGCAATTATATTAAATTTAGACAGAGATGAGTCAACTTTATGTGGACACACAGACAAATTGCAAAATCACAGATAATTAGTCCCGTCTGCACTCAGGTTCTCCCAATATGACAAAAAAAAAACCATTTTTACACGCTTCCCTAAATAGAAATCATAGAATCCAGTTAAAACACTTCATCGTTAGTCATCATGAAAGGCCCGTCACTGCTGACCTCATGACTTTGGTTGTTGTGATTGCTATCAGTGACTGCTTACAGAAGGGCACCTAATGAGCTGCATTCATTTTTGCTGTGGCAAAGTGATGTCAGCATGCTAATAGCATACTCTTGCCTTTCTGTATACTTGCATCCTGTTTTTCACTCACTCTGTTATAAGCTAGATGCTAATGATTTATTAAACAGGAAAGATTTTAAGTTTTAAAGAGTAATATGTCCACTTAGTTTGGATTGCTCCAACTAAGAAGTGAAAGGCAGTCCTACTCCTTGGTCTTATGCAGTTTTGATCACAGGTTTAAATATGAATGTCATGATCATTTTGTGCTTTTCTTTGATCTGTTCTTTTTCAGGTGCGGAATGATTGTACAGCATAGATCTTTAATAACTTAACTAAAAAATAAGTATTGGGTGCACAAGTTTGAATTTATCTTGCATTTTCTCTAATCCACACAGGGTCGAAACTATACATTCAGGCTCAAATACATTCGTGTACCTTCACTTATATTTGGTTAAATGACCCTTAGCAAGTAGTACCAAGACCAATCTCATTTGTTTGTGGCATAATTCTGGCTGAATATTTGACCACTTTTCCAGGCAGAACCAGTAGAATTCATTCAAACTCGTCCGACCTCCAGCCTGTTGGTTTCAACAGCTTTGGGAACGCCGTTCCAGGCGCTTAATGTTAGCCTGCTTTATCCATTCAAAACCAGTTTTGATGTGTTTGGGACCATTGTGGTGTTGGGACACCCAGCTATGTCCAAGTTTCAACTATCTAGATGTTGATTTGAGGTGAAGTTCTTCTCCATTCTTATCCCATTCACTTTGTGTGATGTGCCCCTAGAACCGCTGGCAGCAAAGCGGCCTCTGAGCATGATGCTACCACAACCATGCTTGATGGTTGGGACAGTGCTATTAGGTTTGAAAGTGTCACCTCTATTTCAAATATAGCTCTTGTCATTTTGGCCAAATAGCTCAATTCTTGTTGCATCCTTGACTACAAAACACCCTCTCAGTCCATGGTGATGGAAAACTGATTTCACTGTGCACAGTAACGTTGGTGTTGCAGCAGTTTCCAGTTCATGGCAGGCTTGGGCTTTGGGGGCTCCTAAGTGGTTCCTGAACATCCTTGCAGATCGTGGTTTCTTCCGGATCTTGGCAAAGTGGTGACACCTCTGAATAACTTACATACACTTGTTTGAACTGATGATCTTGGAATCTGCAATTGTTTAGAAAGGGCTCCAAGTTACTTTCTCAACTTGTGTAAATCTACAATTCTCCTTCTTAGATCTTTACTGAGTTTCTTGGACTTACATTTCAAACCTGTGCACCCAATTTTTTTCTTCGTTGTCAATGTCATTAAAGATGTATGCTGTACAATCATTCCACCCTGGAAAAAAGAGCAGTTCAAAGAAATCATTAAAATCCCCAAATTACCATGACATTCATTCCCATGATGAGTGTATATGATCTGAATTATACTGACACACATCCACTGATGAGTAATGGCGTGTTTTGTATACCAAAAATCGTCTGTTTCAAGGTTGTAATTTTCATAATTACATTCTCTTAAATGTGGTTGTAGTGGGTAAGCTATCAGCCAATCATCATGCAGCAGGAAACGAGTCATAGAATAACAGGACTCACAGCACTGTGGCCAAGCCTCAAAACTCAACAACAGCACGGGGGGACGATCAAAACTCGGCATGTTTTTGTTTCTTCTGAGACCACCGGGCTACAAATCACAGCTATTTGTCAGATAATCCTGTATCTCAAAACTGATATTGTACAACATGACACAGACTACTCACTCTTTGTCTTATAGTTTAAAGGATCATCAAGGTTTTTCCTGCCCTTTGGAAGTTTTTGCCAATAACCAAAGGAAAATCCCTTTCTCCTTCCTAATGCGGTCATAAAATCATTTACTAACTGGTTCTATTTATTAGAGTTTCAGCATAATAGACATTTTGCTTGTCATGTGGTCAGACCTACAGGAAAATGCATCAATTTCTTCTAAATAAGGCTGATTATGAGTCAGCCATAGTTCTAATAATGTTGGAGTCCACCCACTGTAGCTTCTATAGCGATGTTATCATATTTTAAGAAGGCTTTCTATAAGCGATGGGGAATCACCACTGGGGTTTGTAGATGTCGAGCCCAAAGGAAATGGGAGGTCAAGCAGGCAGCAGTAATGCGTCCAAACCTTACTCTCTGGCTCTGATCCCATACTTAGAAAACGCATCCTTCCCCCTGTTTCCGCCCTTAAGATCATATCAACCATCAAATTAAGAGTGTTTAAAAAAAACATAGCTGTCACAAATTCACTTCTAGCCAGATCAGATTAAGCAGTGAACTTAATGGCTTTGTGTCACAGATACAATAATAATTGACTAAAGCTTTAACAGGGAGAATGCATTCTTTATGTGCTGAGCCGCGACCCTCTTCTGTGTCTCACTCGCCACTGACAGCAGCAAAATCGCAGAGGAAACAGGAAAGGCCTGAGCAGCTTGGTGTTGGGACGGATATCCTCTTTTGGAGGCGTTCCCCCTCCTCCCTCACTTAACTCTCCTTCTCTTTATCTCTTTTTATCGTTTTTCTCCCCTTAGCCCTTGTCGCACTCTGTGTGGCATTAACAGTTTGGCGGAGCTCAGAAGCGTACTGCAAGGTTTTTGCTCCTCTGTAGATTATTTGGGACGTCAAAATCCGAGGGAATTATGTGTTGGCATGGTGACGAGGAGGATGAGGACAGCTCTGAGGTGAAGTGTTGGCTTGTTTGTTTGATTTGTGAGTTCCTGTAATAGTGGCTGAGTGACTGTGATTTCGAGTAACCCGGAGTCTTTCTCTGCTGCCGGGTTCCTGATGACTTATTTTATAGTAAGCTGTAGCTCTGCTCGAGACCAGACAATATGTAAATAGCCTCCTAGTACAGAAGAAAAAGTTGTGGTGTGAGTGGAGTCCCTTCACGTTGTAGTACCTATATGTTGTTGTGCTGTTGTTTTTCATGTACTTTCAGACAATCGTTGGATTTCTCGCACAGAAGAGAGGGACTGGCTCGTGAGAAAGCTCTGAATGAATACAATGGCCAGTCTGGGTCATGGGACAGATCTGTAATTCACTTTGATCCTTGTGTGTAGTCTGAGTTTCATTTGGCAGACAAATTTCCTGAAAATAGCATCTCTAATGGTATTCCTGAACATCAGTAGTTTCAAAGCGCTGCTTGTAAACAGGTTAAACGTTGCAGAGTTTGTTTGAAAGTATTGTAAACAGCAACTGAAGAAGACTTTTGCCATTCCTCGACGCTCCTCCTGCATCTTTTTCCCATCCTCCTGCTTCCTTTTGTAGCTTTCTTGTTTGCCCTTTTCCTCTCTACCCCCACCAATCCCTCACGCCAATCACTATCATGTCTTGCTCTCTTTCCCCCCATTACTGCCTTATCTTGCTCACCATCTCTTCCTCTTCTGTCTTTCTCACTCTCAACACCCCATCTAACCAGGCTAAGGCAGAGTGATTTGATTGTTGATTTCGTCTAATCATCTCCTCGTTTTTTCCCGCTCCGTCTCTCCTCTTGTCCAGAGTGACCCAGGCGGGCTGTCGGTTCTGGAGCAGCTTGGTCTGGACCAAAACTCGGACTTCTCGGACTCCAGTGTTCAGCAGCTTCTGGATGAGCAGCGGGAAAGGATCCGTAGGGAAATTCGCAAGGAGCTAAAGATCAAGGAGGGAGCCGAGAACTTGCGCAGGGCGACGACTGACAAGAGGAATGCACAGCAGGTAGGGTTTTATTTAAATCCAAAAAGCTCCAGGTATCATGCTTATTAATGGGAACTGATGAAATAAATGACATTAAAGACTTTGCAGTGATTTTTTTTTTGTTAATAAGACAGGCAAAACCTCTATAGCTTGGCAAGGTAGGAAAAAATAAGGTTATCAGAGCAGCCCTATTTAGTTACTCAGTTTTACCACAGTAATAACAGGAAACTGGTTCAATTACAGTGTTTTGGAAATGAGGCCGGTGAATCAGGAGTACATGAGTTTACCGGAGCTGAACAGATTTGTTAGCATGCTAAGTTGCTATGCTGTTTGTTTGTTTTCAGTAGACTGGGACTTTCCAAAGTGTGGAGATTTCTGGGCACCTATCTCCACACTGTGAAGTGTCCTCAATCCTTCACACAGGCACATATGCTGTTTTTACATATGCAAAGCACTGAACACTGGTGTTACTGCATTGTAGACAGCACACTCGCCTAAACAGCCTGAACATTTCCAGTGAAAACACATTTGAAGTGGACTATCTCCTGCTGTGTGCTCATGCTCATGACACATGTAAACAGGAATTTCTAAACAACTGCAGAAAACAGGTCACTTCCCAGAGTGTCAGACTTTGCCTGCGGCACGACTCACTGCCCACTTTATCAGTTATACTTGTTCAACTGCTTTTTAATGCAAATATATAATCAGCATATCACGTGGCAGCAACTTAATTCATGTAGCCATGTAGACGTGATCACGATGACTTGCTAAAGTTCAAACTGAGCAAGGAGTGGAAAAATGGTGATTTTTTTAACGTGGCTGGTCTGAGTAAGAAAAAGTACAGAAAATGCTGTCTACTGGGATTTTCCCACACAATCACAGAAAAAAAGAGAAAATATCACTATAGCATTTCTCTGGGTGAAAATGTCCTGTTTAGGGGAATGACTACACTCCTTTGAGCTGACAGGAAGGCAACAGGAACTTAAATAAACACTCATTACAACCATGGTATGCAGAAGAGCATCATGGAACATAAAATAAGTCAAACCTTGATGCACATGGCATATTGCAGTAGAAGACCACTCCTGTCAGCTAAGAACATATATAAAGTTGCAAAACTGGACAGTAGATAATTGGAAAAATGTTGCTGGGTTTCATGAGTCTTGATTTCAGCTGCATTATTTGGATGGTGGGGTCAAAATGTGGCGTAAACAACATGAAAGCAGAGGTGGTGACGTAATGGTGTGGGGATATTTTGTTGACCCTCCTGAGCACATAAATGCCAAAGCCAGAATATTGATCCTGACCATGTCCATCATTTTATGTCAACATTGTATGCATCTCTTACTGGGTGCTTCCTGCAGGATAATACGCCATGTCACAAAGCTCAAATTGGTGTCTTGAACTTGACAATGAGTTCCGTCCATCCATTTATTCAGCTTCTACTTATTCACTTTAGGGTGGTGGGTGAGTTGCAGCCTATCCCAGCTTATACCCACATAGCAAAATTGGTATGGCCCGGATGTGGCCCACACAATGTGGCTACACATGGCCCACATACCGCAAAGAATGGCGGCCATTTGGTGGCCCAGATCAGGTTTGCCAGAGGTGACCCACACATGGGCCAGCACAAGGCCAGTTGCAGACACACTGGTGGTCCTGTGCTGGCCCATGTGTGGATTACCTCTGGAAAACCTGATCGGGGCCACCAAAGGGCCGCCATTCTTTGCGGTATGTGGGCCAGGTGTAAGTTGTGTGCAGCCACGGGCCAGTTGCAGACACACTGCTGGCCCAGAACAGTTTCAGCTCTGGCCCCAGATGTCAGCCTAATGTCCACTTTAATCAAGCCATGTAATAACAACATGTGCCGGAACATAAAAGTGCAAAAGTCACATGACGAAAACTCCGCTCAGACGGTGAATGGACTGATTCGTATATAGCGGTTTTCTACTCTCCCAGGTTACTCAAAGTGCTCTATACAACATGCTACATTCACCCAATCCCACACTTTCTCTACACTGAGTGCTTCCTAACTACATTCATACACATTCACCCTCCTGACATGCAGACCTAGGGATCGAACCACTAAACTTTCAGTACTTTCAGATCAGTAGGAGACCTGCTCTACCTCCTGAGCTACAGCCACCCGGTGGTAAACATGAGTAAACCCTCACTAGGTTTTGGATAAAGTGTACACTCACAAACCTGTGAAACCTGTATTTGGAAAGTTGGCTACCATAGCAGTATAGTATTGCAACATGGCATTTTAGGTCTTCGAACTAAAATGGGAAAATAAATAGTGCCTCATTGCCAGACCTGGCCCACATCATGGTTACTCCCTGCCATGATACCAGTCAGTCAGAAGTGCCAGCTTGATGCCAGATCCAGGCCAGACCTGTTTTCTATGAGCCTGGGCCACATAAACCAATCAACCACAATCGGGCAAGATGTAGCATGCCATACATACACAGTGCCACCTACGCCAGGCCTGGCCCATATCTGGATGACATACCACTTACCATGCCAGAAGTCAGCCATCAGTGCTGGCTTGACACCAGATCCGGGCCAGACCTGTCTACTATGTGGGTACAGGGATCAAATAAACCACAGACAGGTCACTCTACTCACATGGCGTACCTTTACTACTTGTGGATTTGTTTTCAGGAGATTTTTTTTCAAGGAGCGTGAATGACTACTTTGTCATTTACTTTGTAACCTGCATTTTTCCTCTGATGCAAAATCTGTCACAACGGCACCTTTTTGAAACGTACATCAGCTACTTTAATATTAAAAAGGATTGCCTAGACACTGCTGCTCACAGAGTATGCATCAAACCGTTGTGCTATCATTATACTGGAGCAGTTTTATAGATGGAAGATTCTTAAAGTTTCAGGCTGTGTTTGTGTAAAGCCATAAAAAAGTCATGACTATTCAAAGGGAAAGAACTGTAGCTCACTCTCATGCAATTACACCTGTTTTATTACTGAGCGAGCACAGAAATATGTCACCTTCAGGTTAATAGTTTTCACTTGTCAGCAAATTACCCAGCAGCATTAATGGAGAACTATTTATGGCTTTTCTTTTGTTTCCTGCAGAGCCTGTGGGTGTAATGGCATTGTGTGTGAACTAACTACTTAAAAAAACAAAGATTAATGCAGAAGGTCAACATAACAAAATAATAAATTCTTTGATGACTTTCAGGCTCAGATGTTGTTTCAAGAAAATTACTGAGAGCTTAAGTGGATCGATTCTCTTTACAGCAGCTTTGGCTCACTTAGAAATTAAAATAATCTTTATTTATCCCATCCTGGGCCTTGGATTAGCACCTTACTTCATTCTCTGTCTGAAACAAGCCATTAAGTCCACTTTCACTTCACTGAGTGCCCTTTGTAAACAAGTTTTGAGTGTTCTGCCTGAGATGACCATATTAGGGATATCCCCTCTTTTTGATGTCATACACAGCCAAGAGTATAAAAAAACAGTCTGAATCACAGTGTTTAGAGCACTGCGCAGCATGTTTATTATAGGGAAAATAAAGGAAAGCTTAATTTAATGTCTTTGAATTGGTTCAAAGATTGACATCTTCTCTTGCTTGTCATTGTGTTCTTGCATGTCTTGTTAGTGGTCCACACGTTGTCCGGCATGTTATTCACTGGTGGGCGTGTACACTGACGATTTTATGTAGATAATATGGTTTCCATAACAGCAATGGTTTTATGTCTTCAGGTGGACAGTCAGCTGCGCTCTTCAAACCGCAAGTTGGAGAACCTGCATGCTCAGCTGCAGGAACTGGACGCTCATATTGTGGTGAAGGGAGGAGAAGAGAATCGAGGTGTGTATGCTAGAAACTGTCGCTCCGTTATCTTTAGTCATTAATCTTCAGTAATTAATTCAGTGCATAAGCTGGTGTAATGACCAGCATACTAAGTACAAGTGTGTTTGTGGCAGAGATACTACATGTTTGGACTGTAGTGACTTGTTAATCAAAACGTTCGTCCACCCTAACACACAGCCTGCTTTATCAGCCTTTTTGGCTCTGATAGGGAACATCGTTTAGAGAACAGACAACAAGTTTTATTTAATGAGAATTGACAGCAGCAATTGAGAACATATACTCATTAACTTTACTTTTCATATCCAAAAGCTGTGTGAGTCTTGTGCAGCTAGGACCACAATAGTAGATTTTTAATCATGCAATCAAGGTGTGGTTTAAATGCAAACTTTCAGCTTTAATTCAAGCGTTAAATCTTTGAGGAATTACAGCCATTTTTATACACCGTTTCAGAGGACCAAAAGTAATTAACTAACAAGTTCATTGGAAATCTCAGAATGAGGCCCAGAAAGAGGTATTTGCAAGTAAGGGAAGCAATCGTTAGACTGAAGAAACAAAATAAACCAATCAGAGACAGCAAAAACTTTGGAAGTGACCATATCTGCAGTGTCATTCATTCTTACATAGAAAGAATGTACTGGTCAGCTCAGGAACACCAAAAATGGCCTGGAAGACCACAGAAGACAGTTTAAGTGGGTGATGACAGAATTATTTCCATGGTTTTAAAAAAACACAAACAAACTAACCAAGTCAAGAGCACTTGACTTGGTACATGCTACAAAACTGATCAAGCAATCTCAGCCAAACAGCGCTTGCTTTTCAGTTATTAATCAAATCAAGTGATTTGATTTGAAATACAAAACTGACTGCAGACAGACCCACAGACAAGCAGCAACTGAGGGTGGCTGCAATAAATGCTGTGTGTGCATCTCAAGAGAGCAAACACAGCATTTCATGATGTGGATTATAGACAGTCATAAACTGCAAAGGATTTTTTTAAATCCTTATATTTAAAATGTTAGTTTGTCCAATTTCCTTTGAGCCTCTTGGAATAGAAGTCTGTGTATTTAAAGTGCTGTAATTCCTAAACAGTTCATGCTAAATGTGTCTTAAACCCCTAAATTAAAGCTCAGCGTACACTTCAATCACATCCTGATTGCTTGATGTAAAATGTGGTGGAGCACAGACTCAAAACATAATGATCTAACTTTGTATAACATGAACAAGGGAAGCCATTTTTAGTATGAGCTCAGTCCTCAGCATCTGCAGTCATGTAGTATTTCTTTTCCTCCTACTTTACAACTTATTAGAAAATTTGCTTTTGCTTATTCAAGATTCAAGATTCTTTATTTGTCACGTGTTTGGTTATACAGGTATAACACGCAGTGAAATGTGACCTGATACGCTCCTCGACTGTGCAAAGAAAAAAAGAGACAGACAGAACTTTATATATACAGTGAATGAGTATTCAACACACGAATGGCCTGATAAAAACTCCCCTTGAGCCTCTCTGTTCTTGTTCGGATGGTGCAGAACCTTCTGCCTGATTTCAGAAGCTGGAACAGTTCGTTGCTGGGATGGGACGGGTCCTTCAAAATCTCAGTTGCTCTAGTCCAGCATCTCCTGACGTAAATGTCCTGTAGGGAAGGGAGAGCAGTCCTGCAGCAGCGTTCTGCCACGCGGATCACTCTCTGAATAGCTTTTTTATCCTCGACACAGCTGTTTCCATACCAGGATGTGATGTTCTGTGTGAGGATGCTCTCCACAGCGCCTGCATAGAAATTTTTATGTTATTATTTATATTATATCATCTTGCTTGACATTGTTTGCTACAGCTTGTTTCTTCCCTTATGGCTGTGGTTGATCTCTGATCTTAAGTCACTGGATCAGTTTCCTGTACTCTCCACACAGAAATACAGTGCAATGTTATTGGAGTACTCTTGTAATTCCCTAAAGGGTATTTTCACTTTAGAGCACACCATGTGAACCCTCATCTTGTTCCTTATTTTATACTTTCCAACCTTTACTTGTTGCCACAGATGAGTGTCCTCAGTCTCCGGGGGCTGAGAGTCGTACGTCAGCCCACAAGGAACGCATCGCAGCCCTGGAGAGACAGCTCAACATTGAGCTCAAAGTCAAACAGGGAGTTGAAAATATGATCCCTGTTTACTCCAATGGATCCACCAAGGTACGGAACAGCCTACACACACACATGCACACACTGTCAAGCACAGCTGAACAGGAGAAAGTGTACAGCACTGACTGCAAGGGTTAAAATGTCCAAGACAAAGATTCCCCCCTCCCAAGTGGCAGACTGTGTGCACACTTTCATGTTAGTAACCTTGCCATCTGCTGACTCATAAATACCTGATTACCTTTATTACTATATACATTGCCTTTGTTTCGTTGTCTTTTAGCCTTTCTGTTCCATCTCCACTTGTCTTACTGCTGCAGGGATATGGCACCCTGTTGATTCGTCAGTAGAATTAGTTATTTATTTGCTTTTGTTTTTGTAAAGTGACAAACATCATTCCTTTAACCTTGTATTTTATATATATGGTGAGATCTTATAATCTCATAATCAGGATCTTATAATATTTTTTTATATTTTGTCTCATATACATCCTAGTTTCTTTTTTTTAAAGATTTTATATCTTTAGCTTTAGATTTACTGATTTATAATGTTTAATCTGATGGCAAGTAAATGCAGGAAAACCTTGTTGTGATGTTCACTAACTGGTGCATAGTCTTAATGACAGTTATAATTGTCTACTTTTTCTGTCTTGTGATGTGGCTTGCTTACTGTTTGGTTCCCCAGGATAAGAAGATGCTGCAGACGGCGCAGCAGATGCTTCAGGACAGTAAGACCAAGATCGACATCATCCGCATGCAAATTCGAAAAGCTGTTCAGGCCACGGAGCATAATGACGACACACAGGGTGAGTTTAAAGGGATATAGACACATTTAACCACATTGATTGCTCTTCTTTTGTAGTACCTGTGCTTTTTGACCATGGTCTTTTCATTTCCCGAGGTACATTTTAGTGCATTTTTTATATGTCTATAAAGTAGAGAGCCATCAGAGGTTACAATTACACAGTCAGGACCATAAAGCATCAGTGCACCCATTGCTGATCCAAATCACAGTAAATTGGTCTGTTGGCAGTAAATCAGTGTGGATACAGAAATTAAATCCAACCTGCTCTATTGCATATAAAGCCAGAAAGAGTGTTAAGTTGGCCCGTACTTACATAATGTGTGAACTAAACGATCGCATATTAAATCTTGTGGTCAGCTGGCAGTGACAAGGTGCTTTTAGTCAGGTGTGTTCAATCTCACTATCCCTTTGTGGCATTTGCAGTCTCTTTTTTCTTCTTCTCTGCGTGTAATACGTTTTGTCCTGAGCAGCAGCTCCAGACAGCAGACATGAGAGAGCATAAACAGATCAATGAAGAGCCGACTCTGTTTTCATCTCTCTGCCTGGGAGAAGAAGATGAAGAGGATAGTTGGAGTTGACGCGCTGAAAGCTGTGCGTGCGTGTGTGTGTCTGTTTATATCGGTGTGGTGGCCAAATAAGGGACAGAAAAGCCTGTGAAATAGCCCACCTGGTATATTAGCACAATCAATTCGATTCACACAAAGATGCACACAAAAAAGCCTACAAAAAATGTGGTGGGCAGATTAAAAGTCTCTTTATTTTCATGTTAACGAAACACATCAGGTGTGCAGCAGTTGCATGGATATAAACACACATACCGAAGTGCAGTTGTAGATACAGTCAAACAAACATTTATTTTTTTTAACTGTGTGCTTTCTCCCTTTACTGTTGGACATTCATATTATGTGTTGTGGCAGGGCGATCAATGCCAGGGCAGGTGAACATGCCGCTATAGGGCACTAAGTGCTGTGGACCATTAAGACCCCTCTGCTGGGAAAACAGGCCGACTGATGCCGGTCACGGGAGGTGAATAGTCTGGTAAAATGTACCAGGAGAGCAGAGGGAGAGCGATGGGAGGGGGTGGAAGTAAAAAACAGATTTAAAGACGGTATATTCCCTTTGGGGCTATCTATTCCTTTCTGCTCCTGTCAGACGAGCGCCGATGGCTGTTAAAAGACAGGGTGTCTTCTAAGGGAATGAAGATGATGTCCATTTGGAAGGATTATTTAAGGGCCTTTTAAGGGCATACTTTATCCATCTGTGTCCTCCATGTGGAAAACCTAAAGGGTTTTTAATGATCTGGAGTTCTTTCCACTGCTCCGACGTGATATAAATAGTCATATAGAGGCTAATGACCACAGTAAGCAGCAGCGTATTTAAAATGTTAGCCCTCTGAAATTGTTTTAAAAGTGAAAATTAAAAGGATGAAAAGCAATGCAGCCAAGCCACAGCTTTGGCAGCATAAAAGTATCAACATATACGAACATCGTTCACAAATACGTACACTCATAGTCCACTTCATTAGGTACATCCGTTTAGCTCATCTAATGAGCCAGTAACATGGCAGCAGATTAATGCATTTAGACATCAAGTTGTGGTCAAAATGAGCTGCTGAAGCTCAAACTGAGCATCTGAATGGGAGAAGAAAGCTGGGGTTTACAGAGAATGTTCTGAAAAGCATAAGTTCTCTGGGTGAAAATGTCTTGTTTAGAGGAATATTCAGATTGCTTTGAGCTAGTAGTAAAATAACAGAAACAACCAAGGTATGCAGAAGAGCATTTCTGAATGCTAACCTTGAACCCAGATGGGCTACAGCAGCAGAAGACTACACTGGGTGCCACTCCTGTCAGCTAAGAACAGGAAACTGAGGCTACAGTTCAGGCTACTCACTAAAACTGGACAGTAGCACATGAGAAATCATTGCTTGGTCTCATGATTCAATTTTTGCTGTACATTTACTTGGTAGGGTCAGAATTTGATGTAAGCAACATGAAAGCATGGATCCATCTTGCCTTGAATCATTGGTTAAGGCTGCTGCTGGTGGTGTAATGGTTTGGGGAAGCAGTAGGTGAGTGTATGTGTGTTGGCTGACAAAATAGCATTTAAATATCAGTGGCTGAAATCTGTTGTCATATCAGTTTTACACCAGTTAAATCTTTCTAAAATGTTAGTTTCTTGTCTTCACTGGAATAAAAGGAGGAATAATTAACAACAAAGCAGGCAAAATGTGAAAAAACAGTACACTGTCTCCATTGGCTGTGATCGTAAAGTGTTATTGTAAACATCTGTGTTGGTATTGACCCAGAATCCAACAGTCTGTGCATCTCTAATTGGATTTTCATGCTCTGATACTGAGCACAAAGGGGTGTGTTATACTAGCAGCAGCTAATGGTTCTCCAGCAGAGTTTAAAATGATGCTGCACAGCCAGATTTGGCTTTTTCTTAAACTACAATTTCAGCTTGAGCTAATGTTCGTGTTTATCAGACTAAATTGATCAACCACCACACACCCCTCCCTTTGTATTTCTTCTCTATTTGATTGTCTCTAACAGCAACCACGGCTGTATATTCTCTGGCTCTGATTCTGTCTCTCTTCTTTAAACCCCACACACACACACACACACACACACACACACACACACACACACACACACACACACACACACACACACCATATCACAGGGCTGTGTGTATGGTGTACACAGACAGTCTCCAGGCACCACACCCGGTGGAGGGGTCATCTAGCAGAGGTCTGGGCTCCAGGCAGAACACCTTATTAGGAGATAAAAGCACCCACTTCGTTCTCCACCCCTACCTCCCTCCTGTCCTTGCTTTCTCTTCTGTCTCCTGCAGTTATTTGAGCAGCTCAGAATTGTAAAAACCATCCATCCTGGTCTTCTGTCCTTCTTCTAAACCAATCTGGTGTTTGAAAGTCAAATGCATCATCTTTGAATGCCATTTGTCCAATTGTCCTTTTCCTTATCACGCTCGCACACCTCCTTCCGGCTCTTCCCATATCTGAGTGCTCTCAGTTTGTTGCCCATCATTTGAAGGCTGTATTGGTGCCATTAAGCTAAGCACTTTGCTCTAATTTGTGCTGTAGGGTGCTGCTCTTATGCTGATTCTCATATCTGGTCTTTTAAGTGAGGGAGCTTGAGCATGTTTTTAGATTTTGAGTTGAAAGCACTGCATCTCATTATAAGACTTTCTGTTTCCCACTAATGTACATTTATGAGGTACTATATTTCTGAGAAAAGCAGAGATGAAGCTACAAATTTAGAGCAGTGGTTTTGCTTTAGTCTTGCTAGCTGTTTTAAAAATGTAAATAGGTGAGAGACTTATTTTGTTTGGTTGCTCTGTTTGCTTTTAGAGCAGGGATATGGGGCTATTTGGAAGGAGAGGCTGGAATTATGCTAAGCACTGCTTGCTGGGGAACAGTCAGAGGCTGCTTACCTCCCTCTAGGCCTCGCTAATGTTTTCTTTGTTCGCCTCTTGTGTAATGCATGACAGGCATTAAGGCATTAACCTAACTTAGTATGCCCAGGGGAGTTCCCTGTAACACGCCATTGGCAAAACAGGAAAGCCTTAACGTAGCTGCCACGCGCGCAGCACAGAGACTGCGTAGGAGATTGCCATCGTGTCGGCTGTGCAGTAATGTTGTTTGCCCCTTTCCTTCACGCAGGTAACCAAGACGTGTGCGGGATGGAGCTGCGTATCGAAGAGCTGAGACATCACTACAGGGTGGAGCATGCTGTTGCTGAGGGGGCCAAAAACGTCCTCAGGCTCCTGGGGGCCAGCAAAGTTCAGGACAAGAAAGCTCTGTCTGAGGTTAGAGCGGATCCTGCTGATGTTTCGCTTTCACACACTTCAAAGCGCACACAGACACGTGTGAGACGGCAGCTGTACCGATGACATCATGCTGACACACACCTGTAGATCTTCTTCAGATCTGCTCCTTTTGTTTTCCGCTATCTCTTACTTCTGAGACTTCAGCTATCTTTGGCTTTGCCTTAGATCCTTCACAAAAATTTGATCTCTTATCAACAGTTTTTTTTTTTTTTGTTTGTTTGTTCACCAACATTATGGCATCTTGAGTTGTCTGGGTCTGATATGGTTTCTCGTTATACGTCGAGGAAACTCAGAGCAGGAGTGTCCCGTGATGTCAGATCCCTCGCAGAACAGTTTCAGCTGCTGAACTCTGCAATCTGTTCATAAAAATATTTGAGAGAGAGCCTCACAACAGCAGCTGCCGCGTAACGTGCTGCATTTTACCCCCACAGTGACAATGAACCACTTGTTTTCTCACCACATGCCGTGAGAGTTCTGCCGTTTGAATCCTCACTCGCACGCCTTTACTTACTCTATAAATGAACATAAAAACTCGCTCAAGCCTAACATTGTCTTTCTGCATGCACTTAAAAGCAGCAGGTCACAAAAAATGTGATTAAATTAAGGTGTGCTACTGTGATATCTGCGCACTGAGAAGTAGCATAGGACTTCTTGTTTTTTTTATGTCTGTCTGAGAGTTTAAAAGGTAGATATCGTCTGTTTCGATGCTCTGCAGGCACAGTCTCGTCTGAGCGAGGCTTCCCAGCGTTTGGACCTGCTGAGAGATTCTCTTGACCAGCGCCTGGCAGAGCTGCCAGAGGACCATCCAAAGGCCAGCATCATCAAAGAGGAGCTGGTCTTGGCCTCCTCACCTGCCTTCAGCTCCCGCCACGGCGCCCCCTACCTTCAAAACCAGTATACTACCCTCAGCAAGCCATCGCCTCTCACTGGTATATCATACAGGCTCAGGAGAAGCCTACAATATGAAGAAGAAGGTACAGAAGCGAGGAATGCATTCAGGTTGTGCCTACATTGTTTTCCTCTGTCTTCAGGTACATTACAAGTGCAGCTGCTGGGCTGTGTTGGGTTACTAGAGGTGGTCCCAGGGCGCAATAAAGGGACACCTCTCATGCTGCCCTGCTACAGCCCCGGAGACACGCGGTCCTTCATGAGGGGCAGCAAGGGGCTCTACGGACGCAGTGGCTCCGTCAGCGGGAAGACGCCAAGCAAGACAGAGGAGCTCTCCTGTGAGTGACTGTATGAGTGTGCACGTGGTGCATTTAAGGTTTTCATTTCAGCTTTTTATGTCTTCTTTGTTGGCTGTATTGGCTTTTTTTCCCCTCAACTTTGTCGTGGGTCCCTTTAGGCTCATCAGGTTAGATATTATTTGTCAGGTCGTGACAGATGCTTTAACCTCCTAAGACTTGAACTCCTCCACAACATGCATTTTAATTTCTCTTTGATATTTGGGCATATTGGGACCCGATGAAAGTAAAAACAAAGAATTACCAGATTTTTTTTTTTACCTTATTTTTGTTTTTAAGAAAAATGAGAGCCACATATGAGGATATTTGTTTAAAATTTTGATAGAACAGTTGCAGTAAAATGTCCTCGTAAGTGGATATTAGGCCCATGTAGAGCAAAATTGAGTATTTTGGTCTAAATAACCCAAAATATGATGTCCACATATGTGGACGCCAGGTCCTAGGAGGTTAAAGGCAGTTTGCAAACAGCTTTTTATAAGGTCTTAGTCCTTTTTTCCATATCTCAAAGGAACCTATTGGTCGGCGTTAATTTTTTTGTTTTATTATTTTGTGCATTTTTGGATTCATTAATGAAGGAAATCATTGGTTTGCGTGTGTGTTTAGCTGAGGTGAGTGCGGTGCTGAAGCTGGATAACACAGTGGTGGGTCAGACTGCTTGGAAGACTGTGGGAGAGCAGGCCTGGGACCAGACGTTCACTGTGGAGCTTGAAAGGGTCAGTATACAATCTCCTTCCCACAAACTTGCACGCAGGCACCAAAGAGTTTTTTTAAGGCAGCTTTTCTCTCTGTTGATACCGCTGGGTGCCTGCGCTTCAGTCGAGGGAGATGGAGATCGCAGTTTACTGGAAGGACTACCGCTCGCTGTGCGCTCTTAAGTACCTGAAGCTGGAGGAGTTCCTGGACAACCAGAAGCACAGAGTTCAGCTGGAGCTGGAGCCTCAGGGCCTGCTGCTGGCTGAGGTACACACATACCACACACCTGCAAAAAAGAAACAGCGAAATGAATGGCGAATCACTCGTACTCAAACACACACTCAGATGTGCGCGCCCACCCGTGAGCTGCCACATGCACCTGTGCTGGAAAGCGTTGCTTTGATACGTCACACTTGAAAGGCTGTTTCTGAGCGTAAAAATAAAATATGGGTGGGTTTTTTTGGTCGTTTCTTTTCATGTTTTGTTTTGTGTGTTTTCCAGGTGACCTTCTTTAACCCGGTTATTGAGAGAGTCCCGCGCCTGCGGAGGCAGAAGAAAGTCTTTTCTAAGCAACAAGGTGGGGAGCAGACAGAGCAGCGAAGAAACATTACACATTTTCTATTTCTCTTCCATTTTCTACTCAGCAGCCTGAGGGCAGTTTTATATGGAGAAACAGTAAAACTTTAAAAGTTTTATCATGACAGGAAGATGGACACTACCTGCAGTAAAACATACAACTGCTTATGCCATCAGTTCCCTGCTTTTTTTATTTAGACCACAGCACCCTCTAGTGGTGACTATTATTTTTTTTTACCTTCATTTCTATAGGAAAGCAAACAGAATATAAAAACTTGAGCTAAACTCTGTAAAGGTCTGGTGTTTTTTTGTCTTATAAAAACATAAACGTAAACGTGTCTTATAAAAAATATTTTTTTATGATCTTGTAATTGTTAATCTGCCAGTATGTGAAAACTCTTAAATTAACATTATGTTTTTAATGCTGAAATATTATTTCTGTTTTCATCTATGAAATTTCCATTTTTAATTTTAACATTTTTTATTAAGATGCTAAATATCAGCATTCCTGAACAGAAACAAAATAGTTTTAGTGGCTGAATGTTATGTTTGATTAATTTCTGACTCTGACTAGATGTGTGTGTTTGTGCATTTTTCAGGCAAGGCGTTCCTCCGGGCTCGTCAGATGAACGTGGATATCGGAACGTGGGTGAGGCTGCTTCGAAACGCCATCCCCACCGTCAACAACTCAGGAACCTACAGTCCCAACGCACAAAGCCTCACACTCAACTCTGGGTGAGACGCATTGAGATATGTACACGCAGGTGCACACGCTTCGGTCTTTCATCGGGAGTGACGTTTGATAACCGTCAGTCAGACTTTGCTATCAAACGTAGCAGCTTTCCTTGAACCTTTTTTCCTTTTGTTTCCAGACAAAGAATAAAGCAAACGATGCCTTCCCAGCCCCGTGTCTAACTACCCTTCTGTGTTGTTCTGTCTGTTTGTCTGTGTTACACGTTGGTCTATTTGTGTGTGTGTGTATTTGTTGGTCTTTCAGGGAGATCTCAGTGGAAAAGTTGAGTCTGGACAGCGACTCTCCAATAAGAGGCGATTACAAGAGAGACATGGACATTAACACTCCAGTGAGACCGATGGAGCGAGAGGAAACCCGGGAGTTAGGGGAGGTGTGTGATGAGGGACGGGGCTTTCCTAACTAAAAAAGAAACTAAAAGTTCGAATTGGCAGGGAAAGAAAGGCGTAACAGCATCAAATACAAGTAGTGTTAAGTAATGCAGTTTAAGTAATTTTTAAAAATGTATACATTCTGGGTAAGTTTCGATGAAAGGAGGCAAGTATCAGAGAAAAAATTACAAATAAATAAAATCAAATATTTCCCCATCTTACATTGTAAGCACACTGTACTTTTCAGGGCTTGGGATGTGTTCTAGTGCCTTAACCTTGTCTAACTCCCAGGTAGCTTGCAGGAGCACAAACACTCCTTTTTTGAACACTGATTGTGAAAGAAAAAATAATTATGTTAGACTTGGCTCCATCATTATAAAGTCACATAAGCCTGTAAATCATTTTAATGACAGGAGATTTAGTTATTAAGTTAATATAATTTTAGGCATTTAACATTTAAATAATGGTCATGTGACATGAGTCTGATTTACAAGAAAATGACTGAAAGAGGAAGAGTTTACGGTATGAGTAAATACTGCAAATATTGCTGCTTTACGTCAGCTCTCCTTCTGATGTGAACAGAGACGTAAAATCGACCCACTCTCTGCTCTGTTACGGTGTCCTTCCTGTTAGCAGCACAGCCACACCTGGATGTAAAGGACTGTGGTCGACCTGGTATTTGCGGGGTTTAAAGATTTAAAATCCAGCGCAGGGTCAGTCACCATCAGCTCCAGACTGCGTCTCCTGTCTTCCATTTCATGTTGTTTTATAATCTCTGTCTCTGCACGTCTGTTCCTTTTTTGTCTCTTCCCTCGCATGTCCTCCGATAGGACCAACATCTAGTCATCGATCCCCTCTCCCCCCGAGACCTCGCCCCTGAGTCCCCTGTCCGAACCCATTCAGTTAGCAGGTACACGCACGCACACTCACCGAAACACTTTTACTTCTTTGTTTTCTAAAATGGATTTGTTTGGATTTTAATGATAAATGATGATATATAATAATGAGGATGAAGTTTATCAGACAAAAAAACATTTTGAAATGTGGCAGTAGGAAAAGCACAGGTGGAAATAAAACCAGCCATCATCTGTTTTATGCCGTTTATCTGGGGCTCGGTTGTGAGGGCAGAGAAGCCCAGACCTCTCTCCCCCCAGCCTCCCAGGCCAGCCAAGAGACAATCTCTCCAGCGTATCCTGCGTTTATCACAGGGCCTCCTCCGGTTAGGAAACGTACAGAGGTCGTTTGAGCTGTTTTGGTCTTTCAGTGGATTTGAATTCTTATTACTTTGTCTAAAACACCCAACCAACGACACCTAAATTTTCTAACTGACTTTCTACATCACAATTACTTGTGAATTGTGAAAGATCACGAGCCGGATGAGCAGCTGATCTTTGACTTTCTGGTTAAATCTCACGTCCAAGCCAGAATGTTTCTGGGCTTGAGCCTTTAGACCATACAGGCCTTTTTATGTACAGGTTAATTATGAATTGCTCAATATTTGAATGCAAGTGTGAATGAATGACCCTGACTCTTACCTACCATCTGCTGGTGTTCGCCTCAGCCTCCCTACAACCCTCCAAGCATAAAGGCCTGAAGCTTATGGATGGAGGAAACCCACTACATGTGTTCTGTTTTTTTCCCTGATGTCCTCAAAGCGACATCAGCATGGCGACAGGCTGAGCATTTTTTCTGTGCTCATCGCTACACATCTATCTTTTTTCTGGTTTTAAGAGAGTTACAAATGTAACCAGCTGCATGCACCACTGTCACTTTTTACCCAGCTGTCTAAGCACAGTGGAAGTGGGAGAAACGCTACAGCAAACCTCTGTCACAAGTTTTAAGTGCTGCTGTCCAAGTGTGCACACGTGCAAGTGTGCGTATTAACATTAAAATAATACTATGAGGAATATTTGGTTTCCTGTGCGTGTGTGAGTAAAAGCAGCAGTCAGACAGAGAGTCAGGTACCTGCAGCAGATTACGTCTGTGTACTTTCTGTATCATAGCAACCAAACACTCACCTGGAGGCAAGCCTTTCAAGCGCTCTCAAGCGCTCCCAGCTGGGCGTTTTCAGGAGAGCAGCTGCTGCGTTATTAGCTGTCAAAAATCTTCAGACACCCGAATAAAACAGAATCATTGATGTTTTTGATAAATCCTCTGCTTTTCCTCCTGTTGCAGCTTAAAATGTCTGCTCCCCATTATTACATGTATGTATTAATGTATTATTCAGCTTGTATTATCCACACGTACACAGTCCTTATATGTGTGTCATGTAATATCAGCAGTTGTTACTTTTTGGTGTCTAGTTTAAATGTTCTTCCTCACCGTGCCTGTTGGTTTCTCCAGCAAGCAGAAGAAAGGTCCGCTGTCCCTCCAGGACTTCAGGCTCATTGCTGTTTTGGGTCGTGGACACTTTGGGAAGGTACGATTTCTTTCTAATCCAGAAAAAAAAAAAAAACTGGAACAACCGAACCAATTAATAACAACACAAAGAACAAGAGTCTTTTTCTTATTATTCCCTCAAATATACTGAAGGTCACAACAGCAAAAAAGTCCCAGATTAACAGCTTCTCTGTTTGTGGATTCTCACAATGTGACTGTCACAACTACAATCAGGCAAACAAAAATAAAAGACAGTTTGTAAAAAAGAAAGCTTGTTTTCCTTATGCTGTTAGGTGCACATGAAGGCCACATTTTAAGTATTGGTGACTGCAGGGGGAAAAAGAAACCATATCACACGTGGATCCACTGAGAAGTTTTAAAAGCTCTAATAAAAGAAGATTTTTTTAAAAAAAAAACAATGCTTTATATGTGTTAGAGTTAATCAGAGTGTGTCTATGTGTCTACAGGTGTTATTGTCTGAGTACAAGAAGACCGGCACGATGTATGCCATCAAAGCCCTGAAAAAAGGAGATATCGTTGCTCGGGATGAGGTGGATAGGTGTGTGCTGATGTTTATTCCTCAGCCCTGTGCTTGTGTGATGTGTGGTTGTTGTTTTTAGCCCAGAGATTAAGCGCTCCAGTAGTAGATTTACTCACAGGATTTAATTTGTGTCTTGAATCACTGTGATTACAGTTCATCTGTGGGCTGAGTGTGGGTTTTCTCATAGGCTAAAATAAACACTATCTAATTATGTTTAAATGGCCCTCTAATCTTTTTTTTTTCTCTCCTCCTCTTGCCTCTTCTTCCACTCTTTCCTTCTCTCCTTCCTCCCCTAGTCTGATGTGCGAGAAGCGCATCTTTGAGATCGTCAACATGTCGCACCATCCCTTCCTGATCAACCTGTTTGCGTGCTTCCAGACACCAGAGCACGTGTGTTTTGTTATGGAGTACACAGCAGGAGGCGACCTGATGATGCACATCCACACAGACGTCTTCACAGAGCCACGGGCCGTGTACGTAATAAATGGATTATCCTTGAAGTATTTCCATGCAAATTTTAGGCTTTCCCAGAGATTAGTCCTGATGAATTTAGTCAACCTCAGGGATCAGTTATAAACACTCATTTTATGTAGTAATCGCCCATATGTACATTAAAACACAGAGATTGTAAACAGATCCCTTCTTAAAACATCAGTTACATTAACGAGAATCCGTCAAGCACGATATCTCGACCTTCACCTCAGAGTGGGAGTCAATACTGTTAAATACACCAGTGTTTTTTCCCACTTTTTCCCACAGGGCAAACAAATCAGGGCGCTGTTCATCTGTAGTGAGTGTAGGCTGTCAGTCCACTGTTTACCTCAGCTTTCAATATGTGTGGACTTATATTTACTCTGGAGGAGGCTGTAAAATTTTGTGGAAAGAGTCCGATCGATACGTTGATGAGACGGTGAAGCGATACTGAACTGAGTTGTTGAGGATATCCTGAACTTTTTTGACATTAACAGCTGCTTTTGCCACTGTTAGCCAGTATTAGTGACATTTTCTTTGAAGTGGATCTAACTTTGTCCAACTCTGATACAATATGAGAATTTAGTCGAACTGTTTATCAAAGAGAAAGCGTGATTTTATTTTATTTTTTTTTAGACATTTGAGCCTAACATTAGCCGGAATAACGTTAGCTTATGCCAACTGTTGTTGTTGTGTAGCCAGAGATAGAAGGGTCACATATATGTAATCTGTTGACAATAACTAACTGTGACAAAGTTGAGAGCAAAAAGCATCTTTGTGCATTTAGTGTGAAATAGCCGTCTGCGATCTTTAAATTCAAAGTAACTTATGTACCGTGTATGTGGCACGTCTCTTGGCACATAAGCCATACTTACACAAGACATACTAACATGATTTACAGGTACAATACACAATCTGTACCTTTTCTAAATATTCTTAATTACTTAAACATCTTCCAGTACCCTGCTCTGTTTGCACACTACAGCCTGGGTTTGCCATTTTTATCTGTACTTTACTCTTAATAACTGTACAGTACTCTGTTTTTGTAACTTTTGTCCATAATGTAAATATGTTTGTGTGCGTTTCTGTTCTGTGTCCTGTTCTGTTTGTATGTGTGCGTTGTTTTTGCTGCTGTTACAACCAATTTTCCCTTGTGGGACAATTAAAGGATTATTCTATTCTATTTTATGATTTGTACATGTGCGCTGCTGAGCATTAGGACAGATGTGAAAACCTTTTAGAGATGCGCTGTATTAGACTGAATGTTTTAAAGGCCTTCCATCCTCCAGAAATCTGTTGAAGTTATGTTTGTTTATTTGTTAGATTTCTGCACAAGTTGAATTTATCCTGGGATTATCATGAGGTCACCAAACTCTCATCAGTGAAGAGAAATGAGGGAGACGCCACAGCATAAGCACACCCACACAGTCTAAAAAGATCCGCTGAAATAAGTGAAGCCATCTGTATGAGGTTTACAGTGGGTGTGCAGGGTCTTTTAAGGACATAATGCCAGAAAACCCTCAGCACTATTACTGCTGTCCCCATACCGAGGAGTTCAACAGCTGGGGAGCAGCTGTTTGTCAGGCCTCAGACAGCAGATTTGGTTACAGTGGCTAGTGGTCTGAAAGCAGTATGTCTGTTATTAATATGAAGTTCCCATTTTATCGCGTCTAACTGGAGGTTGATTTTCTCTGCTTTTGGCTTCAGGTTTTACGCAGCCTGTGTGGTTCTCGGACTTCAGTTCCTCCACGACCATAAGATTGTGTACAGGTGAGTCGAGCCCACACAAACCTCTTAACTGATGTAAAACTGAGCTTTCTTTCACCTCAGGAAGCATCAGACTAATAGAAACGTCAAAGATCGATGTTAAATCGAGCTCTTAATTTCTAAACATTTCTGCCAGCATAGGTTGAAATGTCAGTCTAAGTTTTGCAGTTCAGTTAGAGGACCCAGATAGAGCAAATAGGAGCTTCAACAGTGGGAGGTTTATTTTATAAAACTTTACACACTTTGCCTCATTATGGGGCAGGAAAATCCCAAAAGTTAAATAATCCAAAAGAAACCAGAGCAAGGTAAACAGACAGTCTGACAAAGGAAAGAGTGTTTATACACTTGGTGTGACTGACAATCAGCAGGAAACCAAAAACCCCAGAGACACACAAAGGCTGAAACACTTTCAAAATAAAGGCGCAAACAAGGAATAACACAAAACCCGAAGCTGAAAAAATATCAGGTACCACATGCTGGATCATTCAGGGCATCCAGAAGCTGTAGGATTCATCCCCGGGGTACTGAGTGTCGCACCATCAGGCTGACGTTTGCTGTGAGCATTATTGTACAGGCTCAGTTTAGTACAGTCTGCTGGGATTACAGTCAGTTCACAGAGAGAGTTTGTATCTAAATGCTGTACGAAGATACTGATTCTCACCTGCATGTTTTCTCCCTTTCAGAGATCTCAAGCTCGACAACCTGCTGCTAGACACAGATGGTTATGTGAAGATCGCTGACTTTGGACTCTGCAAAGAAGGTGGATCTGTGTATTACTGACAGACGGTCTTTTATTTGTTTTTGTCTTTGCTTCGGGATACAAATTTACTTACAACCGGAAAACAGTGTGATGTTTTTAGTCTGTCAGGGAGCCTGAAAAGCAGGTCAACCGAACCCTGCCTTGAGCTCAGAAACACCATAGGTGACCTATTAGCTTCTCCATATTATCCAACATCTGTTTGTATGGTTACAATGAAGGGTGCCCATATTAAACATGGCCTCAATATCAAATAATAAGGTCAGCATATGAAAAAGCTGCTGTTGCCCAAGCCTTTGTTACAAGGGGTCACCACAGCAGGTATCTCCACATCCCCAATCACGAGAAAGTTGAGGCTGAGGCAGAGGATAGGCTGATGGGCTGCAAAAAAAGCCTCTGTGTAAGATAAATAACCCTCATTTTGAACTGTGAATCATGGAAAATGTCTCCAGTAAAGCAGTTGGAAATTGGCGTAATACCTCCACTCGATTCTGAAATTTAAACAGATGTCGGAATATGAGTGATTAAACAGTACAGAGCGGCAGGTTTTCATCATCTGAAGTTCAGGTAAATTAAGAAGTGATTTTGTTTCTCTTTTAGCTTTCAGAGATCATTTTTTTCGTTTTTTTTCTGCAGGAATGGGTTTTGGTGACCGGACCAGCACCTTCTGTGGGACTCCGGAGTTTTTAGCCCCCGAGGTCCTGACAGACACGTCTTACACCAGAGCCGTAGACTGGTGGGGCCTGGGGGTCCTCATCTATGAAATGCTGGTGGGAGAGGTAAGAGCTAGCCCTCTGTCACTGGTCATGGAGTTATTATAGCCACGTGTTAGTTTGATCTGGTGCCGATTAATTACTCGTGTTCGCTGTAGTTAAATGCTGATTTTGTTTTAAATGACAGAATATCAAAAGTGGATTCAGTGAACTGTGCTTTTGTGTGACCGGTGTATTTTTTTGTAGTCTCCTTTCCCAGGGGATGATGAAGAGGAGGTGTTTGACAGCATTGTGAATGATGAAGTCCGCTACCCACGCTTCCTCTCCACTGAGGCTATTGGCATCATGAGGAGGGTAAAGCAAAAACACACACACACACATTAGCTCGCTCATGCACACAAACTGTATGTGACAAATGCTGCACTTACACGTGAAACACTGAATCAGTCCGACATCCTCACTTACTCACAGTCAGACAGTTGATGCTTCACTGTTATAGCCACTCGTCATTTCCTATTCTCGTGTGTCTGTGTGCAGCTGTTAAGGAGGAACCCAGAGAGAAGGTTGGGATCTGGTGAGAAGGATGCAGAGGAGGTGAAGAAGCAGCCATTTTTCAGAGTAAGTAGACTTAAAGGTACCTAGGCAACTTGTTGGGGGTGAGAACGCAAGATGGAGATTCGTTAGCAAACACTGAGAGGTGGAAGAGGTTTTTCTCGTGTGTTTACAGCCAGACTGTTATGGTGGTTGTTTCGAAGCCCTTTGAATTGCAGCTTTAATTGCTCTTCTTGCTCTTATTCTTGTCCGTCTCTCCCTCCAGAGCATGGACTGGGAGGCGCTGCTGCAGAAGAAGTTGCCCCCTCCCTTCGTCCCGTCCATCGGCGGCAAAGAAGACGTCAGTAACTTTGACGAGGAGTTCACCACGGAACCTCCGACGCTCACGCCTCCACGTGAGCCCCGTGCGCTCTCCCGCAAAGACCAGGACAGTTTCCGGGACTTTGACTACGTCTCTGACCTCTGCTAGTGGACCCGAAGCCAACAGATCTCGAGGAACGTTGGATTTCGACGACTTCGCGACAGTTTCAGCCGGAGCACAGAGATATGTCTCAAGCTGACTGTCCGTGCTCGTCTGTCGCTTCTTGTTACACTGTGAATGAATGAAACTGAAGACGAAGAGACTGTGTTTTGTGTGTCTGCAGAGTTTTAAAGATCATGGACTGAGCAAATGAAAGCCTGGACAGAAATTAGTTGGGGTTATAATGTTTTATCACAAACAAAGGCCCCCCTTTCCAGTCATTGTACGAAACTGCAGTGGGTTTTGTATCTTGCAGACTTTTAAAAGTCTCTTCCCGTCGTCTTAGACGTCTCGGCAGTCGCCAGTGCAGCTGTGAGAGGAGGAGCTTGCTGTATTTTTGTACTTTTGACTGTTTAGGGGTTGCTCAGTGGCCTCTCATACCAATGCCTTACATTTATACTTGTATTTGTTCCACAGAAAAAAAGCATTTTGTTTTACTTTGTGGCCCTTTGTGTACAGCAGCAGGGCGAGGAGGGATACAGTGTGCTGCAGAAACTCCTCTATGTTTTTGGAAGAGAAAAAAAAGACACTCAGAGCTGATACCCATCAGTCTTTTGACTGCTTTTAGGTGTATTATTAGTTAACTAATGGGTAAAGAACCACTGTCCTGCTTCGCTGCAGTGGACCTTCCTTTGGATGTCCACCAACTACTTTTTAAACTTGGGTTGCTCGGATTTTACAAGAGCATTTGACTCGTCCTTTTTAGTTGAATGTTTGGGTTTTAGGAAGAATTTGATATAAATGTGTAGCACACACACACACACACACACACACACACACACACACACACACACACACACACACACACACACACACACACACACACACACACACACATAACCGTCAGCATAAAAGCTTTGAGGAAAACATTTATTATTCCAAAAGCAAAAATCTGAACACTAAACTGTGATGTACAAGTAATAAACTGCTCTTTATGGGTTTGGAGACACGTTCATCCAGTCACCTGAGTGCTACCAGAGTTTTGTGAACATGAAGTAAGTGATTTCCCTCCGAGGCGATTAAATCTTTAACCTCACTGGCTGTAAAAGTTGTTTTAGTGTCTGTTTTCGGCGCTTAAGCCCTGACAGGTTACGCTCTGGCTGCTGCGGTCGCTGTGGCGGTTTCCGAAACTTGTTGATGTCTAAGTACTTGTGGAAACTCTGCGAGGCGCCATAAGCAAAACAAACATGAGCTGCTTTTCCACAGTAGAGCCAATTAGAGAGGCGAGAGCTGGCGTAGACCTCTGGTAATACCTTTGATGATATCTGTAGGAAAACCATGAGCCAACAGTGAAAACCTGTGTAACACACAAGAGCAGTGGTTTGTTGTTAAGATGTATGTGCGGTGGTGTGGATTTTACCTGTCTTGTGTACAACAGTACAGAACCATGTGAGTATGAGATGACATATTTTATAAAGAAAACCGTGAGTGAATGTGTGTTTATTGTCATCATGGGACGGGGGAAAGGGGCATCTCAAATTCATTTAAATAAAAATAACACAGTAATGTATAGATGGATGCACGTTTAATTTAGTATTTGTGAATGAATGGAGCAGGATGCAGATGGCTACTCACCTGCTGCAGTGATTGAATAAATACTCACCGGCCACTTTATTAGATACGCCTGTTTTACTGCTCATTAACTCAAACATCTAATCAGCCAATCACATGGCAGCAACTACGTGCACTTATGCACCTCTAGACCTCTAGAAGCAGAACGTGCACATCTGTCACTGCAATTTAGAGAATAGTCCAAAAAAGAGGAAATATACAGTGATTTGGCGGTTTTCTGAGTGAAAATGTCTTATTGATGTAAGAGGAGTGAGGTCAGGAAAAAAAGAACCACTTGCTAAATACAAAGTATGTAGAAGAGCATGTCTAAACGTGCAACGTGTTGAACATTAAAGCAGATGGGCTACAGCAGCAGAAGACCACTATGGCTATACGAGCTGAAGTCAGCATGAAAGCATGGGTCCATCCTGACTGTTATCAGTGGTTCAGGCTACTGCTGTGTAATGCTGTGGATTACATTTTAAGACAGTTCTCAAATGGTATTAGCAAGGTGTACCCAATAAAATGGCTGGTGAGCGTATACAGCCCATTATCACAGATTCTGTATCAACATTTTTCAGTACATTCATTCAAACCTGCCAGAGCAGGACTAAAATGAAATTAGAGGATAAATAGTTTATTCTCCTGATGGACAAAGTCAAATTATGTCATTTCTTCTTCTCGTGATATTACATCAGAGAAAAATGCATCAAAAATGTGACTGTAGTGAGCATCTGTTTTAATATGTGAGTCAGAATTTTAGAAGAAAAAAGACTCCTCGTGGCAGTTTTAACCATATCACAGGACTTCAAACAAGACTAGTGAGCAAATCACTTTAACTGGATTCACTGTATTTGCACCAACTCCTGGAGTCTCCCTGACTTTTGACCGGCTGCTAAAGAAGAAAGCATCACCAATGGAAAAACATCAGAACTGGTCCTTAATGGTCGACCTTTCGTGGAAACACGAGTGCCTGGATCCGCAATGATAAGTGCTGATCTGCATCTTATCCTCATGTACTCTCAGCACCATGTAAACAGTAAATTCCAGTAATAATAAATAAATCATTTCACTTCAAATTATCTCAGTAAATGTCCACTACCTGCAGGGAAATTTACCAGATAGAGTTATTTTAACATGTGTGCAACCTTATTGTGTTGCCTTTCCTGGACTGCGCCGTGCACATTGAACAGAACGGCAAACTCAACATCGAAGTTTACCGGAAGCCCACACACACGGACCAGTACCTCCTCTTTGACTCCCATCACCCTCTGGAACACAAACTTGGAGTAATTAGGACCCTACACCACCGGGCAGAACATGTTCCCTCTAAGCCTGAAGGAAAAAAGAAGGAACACACACATGTAAAGGAAGCACTCAAAACCTGCGGCTATCCTAAATGGGCGTTCTTAAAGTCAGCAAAGAGGCACAGAAAAGAAGACCAGACACCAGCGAGGGAGGATAAGAAGGACAGACGCAACAACACTGTCATCCCCTATGTAGCCGGTGTATCAGAGAAGCTCAGGAGAGTTTTCTCCAAGCATGACATCCCAGTGTATTTCAGACCCAGCAACACGCTCAGACAGAAACTGGTTCACCCGAAAGACAAAACGCCAAAACACAAACTTAACAATGTGGTGTATGCTGTACAGTGCAGCGAGGAATGCCCAGACTTCTACATTGGAGAGACCAAACAGCCACTTCACAAGCGCATGGCACAACACAGAAGAGCCACCTCCACAGGACAAGACTCAGCAGTCCATCTGCATCTTAAGGATAAAGGACACTCTTTCGAGGATGCCAATGTTCACATTTTGGACAGAGGGGACAGATGGTTTGAAAGAGGAGTTAAAGAACCATCTATGTCCACTGTGAGCGACCATCTTTGAACAGAGGCGGTGGTTTACGACACCAACTCTCTGCCATCTATAATCCAGTTTTGAGATCCCTTCCCAGACGCCTTAACGCCCACTCACATCCTGGGCCATCTGACCTCAGGAATTCGCATGATAAGGTGGTTTCACAATGAACACACCCGAAACTCTGGCTGATTGGGACCCACACCCAGTTTCGCACCTTGGCTCAGGGGATTAGAGGATCATCAGGGGGTCCTTTTGTCCCTCTGTGGGGGGATACTCCCACTAGGTTTATATCTGGGACTCTCCACCATTTGACCTTAGAACTGAAGAAGCTTCTCGGATGAGAGGTGAAACGTCTTCAAGTAACTTAAAGAAGTCCAGACGCTTTTCTTCGCAAGCTCCTTTGACTACGATGACCTGGATGACTGAGAACCTTCACAGACAACCTTATTGTGTGATTTTTATATCTAAGATACTCTGAACACTTTATATTAGATTGGATTGATGTTCATTTCATGCATAGAGGGGTGGAAGTACTGAAAACAACTGCTGTAACAATGAGGATGTTGTACATACTATAAACTCCTAGTGTAATCTACCTGTTCAGCAGCATTCGACTCGAACCCGGTCTAGTCTCACTACCAGTTTTAAACCTCCCCTCTCAGTCTTGCTGCTACAAATTATACTGAAATTAACACCTAAACGTGCATTTTGTGCACGTCCTAAAATGCAAACAAACTCTGATTTCTGCTTGCTGCCCAGTAACTGTTTTTTTTCCAATCCTGAAAATGGGTAATTAATTGGTAATTGCTACCAAGAATATTTGTTTTTAGCAGTATTAGGGTATAAATTATGATTTTCTTTAGGTGGGCACCAAAAATCTATGGGGGAAAAAGAATGAGTGTGGCAGTGGGTCTTTAGGACACACGTGTTACTGCAGCGTGTGTGTGCGCGCGCGTGTGTTGTGTGTATATGTGTGTGTCATTCAGTCAGTCAGTCAGTGTGCTGCTGGCCTGCCTGCCAGAGAGGGGAGTCGAGAGCTCTGCTGGGAACTACATGGTGCTCAATTTTTCAAGATGTCGTCGCTGGAACAGAGGCTGTCGCGAATCGAAGAGAAACTAAAGCAGGAGAATGAAGAAGCTCGCCGGAGAATCGACCTCAACATCGACATGAGTCCACAGCGGTCACGACCGAGGCCGAGTGAGTGTCCACTGGGGAGGACCGGGGTGTCGGTAACGGCCAGAATAGCAGGGGGAAAGATCGGAGCTGCGGGGCCGGAGAGCGGGGGGAGAGGAGAGGAGAGGAGCGGAGTGAAGGAGTCGGGGCTGTTATGCTGCTGCTACCTTCATGCTAACAGGCTAGCTACATAAACAAACACAGACTCAGGCTGGCCCGCTTATTTTATTGCCAAATTAATAATTAAATAAGTGGGACATTTTCTGTAGTGAGTAACGTAAAGGAAAAGTATACAAACCGAAGCGATGTTACGAAACATCTTGCCGGTAGACGTGTCCCTGAATCTGTTTTGATTGTCCTGTCAAACATGCTAAGCTAGCAGGCTAGCAGACGCTCTGATAGTCTGTGGCGGGGCCCAGCGTCAGAAAATGTAATGCAGTTTCAGTTTGCGCATGAAAAGCTGTGGTCCTGCCAGTCAGCCGCAGAGCATCTATACACTCTGAAAACCTGCAAGCGGTACATTTGATCGTGATTTTTGCCATAGACTTTGTTTTAGTTGCCATTTTGATCTTGACGAAACATGCTAATTTGAGCAGGCTAAATAACGCTAGCTCTGGATGCGTTAACTTAACGTAGGTTACGGCTTGGCTGTTGTGGCAAACACTGGTGCGACGTAACAAATCTTGTGAAAATTGAGATTTGTCGCACATATATTGAATGAAGCGTTCCACGGGTGTTAGTGGACAAACACTCTGTGTCACAGGAGCTGGTGTTAGCAGTGATGTTGGGGCCCTTTCGGGCGAAAAGTCAAGCAGCAGGGAGGTCTGCAGCCTGCCTCTGCTGTGATTTACACACCAAAGCTCTTCATTATCTTTACATTCTTACCAGCAGACTTTCAAAGTGTTAGCAATCTGAACCCCATTTTTTTCCTGCAGATCTTGTTGTCCGTTCATTAGGTTCGAGACCACAAACCTTTTTCCTCCTGTTATTTGAATTGTTTGTTATGAAGCTGATTATGTTGTCACAAAGAGAGTGAATGGGTTAAATCCGAAGTTTTTTCTTATTGTTGAAATCTCATTTGAAGTCTACAACCTCCTAAAAATCTGCTCCCTTGGATTCAAATCCTGGTGATAAAGGTCATTTCTGCGAGATTAGAGCTTGATTTATTGCCAACAAAGGTGCAAAATTGGCTTTTTTTCCACCTTGTGTTATTACATGAAAAGTCTGATTGACTCCATTAGAATCACTTGTTTTTAACTTTGGCGTCATTAATGTCTAATGAAGCCATGCAAAACCCATCATGACACTTTTCCAACACGACAGGCCCTCTGTGCTTTTTGATCCACCTTATTTTCTTGATAGCGTCACAAATGCAGGCAATGGTCACATAAAAATTGACTGAATAACAACAATAACTGTTTAAAAACTACAACAAGATAAGTGTTATCCCCACTCTGTACTGACTGGAGATAAAATGTTCTTTTCTACAGAATTAGGATGCACCAGTCTAATATCTGGACAAAATATCGAAATATGATTCCTCCAGTGTTTAAATACTGCAGTTTTCCGGTTTAGGCGAAAATTGTGAAATCACCCACCAATGTGTACTTAAGGGCCCGTACCTCAGAGTATTTACTGAATGACGGTCAAATTTTGCATGGTTTCAGTAAATACACTAAAGTTACTGTATAAGGACAAAAAACAGCTGATTGATGGAGCTTTTTTCAGATTTGACTGGTTTCATATGAAGTGACACAGTAAGCTACTGACCCACTTTTTCTTGAACCTTCAATACGTGGCCTTATTTTAAATCCTGGGAAAAGAGTGCCAAAGAAAATATAAGAAACACTATGATTCATTAATGTGCAATGTAATTGATTTTAGTCTTCATGAGATTAATAGACAATAAGAAAAAGTTCAATTTAAGTTTAAACCACTCAAGTTATGTTGTGAAGAAATGAGCGAGTGATGTGTGTGTGTGTGGTGAGGTTTTTTTGTTTGTTTTTGAGGGATTTTTATGATTTGTGTGTGCAAAAGATGTGCGATTGTCTCCGTAGAACACTGCACTAATGTGCGTGTGTGTGTATTTTCTTTCCTCCGTCTAGTCATCGTGATCCAGCTCAGTCCTGCTCCAGCCCCTTCCCAGCGTGCAGGTATCATTCAGTCCATCGCTCTCTCTGCCACTGCACCCCCCCACCTTACCAACACCTTTGTCCTCCATTGCATCATCCACTCCCTCTTCCTTCATCTTCTCTCTTTCTTGCTTTTTGTTTTTAGTATAAATGCACACTTCTTTAGACCTATAAGACAAGAATAACTTTGGCTGCTTCTCACATTCTCAATAGTTTTCTTCGTTCTGGCCCTGCAAGTAAAGCTTAAAAAACACCTCGATACCACGACGTTCTCCACGTTTCTCTTAACATCCAGTTTAATTTAGAGGTTGAATGGATAGGGCTATGGTGAGAAATATGATACTGTGTTTACAAATGGCTAGTGTTAAATCTGACCACCACCTAATATGGGGTTATATCGTCTAGGCAGACTAGAATAGACTTTGAATAACTCATAAAAGTAACTTATGTGAAAGATATGGATTACCATCAGCAGGCCAGCATATAAGCATCCAGTTTTATTTCCTACTCAATAAGGATGCGCCGATCATACAATCTAAATATTGGATAATGGTGATAATACTGTGATCCAACAAGACAATGCTTTTTTTTTCTCTCTAACCATTGTTATCATTGTTTAGTCTCACACTTGTGTGGAAGCTTTTCCTGGACTTCATACAAAGAAACGTGTTTTCTGTCGTCTCTGTTGAAGCAACTTTCAGCAGCTCTCTTATTCACACGGGGTGGTGGGTAGCTCCACATATTTGATTGGGTTGACTTTTACTCTGGATTACTCTTCCTGACGTGAGTTCAAAGCAGGGATCGACTCCATACTGTCATTTCACTTCACTTGTATCCTGACAGCTCCGCATCCAACACGGGTTTGTGAGGAGCGGTGAAAGGAGGTGCGTTTGGACTGAGAGAAGGAAAGGACAACTGTAAATGAGAGCTATGCACAGTAGCCTGTGATTCTTACAGTGAGCTAGCGCAGATAAATTGGAAAAGCTGGATCGGTGCGTCCCTGCTTCGTGTGGTCATCCTACAGCTGAATCAGTTTAATCCCTGTTTATGAATCCAGCGCTGTTATTTTATCCCAGCAGTCATTTACACCTCCTCTACACTCACATCATCCCTCCATCTTTCCATCTCTGCTCCTCCCTCTGTGTGAATGCGTGTCAGTGGCAGGGAAGTGTTGGTATTTGTTAATGTTCACTGTGTGTGTGTGTGGACATGTGTCGGATGATTAACCTGTGTTTCGCTGGAGGCAGAGAATCACGGTGCATGTGGCTTTTTTGCACGGCACGATGAGTTTTTTTTGTTTTGTTTTTTGGGGGTTGTGTTTTGTTTGACACAGTCTCTAATCCAGCATCCCCACTGGTCGGCCTGCAGGAGTGCTGCGAGCACTCCGGCCTCCCTCTCCCTCTTCGCTGTTTTCTTTGTGTGTCGACTGAAGACTTGCCTTCCTGTCCAAGAGTGACTGTCTGTCTGACTTCCAGCCTCAGTCTGTGCTATGCAGTTTTGGCCGAATCTCTTCTGTCTCTCTCACATCGGATCGTTTGCTGTTGTGTGTTTTCTCATCTTCTGGCACCCTCCCCTTCCTTTTACAGCGGCACTGTGTGAGCAGGAGGCGGTGCAGCAGTGCCTGCGAGTATCTGTGTTTGTGCGTCTCTCCCTTCCCTCGCTCTGTCTGCTCATCAATCCTCCCATCCGTCCATCTGGAGCCAGTCGAACTGTGGAGATGCAATTTGTGCCAAAGACCGCCTGAATCCTCCTTTCTTGTTACACTAACCCCCTCCTCTCCTTCACTAACTGGTTCTCCCCTTACAGGCTTCATTCATACAGGTGACTCACGGATCCAAACGCCCGCTGGCTCTCTACAAAAAAGCTCCAAATCGTATTAACAACAACACTGCATGGTCCTTGAGATACGTTGCAAACCTTTAAGACGATGATGGGAGATTGCTGTTAACCTGTCTGTAATAATATTTACGTTCAGGGTGGTCACTGCAGCTGCTGACTTTCTGTCTGAGAATTTGGTGCATGACCGGTACTAATACTACTGCAGATCGTTTCTTCCTGAAATTCTTTAATACGTCTATTATTGAGGATGAGTTTGTGCTTGTTTTGCATATGAACCTGATATTACACGGCTGGTGGCGTTTTAACATGTCTTCGAATGCATGATTTGGACTTATCTTTATAAAGGGCTAGAAGCATCTGGTATTCACCGTCTTGATTTCCTTTGCAGCCAAACCACACCTACAGCGCTTTAACAGTTTAACCAAAATATTGTAAAATCGTCTGCAGTTTTTTAAATTTATCAAAAGAAAAATAAGATGAAATGTGACTTCTCACTTGTATTTGCTCTCACTAATCATTCATGTGTTTAGTCCCCCTTTCAAGCCAGGAAAAGCTAAATAATGCTGCCTGACTTTATTTAAATAATAATTCTTTTATTTGATACTACAGTCTGTCGCCTTATATTTTTTTTTTTTTTTTTTGGTCATGTTTTAGGTTTTCTTTCCTGCAGTTGGTTTTATGGTTAAGATTAGTGGTGCAACGGATCAAAAATCTCACTGTTCGGATCGGATCACAGTTTTAAGTCACGGATCGGATCAATTTTCGGATCAGTGAAAAAAGACAAAAATTGAACATTTAATTATTTACTTATTGAAGTATTTTTTTTTTCCTGTTTAAAAACATTCAACTCTAGTCTCATTCCACGCAATTATTTAAAAAAAATTATGGTACAGTATAGGGCAGTACAGGGCTTTGTATCTACCACTCAATTCAATTTTATTTTATTTATAAAGCGCCAAATCACAACAACAGTTACCTCAAGGCGCTTTATATTGTAAGGTAGACCCTACAATAATACACACCGCTCATTATATCGCACTTCGCTGTGATATAATGAGCTGTCACGGTCACGTAGCTTACGTTGCCCTGGAGGTCCACCCAGTTGTAGTAGTTAGGGCAACAGAAGATGCCTGAGACAGTTCAGCCATAACTTTAAACTTTTCCTGCTCATACATGCTTGGAACAGGACATCATAGTGTGGCTCAAGCACGTTCATCATAGTTTAAACCCCTTGTTTTGCACAACGGAATACGGCCTCCCGTCTGCAGCTAAACACCCCAATAGCTTTTGTAATAGCTTTAGCCCGGTCGGATTGGGCAGCAAAGGGCTACTTAAATACCGAAAACTTCTCTGCTCCTCCACTTGGACCGCTAGCACTGGCCATAACTATCGCTTGACAGACCCACCACGCACACCATACACATACTTTTTTTTTTTTTTTTTTTTTCTCCTTCTTTTTCGAATCTTCGGATCACGTGCGTGCCGAACCGTGGAGTGGGATCGGTTTGGATTATGGATCAACCGTGAGCCGTTGCACCACTAATTAAGATAAGTCAGTACTTGATAAAATCTGAAATTGCTGGCAATCTAAGGACACATTAAATATGTGCTTCCTCATTACAGGGTTAACCCCTGGTTCAGGTTTTCCTTTGCAGCACAGGCTAATTAACAGCCTCTTTTGGTGCAGGGGTTTGTGCTTGTACTGTTTCCCGCTAGATCGCTTCGTTCTAAGATCTGTAATGAGTAAAATACTTTCATATTCAAAATCGCGGCCTGAAGCAGTAAAAATGAAACCCGTGTTGTAATGAACTTGTAGTTTTCCTCTTAAAAACAAACTGTGACTCCCAAACTGTGCATTAAATCTGTGCAGTTTCTCTCTGTCTGAGAATAGTGCTCTGAGATAACCGTCCTGTTTGTTTTAACGTTTGGTCAGGACATCAGCGGAACCAAAACAAAGCTGTAACGCTCAAAGAGGAGGGGAAAGAAAAAAAACAAGTTCCAGTAATGGCTAAATAATGTGCAGGATCTAGGTCATAGCGATGTAATGAGCAAACTCTTTGACCTCAGCAAGCATCATATCTTTCTTTTATTGTGCAGAGAACAGTCAGAATACCATTAAAAACGCCACATTATCGCCTTCTTTACTGGTGGTCAGCAGCTTTAAGTAGCTACCATCCCTTTAAGCAACAGTACCATCATCATCCATCTTCTCCTTTCAGGGTCTAATTTTTCATATCCCCTCTCCCCCAGCGCTCCAGCTGCCCCTGGCTAACGATGGAGGCAGCCGTTCGTCATCTTCAGAGAGCTCGCCCCAGCACCACCCGTACCCCAGCCGCCCACGACACATGCTAACCCTGCCCACGCCTCCGTATGGCCTACAGAAGAGCCTAGAGAAGTGCGTTCACATTTTAAGCATGTTCTGTTCTGATTACAAGGAAAAAAAGCATTTACAGGTTTTACTGTGTCCTCGTGGTCCTATAATAAATGGTAATGGTTTTGATTAAAAAAATCAGTAACCTTTCTGGGAGTATCCCAGTACTCCCATTAATTTGTAAGACAAAGAAGGAACACAGAGAGTAGATGCACACTCTGTGTTGTGTGTTATGGATCTACATGCAGAGTGTGGGTGAAAGAGACGCTCAGTAATCCACTCCATTTATGAGTCAGGTCTCTCATCTGGCAGCGTAGGTTGTACGCACTTCCTGTTGCATTTCCTGACACTGATTTCTTTTCCTTTTTGTCCTCCGCCTCCCCTGCAGTGCAGAGATTGACCAGAAATTGCAGGAGATCATGAAACAGACGGGTTATTTGAAGATCGACGGGCAGGTGAGAGACGTTGTAGTTACAGAAGTGAAACTAAGAATGAGGACGCAGACGTGATGTGGCTTTTGCTTTGTGTCTCTGTGAGCTGACGCTTTTTAGCAAACGCTGTCTGTGCAACCAAACCTCAACGCTCAATCTTCTTCCAAAACAATAAAAAAAAAAATGTTTTTAAAAATAGCGTCTGGCACTCAGGCGTGAATCAAGCTATAATTGTGACCTCTTTTCCCCCCAAAGATTTATATCCTGTTAACGGGCCTGGTTAGTTGTACTACAAAGAAAGTAGGAAAATAATAAATAGTAAATGGACTGGTTTTTATATAGCACTCAAGTACTCTACTTGAGTGCTCATAGCACTTTAATCGGTGTGTCTCATTCACGTAAGCACATTTTTCTACATCTGAGTCTACACACACTTACTCCCAACGTGTTTACCAAAGATGCTTTGTCATGCAGACTGGAATAGGCAGGGATCAAACTGCAAACCTTCCAAGTAGTAGATAATTTGCTCTACGACAGCTTCCAGCACCTGGTATTCCCACTTCCAGTAGGAACCAAGCCCAAACCCGTTTAGCCTCTGAGATCAGGTGAGGTCAGGGTGGTATAACTGGCTAATAATATACAGAAATTAAGCCAGACGTATTTGTTAGTTGCGGTGCGGTATACTTACAGGTTACATGGTGTGTGTTTGTACGCACGCTCTCTCCGGGTTCTCCGGCTTCCTCCCACAGTCCAAAGACGTGCTCTTAGTCAACAAGGTGCTGGAAACCTTCAAGATTTTGGTCCATGTTGACGTGACAGCGTCACACATTTGCTGCAGATTTGTCAGCTGCAGGTCTGTGATGTAAATCTCCACAATATCCCAGAGGTCCTCTATTGAGACCTTGTGACTCTGGAGGTCGTTTGAGTACACTGAAAGAAACCAATTTGAGATGATTTGATGTGGTCTGTAATGTCACAGGGCCTGTCTGGCATCCAAAACCATGCCATGTTCAAAATCCACCTAATTCTCCATTCTGATGCTCAGTTTGAACTTCGGCAGGTTGTCTTGAGCATGTTTACATTCCTAAGTGCTGCCATGTGATTGGCTGATTAGAAATGTCATGAAGGAGCAGTTGAAGAGGTCCACCTAATAAATAAATAAATAAGCACAGAGAACAGTGTTAAATCGGGTCCACGTCCAGCATGTTCTTGGGCAGTGCACAGACAGCAAACAGAGCATCATGCACACCAGCAACAACCTTGGCATGTCTGCTGTTTGCTGAACAATGTCTGGCCTTGTTTAGTTTGTGTGTTTTTTCTCCCTCTTCCAGCCTTCAGGTCTAGTTTCATACCGAGTGCCAGTCGGAGTTTGAAGATGCTTGAGAAAATTATGTGACTCATTACTGCTCTCCAGATTGTTTGTTCTTCTTCTCATTAGCCCAAAGGCTCTGCTACATAATGCACTCAGTGAGCTGTCACTCACTGCAGCACAGTCAACAGTGACTTATTTTTAACAAAGCAAGGCAATTACGCATCTTCTCACTGTGTGCTGCTATTCTTTAGCCTTGGCTGATCCACAGATCCAAGCGTTTGTTCTTAAGTATCACAGAGCAGTTCACTGTTGCTGCATGATGCAGAAAGTCTTCAGGTTGTTAAAGAGTTTGTATTTGTATTGTTTTAACATTTGAATCACTAAAATACTTGAAACACAGAGTCTGAAATGTTGTTTCAGCGGTATCCAGCAGAGGTAACAGACCTGTTCAGCGAGGGGGAGATTGGCAGCGGGACTTGTGGACAAGTCTTCAAAGTGCGATTCAAGAAGACGGGCCATGTCATTGCGGTCAAAGTAAGATAGTTGTTTTGTTTGTTTGTTTTTTAAAATGGGCAAAAAAGAAAAAACAAGCCAAAAAAATTCAAAACTGATCAAAATTAAACACTATACACACAAATATTGCATTTGTCTTTGCAAGACTTGATAATAATGCAATAAATGGAGAACGAGGCGATGTAGGATTTTGAAATTCTTACCTGTATGTATGTATGTATGTATGTATGTATGTATGTGTAAAATCTCAGACAAGTTTGAATCCTGGTGACTTTCACCTCAACGTCAAGGTTTTTACTCCTAAAGGGGTTCGGGTGAAGAGTGAAGCTGGGACCCAGCCCCGGATCAGGATAGATGGATGGACACGCCTGGTTCATCACATCACTTCATAATGTAGTTGTACTCATTCGTTTTGTTCCCCATTGTCAGAAAGTTAGAGGCGCAGGAAATTACTGATACTGGCTCTCAAATATCAGCCGTCTTTAAAGTGTTTGCAGCTGCAGATAAAAATAGATTTTTCATGACATTATCAAACTGTGTGAAATTTATAATGGTGACATTTCTAAAATGTTAATGACAGAGGCAGGAAATGTAGTGATTCGTGAAAGATCCCTGCTTCGACCCCCAGGAGGAGACATCCGGCATAAAAATCAGCCAAGTTAAATAACGTGGCGCTACCCGCTGTGGCGACTCCTCAGCTGCAGTCGTGTTTGTGCTTGTAAACCGTGGAAAATATCTGCACGCTAAACACAATCGTACATGGTTCTGCTGCAGCGCAGATACCCCTGCTTCTCAGAAGTTTTTGGACTAGATTGAAACCACAGCGTTATGGCGACTTAGCTTAGATGCTGTGAACACTCACATGGACACGTTTATTTGTATTTCCTTTTCTTGGATGGCTGGCCGGCTGAAATGTGGATCCCAGCTCAGTTACTTTGTCCTTTATTGTATGAACGCCTATATTTTATTAATCTTGGTTTTTGCAATTTGAATAAAACTGCGCTTCTTAATGTGAGTATTTTTTGGACTAACTGTAGTCCAGACGTGTTTGTCTGCTCATAGTAGATGATGGGAACACACATTCTCTAACTTCAGGTACCATAATCAAAATACTGGGACTAAATCCAAACAGAGAGCCAGAGATTGAAGGCACTCAAGGCTCTGCTCAGTGTAGTCTCACTGTTTTAATTTTCCTTTGTACTTTAATTGTGAATAGTTTACCAACAGAGGAGCAGTTACAGCCCCATATAACAAACCCGCTATTAATGAGATCATTTAATTGTAGCCCTTCTGGGATGTTTAATAATAAGGCAGTCAGTCAAAGCACCAGGGGAGCCTTTGTTTTATTAAAGCCTACACTCGGAGTAGTGCCTGTGTTCATTTACGTTGTCTGTGTGTCACCAGCAAATGCGTCGCACAGGAAACAAAGACGAGAACAAGCGGATCTTGATGGACCTGGACGTGGTGCTGAAGAGTCATGACTGCCCTTACATCATCCAGTGCTACGGCGCCATAGTGACCAACGTGGGTGTTCCCAAAATACTTAACTGTTTGTAATCACAGCAATAAAATTATAGTACTGTAACAGTGCAGCCCCAGGTTTATTTTATATATCTGCACCCAGGGTGTTTTTGACTCTTATTTTAGTGAACTCCCAAGCTCCCAGACCTTAGCTACTAACTGTGTGTTTGTGTGTATGTGTGCAGACGGATGTATTCATCGCCATGGAGCTGATGGGAACTTGTGCTGAGAAGCTAAAGAAGAGAATCCAGGGTCCCATCCCAGAGCGAATCCTCGGAAAGATGACGGTGGCAGTAAGTGGCAGGAACACACACAAACCACTCTGCTCCTATGTTCGTTTTTGTTCTTAGTGTGTGTGTGTGTGTGTGTGTGTGTGTGTGTGTCCTATGTAGATAGTGAAAGCGTTGCTGTACCTGAAAGAGAAACACGGCGTTATCCACCGGGACGTCAAACCCTCTAACATCCTGTTAGACGCTAAAGGTCAGATTAAACTGTGCGACTTCGGCATCAGCGGACGCCTCGTCGACTCCAAGGCCAAGACCCGCAGCGCCGGCTGTGCTGCCTACATGGCAGTAAGTGAAAACACACATACACACAGTCTAGCCGTTAAGGGGATGTGTGTACACTGCTTAAAAACTTGTAGACACACTTTAGCATCGAGTCGGTTAAGCTTCTGTGATATTGATCTGGTCAGTTAAGTAGCCGAGACGGTTGTTAATTAGTTTCAGTTAATTAGTTATGTTACATTTGAGTCTGATGCCACCAGGCTTCACCTCAGGCTGTCCTGGAGCTGAGTGATGCCCTGAACCAGATCTGGGAGGAGATCCCCAAACGAGGGTAGTCTCATTAGTTTACTTTAATTTTCGGGTGTCTTAGAATTCAACCCTGATAACCTGTTATTGCTGCTTTGTTGTGGACAGTGCTATGCAGGATAACTTGGTGAGAGTAGAAGATTTTAATAAATCAAGTATAAACGAACTGACTACAAACTAAGTGAGGGAACCACAGAGCAGGTTTAGTGGTGACTGTCACGATGGTGTAAGATAAAGCACAAGACTTGAACGTGTTCAAACTTTGAGTGTTTATGAGGCTGTGCTTGCAGAAATCCCACTCCACACAATGCACACTCTCGGGACAGCTAACCTTAGTGTTGCCTGTTCTTTTCTTTCTTTTTCTTTTTTTTTGTTGTTTTCTTTTTTTTTTTCTCGTTCTTGCAGCCTGAAAGAATAGACCCTCCAGATCCCACCAAACCTGACTATGACATCCGGGCAGACGTGTGGAGCCTCGGCATCTCTCTGGTAAGTCTGTCATTTCAGTCTGTGCCCTTGGTCGTAATATTTACATCGATGACACTGAAAGACAGTTGCAAAATAAGAACCGAACGGCAGATCCATTCACATTAAAACAGCTGTTTGAATGTGCAGCTGTGATGCATGAGGTGATGCAGCGATAAGATGTGGTAATAACGGCATGTCGCAAATCGACTAACATTTTTAACGAGTGTGGTCATAACTGCATCGGTTTCTAGTGGCTGCGAATACTGGGAGTTAAGTAGGTCAGATTACAAGTAGTGTAGACCAGTGTGTAGCATTTTGTGTGTGCGCGCAAACTAAAATTGTTCATGTCCAACCATTTAGATTAGCAAATACGTTGCAACACAACACGAGTGCATAAATTTGACCTGTGATGTTTAAAATTTATAGATTCTCTGTCTTATTACTTATCATGTTTTTTTTTTTTTTTTTTAAATTGAGTATAGTTTGTTATAACCAGATAGGAACGGTTGGAGTTGCGTATTCGTTGACACAAACTGTAATCTAAAAGTTCACTCTTGGGCTCAAAAACCAAAGTACAAAGTGACAGAAATGTTTTTGTTTCTATTTGTAGATCACTTGAGGGCATTAACAGGTTGCTTGTGGTTCTTCCAGGTGGAGTTGGCTACAGGACAGTTTCCCTACAAGAACTGCAAGACAGACTTTGAGGTTCTGACCAAAGTGCTGCAGGAGGACCCTCCTCTTCTGCCTCTCGGCATGGGTTTCTCCCTCGACTTCCAGTCCTTTGTCAAAGACTGGTGAGTGAAAATTCCACTGTAAAGCTGGTGCTCACTGACAGCAGTCCACTCTAGAGCCATCATGTGATCAGGGTGATGACTGGACAGCTGTGTCCACATTAAAAGTAAATGTTTCTGTTCTCTCAGGCTTATAATTCATCTGTGTGCACGAATGTGTGTGCAGTTTGTGTATATTTAAATGGGTGTTTTGTTGTTATTTGTCTTGTATTTCAGTCTTTCTGATCTCTTGTGTACTTCTGTAAAACACATGCCTAATTTTCCTGTAACAAAATGTGCAATAGAAATAACATTGATGCTAAGTTCATTAAAAATTTGCGTAAAATGCATTTATCTCTCTATAGCCTCACAAAGGATCACAGAAAAAGGCCAAAATACCATCAGCTGCTGGTGAGTCGCCTTTTTTTCTAATGGTCGACCCAGATCTTTTAAATTACTCACAGCACAACTGTAGGTAAATGCAATATTTATCTTTTCTCCTCCATTTTAGGAGCATAGTTTCATTCGGCGTTACGAGGTGCTCGACGTAGACGTGGCTGGTTGGTTTCAGGTGGTGATGGATCGCACCGAGTCGCCTCGCAGCAGCCAGTGTTACAGCCATCAGCATCAACTCCACTCGCTCTTTAGTAGGTAGCCTAGCCTCGACCAGCCTGGCGTCAGCTTAGCCGTACGCTAGACTAGCCTAGCTTTAGCTTTGCCAAGCCCAGACTCAGTCTATTCTAGTCTAGCCGTCCGCAGCTACGCCAAGCGCTACACCCATCCCGTCTGTCCATCTGTCCCCTGGGGAAGAAGAGACCTGAAGATCCCACAGAGGAGGGAGGCACGAAGACTCAGTGGAGGACTCTGGATGGACAGATTAAGCAATGGAGCGACAGAGGGATGGATGGCTGACGCAGGTGGTTCTGGTTATTAGGGTGCTGAATCTGGACAGACAGACACGGGGTTGGGGGGGGATGCACGCTGTAGTGAGCTTCATTTGGTTTAGACACTGTTAGCGCTCACCACGCTATCATCACATCACAGTGTGTGTTGCAGCCAGACACTCACATACAAACTGTGTGTGTAGCTTGTATATGCTTTTACATTTTCTCCTCTTTTCAGTAGTTTTACACACACGTCTGTCTGTCGCCGACATTGATCCAAGCAATTGGATTCGTAAACAGAGTAGTCACTACACACTGGAACAAAGCATCTGCTACTTCAGCAAAAACAAGCCGCTCTTGTACATAAACGATTTAGAGGACAGAACAAAGTCTGGTGCAATTCTGATTCTTCAGGTGTTTCTACCATCACACATTCTCAGGCTGTATCTATATGTAGTGTGTCTGTGTGCGTGTGTATATGTCAGTGTGAGCATTTCTATGTATGGATAACTATAACGACTCACTCACCGGCTTTTAATAGTGAGGTTGTATTTCCTCGTTAATTCACCTTCACACTACAGCTCTAACACACAAACGAGAACAGATTAATCTGTTGGCTGTGCTTTTAATTTGAAAGGCTTTTGTTTTTTTTGTTTTGTTTGTTTGTTTGTTTTAAATAGCATAATTTTTTGTGTTTGGGAGAAACAATGAAAAACACTCACAAAAAAATTAGCGTTGCATTTTAGCTTTATAGAAAATAAGTCGTGTATTGTTTTGAAGACGGGTTTGTTTTTTTTGGGGTTTTTTTGGTGATCGATGCGTGCCGCGAGTACATCCACACTGACGTTTTTGTTTTAAAAAGTGTAGTTTTTACTACATGTGCGATGAACATCCACACAGCAAGGCTGTAGTGGGTCATGCTCCGTCATTCAACGACCTCCAGTCTATAGCCCAGGTTCACACACACATTTGGCTGTTAACGGGTCTGTAAATTAGGCAGCAGGGTATGATGAGGTACCTTCTGATTGGTCAGACATAAGCTGGAACTTGCAATACTAATCAGGAACTAATCAGAGTTCAGTTTATTTAGGCATTTAAAACACTACAAAAAGCAGCCACGTGTCATTCTGTTATTTGTACTTTCAACAAAAGCAGTAATGTAACTTAATTATGAGCCAATTTTAAAAATCCAAACATGCACAAAGTTTGGAAAGACACAAAGAGTGTGGTTTGTAATGGAGAGCCCACTTCCAATCAAGCTAGGTTGTAGTAGACCCTGTGCATGAATGTGAACAGTACAGGGAGAAGCTTGGAAACTGCGACAGTCTCTTGTGTTACGTTCAGAAGCCGTCTCGCCTCATTTGTCCAAGCAGAAAAGCTTCTTGCAGTTGGCTTTGTTGCTCTGGAGTATTTTCCTGAAGCTACCGGCCCTCTGCTTCCTGTTTACACTGGCACACTTGTTCACGTTGTATGCAATATATCAGCGTGATATAGTGTTACAGGCGTGTTTAGTGTAGACGGAGATTTTTAATGAAAAACGCCGTTTTAAAATGAAACGTATTAGTGTGGATGTAGCTTGAACTTCTTCTGGAAGATTGAAAGTTGAAAGATTTAACAAATGTTACAAGAGAGAGAGCAGCTGGGTGATTTTAAAAAATGGGAGCGTTTTTGGGGGTTTTGTACAGAGAATTTAAAAGGTGTAGATCTTATGACCTGTGGAGCATTTCTTTACTTCACTCTCTGTTCATCTACCTCTTCCTTTTTGTCCACCTCTCTGCCTCCGTAGTGCTCCACAGTGTTCTTAGACCAAAGGCTGCACGTGGGTTGTTGGCGGAGGCCGAGAGACTTAGATTTGCTCCTGCAAACCTTCAGATATTAAGAATCCACGGAGGAGAGTCTGAGCAGTGCTGGTGTGTTTTTTAGGAGGCTAAAACTGTCAGGCTGGGGCCTGTAATTCCATTTTGCTTGTATTGGATCATTATCCTGTTTTTACCGAGCTTTTGGATGAATATCAATGATATGCCATTAATTTCTGCTGATTTATCGGAGTCATTTCTTTTCCCCCAATTCTCCTTTTATTCTTCAGCTGCACAGTGGATTACTGGACTGATTTGGTTTCATTATTATATACTGAGACCAAGAATTGTTACAGTCAAGATGTAAAAGATGACTAGGAGGTGGAAAAAAGAGGAGTTGTTACCTTTTGCAGAATTACTTTAATTGATTAGGTAAAAAAATCCCCATTCAAAGCTCTTTTTTTTTTCTTTTTCACTCCCTGTTTATTTCTACAAAAGAAAACAGGCTGACCACTGGCACATGAGTTACAGTTTGAGAACCCAGCTTAAAGGATGTGTGTACATATACTGTGTAAACGTGAGTGCAAGTCTACATAGGCCGACTGAGCAGAGCGCTAATATCTCCCTTCTTGCGGGACCACAGCCAAAGCATGCTAGATGTTCAGACTACATCCCACAAACACCAAATCGCTGTTAGACAGAACAGAGGAGAGGCGATGACTGAGAGGGGGAAACGCGAAGTCAGAGAGACGGAGAGGGGTCCGGGAATGTTGTCAAGATGGTAGAAATGAGTGTGGGGTGGGGCAACGTGAGGTGACGAGGAGGATAAAGAAAGCGTGGTGGCAAGTTCAAGGAAAGTCAGAGACAAGCTGAGTGACAGGAAGTAAGTGTAAGAGAGGAAGCAGTTTCACACAGGAGTGCTGAGCTCTGAGGCTAGCTGTTTGTTTTTGTTTGTTTCGGGGGGGGGGTTTGTAAAGAGCTTTCATGGTGTTACGCCAACCTACCAATTCTGATTTTAGCGATTTAGCTTGTTGCGTTTGTGACGTTTACTGTTCTGTTCGGACTGTTATTTATTTGCATTGCTGCTGCTACTGTTTTTTTTTTTTTGTTTTTGTTTTTTTTTTTATTGCGTTAGACGCTGCTGTCACTTCTTTTCCCCAAAGGACGAATATTTTATTCTTGTTCTTTTAAGCCAAATAAGTGAAATAATGCAATGTCCATACACGTGTTACCAAAATAAGCAAGTCTGAAGAGAGCAAAAGCAAGTGAGAGAAGCTTGGATAGATTAGAGAAGGACGTGCAGAAAGGTTGGCTTCACGCAAGTACTAACTCACGCCTCACCTCAAATGTACCTCTTGTGTGTTTTGAAAGCAGTTAATTGTCATATCCTGATGCCACACTACACACTACTACTCTGTACAGTGTAGATATGATTTGGGGGTTGGGCGGGTCTGTCTGTCTGTCCAGATGCTTTGTGCCACATCCATCCAACACTCTGTCCATCCACTCCTCCATCTGTCTGCAGGTCCCCTGCAAGCTTGACAACCTTGATAGTTCACACCAAAGGTGACCACAACTTAACAAAAAGACGAAAGAGCGTTGTTGTTATCATTATGAGTCTTGTTATTGACATTATAATTGATTACTCTTAGCTATGATTATATATGAAATCTCTCTAGCTAGTGGGAGAGGATGTGTGTGTATGTGTGTGGGGGGAGTATGTCCCATGTATGTGTCATATACAGTACAGAGGGAGACTGGTGCAATAATACATGACCAGCTGGCTCAAACTCACCGCAGGCCTGAGTCAGGAACTGAGCTCACCTGACTCTTGGCATCACTGAGCACCTGAATGTTAGCCGTTCGGGATAAGCGGTGTCACACCGCTGCTACACAACTGGCTCTGTTAGCTCTGGGCTTACCGATCTGAGTGTGTCCTCTTCAGTCAAGTTATTGAAGCCGCAAAAAAGGTGTTAAAGGTTAAGAGGTATACCGTTAATGTAAAACATTAAAAGTGACATTGTGCTCATTTCTAACTCCATATTTTTAGTAAGAGAATCAACTGGAGTAGCTTTGCACGATTCAGCCCCAGCATAGATTCAGCTTCTAAGCCCCACCTCCTTATAACCATATAAGGAAATATGTAGGAAAGTGATTATCCAGTGTTACAGTATCTGTATAATGCAGAAAATAAAGCATAATGGGAATTGGAAGCACATATTTCCTTACTTGGCTAAAATAATCCTGATAATTTAAGAAGACTCATCAACACAAACTGAAATTAATGTTTGATTTATAACCAATATTCTCACACACGGACCTTTAATGTCGTGTACAGATGATGCTGCGTCTTTAAAATACACTCATTGATAATTCAGACCCAATTAGAGTCTTTCTGTGGTTTTTATCTGTAGATGCTGATTGATTAGGTTGCTGGCTTGGTAAGCTCGCTCCAAGTTGTTAAATGTTTCTGAATGATGACTGCGGAGTGACCCGATCATGTTAATTAGTCCCAGTTAAAGGTGGGCCAGCTTTGTGATGCAGAAAAACCCGGCTTGATCCTGACTCACTGACCCAGGCCTCTGAGCAGATGTGAGGTGGAGTTGGCCTGACTCCGTTAGTTCAGCCGTTCTCTGGTTGTCATACGGACACCGGATGTGAGCTGGAACCGATTTAAAGTGGTGCACACTTCCATACGACGGGTGAACACCCCCCCCCCCCCCCCCTCAAAACTATTATATACAGCCCTGGTTCTGGTGCTCTGCCATCACAGCAGCCTGAGCTCTTCTCATCGGTGCAGTTTCAAATACAAGCTCGGCAGTACACGCCGCACTTCCTATTCAGCGCTCAGTGTTCAAACTGTGCGTGCATGCGTGTGCCTCGGCTAACTCGTGATAAAGCTGGACCCAGTCTCCCGCTGTCGAGGTTCTCTGTTATTAAGCTGACATGTATTTCACAAACACGCGCACACACTTGCCGACCGTGCCGTTGGTGTGCATTTTCACTTGGTTGGCTGACGGTGCCACACACCACCTTTAAATCCTGTCACATGTAATTGCTTGTATGTGTGTTTGTGTGAGAGTCGGGGGGGATTAAACATCTGATTACTAAACTAGACACACACACACACACACACACACACCAAATGTATAAAGTTATCCCATTCTACACAGCAATGCTGGCTACTGCCGATAGTGGCTTTATGTGTATATTAGCTTGTGAGGGAGTCTGTGTGTGCGCGTGTGCGTGTTGTAACCCCATCTGTAAGTAAACCAAATATCATTTTCACTATGCAGTCATTCAAACCATGTCAGCTTGCTTCAGATTTGTTTGTTTTTAAAATTTGCTTTCATCTGGTGAGGTGGGGGGGAGATGCTTCGTGTACATACAGAGTTGGCATCGATGCATTTTTAAAAAAAAAAAATCCCCCCCCCCCCCCTTCTCGAGCTCCACCTCCCTCCTTCCTTCCCTCCCTCCCCCCCTGTGTGATTAATATCACCGGCTTCAGCGAGAAAGCAAAAGAGATGTTTTGAATGAGCTGACAAATATTTAAGGAATGTATTGGGGTCGGGGAGGGACGAGGGGGGGTCAGACTGGGGTTTGTATTTTTTTTTTTGTCTTTTGTTGTTGGTTTGTTTTTGGGGGGTTTTGGCGAAGGGGGAGGTAACAGATCAATGCTGTAAAGTATATCGATTGCATGTTATTGTCACCGCTGTAACTGCCATTGTTTTGTTTTTATTGTTTCTTTGTTTTCTTCCAAGACAATGGTCGGTTGGGACGGGGATGCACAAAACTTTATTCTTATTTATGATTTTTACACGTGTACTCTGTATTTTTGCTTTTGCAACAAAAAAGTTGAATTTTTGTGTAATTAGGAAAAGAGAATTTGTTTGGTTTTTTTTTCCCCAACATGCTTTTTCACTTCAGACCCGTCACTATGTGTTGAGGAGGATGAGGAGGAGCTGGATCTTTATTAGCAGACAGTGTTTGTCCTGTTTTCGCCTCGTTCGTGTGCACAGTTTCTCTTTTCAGTTAGCCGCGTGGAGAGTGTGCGTGATGGTTAATCGTCTACCAAAAGTCTTTTATTGATGGTGATTATTATTATTAGCTTTTATTTTTTATTTTTTATTATCATCACAATTACTATTATTACTGTTTTTATCATTGTTGTTAATATTATTATTATTCAGGGCAAAGATGACACCAAATTGAACAAGGAAATAAGTGGGTGATAGAGAGCGGGGCGGTCCGTCTTTCTAAAGGTTTCCTTTTTATAGGCGAGGTGGAGCAGTTGGTTTTTCCCGTTACGCTGTAGTTGGTCTGTCCACCTTTGTCAAACCGCCACATAAAAGATGACCTCTGAACTCAAAGTCTGATAGTATTTTTATTTTTTTTATTATTTTGATTGTTATTATATATTGTTTTCCTTTTGATCAGATATCATGATCAGTTTATTTCTTGTTACCCCAGTTTGGGTCATAAATTGTGTGCTTTTTTTTTTTTTTTTTTTTTTTGTGTGTGTTTTGGTTTGGGGTTTTTTGTCCCTTTTTATTTTATTTTATTTTTTTTTTATTATTCTTTCTGGTTTGCTCTAGTAGTGAGCTGATGGTAAAACACCAGAGCTTTCTTTTTCTTTTTTAATTGCTGAGACTGTTGTGACTGATGTTGCACTTGTGATGGTTTTATTTTTGTTTTGTGTTGCAGATTGTTGTGCAGACAGGAGGAGAATATTGGGTGTTTTCCTTATTTTCTAAGAGTCACAGCAGTTATTTTATCAATCATATAAATCTGTGAGACAGAGCAAGAAGATGATTCAACAGTGTATTTTTCTCACTGGTATTTATTTATTAGTCCTTTGTATGTTATTTGTCTTTGGTTTTTTTTATGGTTCTTTTTAATATGTAATTTTTATTGTTTTGTGGAGGGCAAACAGGATACAAGGCAGAGGAGTAGACTCTCTATTGGCATTTTTACCGTCGTGTACAGAAAGCTAAATGTCGTGCTCGATCACCACACTAATGTACAGTCTGCTCGGTAGATTAAAAGTTTATTTTCGAAGAAGATGAAAGGTGCAGCACAGTAAAAATCACTCTTTCTGGTTTTAATGTGACTCCCAGATGATTTTGTTTGCTGTTTACCCTCTCAGAAGACCCCATCAGACTCCTCATGGTTTGGAGCAACTGCATGGTGTGTTTGATTCAAGTGCTTCGCTAATTATTCACAGTTGTTTGAATTTGGATGGTTTTAATCAGTGGATGCCACCCTCAGCGCTGACTTTCTTTAAAAATGTATAGCTGGTTATAGCTACTTTAATAGTGGACTGATTGGCTTGTTGTTATGACAGCGAGGTTGGGACATGCCTGCTTTGACAAGGGTTTTTTTGCCTGTTCCTTCTGAATTGTCAGTGTAGACTGCATGACTTTGCTTGTGAGCGTGGTGAGGGGGGTAAGAGGACTGACTTCAAAGGCTTCATTTATGTACACACACACGCACCGATTTATTGTCTTGACCGTTGTATCAGTCAACACAGCTTTACTGCCCATTTCCTTTGTCTTTTTTTGGGGGGGTTTTTGTTTTGTTTTGTTTTATTTTTTTGTTTTTAGCTGTATTTCATCCCCCTCCCCAGTGTCATTTCAAATAAAATAAATGCCATTATATTGTGAATACCTCAGGATCTCTTTGGAGTAAAAAAAAAAAAACATAATAAAAGACATAAAAATCAAATAAATAAATAAAAACTCATAAAAAAAAGTTTGTCTTGTGGTATTTTTCTCTTCTTCGAAATATCCTCACCTGTGTGAGAGTCACGGACAGCTCTTGCATCCTACAATTCCCACAATGCAAGGTAGTCAGAGTGTTAGGGTTTGGTTGAGTGTAAAATACCGGCAAAGACAAAATTCTTTTCTGATTTATACAAAGCTCAAAAACATCAGCAAGGGTTTGAGCTTCCGCCCGAGAAAGCATCATACCAAAAACAAGAAATCCGTAAAGACTTGAGGAAAAATAATCATTGATGCTCACAGCATTTTCAAGTGTCAAAACATGGGTAGGAAGTGAAACATCTCAAAGACTCCGGAAGGTAAAGTAGTAAGAGATGTCCCTAAAGACCCCAGAACTGCCAAGTCAGGACTTGTAGTCTCAAAGAAGACAGTCACCAGAGCTCTGCACAAGAATGGACCGCGAGGTTGCAGACCAAGAAAATAACTCCACTTCTGCAGAAGAGACACCTTCAACCCAGACTGAAGTACACCAAGGACACCATCTGCACAGTGAAATACGGTGGTGGGAGTATTATGTTGCGGGGATGTTTAAGTAAATCTGGAACTGGGAGTCCCCTCAAGATTTTGCAAAGAAATCATCAACCAATGAGCAGAAAACGTGTTTCTGGGCCATTACTACCTCCAGAACACTAAAGTGAACGTTACCAACCGGCCTGCAGAAAGCCATCAAATCAGCATTTGGGAAATAATAATTTTCATGGAGAGGATAATTGTTCTGAGTTTACGTTCACCTTGCTAGGACTGAACCATCTAACCTTCCTACCCGCCTTAACTCTTCGTGTCATAGATTTAACAAGGCGCCGGAAACATTCCTCTGAGACTTTGGTCCACTGGGATGATAGCATCGCACAGTGTCTGCAGATTTATTGGCTGCACATCTGTGATGTGAATCTGCTGTTCCGCCACATCTCAAACAGAAGATTAAGACTTTATTGGTTCCACACAAAGCGGATTTACTTCTGGAGATTTCTGGTAAGAAAATGTAGCACATGAGTGTGTTAAAATTTAATAAAGAAAACGGTAGCAATCATGCACAGAAAGAAATAGACCACACACAACAGGCAGCAAGAACTGCTACCAAGTATTTGCAGTGCCTGATAATGAGTGTCTCACTGTGGAGGAATTTAGGCCCACTTTTAATCACAGAATTGTTTTAATTCCACCACTGGAGTTTTTTTCATGCCAAAGCATCGCGATTTGATTTAAGTTTTGACTTTGAGCCATTCAGAGCCATCCAAGAGTTGTGTATGAGCTCTTGGAGTAATTTTAAAAGGCTGATCACTCCTGGGAAGGTTCAGCGTAGTTGTTCTCTCCGTTTTTAGATGTCAGTGAACTTTGTCACTTAGGTGTTTCTTGAGATTATTTTAGTCTACTTCACTTTGTCGGACAGATTCTGTTTAAGTGATTTTTTTTGGTTAGTGTAGTAACGTTGAACTCGGCTTTCCCCCCCAAAAAACGTTTCTAATTCATGACTCCATCCATCTAAAGTGAAGGTAAAAGTGAAGGCAGACACACTTATCCTCTTCTTCTTCCTGTGGCGTCTGCACATTCCCCTCACAGGGAAATTTACCACAATTGCATGCATGACAAGACAGAACAGGACTTGGCATGACTCTGCTTCTGCTCATATGATTAAAAGCTCACACTGAGCAGATCATGCCGAGTACTACGCAGGAATAAACAGAGTAAGATCACCTATCAGTCACTGCTGTGTGACCAATACGTTCTTTGTCTTGATTTCAGAAGTAGAAGAAGCTGCATTATATGTGAGGTGATGTAACTACAGACTTTGCCCCAAGGAAGCAAAAATAAACCACCAGCATAACGACTGAGCGAGCTGACAGCTCTGGAAACTCTGCAGGCTTGTGCAAAAGGGTTAAAACGTGCTGGAGGTGGAAAGTTTCCCCAAGTTTCACATGATGATGTGTGATAATTATGTGAAAGAAAAATCAGAGTGGTAGCAGTCAGCATTGAACTTTCTAAAGTGGAGGTTGAAGCCTCGTGAACGTGAATATTCTGTATTTTTATAGAGAAGAAAAGACACAGAAACCCTCAAAGTCAAGACATCTGTGTCGCAACATAAAACAGAATCTTTCTAAAGATATTGTTTTATGACTTGTAATTAATCACAGCACCGTGTGGCTTGAGGTGCTCTTCATTTCTTTATCCGTTGGTAGAAAAATGTGAGGGAAAGCTAGTGAAACGTGTAAAGACATACATGGAAATAAAGGATGTAAGACAACTTCTTTAAGTAGTCTTCGGGAAATGTTCTCCAGGCTTCTTGAAGGACATTCAGAGCTCTTCTTTGGATGTTGGCTGCCTTTTGTTCTGTTCTCTGTCAATGTGATTGCCACACTGCCTCAATAATGTTGAGGTCCAGGCTCTGGAGGAGGCCAATCCATGACTGATAGTGCTCCATTGTGTGCCTGTGTTTTTTTAAAATATGTTTTTATTGTGTCTTTGGGATCAATGTGATGCTGAAGAATGAAGCCATTGCCAATCAGATGCTTTCCAGATGGTATTGGATGGTGGATTAAAATCTCACGGTACTTTTCTGGGTTCATAATTAGATTCATCTCTCCATCAGGTCTGATTTTCAGTCCAGGTCTTGTGTAATTAGGCACACCTCAACCTTTGCTCCCCATTTTTCTTCCACTGAGACCATTTCCGATGAGGCTCCATTGAGGAGTAAATGGATCAGCTGAAGGAGCGGAGGCACCTCACAGGTCCTGTGTCAGCTCTTTGTTGTTTCTTTCCCCATATCTCTTAACAACAAGACTTTGAGATGCTGATCATTTGCTGTAGATTGTTTTTAGACCCTTCACTTCTTCTGTTCTCCATTTGTGCAATTTTAAGGACACACTTTACACTGTGCCAAGATATGCCAAATTTTGGGTTAACAGCTGTTTGGGATTGACCTAGTTGTCCAAAAATACTATTTCATCATTTTGTCAGACTCTGTTAACATTTTCTGTAAATTCAGCCAAAGAAATTTGAACAAATTGTGTGTTTTTGCAGCAGGGTGCTATAGCAACAAAGAGCCTAAAGACACAATTGAATTTTTTTGTTTAGTTTTCTGTTATGTGCAGATACAGCACTGGTTCATCCCTTGGGTTAGGTGACATTTTATGCTTGAAGGATTCACAGATCAGTGTTAAGGGGTCCTAATAAATGACTGGACTAAAAACAAGTGAAAAAAGGAAGCAATGTCCAAAGACAAAGTTGGATGATCTTCAGAAAGCCAGGAGAACCTGCAAGAAATTACAAGAAAATGTGTCTGTTTGGAAGCAAAATATGAAGATATGAAGGATGGCTCAGGACTTTTTCACAGTAAAAATGAATTTATTGACATTGTTTCTTGTTCAAGAAGATTTCAGATTTGTTACCAGATCAAAGTCTAAAAGTCTAAAAAAAGAAAACAGAAAAATAAAGTGTTAATAATGAATTTCACAGTTCTCTGTAATATGTTGTGTGCTGAGTCAGATGTAGTTTAATTAGATGTGGGGATCTTAAAGAGGTTTTTTTCAGAGGTATTTTAATGAAGGCATTTACAGTGAAGGGTTATGTGTAAAACATTTAAGGATTACTTTCATCCACCAGGTGGGACAAATCTATTCACAGTAATCCTGACTTTAAGTGTGTATGCTTAATTTTATTGCCTACAGGTTAAACCAGTTAAAGACACACACACACACACCAGTCAAGTATTCATATCTTGTGGGAACATCTAATTGACATAATGGTTTCCCTAACCATAACTATGAAAAATGAATGCCTAACAATAACCCTAAATTTAACAAACACCCAATTTAACCATTTCCCTAAAGTCTCAAAATGCCTTTAACTTGTGGGGACCAGGATTTTGGTCCCCACAAGTAAAGTAGACTTCCAACTTTTGGTCCCCACAAAGATATGAATACACACAGCGTGCCGTCTGTTCCGTTCATGCTGCGACCTGCTGCTCCTACATTTCTGCTCATCTTTGATGTGTGTCAGGTCTTTAACAGCAGCGGGACTGGGGCTTGGGGGTAAAGACAGGGCTCGAAACGAAAGTTACACCACAGCGAGACCTCGCAACAAAACACCCCGCCTCCTTCCGCCCCTGAGCGCTGCGCCTTCTCTCTTTCTGGAAATCTCTGACCTTATAAGGTAGGAAATTAAACCAGAACCTCATTGGTGGACGGGAGACAAGGTACAGGTAAACGTTTGGCCTTGTTTGGGATGTGCTCGGATGTTTGTGAGAACAGCTCTTGTTTCTATTACTTCAGTTTACCTTAGAATGTAATTTGTTGTTGCAGATAAAAACACCCTGTCAGAAACACGGTGCAAAGGCCCACTGTGGCTGACACGTCTGCAGTGATAGTGGGGCCAATCAGCTTCCACTTAAAAAAATGAAATGATAAAAACAGGAACACACTTTGTGCACGAGACTTACATGTTAGTTTACATGCTGCAGTCATTAATGACACATGAGAGGTGCCACACCTCTGGTCCCGTTGCAGGTACAGACCCCCCCACATACACACACGTACACACAGACACACACTATAGGGGGCAGTGATCTTGCACCAGTGAACATTTCGACATTACATTCCTCCTCAGAGTCTAACTTACAGTTGTTGAACCTTTTTGAACATTTGTGCACTTCCACATGTGTGATGTTCAATGAGGTTTAGTCCCTGAAAGCCTTTGGTTGTTTTTCCAGTACTGCTGTGGAAGACAACAGGTATTTATTTAAGCTGTGCATTCATTATTGATAGACAATCATATCATGTCAGGAAAAAAAAATGACAAGGAACTTAAGTGAGTCATAATTTAAAATTAGTCATTTCATTAGACAGCTCTTCATAATAAGTGGAGGATGTTAGTGAGTATGGTCAGTCAAACTGTATTTTCCATTTTCTGTTTCATTATCAACATTTATGATTTATGCACTTTGTTTGTTTTATAAAAAAAATTCCATCCGGGTTGTAAAATAGCAAATTTCTTTCTTTTTGATTCAGAGCGACTCGCAAGTCCGCGTTTTTACGTGGAGCACTTGAACACCGCGCGAGGAGGGGGCGGGGCCGTTGGCTTACCTGCGAAAAATAAAACTGGGCCGATCCCAGGTGGAGTCGACGCATCCTCGCTGATCCACGCCTGAGCAGCAGGAGCGCTTGACGGAGCGGACAGCCGGCTGAAGACGCGACGAAGAGGTGGTGTTCTTGTGGCCCCTCCTGAGCAGCTGCTTGTTTTGTGAAGGTGTCGAGAAGGAGGTGGTGGAGGAGGACTGCTGCAAACACGAACGCAGGAAGGCGACTCATCACTCCTGCAGTGCCTGTAGCTGAAAATCAGGTGTGTCACCTCGTTTCCTGCAGGTAGAGAGATAGAAATGCTGTAGCGAAGACTTCAAAGTAAGAAATTAAGAGATAAGATATGTAATGGCTCACACCTGGGCAGGTTCTCTCGTCAGGTGAAGCGCGTGCTCCATTATCGTCTCATTGACTGCGGAATTATTTCTACAACAATTTAAAGTGACTTTTTTGTATTTGTTGGCTGAGACGCGAGCTTGCAGACGTGTTTGTGTTCTCACACCTGTGAAACCAACAATCAGAGAGCTTTACTTCGACGGGCTTTAAACCTTCACAATAATTCAGAACTTTAGCCTCAAACAGCTGAATAAACTTCATGTGGGTTAAGTTTTATTTTGGTGGCCTGTATGAACTGAGTGGAAGGCTGCATGAAGTGATGACGATGACAATATGGCACAAACAAAATTTGAAGTAATTTGAGGTACCGAGAGCTCATGTTTGCCTTTTTTACAGAGTTTAATGCAGTTTTTGTCATTGTTGCACAAGATGAGTTGTTTGACTTCCTTCATGTAACAAACTGCACACACCCAGCTGCTATGTCTGTCTGCAGGGCACAAAATTGGAGAGCAGACACCAAAGAGGACAAAGAGCAGTGCAGCAGCACATGAAATTTTTTTTTAAAAATTGTATGAAGGGCATATCTTGCAAAAACCGGTTGCTGATCATAATCAATTCTTCCTCTTTTGTAATTAAACTTCACTGTGACCACAAAATCAGCCAAGGTCCTGCAGAAAAAAATGCCATCTCACCCTCAGTGTCAGTCAGCTCTCTGCCTGTTACACAAAGTGAAATGCAAAACATCTTCGGCTTAAAGTTGACTTTTCTGTTTTGACCTGTTTTTCACTCGTCCATCTACATCTTCCAGCCACGATCGTTTCACATATCAAACATCTTGTGACTGCAGTCACATTTTAAACAATTCTCAACAACATCTCCTCCTCAGTCTGTCACCCCACCGGCCTCGTATCACCAGCCAGGCTTCAGACGACAGGACTCGTGTTCTGTGTTAGGTAAGAGCCACAGAAGCCCGGATAAAGCCGGGATTGACTTGCGGCCAAGAACAAAAGAGAGCAGGCGAGTGGAGGAGATGCTGAAAACGTGATGAAGAACACTAGAGAGGTGGATTAAACGGGCCCTTGCAGACAATAGGAGAGCATGTGCTGTGTTTGAGGGTGGATCTGTTTCCAGATGTGGTCAAGCTTCATCCCGACCTCAGCGGAGGTTCACCAGGACACGGCTTACGATAGCTAATGTTTGGATTTTAATTATAAAAGGAACAGAGAATACTGAAGTAGCTCATTTTGTTATTTTGTTCCACCGTGTCAAAATGTGCAAAGGCACTGTGTGCAACTTCCTGAGGAAGTTGGCCTGTTGGTGGCTTCATCAAAAAAGCCGCATGCATGTGAATCTAAAAAGTTTAGAATAAAAGACTTTAGCCGTCATAGCTTAGCTTCACGCACACGACGCTCTGCAGGATTTCAGTCCTGAATTAAAGCAGAGGAAATGTCAGTGTGTTCCTCTTCCTCCCCCACTTATCTTCAAGACTTTGAGCACATAATGAACTTAGGAGAGACACAGATGACACCTTGTCCACTGATCCCTTTTATCCCTCAGTCTAAGCGCACTCGCACACTCTATCTGTGCCTTTATCTCTGCACAAAAACAAACACACACACCGCTCTGCTGTTTTTTGCATCATCCACCCTCTGATCCAAGAGACGTCGGCTCCTCTGAATGAGTCTCAGCATCGAGGGTGTGCAGGCTGCGCTCATGATGAACGCTCTTACAGCCCAACTTATCATTTCAGGATCATTCGATAAAACCGACCTGCATTTATATCCTTAATCGGTGAAGGATGGTGTTGATGTGTGGAAAACTTTATCTTCTACCTACAGTATCTACACTGAGTCTGATGTTTTGAGTTCTTTCCCGACCTCTCTGCTTGGAGTTCAGTCATTTCTGGCCTGCGTGATGCAGCTGAAACATTGGTTTTCTAATGTTTGATTTTTCTAATATGACTTCAGGAAGGGGAAATGTTCCACTAGCTTAAGTCATCTAAAGGCTTTGAACATCAGGGGTGAGAACTGGTTCCAAATAGTTTGATCTATGAGAAGCTTATCATCTCCTTTTATCAGTGCTGGTTTGTCTCTTTTGTGCAACAAAGTGGAGTTGTTGCACGCTTCAGTCACAGACGTGCCTTTTTCTTGACAGAAAATGAAACGGTTGTTTAGTGGGCACGACTCAAAGCTCTAAGCTGTAAGTAAAAGATTATATGTTCATCTGAACAAACTCTTTTAATGGGGGGAAAAACTGGCTGTCAATAACTTTAATTTGCATTCACCATGTGCAAATTTTCTTGGCAAGGTCACATCCAGTTGATTATTTATTTAGGTTTTTAATGTCTTTCAGGGCATTTCTTTTTCTTTCTGCAGCCCCGAGTACTTCTCCAGGGTGTGGCTGGGGAATAATCACATTTCTCCACCTGTCCAGACTTGCTCTGACATTCCTTTCTACCACTCTGAGTGCAAAAGCGTCCGTCCACAGACCTCCGTCAGGCTTTTTACATATAGGCTCTACACAGAGCAGCATAGCTGCACATTTATCACCTGTGCTGGAACAGAGGGTCACGGATGATGAGCAGGAGTCGGGAATTTGTGGAATTCTGTGTAATGAGTTGGTGAGGAAGGAATGCGGGCCTGATGGGGAACAAAAGATGGACAGGTAGAAAAATAAAAGCAGTCGTAGAACAGAGCACAGCTGAAAAGAGATTAATCATTTTGTCTGACTGCGATGAGCCTCAGGTCAATAATGTGATCCTGACATTAGTATCTGGGTTGATTGGCTGTCCCAGCTCTGGTTTAAAGTTAAAGGTGGTTGCAGGAAAAGAGGCTACATGGTCATAATGACACTGCGGGGAACAGCTGCAGAGCAGATGTCCAAACCTGTGGTGCAGTTCTCATCATCTTCAAAAAGAACACAAACGCACACACATAAGATGAGGTAGCACAGTCCTCAGTATTGGTGGTCTGATCTGAATCATTAATCTGAATATTTTTATTTACTCAGAGTTATCTCATTTGTGTCTTTAATTCAGTTACAACACAAAAGAGACAACAGGAAGGATGACGTGCAACAAAGCTGCCACTGTGAACACACTGCGTTCAGTGTCGTAAGCCTGCCTTTATGTAGAAATCTTTCAATGAATCAAACGTGCACAGTCACTTCGATGGTCTTAAATCTTGCACAACAATAAATGGAGTTTTTTGTACAGGCTGTGTAGATGACTTGGACTCATGAGTCATCTGCATTTTAAATTGTATTTTTGCCTCGACTGTGGTTTTGAGGTTGGTAAACTCTGCAGAGTCTCTGGGAGCTTGTGATTCGAGACTCAAGAGTTTGTTCGCTGTACCTGCAAGAAATTCTGTCAAAATAATCCAGCGCATCATATCTCTAGCCCTTAATCTCACAGAAACGGCTGCTGTAAAGTAATGTGCGTACCCCTCTGTAAGGAGGTATTTTTAATTCTCACAGAAAGTTATTTTTTTAATTTATTTTTTGCCCCAATAATTTCAGTGCTCTTGTCTGTAAAATGTGAAAGATCAGACTGTCACAGTGTTTTGATATTTGTTAAAATCCTCTTGTTCTGTTTGTTTTGTTTTTTAAAAGCTACCATGACTGATGCAGACAAGTTCCTGTATGGGGACCGCAGTGCGCTGACCGACCCTCTGGCTCAGGCCGACTGGGCCACCAAGAAGCTGGTGTGGGTCCCCAGTGAGAAGATGGGTTTTGAGGCCGGCTCCATCAAAGAGGAGAAGGGAGACGAGTGCATGGTGGAGCTGACGGACTCTGGCAAGAAGGTGAAACTGAAGAATCAACAAGCCTGTGTTGCAGTGTGTACTTTTTACTGTCCCAGCCTTGTTCAGCAAGCCTGACTCTGCTTCTGTTAATCTCAGGTGAAATTCAACAAGGATGACATTCAGAAGATGAACCCACCCAAATTCAACAAGGTGGAGGACATGGCGGAGCTCACCTGCCTGAACGAGGCCTCTGTGCTGCACAACCTCAAGGAGAGATACTACTCCGGGCTCATCTATGTGAGTGGGCAGGGATCTGTTTTTGTTGCATTTTAATGTCGCCGATCTTCCTGAAATCGATGTTGCTGCTGCTCCTCGTCGACTGATTGGTCTCGTGTTGTCTCTCGCGCAGACGTACTCCGGCCTTTTCTGCGTTGTGATCAACCCGTACAAACACCTGCCCATCTACAGCGAGGAGATCGTGAACATGTACAAGGGCAAGAAGAGGCACGAGATGCCCCCTCACATCTACGCCATCACAGACACGGCCTACAGGAGCATGATGCAGGGTAAGGCAGCTGTAAAATTAGTTTTAAACGCGTCCATACTCCATCAGGTCAATGATGTACCGTACAAAGATGTAATTAGAAATTTATTGGCATGCTTAAGGAAAAAATGTTTAAAATGTCACACACTTCACCTTAGTTTCTGATCTGGAGTCTCATCTTTCTCTTTTACAGATCGTGAAGATCAGTCCATCCTCTGCACGCAAGTCTTTCTCTTTTTTTGTTCATTTTTTTTTGTTTTTGCAAAAACAAATTACAATCATTGCATCATCCCCCCCCCCCCCCCCCTTGTTTGCGCTACTTTTTTTTTCTTTTTCTTTTTTTTCTTCCTTGTAGCGGAAAGTTTGACATCATGCATTATATCCAGTGCCTAATATTTAGTCTAGGAGTTTCATTTTCAGAGCAAAACTTTAAGCTTTTTTTTTTCTTTTTTTTTTTTTAAATTTGATGTCTCAGTTTTTAGAAGTGTGTCCTCCTTCATGCTAACACTGTAGTAAAGCTTAAGGAGGTCTTCCATTAGACACTTGACTAAATTATTTGATTGTTCTAGACTCCAAAGGCCATAAAAACACTGTCATTACCTCAGTTGATGGTGCACCTGTCAAGACTTCGTGAAATAAAACAAAGCACATGACACACAGAAGCAGAGCGTGGAAAAGTCCACCCCACAGTCACTGGGGTTTGTGGGCATTAGTTTATTCACAGCTGTCTTAAAGTCTGAAGCAAACACCACCACACCGGGTTTGGTATCTGTATGAGGTGTGTAGTGGTATGTCATGTTGGAGTCTTCATCAATGTGATGCTGACAAGACAAAGAACACTGCATGTTCAGATGTAACTTTGCAACAGATGTTATTTTCTCCTGGCAGACCTTCCACACAGCCGTATTTGTTCAGTCTTTTTCTAACTATACTGTTGTGAACTTTAATATTTCAAGTGGTGCGCGGTCTGACTTTGGAGTGGCTCTCCTGGGAAGATTGTCAGTTTTGAATGCTTTGTTTGGAAATGACCGTATAACCCCACGCTGACAGGCAGCAGCATCTGATTCTCTAAAATCGCTGCTGATGTCTTTCCTCGTCGTCACCACAATGACTCGTATCTGAATGCGTCAGACCTGCAAACCCTCGAAACTTCTGCTTTTACAGAGGCGATCAACACTCGCTGATGATCGGTCAATAAAGTGCATTTAAATAGCGGCACCTGGCTGCTACTTACAATCTTAATTCCTGTACAAGCAGCAAAGGTGTGCTTTAGTTTTTCACACACTGCTTCTGCATTTTGGCTTAGTTTTTATTAAATAAATGTCTTATGCCTTAAGGTTATGCTGATATAAATCCATAGACTTCCATCATATATCACTTTAACCTCAAACTGCATCAGTATTTACTTAAATTTCTGCAAATTGATATTTTTCTGTCTTGTTGTTGCTTTTACGTCAGTTATCAGTTCTAAATTAATCATAATGCATGTGTGTAAATCTCTCTGCTGCAGTGGGGAGTCAGGAGCAGGAAAAACAGAAAACACCAAGAAAGTCATTCAGTATCTTGCTCATGTCGCCTCATCCTTCAAGTCCAAAAAAGACCAGGTTAGTAAATCATCGTCGCTTCCTTTTGCACAAACGTTGAATTACCTGGTCCTCCCTCCCCTCTTCTGACATCAAGTATCAGTAGATTTCCTTGTTAGTCCATCTGTTTAACGTGATTTACTCGAGGAAGCTGTGTGCGACCGCATTCCTATTTCAGGCCTCGACGTGCCCGCCTCACCTCTGCGGCGGCTCCAGCTGAAGCAGAACGCAGATGTGTTTGTGCACGTGTGTGTTCATGTACTATTCATGTTAAATGTAGGTTATTCAGCAGGACCGGACACGAGCTGCTTAATTAATCATTTCTTGAGTCACCAGGTGACAGCAGGTTTCCTCTGCAGTCATGTAATACTTGCACTGAAGATGGCATCAAATATGTTCAACTTTCTTTTCTTTTTTTTTTCTACTTTTTCTCCAGGGCTCTGCTGTGTTGTCACATGTGAGTTCATTTATGACCTCCATAAATGTCCACTTAAGTTTTCTCTACTAACCAATTTTGTTTTCTTCACATTGAAGAAAATGCATTCAAGATTACACAAAACTAACCATTATAATGGCTTCAAAGGAGCAGCTTGGGGAAATGTGCTTTCTGGCTGAGGAAAGACCATTTGTATCTTCATTAAGATCAAGCAGTTAGCTTTGGAAAAAGACTTAAAGCATGTGGAAACTGCAAACCCACAAAACATGTTATTTCATCTTAGTTTCAGCTGTATGACAACACAATTTTACCAAGCAGGAATGCACAAAACTTCCCATTTAAAAACAGCACTTTCCATATTTTGTATTTATAGTTGGCTGTGTACAGGGTGTAAAATGATAAGATTAAGATTAGTAACTTCCAATCGAGGCCACTCTGATGGTTTCAACTGAATATTATTTTACAAATTTGAGTTTTATTGATTACATTTTTAATTAACCAGATGTTTATGATCAACAACTCAGCAATTTGTTCCAAAAACTTAAAGCAAATTTTAAAAAACCTAATCCACAAAGGCCAATAACTTTTTCTTTTCGCTCCTTCCAGTGCTGCACTTTCTCACTGATTCTCGTTATATTTGGGTTCAGTTTTTGCCTAATGATAAAGACTGCTACACTGCAAAAATAAAAATTTCATTCACATTAAAGAATCTGTGGTTTGAGGAAATAAAGGGAAACGAGACAAACATTTCCCACTCCACCCAGCAGCAGTTTTTTTTTTTTTTTTTTTTTTTTTTTTTTTTTTTTTAAAAACTCTCTCTCTGTTTGCTCAGTTGTTGCGATTTGTCATTGTTGTGTGACTGTATACAGATTGTTGGAATCTACCTGCATTTCCTTTTGGGGTTTTTGACTAACCTGCATGTGTGCTGCTTGTGATCCCTTGTTTGTGCATGCATGGACAGAAAATCTTACAGGGATTTTGTGCTTGAGCGGGCTTGCTGTGCAGTGGGAATGTGTGCTGGAATGTGCAGGAGTGTGTGTAATAATGCCTTTTCCTGAGGGTGTTGTTTTAATTGTGCAGACACAATTGTTTATAATAAAGTAAATAAGTTGCTGCACACTTGTTTTCCACTCGCTAGCCACAGAGCTGCAGGAAAAGTGGTCTAAACTTGCGCTTGCTTAACCAGCGTCCATCTGAGTGTCACATTAAACCACTAAATCCAACTGTGTTGTGGCTCCGACTTCTCTCTGTCAGGGGGAACTGGAGAAGCAGCTGCTGCAAGCAAACCCGATCCTGGAGGCCTTTGGCAACGCAAAGACTGTAAAGAATGACAACTCCTCAAGATTTGTAAGAGCTGCTCTTTTTCTATTTTCTTTAAATTTTCAAAACAAGCTTTGAAAAGGGTTCAAACAGCAAAAGCTACCAACTTTTTCTGCCTAGCATGTGTGACGCAACAACACTTGACACTTAGGATGAATGCAAAAGTGCTTGAAATGAAGGCATCTGGACTTCTGTCTGTAGTTCTTAAAGATGTTTCTCCTCTGATCCAGGAGGTCTTTTCAGTTTTTAAAAACTGATGGAGAGTCACAGATAATTAACGCAAGTTAGATACCAAGTCCTGAGAGTTGCCGATCCACCCACCCTGTAAACATTCAAGTCATTAAGGGTCACATGAGCCAAGGTGTGAGTGGGGAAGAGATTTCAAGACTCCGTCGTAGATCTGAGAGCTGCTGTTCAGTGATGCTCATTCACAGTGGACCTAGATGGCCTCATTCACTCCTTTGAAACAGTGTAATGTGTGAACGTCGTTCATTTCAAGCACTTAAACTACTGCAACCCGGATGACCGGGAAATCGGTAGACACAACCAGGGTTTTTAAATCTTTTCAGTCATAAACTCAGGACACATTTTGGGAGAATCACATTGACATTTAAGAGTCACGTTTTGTTTTTTTTGTTTTTTTTTTTAAATGTGGTGCACATCAGTTTTTTTTTTTAAAGTTTTATTGTCACATGGGCAGTAAAGACACTTATTTCTGTCCGATAAAATTATTCCCTCCAAAACACCAAATCCCCAAATAAACATGCATAACCAAAACAAATAATTAAAAAAAACCCTCCAATAGTGTAGTTTTCTTTTTGTTTTGTTTTTTGTAGTTGTATTTCTTAAATAGTACTTACAATAGAAATATCAACTTTGAAAGAATCTGAGCTACAAAAGGTTATCTACATGTTTATACAACTACCAGGAAATGGTCCACCTTGGATCTCACACTGGTGAAAGATGCTGCCTGAGTAGAAGTTCCTGCTGTTTGGTCCAAATGTGTTGATTATTTTCAGACAAAGTCTATAAAAGTTTGGTGAAAATTGACTTAATGTCTTTTTGTGGTGGATTTATAAAAAAATCTTTTTCAGGGAAAATTCATCAGGATCAACTTTGATGTCAATGGTTACATCGTTGGAGCCAACATTGAAACTTGTATCCTTTTAAAACTTGATTTCTTCTGGCCTAATCTGAAAAAGAGCTAATGTTCCCGTGAACTCTTACACCTCTTTCCCAGGGGCGGCATTGACGGTGAGCCAAGCGGGGCACTGACCACCCTCACAAATGTAAAAATTCTGGAGGCGTCTCTGCTCTTTGCCAAACCTTGCACCTGTTAAGTTCTGATTTATGCATCAAAAGTAGTCTGGACATTTGGCCTTCCTGTAAGAAAAGGACTGAAGTTCAGATAAAGTGATGAATAAAATCTGAGGGCTTCAAAGGTGCCAAACAGATTAAATTAATCACTTTACCATGAACTGTTTTTTTTTCTTATAGATGACGCTGTGCTGCTGCTCTTCCTTTTGATGTTTTGTCCTTGATTGAATTGTCAGATCTTTTGGAGAAGTCTCGAGCTGTGAGACAAGCTAAAGACGAGAGGGGCTTCCACATCTTCTACTACATGCTGACGGGAGCCGGGGAGAAGCTGCGCTGTGAGCACTGAAACCCTTTTCTCTGAATGTAATGAGAGGCTGCACAGAGCCAAGTCACTGTGCCAGCCCTGCCAGCTGCATGTGCTTTAAATTTTTAATCACTGCAATCTATGAAGAACTCATAGTAATGCATCAGAAATGGCCGACTTGGGCCGCGATGATGGAGCTTCACTTTTTCTTCACTCCGTCGTTACAGCCACTGCGACTGCAGAGCTCTGTTTGCGGTTGAGCCAATGCAAGGCCCAAATCTTCAGCTTTACAGAAATAAAATGAAGAGTACTTGGTGAATAAATCTGTCTCTCCTTCTCGTTATTATCCAGCGGAGTTGTGTTTGGAGGATTACAGCAAGTACCGTTTCCTGTCCAACGGACATGTGACCATTCCTGGACAGCAGGACAAAGACCTGTACGCCGAAACCATGGAGGCCTTTAACATCATGAGCATCCCAGATGAAGAAATAACTGGTACTTATAATTTTGTTTATTTTAACTATCGGTTAGTCTGCAAGTTAATTTTGTGACTAATTGATTTTAATAATGCTTTTTAAGGTTTTCCACACACGTCTTACCTGGTGGTGGTGTTGTGGGTTTTTTTGTTTTGTTTCTCAAATCTCACATTTTTAGGCATTTATTTTAAATTCCAAAGAAATGCTATTTTATGTTTAAATAAGATGGGTGACAAGTTCAAGAAAAGACTTTAATGCATGTGATTTGGTGTGACATCACCATGATGCTGTTGCACAAACTTGGGAAAGGCTAGAAAAGCTTTGGGAAGTTGGGTTAAGTCGTGTATAGAGTAGACATACTACTTATACAACTCAAGGTTAATTTTAGTCTGAACAACCTTACACCGTGGACTCCTACACCATTCAGTTGTTGCGGGCTGGGTCGACCTGATGTGTCTCGGGAGGTGGACGTCAGGTTATGTGTAAGGTTACAGCGCAGGGTTTAAAAATTGCGTTCTAGTTATGCCTTTGATTTCCCAGATAAGTCCGAATATCTTTTGGGTGTTTTTAATTTGCGAGGTGACCAGACATGCTGACATTGACTTTTGTTTCTTGGTCAGGCCTGTTGAAGCTGGTGTCTGCCGTGCTGCAGTTGGGGAACATGACTTTCAAAAAGGAGCGCAACTCTGACCAGGCCTCCTTGCCCGATGACACCGGTATACGCATTTACACACACCATCATCGTCTTGTCCTCTATGCGTGCCTTCAGCTGCATGCCATTTCATTCACGCATCAACCTTTGCATGCTCCAATATGATACCCATGTTTCACCCCCAGCTGCTCAGAAAGTGTGCCACCTACTCGGCATCAATGTGACCGACTTCACACGAGCCATCTTGTCTCCAAGAATCAAGGTCTGAAAATCTGTGATTGTTGTCGTGTCATGTCATTTTAGGAACACATTTCATCCACATGTGTCCTGTTCCTTTCTCCAGGTTGGTAGGGACTATGTGCAGAAGGCCCAGACTCAGGAGCAGGCCGAGTTTGCAGTCGAGGCTCTGGCCAAAGCCTCCTACGAGAGGATGTTCCGCTGGCTGGTCATGAGAATCAATAAGGCCTTGGATAAGACCAAGAGGCAGGGAGCCTCTTTCATTGGTATCTTGGATATCGCTGGGTTTGAGATCTTTGAGGTACATTTAGACTTAAATATTGTCTGTTTGATTTTGCATCCTGCAGAGAGAGGAGAGGGACAGTTCAATTAAAATAATACAAGCACATGAGTTTAAATACCAGGGATCCACCAGCCGAAACAAGGGACAATCAACTTCTGTAACATGATAGCAGTGAGAGTGAAAGGGAAGGTTTACAAGTTGAAGATGCTCAGATTTTCATCGGGGGTGAGCAGAACAGTCAAGATTACAAATGAGTTCGTCAGAGAGGGAGAGCCCAGGCTGAGTGGTTTGGACACAGAGATGAGGGATGGTGAATATACTGGACAAAAGGATGTTAAAGATGGAGCAGCCAGGTAGGAGAAAAGGAGGAGGACCACACAAAAGCTTCATGGATGTAGGGAGGGACATGCAGAGGGTTGGGAGTAGGAGAGGATCTGCAGTGGTGAGCCTTAAAGGGAGCAGCCGAAAGATTTAACTTGTGTATATACTTCTATACTACACCAGGTTTAGCAATTCAAACTGTGTAACCTCATGATTTTTCAGCATAAATATTATAAATGTAAATTATTTAAAAAATAATCAGTTTATTTCTACAAGGGAAAAATGTTTTATTTTCCATTTACTGAAACGACTCTGTCCTTTGTGGGGGTTTTTTTTCTTTTTTTCCTTTTTCCCCCTGCAGCTGAACTCGTTTGAGCAGCTCTGCATCAACTACACCAACGAGAAGCTGCAGCAGCTCTTCAACCACACCATGTTCATCCTGGAGCAGGAGGAGTACCAGAGGGAGGGCATCGAGTGGAGCTTCATAGACTTTGGCCTCGACCTGCAGCCCTGCATCGACCTCATTGAAAAACCTGTATGTTAGCTTATAGTTGTCATTCCTCCTCCGGCAGTAACTGTCTTAACCTGGAGCGACGCCTCTGATTAATTACGTGTGTTCTGCAGAAATTTCCGCTTACGTTCTTCACAGCAAACAGTTGTGCAATAATTGTGGCATGGAAACCAAACTTCATGATTAAGTGGATTCCTCTGAGGTGTGTGTGTGTTTGTGTGTGTGTGTGTGTGTGTGTGTGTTACAGGCCAGTCCTCCTGGTATCCTGGCCCTGCTGGATGAAGAGTGCTGGTTCCCCAAAGCCACTGACAAGTCGTTTGTGGAGAAGGTGTCTCAGGAGCAGGGCTCACACCCCAAGTTCCAGAAACCCAAAAAACTCAAGGATGATGCAGATTTCTGCATCATTCACTATGCTGGAAAGGTCAGATGTGAAATCATTTTAATTTAGTCTTAATTAGTATTAATTTTAATAAATAAATGATACACAACAACATTTTTAGTAGTAGTAACTGAAATCTTATAAATTCTGTTCCTGAACCTGTAAATAAGCCTTGAAATCACTGTTGCTGTATTATCTCACAAGTATACAAACTACTTTGGGAGTGATGTATTATAAGTTTACTTTGTCCATGTATTTCCGGCTCCTTACTACTTTGCTATTCTTAAATGATGAGTGTAATTTTCAGATACTCTAACGCTGTATTTGAGTCAGATGACGGTCACTTTGATGTTTCTTCCAGTTTTTGAAAGGGAGTTTTTCCTTCCCACCGTCGCAGAGTGTTTTCTCGTAGATCATCTGATTATTTGGCTTTTTTTCTTTTTTTTTTTTTTTTTCCCCTGTTGCAACACAAAGCACCTTTAGGCAACTGTAACTTGGGGATTTATAAATAAAACGGAAAAATATTAAGGTCACAACTTGAGTAATGTACTTTCTACGTGCCACTAGATGGCAGCAAAATGACAGCCCACACAGCATTCATCCATCAGTGTATTTTCTGAACCGCTTATCCAGTTCAGGGTCGTGGAATACAAAAACACGTTTACCAGGTGCATGATTTATTCATTGCAGCAAAGCATCAGGTTCTATATAAAATGGGGCATTTGAAGCACAAACTTAAAAATAAGGCCGAGGTTGCTGATCATCCTGTGTTTTACATCCGTCTCCTGCAGGTGGACTACAAGGCAAACGCATGGCTGATGAAGAACATGGATCCTCTGAATGAGTGTGTGGCCACTTTGCTCAACCAGTCTACAGACAAGTTTACCTCTGACTTGTGGAGAGATGGTAGGTCATGTGACTGACTTTATCTGTGTATCCAAGAGGCCCAGTTCTTTGAGTGTGAGGCATAAAAATTTAGATTCACTAGTGTCAGCACCATTAAGAGCCAAGTCACACAATGATCAACACAGCTGAACTCAGTTGTGCTCTGTGCATCTTAACAGTGGATCGTATCGTCGGCCTGGATAAGGTGGCAGGAATGTCGGACTCTGCGCAGGGTGCGTTCAAAACTCGAAAGGGTATGTTCCGCACCGTGGGTCAGCTTTACAAGGAGCAGCTGACTAACCTCATGACCACCCTTAGAAACACCAACCCCAATTTTGTCCGCTGCATCATCCCGAACCACGAGAAGAAGGTACTGAATAAACAAACTGATGCCACACTCGATGAATTTCTCAGCACTGCAGGTGCAGATAGACTGTTGCATCAGTCACGTGTCGTGATTAAAACTGATCATGTGCATCTGCCAACTTGAGCCTGTTTATCTGAACCGTGAAACTGACAGCATTTCTAGGATTAATAGACGGAACACATGAATCCATCTTTTCAATCGTTTCTTCCTCCAGGCTGGGAAACTGGAAGCTCACCTGGTTCTGGACCAGCTCAGGTGTAACGGAGTCTTGGAGGGGATTCGGATCTGCAGACAGGGCTTCCCCAACCGCATCGTCTTCCAGGAGTTCAGACAGAGGTAGGTTTTTTGTTTGTTTTTTTTGTTTTTTACAAAAAAAACAAACCCAAAACAGCAGATTGTGTTTTTTTTTTTTTTTTTTTTTTTTGTTGTTTTTTTTTTTTTCTGTCATCTTTTTTTAATTTTTTTTTTTATACATTTATATAAGAGGTTTAGGCTCATTTTTTCCCACTGCTAAATAAACTCTCCCATGAGGGCATTTCATACAAGAATGATGGGCTGTTATTTAAATTGTATTCATTCTTTAAATGCTGTAAATGTTGATATCCTAATTAAACCACCTCAGTGTCTAAGTAGAACAACAGCAGTCCGAATGCTAAATAATCTCCAAATTATTTTCTCATTAACTTGAGGCAACAACTTGATTTTTATTTATTTAATGTGCAATTGGGGAAAATATCTCCCCTTTAGGAAATGGTTATATTAATTTATCTTGCAGTGCAAAAACTAAAAATGTAAACTAGAGCAAACCACACATCTGGTCAAATCTACATACAAATCCTTATTCTTAGTTTTCTTGCAAATAAACAAACTGAACCAGTCTCACAACATACGTAGGTCACAAACTTGAAAATAAATGATCTACATTCGATTTTAATCAGAAGTGTTCAGGATGTCCCATTTAGTTCTGCACACTCAACACGTCAAGTACACAACACTTTGTTGTGTACACTTTATTTTGGGGGGGGGTTTCCAAACAGGAAAGGACAGAAAAAACAGCCTATTTGTTCCATTACATGGATTTGATTTTACAGATTAGTTTTGACCCTGAAAGTGTCAGCCTTTTTATCTGCTAATTGATTTAATGGTGATCTTCTCTCCCAGGTATGAAATCCTCACTCCTACCGCTATTCCAAAGGGATTTATGGACGGCAAGCAAGCCTGTGTGCTCATGGTAAGAACAACACAATCAATAGATCAGCTGTAGAAGCTTTCAATTTATCATAAGAGCAAGAGGACTCATCACAAGTCTTGTTTTGTTTCACTGAAACACTTCCCTGTTCTGCTTGTCAGATCAAAGCCCTGGAGCTCGACTCAAACCTGTTCCGCATCGGTCAGAGCAAAGTGTTCTTCAGGGCTGGAGTCCTGGCCCACCTGGAGGAGGAGAGGGACATAAAGATCACTGATGTGATCATCAGCTTCCAGGCCTGGTGCAGAGGATATGTGGCCCGCAAGTATGAGACATCAGCTATTTTATTTTATTTCAGCTAGCACCTTTGCACATGGGCAACATTGGAGCATGCTGTGATTTCTTACTCAGTTCTCATAATCTGGTCTGCAGGGTAATCTTTATTTGTTATTCTAATTATAGAGCGTTCACCAAGAGGCAGCAGCAGCTGACAGCCATGAGGGTTATCCAGCGAAACTGTGCCGCCTATCTCAAACTAAGGAACTGGCAGTGGTGGAGACTTTTCACCAAGGTAACAGACGAATATTGGGTTTTGTTTTTTTTGTTTTTTTTTTTTTCATGGGTGGGGTTAGAGATATGACTTGGGACAAATGTAAGCAGACCAGATTGATTGGTTTCAAGGCCACTCCTTGTGTGACAAATGACATTAATTATTTTAGAAAACTTAAAGTTTAATTAATTAAATTAGTTAATTAGTTTTAAGAGTTTACCTGAACTTGCCAAACTGTCTCCAATCAGGTTTTGTTATTTTAGTGTTGGTATGTTCACTCTTTTTGCTTTCAGTTTCTCTTGAGTGCCATTTAACCACTTTTTTTTTTTTTTTTTTTTTTCCCCCTTCTCCCCTCCTCCAGGTGAAGCCTCTGCTGCAGGTGAGTCGGCAGGAGGAGGAGATGCTGGCCAAGGAAGAGGAGCTGATTAAGGTGAAGGAGAAACAAGAGAAGGCTGAGGAGCTGATCAAAGAATATGAGGCCAAGCAGCAACAGGTAAGAATCACATATTAACCTTTTTGATCAGTTAAATTTTCTCTTGTGTGAATGTGACAAAGTTTAAACTGAGAACATAAAAAAAATTCATAACACACATGTCACAATGAGAAGTCTTCTGAAGCTTGGAGATTTAACCTTTGTTCTCCTCTGGTAGCTGAATGCAGAGAAATCGGCTCTTCAAGAGCAGCTTCAGGCTGAGACGGACCTCTGTGCCGAGGCTGAGGAGGTGCGATCCCGTCTGACCATCAAGAAGCAGGAGCTGGAGGAAATCCTCCACGACATGGAGTCTCGCCTGGAGGAAGAGGAGGAGAGGGTCGTTCAGATGCAAAATGAGAGAAAAAAGATGCAGCAGAACATCACGGTCTGTAACGTCCTGGCGACGGGCTTTAAGAGAAATCAAAATGTTCTTTTGGAAAGGTTATTAATATCATTTATTTGTATTTATTGGTTCATACAGGAGCTTGAACAGCAGCTGGATGAGGAGGAAGCAGCCAGGCAGAAGCTCCAGATGGAGAAAGTGACTACAGATGCCAAGCTGAAGAAACTCGAGGAGGGCATGATGGTGCTGGATGACCAGAACAACAAGCTTAACAAGGTGTTGTACATCATGCTAACATCCCCATACTGATGATTTCACAATACAAAGAATATTTCTTTAACCCTGAAATATTCCAGCAGAATAACAACAATTTAAATGTTCATATGTTTTATACATTTTTACCTCAGGAGAAAAAACTGCTGGAGGAGAGGGTTTCCGAGTTCACCACAAACCTTGCTGAGGAGGAAGAGAAGTCCAAAAGCTTGCAGAAACTCAAGAATAAACATGAAGCCATGATCACAGATTTGGAGGGCAAGTGTTTATCATTGAGGTTGTTTTTGAATCTACTGTGAGTCGATTGCAGTTTTTCCTACTTTATTTTTTTCTTCTTAATGCAGAACGTCTGAGAAAAGAGGAGAAGGTGCGCCAGGAGTTGGAGAAGAACCGACGTAAACTTGAGGGAGACTCGACTGAGCTCCATGACCAGATTGCAGACCTGCAGGCCCAGATTGCTGAACTCAGAGCTCAGCTGGCCAAAAAAGAGGAGGAACTCCTGGCTGCACTTGCTAGGTTAGTCCAATACTTACTTCATTTAGGGTAGGGTTACCCTAACCCTAACTAACAAAAGGAAGACTGGCTTTGTTTTATTAACTCTTTCTGCCTAACCGCCAGGATTGAGGAAGAATCTGCAGCCAAGAACACGGCCCAGAAGAAGATAAGAGAGCTTGAGGCCCAGATCTCAGAGCTCCAGGAGGACCTGGAGATGGAGAGGCAGGCACGGTCCAAGTCTGAGAAACAACGGCGAGACCTCGGAGAGGAGCTGGAGGCACTCAAGACTGAGCTGGAGGACACTTTGGATACCACTGCAGCACAGCAGGAGCTGAGGTGACAGTCAGGCTTGCATAGATGTGACCCAACAATTTATTGGAAAATGAGATGACCGATTCCTTTCAAGTTCTGGACCTTAAGTCTGTTTATGTTTACTTGAACAATACAAGTCTGTATGTTAGGAGATTCAAGACTAAGATAGCCCTTCATCAGTTACTGAATGTAAACGAACTGTTTGAGATTTGTGCTCCTGGTCATTTATTTCCTCCTCCTGTCCATGCAGGAGCAAGCGTGAAAGTGAGGTTGCCCAGCTGAAGAAGACACTCGAGGATGAGGCCAAGGCTCATGAGCAGCAGATGGCCGATATGAGGCAAAAACACAGTCAGGCATTCGATGAGCTCAACGAACAGCTGGAGCAGGCCAAAAAGGTTATTTAAAAACTGGTCAGAAGATGGAGGTGTCAGCAGTCATCTTAAAAAAAAATAAAAAAATAAAAAATAAAAATGATGTTTGTTGCTCCTGCAGAACAAAGCATCAGTGGAGAAAACAAAGCATGCCCTGGAGAGCGAGTTGAATGAGCTGCAGATCGAGCTGAAGACTCTGACTCAAGGTAAGGGGGACTCGGAAAACCGTCGCAAGAAGGCTGAAACCCAGGTTCAAGAACTGCAGGTCAAACATGGAGAAAGTGAGCGCCAGCGGAAGGAGCTCGCCGACAAGATAACAAAGATGCAGGTATGACTAGTCATCTGGCAGGGGTGATTTAAGGGGTAGAAGGTTGATTTAACTGCTTGTACAGGGGGAGGATGTAGCTGCAAGTGAATTGTTATTTAATGGACTTCTTTTTTTTTTTTTTTTTTTTTTTTTTTTTTTTCCTCCTTCTTTCATCATATCTAGTCAGAGTTGGACAATGCAAACAGCCTTTTGAGTGCAGCAGAGGGCAAGAACATCAAATCCAGCAAGGACCTTTCTTCAGTGGAGTCTCAGCTGCAGGATGCACAGGTGAAAATGCCAAAATTCATTATTACTTCTAATGAAAAGGGTTTATTTTTTTTAGTTTATATGCTATAAAACTTGGCTACACATATTATATTCAAGGACAGAAAATGCAGAAATAATAATTTCATGTTACTTTTTTGTATAAAGAAAAAGATTTTTAATAAAAGTAATTCAGGGTGGACATCACTGGTCGAAGTCCTGAGCAAACCAGTAATAAGTTATTGTACTTTTTGGATTATATTGTTCTATTTCCTTCACTGAACAGGAGCTGCTTCAAGAGGAGACTCGTCAGAAGCTCTCCCTCTCCACACGCCTGAGGCAGCTGGAGGAGGAGCAGAACAGCCTGCGGGAGATGCTGGAGGAGGGGGAGGAAAACAAGAAGAACGTGGAGAAGCAGGTTTCCACTCTGCAGACCCAGGTCGGTCCACAATGCAATACAACACAGCAGCCAATAGAGATCTTCTCCTCTGCTGTAACCTTGATTCAGTTACCACAGATCAAGAACGTCTACAAATGTTTCTTTTTCCCCTGCCTCAGTTGGCGGACATGAAGAAGAAGCTGGAACACGAGGCCTCGTCGTTCGAGGGGGCCGAGGAGAACCGCAAGAAAATCCAGCGGGAGTTGGAGAGCATGACACTGCAGCTGGAGGAAAAGACGGCAGCATATGACAAACTGGACAAGACAAAAACCCGTTTACAGCAGGAGCTGGATGACCTCATGGTGGACCAGGACCATCTGAGGCAGATCGTGTCCAACCTGGAGAAAAAGCAGAAAAAGTTTGATCAGGTATCAAAGGGCCATAAGAGCAGACTGTTTCCTACTGTCCTAGTGAGATGTGATTAGTGGTTATATTTCTTTCTTTAATATGCATATAAAGTCGGATTGTTGTTGTGTATGAAGGATTGTTTGCTCAACACAGTAACGGAGAAAGTAAAGAACCGAGACGTTGACAAAAAGTCATGTACCTCTCACACATAATCGATTTTAAAATATTACGGGTGTGGTAGAGTAACCTGATTTCTCAGCCACTTGAGTTGGAGAAGAAAGTGGATCTTTTGCTTCACAAATGAAGCATTTTATTTCTGCTGTTCTTCTCCTGTTAGATGCTGGCAGAGGAAAAAAGTATTTCTACTCGGTACGCTGAGGAACGCGACAAGGCTGAGGCTGAAGCCAGAGAGAAGGAGACACGAGCACTGAATCTGGCTCGTGAGCTGGAGACCATGACGACCCTGAAGGACGAGTTGGACCGAACCAACAAACAGTTCAAAGCTGAGATGGAAGACTTGGTCTCGTCCAAAGACGACGTCGGCAAGAATGTAAGACTGTGCCGGCGTCCTTTACTTGTCCCAGCAGAAGTTGGTCATGAGCAACACTTTACTCAAAATCTGTTTATCAATGCAAACTGCTCACCTTCAGGTTCATGACCTGGAGAAATCCAAGCGTGCCATGGAGCAGCAGCTGGAGGAGATGAAAATCCAGCTGGAGGAGCTCGAGGATGAGCTGCAGCTCACAGAAGATGCCAAGCTACGTCTGGAGGTCAACCTGCAGGCCATGAAGACCCAGTTTGAGCGAGACCTGCAGGCCAGAGACGAGCAGGGAGAAGAGAGGAGGAAGCAGCTTGTTAAACAGGTTCCACAGAGAATTTACAAACATATTATGGCAAGCAGAGGAATCTTTACAAGAAAGCACCACACAGGGATTGAGCTCGCTGTTTGACCCCCAAGCTGGTAGGGGGAGCTCCTTATTAAACACTTGCTTGTGCTACACAAAACAGCTTAACCGAACTCACTTATGGTACTGCATCTAAACAGCAGCACATGTCCCAAGGCATGATGGGAGAACTCTCTTAGCTCCCCCAACACGTCACAAAATAATTACTTTCCAGATATATAATATTTGGCTGTGCCATGATTTCTTTCTTACCCGTTTTAACCTCGAAGGTGCGAGAGATGGAGGTTGAGCTGGAGGATGAGCGCAGGCAGCGCGCTCTAGCCCTCTCATCTAAGAAGAAACTGGAGACGGACCTGGCCGACCTCGAAGCCCAGATCGATGCTGCCAACAAGGGACGCGATGACGCCCTCAAACAGCTGAAAAAACTCCAGGTAAAATATGCAAGCATGCATCCATAAACACAACACAGAATGTAATACAGAGACTTGTCACTCTAAAATTAGACTATTATACACTTACAGATGCCATAAAACCAATTACCACCCATTGTCATAGTTTTTAATTTTTTGTAAAATGAGCTGACAGCCTGTATTTAAAGGTTCACCTTAAATACATTTCATGTCCACACTCCAGGCCCAAATGAAAGATATAATGAGAGAGCTGGATGAGCTTCGTTTGTCCAGAGATGAAGCTGTCAATGAAGCCAAAGAGAGTGAGAAGAAGCTCAAGACCTTGGAGGCGTCTATGCTGCACTCCCAGGAGGTATGGAGATGAAATGGCGATTACAGAGTGATGTAACTGTGTGAGAAAATTAGCCAACATAACTGATATTTAAGAGCTAGACGCTTCTTGCAAAGCTTCCTCAGTGATGACTTTATGTATCCCAGTCTGCTTTTCTGGAGTCAGAACTCTAGAATGGGTCTTCATTTAATGCAAATGATGACTCTGAGAACATTTTCAATGTGTTGCAATCTTACTGTTTACATGTAACTCTGTAGTATGTTTCACTTGTGCCTAATATTTCCTCCAGGAACTGTCCGCTGCAGAAAAACTCAAGAGACAGGCTCAGACCGAGAGGGATGAGCTCCAGGATGAGCTGAACGGCAACAACACCAAGATGTATGAATGAAATCCTGGCGTGTGTGTGTGTGTGTGTGTGTGTGTGTGTGTGTGTGTGTGTGTGTGATCACGAATGGTAAAATTAAATATGGAAAATCAGATTTCAGGAACAACTTTGAATCTTACTTATGCCTGCACAGGCTACAAGTTTCTCTCGGGACACTATCACATTAAGCGTCACCTTCTCTCTTCCTCATTTGTTTGCAGTTCTCAGCTGACTGATGAGAAGCGAAGGCTGGAGGCTCGTATAGCCGAGCTCGAAGGGGAACTCGAGGAGGAACAGCTCAACACTGAAATGGTCAATGATCGCCTGAGGAGAAGCACACAGCAGGTAGACACCTGTTGATTGTTAACATCTTATTTTATAAGTAGGGCAAATATTTAATGTTAAGTGTTTCTAATGGTCATCAGTTATCACAGAAATAAAGTGAACACTTTAGTTGAGTAGGTTTAAGAATACATAAAACCGGTTTAAAAAAAAAAAAAAAGGGGGGGTTGCCTTTCATGAGTCTGCCACAATATCAATCATCAGAATACTTTATTAATCCCGAAGAAAATTATGTGGGTTACAGTTGCTCCAAGATGGTAACAGTGACAGACTAAACTATTTAAACAATTCAATATGTTAAGAACAGCACTAATATATACAAATCACTTAATTATAAACATCAAGAATTTACAGAGGTGATTATAAATAAATATCAAGAATATTATAGGCAGAATGTATGACATTTGACTCTAACCTGTGAACTTTGTCATTTGCTACTTTACTGTAGAGTGTGTGCCAAAAGGGTGTAACTATTGCAGTGTGTTAGATGGAGGAGTCTTACAGGGAGATGGCTACAGGCAGGAATGATTTCCTGTGTCGTTCAGTGGGGCTTTTTGTAATCTCAGTCTCTCGCTGAACGTGCTCCTGTGATTAGCCAGCGCGTCATAGAGTGGGTGGGAGGTATTCAGCATTGTCTTATCTTGGACAACATCCGCCTCTCAGACACCACCCCGAGGGAGTCCAGCTCCATCCCTATAATATTACTGGCCTTTTTGGTCACTTTATTGAGTCTGTTGGCATCTGTGACCCTCAACCTGCTCCCCCAGCATGCAACAGCATTGACCACAGCTGACTCGTAAAAAATCCGGAGCATTTCCAACAGATGTTGAAGGACCTCAGCCGCCCCAAAAAATAAAGATGCTGGCCTTTCCTGTAAAGTGCAGTGGTGTTTTTAACCCAGTCCAGTTTATTGTCTATGTATACTCAAAGGTATTTTTAGTTCTCCACAATGTCCACAGACTGAGACCCAACATGAACAGTTTATGAAAGACTCCACAACATTCACGAAACTCCAGCGTTTACCTCAACATTTTAAAACCTGCCTAACCTGGTTGGTAATTTTGCAGTTGTTGTGAAAAGTTGGTTGTTATGCAAGTTTATTCATCTGTAAAGTGTTTAGAAAAACTGAGTTTGAATTGTTGAATTGCATCTAACTTTAACTATGAAGGCACTGGATTGGTTACAGAATATGGCATGTGGTTATCAGCAGTACGGTAACTCTCCTGTGTGTCTGACACAAGGTCGATCAGCTGACCTCAGACGTGAGCACAGAGCGCAGCAACTCCCAGCAGCTGGAGGGCGCTCGCTCACAGCTGGATCGCCAGAACAAGGAGCTGAAACTGAAGCTGCAGGAGCTTGAAGGAACCATCAAGTCCAAGTACAAGTTCACCATCACCAGCCTAGAGGCCAAGATTGCCCAGTTGGAAGAACAGCTCGACACAGAGTCAAAGTGAGGGGCGATGAAATGGACCGTTTGTTTTATATACTGCATTGGCTTTCCTACTGCAACATATCTCTCGTTTACTGCAGGGAGCGTCAGCAGGCCTCCAGGCTGACGAGACGCACAGAGAAGAAGCTGAAAGAGGTGCTGGTACAGATTGAAGACGAGAGGCGCAACATGGATCAGTACAAAGATCAGGTTAACCCAATCACGCTTTACTTGTAATTTCAAAGTTATTCAAGGACTAAGACATCCTGATATTTAAGCCTGATTCCTTGCTAATGTGCTTGTTCCCACACTGACTGTTCTCCGCAGGCTGAAAAGGCAAATAGCCGAATGCGTCAGCTGAAACGTCAGCTAGAGGAATCGGAGGAGGAGTTGACAAGAGCCAATGCCTACCGCAGGAAGCTGCAGAGGGAGCTGGATGATGCAACTGAGTCAGCAGACTCGATGAACCGTGAGGTCTCCTCTCTGAAGAGCAAGCTTAGGTAGTGGCATTTGTCGGGGAACTCATGTTTTTTGTTTTGTTTTGTTTTTTACATGAAAATTCTTTTGTTTCCAAAAAGGAAATTTGTTTTATATTCCATGTTGCCGACAGTACAGACATTATAATGACCACGTGCATTCAAAGCACAAAATCTACATTGATTGTAGGCATGGCTGCTGCACTAACTCGATGTCCACCATCCTGTAGGCTGCTATTAAGAACCTTGAAACTTTAAACTTGCAATATGCAGAGTGTCAGAACAAGTCCAGGATATGAGATGTGTAAAACACAATTCTCCTGGACTGTTTAAAACAAATGGTTAGTAATGACAGTGTGTTCGGGTTAACAGCTGAGCAGCGCTCGCCCCATTGAGGCGACATTTGACGACCTTGCTGAACACTTAATGATGAGTTTTGACACCTCAGTATAGATTAGTAAAAAGGCCCATTAGAATAGTTTCCTAGGTTTTACAAGGGTAGCTGAATAGGCAGAGACCACCCTCACTAACTTCTGATGCAAACCCAGTTGTGTTCTGCAAGTCCTGAAATATGACACAGACCGCTCAGTTCTTTAAGGGGTAAAGAATTAAAAGCCGTCAAAAGCAGCTGAATTTACAGAATGTCATTTAAAGGAAGCCTGCTACGTTATGCATTATGGGAAAGTGTACAATTGAGGATTTTCTTAAAGCTTGAGGCAATCAGGACTAAAGTACAAAGTGAAGGATGCCCAAAATCCAAAAGTGCTACACTTGTGTTTTAATGGTTTTTCCTTTTTCTTAAGGCGTGGAGATGTGTCTCACACTCTGCGACATAACCTGAATCGTATTGGGGACAGCGACGATGATAGCGGACTCCCGAGTGAATCATCTGAACGTGCAGCTGAGTGAAAAGCAGGACGAGAAGCCAGGAGGGAAATTCGGACCACAAAAATAATGCATATAAATGTAACCTTGCATCCCCTCCCTCCCCTCATCCTGCTTTAAGTGTAATGCATTTCTATTTGGCCAAATCTTACTCATGTCAGCAAATGTTTTCTATGAAAGCTTTACATAAACTTTCTTAGTATATTTTTCTACTTAACGTGTATGTCATGACACATATCACTGTTTAAACAAACCTTCCAGTTTATCTGAGATGGAGGTTGATGTGTTGATTTAAATGGGGGGGGGGGGAGAAAAAAACGTTGTCACTTTGTGCTAGTTTTGGACACTCTGGGAGTTTTTGTGCTTCACACTGTGCTGGTGTCAGTATAACGTTGGTACTGTATGCCCTTCCTCACTCTGTTAATACCTCAGCCAGATTGCACAATCCCAACTCAAACACGACTGAAATGTTCAGATCTTTAAGTGGAATGCAGTAATATAGGTGGTTAGCCCCCACGCACTGGCTTTATACTTTACTGGTGTTGGGTCATCATGTATTGGATCTGTCTCCTGTTTTGTGCTATGCTTTGCAGCTGAAATGGTTTCTATTGGCACATTAGTTTCTACCTGCTGAACTTGCCCTATTTTAGGTAAATACCTGCCACTGTATTAATCAAGAAATTACAGGACACCGATGCCAATATTGTAAGGCTGTTCTACATTTTATAAAATGCCTTAAATGAAATAAATGGAGAATAAATGCATCTGAATCTTGTGTCTTGTGAGATTATTCACTTTGAGCTGTAGTTGATTCAGAGTTGGCCTTTGGGCTGCTTTCTGTAATCATGTGTCCACTTTATAATGACTGAAAGGTTCTGTGGGACAAGCTGCAGATTATAAAACTTGAAATCTTGGGGTTTCCAAATTGTTCCCTCTGTTATGGTGTGTGTGTGTGTGTGTGTGTGTGTTGTGGTTTTGTTTTGTTTTTTCTGGGCAAAATGTTGTGCAACTTCATGTTGGGTACTCAAAGTACCCAAAGGAGCAGTTGCAAAGCTTCAGGGAAGACGTTATTTTGGCCAACCATGCTCACGTTTCACTGTTGTGGCCTTCAGCACAAAATCAGACGTGCACAGCTATGTTGCTGTGGTGACCCCTTGTGAAAACGGAGGCTGCCAAAAGTAGTTTACTTTCATTTAAACTTGCCACAAGTGGTTTGATCAATTATAATTTTGTAATAATGCTTCTTGGTAATACATGTTATGCTATTGGAAATCCTTTGTCAAATATATCTCGACCATGGCTCGTCTCAACACGTCACTACCTTTTTCTCTAAACAGCTCAATCAGAGCTGTCCCTCTGGTATACTCAGCAAGTGGTGATTATTCTAAACCTATAATAATGAAAGAAAATATCAAATAAACCTTGTTGATGTTGCAATGTTCATCTTCTGTGGAACAGCAGCGCCATCTTGAGGCTATTGTCAGAAATACAGAAACTTACATTTTACAGTGCATGCATGTCCTGGTTTGTGCTCTAAAATAAAAACTTGGAGATATTCAAATTATCTATGTTTAAATAATTCTAATATTTAAACATTTAAGTTTAAAATCGGCAAACTGTTTTTATACGTAAAGGATACGTTCTGCTATAGCAAAACGGCCGAAATACAATTATAGCCAAATAAAAGTGACTGTGACAGAAATAGATAAATAAATGATAAATCACTGTAAGCAGATAAACTCAATTATGTAGAAAAAGTCAAATAAAGGATCTCAATAAGAAAAAAAAAAAAAGATGGATATCTGCCACACTAACCTCGATACATAACATGTTTGACAATACACGCACACACATACCCTAGTTGTGTGTGTCGGCTTTGCCCTGCAGGTGAACTTTACCGCCCGCTCACTAACAGCCGCAGCAGGTACATGTGATGTTTCACCACTCCCGTGTTTAGTGATCGTGGTCTGACTGAAGACACACCCGGTTTATTTGGAACTCACACTCAGAGGTGTTAGCGTTACATTTTATTTCGCACAACTCACGAAGTTGGCTAGCTAACACTAACGTCGTTGAGCTAGCCCTGTCAGGCGGCGTTAACGTGTTAAAGGTAACGCTGGGTTAAAGGAAATGTTTTCAGACTATCGCAGTAAATATAAAATAATGGACTTTCTTCAGCTAACAGCGGTGGCTGTCACCTCCAGCGATCCCTGAAACACTGCAACATCAGGTAAGAGGAGCTAGCATGCTACGTTACCAGGCTAGCTAGTCGCTAGATGTGTTTGAGTGACTTTTTCTGAATATCTGAAACTAATCTGCCTGTTGGAGCTCACATCTTTGGTCGCTTTAAGGCAGTTATATGACTTAAGAACAGCTGGCTTGTGAATGTTGGCCGATGTCCTAACTTCACCTTACCACACTGGTGACAGCTAGCTAGCCAGCTAAATTAGCCGCTACACCGGCAACCTCAATGTTTTGAAATGTGACTCATGGCTGCCATCTGATTTCTCCAGTTTGAATCCACTGTGGCCTAACCTAACCGGTTTCAAAACGGCGGCGGCAGCACAGGAGAAACTGGACCCGTCCGGCTCAGCATCCAGCTCAAAGATGGAGTTGGCAGCGGTGAGTGCTGCCATGTTTGTCATTGACAGCATGCAGACAAATGGTCAATTACCTGATGCGACACGTTTCCCTCGTATAACAGTTGGGATTTTTAGCGCAGGGAAACATGAGTGATGTCTGTCGCTTACTTATAGAAATGCCATTTCAATTGTAGCTCTCAGTATTTCTAGGGAAATGCACACCTTGTATGACAGTATAGACCCACAGGCGACTTCATTAGGTACAGGCTTGTACACTGTAATCCTAAAGTGATGAATTGTTTTAGCAACAATACTCAGATAGGCAGTAACATTTAAACAATGCTCTATTATGTTGGTACTATGAGGCCCAAAGTCATCACACACACAAAATATAACACACATTACACCAAAAAGAGCATGCTATCATGTGGTTTACACCAATTTTTAACCCTACTGTCCAAATCTGACAGCAGAAATTGAGACTCATCCAACCAGACTCATCCGCTTGCTCATAGGGTCTCGACTTGATTGTTGGGGTTTTGTCTATTTTCTCAGTATTATTGTAGGGTCTTTACCTTACAATGTAAAGCACCTTAAAACTCTTAGAATAAGATTGAATTGAATTTCTTCAATCGTGTATTGTCCAGTATTGGTGCAAATCGACGCCCATGTGAATTATAGCCTCTTTTTCCTATTTCCTTATCTATGGACTGGCTACATTGTGATCTTCTGCTGCTCTAGCCCATCTGCGTCAAGGTTTGACCTGTTGTTTGGTCAGAGATGCTCTTCTGCATACTTGCGTTGTAACGAGTAGTTATCTGAGTTACTGTTGCTTTAGTTAAAGCTTAAAGCAGTGTATTCATCCTTCTCTGACCTCTGACACCAGGAAGGCATTTTTGCTGTCACACACTGAATTTGTTTTCCTTTGTTTTGGACCGTTCTCTATAAACCCTGGAGATGACTGTGTAGGAAAAATCCCAGAAGATCAGCATTTTCTGAAATCCTCAGACCAGCCTGTTTGGCACCAACAGCAGTGTCATGTTGAAAGTCACTTAAATTAAATTTCTTCTCTATCCTGATGCTCTGTTTGAACTTCAGCAGGTCGTCTTGGCCATGTTTACATTAATTAGATTAGATATTTGCATTAACAAGTAGTTGAACAGCTATTCTTAATAAAGTGACTGAGTGTATAGCTTCATATTTTCTCCTGTTAAAACTAAAACTAGCATTCTTATGATTGACCTGAATGTAATGTCCACGTGAACTGCTCCATGACTCATGCTATTTGAAAAAGATGCATTTTAGCACTGAGCTATACAGAGAGGCGAGCACCAAATACAGACGCGCGAGTGTGTGTGTTTGAAAGATAAAGATAGAAGCCCGTAGAAAAACGTGGGCTAGATTAAGCTTCTGCTTTGGCTGCTGAAATGGGGGAGGGAGGACGGGAAGCAGGAGAAAAGCCACTGTAGGTTGGCGAGAGCGAGTGAGCGAGGGGAAGGTTTGTAAGAGATGGAGGTTTATTTTATAATATGTTATTTGTAAGAGCAGCATCACAGATAGAGGGAGGTGAAAGTGGGAAAAATGCAGGAAAAACAGGATTCTCAGAGCCGAGCCCCGGGCATCCCGGGGAAGGTAGGACAGCATCTTTGTGCTTAACGTATGATTTAAAGTGTCTCGTGTGTGTGTGTGTGTGTGTGTGTGTGTCTGTGTCTGTAAAGGCAACGTATAGAAGGCTGATTATGATTATTTGTGGTTTGTTATTGTTGTTGGAATATTTATTTATTTTTGCCAATTGATATAATTTCTGTTTAACAGTTTACCTTCAGGTGTAGCTAAATTTAGCCCCTGTCTGCGTGTCACATTCTGCCTGCCTTTTTGTCTACAAGGCATGTACCCACTGATAATGTTCAGTCTCACTTTAATTCTATGCAACAGACAGTGTGTGTGTGTCTGTGAGTGAGTGAGTGAGTGAACTGTCTCTACACATCTCCATCATCTCCACTGTGTAGGAACCTGGCCTCTGCTCTGTGCTACAGGGTGTTTTATTGCAGTGGAAATGTCACACAAACATATTTAGATTTTAATCCCAAGTCCAATTCATGTATATTTATGATATGATATTTTCTTTGCTTTGTCAAGCTGTTTTTATGCATAGTTGTTTGAGAATGAATATATACAGATTTCTCTGCCATTCAGCAAGAGGTGACCAGTGGCGAAGAAGATGCTGAACGGCATATTTTTCTCGTTATCCTCTTTACTCTGTGACTAATCCTTTACATTTCTTTCTGCTTTATCTCCCTTCTTGTCTGTTTTCTGTCTCTGTCCTCTTTTCTGGTCCGCCATTTCTTTCTTATGTCACTTCCTCGCTTGTCCTCTCGTTGGTTTTCTCCCATCCTTCCTTTTCCTCGTCTCTCTGTCGGTCTCCATCATCCTTCTTTATGTCTGTCGTTGTCCTCAGGCTCACCCAGCTCTCAAAGCCTTTATGTGTGGCTCCCTCAGTGGCACCTGCTCTACACTCCTCTTCCAGCCTTTGGATCTGGTGAAGACACGACTGCAGACCCTGCAGAACAATGCCAAGCCCGGGTGTGTGTGCACACACACATTCACACAGATACACAGTGAGAACATTTCACCTGCATGTACATCAGACACGTGTACATCACCATGCCTCTGATTTTATACTTTTTTCTCTCCCCCTCTCTTTTTCTGACTTTAACCCACTCACATACACATAAAAAGCATAAGAGGACAAAATCTTCTGGCAGTGCCAACCTCAATCTCTTGGTATGACCTATATGGGGCAATTAGTCACACCAGCAGGATGTAATTATGCTGTCAGGCTGCTGGGTTGCAATTACAGCCACTGAGAACAGCAAATGTAAACATTTAAAAGTGGAGTTTTATTTATTTCACATGTGGAGGCCTTTCTTTAGCACAGAGCTCCAGAAGGATCATTTCTGTGGTAATTGATTTCACAGTAGTGATTCACCACAGCTGTAACCATTTATTGTCAGCATGTCTTTGAGTGTTTACAGTACTGTGCAAAAGTCTTGGGCCACCCCTCATTTATTTATGTTTTGCTTTGAAAATTGAAAACTAGTGGAGCAGTGTATGGAAATAGTTTGACTTTCAAGTCATTAGAACTGTACAATATTTGGTGTAGCTGCTTTAATCCGTCAAGACAGTCTGAACTCTGCTGGGCAAATTTTCTTGTCATTTCTTTCAGTAGTCTTCAGGGATAGTTCTCCAGGCTTCAAGGACGTTCAAGGCTCTCCTTTGGATGTTGGCTGCCCTTTGTTCTGTTCTCTGTTAAGGTTGAGGTCACTGCTGAGGTCTGGGCTCTGGGGAGGCCAATCCATTTTCCTAAGAACACATCACGCTGAACATGTTGAATTTTCAGCTAATAGCTCTTTGGCAATCACCTTCTTGGTGCAAAAATAGTGTTTCATGCCTGTCAAACTGTGGTCTCTAGATTTAAGTAAAGAAAATGGGAACAAATGATGTGTTTTTATGACAGGCTGCTCTTAAAAAAGTCCCTAAAGATCCATCCATCCACTTAGCTTATCCTTATCTGGTATGGGCCGGAGCCTATACCAGTTAGAGGCAAGAGGCGGGGTACACCCAGGAAAAGTCGCCAATCTGCTAACACAGAGAGACAGACAACCATTTGCACTCACGTTCATGCTTGGGGGCAATTTAGAATCACCAATGAATCTAGCCCCACTAACTACAGTTCTTAGGACTGTGGGAGGAAGAGGACCCATGCAAACTCCACACAGAAAGATGGAGTCGAACTCATGACCAACAGTGCTAACCGCCGTGCCTAAAGATACAATTTAGAATTAAATTTTTGTTAAGTTGTTTGTTTGTAGACACAACACTGGTTCATCCTTTGAGTTACGTGTCTTATTTTATGCTCTAATGACTCAGGTCAGTGTTAAGTGGCTTAACAAACCAAAAAATAAATAAGTTCCTGAAAGTGGTCGGGTACAAGGACTGGACTGAAAATTGGTGGAAAAGCAGCCAATTTCCAAATAAAAAAACTTTGGAAGACCTTCAGAAAGCCTGGCTCCTTGGAAGCAAACTATAAATTAGAGGAGGCTTAAGTTTTTTTGCACAGTAGAGTGTAATGTTTTTTTTTGTTTTGTTTTATTTGTTTGCACAATTTAATTTGTTTGTATTGATTTCAAAATTTTGTCTTGCAGCGCACCCAAGGTGGGAATGTTTAGCGTTTTCATCAATGTTATTAGGACAGAGAAGTTCTTCAGTCTGTGGAAAGGTGTTTCACCGGTGAGCAACTGAATGCACCGTTTTCATTATTTACAACAAATCCTGTTTGTTGCATGTTTGTACGCAGATGGCTGCCCTTCCCCTGAGCCTGGTTCTACCAGAGGTTTCTTCCTTTTAAAAGGGAGTTTTTCCTTCCCACTGTCACCAAGTGGTTGCTCATAAGGAGTCGTCTGATTCTTGGGGTTTTCTTTTGATTATTGTACGGTCTTTACCTTAGAATAAATAGAACTTTTGGGCGACTGTTGTTGTATTTTGACGCTATATAAATAAACTGAATTGAAATTTTATTCTCCCACCAACACTCAAACTCATAGCGCATGCTCCCCTCTAAGAAACCCATGTAAATTATGCCTTTGTTTTTAACCAAGACAACAAAAACTGTTCTCCCTCTGCAGTCATTTGTGCGCTGCATCCCTGGGGTGGGTATCTACTTCAGCACCTTCTACTCCCTGAAGCAGCACTTCTTCCTGGACCGAGCTCCCAACGCTGGCGAGGCAGTTCTGCTCGGAGCGGGTGCCAGAGCTGTGGCCGGAGTCTGCATGTTACCATTCACAGTCATCAAGACGCGCTTCGAGGTATCTACCAGCTAACAGACTCTGACGCCAGATGGTCAGAGATGAAATATCTACTAATCTTCTCACATCTGTTTTTAAAATAAAGTTGTGGAACTGCTTTTAGTCAGAGGTTTTTGCTCTATTTTATTATGACCCTCTTTTCTGTGGAGACACGTAGTGTGGATACAAAGGCAGTCATTTACATCTATTGTCACTCAATCAACCGCATGATTAAAGACATTTCATTTCAATTTTTCTGTGTTTTTCAGAGTGGCTTTTACAGTTATGTGAGTGTGCCCGGTGCTCTGAGGAGTATGTATGAGACGGAGGGAATCAGGGCTCTGTTTTCTGGGCTGACTGCCACGCTGCTCCGCGATGCTCCTTTCTCCGGCATCTACGTCATGTTTTACAGCCAGGCCAAGAGAGCGCTGCCTCAAGGTGAGAGTCACACTCAGTCAGCAGATCAAAATGGAGGTTAAGAAAAATGTGAAGAGTTATGTTTTGCCAGGAACATAATGCAGAAATTTGCATTAGTGTTTTAACGCTTGTGCAGAAAATCAATCGGGTGGATTTAGTGCTTGTACAGTTCGTTCTGTGAGCAAAATCAGTAAAGCTGCGCACAGACTGATAATGAATGACTGAAGAAGTAAATTGGGTGGCTAAAAATTCTGCAAGCAGCTGTATGCTGCACAATCACAATCACATTTATTCACGTCCACCACAGAAGGTAGCCCAGCTTATATGAACCATTAGAGAAAGTCCTTTATTTTCTTTGACAAGTCCCTCCATCGTGTAGCAGTTTCTGCATTCACATAACACACGAAAGATCCTGGATTCAGTCTTGGGAGCAGACACAAATCCCTTTGTGGTTGTGTCAGAAAGACCAGCCAGGGTAAAAATCTACCCAGTCAAGATATGCGGAGATGCCCGCTGTGACGGCCCCTTGTGAATAAGAGAACTTTTATTTAATTATGAGCAAAAATCCTGAACTTGATGCATTCCCATTTTCACAATTTCTTTCCATTTCACACCTTTTTTGTGCTAAAAGCACTTGATGTAAAACATATGAAGCAACATGTTGTGGAAAACCCTCACTGTGAGCACTGATGTCTTGGTAGCGCTTCATAATACGACTCTGATGTAGTTTCCCAACTTTTACCGTGTAAACAAATTAAATGGTTTATGGCAAATGCTTAAAATGTAGGTAGAGAGAAAAAAACTGAGTAACAATAATTATACTGTGAGTATATTGTAAGAAAGAAGGTTGTTTTCCTTTTGTAAATTCTAATTATCTAGTAATATTAGAGGTTCATGTTTTATTATTGTGTAACCTTACTTCTGTCTCTTGTTGTAGGTGCACAGTATCATTGAGGGGATGTGAGGGCTTTTAATTGCAATGTGCAAAAGGGGTTCTTACATGGTAATTGCAAGTTACTATTAGGAGTGAAGGCTTTAATATAGAATATCCTGTTTCCCCTTCTTACTCTGTAATTAAACAGTATTATTAAGATGATGGCAGGCCTGTGTTACAGAGCATCCCATTTCTCCTAATAGTAACTTGTAATTACTGTCTAAAAATGGGTTCTTGCCTTGTAATTGCAAGCTACTGTTAGGGGTGTGGCCAAGTGAATTGGTGATGTACATTAGGGCTGCCGCTATCAAACATTTAATTAATTGAGTATCGATTAATAGAGTAATGGGATAAGGCAGCCGTTCTCAAAATACCCTTTCACACTTTAAATACTGATAAATACTTTTGTCTTATTAATGAGCCATAATAAATATTCAAAAGAGAAAAGCACAGGTCTTTAACAATCCACTGCTTCATGGTGTAACATTTTTAGAAACTGCAATATTTTTAGTATTTTACCCAAAAACAACATCTGTCAAAAACCCTCTCACTGTATTTACATGCCAATAAAAATGTGGGTGAAATGCTCGCTACAGAGTTTTAAACATTAAAACATCACAGCAAGAAATTTGTGTCGAATATGCTTTATAATCGAGTTACTCAATGAATCATCGCAGCTCTTTGTGAAACTGTGATGTTTAATGTTTTCCACGTATTTTTCTCTTTCTGTGGTTTGACTGATTGTTTTTATTTAAATCATCTGACATCCTCGGGTTCTCTTCTCTCAGAGGTGACCTCGGCGCCCTACGCCCCGCTGGTGAACTTCAGCTGTGGGGTGATTGCGGGTGTCATGGCATCAGTAGTAACGCAGCCTGCAGATGTAGTGAAGACTCACATTCAAGTCAGACCCTCCCACTGTAACACAGCAGGTGCAGTTCGCTGCATCTACATGGTGTGTACTCACGTTCTTGTTGTGTTTTTCAGTAAGAAGCAACACTTTCACTATTATATAACATCTAACTGAGGATTGCTGCTCTGGCCTTTCCTTCAGGAGCACGGCATGGCTGGGTTTTTTCGTGGAGCTGTGCCCAGGTCTCTTCGACGCACTCTCATGGCTGCCATGGCTTGGACTGTGTATGAACAGCTGATGGCTCGAATGGGCCTCAAATCCTGAAGAGCAAAAGTTTTTAGCTGCAAGAGAAGGGAAAGAGCTATAAGAGGATACTTCTGTATTATTATTATTATTATTATTATTATTATCATCTAAGAAGTAAATGGAGCTGAGGAGCTTACAGGGTCAGTGAGCCAGCAGTAACAAGATAATAAGCAAAGGAAGCAGGTGGATAAATGCCTGAAACACATGAGTAAGAGTGCTCTGTTTGTGTGTTTGCTGTGTGTGTGTGAAACTGTTTGGGACTGTGATGTTACACCTGAAGCACTCTTATGTCCGTCTCGGACTGTAGTGACACTCCCTGCTGTGAAGTGAACTCGTCCCTCCTAATATTTATGTTCCTGAGGTATGGCTACTAGCGATCAGAAAACGGGGCCAGTGGCTCTTCTGGCTAACAGAGTTGCCTTTGACGATGTTTTAAAATACCGTAGAAACGAACGAGACACTCAATAAGCTGGTGTCACTTACATCCGATGAAGAAGCAAAGCACTGCAGGTTCTGCCATATTTGTTCTGACAAGATTGAGCAATGTTTCGTACTTGCTGACTGATCTCTTTTTTTTTTTTAAGAAGCAGAGAAGTTTATTTGTTTCAGGCTCAGACAATCAGTACTCACACAGCTGCATTATGGGAAAATGGAGGCCAATGCTAATAACTGTGTTAAAGCCTTTGTTGCTGTATTGCTTAAAACTTTGCTAGCTACGTTTATATAAAACTATGGTGCGTTTTCGACTCGGCGTAATGATAGCCACATCTGTAGCTAAATCAATGAATAGCAGTGATTTCATCTCACGAGAAAAACCCAACAAAAAAGTCAGGATTTTATGGATTTTTTTTTTTTATTTTAAATGAATTTTATAAATAAATTGTTTGATTATTTGTAGGATTTTTCATTTTGAGACAACCTGTGGAGCTTCTCAGTAGCACTGTGGTTTTGATTCTCGGTAGTTTTGCTTGTTTTCTGCACACAGGAGTAGCATTATATATATATATATATATATATATATATATATATATATATATATATATATATAAATTTAAAAAAAGGCAACTTTGACTTTATTTTATGATGAGGGATTTGATTTTTGTAGGAAACACTGAATGTAAACACAGATTTCTGCGTTTAAAAGAAAACTCCACCTTTAAAGGCGCTGCAGGTTGCCCTTCACCCTGCATTTAAATGAGCACTTTCACAAATTTATTTTCTTAGTACACATATATATATTTAGGTTACCAGGCGAAGTTGAAGTCATTTAAGTATTTCAGGTTTTGCTGAAGTCAGGTACCTCCTCTGATCAAACAGTATTTCCAGAATATTAAGCTTCCAAGTGAAGCATTGCTTAATCATTGCGCTGACATGTTTATAAAGAGTCCATACCGGTGATGGAGCTGTGGATCTTGTCTTTGTACAGCCTCATTCTGGAATTGTAAATATGTGACTTAATACAGAGTTGCTGATTTAACAAAAAAAAGGGTCACACTAATGAATTCCTGTAGAGTGTTTGCATAGATGTTATTTATTATTAATATAAACGAAGAGGTGGTATAATAGAGAATAATGTCTTTGTGTCTGTACATAAAATGCAAACTGAAAGACCACTCGATGCCATCTTAGAACAGCGATGGTTGCCACCAAGAAGTAATTGTGTGTTTTACGTGATAGGAGTTTATAATAATGGCTTCCTGTGAGTCAGCAGATAAGCCCAGTTTAATGAAAGTGAGGCGCTGAGCGTCTCTTCAGACCTACAGGCTGTTTAAAGGAAAAAGGTAGTGAAGTAGGAGTTCATTTAAAAGCCTCCATGTTTGCTGTCTTAACTTGAGCTGTGCCATAATTCCCACCACCTCACCTCCATTGTTGTGACTGTCCTGCATTCAGTGTTATGGTAGACACTCTGTCTGTGCGTGTGTTTGCTCAGACAGATGCTGTGCCTGTCTGATTTTTAAGTTGAATAAAAATCTCCTGTTTCTGTTTTTGTTGTTTCCAAAAATGATTTTGACTTTGTGTTATAAATGAAGGGGAGTTTGATGTTTGATCATTTTATTTGCAGTTTTGTATCCAGAACATCTCTCCTAAACCATACCGACTACAATGTGATCCACGTTACTGACAGAACATGCATGTTGCTATTAAACACAGTCACATTCAATAGATATTATCTAGGGCTAGCCTGTGAGAACAATGATGAGGCATCTGCATGTTATCATATACAGTTTCCCACAGAATGTATGGAGGGCATCATTAAATAATTAAATGTGTTATCAATTAAAATTTTAAATGTATTTAATATTTTAAATGAAATGAATTTGTTTATATATTTAATATTCAGTGTTAATTAATGAGACATTTAATTAACTAATGACATTAATTTAATTATTTATTGATGTTTTATTTAATTCATTTTGGCACCCAAAGCCATAACATTATATTTATAACTAATGTATTGTGCAATCTGTTCTCATGCTAAGACCATCAAAGACAAATTTATTATCTACTACACTCCAAACTTTTATTTTGAATGTTCAGTCAGTCTTCAGTCTGCTAGCCTCCTGCTGAATCCCTTGCTGAAAACGGTCCTCAGCATCAATCAGTTGTCTCAGGTCTCTCCTCCGATATCAGGCGCACTTCAATCCACTGCAGCTGGACTGCATCAGAAGCCTTTTTGTGCTCTGAAGATCCCCTGTGAACTGGATGGCCACTCTAATCAGCACTCGCAGCTGGAAGCTCTGGGCTGCTCGCTTTTTCTTTTCCCCTCCCCTCACTCCTCCTAACTAGTCATGGCAGATGACCTCTCCTGCCTGAGCCTGTTCGGCTGGAGGTTTCTTCCTGCTAAGAGGGAGTTTTTTCTGTCTAACGCCACAAAGTACTTGCTCATAGGGGGTCGCTTGATTGTTGGGGCTTTCCACTATAGGTTGTTAAAATTGTTGCCATGTAAATAAGCCTGGATTAAACTGAAATGCTGCAGAGTAGAATGATGAACGCTGTCACCAGCTGCAGGCCAAGACTGTGGAACTGGAGTACCTCCACAGACTGAGGAACACACTGGATCAGCAGCTGGTTATTGATGAATATGGTTAAGAAAGAACAGATCTTCTCTGGCTCTTTGTGGGAAACATTTATACAGCAGCACAGCATGTAGGAAGCCTTTCTCTTGAACCAGCCTAACATTAAAAGATGACGTTAAGTAATGCCACTTCACTAAAGATTAAAAACCAAAACGGTTGGCAAACCTATGAGAATCCATTTTTAAGTCTTTTACACATGCAAAAGTTTCTAAATGAATTTTTACATCAAAGTTAAATTCTAATAAACATTCTCACACTTTTTCTACATTTGTCTTTAGAAAAATAAAGCTGACAGACATTCGTGTTGTATGTTTGTCATTCTGCGCTACATAGGATGAAAGAAAAACCGGATGACTCTAAATCTCAGCACAAAAACTAGAGAAACAAAAACTGAGAAAGAAACCTTTGCTTTAACAGCTCAAATGCAATTGGGATTTACACGCAAATGAAACTGAGTTTCTCTTTGCAGTCCAGATTCTCCCACACTCCGTTTTTGTTTATAGCTCCACAGTAATTTCGACCTGGACACTGGTGCTCCCGATCCCCTACTGACCAGGCCTCGTATATCAGAGGGCTGCCGTCCACCCACAGCCAGCGATCAGCCAGGAAGCACAGCCCGATCCACACCCGATCGGTGACGGTGCCCTGCTGGATCTCTTTCAGGGTCAAAAGGTTCTCGGTCTCAGAGGTCAGACTTGTGAGCGTAGCGTGTGTCTCTTTACAGTACTCCAATGCTTCCTCCCAAGCCATCTTCTCCTCCATCACTGTTGTGCTGAAGCAGAAAAAGGGCAGTTCTCTCAATGGTGAGGAAGCAAACCATCCCGTCCCCATGGTACAGCCGTCCCAGCACACACGAACAAAAAGATCATAATATGTAGATGGTTGGGACTCATCCCAAACTATGCTGGTTTCATATCCTCCTCCTGACCATTTCCAGTATGTGCCTGTTTTGTAGAGACCGATCCAGAACTCACCAGAAACTTTTCCCAGGGTTGCTTTTCTCAGTTGCTTCTTTTCCCAACTTGTACTTAGAGGGGAAAGATCAGCGTAATTGGTTTGGCAGTACTGTTGAGCAGCATTCCAGTTCAACCTGTTTTGCACGTACACATGTTTACCAAATTTCTGCCCTGTCAGGTATGGCGAGGCATTTACAATAAAGAGCATTTTCCAAAGTAGGGTCTTCATGCTGGTTCAGCCGACTGGTGTGATGAGCCTTAGCCTGTGCTTCCTCCTCAGTTATTGCTTGAAATAAATCGAGGAACACCTCCTGCTGACTCCCTCATTCTTCTGTCACTGCATCTCATGCAAATGACATCATGTAAATACAATTTGATTACCACACCCTGGATTTTTACTCCGCCCATCATCTTTAATGCACTCCAACCCCCACACCTCCATGTTTCACGTGAGTTTTGAGAGCATCAGCAAAGACCACATGAAATATTAAAAACTACTGTTGCCTTCACAGTTCATACATGTTAAGTACACATTATCTCTCTGTGATACTGAAGCTGATTATGCTGATGTAATGTGGTCTGTAATGGAGAGTAAACCACCCAGGTAAGTTCACTTAATGTGGGTATAGATAAAGGTAAATAAATGGCTATATTAAAACTAACCAAGAGTTATAACACAAGCTGCTGATAGATTTATCTCACACTAAAAGGACATGTTGGTGACATAACATTAAAGCACGTGGTTAATGTAGTCAGGCTTCAAAGCCAAAAGTAAAATTGAAATAAGCACTGGGTTCATTTTGCTTGCAAAATTGCAGGGATGAACTTGTGTCATGGAAGTCGGCACAAACTTTCCCGAATAATTTTGTTTAGTAAATTTATTTCCATTTCACATTGAGAAACAAAATGTTCTGTTTGAGCTCACATGTCATTTTCTCTTTCTACACGCTTCCCTCATGTTTTCTGTGGCAAAACTGAAGCCTCAGTGTGCATCACAACCTGCCAACAGCCTCTAAAAGAACAGTGGCAAGGAAAATATACTGAAGGGGTGTGAAAGGGTCTACTGAATGTGTGTTATGCAGCCATGTTAGAAAAATAAGCAGTCAGACCATTTTCTAATGTGCAATGAACACAAAGCAGGCTCAGAAATGACCAGATGTGATACTATAAAGCTTTAATTATATGTTGTTGGTGGCCCCAAATAAACCCAGATGGATTGATCTGTGCATTAAAACGTGTCTGTGGACGCAGGTTGTACAATTTTGTAAAACAGCCTGTTGTCAAATGTCAGGCTGGTGCAACCATAAACATAAACTAGGATGAAATAGGAGACTAAAAATAACGACAATTATATTTGATCAGAGGACCCCATTCATGTCTTTATAGCTGGCTGAAAAGGGCTGTAGCGCTCTCTTAATTATACATAAAATAGAGGAATTTAGCTACAAAATTTATTTATATAACTCTGGTTCTCAGGTTTGATTTAATCAGTGTCAACTGATTGTTGGTTTGGTAAAAATTTGATTACAACTTGCCTGATGAGGTGTTAAAAGGACATTTTTATTGAGACTTGATGTGGATGGTGTGGTACAGTCTGTGGTGTGATTGGTGTAGCAGGCTGCTGTGTTTACAACATGTACTGGTCATTGTTGCCTGCTGTGAACAACAAAGACCTGACTAACGGCGCAGAGTCCACCCATCAGGGATGACTCGCCACCACGAACTGTGTGCTCTCTCAGAAGAGTCTTTATGTGTGCGTCACAAAAATGCACGTGCAGAGTCTCTCTCTCGCTCTCTGGGAGAGGCAGGCCATCAGAAAAGTGAAGGAGTGAGACAAAGGATCAAAAAGAGGTGGAGCTAAAAGTTAAAAAATAAGAGCCAATCAGAACTAGAACCAGCCAGGAGCCAATACACTAAGAGCCTGCTTTACATAGTTGTAGCTTGTCATCTGTGTGTGTGTGTGTGTGTGTGTGTGTGTGTGTGTGTGTGTGTGTGTGTGTGTGTGTGTGTGTGTGTGTGTGTGTGTGTGTGTGTGTGTGATGCTTCAATGTAGAAACATAGAAAGTTTGAGCTCGCTGCATATTTAAAACTATAAGCTAAATATTTTTATGTGTGCTGTGATTGCTGCGTTTTCACTGATCCAACCACAGCAGCAGTATTAGAGCTCAGTGTTTATAAATAAAGTTTTTATGTCATGTTGTTGTCCGAAGGGTGACGGCCTCTCCCTTAGAGAGAAGGTGAGGAGCTCGTAGCTCAGGAGCTCAGGGTATTGCCGCTCTCTTCCACACTGAAAGGAGCCAATTGAGGTGGTTCGGGCAAATGACTAGGATGCATCCTGGGTGAGGTGTTGCAGGCATGTCCCACCGGGAGGAGGCCCCAGGGGAGACCCAGTCACATGTACTGTGTTATAAAATATCAGGTAGCCATTATTTGGTTGTTAATAAGCCAGATGTTTATTGTACACTGAATTCAAGATCAGGATCACTGGTTGAAATATAAATGAACAATTTGTTGAAGTAGAAAACATTAAAGAGTCTGCAAAGTCATACAATATGCTGGACAGGAGAATGAAGTGCATAAAATGAGGCAAATATATATATATTAGGGGTGCAACGATACACAAAATTCACGGTTCGGTTCGGTTCGATACTTTGGTGTCACGGTTCGATATTTTTTCGATACAAAAAAAATGTTCATGCCTTTTTAATTTGTCATTTATTAAAATTATAAATATATATTTAAACTCAAAAGTACAGTTTTTAAATTTAACCCTAACCCTTGTGCGCGTTTTTTATTTTGACAGCGAATGCGCACCTGCGGACCACTTATGTGCAGCCCTGGTTATTTAGCTCGTCATATTGCAGCCACAGAAATTCTTTTGTCCGTGAAACCATGAAGCTGCACTTTCTTTTTGCCTTATAGTCTGATTTGTCATAACTTCTCCGTTTTGTGGTAAGCTTTTCTTTGGCTGTCACTTCTTCACCCTGACCTGTCTTATTTGGCTCAGCAGAACTGAAATGCTTTTACACGCTCACTCACATAAGCTCAGCGATTCTCTGCGCGATCAACCTCTCACATGTTTAAGCTTGCTGCGTCATGTTTGCATAGTAAGCTAACGATTAATAAGACGATGTCAGAGGAATTGGTGCACAAATTTTCATCACTCACAGATCAGTGCTGTCGCTCTCTATACACAGTTCGCGCGATTGCAAAGTGAAAGCAAAAAAACAAGCGCAAATTCAAACGCGATTTCAATATGTCACATATTGACAGTGGCTCACCGATGCCAATGACATAATTACCCAGCTACATTTCTGAAAGAATGCAAAAGCATTGACATATATTTTTCTTCCTACAATAGCCCGACGGGCAGGGAAGAGAAAGATTTTGGTAGCCCGACTGAAAAAAATCTCTAGCTCCGGGACGTCAGGCTAGCGATATTGCAAGCCCTGTATCTGATTGAGGAATCACTCATCTTTGGAAAAGAGAGTTTATTACAGAGAAATGGCTCTTTCCAAAATAAAAGCTATACTATCCGCTTCTTCTGGGCTATATTCTCAGCAGCATAAGGAGAATCATGTGCTAACAGCTGTCTAAATGACTCGGCTAAAGTTAGTAGCATGCTTGTTGTTTTTGTCTTTGCACTAGGATGATGTCAAATGTGCAGTCATATTCGTTGTGTTCCCACTAGTGCTTTCAGGTTAATCTCGTTGAAATGACCTTAACACCACAACACGGCAAATCTCCATTAACGAGCTACCGCCGATCGCCCCGTGCATGGGGCTAGACGGCCAACACGTTAACGAGCTAACTGCGCTAACACACTAGTTCACACCCATGTAATTGAGCATTGCATGGCACATCCAACATACTGTTTTACTTTAGTCCATGACTCGCTTACCTTCAGGGTCATACGTCACATGAAAACCAAAATAATTCCAAACGCCAGATCTGGAGAGCTTAACTTCTGTCTTGCTAGCTTGCCCTGCGCTCTTCCTTCTGACTATGCTGTCTGTGTTGAGCACTCAGTGGATCTGCACTCGTCAGTGCAGCCTAGGCGGAGTAGTCGAACGCAGATTCACTGAGCGCTCAACACAGACAGCATCGTCAGAAGGAAAGTTGATAAAATAAATTACAAATGTTGTATTGTTCGATACATATGCGTACCGAACCGAAAGCACTGTATCGAACGGTTCAATATCGATACGAATATCGTTGCACCCCTAATATATATATATAGACTATTTAATATTTTTGAAAATGCACAGAACCAAATATTTGCTTTGATTATATCTTTGAATAAGAGGTGCCCATTTAAGATTTATGAAAGGTTTCAAATGCAAAATTGGTGACAAGAGACTGCTTCAACTACAGATATCACACACAAAGATTCATGTAAATACAAGCAGCTAAATCATTATTGAAAAAGTCATATTGCTGAAAATATGTTTGAGATATTTTTTTCACCACTGTTTCTACAAATTTTGTTCCCTCAGCATAAAAATTGTACACATTTTTATGTATTTCTTTATTTTTAAGACATCTGCACATTTTTCAATGAGTCTGATAGTTGGATGTCAGATTCTAGATTAGCTGATCTACTGCTAATAAAAAAAAAAAACTATAATTCATTTCTATAATAGTCTACATCAGCAGGCTGATGAGGATACTCTTACTCTGTCTGCAGTGCCTCATGGCCCCCTCCCAGGTCATTTTCTTCTTCACCACATTAAGCTGATACGAGGAATCTGACCCTTACTGATGCACATTTTCTCTGCCTCTAACAAGGTCGTGTCTTCTGAGGTATCAATCTGGATCGCAGCCAACCTGCAGGCACTGGTAAGAATGAGCGCTCCAATGACGATCTTCTCCGTCCTGCTTCTTCTCACGGGAGGAATGAGACTGTCTTTTTTGAGCTCTGTCACTTGGATCGAGTTGATAAAGGAGGAGACACAGTTAATGACATGAATAATTAACATATCTATGTACAATCCGTCTACAACATGATGTGGATCATGGATCATTAACACAATGATAAAACAATTTTGCATGTCCATCTTGATATTTGTTTCTGCAAAACAAATATCAAGAGGGACATGCAAAATAGTTTTATGGTGAATTTCAGTGTCTGAACTGCTGTTTTTACTGTGGAGGACAAACAAATCCTACCTGCCTGCCTACCTAGGTAGCCTTCAGAGACTGATTTAAACAAAATAACTTATTTGCCTTTCAAGCCATGCATTTATAATTGTGTTTTTGTTGCTTTGGAGTTTGCTTTTCATTGAGTTTGCCAGTCAATGTTCTATGATGTATATAACTTTTTCTTTTCTCAGTATTTCCCAGCTTCACATGGACAAATGCGGCTGTGTCTTACAGTTAACATCCTTATTGTATCCCCACACAAACAGTCACAGATGGCTGCCCCTCCCTGAGTTTTGTTCTGCTGCAGGTTTCTTACTGTTAAAAGGTAATTTCTTTATTTTTTTAATGTTCTTTATGTTTCCTTATTGTGCGTAAGTTTGACTATGGGATTCCTGGGTTGTTAGCTTCCTTTCTAAAATGTTGTTATGTCCTTACCTTGAAAGATAAACTGCTTTCAGAGGATTATTTCTTTGATTTGTCATTATATAAACATTGCTGAGCTGAAGAGAGAATAATGCTGATTGTTGTACGGTGAACTGGACTTCATATACTTAACCTAAAGATTCATTGGTCCAAAGTGATATCCATTTAACTTAATTTCATGACATATACTATAATGTTTTATACTTTTGTATAAAGGGTATGTACGTCTTTGAAAGAAAGAAAAATCAAGCAGTGAGAATGACTCATCTTTATTGTGATGTTTGCACTCAGCTTCAATGATGACTGTGTAAAGTGAAAACGTATCTTAAAGAACGATAAACCTACAAATACCAAGAAAATGTTCCACCCCAGATGGGACTCGAACCCACAATCCCTGGCTTAGGAGGCCAGTGCCTTATCCATTAGGCCACTGGGGCGCGTACGAGTCGTCTCGAGAAAATTACACTAATATTAATTGAGGATAAGTGACAAACCATACTAAAAGGCAGTAAAAAAATAAGTTAGTGGTTGATTTTTTTCTGTTTGGTTTGGAATCCATATCTATGTTTCTATTTTTATTTTTAATAAACGTACTGAATAAATCCAACTCAATGAAACGGCGCAGCCATTGCTCGCTACTCGGTTACTAAGCAACTAAGACCAAACCATTGTGTCAAGCTAGACGTAGAAAAACCGTGCTGCTTCCTGTTTAACAGCAAACTCGGATTGAATACAAAATGGTATTATGTTCCTTTTCCCGATATTACAAGCTTTGTATTCGGCTTATTCACAGGAGAAAACAATCTGCCTCCGTTAAACAGTTTACGTTGAATAGATGTTAAACAGTCTCGTTAAATTGTGAAGTCTAGTGGTCGTAATTTTTATTTTGAAAGTCGTCGAGCGGAAACTTTTAACCATGTCGTTGTTAACGACAAACTAGCTAATGCTATCGACATCTAAGTAGAAAATACACCACGCCACAGCGTAAAACTTGTTATTTTCTTCTCTCTCTCTCTTTGTTTTTTAAATCACGGCAGAGCCGTAAGAGAATTTAGTTGTCGTTTACCCCGTTGTGAGGTTTTAATGACTAATTAAACCAACAGTGACCATTAAATGGTAAAAGGTTACGGACGCAATAACGTAGCTAACACCAAACGTTACCTGGGTTAGTGATAATCAAGCCTCAGCTAAGGAGAGACTTATCGAAATGGTGAGCTGATGTTTTTGGAAACTTAACGCCAGGGATGTTCTGATATCTTATAATATTATATATTTCTGCTTGTTTTTGCCTTGCTTAACCGTTCCTTTGGTGGTCCGATTAACCCTAACCCCACCATTTAGGTAGAAGCTGTGCTATAACTCGATATAGTAAATTTGTTTTCCTCGGTAGATTCTCTCTCGGGTCAAACCAGCCGTGGGAGGAGAGACATCAACGAGCATTGGTGAGAAAAACAAAAGAAATAAAAGCAAGCTCCCCCGATTGGAGGAATACCTGCAGCAGAGAGACTACCTGGGAGCCTTGACGTTGTTAGAGGTACTTAAGGAAAAACTCAGTACACATCTTTTGGTATCCTCTGCTCAGCATATCGTAAGGTAAAGACCCTGCAGTTATAGAGGGAGAACCCCCACCTTTAGAAGAGCCTCTATATACATCCGCTTGACAACAGTGGGGAGGAAGGACTCCCCATTTGCAGGAAAAAACAAACAAATAAGATACACAAAGAATGTGTTTCTGGATGAGGCTCTCCACTTTTTAACCTCCTGCAGTGTAACTTTTTCGCATTTTTTTTTTTTTTTAATTTAGATAGACACAAAAAAATTCCCTCCATTCAGCTGTCATTCTCTGCATCTCCAGCTCTTTTTTTTAGCACTATTGATTTGTGTCAGTTTATTGACAAATGTAAGTACAATGTGCCTTTAAAATTGAAGATGGGCACACAAAGATTTGCATATCTATCCATTGTCTCCCAAAGGCCTGATAATTCAGGACTTTATATGTGAGTAGATTCATTTTCGATTATTTCCCATTCGAACTCTTGCACATGTGGGATCAACAGCATATTTAATGCTTTTCACAAGGGCTACCCTTCCCTAGATGGAACAGTTATGAGATTTTATGCATTCCTAAATCAAAAGTAGCTGAATCCTGACCTGCACTGTGTGTGCAGTGTGGTCTTACGTGAGAATCAGAATCAGCAGACCACTACCTCTGCTTCAAGGTTCAACAATTCCTGAAATCCTCTGAGCACCCAATCTGGCACCAACAACCATTCCACATTCATTGTCACTTAAATCACTTTTCTTCACCATTCAGATGCTCAGTTTGAAATTCAGAAACTGTTGACTATGTCTGCCTGTCTAAATATGTCTAAATGCATTGATTTTCTGCCATGTGATTTGGCTGATTATTTGCATTAAGAATCAGTTGAACAGATATACGTAATGAAATGTTGGTGAGTGTATGCTGACCAGTTGCACCTGCGTGTATAGCTATTCTCCAAAGGCTCATTTCCCCCCCATGGCAAACCCTGACTATGGGGAGATAAGTTAGAGTATTATTAGATTGTCACGACTGTGTGAGCAGATCAAACTAGAATATAGTATACAGTATATTCTTAGTTTCTTACAACTCCATGATGAGAGGCTAAGTAGTGCTGCTGTTCAGACTGTTGATTTGTGAAACGTCAAACGGTGTTGCTGCACCTGCTCATGTCTTGCTGTGTCATGTCTAGTTTCAGAAAAATATTGGCGAGAGAGAGGAGGATGCAGACCTCTGGATTGGGTACTGCGCCTTTCACTTGGGGGATTACAAGAAAGCTATGGAGGTAGTTTTTGTTGTACATGAGTGTGAATGCGCGTGTTTTCCTTGATACAGCCCCCAAATACTTTATTCACATATCAAAACGCTTTTGTAGGGTAATGTTTGATTATCCATTATACTCTTTCCATTTCCTGATAGGAGTACAAGTCGATGACCAACAAACCTGAGTGTCCTGCTGAGGTCTGGGTCTACTTGGCCTGTGCCCTGTTTTTTCTGGGGCTCTATAAAGAAGCAGAGGAGGCTGCATCCAAGGGTAGGCAGATATTTGTGTACAATGTTACTGAAGGGCAGACGTGCACTAGTATTCTGTGGAACTGTTACAAGTAGAGTCCCAGACTGGGACATGTTTGGTTTACCAAGAGCAGCAACTGCTTTAATATAAAAATGTGTACTTACTTGGTTCAGCAGTTGATGGCAAGCTTTTGAAAGCAAAGGTATTGCATATAGATCGAACATTACAGAGTCAAGGTTAATTTGACCACGTTTAGTGACATCTAACATGTTGAAACCCTTCCTGTGTGTCCAAATCAATATACTTCAGCTAGACTGTCCTGCAGCAGCAAGAAGGGTTATCAGCGTGTGAGGATTTAGTGGTGATGCAGTTTATTGCTTTATAAAAAAAGACTGCAACGACTAATCATTGATCTGTTTGTTTTTTTTCTTTGCTTCATCACATTTAAGGAAACTCAGGATTACTGTATTTACTTTATTTTAAATAAACACATCAGTGTCTGGTGTGAGAACCTCGTTGTGCAGCATCAGACAGCCAATCAGAAAGCTGTGAATAATGAATAATGATCCAATAGACAATAAATATGATTTGCATTTTATTTTGTTTGTTTCTTACCAAGTTAATTTTAATGTGTCGCACACCAGTTTGTTCTCAAAAGATGCTCCTCTTGTGTAAGATTTGGTATTTGTGTGTTTTAGTGTTTATTTTAAGCCTTTCATTGAAAAAAAAGCTTACAGGATTTTTTTAAAAGGGCTTTTATTTTGAAGAGTGTAAACTTGATGTACACAGAGATTACTGATAAGATTTAATAAGTTATCCTGTGTGATTGAAGACTACCTCGCATTTAAGCCACGGCCCATTCTTTGTGTGAGTTCTGTGTCCTGATGTTGTTATATAACCACTGAGAGCTAGGTAATGTTGTAATGACTGGTTTCCTTGTTCTGGTGTGGTTTGCTGTCTAACTGAATTTGGTGTCTCTTGTTCTCCCTAGCACCTATGTCCCCCCTCCAAAACAGGCTCCTTTTTCACTTGGCTCACAAGGTTTGAAAATTATCCCTTTATTATCACACTTTTATGTATTTTCTGTGCTTTGTCTGACTACCATGTTAATTCTTTTACGCAACACTGATTTCGAAGTTTTTTTCATCTACATCTGATTTGTTTGTGAGTTTGATTCATGTTTTCTTGCCCTCTCCCTTGTCTTTACAACCACAGTCATCAGTGGCACTCACTTACTCAGTTTTTACTCAGTCAGCACACCTTTGCAATATATTGAAGCTTCAAAAACAGCTGAAAGTGTGCTTGGCTCTGGCAGTAATGAAGTGTCAGAAAGAAAGTGTCAGTTTATGAGTTTATGTGTAATGAAATGAACTATATAAAGAAAACAGTGATTAATAGTGTTACAATATAAATAATTACAAGTGTTATTTCTAAGCAATTCTTTGACTAAAACTGCACTACTACTCCAGATCTGCCAGATCCCACTTTAATCCCTGGTCAATCACAACACAGGAATAATTACCCCCCAAAAATAGAGATGATGTAAAAAGAAAATGCGTGTCTGAAAACGATCTGCTCAGCACATGAAGGTTTACACCTGCCAGAAGCGATCACACCTCTGATTGCTGTTCCCTTCGTGTCCGTTGTCTTCATATCATCGTCTCAGTTCAATGATGAGAAGAGGCTGATGAGTTTCCACCAGAACCTGGAGGATGTGACAGAAGACCAGCTGAGCCTGGCATCCATCCACTACATGCGCTCGCACTATCAGGAGGCCATAGACATCTATAAACGCCTTCTGCTGCAGAACAGGTCTGTGCCTTTCCTTCCCTTTCAATCTTTGACATTTGTTTCACACTCCTGCTGTACTTCAGCGCATCTTAGGAACCCCTTAAAAGGTGAGAGTCTTTTAATGGAGGGGTATTAGATTTTATGACTTTGACACTTCGTGCAGACACACAGATAGTGCCATTGACGGTGCAGTAGACCTGGTGAGCCTTCTTTCTCCAACCACTGTGCTGTATTTGGAGCATCCAGATGCGAAAAAGAAAATACTTTGATTTCAGTAGGCATCTCCTGCCTCTTCTTGCAGAGTTATTATGTATTTATGGCTTTGGAACATGTGAGCAGCTGAGGTGGGGGTTTTTTTTTGCTTGTTTGTTTGTTTCACTGTGTTGACAGTTAAAGATCTGCCAGCTGCCAGCAGCTCTGAGGACCGCTACTTCCTTTGACTGCTGACACTGAAATGCAAAGATTTTAAACTAGTGCTGAGAAGATTCGTGAATCGACTTTTCTGAAACACTCGATGTGCCTCATTTGGCTTAGCTGGACTGCATTTATCCAGTCCTCATGTCTTAAGTGTTTCCTTGATTGTGCTTGTTTGGTTCCTGTAATGACTTTTTAGCTCCATCTGACTTCACTAAAAATATATTATTGAAAAATAGAGATTTGTAAAAAATATTTGTTGTCAGGGGGTTTCTCTTTCTTACATGTGGAAGATAAAAGCTGTTTTGCAGGATTTTGTACTGGAGCTGGCAGAGTAAAGTCCATTTAATGTCTGATCTCACTGATTTAAACATTTTTAGATGTTACCGTTGGATATTGTCCACATAGTTCGTGGGTACAGTGCAAAGGGAGAGTGACCCCTTTGATACAGACTTCACTCCACAGACCTTCAAATCTTAGTCTTTTCAGATTTACAGTTAACTTAAAATATCCTTTTCAACTTTCTCATTTAAAAATGAGAATGTATATCTACAGTCGTGACACAAGAAAACAAGTTTCTGTCATTTGCTAGGTGTGAGAAAATGTGTTGTTTTGAAATGCATAGCTGTCTCTCAGTGTAGACTTCTATATGTAATGTGAGCACTATTTTATCTTGCCAAGATGGGCTGTTTTGTGATCATGTGCAGATGGATAGATGTGATGTCTGGGTGAAAGGCTGGGTACATCCCAAACAGCTGACACGTAAAGAGACAATTATACACACTCACCTAAAGCCAATTGAGAAACACTAATTAATCTAACAAGCATGTCTGTGGACTGTGGGAGGAACCCCACAACAGAGAGGACCTGCAAACTCCAACCGGCTGGCAAGTTTGATCACAGAACCTTTAAAATCTTCCAAGTGGACTTGTTGCACGGGTGGCATCCCATTCTTTCACAAATGTTTGTAGAAACAGTCTGCATGCCTTGGTGTTTGAAGGCTTAAAATAATTAATAATAATGATTATCGTGAGAACTTTATTTATTAAGATATTTGTTAAAAAAAGAAGACAAAATTAGCCAGAAAGTCATTTTTATCTTAAATCTCGTCTTTTCAGAGATTTTCTGGCTCTGAAAGTGTACGTGGCTCTGTGTTACTACAAGCTGGACTACTATGATGTCTCCCAAGAGGTGCTGGCCGTGTACCTGCAGAGTATCTCCGACTCCACTATTGCTCTCAACCTCAAGGCTTGCAACCACTACAGACTTTATAACGGCAAAGCAGCAGAGGTACCGAGCTGCATGTCCTGGTCGATACTTTGGTGGTTCTTCATCTTTATTGTTGTGAATGTAACTGTGTAATGAGTTATTATTAAGAAGGTTTAAGGGGTAATGATAAAAAGTCTAAATTAATCTTTTTTAGCTTTACCCATTTTACATGTCACCATGTGCTATTACAGTAGCATGAAAAGTCCAACAGTTTCTAACATTTGTGTGAGGCTGAGCTGCTTGTTCTCATGTTTTTTTTTAAATTACTTGCTCTGTTACACTTGAGTGGTTGCCCTTTTTATTTCTTAGATGATTTTAGCTAGTAGGTTTGACGTGTGTGTGTGTGCGTGTGTGTGTGTGTGTGTGTGTGCGTGTGTGTGTGTGCGTGTGTGTGTGTGTGCGTGTGTGCATGTGCTCTGGTCCCCTTAGGCTGAGTTGAAGAACCTAATCGACATCTCTTCCTGCTCCTTTGAGTTTGCTAAGGAGCTTATCCGACACAACCTGGTAAGCTCTCCACAAGCTTCAGCTGTAAGTGAGCAGGTGTGTGTGTGTGTGTGTGTGTGTGTGTGTGTGTGTGTGTGTGTGTGTGTGTGTGTGTGTGTGTGTGTGTGTGTGTGTGTACACACTAGTGACTGCTACACTTCAACACTCTGAATCCCTGTGTACTGCAGGTGGTGTTTCGTGGTGGGGAGGGTGCATTGCAGGTACTGCCTCCTCTGATTGATGTGATCCCTGAAGCCAGACTCAACCTGGTCATCTACTATCTCAGGCAAGGTGTGTAGCCACGTCACAGCAACGTTGTTGTTGTTTTGTTTTTTTTAATACAGGCAAAACAAGGGATTAGACAGGGTATACTAGTACAGAGTGCAACACAAATGCATATACTATTATATATTGTAAATATATTTATTAGTTTCAGATGTAGCCATTCTTGTATTTTGCTTGTTTACATTATTGTATTTTGCACAACTCTGTTGCTTGTGAAGCTCGCACACAAGAATTTCACTCACATGTGCTGTACCAATGTACCTGCACATGTGATGTGACAATAAAAGTGATTTGATTTGATTTGATGAGGCCTCAAGCCTGGGAATCTGTTAGTCCTTCTTCTGTTATGGAAGCCGTGGGGGTCATTACTCAGGGCTCATGGCCAAGTGAAAGTAGAAACGCAGATCGATCAGTAAATCAGCAGCATAGCCCTGTACTCCTTATTATTCTGCAGACACTGCATCAACCTGTCTTTCCTGACAGATAAAGTCTCCACCCTCTCTGCATTTGTGAACAACACCCTGAGATGCTTCAACTCCTTCGCTTGTGGCAGCAACTGCTCCCCAACCTGGAGTGGGCACCCCATCCTTTTTTTTTTACTGAGAACAATGTCCTCACACTTAGAGGGCAATTGTCAACTACAAAAATCAGAGACAAGATTGCGAGACACAATGTCCTTCACCCCTGTCCGACCAATCCAGCCCATGTTATAATGCAGCTACAACCACAACTGCATTTATGCTTCAGAAATCTTCTTGGTCTAGATGAACAACATGTGTCATGAGTATGTTGAAACACAGTCCTATTGGCACACTATGTAATACTAACTTATTATGCCATTCATCTAATAACAAACCAAAACATTAGTGATACAATAGCTTCTCTGACTCACAATCTATTGCAATTTACAAGTTAATGCCCATAAAGCGACAAATCTGACCATGAGCATAATTTGGGTGAAGATTAGGAGACAATTGTGTGCAAGTGAACAGTACTGTGAGAGGATCAGCGATTCTTGTGAAATGGGGATAAATGGGTGACGTACACCTTGGCTTTGCAAAAGCTCATTGGTCCTTTGGAGGAGCTAAAAATTATGGGCAAACATAACGTGATGCACTCTTTCTTTCGCAGCATCAAATTTATCGTGCAGCATCACTATTCAGTGATAATAGATGTTAATTTCATGTAAAGCTGTATTAATCACCAGATTTTGATCGAGTTGACGCATTCACATACTCGCATTTCTGCTCACAGACGATGTCGAGGAAGCTTATAACCTCATCCAGGATTTGGTCCCCACCACGCCTCAGGTGAGGTTAAGTTTTAATTTTGTCTTTTTAAACGTTTGGTCGTAGTGTTTCACTCCAAAAGTCTCTCCAGTTTCACTTTAATATGATATTTGTTAAAGTTTGATGTTAAGTTTAGAGTCAGTGCTTGTATTTTTAAAGTCACTGTATGGTCTTGTTACAGGAAAGAAAATGCCCAATAAAACAAAAACAACCCCGGCAGATTAAATAAATCCTGCTAACAAAAACTCTTCTTCTTTCTTCCCACTTAAGAGCTCTCGAGGAGATTTTTCTTTCCTCTGATCAGTTTATTTTTTTATCTTCAAAAGCACTTTAATGTCTCCTGGATCTGAACAATCTGAAACTCATGATGTGTTTGGCTTTTGTATTCCTTTTATGTTTTGTTTTTTTCCCTTACTTGTTGGAATGGATTTTGACGGACTTTGAAGCTGCGATGAAACAATGGATCAAATGATTCACTCTGATCTTCTTTTTTTTTAATAGGAGTACATTTTGAAAGGAGTGGTAAACGCTGCTTTAGGACAAAAAATCGGATCAGTGAGTATTTCTGTAAGAGTTACATGCAAACAAAAATGATGGCTCCGTGTGTGAGACAAATGTGCAATTGTGCTTTCGTGTTTCAGAGGGATCACTTAAAAATTGCTCAGCAGTTCTTTCAGCTGGTCGGAGGCTCGGCGAGCGAGTGCGGTACGCCCCACAGAAATCTGACCTGTTTTATTATTTGAGGAAAGTGTGTTAGCATGTGTGTATTACATTTTCTATCCTTTCAGATACTATTCCTGGCAGACAGTGCATGGCCTCCTGCTTCTTTCTCTTGAAACAGTTTGAAGACGTTCTCATTTATCTCAACTCGGTCAAGGTTGGTGTTGCTCGCTTGCAGTGGAGAGTCAGTGTTATTTATTTTTTTATTCAGGTAAAAAAAAAGACACTCGCCCACACGCTGGGTGAGAAGTGCCACTTCAGATGACAAGTGGTGCTTTACATTTATGTGTGTGTGTGTGTGTGTGTGTGTGTGTGTGTGTGTGTGTGTGTGTGTGTGTGTGTGTGTGTGTGTGTTTTCTCCTCCGTGATTCGTGCTACCAAGACAAGGCTGACACTCGTTTTATTTCTGGACACGTAGGCACTCGTCCTTTTTGTGCTTTTCTTTTTCAGGGTTACTTCTACAACGATGACACATTCAACTTCAACTATGCTCAGGCAAAAGCAGCGATTGGCAACTACAGAGAGGCAGAAGAGGTGCGCTAACTGAGCAGCCATTTATATGTGTCTGTGAATAAATTGTTGGCCTTTTTCTTTTTACTGATTTTAATTTTTGGTTCACAGGTTTTTCTGCTCATTCAGAGTGAAAAGATCAAGAATGACTACGTTTACCTCAGCTGGCTGGCACGATGCTGTATGTATAGTCGATGTTATACTAACGGTAATACAGTGTATTTACAGTCACAAGCCACATTATTAGGTACACTTTGCTACTACAATAATAAGGGGGTCTTTCATTATTCAGCCCTGGTTTAAATCTTTGTGGCATAGATTCAGTGAGAAGCTGGAATTTCCTCAGAGATTTCCATCCATATTGACATGACAGCATCACACAGTTGTTGCAGAGTGCAGTGAAGTATCACTAGTTGGGGTTTTTTCCTGCTTAGGGGAATTTGTGTTGCCTCCCTCCAATGAGATTTCAGTCAGAGCCAAATTAAATTTCCCAATTTCAATCAAACACTTGCTGCTGATTTGTCAGCAGCATAGACTCATTGCCATACTATATGCAGACTTGTCATGCATGTGTGTGTGCGGTCATCCCAGAAAACCCTGAGAAAGCAAACTCCTACTCTGCTTGTTCAGTATTTGTAAAATGGTAAATGGTAAAGTCCAGTTAAACAATAAAACAAAAAGTGCATCTGTCACAACAGGGATTCACACAAAAACATAACAGAAGAAAATCTGTCCTGGGCAGCTCAACTCTGAGCTAGACTTTGACACAGAAGGATTAAAAGGTGCTATCGTGGGCGATTGTGGCTCAAGAGTTGGCAGTTCGTCTTGTAATCGGAAGGTTGCTGGTTCGAGCCCCGGCTCCGACAGTCTCGGTCGTTGTGTCCTTGGGCAAGACACTTCACCTACCGCCTACTGGTGATGGCCAGAGGGGCCGATGACACGATATGGCAGCCTCGCTTCTGAGGCTTGGCTGATTCTGTCAAAAATAATCAGTAAAACTGTAAGAGTAATCCTCACTGCAGCCGGCTGCCAACACAAGAACGCCATCTGTTAATTTCACTCTGCTGATAAGGTGTTTGTTCAGTATGAAGATGAGGAGTTTTGCATATATTATAACTAAGTGTGTAACAACCAAACGAGGAGCATAAATGATCCCGTTTCTTAGTTGCTGCTGCCAGCTGCACAAACATCTGTGAAACCTTTTTAGGTAGACATGAAAAGGATACAGTAATCTTCATCTGATCACATAAAAGCTCTTAGACACCTTTACACAGTGAAAATAGAAATGAGCGCCCCTTTTTACTCGTTCACCGAGGCTGAGGCCCGAATCAAACATTTCCAGCCTGAGGCCTTTAAAGAATTTAAGGTCTCTCATCACTCAGCTGGAGTTTCTCTCAGCAGCTCTGAGAAACCTCTGATGGAAGAAATTTCTTCCATTCTCAGCTTTAATCTACATCAATAAAACCTGCCCGCAGCCTTTAAAATGTTCCATATTTGAATGTAAAAGAGCTGAAACTGCATGTGAGTGTTGGGTTATTGAACACTGATCTCGGTCTCATCAGACATAATGAACCAGAAGGGTCAGCTTGCCTGGGAGCTCTACCTGAAGATGGGAACCTCCTCAGATTCCTTCCATCTGCTCCAGCTCATTGCCAATGACTGCTACAAGGTGACATCCTCCTCCCTCCTCTTCCTCTTGTACTGTATGTGGTGGCTGTTTTAACCCGGTGAGATCTTACTCATCAGCAGCGATGACCCCAATCCTATCAGAACACGAAGTCTCAGCAATCAGGGGACAAAAAAAGTGTTTACATTGCTCCAAAAATACTTTTTTGCTCATCTTCAGAACAAACTGGAGGGTTATGCTCATAACTGCGACTTCACAGGGTTCATTTTAAGATTTTGGAGAAAATGAGTTAGTCAGCTGGGATATGTTCCTGCCCCTCCACCATAGCCCCGAATAAGAGATTAAGTAGACAGGGAAAACGAATCAATTATATTGATTGATTAATTAGTGGTTAGTTAGTGGTTTCCTTTCCAAACACTGAAGGAAAGATTAATGATAAGAAATGAAAACTATTATTTAGTCGCAGCCCTGCTTTGAATATTTATTTGCCTTTTGTGATGAATTTACACAAAGTGCCACAGCTAATGATTTGATACTTTATTGAGTAACTTGCTGATTATTTATTTTCCATAGATGGAGACAAGACAAAAACCTGTCACGGTATCAGATCAATAAAAGCAGCAAATACTCAGCCTCATAACAACAACAGTACTTTTATGTTTTTGTTTGTCTGAGAGTAAATCATTGATTCTGGCTGCTGCATGACTACACGTGGCAGCTCGCTTGTTAAAACGCCTTCATTTATTGCTGAAGGCAGGAGTCCTTCAGTTCAGTTGTGTAACATTTCTGAGGAATGCCTGCATCCTGAATTCAGAAATGTCAGATGTATTTTAGAAGTCCCAAATGTCACCTTAAATGGAGAAACGGCACCTTTTATGCTCCGCCTGCTGGATTTTGTGGTATTTTTCACAGGCTGTGCAGCTGCAGTCTTTACCGAAAATATTTTGATATCTTTTTAAAGTGGACTTACTGTGTTTTTCTTTATTTTCTGTGTGTAACTGTCAGAGTGCTGGATGCTTACATATAAATGAGGTCATCACTGAGTCAAAAACTCACTTTTAGCTTCACAGACTTCAGACTCTTACCTCTAAACATCTTGCTGTCAAAGAGAGGAGATATCTGTAATAAGGTCATCTCAGGGACACAGCTCTGACTGTGAGCACAGGAATCCACTTGCTGTTTGTGAGGGGCAGCCAATCAGAAGACACAGGGCCTCAAAGAGACACAAACTGCTTGTTTTAGACAGTGGATTAACTGAGGGGCAGCACAAGGGGCCGGCATGAAATAAAAAAGCCGTGAATCACACAAAACTACTCTAAAGTCCAAAAACAACAATATGGAGCTGGGAATGAGCATAAATAGTCCACCTGAAGTTAAAGAAGTTAGTAAACAGGCTTTGCGTGACGATGCTCATGACTGCAGCCTGTCGTTTCAGATGGGTCAGTTCTACTACGCAGCGAAGGCCTTTGATGCACTGGAGAAGCTGGACCCAGCCTCCAACTACTGGGAGGGGAAAAGAGGGGCGTGTGTCGGCGTCTTTCAGCTCATACTGGCAAACAAGGAGCCCAAGTATGTTTGTCTCTCTTTCCTGTGGGGTGGTTTTAGTTTTGATCATCGTGCCGTCTGCAGGAATGGGTGTGAGGTTTAAGCAAAGTAAACATGAGAGATTGTGCATTCTTTACGTAATCTTGTATCCTCACATATCCTGTTTTCACCCTAGGGAGACTCTTAAAGAGGTGCTGACCCTCTTGCGAAATTCAGGAAACCCCCAGGTTGAGTACATCATCCGAATTATGAGGAAGTGGGCCAAAGACAACAGAGTCCTCCTCTCGTGACAGCCTTGAGCCTTCAGTGCTGAACTGAAGACTCCAAGCCCACGATAAGAGCTGCCGGGATGCAGACAGCAGCACTGATGATTTATCCCACATCAAGAAGGATTTGTATTTTTCTACTATACTCTAGTTCTTTGTGCTGTTCTGTGTACATGTATTTAAATTTAACACATAATTTAACTGGATTAAACTTTTTTAAAACAAATGTCAGTGTGTAAACATTTTCAGACCATAAATTACACACTAAACACTTCATACTGTCAACATCTATAAACATCAGTGGCTATTTCTAAACGTTGCACATTTCCTAAGAGTTTATTGAGCATAGCTGCTAAGCTGTGCTCTGTACCAGTGAAGGAAGGATTCCAGTCTTAGTATTAACTCTGAAAAAATACTTTAGGTTTTCTACAATTTAATTTTTAAAGTTACATAAAGGTCCACCATTTGAAGTACACTTTACCTGCACAACTAGTATTTCCACATTGCACTATGGTGTGCATGGGCTCACATATAAACAGTTAAAGGAGCACTCACTTCAGGCAGTATTCCACTTTTATACGGCTGTTATGACCCTGGCCTTCGTCTGAGACCTGTCTTTAAAAGGAAAATATTGAAATGGGTAAAATACGTGCTTTTCATGTGCTATTAATGAAGCTGCAGTAAGGGCCTGATAGGTCTCTGTGACTCACACCAGTCTGTCTGACATCACCTCCTTCACTCATTTTTCCTGTTAAAATAGGAAAAAGAGTGGTGCCCATTTTTTGGCCAGTTTCCTCATTAACATCTTCTGTTAACATGATAAACGTGTAATAGATTACAGTATTGGACCAGAATAGACATTTTTATTAAAATCATTAATTATTCTGTTCATCAGTCATTTGCAGCACGGTTTTGTTTTTCTGGTTTTATTTAAAAGGAAAATCAGTTTTCTGAGTGACATCAAATCTTTGACATGCAGTAAGCGTGTGGAAATGTCAGTAGTTAAACCTTAACCTGCCTCTGCAGAGTCTTCTTCAATGATAATAACACAGATCCTAACCCTAATCTCTACCACTTTACTTTCACAATATGGGATTTGGGGCTTTTGCTGATTGCTCACTAAGGCCTTTGAAATCAGGAAATGCACAAAAAAAAAGAAAGTTCTTGATAAGACGCATCAAAAAGTTTTTAACTTTTAAGGTTCGAGTCCTCGCCTGTTGTCGGGCTGCTAAGCTACTTTCAGTTGGTTAAACATACTCTTCTTTTATTCTGTGCCTGTGATGATTTTCAGATCCATCTCGACCAGAATGACAAAATCAGGGCTACTCCCTCTAAACAGAGCACAAAATGAAACCAGTGACCATTGAACTGGTCTCTGTGAAAACCAGCGAGGTGCCATTTCAGTTGCAAATTTTACAAAGCAATCTATCAGGACCACCACCCAACCCCCTCCAATACAGAGTGAGAAAAGTGGGGAGGGGCTGACAGGGACCTGGGAACAAACTTTTACCCGGGGGGTTTGCAGCAGGCTAATTGAGACGTGGTTTCCATGCAGTAACCGTGTGCATTTTTATCCCTAACCCCCCTGTCGTAGGTAGACTTTGTCATAGATTTTGATTGGCTGTAGTTTACAAATGTGACCACATGTCAAGTCAAGTCAAAAAACTTATTAAGATAGATGTGAGAGGTGTTGATCACAAACTAATGTGCACATCTACGGGGGCATCCCTGTGGAAAGCCAGAGATGACTAGCAGACAGAAAAGCAGCTGAATTAACAGCTTTAACAGCTATCAGAGATTACAGAAGAGTACAAACACTGCTGTATAAGAACAAAAACTTTACTCTTTACTGCATTTACTTAGTGAGACTTTGAAAGATTGCATTCAAATAAAAAGTTTTCCATTTGCATAAGCCATACCACACCTTTAACCTGCAGAGGCTGATTGTGTTGATGTGAAAGACAATTCAAGTCGAATATATTTGTATAGGACAAAAGACAATTCAGTGTGCTTCACAGGCAGAGAAATATAAAACTATAAATATTATAGTCATGCTAAAAATTAACGAAAAGATTAAAACATGCAGGAAAAGCATACAGGATTACAGGGTTAAGAGGTTGAAGACACAAAGCCTTGATTTAAAAGGTGTTCATTTATTTACAGTTTTATTATTTAGGCAAAGAATATTTTTCAAACTCTGACTTCATCTCACAGTGACTCCTTATGAGGAATTTGGCTGAAGCCAAACCTACAAAATAAATATGTATATGATTGAACTTTTTCTTTTCACCTGGATTCTTTAGGCCTGAAACAGTTTATCTACTTTATCTACTTTCCCCCCATATTTGTCACACTTACGTGTTTCAGCTCATCAAACATATTTTAAAAGCTAAACCTACCTGGCATGTGTGACAAAGTATCCCTGCCCTAAACCTAATACCTGTTCGTGCCACCCTTGGCAGCAAGAACTGCAGTCTAGTGTTTCTGGCAATAAATGCTTCTCATCATTGTGGAGGAATCATGGCCCACATTATTTTAGTTTTAGTTTTGGAGTGGCCTTTGACTAGGGGGGAGTTACTTTTTCCACACAGGGCCCCTTGATAAATTAAATCATAATTTAAAAACTGCATTTTAGATTTACTCTTATCTTTGACAGGAAGGGGGAAAATACTTTTCTTAGAGTATATGTGAACACGCGTTTTATTGGGATTCTGCTTACAGTGTGCATCAACAGGTGGATAAATCAGCTGGTTTAGGATGGTTATCTGAAGCAGCCAATCATCTGGCTCGCCTTCTTCCCTTTTACGATTTGATGTTTGAGAGTGAGCGCGTGCAAGAATGCACGATTCAGCGTTTTTTTCCCCTGAATAGACTAAATGAAAAGGTCCAGGTGAGAGCTGTGGATTCAAACACGGCACGCGGTCAGAGTCCCCACACAGCCTGTCCTTCACTCACACACTTTATAAAGGTCATTATTGTACTGATGGTGTTGTGATTATAGCCTGTTGTGACAGAGGCGGGTTTAGGATCGGGCCACGCGCTGATTGGACACGATGACCCCCCTGTGGCACTGTGCTTCCGTTTAGTGCGTACGCGCAGGCGCAGCGACCCCTCTCTCTTCTGATTTTTATTTACTCCCGAAACCCAAGATGGCTCCTGTGAATGTTTCAGTCCCATAGCAAATCGAGGATGCGAGTAGCTGCCGAAAAAACAACTTTTCCCCGAGCGTCGCATCCCCTGGAGTTTAATCCGTATGCCGCGGAGGAGGCTGTAACGTCCGCGTAGGCACCGAGCAGCCGTCGGAGCTCCGCGAAACCGCCTTCAATCCACCAATTTGGAGTAGTTTCGCGAAGTAGCTCTTCTCCTCGCTGTCGCTGTCTGTCCGGAGCGAGGTTCAGGCAGGCAGCTCATCCAAATGGCCGAACCGAGAAAAGTGCAGTTTGTCACCCTCTCGGCCTTCACAGCTGGAGCCGCCGCGGAGTCCAGGAAACGGCGGCTGGAGGATGAGGCCGACTTCAACTTCGACAGAGCCGGGGAGGTCGAGGCAGCGACCGGGGCAGGAGGTGCCGCCAGCAACGGTCGCCTCGTTAAAACCGGCGACAGGGACAAGGCTGCAGCCGAAAAGAGGGCGACCGTGAGGCTAAACCTGCCCCTGTCCGAGCCTGACGACCGCTCGTCCGCCGAGTTTAATTACGGGGAACTCATCCAGAACCTCCAGGTAGGATCTCCGAGTTTAAGCAGCATTACGAGGCCGGGGGAGAGAGAGTGGAGCCGGAGTTAATTTATCGCTCTTGGAAGTGTTTGTGTGGACTTGTTTGCTAAGTTAGCTGGAGAGGGGGGTGCACCTTGTGTTTCGATGGCATAGCGTGGTTGAAACTGACCAGCACAAAAGAGAGCAGCATTTCTTCATCTTCTTTTTTTAATCCAACACGTCCAACTTCTGCTGAGCTCTCACAGATTCTAGCTTTTTAAATCAGAGGGCTGGGAGACCTCCTCCCCCGCCTCTCTTCCACATGTAGAGAGGGATGAAGCTGGTCTTGTGCTGCTTTGCTACCTGTGTCCTTTCCACTCAGGCTTGCCCAGCAACAGCCCAGTCACACAGCCATTACAGCACTTGGAAATGCCACATGCAGTTTGGCCCTCTGGCAGCGGCTGATAGATAGATGAGAGAGCATTGCTGATGGAAGTACCAGGATGTAACATGGGAGTGAGGCAAATGTCAGCAGTGAGATCAAAGACAAGCTCGCCACATTGTCAATCTGTGCACATCTGGATCATCTGGTTTCTTCTTATAAACCAAAAGTTAATTAAATATTTCTTACTCGGGGCCAAACAGTAGTCCTGCCAGCACCGTGTTGGGAATATTTTGAGCATTTGTACCAGCACTCACTTGCAGCTGTTCACTTATTTAAGGCTGCTGTGATAATATGTTGATACATTTCTGATTGGACTGAGTCACTGCAACTGTTTGACTTTGCCCCAGGGGTCCGATCATTCCTGTTCACTGTTTTGTTGTTCAAATTTTCTTCCAGGCAAAGAATAATGCTCCAAGTTTGACTTCAGCCCGCAATCCCGATGACCCCTTCAATGATGAGGAGAGAGAGCGGCTCCAGGTTGAAGCCCTGGCTAAGAAGTTTGAAAATAAATATGTGAGTGGTTTGATTAATTTTTTTTAAAATTCCATGTTTGTTGTAGGATTTTTCAATGAGGATCAAATTTCACAGCTGAAAAGTAAATCTTTAAATTAGTGGTGGTTTCTAAATAATGTTAAAGGGCCTCATTATACTGTCTGCTTGTACAGTCATGGACATTGATATTAAATGTGGACAGGTTTCATAAAATCACGTGTCTGTAAACTACTGTGGTCACCTTAGCCACACAACTCTGTGGGGACAGAAGCTCCACCCACCTGAGGTTCAAACCTTTTGATTGTCAATGACAGCCAATCAGAAGAAAGCCGACTTAAAGCAGTGGTTCTTGAACAATGGGCTGTATAGCTGGTAACCAAGTGACAAATATGAAGTGAATGATTGTGATTATTAATTATTTATTTATTTATTTATTAAGAAAAACCAAAGAGCTTGCTGATCCTACTCCATTGACCTTTAATTTAACAAAAAATCTTGGATTTTTTTTAAATATTACTGATTAATAAAAATTGTGGTGTGGAGCACAAACTGTCTGGCTGCTGAATGTCAGAATATGTTTGAGAACCACTGGGTTAAGGGAAGTGGGAAGGATAAGCAAAGATTATTTTGAGCTGCGAATCATGCTAAGCTACTCTACACTCTAGCGCTAAAAATATGGATCTGAAAATTAGTTTTCTGGAAATCAAAGCTTGTTCAAGCCACTGAAATAAACGTTTAACATGTATAAATCAAAATTTCAGGTTGTTACCTAAAATGTCCAGGTGGGTTTTCTAAACTTAGAAGAAATTAATGACATTTTGAATTGCAGAGTTGAAGTTTTGAGGTATTAACATTAAATTTATGACTTATGGATAGCAAAGTGTTCTTTCAGTAGTGTAAATAAGTTTTCGTGCATAAGTCCACTTTAATAATGTTTTTCTTGCTCTGTAGCTCAACGGCTCACGCACAGATATGTGTGTGCCAATAAGCTGATGGTCACTAATTTTTATTAGTTAAACATATTAGTGTTAGTTTTAATAACTTATGGTTTTTAAGTTTAAGTTAAGCTACACTTATTTCCAAAAGTTTTATGGGATGCTTGGTATTTCCAGACTCTTGTTTTGTAATGAAAAAACTGTCAAACCTCAAGTGAATTATTGCTTCTATCTAAGGTTTCAGCACTACAGGGTCTTTGTGGCAGATATTTCATATTTAAGCAATAAACTGTACAGAAATATTCATGCTTATTACTGTTTGTGCCATATATCTTTAAGTAACTTAAAAGACAAATTATCCGTTGATTTTGTTATTTTTAATTTTTAAAATAATTAGGTGAAGTGATTTATCCATCAGACTGGATTTGTTTCTGTGGGGGTCCAAGTGTGTTTGTTTGCACTCATCAGAGCGCCAAACGTCCCAAAAACAAAAGTATTACAAATATTTCCTCAGTTCTCACTGTGCTAATGTTTTATGGTTTTGGGTTATGTGAGGATTACAGAGAAGAAAACTGTTGTGTTCTGCTTGTAAATGAAAATTAAATTCTATGAAAAACGTTTTAGGGGAACGTGGGGAAGAAGAAGAGGAAGGATCGAATGCAAGATCTGATCGATATTGGGTTTGGCTACGATGAGACAGACCCCTTTATAGACAACTCTGAGGCTGTGAGTATTCCTTTCTTCATGACTAACGAGGTGTTTTTTCCCTCTCGTGTGTCTGTTTTCTAAGACTTTCATGTAGTGGAGTGTCTGAGTTTGTCTCTATAATAATGTGGCATGCTAGTCTCCTCGCTCCCTTATTATCTGCTGATTTATTTGATGTCCTCGTTACGCTCCTGAACTGCTGCTGTTTGGTCTCGATGTGTGGAGGTAGACATTATCCCTCTGTGGTTAAATATTTATTTCCTGCCTTGATGTTTCCAAACTGTACGTTCAGTGGCACTTCTAAAGATAGACAGTTGTCCTTTATTAAACCAACCTGAGACTGCAGTCTAAAACAGTCCTCATGACTCATGAAGACGTCCGTGCTCCTTGTGTCCAAACAGGAATACGTTGTTGTTGTTGTCTCAGTGTTTATAACTCAGTATTCGGAGGATGTCACTCTCTGTCTGGCTGTAATAGCTAGAATTATGCTCTTTTATGGATTCCCTGCCATTATATGATATTTGTCTTGGTGTTTTTAAATAGCTATCCTCTCTGCTCACAAATTGGCTGCACACTGTTTGACTTATTTCTTTCCCCCTTTTTGTTTTGATATGTGCCATGATGGGAAAATTGTTTTCATCTGTGGCCCGGAGGGGATTGGGATTCTTTTACTGATTTATTTATTTCTGGCTCACAGTTAACACCCTCAGTTTCACTGACCAGCAGCTGCTTGGTGACACATTACCAGTTACTCAAAATGTTTTTAAAGCTGCAGACAGCTGCGGTGCAAGTGGCATTATTCTTTACCAGAGTCGTGTAAATTCACACTGAGGCTTGTCTTCCTTTGTTAATGTTTTCCTCAGTATGACGAGCTGGTGCCCGCCTCGCTCACCACAAAGCTGGGGGGATTTTACATCAACACTGGCACGCTGCAGTTCAGAGCGGCCTCTGAATCGGAGGGAGAGGAGGACAAGGTGAGACTACCTGAGCATATTTCAATATTTCGGTGTTTGAGTCAGTTAAATGGAATTCGACTCCAAAGGGTGATAAATTAAGACCTTCAGTGGTTCTTAATTTAAAGATAAGAAAGCCAGCACAATAAATACACCCTCACCATTAAAATCCAGATGCAACAATAAACTGTTAAATAAATACTAAAACCTAAAAGAGAAAGACTAACTTTACGCCTCAAAGTTGGCTGGATCACTCCGCTGGTAAACTTTGTCTGTAGCGTGTTTCGTGCAGTTCAGAGTGCTTTACTGGTGACTGACAGGCTGATAGCAAAAAAAAAAAAAAAAGAACAATGTGCAGATAATCAATTCAAATAAAATCAAAACATGAAGCATCAAAGAAAGAAACTCAGTTGCAACATAGCGTTAGGTCCACAACCTGCTGGACAGTCTTTGGGTTTTGCCTCTGTGCACCACCACAATGGATTTTAAACCAAACAATCAGGATGTGACTTAAGTTTGATTTAAGAGGATTAACACAAATTTAGCATTTACTGTTAAGGATCAACAGACACTTTTTTAAAGTGTTTCTGATTTTTTTTTCAAAGTCAAAAGTAACTGAACAAACTAACATCCATGGAGATCACCAAATCCCGTTTTGTCTCTTGAGATGCTCTGCTAGGCCTTTCCTGCAGTCCCCTTCACTTACTGCTGTTTGTGGGTCGTTTGGCATTCAGTTTTGTATTTAATAATTCTTCTTTTTCAGAAGTGTGCAGGCAGTGCAGAGATTTTCCTTTCAAAGTCAAAATTGGTCTTCCTGCATCTTCTGTTCATGAAGGCATCTCTTGATTGTAGATCTTAGCAATGATTCAAACACCAGCTTGAAAGTTTTTCTTGACTTTGGTTAGAAGTTGCAAAGTTCTTTTTCTTGACCATGGAAATAATTCTGTGGCCTTTCAGGACTTCTGGTGTCGCTGGGCTGGTTAGTGCACTCATCCTTTGTACTGTATTGTAGATTGGCTGCTCTTAAATTTTTATTTTATTTTTTAAACCAGTCTGACAGGTTTATTTGTTTTTTTCCACTTAATGATGGCCTCTCTTACTTATACTCACATCTCTTAAAGTGAAAAGCTATAAAGTAATAGTAGTAATAATAATAATAATAATAATAATGGGGATTTTGTATAAACCAAAAAAATTCTCTAATTAATAAACACTTAAACATGTCGTAAACGCCCTTCAATTAAAACTGAAAGTCTGCACTTAAGTCACATTCTGATTGGCTGATTTAAAATCCGTACCGTAACCAATTAATATGGACAAAGACACGAGTCTCATGTTATCAGGACGGCAACGAAATGCATGACGTAACTCAGAGTGATGGAAAAATGCAAATGTACTACAGCACACCAAGATGTCAGTCACCATAAAAACATGGCGGGCGGGCGGCGGGGCAGAGGAAATGAAACGTCAGCTTTGTCTGGTTCCCAGGTTGTTCTTGCCATGAAATTTAAAGGGTAAACAAACATACCTGGTTCGCGTCAGCATGTTGGTGTGATGATGTTAGAATGTAGCTTTTAATGTTTTTTTTATTTTTTTATTTCCCAAACACAAAACAAATCTGCCTGTACCAAGTTTAATGACCCAGGGCGACTGCAAGGTGCTCAAACTTTGAGCTAAACCCCGTTAACTGAACTCTACTTATCAGACCATGTGACGCTGCAGTCCTAACATCCAGCAAGAGCCCGTTTTTCATCTGGGTTAGCAAGATACAGTGTTGACAGCATCACTCAACACATCAATAAGAGCATACTGATCCGCACGGAGCGCTGCTCACACCAAATTCGTTATCAGTCATTGTCTGCTGTTTATCTGAATTAATGAGCGTATGTTGTTGTGGCTTTTTCAGAAGCTGAATGACAACAGCGAGCAGGTGATCAAGAGGAGGAAGAAGAAAGAAGGAAACGCTCTGGAGGAGAAGAGCACGAAGAAGAATAAAGTACCCAAACAGGGGTGAGAACCGTGGCTGTGTAATATTACTCCCTGTCCGTTGTGTCGGGGCTTGTGTGGTTTTTATTATTAAGCTCAATGTGAGGCTTATGAAAAGCTGAGCAAGCCAAAACTCTTGAATTGAAGGACATCGCTTTGCATGCAGCTCTCAGAAAATATTCCTAATCAGGTGATTTATTCTGAAGATGTGTCTCTTCCTGTATATATGGACAGGCTGTTTCTCCTGACCTTTTTAGACACCCAGTGATTTGTGGGCCACCACAAATATGCAACGAGGCATCTGTGTGCTCTTAACCCCTCTAACAAACCGCCACGCTGTGTGACATTACGCCCCTCTGCCTTTCTGTGGACGCTCTCGTACGTCTATCACGAGGCAGGGGTGCTTATTGAGACTTGCTCGCAGCTGCTGTGACAAGCAAGCCACCTTCTAGGAAATGCTCCATTATCTATGCTCGTATATGCCGAATACTCCAACACCCCTCCATCCTGAATACTACGTCTAAAAATAGCCACAGCTATTGCCATTGTGCCATTGCTAAATGGATGATGTTATATATGGGAGTGTATGTGTGTCAGACCTTTGAGAGCAGACTGCAGGTTAATCCCATTGAATCCCCACACTTTTGCCTCATATCTGTCTTTGTCAGCACGTGTCGATGCCTCAGTTTGTCTGTGAAAAGATCGTTATTGGTGCCTTGTCCTACGTGGGCCGGTGAGTTTAAGATTTTTCAAAATGGAGTGGACTCGCCTGGTTTCAGACCTCAAAACAGCCGCCCACATTTCAGATTTGCTTAAGCATTCAGATGGGTTTACTGCAACCCCTTTATGGTTGTTTGCAGCAGCTGGAGAGGCAGTTGGCTAATCAGAGCTTAGAAGGTGGGATTAAGAGCACGGGCATCATCTTCCTGCAAAGCTACATTAATGAAAACTAGTTACAAGAAAATGGTTAAGTTTAATTTAAAATGACTTTTGTTCAACTTTCATGACCTTTTGTTAAAGCAGCGTAAAGGTGAGAAAGATTTGAGAATAAGGAATTGGGCTTTGGAAAGTTTTTTTTTTTTTGACTGTCTCTTTGAACTTGTAGGTATTTTCTGTGAATGTTGAACTTTTGAATTAAAGTGATATTGATTAACTTTGTCCCTGATATGTTTGTGAATGTAAATCAGCCAGATGAGGCTGTATTCAAGGTTTGAGAAACCTGAGCAAGCTGCCTTTGCCACTGCAAATGACACCAGCATGGATATTTTATTGAGTTTTCTGATTTTGATAGTTCTTTGAGTTCTTCTTTGTCTTGGATACAAATGTGGATGTAATCCAGTGGCTCTGAAACAGTGATGTGGGGCACAGAGTCACGGCAGAGGGAGCATAGACAATCAGGGGGAAATGGAGTGAAACTGGTCAATGATTCATCAAGAAGAAAAAAGATGAACGTCGCTGACCTTCACTTCAATAAATTCAGCTTGGGTCCATCTTTATTTTTAATGATTGACTGAAAATTGTAGGTGTGACCTGTTTGGGCTCTGAATGAAAGAAAATTTTAAGAAGCACTGCAGTCATCATGTTTTCGTTTCCCTCAACAGAGTCACAGCTCTCAGCCTCCACCGACCGGAGAAGAAGAAGAGAAAGAAGCTGATAAAGGACTCTCTGTATCTAGCGACCATGCTCCGCCGCTTCACCCGCGAGAAGGAAGAGATGAGGAAAAGAAACCCCAACATGGCTCACTCTGGCCTGGCAGGAAGCGTGGCTAACAAGCCCCACTCTGGCAATACAACGAACCACCTGTTATCTTCTAACTCCACCCACCTGCAGGACAACACAGCCGCCAACGACCTCTCACTGGCAGACCTCACCTCGGACCCCGCTGTGATGTCACTGCTGGGCTCAGCCAACGAGAAGGAGCTACAGGACCTCCTGGGCGACCTGGACTTCAGCTTGTTGGACACCGACCAGCAGCACGCCATGGCGACGGCCAGAGAGAATGGCATACTGGGAGTCGGTGTGCCAACTCATAAAGCGGTAGGAGGAGGTGGCCAAGGGCGTGGCCCGGGGCCCTCCAGCAGACTGTTTTCGCCGCCTCCGCTTCCCAATGGACTGCCTGCTCCTCTTATTAAACGCATCGAGGACCTGCGGGTGGTGAGTCAGCTGTAGGCTGTTAGTGGGCGACTGCAATTACCTGTGAAACCTCTTCACTGAAGTTAAACACAAATGCCATTCAGTTGAGGAAGTGGCAGAGGATGTTTATTGTTTCTGTTTAGTCCGGAGAGAAAAGTCTCTAAAGCGTTGGAGAAATGTGGCTGAGCCCTGAGGGGGTTTTATGTAACTAAAACAGCAGCAGACCTCTCACCACTACCTCTTCAACATATACTTATGTTCTCGTTGCTCTTATATCTGAGAGCCGCCCATCTTTTTATAGATGTTGGTAAACATGTAAGGAGAGGTAGGAAAACAATGGAGAGGATTGATGGATTCAGAGGTGGAGAAGAGCAGACTGAGCCAGAGGGGAGAAATAAAAATAAAAATAGTGGTAAAATATATTTGTTTTTGTTGTTGATTCAAAGATAACATGAGGGGAGTATTTTCTTTAAATGTGGACCTATTATGCTTTCCTTTTAAATTTTCTATACACACGGTTACCACAGACAGCACTTAAAAACATAGCCAAAGATTCAAATAATGAGATCAGTATGTCCAAGTAATCCCTGTAACACTGCTCCAAACACTGTTTTCAATATTTTTTTCTGCTCTTGGCTCTTTTTGATGTCAGAAAGAGCAGATATCCCTTATATGGCACACAAGCTTCACTTACCTGCTATTTAGACCTGTTTGTGAGGGGCAGCCAATCAGAAGAAAGTTTGCTTAAGGAGCAAGCCACCCAGTGTAAAGCTGCTATAGTGAAGTCAGCTCTTACCAATGGTTGCCCCTCGCAGAGCCCAGTGCTGCTGGAGGCTTCTTCCTGTTAAAAGGGGCTCATCTGATTGTTGTCATCTTCTCTGTATTATTAATATGCAGTACCTTGAGGCAACTGCTGTTGTGATTTGGTGCTTAATAATTAAAACTGAATTGAATCAACAATTAAAAAAATATGGTGACTTTGATACAGTAAGGTTCCTATTGACTTCAGGTCACGGACAGGTTTGGTGTTCGGCGCTGTAAGAACCCACATATTTTATTTTTCCTTTGCTGGTGGCCACACAGGCTTGCAGAGAAGTAACAGACTATGAGCATTATTAGTGTAGACTGCAGCTGAATCTGGTGTCATAACTAATACTGAAAAGTAAGAAGCAGGGCAGTGAAGAGAGGTTTTCTGCAGTAACATCACAGCAAGAGTGAGGTTTTTTGGTTTTTTAATTGATCGAGTAAATTGTACACTTTCTAAACACAAGGAATACAGGCCAAAAATGACACCAAATCATGCTGTTGTTTGGGAAGTGTAACTCTTCTTCATGTTGTTCTTTTAGTCGTTTGGTCTGTGCTAAAGTTACACCGACACTTTTCAGCTGAGCTCAAATTCCACTTTAACCATAATTGCTTACAGGTTTATTGTTATATTTAGAGTCATGTATAGCTGTGTGGAGGTAGAGGAGTGTTTGCACACTGCAGTGTTGTATATGTATTTACAGCGTATGGCACAGTGCTCTATGCTGACTCAACCTTTCTCCCACAGGCTTCGCGGCAGTTTGATCAGGAGGGCAGGAAGAAATTTTTCACCCTGGACATGAATAACATTCTCCTGGAGTGAGTAGGACAGCTTTTAAATCACCGTCAGCCAAATCCCAGCACACTCTTCTCCATTTCCCTTTTTCTTTCTTTTTTTTCTTTTTTGGAAGCAGATTTCCCTCGTCACCTCTGCTGCTGCCATCTTTAAGTGTTTTGTTTTCTGTCCGTCTCTCATTTTCTTCAGTAATGACATGCTTCTCATTTCAATCACCCTGCTTTCATTCCTCTGGCACTTCCGTCTTTTCTCTTGTCTCGTCTCTTTTGTTTCTTTTTACCGCTTTTCTGACAATCTGGACTCTCTCTCCCTTCTCTCAGTATTGAGCTGCAGGTCCAAGAGCAGCCTCCCGAGGTGCGCTCAGAAATCTACTCCCACATGGAGGCGTTTGTGCCGTGCAACAAAGAGGCGCTCCTCAAACGCCTGAAGAAGCTCAGCCTGAACATCCAGGTGAGTTAAAGCTTTACTGTGGAGGAGAGGAAGCTGTGAATCCTCACTCTGATCTAAAAAGTGATTGAGTGCAGGAGGAGGGGGGTGTCCTTCTTCAGCCTTTATTATTGCTCTGTGGCCACTAAAAGATTCAGGAGGGGCTTTGAAAATCTCACCACGCAGCATGGCTCAAATCTGGCCTTCTTTAACACATCCTGCAGGTCAGTGTGTGATTTGGGTGGGTGTCCAGTTTTTTCTTTTCCTGAAAGTCAAAAATTGCCCCTAAAACAGACGACCCATAAAGAGTGCAATGATCAAAAATTACTGTTAGATGTTTAGTGTAGAGACATAAAGCAAAGGACTGGATTGGTCAAAGATGACACGGTTTTGACCTTTAATTTTTTTTTACTCTTCTGTGATAAATGAATATCTTTTGATCCTTTAACAGCTTCATGCTCCTTTTTCTGAGCTTTTAGCTTTTTCTTTCACAGCCAACACATCAGGGAGATGCTGAAATTTAACTCTATTTGTTTCTTTTGAGCTCTTTCGAGATATTTCTGAGCTCCTACCCATCGCCAGAACTCCCCCCTTGTTCGTCCCTGTCACGTTTGCCTTTTTCACGCAGCGGTTAATCCCTAGCTGTATTCGGTGCTTCCGTTAATAACGTGCAGGGATCTCAGCGTGGGCAGACTAGCGCAGAGAGGTTTGCAGCTGAAAACAGGCTTCCAAAGGTCTTCTTTGTCATGCGCCATTAATGTTGGATTGTTGACAAAATAAATCTACATACCCCGACCCTCTGTCTCGCTCTTTAACTCTCCATCATATTTTTTTATTATTCCCCTTTCTCGCCTTTTTTTGTGTCTCTTAACTTTTTCATTTCTGAGTCTTCATTCACTTCTGCTGCCTCTCTTTCCCCACTCCCCTCACTCCGACCTTAATTTCTTCCCTCCTCCTAATTTCTTTCTTTTCTCTACCTCTCATTCCCTTTGTCATTACATCCATTTCTGCTTTTTCTTTCAGGACGATCGACTGCGGACGCCACTTTTGAAGCTGAAGCTAGCAGTGTGCAGTGTGATGCCTGAGCAGATAGCGAAATATAACATGGAGTGCATGGCTAAGGTTGCAAAGTAAGTCAGTCCTTTTTGTTCCAGAAGGTGAGCAGTCCTCTGAAAGCAGTTTGAGGACAGCTCTTTTAAAAGAAGTGATATGTGAACTCTCCTGATAATCTTTTTTCCATCCACCCATGTCATCGGAGTTCCCGATGCCGTTTTCACACTGGCAGCATTTGTCTTCTATGCAAATCGTATGAAGATCAGAGTTAACGGTGCTCAAAGTCCAGTCAGTGCAAAGCAGCTTTTTTTCCCTTGCTGTGTTTGTCAGTTAAGTTGAGATGGAGGGAGACTTATAATATCAAAACTATTAATAATAGCAGGGGAGAAACATCCATTTATTTACACTGATGTAAAAGAAGTCTTAAAAATGCTGCCTGTGGATACATACCCGAATACTGCTACCGTACGACGTTCAAAGCATAACGCATATAAAAACTTGGATGGAAAATGCATAAAAGCATCTTGTTGACTTTAATTTCTTGAGGAAAAAATGGTTTATTCAAGCCGTTTATGTTCACTTTTATATCTGTGTTTTATTGCAGACAGCAGTCAGAGGAGGGCGATAAGAACGGCTCAGAGGAGGACGATGAGGAGAAACCTGGGAAGAGAATCGTGGGACCTCGGAAGAAGTTTGTCTGGGACGACAAGCTCAGGTAATGATCCGAGTCTGTCCTGCTGGAAGAGCCGGCCGGATACCGTTCAGCGTCTTTGTGCTGCTGTGTGGAGTGATTTGTTTTCTCTTCGTCTCTTTTTGTTTTCATCTTCCCCTTTGTTCTCCACCGCTGGTGTTTAATCTAGTAAACCGAGCTCATACAGGCTGTAAACAATTTATGTTCGTTCAGAGCTTGCAGGATTAACACTTCACATCCTGGAGAAAGAGCTTTTACTTTTCACCATTCTCCATTTTTTTTTTTTTTTTTCCTACTTATATTTCACTAAAACCGAAGTTAAAGTTTTATTCCTGCATGGTGAGGAATAACGAGGAAACCCACAGGTCAGAAATGGTGTCTGAATAAAACTGCTGATAAGTGCTCATTAATTTTCTCCATCGTACTACAAAGACATTTATTTATTCATTTAATTCAAAATAAATGAATACCTCTGCCTCTTTGAAGCATATCAGTGTCTTCTGTCATTTTGTGCTCGGAGACTGCAGCCTGTTTTTCACCTTAATATTGAGTGGAGTGTGTGTGTGTTTGTGCAGGAACCTGCTGTGCAGCTTAGTGCGAGTGAAGCTGAGCTGCTATGAGATGGAGAACCAGTGCTCTCTGTCTGTGGAGGACTACCTCAAGGCTTTCTTAGAGAATGAGGTCAAACCACTGTGGCCCAAGGGCTGGATGCAGACCAGGTCTGTGCTGCTTTTGTGTGTTCAGCTCGTTACAAGCAGGAGGCACTTATCCGCGGAAAAGTGCAACGTATGCAAACTGTGTTTTAAATGTTGTCAAAGTACTATAAATTTGTTGCTGCCATGAGAGCAGTTAAGTCTATTTGATATGTGTAAACCCTCAACAATAGTAATCCATCCGCATTAGGAACCTTTGGAACCGACTGTATCCAACTTTAATGTGTTTTCCGTTTTTCTCGGTGATGTCGTTCTTAATGTCAGTGACCCTGATTTTTGGCTGACTTTGTTGTTTATTGCCTGTTTCTCAGGATCTTGTTCAAGGAGAGCCTTGTTGTTCACAATCACCTCACTGGAAACCTGTAAGTGTGTCCTTTGTTTCTCCCGTAACTCTGAGCATGCAGGAATTTTACTGGGACTGAGCGTCAATGTAAAATGTCAGCTGAAGAGGGTGAATAATTGCTGGTATTTTTCCACACAGAGTGAAAAAGAGAATGGTGCCTGGACCCAAGGCTAAACCCAAGGTGAGTGACAGCTCAGACTATTTACTGCAAAATATCAAAAAGAAAAAAGGGTGTGTGTATTTTTATTTTACAGCAGTTTTATGAATCGTTCAATTTGAGCCCACTGGCTGAAGTTCTTTTGTGCATTAATACAACTGTAGCTGTATCATATTTGTGTATCTCTCAAAAAACAAGTGATTTGTAGGATTTATACAGCCAGGTGTAGTAACATTTATAGGCGGTGCAGTCAGGCCACGGGGCGAGGTCTCAGAAGGGTCTGACAGGTATGACACAGAATCATAAAGCCACTGTTAAACTGCTTAAAAAAAAAACAAAACAAAAACGCTTCCTGACGTTTTTCACAGTAAAAGCTCAAATGTTAAGGAGGAGTTGTGTGAAGGAACCTATGAGTTTCGTTCAGGGTTTAAAAAGTGTTTTGTGGGTAAAATGTTGGAGCTGTACTTTATGAAGACAAGCGGTTAGAAATAAGTTCTGGTTTCTTTGTGGAGCTTGGGTGATACTGACTGTGTTCTCCTGTTCTTTAGGAGGGCCTTTGGCTCCACAAACCATCGCTCGGCATGACCTCCACCCCATCTCAGCCCACCTCCACATCTGTTCTGACCTCCAACCGCCAGCCCCTCTCCTCCTCGGAGCCCATCTGTTTGTCAGACTCTCTGGATGAAGATCTGACCGTTCCCTCTCTGGACTCCATCTCCCACGCTCTGGCCCTCCTCAGCAATGCATCCAAGGGTCCCACAGACAGCCCTTTGTCTCCCCCACCGCTGCAAATACCAACCTCTTCTCCTCCACCCGTCGCCCCTCACTACCCCTCAGGCTCTCAGCTTTCTGCCTCGTTAGCACAGACAACGCAGCACCATTCCCTGTCTAAAGTGGAGAGTGCTCCGCTGACAGCTGCATCTGTTGTGAACTTGCCAACAACAACGCTACCAACCTCCTCTTCTACCTCCTCTTCCTCGTCCCCGGCTGTCTCCTCCCTTGCTCACGTGCAGGCAGCAGGCCTAGCGTTAGCCTCCAGGACTGCAGACGGTCACTATGGCCCGATCAAAGGATCTGGTGTCATGGGCCAAACCCAGACTCAGAGACATGTTACCATGGCGTCACCCAATCACCGGCCAAGCACAGTGATGGGGAAGATGCATCCGCACCCCTCCCCTTCTCCTCCAAAGCATCGGCCTCCTCCGACAGCTTCCCCTCTGCTGCCCCCCCATCAGAAAGGCTTTGCTAGCCCGGTGGGGATACTGGGAACAATGGGAGCAAGTCACGCACTGGGAAAGAGCAGCGCCAAATCCAGCAGCAATGGCAGCGCTGTCAACAGCAACGTCACAGCTTCCTCCTCCCCTTCCCCTCAGTCCCGCTCCAACTCTACCTCCCACCATGGCTTGCAGTCCTTTTGCCCCCCGTCACCGGCCACCTCCTCACCCTCGCCAACCTCCCATACCGCACACTCCGCTCAAGGTAAATCCCACACACACCTCCACCACCAGCCCAACTTCATCACACCCATGCAGGCCACCCTCACCAAGTCCTCGCACAGCAGCAACTCTTCTCCCATCATCAAGCTAACCCCTCGGCCTCCCGCCCCCACCCCGCCACCCTCATCCTCCCCCTCGCCATCATCCTCACCGTCAAATCCGCTTTCCCATCAAATAATCTCCACCCAACAGCAGCAACACCAGTTCTCTCCCAAAAACCCCAAAACTTTCCGGCCCCCCTTCAGTGTATCAGGTGGCGGGCAGGTGAAACAAACACAGGGCGGCTGCAGCTTCACTGGAGCCCAGAAACCTCAGTCCACCACTAGCAACAGTAGCATCAACAACAACTCTAACAACAAGGGAGTGGTCTCGACAGTCTGCAGTCATCCGGACAAAACCCCCCAATCACCTTCAGTCTCAGCCAGTCACGGGCAGAGGCAGAGGGTAGTGGGTGGGGCCAGCCACGGCTCAAAGGCTGGAAATGGTTGGGTGGCTTCAGGAACTTTGGCCACATCCTCCACAACGTCACACCTCTCACAGGTTAGTTTCCACCAACGGGAAGTCACTCTTAGAGTTTTATTTTGAATATATTTGTATATATTTTGTGTTTCCTTTGCAGGTATCGACTGCAGGCACTCCCCTCCTGGGCAACCCCTCTGCTTTGCCCCTGGGCTTCGGGATGTTGGGAGGTCTGGTGCCTGTCTCGCTACCCTTCCAGTTTCCGTCGTTGCTCAATTTCAGCCCTCCTGGAGCTTCCGGGGCGGCTGGAATGGGCACAGCACCCAGCTCCAACTCAGGATACCCGTTAGCACAGAGCGACCTAATGGGTGAGTGGGCTCTTAATTAAGGGACCTGCATCTTTTATCGCCAACAGACAGACTTTACTGTGCTTTTTAAAATAAAAGGCCTTTGATATCCTATATCAATAACACGTTAGACTTTAGGAAGTTATTTTGCCTTTTATTACAACTTGCAACTACGTTATATTAAGTGGGGGTTGCGGTAAAACACAAAAAATAAGATGGTACAGGATTTATACTGGCGGTTTCTGTTAAGAAAATGAGTTACTCTGGTAACCTTTTCACAGATATAGGAATTTAACTAGTAGCATCTTTAAAAGTATTTTAATACTTACTACTAACTGTAGCAGAATTGTTGTAGTTTTTGTTGATTTGATTATAGATTTTCTTGTTTCAGTTTAGTTTTTACCCCTCAGTCGTAAAAGGCTAATCTGATATTGTCCTGACACCACCAGGTGTGTGGTTGGGAGGGTGGACTCCCAAGTTTGTGAATGCAATAACTTGAGAACGAAGCGATGTAGGATTTTGAAAAACTTACCAAAGGTGCATCTGCTAAAAATATCAGATGAGTTTGAATTTCAGTGCAATAACTGAAGAAGCAAGTCACCTAGGACTTAAATGTTCAGTGCCAATTGTAGTCTGTTTAATTATTACTGTATGGAGAGCAGATGTCAGAGCCAAGATTTAGAAAAATCAGTACAGCTGTAACAATAAAGACGCATAACTCTTTGAATGCAGTTGACTCAGTCTTGTAGACATCCAGAATCTCAATAAACGCGTCCATGAAGCTTTAATAACATCTTTACCAAACTAACAAGAACTAAAACTAAGGATATTCTATTTTTATTCTGAAATACTTATTTTTATTTTGGTTAATTAAAATGTTTTTCACATGTAGTTTTAGTTGACTACAATAATCTTGCTTTGTAAGAGACTAAATGGGACTCCTTAAATATTACTGGTTCACTGTGTATTTCTGTAAACCAGCAGTGCTTCCCCTGCCATGACCCTCTCTTTTACAAACCAGTCTCCCTCCTTTGTTCTCACCATTTTTTTTTATTTTTTTATTTTTGCACCAGTCTCTGTCGTTTCTGCCCTTTGTACTCGTTCGCCTCGCTGACAGCTTTGATCCTCGACTATCTTTTATTGCTGGTCTCACATTTTAATGGTGTCATCTTTTCCCAGTTCTCCCTGGTTGTTGCTGTCTTTCCTCTCATTTGTCCACCCTACCCTCCATCTCTCCTCAGATCTGTATAAGAGTCTCCAGTCAGGGTCACAGGCTGCCCTACCTCCTCACTTGCAGCTTGCTTTTTCAGGTAATCTGCATCCCTCCACCTCCTCTTCATCCTTCCTCTCCATCTGTCTGTGTCAGGCTGACTTGTTGCAGTCGGCTCAGCTGCTCTGTTACTTGTTAGTTCTCCAACTTTCTGTTTGCTGTAGTGTATCTGGTGTTCAGCATGCCTCTGGTTTGATCGTAGCATAGTAGAAACACGAAGATATGTCGTTTTTTGAGCAAAGTCTGTTTAAAAAAAACAAAAACTGGAACCTACTGGTTGACTTATGAACAATTAAACCTTTTTCATATTAGAAGTTTTTGATCCTTTTTAATCAAAAGTTTAATTTGCGTTTTATCTGGTGCTTTCACATATGGATGCAGTGATAAAAGGGTCGAACACTGATAGGTCAAAGTTTACTCAGGTCAGCAGCAGTCATTTTTTATTTTTAGGGGAAAAAAAAAGATTCAAATAATTTAACAGGTGTTCTGTAAAAGCAGGAAAAACCAAGCATTCAGCTACTGGCACGTTTTAAATGATAAGCTGAGTTTAAGGTGGATGAATGAAATGTCTTTTCCTACTAAGGTTGGTTGTTCCTGGGTCGTCCTGTATCATTTCCAAGCAAATCCACACTTTGGATTTACTGTAACTCCTGTTAATTAATCGCAGGGACCAGGCCTGCGTAGCTTGTCTCTGTCGCCACTTCCTGTGGCAACTTCAGTTCAGTTGCCATCAGTTTTATAGTAAACTCAAAAGACAACACAATTATATAAATAACGTCAAGATGTCACCTTTCAGCCAGATTTTCATTTTAAACCTCATATTGACCCAAAATTTCAGAATTTGCCAGTCGTCTGTGTACCTCAGTTTGCCAGAATTAAAGATGCTTAGTAATTTACATTTTCAGCCAAAGAACCACCCACACACTCGGCCCTTCATGTTTCATAAGACAATGTTTTTCATCGTTCTGCTGCAGCCTGTTGCACCAGTTCAACTCGGGCTTTCTAGCAAGTATTCTAAGGACCTCAGATTGACCCTAAGGAGGATGGTCCTTTCTGACATTTTAGTAATATATAATCTTTCTGTAAGGAAAAGGACAAACTAAACATTGTAACAGATGTTCTGCTTGTGTCTAGCCAGTAACAGAGAACCTGATTATTATTAGCAGGCTAATATTATCGTCTTTTACTGGCTATCTGCCAATCTCTGTATTTCCATTTGTAAAGACAAATAAATAAACATTTAAAAAGTAAAGACCAAGAAACAGTCTTCAACCCTTCTGAGTGTTGAAAGCTGTGTCTGCCTCTTACTGAGACAGACTTATCCTGACTACTTCCATAGCTTTTATCAGTCACTGACAGCAGCCACATTGGATTTTGTTTAAATAAATCAAAAATCTTTGTTTTCCACCTGATTGTCTGTTCACATCTTTCTCGATCCTAAAGTGAAACAAAGTGCCTGAAACCAACATTCTTTTTAATAACCAGCAGGGGGCGACTCCAAGAAAAACCATCTGAAATTAAGTGTTTAGAACCTTTTGGGATGCATGTAGACGCACTGCCCTCGGTTTAACAGTGCACGTATGACAGAATATGAGAAACAGTGCATTAGGTGCCCTTCAGTGATCTGGTGCCACAGGTTGCTGGATCTGTTTCATCGTCCAGCTGTTTAAAAATGTGCCCTCTCCACGCAGATGCGAACCAAAGCCAGGGTGGAGACATGAAGAGGAAATCCCACTGAACAATAACAGCACAGGAGACAGACAGACGTCACATCCTCGCCTCCTGGCCACAACCACCAACAGACTCTTCGGCTTGATTGACTGACGTGATGCGGTATGAAGGGGGGAGGGGGTGTTGCTCCCTCGCCTCCTTTTAAAAAAACAAACAAACAAAAAGAGGACATAAAAGAGTTTATCTCCGCTACGAGTGGCAAGGATTTAATTTAACTGTATTTTCTAACAAACCGGGTATGAGAACAAGACGGCGTGAATGATGAGGACACTTGTTTTTGTTCTGCCTTTTTTCTTTTCTCCTCTTTGTCAACATGTTTACATATGACTGACCTTGATCACTGTGGAATGAGTGTGAGCGAGGTGATGGTACAGATGAGAGTAGTAGTACACTACATAATATAATTTGTATTTAAGCTCATGTGGAGTAACAGGACTCGTTGTTGCAGTACAGAAAAGGAAAAAAGAAGAAACAGACTGACTAATGAACTTTTGTTTTTCTGTCTTTCGTGGGAATCGTCTGTAGAAGTTTATCGTCGGTCACCTCTGCTCCCACAAATGACTGTTAAGTAGTAGCTTAAATTAATATTGATAAATTATTTGTAATTTACACAGGGACAAAGGTGTGTGTGTGTGTGTGTGTCTGTGTGTGTGTGTGTGAGAGAGAGGAAGAGAGACTGTGATGTGGTTAATTTTAAATGTGTGTATGTACATAAGAAACACAATATACTGTTAATTTCTTTCCAGATTATTCTGTATGACTGGGTAAAGACGTGTATTCCCCTCTCACAATAACGAGCAAGCGTTAAGTGTGACGCCCCTCTCTTGCTCGGTGTGTTTTTGGTGCTGTTAACGATCACACTGGACCTTTCCTTGGAAAAAAAAAAAGACTTAAATTGAAAAAGTTTTGGCCTCCTCTTGCGGACAGAGGAATTGCCTGTGAGAGAGGGGGAGAAACAAGATTGTAGTCTACTTGAATTTTTTTTTTTTTTTTTAAATGTTAAGATTTTTGATTTCCTTTATCTGCTTATTGACTCAAACCAACTTAATATAACAAGACGCCTTAGTTTGTATTGAAAAAAAATATATGAAAAAGATCTATGCAGGACTGTAAACGCTCAATGCAAAAGTGCAAGTCGTCGCTTGGCTTTCAACCTCTACTCAACTTTGTCAGTGCATTTCTGGAGTTTGAATGTTTGTAGATGCTCTTTATGTCACTTGAGACTCCATATTTGTTTTCCTCCCCAATGTGTGCGTTCAGACAGAAAGCAAAGCGAGTTTTAGGTGCAGGGCGATAATACACAAACGCAAAGACAGCATGCATGCGCACAATCAGAAGAATGTGGGGAAAACGTGAAAGATGGTACACAAAACGAGTACCCAGTCCTGGGGCAAGCAGAGCCCCAGTGACTGTGACACTTCTAAAAAGTCTAAAGCAAGCGTGTCAAACTCATTTTACACACAGCCTGCTTTGATCTTAAATGAGCCGGACCACTTAAACTCACCTCTCTGTCAATGCAAAGTAGCTTAACTATACGTTTAATGCCTAAGATATCTTAATATAAGAAAAAGAAGGGCAATTTGAACAATATGCCTCAGTTTTTCTATGTGATTAAGAAATGCTGCTATAGCAGAGAGAAATCTCTCGGTGCAACTCTTGGGCTCAAATTGTAAGGTTTTTTTCTCTTTTTCTTTCTATAAACAGAAAAAAAATCTGTAGTTTTTCCTTAATTTTACAGAAATATTTTCTGTTTAAAAAAAAATAAAATAAATAAATGTAATTTTACAGAACTTTCTGTAGATTTTTTTTTTAAATTTTACAGAAATATTTCTGTAATTGTAAACAACTCAAACAAACAAACAAAATTATCACTTAATTACTTTGGGATGTTATGAATGGCCGTGGGTGAGGTCTTTATTGGTAGGAAAAGCTGTAAAACTTGTTAAAAATCCAAGATTTCCTTCCTTCTCCACATTTTCTAAATGTGTCCATTGAGCCAGATCAGAGTGTTTGCCAGGCCAATTCTGGCTCCTGGGCCTTATGTTTGACACCCCTGGTCTAAAGAGTGTTTTGTTTTTGTTTTCCCTTCAGTCAGCGTTTTCACATGAAATTCTAATTGAACTCCCCCTTCATTAAATCACCTGTACACATAGTTGAAGAATTAACAAAAGAACCTTTTAGCTGCTCCTGTTCACCACGGGGTTGTTTTACAGTGACAACTGATTTAAAAGCCGATTTAACAAGAAGCTAAAATGAAAGCTGTCTGCATGTGGATGAACTGCAGTATGCAATCTTAACAAGGGCACAACATTTACTCCAATACATTTATTTATATTTTTGCTAATGTCAGATTTATGATATAAATTATAAATGTACTAATGAAAAGGTACATAAAGTCTCCATTATACACTTTTTTTTTTTCTTGTAGCTGGCTAGTTATTATTGCTCGTTTTCTGATTTATGACTGTTAGCAACCAACATTAAAGTGCAATGCTACTGGAAGGTTAACCAGACAGTTACTGGTGGTAATTCTTGAAAATATTAGCAAATGTGTGTTATATTAACATGATATCACTTTTTTTTTTTTTTTTTAAATATCACATCTGGCAACAATACTGCTGTACTACAACCCCCTCCAGAGCAAACACTCCAGTCTGAATTAGCCGCAGTTTATTTTTACACAGCCAAGCAATACACAGACCAGTGTTGGCCTCTCATAGATATATTTATATATTTTAAAATGTTATCATCATACAGTTTTGTCCACTATTTGCAATACACGCAGCACTGTCTGCAGCACATGTAGCAGAGTAGCATTGGTCAGGTGGTGTCATTAAAATAAGCTGGACAACAGTTTATGAAATACTACAATGGCATTTCCCCTTTACAGTATCTCAGGGTTTGTCCTCGGTGTGCGTGTATAGTTATGGCAATGACTCTGTTACTTTAACAGAAGTCTGTTATTTCTGTACATTTGATAAACAAATGTGTTTTATGGTTTAGTAAAAAATGGTGAGTTGTGTATTTTTAATTATCATTACCAGTGTTTCAACCCCGCCCCTGGAGGAAGCCCAATAACTGTTTGTGGGGTCACTAACCGTTTTGTATGCAGGTTTAAAAAAATATTATTAATAATAACTACCGTATGTGTGCATATAAAGACTCTTTCTTGGATGCTCCACACTTAAATAAATCATTAGTAAGGCTCTTTAAAATAAAGAAAAAAGCTAAATGTACAATATTATTGCACACAGCTGCGTACATCATTAAAATTTAGATTAAGCATCAAGATTGTTTTATATTTGATCTAAATTAAAATACTAAAACTACTACAGCTGATTTATGACCTTTTAATAAGGTTTTCAGTAGCTGCTAGCTAAAACCTGCTTAAATCCATCAGTCTGCAATGACTCTGCTGCCATTATGTGAATGCAGCAGTATGGATGATAAAGCTTTTATAAGCGCTGTGGCTGACAACTCTAATTTAACTAAAGTACATAGGTGAAAATGTAAAAGCTCAATAGATGCAAATAGCAAACAAATACCACTGTTTTTGAACTGTTTTGATGTGCTGCTGAACACAAATTGCTTCCAGTCCTAACCAGCTAACTAGCAGCAGGCTAACTGGCAGCAGGCTAACGGTGAAAAGTTGGCTGACACCCTGAGACTAAAACGAGCTTTGCCCTGTCTGAACGCTGCTAGTGAAACCTCCCCTCAGCTGAATACCTCCGTTAACGAAACCGTTCTTCCTGAGTCTCTCCTCCACCCACCGGCTCCCTGCCCTCCTCCACTTGTGTCTGGCTGACCGGCTGCACCGAGAACGACGCCAAAGATTGTTGTGTAGCTCCTCCTGATGGGGTGCTGCTGGTCTGTGTGTGTATGTGTGAGGTTATTTCCCCGACATGTAAACCCATGCGTGTCATTGTGAAGTCATGTGACTGGAGCAGTGGGTGACATTTATTTAATTTTAAATGAGGGGGGTAAAAATGACATTTCGTGGTTATCTGAGTTGGTATTTTTGTAGATTATTTTTGTGTCCATTATGAAATTAAAACAGGTGGTTTTAATGTTGTGTCCAGATTTTTTTTTTTTTTTTTTTTTTCCCCCCCCCCACCCACTTCCTGTCTTCCTCCAAGGTTTTTGCTGTGTCAGCGCTGTCAAACAGTTTTTATTTCATGGGCTGTACCACTTTGATGAACCAGTGAAACTTTCCTTTCTGTCAGAGTAAGGAGGAATAACTACACATTTAATATCTTGCAGTATCTTAATATGAGAAAAAGTACATTTCAACAGTGGCTCAGTTTTTCTACATCATAAATGCTGCTGGAGCAAAGAAAAAGACCTGGCCCAACTCTTTCAGATTAAATTGTGAGAAAATTTGTAAAATTACAGTTTTAGTTGTCAAATATTGACTCATTGTAGGAAACAAATTTTGATCGTGAACAAAACGACTTTTCTGTCATTGCTAGTGGCTGCGAGTGAGGCCTTTAACAGTAGGAAAAATTCCAAAACAACATTCATGCTGACCTTTGGAAATTTCAAAGCCGTCCAATGGCCTGGATAGGAGCCTTTGCTGGGCCAATTCTGGACCCCGGGCCTTATGTTTGACACCTTTGTTCTAGAGCAACATTGAGTACCTCTACACCTTAATTCATGTACTTTTCAGGAACAGCAGGTACGCTTGATACCTGCGGATCAGAGAGCAGCCCTGTAAAGGTGTTAAATTTTATTTTGTCATGTCATAGAAAAGTGATCTCTGTCCAATGTCAGACCTCTCCCACCTGCTGTTGAAACTTTTTGCTTGTGTTGGGCAGCTAATCAAAACGGAGATGAGCATAAAAAGGGATAAACTGAGGGGCTGGACAAAGCCAAGATTAAGATGAATAAGGATGATATAAGGTTCAATATTAAAAACCTGTGTTTTTGATAGTATTTATGATGTCAGGCTCGCAGATTATCACTAATTCTAAGTAGAGTGCAATCAGTTTTAACTGTTTAAATCAAAAATATAAAAACACAGAGACAGGAACCCTTTAGAGTTGCTTTTGTATCATTACTAAAATTACAAGCAAACAATGTAATGCTTTTAACCCAAGAAAAAAGCAATGGAATTTTTTTTTGTTTGTGGTTATTACTCACCCAAATCAATAAGAAATGCAATCAATAATTTTATTTTCAATAGACCCCGTAGTTTTTAAAATATTGATCTCTACCAAACGGTTGAAATTATAATTAAATTATTAACAAAAACTATCCAGGGCATTGGATACAGTTTATTTCTAGTAGCATGCCAGTGAACATTGCTGTTTTGGTCGTTGGGGTCTTAGGGCGTAGCATTTAGTTTGTGGTCTTGGAGAGCTGAATCATGGTTGTCCAACTCTACAGGTGTAATAGCATATCAGAAAGTTTAATTTCTCCCATATGCTAATTATATACAGGGATGAGTGATGGGCATGGAATGGTGATCTTTGCATTGGACTCTTTGCTTCCCCGTTTGACCGATGAAAGAGGCATGAACCCACAGGCATTGTGTAGGAGGTTGACACATTTCTTGTCAAACTATTTCATTGCAATCAGACCTTCATCAGACCTGTAATACCAGGCTCCATGGCCCTTCTTTATCAGGTCTTTGTCTGCCATCAGGGGAGCTCCACCAGTGCAGTTTGGTCATACAGTACCAATGCACCTGACACCCAATGAGGTGTGCAAGTTCTGGACCAAGCTGCAACTTGTGAAGCGCTGAGGTTCTTTTATGGGTTTGCATACTGTTTTTTACAACTTTGGCCCCTGAGAGGTAGCTTCTGTTCCTTTTCACTCAGGGGAGCATTGAAGAATGTAGACCCCCCTTGATACAGCAGCAATTTGTGGATGATGCCAGATGAACTTGCTTGGCAGAACAATTTAAAGCCTCACTCATCTGGTTTGTTGGCAATATACTGGTGGAGAGTGCCAGCCCTTGTGGCTTCATACGAAACCATGACCTCAAACACACTGTGGTTGAAGGTGGATGGTATCATGAGTATCATGCCACAGGACCATGTGATTTTTAGCCATATAATTGTTTAGCGTCCATATAGTACTTGTTCAACATGAAATTATAATTTTGAAAACTTAATATTAATTTACCAGCTACTGTAATTTGATTAAACGGTAATCAGTTGTGATATTTGTGATTCCTACGTTATTCTTGATTTTTTTTTTACAATATTTACTAATATTAACTCAGAATGTTACAAAAATGACTTACTACTATTTCAGCATATTCTTGCTGTGCTAACACTTAATGTGATTTATAAATAGCAATGGATAAACAAAATGGGTCTAATGGTCTGATTTTATGGCAAATAATCAAGTTTAATAACCTAAATGTTATTAAAATTGATTATGTTAGCATTAGCACCATAAAGGGCCAAATCAACCGTTTGGTTGACCACTTAAAAAAAAAATAAATTAAACACTTATATGTCACTTGACAGCATTAAAAAAGTGAAATTATCTGTTTAGTAAGTCCTCTAACACTATCATATATCAAAAAATTATATCTTCCTACCTTAGTTTCATCAAAAACATTCACAATATGTTGGATGGTTTTTTGTTTCTGACTTCCTGGTTGGGAGAGCCAACAGTTTCCGTTCACAGTGCCTTCTGGTGGATTTCTTTGGCATTACAGATGAAAAACCAATTGGTAGAAAAGACTCAACAAGATAGGTCAATTTCAGTGAAAGCCTCAGTTAGATATAGGGCCTGAAAATGTGCTCTACCAATTGGTTGACCAGAACGCTAAAGGGTTAATGACACAAGCCTAAAAATAACCAGTTTGTTAAAAAGGAGACAGAAAATACGAGAGCAGAGTAACAGTTACAATGAATATGCTTTATTTTCCTTTTACAAAAACAGAAAAAAATCACCGTCTAGAAATACAGGTATACAAGAAATAACAATGATGAGAGTATTTGCAGTTGAACGCCTGGTTGTCAACAGCCAGCTGGGTGATAATAATAGTAATAATAATTATAATAATAATAAAAGAAAACAGAGTTGACTACTAGTGAATGTTAAAGCTTCCAACCAAATTGCATCCTGTGCAGCGCATCAGTTCCCACAGTAATGTGCTAAGCCTTCGCCTGAGGGGGAGAAACGAGCTTAGCATGAGAGTAACGTGGGGAAATGAGGCCGCAGAGGGCTCCGCTTCTCGTGTTAGTTTAATCATAATACTGTAATACTGACTTTGACCCACACGCTCTAGCTAGGATGATATTACAAACGCAGAGGTACACGGTGGATATGATGATACGAAGCACGGCGACAATACAAAAGAAAAGAAAGCAAACTGAAGTGTTGAGTATCTTCTTCTTGATGTACCTGTTACACCTCTGTGAGGAAGCTTTGCCCGCTTATGTTCTTATTTAGTGTCTAAGGCACTTTTAAAGAAACATACTGTTTAGTGTTGACGTTTGAGGAGGGAGGGGGGCACAGGAGTCTGCCATTAATGGGCACAGGTGGTGGATATGGGAGCCCTGGCGTGTGGTTTTCACACTGTGGAGGCTGCTGGAGATAAAGCAGAACTAAGAAAAAAAAAACCCTCTTGAATTCAGACAACCTGTAATGAACGAAGAACAAGTGCTTGATCGGATCTGTCAGAGGTCTGAAGATTTGGGATTAAAGTCGCAAAATATAGTTTGTATCTGCTGATTTGTGTTTCACTGCTGTTCTGAGGGGTTTTTCCAGCACACTCTGTTAATCATTTTGCTGAAGAAAGAAAAATATTTTCTTTAAACTTTTGAGATCTGTTTTTATTTGGAATTGCAAACCGGTGCAGACAAGAAGTATTTAAGGGGAACTCGACTGATGTCTTTAAAATAAATGGACCCAAACTGATGCACTAAAACCACCATTACTCCTCATGGTGCCTACATTACCCACAATGCAACTTAACCATTGCAATACAGAGAGGAGTGTAGACTACAGAGTCAGACTCTGTTCCAACTCCATCTACACTTTTAAACTTGTCTTGCGCTGAAAGCAGCCTGTAATGCCTGTTTCATTCACATATTTAATATAGGCGACATTAATACTCAGGGTTACATGTCAACCAAGCTTCCTGCTGCCATCCTTATGGGACTTTTGCCCACATTTGGCCTGTATTAGATTCTCAGATGAGCTCTCTCCTCCTCCTCCACGTATAAAGAAGCCAGCTGAGGTGTTCTGGGCGTGTCCTCCTGGAGGAGACCCCAGGGCTGACCCGTGACGCTCTAGAGAGATGAGGTTTTTGGGTTGGCCCAGGCAGACGAACATCTGTCTCAGGCACTTGAAACTTTTTGTCCGTGCTGGCTTAAAAATGTTAATATTTCTCCATCCAGCTGACAGTGAGTGTTTCAGTAACAGCAGTCGAGTGTTGTTAAATCACACCTTTGCTTCTTAAAGATCAGAGAAAAGCTAATGCTTGCTGAATGTTGACGTCTGCGATCTTGAATTTTTCAGTTTTATTTACAGTATATGTTTTACCAAATCATAGCATAAAGTCAATTTAAAGGTAATACAAAGCAAGGCTGAGCACAAACACTGTAAATGTGGTGATAAGGTGACTAGTTTTAATCTTCGCGTCTAATCGGAGCACGTGATTACAACCATTTAGTGTCGTACTGAGTGCAGCTTTAGTGCTTCCGGTTTGAGCTTCTTTCCTCTTTGTTGGCTTTAAGTTTGAATTCTCTGTGCATGTTCCAGCATTGGTGCATCATTCGCGGCTCGGGCCAATCCACAGGACAGGTCGTTAGCTTTAGATAACCAGTTAAAACCCAGCGAGACATTCTTTTATTACATGTTGAGATGAAGCCACAGAGAAAATATAATACCTCTTTTTTTGTTTGTTTTCACAGTAATATACTTTCACTTGAGAGTCTGTGTTTTTCTATTGCATGTCCCGAGATGTTAGTTGTTCCCATAAGTGCTGCAGTGTAAAAGCCGAAAAAGAAACATCGTCAGAAAGAGACTCATGCAACAAAAGCAGCCGGCGCTGCCGTCCGGAGGCCACAGTGACCTTGGTTTGTGTGGGCTTTTAGGTTTTAGTCATTCAGAACACTGGATGGAGGGAGCGTGTCAGGTGAGAGATGGCTTTTGCATGACGAGTGAGCAGAACACTTAAAACACCAGAGTCAGACACTTTTCCTTGTAGTCCTGCATTTCCAGTATGAGTTGCGGCCACATGACGGACGTGATGTGCGCACACCTCACAACCTTTGCCTACACGCAGAGTTTTGTTTGTATAAAAAGCACTTTGTACCTAAAAAGCAGAGCAGATGATTTCTGATGGGACGGGTGGGACGGGGCAGGTGTAAGGGTTATGATGCTGAGATGATGCTGACGGACGAGCCAGGACTAGCAGCTTGTCAGAGGAGAACGGAGTAAGGCAGAAGTGTCCGTTTGTCCTGTGGCACTCCAGATCGGAGGCGTTCCTTGAGGAGGGTGGTGGATTTTCCCTGCAGATGTGACGGATGAAAAAAAAAAAGGGCTGTCAGGCATGCTCCGCCCAGCTTGAATAGAAACCTCTCATCGCTCTGATCTTCTGAGTGGATTGAGATGAGTCCATGTGGACTTTGGGGGTGGGGGAGACACAGTTGGGGAAAAGGGTGGGGTGAGGAAAGAGGCGGTCGCTGCTGCGGTTACTCGACGTTGGTGTTTGGCGTCTCGTTAAAGTCGCCGGAGCGGCTGTCTGCGTCGTCGTCTGACATGTCGACGGAGGCGCCGTCCAAGTTGAGGTTGCGCCGGCCTGAGCGGCCAGAGGAGAAGCTGCTGACTGGACCGCCACGCCTGGGCAGAACAAACAGAAGAAAGCTTTAAACCTCCAACATTTCAGAAAACATAGATTGTGGGATGACGAGATACCACTGTGGTGGAAGAAGAGCCGGGAGGTGATGTGATTGGCTTAAACGCAGGAAAACTGTTATTTTGAAAGACGTATGCGGTTCTCAGGAGCTCCAGCGGGCGCTAAGATCAACTATAAAAGTGAAACTGTGACCGCTGCTGACACAAATACATGCTAACATAACATAACATCACATTTACCGGTAACTGCATTTTCATTCATTATGATGGAGGATGGAGCAGACTGTAAACACACTGCAATGACAGCCACAGCTTCAAAACCTTAAGACTGACCAGTCTGGTAATAGTACCAGTGTAATCACTGGCGCTGTGTACCTGAACAAAGTGAAAGAGCTGCAGTAATATTAACTAAATGAGATCACATAGTTGTCTGACTACAGTTTAGTCAGACAGGAGCCTCCCTGGCTCCTCCAGTCTGTGTGATGAGGTATCCTTGGGCAAGACCCTGGACCCGAGTTTCCCCCGAAGCGTCCATCAGTGTGGATGGTTGGAAGAAGGTTGAATTAGACTTGTGGCAGAGAGTGCTAAAATAGAGTAGAAAGGTGATCTATAAGTACCAATCCATTTACTCAATCGCCTCCCGGCTCCATCACCATATTGGAGGAATGACATGCAGGAATGAGAGCTGTCAACATGATGAGGGTGTAGAGGGTGTAGTGGGAGGATTGGTGAAGTGAGTTTAGCAGATTCTTAAAATGAATAATAAGTTAAATGATCAAAACTTTGGCAAACAGCCTGACCCAGTAATAATGATCACGATTATTACTGGGTCAGGCTGTTTCCACTCTGTGTTTTTTATCTCTGCACTGTTTCGGTATCTAGTTCAGGTTCTGGGTTATTTTTAAAACCGGTTAATCGCCGTCCTCTTTGTACCTGAGGCGGTTCTTCAGTGAGGTGACCTCTCGGGTGAGACCCTCGCTGGCCTCGGTGGCATCGTCCAGCTCCCTCTGCAGCTTCCTGCGAGCGGCATTTGCTCTGGTGGCCTCCTCCTCCGCCTCCTCCAATTGACGCTTCAGCTGCTTCATGCGAGAGTTCGCCTTCTCCATCTGACGCACAGATGGAGGGTGAGAAGTTGTAGAGAACCGGCAGTGTGAATGCAGACGGAGCAAAGCCTAATCATTTCCTGTGTGTCTGTACCTGCTCCTTGTACTGGTCGGCATGACGACGCTCGTCCTCCACCTGCATCATCACCTCCTTCAGTTTCTTCTCTGTACGTCGGACGATTTTGTTGGCTGCCGCTCTCTCCCTGGAGGTTTAATAGCAGAAAACGTAAACATGACCAAATTATCGTAGTCTACTCAAAAGGATCTAAAATCTGCTCTTAAACATCTGGATTACTTGGCTTCCTGCTCCAGCTGCTCTTCCAGCTGCAGGATTTTGGCTTCCAGAGCAGTGATGGACGCCTTAAACTTTGACTTGACAGCCCCCTCCAGCTCTGCCAGCTTGGCCTTCAGCTCCTGTGTTCATGGTAACAGAGCAAATATTCAGTTTGTTAGTTTAGAGTTGTGATCAGGAGGTCCTGTTCATGCACCTGAAGGATCATGTTCTCGCGTATCTCCTGATCCCACTGGTGCATCTGTAACGTGCATCTGCAGCAGAGTTACAGTAGAGCTGCGGGTCAGAGAAACTGAATCTGGGGATCACATTGTGCTACTGAACCCCCAAATACGAAATGCTTGTGTCCTGATCTGCTGCCTCTAGTATAGATCAGGGGTGTCAAACATAAGGTCCGGGGGCCAGAATCGGCCTGGCAGGATTTGACAGGATTTGTAGTAGATAATGGCAGATGGTGGAAGAATAGAGCTGTGGTTTAGACCTCGGAGGAGACTGGTGGCAGCTCCCGGGCTGGGCTCACATGTACTAAAGAGAGGTGAAATGCTTAAAAACAAAGAAACAAAAACATGAGATGAGGTGTGGGAATGAAAAAGAGAACAGCTTGTAGTACAGGAGGGTGTAAACAGAAGGGAAATGAGAAAGATAAACACTGTAACACTTCAAGTCTACGAGACCTTGTTTTGTCGCTCCAGCTGCTGGCGGGCGTTCTCACTCTTCTGCGCAGTGTTGCGCTCTGCTGCCAATTCAGTATTCAGGGTGTCGACCTGAGAGAGAGAGAGAGAGAGAGAGAGCGCGGCAGGCAGGTGAGAGGGATTGTGGGAAAAGGAGAGAGCAGACAAACACGTTGATGGGTGTTTTAATTTTACTGTGTTTAGTGTTTAAAAGAAACATTTGCACGCCACAAGTTTGTCTTATCCTTTCTCATCAATCAAGAGGTTTTTGGTACATCACTCTCTGTGTCACTCGCTTCACCCACCAACCTCCAGGAAACACTTGACAGCCAGTTAGGAAATAAAATTTTTTCCCTAGCAACCAGTAGCTGAATCACATCCAGATAAAGTTTGTGACACTGCTGATTATTTAGTGTGCCTACCTGCAGGTTGGCCTTTCTGAAGCGGTCGTTGAGCAGCTCCATGTTGCCCTGCTCCTCCTCCAGCTCCTCCTCCAGCTGGGTGATGCGAGCCTCCAGCCTCCGCTTCTCCTCCAGCAGCGACGACCTGACGCAGAGTTTCTATTAAATTTCTACTGATTTACAGCGATTGTAAGACTATAAAACAAATCATTTGATCCCTGAGGGGCACATAAAACCTGGCTAATTATTAATATGAAGTTTGGAAAAACTACATGTTCATACTGACTTTCCAGAAGCACTGCTGGAGATCTCGTCAGCCAGCTCATCCCTCTCCTGTTCAGCATGTCGACGGGCCCTCTCTGAAGCTGCGTGGTCCTGCGCAGACACACACACGAGATCATTTAGCATTTCAGACGTTACACACAAATAACTCTGATTATCACCACAAAAGGCAAAAGTCAGAACTTCACCTCCTGAAGCTGCAAGATTTCAGCTTCCAGACTCTTGAGTTTCTTCTCGTTCTCCTTGGACTGCGCGAAGATCTCATCCCGGGAGGCTCGGGCCTCCTCCAGCTCCCTCTGGTAGTCTTTCATCTGAGCCTGCAGGAGCAGCAACGTGATACGGACAAGCTTAGAGACTGAGATAATTGAAAATCAGGACAGACACTAAGCAAACATTTGCGTACCTGTAGTTTCCGGAGCTGTTTGATGGCCTCGTCCCTGCCTTTGTTGGCAGCTTCGATCTGACCCTCCAGCTCGTTCAGGTCCATCTCCAGCTTCTTCTTGGCTGCCACAGCCACAGATCTCTGCTTCCGCTCGTCCTCCAGCTCCGCCTCCATCTCACGTACCTGCAAGAAAAAAACAACTTAATGCAAACACTGTCATTCTGATGATGTAAATGAAGATAAACTGCACATTAAAAATGTGGCGTCAGTCCTTCAAGATCATCGGCCACTTTGTACCTGTTTGACCAGCGCTCTTTTCTTCTCCTCGCCCTGCTCGTCTCTGGCCTGCAGGTCTCGGTCAAACTGAGCCTTCATGGCTTGCATGTTGACTTCCAGGCGGAGTTTGGCATCTTCTGTGGCCTGCAGCTCATCCTCCAGCTCCTCCAGCTGTGTTCTCATCTCCTCCACCTGCTGCTCCAACGTACGCTTGGACTTCTCCAGCTCATGGACCTGTGAGCAGCCAGAGGAGTGGCAAAAATGTGACACAGCTGCACAATAAACTTATGAAATCCTGAGATTTCAGGTCCTCAGGTATTTCTGTGAACATATCTTAATCAGCAGTGTCACTGGAGAGGTCAAAAGGTCACTCACATTCTTCCCCACATCATCCTTGGAGCTCATCAAGTCCTCCATTTCAGCACGAAGTTGTTTGTTAAACCGCTCCAGTTCTTCTTTGGCCTCCAAGGCCTCCTCCAGAGCTCTGGCCATCGACAGAGCCTTGGTCTCCTTCTCTCTGGCCTCTGCCTCAGCGCGATCGCGCTCCTCAGCGTAACGAGCAGAGATGGTCTTCTCCTCAGCCAACATCTAACATAGATAACAGAGCCTTCATTACACTGAACAAACCGTAAGAGACCTTCAATATCTCATCTCTGTTTGATCTCCGGTACCTGGTCAAACTTCTTTTGCTTCTTTTCCAGATTGGACACGATCTGTCTCTGGAGGTCCAGTTCCACCATCTGGTCATCCAGCTCCTGCTGCAGTCGGTTTTTAGTTTTCTCCATCTTGTCCAAAGACATTGTCTTCTCCTCCAGACGCTGGTTGGTGAGCTCCATGTCCTTCTGGAGTTTCCTCTTCACCTCCTCCAGACCCTCCATTGCTCCCACATCCTCCTCCAACTTCTTCTTTGTCTCAAACAGCTACAAAGACATTTTAAAAATATTTGTGACGTGACCTTTGCTGGCCCATCAGTGTGTGCTGGAGAGATAATCAGCTGAGGTTTACCTGCAGATGCTGAAGATGCTAATAATAGTTTTATTAATTATTAATCCAAACCACATGTTTTGAAGTGACTCAGATTTTCTCTTCATTTATCTGTGAAGCCTCACTGAGTTACAGTTGTCTGCACGCTGTGCTGCACCTGCTGCTACAGGTGCTCACAGCAGGTAAACAGCTGGAAACGGTTGCCGGGCCCTTCTCCTGGCACTCGGCTTCAGCGGTACCTCGAAGGTGTTTCTGCCTGACTGGTTTGTGTGCGTCAGATGTGCCCTACTGTGAATATGTACCTGAGCCTGCACGGTCTGCAGCTGTTTCTCAAGGCTGCGTCGTGCCTCCTCATCCTCTTCCTGCTGCTCCAGCAAGTTGTTCTTATCCGCCTCCAGCTGGCGGATTTGGCCGCTCAGGTTCAGCTTCTGACGCGTCTCCTCCTGCCGCAACTCCTACGCGCAAAAACCACGATCAGAAACGATGGTCAAAAGACAAACGAAAAGCAGTTACACCAGTTTTAGTCTTAATACGCTGATACTTTAGCAGAGGCTGTCCTCGTTGGATGTGTGTGAGAAATACAGAGGCGAAAGCTGATTGGCTTCACTAGAAAGCTTAATGTTGATTAACCTGAGGTCTGTCTAAAAAGCACAAACACATCACCAGCACCCAAAAGTATTAAACTATTATTATACTTTAAAGTTTTTTTTAAAATTAGTTTTTATTTATTTCTCAAGTCAGTTCAGGTTTATTTAGCTTCAGTATCTGTTTTACTTTTCAAAACTGTAATATGGACGTATTTGTCATTTTTTGATAACAGGTATATAAACAATTTACTTGTCTTAAATGTTTTTGTGGTTTTATTTCTGCTTATTTTTTATTAACCATAATAATCTTGCTCCACAGAGGATTTATCAGGTAAAATGATGATTTCTGAACACGTCTCCTGCAGCTCTGAAATCATCAGGCAGAAACGTTGATGCTGATGGTCTTTCGTACCTCAGAGTCTTGCAGTTTGCTGTTCAGGTTTTCAACTTCTTTAGCCAGCTTAACGCCCTTCTTCTCTGCCTCCTCCAGCAAAGTAGACACGTTGTCCAGCTCCGTCTGACAAACAAATGGAAACACATTAAACAAAACTTTCCCTTAAAAACGAAAAAGGAAAATCAGTCCCAACAATGAGTTGGCATTTACCTGGAGCTTGTGGGAGCGCTCGGCCAGCTCTCCCTTGGCTCTCTCCACCTCGGTGGCCCTGGCCAATGACTCCTGCAGCTGAGCCTCCAGCTTCTTCCTCTTGTGCTCCGACTCAGTCTTTGCCTGCTGCAGAGCCTTCACTTCACAGACCAGCTCTTTGTTGTCATTCTCCAGGCACTGCTTGTTCTTCTCCAGGTTGGCCTTGAACTGCACAGATCAAATAAAAATAAAAAAAAGCTTTTAGTGACATGTATGAAGGTAAACTGAAGACCTTAAAGGTTAGAAAGGTTTGAGCAGCTCACCCTCTTGGCCTGCTCCAACTGTTCGGACAGTTCCTCGAGCGTTGTGGCGTGCCTCTGCCTCATGTCCTGGATCTGAGCCTCGTGGTTTTTGGTCTCCTCGTCAATGGCCTTCTTCAGCTCTGCCACCTCCAGCTCTCGCTTGCTCCTGGAGATCATCCACGTGGGAAACAGTTAAAAACACAGGACTGCATATAAAGATGGACGCAGACTGAAGTCTATAGAACAGAGAGTGCTACCTGACGTATAACAACTGTGAGGTTCACTTTCTCATCACTGATAAATGAGCATTAATGAGCACCTGAGTTCCTGCTGGGCGGCCGTGGTATCTAGTGTGTCCTCCAGCTCAGTCTTCAGAGCTTCCAGCTCCTCACTCAGGTCTCTCTTGAGTTTCTCAGCTTTACTTCGACACATCTTCTCAGACTCCAGATCCTCCTGAAGCTCCGCTATTTGCGCCTGCAGCTCCCGAATCTGCTTCAAAGCGTTGTTCTTTTGCACCGACTCCTCATCACACCTAGTTGGAGACCCACAAACACATGTCAGTTTTTCCAAGCAGGTCTTAATCAGAGAATTAAATAAAATTCAAACATTTTCTCAAACCTTCAACTGATGATCTGCATTTCTACATTTCCTTTTTTCTCTCTATATCACATTTGTATCTTCAATTCAGACGTCATTCAGAAGACATTAAACAGACTTCCTCACTCGAACATCCTTCACTGCTCTTTACACTTCACACAATTTAGATCCTTAGCATTTAATGTTTTCATGCTCGTAAGTGTGCAAGGCCCCTTTTTGGGTTTGAGTTCAGTAAATTTCATCATCACAGGATGAGCTTGAGGGTCCAGGTGGATGTTATTTTTCCTGTTGGTGCAGACACAACACTACAATGAACCGACATGTATGCAGACGTCAAACAACGACAGTGACGCAGAAGCTCATCGCAGCAAAATTCACTGGTTAATGTAATGTGTGAAGTACTGAGTGAAAGCAATCATTTTTCTTGTCAGTGGTTTGCTGTTTCGCACCAACTGATGAGCTGGAAAGTCCACTGAGAACAACAAATATGACCAAATATGACTGTGTGCAGAGTTTGATTAAGGAAAAAAAAAATGAAGTGAATTCAATGAAAGGTAAGTCCCTGCTGTCCTTTCAAGGATGAGATAGCCACCTGTGCACACATGGTGGCAGTGTGGCGAACTGTTTACAGCTGAAGCTGTGTGTGAGTGTATGTGTTCCTCATCAGAAGAGGAAAATGTGATGGGACTGCTGATTTGTTTGCAGCTGGATGTGCGTCCAAGTAAACCTCGTGCTGGCTGCAGCGTTCCTGCGACATTCCTCACTAATGTAGAAATCTGCTGATTAAACACACCAAACGTCAAAATGATTCAGTTTTATAATTAACAAAGTGAGACCGCTTTGATTAAAAGCACTAATGACTCCCATATAATTGCAATGCTCCGTTTTCCAATCTGTCAAAGATGACAGGATTGTTCTCAGAATAGCTGCTGAACTCAAAATGAAGCACATCAGCTTTAATGAAAGCCTAATTACGTGCGGCTGTGACTAAACCGATGATTTCTGTGTGTGAAATTGGTCGGGCAGATGTTTACCATCAAACCCCGTGTCTGCTGAACGGAGGGGAGCACTGAGAAGTCCCATTAAAGTGATCAGAGCTGACCTTCAGAGGAAAACACCTCCACAGCTGTTTACCTCATTAGCAGTTTTATGAAGGATAAATATGGAAAACAAATCAAACATAAAAGCAAATGTGGACATTTAACCGCTGTGGAAAATAAATACATAAAGAAAATATTTAGCTGGAGGTTAGATGCAAACAGTACCAGGTGGAGGAGATGCAACATCTAAAGTATGAGAAGCTAATATTCACTCCATACGACTCGTGATCCATCTTAAGAGAAGAAGTAATATTAACAGAATATATCCATCTGCCTGTGTGATATACGTCTTGTGTGGTATCATGTGCTTTAAGAGCTGTTAAAACATGATGACAGCCCGTTTTCGCTCTTGACTCCTTGTGCACGCAGCGCATCAATCAACATCAGTGTGCCTGTAATCAGACGCGGCTGCCCCGAGACGAAAGGTCCGAGCCGCCGTCGCTTGAGGAAACGCCACAGAGTGCCTGAGTGCTGAAGCACGTTCGCCGCTTTAATTTCGCAGTTGCACGTGTTTCTGTTATTGAATGGCTATTTCAGACTAACGATGGAGTGCTGTTGTCATGGAAACGGGAAGCAGTGCAGTATAGTTGCGCGTGAGGATTTATGTTCCTGAAATGAGCAACACTAGCAGTTACACATTACCACACAAGCGTAGGTTTGCAGAGAGCAGCTATAAAAATACTTCAGCAAAAAAGTTGCTTTTTTTTTTTGTTTTTTTAATGTGGCGAAAAAACTAAATTGCGAGCTTTGTTCACAATCTGACTCACTGCTGCTGAGCTGCACCTCTCAGTAAATCTTCATATTGGCTTTTTAAAAATATTTTTTAAGAGGCGGTTTTGTGCTGGGACAGTGTTTACGTTTCGTGGAGGTTGTGTGACACACTCATTTTAATGTTTTTTACCACTGACCTGGCCAGAGCAGCCTGCAGCTCCTCCTCCTTTTTGGCCAGCTGGATCTTCAGCTCCTCTATCTGTGCCTGAAGCTCCGCAATCTGGTCCTGCAGGTCGGTCGTCTCGGCGTCCAGCTTGCGTTTGGCTTTCTCCAGCTCCTGACGTGTTTTCTCTTCTTTCTTTAAACGCTCTAAAGGGAAGCACAACCACAGAAACACAAATACAAAGGTGGTCACTGATCATAACAAACTTTTCTGTTTGGAGTTAAACTTTTTTTTTCCATCACTGAGTAAGCTCACAAGTTGTGCAGCAGCCATACAAGAAAAAGGCCATTTAGAAGGTGTGAAAACACAAACATGTAATCATATTAGCTGCTAATTAACTCGCTGTACAGTTGTGAACACTAAATGATTAACAGTCATACTGCATGTCCCAAATGACCTCTGTGCTGTTCTATTTTTATGAAGTTTTGAACTTGCTGGCTTATTTAAACTCCAACACCACCCCCGTCTACCCTTTACACACAGCCCCTGTTTTGTGCCTGTCCTTTTTTTGGACCCCACATAGAGCTGGTAACAGCCTACTGGTAGCGTCTTACCCTCCAGGTCAACCATCATCATCTCCTGCTTGTTCTTGACCTTGCTGAGATTCTTTGCTTTTTCCTCCTCCTCAGTCAGCTGGGAGGTCATCTCGGCGATCCTGTCCTCCAGCAGCTTCTTCTCCTGTTGGGTTGAAAAAACCAAAAAAATCAAGACTCAAGACCTGCAACTGCTGTATAAACGCGAAAAGGTCTCAGTACTTTATTGCCAGGGGGTCAGTCCATGGATACTACTGAAATACTGAGAGCCTCCAAACAAATCCCCACAATTAAGTCAATCAAATAATACAGCAGTTGCCTCAAGGTCTCTACAATAATACAGAGGAAAAACAACAATCAGGCGACCCCCTGTGAGCAAGAATTTGGCGACAGTGGGAAGGAAAAACTCATTAGTTTTACCTTAATACCATTTTGCAGGCTGCTTTCCCATCATTATTTTTAATCTTTTACTCTGCCTCAGGTTCTGCCCTCTTAGCTAACCCGATGTTTCAAACAAACTTTCTTCTGATTGTCTGCTCCTCTCAAAAAAACAGAGAAAGGATTAAGAGGCAGGCGAGTGATGCCTGCAGCTGTGTGGCTGAGATAATGATGAGATGGTAGCGGCTCTCTCTCAGTGACATAATTCAAACCCAAAAGTAGAAACAAATATCTGAAACTGAGTGTTTTTATCTTTCAGCTCATTCTTTGAACCTTTGGCCGTGTTTAACATGAGCATCCACCACTATAAAGGTTCCCTGTGGTGGTATTTAGAGGCCTGACACTGAAAACTAAACCTTTGAGTTACAGACTTCTCTCTCTGCACACATTTACAAGTTTGGTTACAGACCAAATTGATTGAAACGTAAGTAAACAGCTCTCCACACACATTTATAAACTGCAGAATAACATTCCAGTTACCTGAATCTAGTATAATAAACTGTAATCACTGACTGAAAAATTGCAGGATCTTCTACTTTATCTGAGTTGCATCATTACACTTTACAGAGAACAGACAGATCAATGAGGAGGAACAGTCATGAGCTTCAAAGTCTTATTAACTGGTGGGACTATAACCAGCACCATCTATTAACTGTGCCATACAGCTAACCATTTCCTCTATTTAGCTTTGTGATGAGATTAGAAAGCAGATGGTAGACAGCAGCACCCTTCATTGCACAGGCTGCTATTGAAGCTAGCAGGCGACGCGTCACCGTCATGCAGAGGAAGAGCTGCAGCCGACGCTAATCAGTTTTAAGGCCTTCCTCAGTCTGAGTTTGTACTTGTTTCTGTCCAGCATCAGGCCCCTGTTCACTTATTAAGAAGTCTGTAATAACAGATTTCAGTTTCTAAATGTTTTGCTCAGATGTTTAAAGAACAGCATACAGTGTAATTTACTGCTGTCTCTGATGTTCACTGAGTTAACATGAAGTTTTATACAACATGTCTTGTTCACTCGTTCACACTAGCAGCATTCTATCTATCTTTCTATCTAACACTCACACTCTGATGAACGCTTCAGGAGCAACTCAGGGTTCAACATCTTGCCCAAGCATGCTTTAGCATGCAGGCTAGAACATCCAGCGCCGATAAGCCTTTAATGATTCCACCTTAAAGAGCTTCCTCTACTTTCTGGGTTTTGTTTGAACCTTCATTTTCAGCTAAAATTGCCTCACCTTGAGAAACTTGGAGTTTTGGTCCTCCAGCAGCAAAATGTCCTCCTCCATTTTCTTGATCTTCGACTCAGCGGTCACTTTGTCCAGCTGCAGTTTTTGTCTTGCAGCTTCCTCCTCATCCAGCTGCTCCTCCAGGTCCTGTAGGAAGAACACGGCACACAAACATTTGTAACATGAAGATGGCAAAATCTGCAGTTTCCATACAGATGGAAGTTTAACACACTCATTTCTTTAAAGCCCAAAATCACAACCACGTCTGTACAGATTAAATATTTATGACCAAGTGATCTCGAAGCAAAATAGGAAAAAAACATCCTCATTTTTAATGCTTCAAGTCACTTTAGAGTTAATCTGATTCATCAGCTTCTCTGGGTTTCATCCAATATACAAACTGAATAACACAAACAAAAGAGATATCTCATTTAAAATAATCAAAGGTTAAAAAATAAAGCAAGGAAAAGTGTCTTTAGGATCATTTAATATTCAAATGAAAAAAATCATCTTTCACAAACAGATGATGGGTATGCCGACCTCAGTATTTGAAACTTAATGAGCATCCGTCATTGTTACAGTGTAAACACTTAGCTGGATGTTGAAGCATCAAATAGAAAAATAAGAGAAGGTTGTGTTTCAAACTATATAAAGAGGAGATGACGTAAACCTGGATGTGCGACTGCATCTTCTTCTTCTCATTCTGCAGGCTCTGGTTCCTCTCCTCCTCCTCCTCCACCCTGGACTCCAGGTCGTGAAGGATCTCCTCCAGCTCTTGCTTCCTGGAGAGGAGACGAACTCTCATCTCTTCAGCCTCGGCGAACAGCTCCGTCTCCGCGTGGAGCTGCTCTGCTAAAATATTCTTCTCCTCGAGGAGCTGGAGAGAAGAAACAATTCAGAAAATGTGTACCACCTTCACGGCTACAAGTCCTTCCAAAAACTATGAACGTGCAATTTCCCTGAAGCCGTCATCAATAGATTTTAATAAATTATAATTCAGGAGAAAGATTTACTTATAAGTTGAGATATTTTTACCTGCTGGTGTTTCCTCTCCATCTCCACCAGCTCATTTTCCACCTTAAGTTGCCTCTCCTTCACTTTTACCAGCTCCTCGTCTTTGGCTTGCAGCTCCTCCTCCTGCCTGGTGACCTGCAGCAGCGGCTTCACCTGAGTGAGAGAGGAACAAAATTAGACATTTTAAATACTAAACAGAATGAATACAATTTTTTTTTCACGGTCATACTGGCCGGTTAATGGTAGAAAGCCAGTAGTTTTACTACAGCAAGTAGCATTTTTCTTATTATCAGCACTTTCCTGCCATATGTAATTATTCCCTCTAATGTAATTAATGGATTAACATGATTAGGACCAAGCCGAGTTATATCAAACAGACTGACAGACTGTTTGGATTAAGAAATTCTGCCAGAGAAATCTGAACACTGATTTCTGAAAAAGTAGGGCCTTAGGGCTTTAGCAGAGTTGGAGGGCTGATACGAGCGATATAAGAGCCATCTTTTGCTGTCAGAGGTTGGTGTCGTGGTTCTCACCTTGGTGAAGAGTCTCCACCACTGCCAGTGTCGCAGCTTCAAATAAGCAGCACAGTTCCTCTGCAGGACCTTCAGGGCACTCAGCTGCTGCTGCTTCTTAGCGAAGGCTCTAAGAGAACAAAATGAGAGATCAATATCTGAGCTTTTTTGTTTTTGTTGCACTATAGCCGAGCGACATCAATTGACCACTTTTTTAAAATAATAATTTGTATGTTAGGGTGCACTGACATATCACCACCTTTCCGGTTAAAAAAACAAGACCGTAAGTGCACGTATGTGGTTAAGAGTGCAACTTTGTGCTGAGCAGTGCATGATGCGTTTTTGGAGCCTCCTGCAGCCTAAAGCAGAATTTTATGTTTCAGCAATGGTGGCATGTTTGCTCTCCACTGGCACTTCGGGGATGTCCCATCTGCGGAGAGGGAGTGTACAAAGTATGTGTTACAACCGGCCTGTGGGCCACTCTTGTTTGTGCTGTTGTTGGGCCGTCAGCCAGCCGCGGAGAAGAGCGAAATGTTAAGAACAGTGAACAGTGTCCACTGCAGCCACTGTTGTGCCTCTCATGTTGTATCTTCCGATCTCTGAAGTTTTTGATTTTTTCACAGTTCTTCCATTCCCGGTGAGCTTCCATTCTCCCTTCCTTATTTCGGAGCATTTTTCAAACAATCACCATTTGGCAGATGCAGAGGTCGTCCGCATCCAGAGTGAGTGAATCAAACAGGAAAGGTAAAATTGACGCAGAGCTCAAACTCGCTCTAACGCTCCCTAAAGCGGAAAAGCTTTCCAGATCTATTACCAACAGTTACCGAATTAAAATGGTCTCATTTTCCAGCTGCGCATTTCATCATTGTATTTTAGACATGAATGATAACAGAATAATAATAGTGATGCTTCTTCTTTTGCGCAGCAATAAAAACGATGACCTGCACATCACTTCTATTTGATTTTCTTAATATGTTGAATACCCCGGGCTTAATAAAACATGGCAGAATATTTTGAAGCATTAAGATAAACATGCAAACAAACACCACAGATACATTTACACTTGCTGAACCAGTTGCCTCAGACCACCACGGGGGCTGGTTTGAGCAGCTGGATCTCCATCCCAAAGTGCACTCTGGGTTTCAAACCTTTACATTTGTTCTCACCATAGAAACTCAAAAATATAGGCTCTCCAGGGAGTCGTAAAAACTAATACACTGGGGTACAAGAATCCGCTAGAGGCTCTGATTGATTAAGCATGTGACAGGTGACTTACTAGCAATACTACAAGAAGGTCAGCCAGAGAGTACAGGAAAGGAAGGGGGCGCAAACGACCGAGTATTGTAGACTGTAGGATGTAAACTATTATATGGGAATAACCCATATGTAGCAGCACATACAGCGATATAAAGACTCACTTGCGGGCTAAGTATCCACGGCACACGGACTGGAAGTAGATGATTATGTCAGTGATCTTTAGGTCTCGCTCCTCCTCCAGATGAGCCAGAACACCAGTTCTGAAGAAGATCTTACTTTGACCAATCCGGAACAGGTTGGGGTCCAGCTCCAGGGCTTGGATCTATAAAAGGAACACAGTAAGTTGTAGATGAATAAACTGCACGGGCTTAAACAACCTCTACCACAGAGATTAATAGATTTATTCAAGTTACAAACTTTTAGCGTAGGTCAGGCCTGACTAACTCTTAGTGTCAATCCAGATCTAGATGAAGGAATTTTTTGGAAGGATTCTTTACCATTGCAAGATGAGGTCAGGCTGGACATTTCAGGCGACATCTACACAAATGCATATAAAAATAAACAAAATACTGTGCTACCCCTCAGCATTTTGGTAGACGCACATATGGTATCAGGTTGGAGATCCTAGATGACGTCCTTCTTGAGTTATTGCATTCACAAACTGTCCATGTCACCCAATACCCCATCAGCCTTCTATGGCTGAGGGGTAAAATGGGGTAAAATGAAAACTGGTAGTTTGATGGCTTCCAAGAAAATGTCACAAATTTTCAGATCCAGAAATCGTTCTGGACCCAGGAACTCTATTCATATGTGGTGTGGAGGGAATTTCCACTCTTGGTTTGAGGTATGTGGCCTGATTTCTTTTGTTTAAGACTGAAAGCTGTTGTATTAATGAGAACTCTTGTCTAGTCAAGTTTAGAAAACATTTAAAAAGACAGTCAAAGGAGCTTTGACTGGATGACCTGGATGACTGAGAACCTTCACAGACATTTAAAAAGACAAATTAACATTTTGACAGCCCCTCCAGGTTGACTGTCCAGTCAGTGCTCGTCCTGGGCATATTCAAACCTGTAAATGTTTTTGCTTCTGTTTATGGGTTAAATGTAAAGTTTCCTTCAATCAGTGTGGATTGAGCCTTGAAGTCTGTTTCACTTTGTTTTTGGATGTGTCAGAAGTGTTCTCCTATCAGCAGTGGTGTATATATCCAACAACCATCACAGGATCAGGAAAGATAGCATTACCATTCTCTCACACGCTTGTTTCCCATCCATGAAACCCTTGGGGATAGCGTTGGGTGTAAGGATTTCATATCTGTGTGCAAAGAGAACAAAGTGTGAATAAGTGAGTTTTCTTCTTGAAAAGAAAAAATAAAGAGTTAAAAATTTATTTACTTGGATGCTCAATCATCCAGGTAAGTAAATCACAAAAGGTTGATACTGTTCATCTGGACGTAGCACTTTCCGTGCTGTGATTGCAGCCGTTCCCCACCTCTCTGTGAATGGTTCTCAGGGCCATTGGTTGTTGATCAATGGTTGTTGATCAATGTTCATGACAATTTGCATAATAATGATCAAGGAACTGACCTCACAGCCCATTGTTCATTCAGTGGACTAGTTTCAGTCATTGTGCAGACTGGGGAAACCTGCAGTTAGCTGAGGCTGAAAAAGTCACTTGGATGAGTGATGAAACGTTTCTCCAAATGAAAACGCTACGTCCAGATGAACAGAATCAACCTTTTGGGAGTTAAAAAAAAGTGGTGATGTTTCTCACCGCTGTCTAAACTCCTGGAAGACAATGCGGTTGGGGAAGCCCTGTCTGCAGATACGAATCCCCTCCAAGACTCCGTTACACCTGAGCTGGTCCAGAACCAGGTGAGGCTCAAGTTTCCCAGCCTGAAGGAGGAAATGATACACTCTTAAATACAGAAACAGAAACTTTACCATATTTTATTTTTTTAAAGGAGTCCCAGACTTCCCACTTAAGTTAGATAGTAAAAGTATTTACTCTTTTTTCGTGGTTGGGGATGATGCAGCGGACAAAGTTGGGGTTGGTGTTCCTCAGTGTGGCCATAAGCTTAGTGAGTGACTCTTTGTAGAGCTGTCCCACCGTACGAAACATGCCCTTTTTCGTTTTGTAGGTGGCACCAAACGCCGTCTCGTTCATTCCTGCCACCTGGTCCAGTCCCACGATGCGGTCGACTGGAGGGGTGACGGGAACATATTATTGTGAGTCTGTGTATTTCTGAGATGGTCACCGCAGGAACAAGTGGTAGCAGCACGGTGGCATAATGTGGCTACATGACCGAGTGCAGATGAATGAAAACTATCAAATGAAGGCAGTCTACCAAAGCAGCAGTCAAGAGTCTAAAAGTATCGCTTGTTTCTGCAGGTGGAGATGAAACATTTAGCCAAACTGTTTCTTAGTTTAAACACTGTACACACACGACTCCGTGGTGAGAGGAACCTTTCTGTGGGTGTTCGATGGCGGCTAAATTCATGCTTTTCAATATTTCAGTGCCTTTGATAAAAAAAACAACAACTGCACTTTCATACTGCTAAGATAATAACATTAAAGTTATAATAAGAAAGTTTCGTAACTATAAGACAGCAAACAGTGCATATACTTTTTGATAACTTCTTTTAAAAAGCATCACTCAGTGTTAACTCAGGGTTAACCATGACTAGCAAAATAAGAGAGAACTACACCTGTTACATTAATAAATAACTGAACGGTAATAATCAGCCGCCTCTTTAAGAGATCCTCTTGCCAAATGATTTTGAAGACACCAACAACAACATAAACAACAACAACTTTGCCAACAAGCGAGTCGTTATGGGAAACACGAGATGGGAAACGCCACGGGTAGCTGGTTAGCAGTGACTTAACCTTCTAAATAAGAGCGAGGGGGTTGTCAGTCAGTAAACTGATCATGGATGGTATTATTTTCTTAGATGATGAAAAAATAGAAACAAAAAATGCTAAAATTTGTCTCTTTTTATAGTGGGATGGGAAAATATATTAGAGTGGCCTGCCTCAGTAAAATATATGTGTGGGAAACAGAGGGAACAGCTAGATCCAAAACAGCTGGATTAATATAGTTTTCAGTTTTCTGTGGATTTTGTGGTGGATTTGGTGCTCTACCAGATATTTCTGAGAGCAGGATGGTGTATGCGTTCTTAAAATAAACTACAGTGTGAGTTGCTCTTGTGAAGGAACATACCTAAGTATAAACATGAGCACTTTTGAGTGATTTTTTCTTAAGATGAAGCGCTTTTGATTGTGGAAAAAAAAAATCAAGGTTTTGAAGAAAAAACAATAACTTTTCGGAGGTTAGGGCCACGGCAGTGGGACGACCTGTACTTGTGAGATCTACTTGCTTGTGGGTTTGAGCAGCTGAGGTAACTCTATGACACGTTATTGTGAGTCTGAACTTCATTTAAGACCCACAACTCGAACATGATGTATTTTGACCATCACGTTCTGCTTTTGAATGACCTCAACAAAACAAACAAACAAAAACAAACTAAACCCTTCATCATCACTATCCTCTTGTATATTATCATTTAACGGCCTGCTGTGCTTAAAAAACTTCCAGTATAACAGGAAATACTGATTTGAACTAAACCTGAAACCAGCTGTTAAACAGACTCAGACTCATGTTAGCAGTGAGACATCCCTGCCTCTGCCTGTTACGATGGACCTCAGGATGTGATCAACAGTAATTCCAACAGACAACTTTACACAAGCTTCACTGACAAAACCTAAAACCTGTAAGTCTTAACACCTGATTAAACACAGACTTTGGGTCATCTCATATAACAGGTGACCTCCTTAGAGTCAGCTGATTTGTTTGGAACAGTACTGGAAAAGTCTATCAGGGGGTGGGAGCAAGTGGACTGACCCATATGTCACTTATAAAAAGGGGTGTGTCATAAGTAGCTCACCATACTACATTACAAAATGTAACAAGAAAAAACACATTTATAATAACTTATATCTTAAAAACTGGAAAAGTAACAAAAAGCAAGTATTACTTATTCTATACAGATACCTTTGTCTCTCATTATTATTCAGTAATATTATTCAGTAATGTGTCATTTCAGTTTATTCAGTAAATAAGTCAGGCTGGAGGGTGAACGAGTTTAGAGTGCCTGTAAGTTTTAATAATCACACTGCAAGAGGGAGGGATGCAATATGCTGTGATTGATATTTTCCCCCCATCACTATTTATTAATGCCCCCGCAGTTAAATCATAATTACAATCACAGACTCCTGAGTTTAACCGAGGTGATACACGACCTGCTTTCTGGACCCTCCACAGTGATATGTGAGCTCAGAGCCAAAGCAAAATTCCACATCTGGTTTTAATTCTCTGCCACTGTGTCTAGGGACAGGAGGAAGGCAGGAAAATAATGTTATTAAATATTCTTCAGTAGAGTTTCAAATCCTTCATTTGCTTGTGGATGTTTCACATCACTGATGGGGGACAAAGGGAAGAATAAACAGCAATCAGACTCAGACACAGCTGCACTAGATTCCTGTTGCTTGCTTCAGGGCAGCTGGACATACAAAGATCACAAGACCCCATGTCAGCCCACTAACACACCGAAACAAATTAAAGCACATTGGTTCGACTAAAGAGAGACAATGACTATATTCTACTCTAGCTTATTTAGGAACTGGGCACTACTGCTTTTGGCTGAGACAAGGGAGCCATGCAGCCTGGAAGCAGATGGGAGCCACTGCAGCTATGACGGACATTGGCTGAAGCATGAAGCACAGAGCCAGATCTGGGCGGAAATGTACCAACAGGTCACTTTCAACTATGATTCTGGCCCAGCACGACCCAGTCATTCACCTGCCGGCTCATCCAGACTAGTGACACTGTCATAGAATGAGGCCCTTTGAATGGTCTGAATCTCTACAACACAGAGAGAGAGAGACAAGGATGGGGCGCTCTTAGAAAAGGGTAAACGAGGCAGACAGCTGCTGCTGTTAGTAGGCTTCCATGACAGACATGTAGATGTAGAAAAGCAAACAGGTACAAACATAATGAACTACAGGAAGTATTAATAGAACCAGTTGGTTGTAGTTGTTACAGCTGACTTAAGCGTTCAGAGATAAGTAGCTGGTACGTTACCATCCTTCCACAGTTCAGCCACAAACTTGTCAGTTGACTGATGGAGAAGTGTCGCCACGTTGTCATTCAGAGGGTCCATGTTCTTCATTAGCCACTCATCTGCCTTGTAGTCCACCTGTAAGAGTAATTAGAGGTATAGCTCAGAAAAACGCACTATTATCTATAAGACATTTTGGTTTTTAACATTAACTCATATTAAAAACAGAAAGGAAAAAAATAAAATAAAAATATCACTTTTTCCAGGCCGTATGATGAGTGGTGACCTGTTGCAAAAGCTCTCATGTTCTCATGTTCCTAGCTTTATCCTGATGTGGCTGTTTTGTTTTACAAAACATATTGATGCCAATGAAACCACGGTGGAAGGGACAGAGTTTCACAGCTGGTTATCACGGGGAACGGCCGGTGTTTGCACAATATGGACGAGCTCAGTGAGCTGATTAAGGATGAGACAGGTGAGCGTGGACTGATCGAGTGTCTGTGCAGAGTCACAGATCCAGGAAATTTGTTAGGTGTTACTCAATTAAGTTTTTTTCTATTGTTTATGTAAGTGCGCTCATTCGTACAGTATCGTTCCATCTTTCTGATATTGTCTGTTTGTCTTGCTTTATTGACATTCTGCTTCATTTCTTTTTTATATTATAATTGAAAAATAACAAAAAGCCACCCAAAAATAAACAAATGTATAATGAAGAAAAAAAACGACTTTATTTCAAAGTTTAAAATATTTGGCTGCTCAGACACTAATTCCCCACCTTTGGGATAAATAAAGTTTATTTTGTTAACTTTATCTCATTTATTTGTATCTTTCTAACAGAAAAGATTTGATCATTTCTGAATGATCATCGCTGACAGGTATACATAAATGATATGGTTAACCAAAATGTAATCTATTACATTTTTAACATTTGGAAGCCCATTAACGTATATCTATGTGTAAATTCTGTCTCAATCATTGTGAACTTCATGGTGAATTTAACTGTCACTATGACCTATAAGGTGTTTTTTATTCTAAAAACGTACACGCCACATTCACAGTGCTTTATTTTACCAACTTAAAGAGCTATGTAGGTGCTTTCATGCACGCAGTGATAGTATCTTGCCCAAACATTTAGACTGGAGAAGCGCGGACCTCATGGGACAGGCCTCTCTACCTCCTGCAGCTTTATAAACTCTGTATCAGGATCATTTAGCACAGTTGGATGAGAATCGGACTCCAGAGCGAGAGGTGAACAGTTCAAGTTTACCTTTCATGGTACACTTTCTTACTCTTCTCTTGAGAATATTTTGTGTTTTTTTGTTGTAGTCGATAAAAGACAACTACTACTATTCTTCGGTACAGAGGTTTTTCTTCCAACACAAGCTTTTTTGTAGCTGGAAAATCCAACTTGAACATCCAAGTGACGCTCAACAAGCAATATTATTTTGTTATGTCTCCAAGGTCGGCACAACTTTTATTTCGGAGATATATTACAACCCAGACTAGACGTCAAGATGGTAATTCAACGTGAAAATGTTTGCTGGTCATTATTTATATAATAAACTCCCCATTTATTTAGGATCCATTCACTTTTAAAGACCTGTAAGTCAGAATATTTCATGCTTGAAAGCAAAAACTATAAAAATGTTAATTTCCCATCTGTGCAGTTTGAAGCTAACAAAGATGCTGTTCAATAAAGAGCAACACAACCTAACATCATGTCTGATGTTAGCAAAAAATTCTCCATTTCATAGTTTGTGCATCATCTGTCACTGCTTGAATCACATGTTCCCTAAAAACCAAACACATACAAGACTTTTCATCTTTTCTGATTGTAGAAGTGTAAAAATCAAGAAACATTTCCACACCACTCTGAGTGAGATCGTTTTTCTCTGTGCACACCTGTGTTAACAACATTTGCAGCGTTTGGCTTCGTCGTGCTACAGATTTTTCTCCACGGCAGACGTTCCTACAGCTGGAATCTTTCAGTTTTTGAAATATTGAGGCGTGAAACAACACAGTCCACACAATGATAAGCAGATGTGCTACTCTGTGGGTCTCCCTACGAGACAAATGCTGCGCTCTGTTGCGGAACACCACGGACTATCCAAACCCACTCCCTCACGATGAAATATAAATCAAGCTGTTTCAGTGTTTCCCTGAAATCCCCCCACAGGAGAAGTATGTGTCAGCGTTTTATGTGACCTCTGACAGTCAGCGACTTTTCAGGGATGAAAGAGGGATTCAGAAAAGAGGATTATGGTAAACTGAAGCATAAGTGTGATGATATCAGCTGTAGCAGCTGTGACTGTCACTCTGATTACTTTCTCACCTGTGTGGCTGAACTGAGGGATTCTTTTTAAAAGAGCTAGCTTATCATGGCCTAAAAACAAGCATCAAACATCCTGAACAGTCAGGGAGGCAGCAACAGGAACCGGCTGATTTTTATAGAGATAAAAAAAACACAAAAACCCCACAAAAAACACAAGCATACCCTGCCGGCGTAGTGGATGATGCAGAAGTCGGCCTTATCTTTGAGCTGCCGGGGCTTCTGAAACTTGGTGTGCGTGCCCTGCTCCTGGATCAGCTTGTCTACAAATGTCTTGTCTGTGGCTTTAGGGAACCAGCACTCCTCATCCAGCAGAGCCAACACGCCTGGAGGGTTCGCCTGGAGGAGTCATAACACAGGACAGGACGTTAAGACTGCAGAGAGGCTGGACAGGAATATAGCATCGACACACAAAGACAACGGATCTCATTTCGTTTTCAAAACAGAAACACGTGTCTCGCACTGCTTGAACTATGAGCCATTTTTTTCCTGGTGTGATATTCTTCATGATATCTTTATGATATCACACCAGGTCAACTACGTGAATTATTACCCCCCCCCCCATTTTTTTGTCCAGAAAAAAAGACTACTATTCTTCTGACTTAGACTTCAAGCTTTATTTCTTTATTAGGCATTAACAGGAATAAAAAGGACATTTGTTAAATAGAATGAAGCAGTGCATGACTAAAAGGAAACATTAACTATTGTAATTTAGTTGGTAAATAAGTAAAGAAAGATTAAAGTTAAAACATTCTCCAACTTCAGTTCTAAGGAGAATGAATCTAATTGACAAAAGCTAATAATGGAACTGACCGGTCTCTCGATGAGGTCGATGCAGGGCTGCAGGTCGAGGCCGAAGTCGATGAAGCTCCACTCGATGCCCTCCCTCTGGTACTCCTCCTGCTCCAGGATGAACATGGTGTGATTGAAGAGCTGCTGCAGCTTCTCGTTGGTGTAGTTGATGCAGAGCTGCTCAAACGAGTTCAGCTGAACGAGAAGAAGATCGACATAAGCAAGAACATCATCATCACTGGAAATAATTACCAATGACACAACCTGACAACCACTAACCACGTGGCAAATAAAAATAAATAGATAAACTTTGTCATTAAAGAACTAAAAGATTTAAATTCAGACCTGGAAGATCTCAAAACCAGCAATGTCCAGGATACCGATGAAGGAGGCACCCTGCCGTTTGGTTCGGTCCAGGGCTTTATTAATGCGATGGACAAGCCAGCGGAACAGACGCTCATACGTAGCTTTAGCCAGGGCCTCGACAGCAAAGTCCGCCTGCAGAGAGAAAGTGTGAAAAAAGAAGACCGTGACAAAACAATAAACAGAGAAAAGAGCTGAATGTGGCACGGGAACAACAACAACAACAAAAAAGACATAAGTGTGTGTGGGCTGAAACTAAATGAATTCTACAAACACACTTCTAGTTGCACTCACGTTTTCTTTCTGAGACTTTTTATCCGAAATGCTCGGATGACAGCTGGATCTGTATCAGTCTGCAGGACTACTGCACTTTAAATTTCCAATGCTTCATTTAACAAATGAATGTAGAAAAGTTCAAAATAACATTCTTTATGCTTTTATTTTTTTTTAAACTGTTTTGACTATAAGCTTTCGTTATTTTGACTTCCCTGACTTAGTGCTTTCACCAATGCCTGGGAGCCCTGGGGTTGCACATAAGGAACATAAGTTACAAGTTTTACAACGTTTAGTATGCAGAAGCAGCCTGAAACTATGCTTTACAAGGGGTTAGGACAAGGACCCACACAGACTGAGGAAGCTGTTGTAACAATGATTTGGAAAAGGCCCAGGTACAGTTCATCTAACACTTTGTACACACAACCTGAAGCAGAATTTTAACCGCATGAGCTCTGGATGCCCCCTTAACTCATCTGGTAAGATAGCTGTATTATGCAGCTATCTAGCAGAAAAAACACAAATGCATTTTTTAGTTAAACAATCAATATACAGTTAATCTGTTACCAAAGATCTCAAGAACAAAAGAGGAAACACATTACATTAGTCAATAGAAAAACCCCCAAAACAAAGCAAACTGACCTGCTCTTTAGTCTGAGCTTTCTGGACGTAGTCTCTCCCCACTTTGATCCTGGGAGTCAGGATGGCTCTGGTAAACTCCATTACATTCATCCCCAGCAGATGGCAGAGCTTCTGAGCAGCTGGAGAGCAAAACAACTTCATTTACATCAGAAGAAAATCAGTCCTACAGTGGATTTCAACCTGCATGCACCAACAGTTCACGATATAAAACAGAAAGCAGAAATTACTTAATGTGTAGGAACCATTTATAGTATCAGGCTCTAGGCTCTTTGCTGTGGCTCAGGTGTTAAAAGTGGGTCATCTGCCAATCAGAAGGTCAGTGGAGTTTAACTGTGTGAATGTTAAGTAAAGTGCTTGGCTATTGATAAAAAGCACTTTATGAACGTGTGATTGGGTGAATCAGAATCATGGTAGATAACACGCTTAGTAGAAAGGTGCAACTCAGACTGTTTGCCATCTAAACGTGTTTCTTTCTGCTGTAAATTCGAGCATTTTCACCGACAGGATATCTGATCTGTGTGGATGGACTTGGGCGATTCAGGAAAACTGCAGTTTTGTTCTCTGTTGCTAATGAATGATATTGTTTTTATAGATAACCTGGTGAAACTGTATTAAAGGCTAAAAGTTTCAGGTCATTAGGATCATGACTAATGTGAGTGACTCTGCTAAGCTGTGTCACCAGCTGAACCTGTGTGTTTGTGGTGTCAGTTACTTTTACAGCCTTTTTCTCGAATTAGATGAAAAGTAATCTAGCTAGCTGTGCGGCTATCTATAATAGTATGTGACACTGTAGCACTGCTTTTTTATGTTATTTGCTAATTACTTACTTACTAATTAGCAGGCACCACCTGAGTGGATGCAACTTGCTCACCAAGCTTGAGAGCATTAGTTCATAACAGAGTACTTCATTCATCCATTCACCCAAATATGCTCCCCGCTCTCTTTCTCATGAAGTCGGCAGCCACAATTCCCAACGCAAGGCTTTCATACACAACCTATATTTCCCACAGTATTTTAATTTGTGTAACTGTGGCTCGTACCTAATAGAAATCAAACATGAAGCAGAAATTATTAAATGCGTAGAGGAAAAAAAGTTTGGTTTTCAAGAGTTACTCGAATGAGACACGGTTTTTCCCCAAAACTACTTTAGCAGCACTGTCTGAGTATTAGATCATCTAACTGATATATAAACAGAATATATAATCTGTGAAAAAACATAGGTGAGCTTTGCTGTTTTCTTTTAATGACTAATATTAAGATTTACTACAGTTTTCATGAGAAATGTTTCTGGAACAGTGTTATATTTTATGTGGCTGGAGCTTGTGGAAAAGTAGAAAAAGCAGAATCCGTTCTAGATAGCCAAAACTGACTATTTAAAAAAACACAACAAAAAAACCATCTGCTTCAGTCCTGATTTCTGCTGTTGAATTTGGAAATATCTAACTGAGTTGGATCATTGGCATCAGACTTATCCTCTCCCCCCGTATCGCTCTGTTAAGTGCCAAATATGCAGTGCCACATGTGGAGGAACTGGAAGGCTGTGCCCCATTTCCTTCAGGAGTAAATCCTCTCAATGATGTGGTTTAATGGCAAGCTGACAAGGCGCAGGGAGCGAACAGACATAAATCACAGGCCCCTCTGAGCTGTGGATGAGGGGCACAGCGTGAGGGAGGTGCACAGTGAAGGAGAAGAGCTGAAATATATATGAGAAGAGGAAAAGCAGCAGGAGGATGAGGGTGACCTGACCCCTGAGGTTATAGAGCAGATGTGTGTGTGTGTGTGTGTACACAATTCTGGGATACTTACCGGTATTATCAGGCATAGAAGCTTGGTCACTGTTCCTCTCCTTCTTAAAGACGATGTTGCCAAACTGAAGGACTGAGGACACCACTTTCAACATGGCTACAAATATCAGAATCCAGAGAAAACAAAATTACTTGAGTATGACATCATTTTACTTCATTAACTATATTTAGAAAGTTAACAAAAAAAAGGGCAAGAAGACTCAGATAACTTACAAAACTAGTAATGAATAACACCCAAACAGCAGAAAAATGACTGTTATTCCTAAACAGTGGAATACAGGCTGAACACATCCAACACTTCACTGTTATACCAGGCAACTTACTTTCATCAATTTATTGTGCTGTCCAAATTTGAGTTAAATACAGTATCTGTTATAATATACAGCATGAATATTTTTTAACATAAAAATACCTTATTTGTCTTTTTTATATGGAATTATTACATTAATACTAACCTTAAAGTCAGTTTTTATTTGATGTGAAGGAATACGTCATTTAATCCAATAAAAGGTTTTTCCATTAGCTAAAAGTACAATACCACAGAAGGAGCCACATGTTTATTACAGTGGGGCAAAAAAGTATTTAGTCAGCCACCGATTGTGCAAGTTCCCCCACCTAAAATGATGACAGAGGTCAGTAATTTGCACCAGAGGTACACTTCAACTGTGAGAGACAGAATGTGAAAAAAAAAATCCATGAATCCACATGGTAGGATTTGTAAATAATTTATTCGTAATTCAGGGTGGAAAATAAGTATTTGGTCAATAACAAAAATACAACGCAATACTTTGTAACATAACCTTTGTTGGCAATAACAGAGGTCAAACGTTTACTATAGGTCTTTACCAGGTTTGCACACACAGTAGCTGGTATTTTGGCCCATTCCTCCATGCAGATCTTCTCGAGAGCAGTGATGTTTTGGGGCTGTCGCCGAGCAACACGGACTTTCAACTCCCGCCACAGATTTTCTATGGGGTTGAGGTCTGGAGACTGGCTAGGCCACTCCAGGACTTTCAAATGCTTCTTACGGAGCCACTCCTTTGTTGCCCGGGCGGTGTGTTTTGGATCATTGTCATGTTGGAAGACCCAGCCTCGTTTCATCTTCAAAGTTCTCACTGATGGAAGGAGGTTTTGGCTCAAAATCTCACGATACATGGCCCCATTCATTCTGTCCTTAACACGGATCAGTCGTCCTGTCCCCTTGGCAGAAAAACAGCCCCATAGCATGATGTTTCCACCCCCATGCTTCACAGTAGGTATGGTGTTCTTGGGATGCAACTCAGTATTCTTCTTCCTCCAAACACGACGAGTTGAGTTTATACCAAAAAGTTCTACTTTGGTTTCATCTGACCACATGACATTCTCCCAATCCTCTGCTGTATCATCCATGTGCTCTCTGGCAAACTTCAGACGGGCCTGGACATGCACTGGCTTCAGCAGCGGAACACGTCTGGCACTGTGGGATTTGATTCCCTGCCGTTGTAGTGTGTTACTGATGGTGACCTTTGTTACTTTGGTCCCAGCTCTCTGCAGGTCATTCACCAGGTCCCCCCGTGTGGTTCTGGGATCTTTGCTCACCGTTCTCATGATCATTTTGACCCCACGGGATGAGATCTTGCGTGGAGCCCCAGATCGAGGGAGATTATCAGTGGTCTTGTATGTCTTCCATTTTCTGATGATTGCTCCCACAGTTGATTTTTTCACACCAAGCTGCTTGCCTATTGTAGATTCACTCTTCCCAGTCTGGTGCAGGTCTACAATACTTTTCCTGGTGTCCTTCGAAAGCTCTTTGGTCTTGGCCATGGCGGAGTTTGGAGTCTGACTGTTTGAGGCTGTGGACAAGTGTCTTTTATACAGATGATGAGTTCAAACAGGTGCCATTCATACAGGTAATGAGTGGGGGACAGAAAAGCTTCTTACAAAAGACGTTACAGGTCTGTGAGAGCCAGAGATTTTCCTTGTTTGAGGTGACCAAATACTTATTTTCCACCCTAATTTATGAATAAATTCTTTACAAATCCTACCATGTGAATTCATGGATTTTTTTTCACATTCTGTCTCTCACAGTTGAAGTGTACCTCTGGTGCAAATTACTGACCTCTGTCATCATTTTAGGTGGGGGAACTTGCACAATCGGTGGCTGACTAAATACTTTTTTGCCCCACTGTATGTTAGCAAACATGAACATTTCCAGTGGTTCTAGGCCAAAATATGTTTTCTTTCCTGATTATTTCTAAGAGAGGGGAAAATCATGTGCAGCTTAATCTGCAGTAACCCAGGTTTTAACTGTTTTAATTTGCTGAACCCTCACGTCGCAGAACTGAAGAGAGCTGCGGTTTCACTGTAACTTAAACCTTGAACCAAATTATCGCTTTACCAATCAAGCAAAGGCAAACTAACTAGTTTGAGAGTTTTAATGCATGTTTATTTTATTGGGTTATTAAAAATATACCCAGAATCTCCTCATGGCCAAAGCTCATGATGTGCATGGCCTCCATGGTCTCATGGAAGTTGTCTTTGTCCTGCTGGCCTGGGATTGGGATGTTACCATTGGACAGGAAGCGGTAGTTGTTGAATCCTTCCAAAAGCAGGTCCGCTGTGGTCACAAGACAGGAAAACAAAACAAATTTTACCCCCAAAATGATTCACATGGACTTCACACAAAATTAGGCCATGACAGAGCTACTGATAACATTAGGAACAATAAGGCGTAATAAGGTGTCTAATTTTAATGCTGTATGTACTGTAAAATAGCATAAACTATGGTTGCGTTACACAAAAATACAATCCAAAAACAAGCCATGGTTTAGAGTTATTGAAACTCGGACTGCTCACATTTGAGGTGCTCCCCGGCTCCAGCCAGCAGCTGATAAAAAACGTGGAAGGTACGCTCATCTTTGGCTTGACGAATAGCTCTGGATTTTTCCAGTAAGTCTGGCACAGAAAGTCAAGAAAACCAGATCTGTTTGGTGGGTCAGCATGCCACATATCAGGCTTTGGGATTATCTGGTGTCCAAGGTTGACAAAAGGAGTCGCTGAGATAAATAAACACATGCTAAACTAAATGAATATGTATAGCACATGAAAAAGTTAAACATTTTATACAGTTCTTTTTCTATGGTCCAGGCTGAGATCACAGAACAAAAGTATTCTTGCTTCCAAAAAAACTGAATTTAAAATTCCCCATTACATGAATACTTCTGTTTTAAAACAGGATACAGGTTTCAATGTTGGCCCCAACGATGTATCCAGTGACATCGAAGTTGATCCGGATGAATTTCCCCTGTCGAGATTAATACAAGATAACTTTCAGGAAGTGCACAAAACAACACGAGTGGCATTCAATCGATTACATAATGGCTCTTTTATAACGCACAGTGAGGCTGTGAGAATCTGCACTGATGGTAGCAGAATAATGTACCAGGACTCAGCGTGAATCCTTCAAAAGCATGAGTAATACTTAGACTGAGAGGCTGATTATTACATTTTATCCAGTAGAAAGCAATGCAGGCCGTCATTGATATTTCTCTAATAATATATAATTATATTTTAATTATAGAAAAAAAAACAATTTGAGAAAATAATCTGCTATAGAAACACATGAGACAACTGATCCTTTTTGTCTATAACTGAATAAGAGCTGCCTTAAGTCCCAGCAGGTCCGGTATAACAAAGGTCTCCTAAACGATTAGCAGGCAACAGTATCCAGATAAATGGCCTTGTCTTGTAAATTACCGTTACAAGACATAAACACATTTGCTAAAACTCATCTAGGTGCCAACGCAGGATCAGTAAAAGTGGTCCTGAGGCGGAAAAAAATCAGTTTAGCTGATCATTTTTCTGTACTTACAAAACGTGACGAGTTGTCGTTCTTCACAGTCTTTGCATTCCCAAAAGATTCAAGGATGGGATTGGCTTGTAAAAGCTGCCGTTCCAGTTCACCCTATCATAAAAAAGGAATCTTTTGTCACCACATCAAGGTCAACACACAAAACGTATAAACTTATGAGAAGTTTTCCACTGACGATGAAAAGTCAAACATAGACATGCAGACAAAGGCAGAAGATGTCCGAAGACTTGGTTTATACAGAAAAACGTCACGTTACCGCCATAGAGTTAAACTGAACAAACAAAAGCCACAGAAAAGATGACAAGTGTCACGGTTGGACAAAAGAAACATGTCTACAGATGATTATTCGTGTGTCTGGTAATTTGTAATTTCTTTGCCTCTTAGACTTTAAAAAGAATAAAAGTAATGTAGTGGTGGGTTAAAAATAAAAGAAATGAAAGAAAATTAAAGTGAATCAAGTAAAAAAATTGTTATCATTTTGAATTAAAAGGTTTTTTAATTGTATTTATTTTGTTGTCCGCACTAAATGAGCCCGGTGACACGGAGCCATACAAGTTTCCAAAAGTTTCAAACTGCAGGTGAATTTAGGTCACATTTCATCCCTTTTTATCACAAAGACACAATGTGACCACCACATGAAAACATAAAATCATACGTGACAGAAAGTCTAAATCACTTTTTCCATTTAGTAATTTTTATGGCTTTCATACCAGTTCTCAGTCAATAAACCAGCTCTAATGTTTTAGATTAAATATTCTTTGATTGGTTAAAAAGTTCTAATTAAACAGTTTTTCTGGTTTATTACTCTATAAATGCACATTTTTGAAGTTCTGGATGAAAGCACCAGCTTAAACATCAGCTGTGATATTTTATAGATTAAACAATGATTTAAATAATACAGTCTTAATGAAGCTACTTTCAAATACTTCCACCTTTAAAGTCCTTTTATTTTGTCGCATTTAAAACCTTTAATAGTTTAAAACAAACAACAGAGTCTCTGCTGACATGTGGTATGCAGCCTAACCACTTTGTTATGAGGTCACACTCAGGCTTTTGGACTTTTTGCACAGCCTTAGGCAGATAAAAAGTAAGTTTGAACTTCAAATAATGGAACTGAAGATGACTGATGTGTCTGTAGCTTTCGAAAGAGACGTTTTATCTTTTTGCTTTGACGAAAGCCAGAAAGCCATTTTATCAAATCAGGAAGAATGTGTCCACAACACACAGCAGACACGGTTTGCTTCTTTTTTGTCAAGCTGGACACTTCAGGAAGCTGAATAAATAAATAAGTGACTTATGCAGATGTTTAGACAGGTGTTTCCACTGTGTTTCCATCCAAACCATATTGTTGGCTTTGTCGTGTCTAAAGGAGCCAAAGACAGTTTCTTCTGCAACGTTATTTCTCTTCTTGTGGCTCAGAGGAATATTTTCCCATTACGACAGAAATAGCTGCGTGCGCTGAAGGTTTGAGTGTGTCTGAGGCCATTTTCCACTGAAGAGAATTGAGGAATCAGCACTGTGCTCAGAATGTGAGACATGTAATGTGATCTTTGGCCTAAGAGTTAAATGTGCTGCTTTTAATAGAGTTTTTGAGCAGCTGGAATGAAGCAGGGCTGAACTGGATAAACCTGGTCTCTGTCCATCAGCTGCGTTGCAGCCCACAGACGGCACAGGGTTCAAACCGAAAGCCTTTGTTTCTATATAAACACAAGCGTGTGGTGCAACTTAGTAGTTAAAATTGTTCACTGGCAGCCTTTACATCTGTGTGGTCTGCACACACAAACAAAGAGCAGATTACAAACATCAGTGGGGGTCCAGCAGCAGCATTATGAGCTGACCCACATTCCTGTTGTAAAGTGAGCACATGTGATATCTGACAGCCAACGGAGCTGGCTCCTCCACTTTAAATGACCATTTACTGCATAATTTTGATAAAATGAGTCACCCATAATCAGCCAGCACTCAAAAAATAAGAGATCTTTTTTAAAAATAAAAAAAGTTCACTGTGTGTGCTTTGGCTCAGTACTTTGGAGATTTAGTGGACTCAGAAAGGATCAGTCGCAACTGTCCCAGTAAATCTTCTGGGGCAGAGGCCAGTTGTGGCTATGTTTCCACAGCTCAGCATCTGCTTTGGAGGTCACAGGGCCAGACAAATATTGCAAGTTCCTGTTCTCACCAACAACGAGAACACCGTACATGTGGGGAACTTATTTGGACCAGATTCTTAGGCTGAAAAGAGGTCAGAAGAGGTTCTGTGCTAGCCGCTAGTTCAGTGATAAGACGAGATGACTTGAAAGCCAGTGAACCACTTCAAATGTCCTCACAGTGTCAGCACTGTAAATGTTGCATGTGTGTTACAATAAGCAGAAGCTGCTAAATTAGTAAGAACAAAACAGTTGAGCTCATGCAATGCGAAGGTTAAAAGTATCCAAATATAGCAGCTCAGTGAAGGTTTAATGGAAAGCATCTACTGCACAGCCTCAGGGAATATTTAGTTAGTAGTGGGTTTATCTAGCCAGTGGAAACAGAGTGGGAAAAGCACCCCTTTTATTTTGTAAGTGAGGTAAAATAGGTGAGAAACTACATACTACTCACATAAAACAGGGGTCCACTCTGTAGGATATGGGGAAATTCAGTAGTTATATTAATGATATTTATTTAAAAAAAAATAACACATTTTATTAATGTTATAGGCACATCTATGCACAACCTACTGCAGTCTATGGATGAAAGCTGCAGCACAGATCATGATAGCTTATCCTGGCTCTCGAGACCCAGAGTACTGCTGATGTTCAAAAGATTTAATTTAAGTAAATTTATGACCATCTGACCCCCTCAGAACCAGCTGATTACTGTATTATGATAGCAAGAAGCCATTCACAAATGTACCTTTATCCTAGGAGTAGTGTCTGAGTTTTAGCCAAGTATTATATTTAGTATATGATATTTATATGAATCCAGTGAGTCGTATTTAAAAGATTTTTAAAAAACGCACTGAAGGCTCCACAATTGCGAATGTTACATTTGACTATATTAGAAAATCGTTTTGACAACGAAGGAAGAAGACAAACTTGGTATCAAAATGTAGATAAAAAAGGAGGCTCGTGTTTATAAGTTATAACCTGTTTATAACATATTCTGAAAGTTTACCCAAAATGCACTTAATGATCTTCTCTACACTGAATATAAGAAAAGCAAATAAAAGAACCAGAGCTCGTTTCTGTCGTTCCATGTCAAAGATATTAAACTGGTGCAGATTTGGCTGTAGATGAAATCGTGCTGAACAAAACAAAAACACTTAAGCTTTCGACTGTCCCACTTGGTGTGGTGGTAAAATTGATGTGGGTTCAGTTTAATTTACCTTAACTATGTTTTTTGTTCTTTTATTAGCCCTGAAAACGTCATCTCCTTTACCCATAAATTTAGGAGAGCTAAAAAGTGCTGGGATAAATACACAATACACACACAGCACACAATAACTAAGTAAATCAGCTGATTCTGAGCGGCTCAGATGAGAACATTTTTCCTGGTTAATTTTACATGGAATGACGCAGCTGTGACCTGAACGTCTGGTATTTTGGAACAAAGTCACAAAAGACACGAGGACATGAACAATCTGCAGGCTGTCTGGGTCATGATGACCAGGTCAGAGAATCAAGTAATTTTGGTAAATGTGCTAATCATAAGCTCTTATGGTGACATCCTTTAAAAATGAGGAAGGTCTCCAGCTCTTTCTTAAAAAAGCAGACACAGACATATATTTTTTAACTATGTAAACATATGAATACAACTGAAATACAATGTTTAAATATGACAAGATGACATTCAAGGCTTATTATTTGGCTACAACAACAAATAAACACCACATACACGTGACAATGTTTCAACCAGTGTCAATCACAGTAAAACAAAGCACAAAAAAAACAAACAAACACATTTAAAGAAGTCTGAATGATCATGCCACTTTTAAAGTTTACTTACAACTGCATTTTGTGCCTGACAGAGAGAGACAAAATATCTGCTAAATAAGATATCTTCAGTGTTAACACCAGGCAGCTTACATAAGTGTGAAAAGTAAAAATCGCTGACACCATTGGATGAACTCAGATATTTTATTAGATTAGTGAATACTGTCTTAAAGGTTAGTGTGGCATGCATGTGAACATGGAGTGTAAGAAAGCATAAAAACTTGCCTGTAGTTTCACTGGTTTGGGTGATTCTGGCTGTTTGTTACAGATAAACAAATGTAAACTGTTAGACTGTGTGCACAAAAGCTTTACAATCACAAGCACCTCAACAACAACCCCACTTTTTAAAAAACATCTTTACCTCAATCACAGCATTTTTCTAGCACTGTATTAGTAGGATAGCAGTGGAATGACCCCTCCCTCCCCCTTGTAGGTTAATTTAAAAAAAAAATCAAAATCCACTTTATGAGCAGAATCTAAAAAAGGGGTTTCAAACATGCACCAATGTGATCCATTCGGCACACTAGATGGCTTTATATGAAAACTGCACTAAAGGACTTTTGCTGCGATTCCAGGAGAAAAAATGTGTCAAAACCTAAAAGCATTTCTGGATCTTAATAAGTTGCTTGAACCAAAAAAGTTGCAAAAAAGTTGCAAAACTACATGTGAAATTTTTGCACCTTCCAACTGCCATCTGTATAATCTTCAGTGGTTAACAAATTACTGATGTAAGGTTTATGCCACAGCTTCTCTAAATGAACACTACTGGTAACAACCAAAATCATCTGTTATGTTAATCCACCTGTTTGTGCAAGCTCTCAGAGAGGTCTAGTGTGCCGGCTCAAATTTGGGTGTAAAAATGTGAACTCAGTTTGTCATTTGCCCAATAAAAAAGAGAATAACTTTTTGAGATGAGTTTGATACCCCTGATTTAAAGTTGTATTTCATTTAATTAAGGACTAAAAAGAAGCATGAGAAGAATTACAAAATTGGTGAGACTTGTTAATACTCACGGGAATGTTGTGATCTTTTCTTCCTTTGTGCGAGGAGGCAACATGTGCCAGGTACTGAATGACCTTTTTTGTGTTTTCTGTCTTACCGGCTCCCGACTCACCTCTGCAAAGCAAAGCAACAAGACGATACAAATAAAAGAGTAACCAGAAAAACTAAAACTGTCACGGTGCGGTCATTTGATGATTATAAAAGACAAAAGGCAACCAAATGTTTGCTTTGTGAGGACAAACAAAGCAAGACAGCTGAACTCTGGCTTGCTTTGTCTGCTTCTTCTTTTAAATAACTGTTAGATGTACTTTTACATTGTAGGCTTTCTTATAGATCTTTTGCTACCTAAAATCGGGTCAAGGCCACATGCTTTCTTTCTTTTTAAATAACTTAAAATACATATTTTACTTGCATAGGGTTAGCGTTAGGGTTAGGGGCACTTATCAGGGTCACTGAAGATTTAGACCTCAGAGGGTTAATACTTAGTCTACCATGAACTCTCCATGAACTCACTGAAATGTAAATTGACATGGGAATTGTTAATATTGTTGTATTTAAGGGTCAGTGGATCTGGACAAGGCATTTGACCACATTCCTCAGGGTGTCTGTGTGGCGCGCTTCGGTATCATGTTTCAGGCCCTCAAACCATTCGGTCCCTTCTGCAATCATAGCGAGAGCTTGGTTCACATTACCAGCGATATATCTGACTTGTTGGGTTGGGTGCTGGACTCCGCTAGAGCTGCTACAGATTCTGTTTGTATTTTCATAACATCATCTGCTTTTTGCACATAATTGGAGCAGCAACAGTTTGGGTTAGCAACAGCAGTGATGCCAAAGCCGACCTGAGTGTTAATGCGAAGATGCCATTTTACTGTTTAATCTATGTGCACGGCCTTATCTATACCCAGGAGCTCTAGGTAATCACCAAAAGAATAAGAAATGAGCTTCCTGTCTGGGCTCTGTCTTAGAGATTGGGTGAGGAACTCGGTCAGTTGGGAGGGGATAAGAGTGCTCCACATCAAAAGGAGCCATTTGAGGTGGTTCAAGTATTTGATTAAGATGCCTTCTGGGTGCCTCCTAGGTGAGGTGTGTCAGGCATGTCTAACTGGGAGGAGAGACACACCAGAGGAACTGGAGGAGGTGGCTGGGGGAGGGAGGACTGGGCATCTCTCCTGCTCTCACAATCCAGATAAGAAGCAGAAAATAGATGATTGCTCAATACTTTTAGAATTTATGCTAACAGTTTGAAATTTTGGTTTCTATTCTTTTTTTTAAAAATTGTTTTAATTAGTTTTGTCTGGATATTGTGTGTTTGTAAAACTTTTGATAAGCGCTACAAAAATAAAAATTGTGCACTTTAGACCGTTTTGTGCACAGCTGAGTGTTCGTGGTTAATAGGTTAGACAAGAACTCTTTTTCACTACAACAGCACAAATATAATCTCGGACTAAACTAAACACTGCTACATAAGTACTCCTGTTTATCTTTAAACTATATTTTTAAGCATCAGTCCACTTCAGCAGCTGTGGTTGCTGGCAGGCCTTTCACTGCTCTATCACACAGCTACCATGGAACGAGGGGAAAAAAAGAAAGAAAAAAAGCTGCTGCAAAAACTTTGGGGAGCAGTTTAGATTTAGAGCATACCTGAGGTTTTACAGTAAGTGCAAATCTGCAAAAACCAAGTATGCACAAAACTATAGTTTTCCTTTCAGACATGGCGAGCGCGATGTGGCTGGGAGATGGGGAGAGAGCAGTGGGTAAGTCTTGTCAGTCTTGTTAGGTACTGTGAACCAGAGGTGGGACCAAGTCATTGTTTTGCAAGTCTCAAGTAAGTCTCAAGTCTTTATCCTCAAGTCTCAAGTCAAGTCTCAAGTAATGTCAGGCAAGTCAGAGTCGAGTCTCAAGTCACTGGTGTAAAAGTCCGAGTCAAGTCACAAGTCTGAAACTTTGAATTTCAAGTCCTTTCGAGTCTTTAAAAAAAACAAAACGAAAAAATAATGTTGCAGTTATGCTAAATGTAAATATTAGACCATGTAATTTTAAAATCTGTGTTTTTCTCAACACATGACAAAATAGTGAACTTAGAAAATATACACAAATTGTGAAATTGCACCTCTTTAAAATGCAGCTCAATTAAACTTAGCTCCAAGAATAATTTTCACCGACAGTTCTGAGATAAGCTGCATGTTATTCTTGGATGCGGTTGTAGGACCGGCTTTAAAATCGCATGACAAAAATATCATACACATTAAAAAAACTGTATCACCAACGTAGCCTGGACAACATTTGCTAGTTAGATGAAGTCAGCTATCTCATCTTAGCATATTTATATGCATATTTATAATCATACGGTTCTTGGAGTGAGTGCATACACTCATGAAGTTTAGTAACTTCAGGTCACTGCAACAAGCCCAGGTACAGTTTACCGACGGATGGGTGCAGGACCTTGAAATGCACCGTGTAGAAAGTAAAGACCATCGTACGTATCATAAGTTTACCAGTCTCACAAATCGTCATCATAAATACACATTCGTTAACCGTTTATTAATAGGACCTTTGAGCTCAACGGTAATTAATTAGTAGTGGAAATAATTTCTGGTACCCATCACAGAAATGTAGCAGTGACAATAATATTGTATGCTGTAATCGTACTGGGCAATTAGTGATACAAAAAACCTGTTTTATCCTGTGAATAAAAGTATATGTTCTTGTCAATGTACCATAATAACAGAAGCGAAACGCAATATTGTGTCAGGACAATTCACTATTTATGCACAATAAATAAAGGAGCATAGCGCGACCATTTCTGTTCAGCGCCAGACTTGCTTGTAACCTATATCACTAATTATGTTATGAAAATGAGGTATTAACTACTAAAAAACACTGACCTTCGTGTAAATGCTTGGAGCAGACTAACCTGTGAGCTGGAGTGTTCTGGGACGTTATATTTGGTCTTTGAATGGCTGCAATCCAGGCCATCCGTCGCGTCTTTGTTACTTCGGAAACATGGCTTGAACAATTTCTCTTCAACGACGTAATCCGATAACAACCGATCTCTTTACCCGTCGGCTTCCCGTGGCTGTCATGCGACCGGCTATTGCAGTTAATAATACAACAGCTTCTTGACATTTTTGTGTTTCTTTTTATTGCTGTATAACTGATTTTAATTGAAAGCCTGCGTGCGCTAGTACCGCTTGCCACGAGTTCCCAGAATCCTTTGCGGTTCTACCCGTGAATGACGTCACATTTTCAATCTCTATATAATATGCATGTTAAATTTTATATTTGGGGTAAAATATCAAGTCTTTTCAAGTAAACAGGTTCAAGTCCAATTCAAGTCCCAAGTCATTGGTGTAAAAGTCCAAGTCAAGTCACAAATCTGAGAACATTTTTTCAAGTCAAGTCTAAAGTCATAAAATTAATGACTCGAGTCTGACTCGAGTCCAAGTCATGTGACTCGAGTCCACACCTCTGCTGTGAACAGACAGTAATCGTGGGGAGATTGCGTCAGTGTGCTTGTTGTTGGCCTTGGACCGCTGGGTGTGATATTTCTCAGCTCCTCCACAATAAAACCCCCCACTGCTGACCTAACAGTAGCTTATGAGATTTTCATGTTTTTTATTATGCATACAAGTGTCAAAACCTTTACCACTGTCCACAATTTGCGGCACATTTTAATGTCTGTCTCCAAGCAAACTCCAAAAAATAAAAATCATTGTTGAATTGCACAAATATACAAAATGCCTTTCATTAAAACTTGAGGTAGATCAACTGTCTTTGACTTCATTGAGGGGAGTCAGTTAGATGGATGATTATTTTCAGGAATGTGCTGATATAACACCGACTATATCGTTGTTTCAAGTTATTCTTTGGCAGCAGACGGTTGCCCTCCATAATCCCAGTACAGCCAGATGTTTCCTTCTGTTAAGAAGAAGCTTTTTTCTCCACACTGTTGCCCGTTTATAGTCTGTGGATCACACAGTTATTCCCTGCATTACTTTCGATTCTTTATCTTATAAAGTAAAGAGCAAAAGTAAAATTATTGTACATAAAAAATGAACTGATTGACAGGGTGGCAACTTCAGACTTGGCTTATCTTTTATAGAATTGCTCTCTTCACTAACGCAAAATGTAGAAAATAGTAAGTTGCGCAGCAGCTGAATGAACAATTATGACACCAAACCATGCGAGGTGTGTAATTTGTTGATACTGTATTGGAATTAAGGTTGCAGAGAGCCTTTGTAAATTACAGTTCTTTTAGTTCAGTTCAGTTTTGTAAACCCTTGTTGCGTGGCTTATATCTTGATACCTTCTCTGGCATTTTCTTTGGCTTCATTCCTGTCATCAGCAGGCACTTGTCAGTGAAATGACGCCAGAGGACTGTGAAGCAGAAATGTCAGGCATTTCTCAGACCCACACTTCTTTTAAAGCAAGCTTCTCAGTGACACTGAGCAGGCTATTGCTTCTTGTGAGAAACGTAAAAAGTGTCCAGACCCTGAAGCAACTCACTCACTTTTACTGCCCTTTTCAACTCATGTAATTGCAAGTAAATGCATTATTGTCCGTTTCATTTAATTCAGGCAAAAGAAGCAACAGAGAAATACACTGCAAGACAGTTTCCATGTCTCCTAATGGAAAGGAGACATTAATTTAGTCCAGGTGGTTCAGTTTGCCTTGCAGAAGAATGTGTCGTGTTGAAATAAGACCAGCCAAATGGTCTTAAATGGTCTGTTTACTCACGTGCAGAGAATGGACTGGTCCTCTCGATCTGTGGAGACAAAGGGGGAAAAAGGGGGACATGACACATAAATGAATGCTAGGTAAAATATTATGAAAATATCATGAAATCATTTATTGCATAGTATTTATTATTATTATCATTAAATATACAATATATTTCACTCTAAGACAGACATGAGTTTCCAAAATTCAAAGTCCTCACAAACTGTCTGTTGACCACATTTAAACAATAAAAATAGATGAATGTGAAATTTTAGGGAGTTGGAAGCAGACTACCTACCAGGTGAACCCAACAGCAAACTTGTAACTGCGTTATTTTATAAAACTGTGCCAGCTGAAAATCATAAAAATCACAAGTCTAACACAAGAGCTGAAACTGACATTTCAACCAGGCAACCCTCACTGAGTTTAAATGTCTCCTTTTCAACTGTGTCCCAGTAACCACAGGTTATAAAGACGTTCAGACAAACCATATTATAATGAAATAGTGTATATGGTTAGAAAAACTACTTGTCATATTTATACTCAAATCTCAATTAAGGTGCTATTTATGAGCAAAGTGACCAGAAAAAGCAGGGCCTGTTGGGACTGACTGCATAAAGCCCCATTACACAAAGTCAGACCGATGCAGCTCATTTCTAATCTACACCAATAAGATCACTGACATTTTGCAGATGAATGTGCTTCGTGGCTAAACTTGCAGCTGGATTTGAATCACATTAAGAAAACCTGAAAAGTCCAAACCTAAGCTTCAATTAATGTGCTTGCATTAATTTGCATGGTGCTGAGGTCAGTCTGTACTTTGCGGTCGTGTGGCAGTAAAATAAAATGACACCTTCGGGGTTGTGCGAGTTTATAGCGTCTCATGAGCTCTGAGTGAGACAGCTTCAGGCAAAAGAAGAGAAATTAATGATGATAATGATGTCATGGGGAAATACTACTTTGTCCTCCCATCAGTGCCTCCTTAGGGAAACAGTCTCCTCTCCAGTTACACTGTTGTCTGATTAGCTTAAAGTCCAAGGCTTAGATTTGAGTCACTAGACTCAGACATGGTGTGTTGTTTCTGCATAACTTAAACTAAAACCCAGAAAATCTGCGTCACTGACATCACAATCACCAAAGGTTGTTATGCAAAAATGAAGAAAATAGCAGGATAAAGATTATTTATTAACCTTGGCAAACAGATGTATTATATTGGAACAAATTTAATTTGACAAACACTATCTCTAATTTTAATTTACAATTAAAAATTTGATTTCGAAATTCTGGTTTAGCTCCCTGAGGCAAGCAGATGACCCATATGTCATAAGGCTAATGCTGGGGCCAGCACCAAGGCCATTACTGTCTTCCCTTGGTCTTTCTCCTAGCACCTGGTAGTGCTTAATGTGTTATTATATTTGAAATGCACCTACGAACTGTTTGCCATTGCCAATAACTGCACCAGATAATGCTCACACATCATAACTCTAACATAACTATCCAGTCATTTGGGCTTTCGGAGCACTCTTTGAATATTTTTGCTTGGAATGCTTATCCCAACAAAATGAGACTAATCCAAGTTATGTAACAAGAGAATAATCCAGAAGTTTTAATGATGTAATCACAACATGGTACCAAACTATAAGGCCACAAACTACATCTCACCTTATTAAACATGCGCAGAAAAAACATTATCAGCTGATTGGTTTGAAAGTTTGAAGAAGACTGTTCTATCTTCTTTCATTCTCACTAAGGTACGTTCTTCTATCTCTTGATGAGCAATAACTTGTTCATTAAAGGGTCCAATCTCTGAGGTCGTTAATTCTGTGACTGAAGTGCAAAGTCTGCACGTTTGTTAAATGAAGGACTTAACACTGACTGATGATTGGCAGCTGATCCATTAGGAGATTGAGCTGGGTGAAGAAAGCCATCAATAACTCAGGGAAAGACTAATCTTTTTTTTAGTTAAACCACAGCTAACTGAATGAACTGGCCCTGGCTTATCCGAAGAAAGGTTTTCTCTGAAATAATTCAGCAGCATAATGTGACTGCTCTAAGCACATTGCAGGAAAACACAATATTAAAGTATAATTTCTCGTACATGAATACATTGAATACTAAAACCAATACCAATGTTTGGAAAAATCCAACACTGCAAAAGAGAAATGTGACGTCAATCATAACCTTTTGTTCTTTTTGTAGCATTTTCATAAGGACAGGAGTTGCTGCTAAGAGAAACAATTTACACCCCTTAAAAAGCAAAAGACAAATTAGAAGTTTTTTCCTTTGTCCTTCTTTTCCAACTGTTGAAGAAATTTGACGTGCCATCTGGAAATCTTTATGCATACTTTAGAGATGCCTGTGGATATCGACCTAGTCACAGACAAGTGTCTACAGCTTGTCCATTGTGTACATAGGCCAGCAAGACCGCTCACGCAAGTAGAAATTGTGCAATCAACCAAAACCACACCCTACCACAAAGCACATCAGCAGTAATGACTTTAAAATGGAAACTACATGCACTAAGAATAATTTACACCATAGATCCCACTCTCTAAATTTGTTATTTTAGCAACACTGTCTGTGAAACTAGATGAAAACACTGATTCGTGTTACTTTTTGACATTTTTTAAATGTACTATCCATGCTCCAACAAAGCATTTAGAAATTTTAAAGATAGACTGTTCACTTTAATTCTTTGCCTCCTAATGACTTTTAGTGGACATCCGTGTACAGGACAGCAGTCATATGTTACAGTCCTCCCACCCACACTCCCCTTGTGGGTGGAAACAAATGCTTTGTGATGGCAAAAGACCGAGATGTGTTGCTCTCATATATACACGAGGGCAACAACAATGAGCACATTTTTTACTTAACAGTCCACTATGATGGCCTAATTTATTAACACATGGTTCATATGATGGCTCTCTGCTCTTTATTGCATATTTTGTACATAACCTTTGAGAATATTAACATAAATAAATAATGGTGGTAGCCAGTGTTAACCCTAGTCTCCTAGTAGATACATCTATGGTATCAATTTCAAAATCCTACGTTGCCTTGTTGTCAAGTTATCGCATTTACAAGATTTTCAGAAAACTTGACCTCTGACCTTGACCTTGTGTATCTGTCTTGTCCGAGATTACAAGACAGATACACGTATTATTATTATTTTGAAACTCCTACATCATTTTGTTCAAGGTTTGCCATTCAAAAATTGTTCAGAAAACTCGACGTCTGACCTTAAAGTCAAAGCCACCGACACTCAATCTTGTAAAAGATTTTTAATAGATGCACCTTTGGTATCAATTTTAAACTCGCTTTGTTCTTGACCTATCGTATTCACAAACTGGGTGTCCACGCTGCTTGCCCGCTTGGTGAGCTGACGATAACACCTCATCAGCCTTCCAGGGCTGGGGAGTTAATTATAAAAAAGGTGAAAAGTATACCCAAATCCAGGGACACAATTATGGAACTGTAGATGCTTTTCTTTGGCTTAAGACTTCTAGAACTCTAATTTACACTATCCATGAAAGTTAATATCCCGACGCGTTTTGTCCATGTTGTGTCCTGGGCTGGACTGTTGTGCCAGAGGTGAAGGTTTCCTAAAGTGCTGACTGCGTTCCTTTGGGGTACAATGGTGGAAGGTTATCTGACTGAGGACACAGCTGGATGGCTCATCAAGGACAACCTGGGTTTCCTGGCTTTGACCAGAAACTTCCTGCAGTAATAGACTCCAACAAGGATAACAGGCCATGTGCACATGGACTAAAGCTACACTGATCCTTTTGGATCTCTCATGTGTTCAAGTTAACTGCAATGATACAATCCCTCGTTAGTGCCTACCTTTATCACACATCTCTCTTTACATTCACATCCCTATCTGACCTAGACACAAAGAGAACACCCCCAGAAAGCAGGGGTGTCTCCTTTATCAGACTGGCTGCAGACACAGAGGAAAGATATGATCCACCGTGAGGCTGCCTGCTTACATTCATTGAGTTAACAGCTGGGCTGTGATCTGCAAACCTTCTCAGACTGTGAACTGCTGATTACTGCCAGAGACATATGGAGAGCTGAAATACATCAAAAATGTAAGCAATCTAATTTTATAAATATAACAGTGGCATGGCGGTTAGCACTGTTGCCTTACAGCAAGAAGGCTTTGGGTTCAAATCCATCATCTGGCAGCAGATTTTCAGTGTGGAATTTGCAGCTGCCTGGGTTCTCTCCAGGTACTCTGGCTTCTCCCCACAGTCCAAAGAACATACAATTAGTGGGGTTAGGTTAATCAGAGGTGTAAATGGTGGTTTGTCTTTTTGTTTTAGCCCAACAACACACTACTGACCTGTCCATTGTGTTCCTTGCTTCTTGCTCTATGGCAACTAGTGGAGAATAAAGTATCTCTGGATCCTGTTTACAAGTGAAGGAAGAGTGGAGCATGAGGCTGACAGATGGATTTGTGCTGCATCTGCAGTCATGCAGACATTGTATCAGCATGTTGTGGTAAAAAAGAGTGTTGAGCATGAAAGCTCAATTTACTGGTCGAACCCTACTCTCACTTGTCCTGAGTAGTGACCAAACAATAAGACGATGGATACAAATAGAAGAAATTAGCTTCTTCCAAAGGGTGTCTAGGCTCTCCCTTAGTGACAGAATAAGTTCAATCATCCAGTAGGGAGTCAGATTAGACTCCCTACTTCTCCACATCAAAAGGCTCCACAGTTGAGTTGTTTCAGCCATGTCCTCCCATGAAGAGGCCCCAGGGCAGACCCAGCACACCCTGGAGTGCTTACATCTCTCAGCTGCTTTGGGAAGGCCTCGGTATGGACTTGTGTCTGTTCAGATGAGACCTCCCCTACCAGCGGCTGTTATTTCGGTGACATTACTTATTGGTCATAAGAACTGTTTTGTGGGTTTCGCATGATTACTGATGCCCTTGCCAACTTCACATGACTCCATGCTGATGAAAGGCAGTGGAGATTTCCCGCAGGACATATAATATTATTAGCTTAAGTAAAGGAGTTTGAAAATAATTCTGAATGCTTGATTTAGAATTATGGAGGGGAAAATGATCAGATTACAAAAAAAGAAAAGCCAGAGTGTTTTCAATCCAAAGATTTTAAGATATTACGTAAGCACAATAAACTACACTGACGATGATACAATTAGACGCCTGAAAAGGTCGGCATTGATTCCGTTACAAACTGTTGACAGTGAAAAATCTGGCGATGTCTTGTAGCACTGACACAAAAACAGAAACTCTGCATGTGGCGTTTCACTCTGTAGTGAGAGACGGGAAGAACGAGAGGTGATCTTAGCTCCCGACAGTGAGCTCATTGTGATGCTGTGGCATGCTGGGCCTGGGCCAGCGACCATCACCGAGGACTAATGCCTGTATTTAGGAGCGGCAATAAACTCACTTCTGAGACCAGGGCTGCAAACGGAATCAAGCCATTACTGAAGTGTCACAGTGGGACAAAATCACAGTGGTATAAGGAGGGAAACCCATTAGCTGAATGGTCAAGGTAATAAAGGCAAACCTAAAAGCTGTCTCATTAGCAGGAGGAAGTGCATGCTTAATGTCTCTATACTGTCTGTGAAGAAAAAGGAAGCTATAATGTTATGATATATTAGGTTAACAGAGTAGATAAGTAGACATTATCTATCAGTAAAAACAAATTTCAGTAAATTAGCTCTGACTATCATGTACCTTATATCTTCAGTATAAGTAAATATTGAAAACCGAGGTTTAAACACATTAATTATACATTTGAGTTACCGAATTACAGGTTGTCATCACAGTGAAGCGCTACAGAAGATGGGTTGTGACTTGTGACTAGAAAGTTGAGCATGTGGTTTCAGTCACCTCTGTTCCTCATTCATCACATCCATTTATAAAACACCAAGATGTCGATGGCACAAACCCTCATCTCAAGGCTTCACTAACCAGTGGGTGACATCACAGTTTGTTCGGTCCGTCTTTTAGGCTGAACTCTTTAGACTCCAACCCAACTGTGAGTTACACAGGACTGGCTGAAGTCAATATCTCACTGTATTTCCTCGCTGCATTTAAGCAAAACAAAGCCTGAACCTCACTGTCAGATCACTTCTCATTATTTTAGGTTTAGGTATATTAGGTTACATGGCTATTTAACCGTTGTTTACACTTGTTTAAAAAAAAAAAAAAATACTGCTGGGGCAATCAACAACACTTATCTGTGGACCAATCACAGTCCATCTACATCATTCAAATGTTCTCCTATGCTGAGAGCTTTCTCCATAGTAGGCGTTAAAATGACCTTAAAAATCTGAGTTCTATGAACTACACTGCTCTCTAGTACCGGGTTGTACCTCAAATGGTTATTAGAACAATTAAAAGGCTCTGTCCAGTGCCCATGACGACCAGACGACAGACCTCAAGACCATCAGAAGGGTCAGGAAAATGCCACTCACAACTGGCTCAAACCGACACGGACCAGAAGAGAAGTCAAATATTACCTATCGAAAATGAAAGACTGTATTGGAACTTAACAGCCAGTGAATTCCTAACTTTGAAAAATTGCAGTCTATGAAGAATTGACACCGCAGGAAGAGTAACACCTGTAATAATAACATATGTGGTCTGACCTTACAACACCTCCATCCAACTGCTTCTGCTAAACGCACAGACCAGCAGGATGAAAATGGATAAAGCAGCCATCCTTTTAGGCACATTTCTGCCTCTCTAACCTTTTTTTCTACCACCACTCCAAATTCACCCAGCTCCTTGAAATGCAGTGTTTCTGTCATCATTTAATGCAGTGGTTTAGGTCTGTAATAATCAGTACCAGACAGAAAAACCTTTCCAAAACAATATGACGACTATATATTCACTATCACATATTTACTTTTCCAGTTAAACTCAGGTAGTTGGGTTACATCCCGTGTGGAAACTATAGGATCTGCTTTTTGGATGATACTGACTTGGATGGTGCCATGTGTTGGGATGAATCTGAGCTATAACTACAGAATAGACATCTGAATTATTGCTGATTCTGAAGAACACTGCAGCGTTTGGCATGGGAAGCTATTTTGTAACACAGAAGGGGCTTTTCATTGTTTATTAGTTCAATGCCTCTGAGCAGTTATAATTATGACGAGGCGCCAAAGGGACTTTTACAGACCGTTAAAAAGTTTGAGTCCTGCTTTCAGTGCCCTGCACCAAATGTTGTCTATCATCATGAGTACACCCTGTAAATATGAGGTAACCATTTACTACTGGTGAAAGGCACCAGGGTATCCCTTAGCACAGAGGTATCTGACAGTAATTTTTTTTAAACCCAAAACATCCAAGCAATCAATCATTTCAAACCATTTTAGGGCTATTATGGCAAAGGACTCTGTTGTGGGCAGAACTGGGGCTGATGGTTCAGCCAAGGACTTACGCATGGAAACAAATCGAATGAGTTTTTGAGAGTCTGGTTTCGTGGAGCATTTCTGAAAAGGGAAGTTTGTAATGAAATCCGAAAGGAAGATTTACTGTGTTTGGGAAAAACTGACAAGAAGATTTAGATTTTTATTCAAAGTATTCGTACAAATTAAAGTAATGGAAATCATTCAGGTAGTCTGCACATCAGGTGCAAAATAAATCAGTGGAGACAGCTAGAGTGGCAGCCAAAGAGAAATAAAAGAAAGCAAAGAAAACAGCAAGAAATCAGTGAGAGTAAAAGGGAAAATAAGACATACTAAAGGATGGAAAAAAGGAGGGGAAAAAGCCAGTACAAATCAGTTCTCTTTTAACTCATTATACTAGATTCATAATAATAGTGGACAATTACGTAACTCACATTGCTGACAATGCCAAAAATGATATTGTACAGTGGACCTACAACTATGCAACAAAAGAGCAATAAGCTAGCAAAGTGCAATAAGTGATTTTCTAGTTTCTGCTGAAAAGGGTGAACAAGAACATTTAAGAGCAACCATCGACGGAACAGCAGTGATAGTTATAGATGCAGTTGTGAAAAAACCCTTTAGGATAAAACCTGAGTTAGATGTTTCAGTGCTCACAAACACATTTGCTTGTGCATTTTTAAATGGGATAAAAGTGCAATTTTTGTGATTTTAAAAAAGAGCATCTTTAGTAGATGTTTTGGACCACTGATTAAAAATAATGAGCAAATACTTCCCACTTGCTTTAAATGGACTGATATGTACAGAAAGGAGTTTAAGGTTGAAAGAATCCAGCATCAAGCCTCAGATCACAAAGTCACCAAAGCCATTACAGCTACAGATCTGATCAATGTCAGGTGGAACTACATTCATTTAGACTGTACGTTGCGGCACTATAAACTTTACTGAGCTGGTTTTATCACACATTTTTGACATTGTGGTTTATAATAAGCACTTCTTACTATAAACTTCTGATTTTCTTTATAAAACTGACCTGTGTTAAAGAGTAACAAAGAGCTGCGCTTTGGGAAAAACCTCAATAAGCCAAGATGGATCTAGCTAGAGCTGACCTAATGCCCTGATTAAACACCAGGGAGGGACTGAAGAACGGGGTCTTTCTTCATTTCCACTGAAACAAAGACCTCCTGTTTCGTAACCCCACCTGGGACACTTAGAGTGGTGTTGTTGCATGGAGACGGTTGAAATGTAAGACAGCTTTTTCTTTCTTTAATGTGTTTTTTTCCAATATTTCCTCACAACACATTTATACATAAATAAATAATAAAATTAGCTTCACGAACATCAGTGAGTCAACATCAAGAGTGAAAAAGAGGACAGTTATGTAAAATATCTGGACCTGTAATCAATGACAGATGTGCAGTGAGTTTCAGAGGTCAGCTTGCACGCACCGACTTTGTTAGATAACACTTCATTTAAACTCCCATTTGAGCAATGACAGGCTTCAGACAACCGTGAGTCGTTAATGACACTAAGCTCTGCTCCAAAGGTCATAAATTACACCCAACAAATGATTTCTCACCTGTCTCTTGTTCTGCCACTGCAAAGCATAATTATTAAAAGTGAAAGGTTGGGTGTAAATCAGTGAAATTTCAATAAATCAATTTGACATAACAGAGGCTGGAAGTGACATCTAATACCAATTTGCTAATATATGTTTCTTGACACAGCTGTTTTCATATCTGCATAAAATAGCTTCAGTCATTTGAAACATTGTCAGCTCTTCTTCTGATTGTATTTCTAAAGACATTTTTGCCCACTGGTGGCATCTAGACCGACCACAGCACCTGACATTTTTATTCAAACAAATTACAGTTAAGTGGAGAAACTGGTTCCCTTTCACAGAATAGTTTCATTACTTATATCTATTTTTAAATCCAGACTTAATGTCTAAAACGTGTTTTTACAGTTAACAAATCATCATTAAGTATATGTGTTATATGTTATACAGAAATCTATAGTACACTTCTCAAATTCAACTTACATTCACATTTACCGGAAAAATATTTAAGCCAAAACTGATCACTGATCCTGGCATGTCACTTGATTCATGTCATGTTATGTTATATATATTGATATCAACTAACATGAAAACATTTTCCCTCATTGTGCCCAGACTTAATTAACCACTGGGGATTCAATTCAAGAGAAAAAGCTCTAAATGTCCTCATATGATCTTTGTACTCAATGTCAGCAATATTGGATTATGATTTTTGCATCATGCAATGAAAGAACCAAAACAGACATTCCTGCTATTTGATGAATTAAATATTTTTTCTAAAAAAAAGAAAAAAAAAAGAAAAAAAAGGAAGACTTTCAGCAATATTTTTTTCACAATATGTCTATATTCAGATTTTAAAAAGTATAAACACCCCGTTGGGAATTTCATGCATATTGCCTGCTCCTACCAGGAAATCTGATAATATAAACCACTTTACAGTTTCCTGCCAGCTTGGAGAAGAGAGAAAGAAGAAAAACACCCATCCTAATCTAGTGTATACAGCTAGAAATTCTCTTTTATTAACCAGGCTGCCGAAATGCTCAGGGCCAAGGTTGAACAGCAGCTGGCTTTCACTAATCTTTAACCTACAAACCTCCTTTTCAATCACAACTGTTTATTCTGATATGAACACAAATGGGTTGGACTAGCATTAAAAATTGCAGGCCCCATCTGTGAGCTTTAGACACAGACAGTAAAAGCAGGCAAGAATGCTAGCGGGGCAACTGCCTCATTTAACCCACAAAAATATGACAGAATCAAAGCTTTACTAATTGACTTGTCTTGTAACCCATCCCCAACCACTGCCCTAGGGTGTTACTGGGCCCTCTCCTTCTACAAATAAATATATATATATATATTTCATATTAATTATCTAATTTATGTGCACCTGTTTCACTTCATTGACAGTTTTTACTGCAGTTCACTATCACACTAGTTTCTCTGCTCGCTCTCTAAATACAACAAAAACCAACAAATGTTAAACTGTCTGAAAATAAATGTCGAAAAATCTTGAGTCAACCGCAACCATCTCAAAGTCAGCCCAAAATATCTGTACTAGCGGCTCTTGCGCTGATAATGTTACAGCTGTAACCCCCAAGATGCAAGCCCACAGTGAAATAAACACCCCTTTACTCCCCCCCACTGCACCCCCCCTCCAAAAGCAGTCAATCTAGGGGGAAATACCACCATGCGTCCACGCCCACTCAAGCAGAAACACAGTTTTTAGGAAACAGAGGGTGTGAAGAAAAGGCTTCAATCACAAGAAACTCGCTGGGCTCAATGACAGATTGTTGCCGAAGTGACTGAAAATATCCCATAGCCTTTATGTCATTTAACCCCCCCCCCCAAAAAAAAAAACATAAAAACATCTGGGGTTTAAAGAAAAAATGTCTTTGTCACTAATCACATCAGCATGATGATGTTCCCATGTTCTTTTATTCAAAGAGGGCAGAGCTGCTTGTTGACGCTTTCTGTGTACCAACATGGAGACACAGCAAAGCCTAAAAGGACCGACGGGACTGTCCAGTCTGTCACCACCCCCACCAGTCAGCCCTCGCAATCACACAAAGGATCTATTGTCGAGCACAATGGGGTCACCCTCTCTGTTCTCGCTGGTCTGATCCTAGTCAGTCACTGCTCATAGAGCCTGGACGCTTTCCAGCTACAAGGATCTTCTCAGACAACGTTGAGCCTGGACAGCCGTCACTCACAAGATTCTGTGATCCTACGATTTAAACTGTCAACTATGTCAAGGACAAAAATACAATCTGATAGATGTGTTTATGGAGAAACCTTTCTAGTAGTGTTATTGTCTTGTCTCAAGACATAACCTCAAGCTTTTTGCTTAGTGTTTGTTGTGATTTTATTTAATACAAACTTAATTGCAATTTTGTGGCTATAGAAAGCTCCTGTGTTTGTGAAGGCTGGTAAAAGTTTAAAAATCACAAGTGATAATACTGATAATCCCATCTCTAGATTGACACTGAACATATTGTGAGGAGATGTGACCTTTCAATGCACTAACAAAAAAAGAAAAAAAAAAGCTCCAACCATACAGACATCCTTAGAAGTAACACTCTGACATTCAATGACATTTTAAAGTGCAGTAAAGTGGTATTTTCTGTAAGGGTTGTGGATTGTAGATAAGAAGACTTACCTTGGAGCATGCATCTGTATGCAGACTCTGAGATGGCGTATATGTGAGGGGGCATTTCGTGCCTCTTTTTGCCCCTGTACATCTCAATGATGTTTTCGGAGTAGATGGGCAGGTTTTTGTAGGGATTTATGACCACGCAGAAGAGACCAGAGTACGTCTACAAAGAAAAGAAAATATGGTCGAGTGTTAATTCCTCAGCAGCCCTAATGCAACATTTATGACATGATTAATATATCATATTACCTTAAATGTATTGATTACAGTGGGCAGTAAATGGGCAAGGATTTGGATGTAAGGAGAAATTTGTAAGTAATGTGCTTCAACAGGAAGTATATTTTGTGTCTGCAGTACATGTGTCGTCCGCATCACTTAAGCAGGAACACGTCACTATGCCAACTAAGAGAACAGACCTTTAAATTGAAATAGTTGCATATTTACCCAAACCATGATCTTTTTCTGAACCTAACCTAGTAGACGGTAATGCCTAACCTTAATGAAGTTACGTATTTTTAATGAATAACTTGGTTCTTTAGTCTGAGTGGCAAAATCTGTTTGTCTGAACAGCATATTCATAATTCACTCCCTTTACGCTCATGAGCTCCACCTGTTCATGAGGCGATGTGCTTTTCTTGTTTGTGGTGATGAGCATAACCAAAGTTAGCTTCATTTTGAGCTAAGGGTTCGAATTAACAGTTTAACATAGAGATCAACAGACTTCTATTTTTTCTATTTCTTGTGATGTGCAATACTTCCATTAGTACTGTACAGTACCAGTACATGGAATGAATTCAGATATGTTTATTTTCTCTGCTTTGAATTATTGTAGGGTCTATATAGAGATATAGAACTGAAATTCTATCTTGCATGGGATTTTTTTTATTACAATAGGAATGTAACCAGCAGTAGGTTGTCAAGCCATAATGCTTGCTAACATAATCCTACATTGCTCAATATGTTGATTTTTTATTTTGCAGAAAGATAAAAACACACAATTTATTCAGAGAAAGATGTGATTGTTTAAATAACTGTTTCCCTGTATTAACAGGCAGGTTTTTTGTAAATGGGAACATACAAGTCTGATCTAGTCCAATGTTTCCTATCAGACAATTTGTGAATACTACAAATCCTCTAAAAATCAATTTTACTTAAGAACAAACATACAAAATGTCCTGAAAGTCCCACTGTGGTGCATATATTAAAAACGGTATACAACTGGAGATTTCCCAGTTTTCTTTCTAATACGTAGAAATAATGTTTTTCTCTGCATTAAACTGGTGGCAGGTTTACCCAGAAATCCTTTGACTAACAACAAAAATCAGAGGCAGCGGGAGGTGATTTTAATCCACAACAGAATATCTGCCTTTTAGCTAAAAAATGCAGACAGGCCAGAGCAGGGTTAATCCCTGACATGTCTGCTGCTGCTGCTAGAACATTAACTAAAAACTGTGTGGGGTACAGAGTGAAGAGCACATGAAAGCAGATTAATTATCTATCAGTCCTGATCAAACCTAAAATTAAGCTGCAAAGATAGTAACAATACGGCTTTGTTCCTGCCTGACACTTTATTCTCTTCTCTCCTCCTCACAACCCTTTTTAAGCTTTTACTCCTTTTTCTCTGTACTTTGAGTCTCTTTTACCTTTCTAATGTATGCGCTTGGCTGGGCTGAGAAGCCACACTCTTTAAATGATGTTGTCTGCAGCAGCCTGTGGCCCCGCTAACCCAGTTGTTGAAGTGGAACAACGCTGATGAAAGCAAAGCATGTTTTGGGTGCAGACTGGACTGTACATGCAAGTCAGTGAGAGAGAGAAAGCCTTCCCCTCGGCTGGAGTTTCACACCACACATTCATGTAAATGCAAAACCGACAGTGTTCACATTTACTTAATTTTTTTCTGAAGTTAGATTGGAGTTCGAGTTAATCGAGATCCACCTCTTGTTTTTGTGTGTGATTGTGTGTGTGAATGGGTGAATGACTGAATGTAGTGTAAAGCGCTTTGGGGTCCTATGGACTAGAAAAGCGCTATACAAATGCAGGCCATTTACCATTTTTACCATTTTTGAAATTCAATAAATTTACAGTAAGCCTGTAAGTGATCATGTTGGATAATAATGATGTCAACACTGGCCAGAATGACTCTGATTAGGATTTTTGCCATAATGAATCAGCCCTAGTCTGATTCAACAGCCCATTATCAGTTAAAACAAGTGTATTTCTTTAAAGTATTATTTTGTACAGTACACTGGAAATGCTCATAAACCAAAGCCATGCATATGAATACCAAAGATTATTATGATTTAAGATCTGATCCATATTGCCCAAATAGCCACTGAACCTAAGATCTTGGCACAACTTAGCACACACTAAATTCAAACACTGCTGGTAATGGAGTTGCTAAAGTTGCTAAAACAGAGTCAAAACTAAAACCTGCCCAGAAATGCAAACAACCCTGAGACTTACACACAGTATCACTGAAGCCCATGTGTCTGGAGGGTGGAGTAACATCACCAGATGGCCAACAACCCATCCTCCCCACCTACTCTATGTGCACAGATGCTGTAGACACAACTCTGCTACAATCTGGCCAACGAGAGATTTGTTTCTCTGGCAACATTAGCAGTATTTGAACACCAACATTATTATACAGTATTGGCACTGACAATCCTCCACCTAACACTTATATACTTTGCTAAATGCCATCAACTATAAAAGGTAACTTGAGCTTACAGGATGTATTTGAGGGAAACAGTCATTATATCCACTTCGCAGACCCCCTACAGTGGGCACAGCGCCAAGCAGACAGATCAGTGATCCTGACCAGCGTGGTCCACAGGCAGTGGGGAGAGGGATGACTCAGCTGGCTGTCCTTCATGGTGGACCTCAGGGGGTATATGCAAGATTAGTGGGGCTCAGGGGCAAAAGGGTTGGCTGCCTACACAACCAGGCAAAGCAAGATACGAGCCAGCAAGTATGAGCCATAACACCACGCCAGAGCACTGTGGTTCATTTCTGTATCAAATGACTTTTGACGAAGTAAATTTTCCCATAGGAAAGATACCAAAGCACTCCTGTGACAAAAGTCATATTTTGATCAATACTTGTTTTAAAAAATTCAAACTTGAAAAAATTCTGGATTTATTAAAAATATAAAAAGAAGACACTTGTTTTTTTAATTAAGTGGATTGTCTTTAACTTTAATTAACACTTCATTGAATAAATAAACTATCAAAATAAACTAAAACCACCACAGCTTAGCTAAGAGTGGATCTGGGCTTTTATGGAAGGGCTAAAAGAAGCTAAAAGTACAAATGAAAATAAAATTCAATCACTTAAACAACCCTGTATAGAATCGGGTAACCATAACTAATGCATCTCAGATTGTAGTGTTCATAAACTGTGCCCAGTACCCTGAGAGACTCTGGCCAACAGAGAAAGCTTAAACACAGTCTGAAGGGCTTTCTGGCTCTTCAGAAACATCCAGATGAATTTCTGTGAACTATGCAGTGCTTAGCAACAGGATCTGACTTGGTGGGGAAAAGGGAGAAGATTTCTGGCGTCTCAGCTTTCCACTCTGACATAGCGGGGCAAACTGGGCTCTAGTCTTTGCTGACTTCACACAAAAAATAGCAAATGCATTTGCATGTTTTAATTATAACCATTTGTGTCTGGATAGAAGATTTAAGTGTGCTCTAAATCTTTAGGTGCTCCTAATCTCATTCAGCAGCTTGATTAAAATATAGGAATCTGTGGGCTAACTTACATTCAAGCAACAGTGATAGCTGAGACCCCCCCCTAAATAAAAATGTGAGGAATAATAGCTGAAGTCACCTTGTGACACAGAAGACAATAAGTCTTAAGGAGGTAAGAGGCAACAACCACAAATATCTCATTAAACATCCACATGCAGACCTATGGAAGGCACTGGGTCAACTAACGGAGAAAACCCAAACAACTGGCTAAAATTGGAATCCAGGCAAAGCTACCATTAGTTTACACTTCTGTAGTGATGTGAATATGAATCTGTTAGGGTCGAGCGGTGGCTGTGGTTCACGTGGCAGAGCGGGTCGTTTATCAGAATTTGAGTAACTGAAACACGTATGTGATGTTAGCATGCCATCTCCAGCGTGCAACCTTCCTTCAGTCCACACACTCTTGAGCTCTTTCCACATTGCCCCATGGCAGCATGTTTGACACAGAATTATCTCATTTACATTCTGCAAAGAGGTTTATGTCAGCGCTATGCTATGCTGGCCTGACTTAAAAGGTCATACAATCCTCAAAAGCAGGACGGGAAAACATGCAGAGTCAGGAATGCTAAAGCAGCTGACAAACACAATGCCCCATGCATCCAACTCAAATCTCTTCAAACCCTTTGTTTATTAATTTCACACTGGGGAACACTGGCCTTGTGGAAAAATCAAAAATAAATGATAACTTAGCAACACAAATTGTACCACAGAGATTAACAGTAAGGCATTTCTATGGGCCTCCAGAACAAGCAATAACAGCAAAAAGCTTACGCACATTGGCTGTTAATTAAAAGTCACTTTTCTCACAGTAAAAGAAATTTCAGTTATTTGAACGCACAGATGTTGCTTATCAGTAAACAGAAAGAGCTCTGTTAAGGCAGTTTGGATACAGTGTGACTCAGCACTGATCATCCCTGAGCAAAGACATGAGGCCTGGGTAATTTCTTTGAATCTCATAAGCCTTCTTTAAAATATACAAACACATTTTTTAGAAGAGCATTTGGAGTTTTCTGCTTTTTTTATTTATTTATTTTTACACTTGGGCTTTTTTTTTTTTTTTACACTTTATCCTTTTAGGTCACACTTTACACTGAGTTGTTTTTTACAGCACATACAGAGTGAAAATCTGGAACAGATTATTCATTTTTTTAGTGACCTACAAAGAGATTACATATGATCTGCATTAGAAAATGTCCTTTGATTTTTCTCATAAGGTCTGATGCTGTCCAAACACATGGCAAAACTTATAATCCTAAATCCTTCCCAGCATACACTAATGTCAAGGCATTTTATTGCCAACAAGTTACTTAATAAAATACACCAAAATAGCTGAAGGAAAAATATCCAATTCAGTTAACTATTGATTGATTGATTGATTGATTGATTGATTGATTGATTGATTTTTTTGCTTAGCAGGGCTAGGTAGACCTCTGTACTCTTGGGGCTACTGACCAAATAAATTGGCTTTGCCAATTCCAGATTTATATTAAATTAATGGGTGCCAAATTTCAGTAGCAGAGCAGATCGGATTTAGAGAAAGAAAGTGATCATGACCATGTGATGTCACTCCTGCAACATATCGGAGCCCAAAAAATACAAGGGACAAATCGCTGAGCCGAAAGCAGTCTCAGCTACACTTACACTTTTCAAAACAAGACAAACAATCTGAAATAATTTTCAACCAAATAATTTCAAGGTAAATTATAAAATATTATGAACTAAAAGAAAAAAACACAATTGCACAAGCCTTACATTCTGCTGTCAAAGGAGCTTGCAAAGAAAAGCGTCTGGACTTCTTTAAGTTGCTTGAAGACGTTTCACCTCTCATCCGAGAAGCTTCTTCAGTTCTAAGGTCAAATGGTGGAGAGTCCCAGACGCTTTTCTTTGCAAGCTCCTTTGACTACGATGACCTGGATGACTGAGAACCTTCACAAACGTACATTCTGCTCTAAGTACAATACCTCCAATTTCTAACCACGCATTCAAGTGTGAACATGGCAGCCGAATTGTACCTCCTTCCTGGGTCTCAGGTGGCCCACAACCTCTGCATTTGTGCTATTCCAGGAATGCGTATCATTAAGTGGGTAATAATCACAGGGGAAATCAGCAGATAATATGGGACACGAAGGCTTGCCCATTGAAGGAAATGTGTTTTTTAGACTCATGAATTAAGAAAATCAAGTGTGAAATAGAGGAAGTATAGTTTATCTTTGTTTTGGTTAAAATGAACCACATGTTTAATAATCTTTGTTTTTATTATATAACGAACCCAGTAAAACAACTTCTAAGACATTAAATTAGCAAAGTTATTGTATACCAAGCTTTTTTTTTTTTTTTTGGGGGGGGGGGGGGGGGGGGGGGGGTAGTGATGTTTCTCCATGAAAGTTTTTACCAGGAATCCACCATTTCTGTTTAAAGCCTTGTAAAATGAATGGAACTAGGTATTCCAGTTGACCCTCTCTCTCACTGTTAAACGCCACTGGTTTTGGCTAGCAAAACTATCACCTGAGACTCACATGTCAGCGACACAGAATAGATATGACTCTTTGCTAAGAAAGTGGGAAGCACCTGATCATAATCACAAAAAATAATTGACTATAGTTATTCTCCTACTTACATGCAGTTTTAAAATGTTATCTCTGCGGGATTTTTAACATTACAGTAATATTAACCAACCTAACCAAACCTATACTGACAAGTCATAGTAAAGTAAGTCATGTCATGTCAAATTATGACAACTGAACTGCTGAAGAAGACATTTCTTATGAATATAACTTCTTTATAACATACAAATACTTACATAAATAAGGCCGGAGTAGTAGCGGTCTTTGAGGTTGTGAAGCACGGATGCCTCGTTCAAGCAGGTCAGTTCAGCCATATCCTCCACCTTGGTGAACTTGGGCGGGTTCATCTTCTGGATGTCATCCTTGTTGATCACCGCCTTCTTCCCGTTTTCTGCTAGCTCCACCACCACCTCATCTCCACGCTCCTGTTGAATACTTGCAGCCTCGAAGCCGTGGCGTTCTGATGGAATCCATACCAACCTTTTGGCAGTCCAGTCGGCCTGTGCTGCCGGGTTGTATACCACAGCGCGGTCCACAAAGAGGTACCGCTCCGGGTCCTCCTGTCCACTCCTCTGTGTCATTGCTGCTGGAAACCAGAAGCAGAGCACTCTAGGCCACCTGTAGAGAGCAAGCAAAGCACGAAGTTCATCAAAATGTAACCAATTTCACCACTCAATTGTGACTAGTACCCTTACTTAAAGATCTGTGAAAAGTTCAAACACCAAGGCCATTTTTCAGGCAGATAACTGAATTTAGTAGGAAAAGCTACTTTTAGCTGCTCAGAGGACTTGCCGCCTCCTGGAGTTGAACCAGGGACCTTTTGCTAGTTAGCTGAATGTGAAACAATTAACTATTAAAAACATGTTACAAAAGGCAGGTCTCAGTAGGACATGACAGTGTGGCAGAAATTGAAATTGAACATGCACAACACTACAGGTGAGCTAACGAGAAATTGACCAATATCGCTGTTTACACCTTTGCCTTTCCTCGTGGGAGAAGCCATAATGGCTTCTGTGAACAAACATCTATCTGTGCTACGTCAATATTTCAGTAGTAATCGTAGGACTTCACTCAAATCAGATTATTACCAAGTTGACTCGAGTTGCAATTTTAAGCCAAATATTAGATTTTGCCATAAAACTAAAAAACCTGGTAGTAGTTAAGATATAAAATGCAGCATAAATGCTGACTCCCTGTTAGCAGAAGAGTAATAACTATGGATGACATAAAATTCACAGAGTAATCTATTACTTTAGCAATGAAATTTAACAAAACAAGTAAGGCAGTAAGGCAAACAGTTTCCATTTGTAGCAGTTTCTGTAATGAGGGCTATGAGAGCATTTATTAGGTTTAGAGTCAGTGGTGTTATGGATTGCTGTGCATAATGATGGGTCTTCACTTGTGATATGAATCATAAACATTTACAATTCGGCTGTATGTGAGTAAAGCCAGTTTACACTAACTTAGCATGACTAAAACTGGTAAAGATGGTTGATATAACGTCACATCAACATTCACTTTTAACAATTTCAGTTATGACATGATTCCATCAAGATGTAACTCAGATAGTTGAGTGCTGGCGGTGGTTAAATGTTTCTCGGATGATGCAGCTTTTGTAATGGCTGCTAAATGTTGGCTCTTAGCAAGCTCAGATGGTAATGACTGGAATCCTTTTGAAAACAACAGCTATCAGCTTCTTCAAAACAAAGCCGTGTTCTTAATAATTTATGTCATTGTTTCTGATTTGTAACAGTAGCTTTTACTGGGATAATACATTTTACAGTTTTGGTTTGTGGTTATGATTGGTTGTGCCAATGTGAAGCTAAATACTCTATAAACAAGCAGTTAGTTAAATTTTTAACATTAACTTAAATTGACAACATTATTTTGTTGTCAATTTTGATTTACTGAATAGGTTAAGGGCAAAGTTGGACAGGATAGGGAACACCTATGTGGTTTGATGACATCTATCAAATCTGGTGTGTTAGAGAAAGAACTTGGCTAGATAACTACCTGACCACACAATCTTGCAATCAACACTTCAGTCAGGACAATATGGATGATTGTGCAGTTACATCAATTAGCTCAAATACCACAATAATTTGTGGCAAACAGTAAAGTCTGAGCAAAGCTACTGTTAACAGGCTTGTTGTCAGGCTGTGTTAACTGACTTACAGGTCTGTAGCAGACACACCCGTCTTGCAAAAACTGGACAACAAGCTCAATCCATGAGCTCTAATAAGGAAAGCGGATCACAGTGACTAAAGCTCTGTTTATAGTCACTGCATTGGTTGTTGCACATGCCAACCGTGATGTGATCACAGCCCCATAACCATTGTCTGACGTGCTACAGTATTCTCCAAGTTGATACCTGTTATCCTATACCATTAGTGCTAATATTGTATAGAGCGCTTTGAGTACTCCGGGAGAGTAGAAAAGCGCTATATAAGAATCAGTCCATTTACCATTTACCATAATATAGGAGCACAAGTGCTAGAAACAGGAAGCAAGGCAATTTGTATCTTTTCAAGCTGTTGCAGCACCTCCCACTCTATAAACTAGAGATTTCTGAGCTCCTACAGTGAAATGACAGTATGGACCAATGCACTCGTACACTGGGTGTACATGGCCGGTCATAAAAATCTAGAGGTGCACCACACGATGAAACTACACCAAAGTGTGCTCCACGTCAAAAGTGACGCCACAATTGCTTGAAAACAGCGGGAATAAACAGGCCATAAGACTACACTAACGAGAAAGCCTAAAAGCCAAATAACACTACACGTAAAAGGTTGCTGAAAAACCCTAACGGGTTATATTTTAAGATGTTTTTTGTTTAGTGAGCAATAAAAGCGACAGAATGGGAACAAGGAATAAGAACGCAAGAGGAGCATATATAAAAAAACATGTGACACTGTGATGCTATCTTTTATTTAAGGTGGGGCAGTGCACATTATGTAATACAAACACTCAGGTCTGTACAAGTGCCAGATTTAGCAATACAGGCTAATTTATAGCCCCAAATAGAGGCATGTATTGTTAAAAAGGGAAAAAAGGAAATGCACACAAGCACTTGATCAACAAATAGTAGTAGAATAACAACAAAACATATGCAAACTATATGTCATATGTCAAAAAACTCCCCCCCCCCAAAAAAAACAAAAAAAACCTGTGATAAATTAAGCATACGAAAGTTCATGGACAGTAGAAAAAACTATATTAGCATGCACATATTAAGATATTTATAAATAATTACAATGAATAAGCATATTCAATAACCACTGAATAACAGATTTACCGACATAACATTTTTTTTAATACCCAAAATTTAAAAACTTAAGCAAAGGTTAGTTTTATTATGAATTTTGATATCAAGATATCGGTCTCCTTGATCACTACGTGTGTACTGGTTCGGGAAAAGCTAAAATGACTGACCTCTACTGGAAACACTGATCAATCAGTTTAAACAATCAGAGAATTAAAATATAAAAAACACATTATCTGTTAATGTCTATGTTGCTGCTTGTCTGTCATAGGTTTGCTGTGAATTATGATTGCCAGTCTTATTATTATTATTATTATGTATAACCTATCAGAAAACACTTAGATTTCTACAGTTTGTCGACAATAAAGAAAACAAAATGGATTTTAAATACTAGTGCAGAGCAATTTACATATAGAGGGGTGATTCATCTACACCTATAAAAAGATACAGTTAAATCATGAGAGGGAGTGTCTAATACTCTAATGAGAGAATTTTAAACTATACGAACCTATAATGCGGAATTATCTCTATTCTGCCATTTAATTTGTTTAAGTTACTTTATTCACATGAATTTAGGGCTTTCCAAATCATTTGCAGGAGGCTCAGACAGATTGTGTGTGAGTGTCAAGCCTCCTACCTGAGTATAACCAGCCCACATGTAGAGTAACGTCACTATCTGTGCCGCTTCAAAAGCAAACGAGAAACCCTGACTATTCTGTCTGATAGAAAAATTAAGTAAATGAAATAATTTAATACCATTACCATATAATCAGAGCAAAAATATTTGCCTGTTAACAGATTTGGTAACTGAGAAAAAAGTTTTATGATTTAGGTCTTTTTTTCCTCAAAAAGATTCAGGTGTGTTGTCTTTTTTAAAATGTAATAAATATTTATATTTATATTGAATATTTGGTTATTAAATCACAATTTAAAATGTTATCATGATTATTGATATTTTCTTCCATGTTGTTTTTTTTATTTCGACTATTTATGAAAGCATTTGTTTAATCTTATTTACTAAGTTAGGAAATCAATGTTTAAGTCAACAAAAACAAAAATACCCAGACTGTTTTGGCTACATTTCGCTGCCTAACTGTGAAACATAAAACTGATTTTAAGGGTTAAATATATTAAATGGTGCAAAATATCAAGTGAGTGTAATCCCCAAATAGCGCTAATAGTTATGCTTAGTTTTTCAGTTCATTTCAATTTCAAGTTCAAAAACATGCTTTTTGGCATTAAATACAGGCACAATTAGCTATTTTGCAAACACATTAAATCAGTTTGAGCATTTTATATTTTCTGCCTCGAGAAACGAAGTCGCAGAAATGCATATGCAACATTTTGAGTCATACCTGACACACAATCTTGTCACTGCAATCTCTTTCTAAATACCAACTCTACCCAGTTTGTGCTGCTGCAAGTCAGTATATCTGCCCCTAAATGTTTATTTTGTAAACCCCTCTTTGGGTCAGCTCCACAACATATTATTGATCTATTAACTCCACATTTTGCCTCAAGGTCACCTCTCACTGAAACACCAAAGATGACCGGGCTTTCTCCGTTGTTACCTTCAGCCTCTTAAACAGTCTGCTATCCCACATAAGGACCTGTCCAGTACAGCTCTAGAGACTCAACTATTTACAATTAAAAAAGAAAAAAGAAATTTTTACTTAACATTACATTGACCTATAACATTTTTATTATTACTCATTACATTTTAACAATGTTGTTAATGTGGGTGTTGTGATTTGTTTTTAGAGATTTGATCTTAATACGTATGACACAACCGGACAGGACTTTGGGTCAGATCCTGTTGTTTTTAATTTACATGTTTTATATGAATAAAAGTAGCTTGACATAAAAATATTTTTTGCTCTTTTCACATTTTTTGACCATGTAGGCTGTGCCAGTAAACTACTGCCCACTGATATCAGTCAGCAAGGCAAATATCAGTCCATACCAATATCGGGCAGATATATCATTGCAAGTCTAAAAAAACTATAATTGTATACACTCAACAATCACCTGACAATTAGATAATTACAATAATCATCAGCTGCAGTTCAACACATAAACATGCCTGCAGCAGTCTATAATGATCTTATATCTTTTACATTTTTAACTCAACTTCATTATATTTTTATAATTTAAAAAAATCTTTCAGAAGTGCACCCAATTATCTTGTGGGCACAAAATAACATCAAGATAGAAATGAAAGAGAGCGGGATAACTGTAAACCTTGGCACTGGATGCTTTCAACAGCTGACGCGGAGACAAGTCTGGATGCATCTTATTAATCTAACTCAACCTCAGCTAAATTAGAATGCTTTATTAATCCCCGAGGAAATTATGTATTCCTAAAGATATTTACACAACAATCTAGTCCCATGCTTAAATCAGGCGCTGTTGCAGCCAAATCTGGGTCAGGTCACGGGATGGAGCGGGATCAGTGCGCCTGCCTTGTTGCTCCATCCCCTCAGTCACTCTCATTCAGCTTGGCAATATCCTGTCCTCATCATGTCCGGTAAGATAAAGAGCTGTGAAATTGCAAGTAGCCGTGAAACCCCCTCGTAAAGGGCTGCAAATATGTACCGGGCCAGGCCAAACAGCTGCATTGGCTAGATTAGCTCGCTAACATTAGCTCAAAGTTGGCGTGCTGTGCTTCACCTCCCACCCACTGGAAAAAAAAAGATACCTACAAGGACTCATTGCTCTGTTTAGCCAACTGTACACAATTGAATTGGTTTGAACCGCTGCTCTTATAACGTTAAGACGATGAGGTAAGAGAGATTCCTAAATAGTCTGCGCAAATGGGAGTTTTAGGGATGAACTGTGCAGCTTCCTAAGGCACAATCCCATCATGGGTGTGGGTGGCTCAAAGACGTCTGGGTGGGGATAAAGCAGGCGGACAATGACCACGCTGTTTCAGACTAAACCCTTGAAGATCAAACTTGAAAACGGAAAATCTTCAACACATTCATCTATATGTGAACAAAAACAGTATGTTGGGTCCGGGGCGCCGGGACAGCGGCTAGCATTAGCCAAGCTGATGGTCCTCCATCATTAGAAAGTCATGCCACAATAATCCGCTAGCTAACGGTTACTGTTGCTAACCACCACATCCCCACTAAAACTCCCGTCCCCGGCTTCTCTGCTCTGCTTACCTCCCGCAATAGACGAAGAAACCCGACCCGAGTGTTTATCAGTGTCCAGCAGATGATAGCAATAGTCCCCCGAAACGTGCTAAACAGTCCCTTCTCCGGCCCGCTCTCTCTCATCAGTGGTACTCCCCCACCATCCAGCATCCGCTCAACCGAACTCTACCGGGCCCGAGAAGATGCACAGCACGACCGCCGCCGCCGCACTCCTCTAAGGCAACGCCTACTAGGAATATGATTGGCTGTCAAAGTCTGATGCCTCTATGCGATTGGTGAAAAAACAATTCCCCATGCCGAAACTTTAGCTTAGTTAGTCGACAACTGCCGCCCAAATGCCATTTGTCTGTGGTCAATAAATGAACACCTGCAGACCGTTGGATGCTGCTCCAGTGGGATGTAGTAGAACCATATCAAATTATTAAGACAAAAAAATCTGGAACATTTATGTGTATTCATTAAATACACTATGTATTTGGTTTTACCGAGCTACAACACCTTTAACCTGTTTACACTCTATCGCTGTGACAAAGCAATTCCTATGTGTATTCATATATATATATATATATATATATATATATATATATATATATATATATATATATATATATATATTCATTTACTTTTATATCAGTGTTGCAGTGTTTTAAGCAACAATATTCGGTTTTGATTAAGTACAATTTTTATTTATTGTATAATGGTATTTTCTTTTGTTTATTCATACATAGAATACACCATGTAGTGGTGTATTGTAGTGGTATTGTAGTGTTTATTATGCAGAAATTATGGAAATCTTTCTTGGATATGAGTTTTTTTCCTCCTGTGTTTTATATTTACTTTGCCCTTTTAAAATCCTGTTTGCATTAAATTTTAGTAATATCATAACGTTTAGCTTGCCAGTATCTACAGAACCTTCTGGCTACATGTGTGTCATTCTTGTTTCTTTTTATGGCATGTTTTATTGTTTTTTGTTAAATAATCAAACACTTAAACTGATAACCAAGTCAAATCGAGTAAGCTTGTTATTCTACTATAGTTAGATTTATTCTGTGTGCTCTGTCTTATCTGTTCAGAGTGGTGGAACAATTCGCTGTGTTTACTGCGCCCCCTGTTGCATTAAAAAGATAGTGCCATTGCTTAGACGATGTCAGAGGAAAACAAAAACTACTACTACTACTACAGGGTGTATCATTCGTCGCTTGATCACCTTATGTACATAGATGCTTTTTTGTCCTGTCTTCATGTCGCCGCTCTTTTCTTTTTTTGATGACTAGCAAAAGACAGAAAATTGATATTTCCTGATTTATATAATTAACGTTTTGACTGTTAGGAGGGAAATAAGAACAACAATGTTTAGTTTTTTACTTCAAACTTTTACTGGCTCATAATTTTACTCATTAACTTTTACTGGCTCTATTCTGGCTCTAACGTAGGGTAACTTTTAAAATTAAGTGTATCTTGCATGAATTATTTGCTTATTAGTTTTAATTGCAGTCATTATGGTAACCACCTTGTTATTATTAAGAAAGAGTTTGTGAATACTTGGAGCTTTTCTGATGCATGAATTTCTTTGAGTTTCTTGTTCAGGTTTCCCAGTCTTCGCCCACATTTCCCATAGCTTAAAGTTGCTGTGTGCAGGTGTATCTACCTCTGTATTCAAGTTATTTGTTTATTTTGGTAATACTTATCTCCTGTGTCTTGTGTCTGGTTCTGTCTTCCTGATTTTTTTTTAACCCATGTTTTTTCCGTAGGTGTGTCCACTTCTTGTAGTTAGTGCATTCATAGCCTCAGTTCTCCCATTGCCTTTTGTCATGTTGCAGTTCATAGCAGTGTGTCTGTTTTCTTTATTTGTGAACTAAATTTGACGTCCACACAGTTGCTCTATGACATTATCTGCATAGTTTTTGTTGCTTCAGCTTTTCATAGAGTTCATGCTTTGTACACACTTTCACCTACATTGAGATGTAGCTATATACAATATTTTGCTTTTCATATTACACATTAAGCCCATTAAATGACCATGCCATTTTATAGACATCTATATAGCACAGAAAGTTGTATGTATAGCCAGCTGTATACTGCCCACCTGTGATTCATGTGATCGGTCATAACAATCACATAAATCCCAGTCCCAGTCATATATTATTTGATGTCCATGTGTCTACCTGCTGGTTTTAACCAGTTCTGAACTGGCCTCAGTCAGATTCTTGTGTAGAGCCACTGGAGCTGCTGTTTACACGGAAATCAAACTTTCAATCAATCAGACTTTCTGTACCATCTTTCAGCTTTGCAGGTGACTGACAAGCAGATAGTAAGACAGAAAAAGAATAAAGCAAAACCAGTTATGTTAATAAGCAACATAAAATAAGAAAAAATAATAAAGTCGATAAGTAAGGGTACATAAATGAAAAACAATGGGAAAACGAATAAAAAATGAAGTAAAAATATGTAAGTAAAATAATATAAAGTAAGGCTAGCTATAAAATGTAATATAAAATATAGTCAAGGTAAATAAAAATGCACAATAATGAATAAACCGTAATCTATAGATGAAAATAAGATAACACAATAATGAGGGGGGAAAGCTAACAAAACAAAACAAAACCCCAAAACCCCTAAAAAATTGTTAAAGTGCTATGATTTTATTTGTGAAGCACCCAATGATTTGTATCTTGAAATACTCAATATAAATAAATGCACTTACCTATATAGACAGGCCTTGTGGGATAGCCTTTTTCTTTCTTTTATAAACTTGTAGCTATGTTTCTATTCTGTTTTTTTTTTTATATGTACCACCACGACAGCAGTTATGTTCCTAATACAAGCTGAAATTCGTAATTCACACTTTGCTTTTCATTTCTCCTCCTGCTGTTTCCTGTAGTCTAGCAGCAGGATAAACTTACACTGTTGGCATTCACCTCAATGTTTTATTTTTAGGCTCAGCTCCATCCTGACAAATACACATGAGCCCACACAGAGAAATCTCATAAAAACAGTTAAACATAACTCCCGCCTACTGGCCAAGTTACTGCTGGTATATTTATTAAAGTACAGTCAATCAGACCTTCTTTAGGTATATCAAACAAAATTCTTATATATATACATTAGAAAGATTCAGGAAACGCCTCGGTCAAAACAACTAATCAGAACAATCTGACTATGAACTCATTGCATGTGTGCAAAATTAATATGGCAATATTATTCACAGCACTAACAGCAACAACACCCACACAGAATTTTGCTAATTCTTGAGGATATTATTAGTAAAAATTGCTTTAAATTTAGCATTTCCCTCAGGTATAATTTTCCAGTATTATCCCAAATACACCTGTACTATTCCTTCATGAACATCTGTCAAACCAAATGGTTTAAAAAAATATATCTGTTGTTCCTTTTGTATCTGGAGAAGTAAAAAAAAAAAAAACTAAACTAAAAAAATTAAACTAAATAAGAGTAATACTTTAGCACCGCTGAACATAATATTAATTAATAATAGAAATAACTAAAGGTGGAATTAACTGATGTTTTGCCACAGGTACAATCCTGAAAGAGTGCAGATTTTAACTTTAAGTTGGTGAGCTGACTGTGGACACTTCCAGTATTTAAAAAAACATAAGAAAAAAGTAAAGAAAAACGTAACAAATCACAAGTAACTGAGTACGTCTGTTAAGAAAAAGTCCACATTGTCTTAGTAAACACTTGCTTCACATACAAATATTTGAATAAATCAGTGAAACAAAAACAAGGTATTTAGTTTTTAAAAAAAATACTTAAGTGTAAATATATTGTATGTGCCTCTTCACTTCTTCTGTAATCTCTTTGCTCCACAGACAGATTCTTAAAGTTTGTTATAATAAACTACTAAGTGGTAAAATAGAAAAACGACCTATACGATTGTGCATGTTTGTCTTGTAGGAACTGCGCTTCTCTGCATCTGTTCAGTACTGGTGAAGAGCCTGGTTTATTCATTCTGCATTAACACCAACTGACCACAAGATGGAGTCAGAGAGTTGGTGCTTACCCTGAGAAATTCATCAGAGATGCTGATACAAATTACTTTACAAAATGTCCCAAAGTTTCCCAGACCGGGTCTGGAAATCACAGAATTAAGAGTTTGTAGTGATATATGAAGACTTTGAGTCAGCCAAGTAGAGCAGGAAATTTAGTGACGTATTCAAAGCTAATCACGCCTCAGCTGGTGCTTCCTGATTAAACATTATTAAGGCTAAACCTAGCATCAAATAAATAAATAAAACAACGCCAAACCAGATTATTTTCCATAGCACGGCAGTAAACACAAACTATCTAACAGAACACCAACTAGAAATGCCCAAAATAGCCTAATATCTAACTCAGCTATGCACTGACATACAAGTAAAGCAGTAAAAGTTGTATCTTATTCATGTAGCATCTTGCTAACATGTTAGCTACATGAAGATTCAGAGTAAATTTTCATGCTTTTATTAATATTTTTTTCTAACCATTTTTAAGGTCATATCATAAATGTAATTATACTTCTCAACAATAATCTCAATGCTAATAAATAAAATGAATGAAAAATAAATAAAATCTTTAGGTATTTACTGAAGTTATTAACATTTATACCGTCTTACTGTAAAAAAACTAAATTAAAAAATACTAAAGTATTTGACAGTGGATCAAAATGATATAGTCTACTTTTTAAATTTGAGTTTTATTTTCATAGTGTTTGTAAATACTATCTTATCTACAATTTTTAAAAATATAATATTGTAAATTTTGTAGTGTTGTTAATTTTTTTCCCAACTTCATCAAGGGACTTTTAAAATAAAGAGAGACCAGACCAGCTCAGTGTGGACCTCCAGTCTTTTGGAAAGAAGTCAAAGGTTTCAGCTTATTTTCTCTTTCAAAGTCTTTGGTACACTTGCCTCATGTTACTATGGGTGCAGCAGACAGTAGAGGGCAGCAGCTGCATAAACTAAAACTTTGCTGACTTTGAGCCTCATGGGTCCAGTTGAAGTCAGTGGCTAAAGCCTTTGTTACTCACATACTCTTTGAGTTGTGTAGTGCTTAACAAATACATGATTATATACTTTATGTATTGTCAAAACTACACTTCAAGTCAAGTCAAGTCAAGTTGGCTTTATTGTCACTTCAACCATATACAGTTTAACAGTACACAGTGAGGCGAAACAACGTTCCTCCAGGAACCAAGGTGCTACATGCAACATAAATTTACAACATAAATTAACAGAAAACACTAAACTAGCTAACTAAGAGGCCTAGTTAGCTGGCTAGCAGAGACAAGACAGACTGACCATGGTGATTTTCATGCTCAGGGGAGTTTGTCAGGCTTCTGATTGTGTTTTCTATCCATTTGTCCTCCTTCATAAATGTCCCAGTCGTGCAACGCACACAGCTTTGGCACTCACAACACAGTACACATAGCAGTTTTCTTCTTTTTCAATATTTCATGCTACATAGTGAGCACCAGCATAGCTGTGACAGATGCAAGACGTCTGAGGCAGTTATTGCATCGTGCATTGACGAGTGACAGAGTGACACCCTTTGGTGTTGCAGTGAAATCTGCCATTTTGAAAAATGCTGTGACAGCTCCATCTCTCGATTGTCGGCTTCTCCAGTCGCCTCTGTGGCATAATAGACCTGTCAGCAGCATCGTCCTCCACCACCCCTCTGCTGCTTTTGTCTAGACAGCAGTTTAGTAGTTTTTTTTCTTTTTTAAATAAGGAATGCCAAATGTGGCGTTTTCAATACCACCATGGCAGATTGGATTGAGATAAATGTTTGACCTCCTCCTCGGGCACAGCCTTCAGTCTTCTGCACAAATATAGATTGATGTGCTCTCTTGGCGCTTGCTCATTGCAAAAATCTACATCTTAATAAGCAATTTTCTCTATCACTGAGTTCTGAAAATCAAATTTTCTTCACCGGATCAAAACAGTTTTTTAAATAGTTAAAAAAAAGCACACACAAATGAGTCTGAAATATTTTTATAGTCGAGTCTCTTTATTTTATTCAGTCCCATTTTTGCAGCAGTTCTTACCACTCACGAACACAAAGCTTCTCCTGAAAACAACCACCTTCCAGGACGCTGAGGTCATGATCTGGAAGGCCCTCTTAAAAGACCTGACTGTACCGAAAGCCCGTAGTGAAGGCTGTGCGGTAAAATACAGGTGGCACACATCTAAGAAAACAGGCATTTACAGGCTTTAAACATGATGGAGCAGCACTCGGATTAGCTCGAATATTATTTGAAGGATTGAGAAAGAAATGGTGATTATGCAGGAGCCTGCATTAACTTTAATGACATTCTGGTCTGGTCTCTTTCCTTTCCAGGGCCATGTTGTTCTCGGCTTCCTCCGGACCTGCTCAACTGTCTACTGCAATGTCCAGAGAGAGTTTGTGTATAAGCAGAACCTTCTCCTTGAGTTTTAAAGCATGTACTGTTTTCTTTGTCTCAATGCCATCTTTACATTATGACTCATTTCTATGCTGGTGCCCTCTGACAATAGCCCCTGCAGCTCATCTGTACAATAATAAGTTGGCCCTACTCTGTTTATTGCCACGAAAAGTGAATATATTTATTTTTTCAATACGAGAGCAAGCAAAATGGTTATATAAGAAAATAGACGATCATTTACGTCAGTCTGGAGATCTTTAAACAGTAGCTGTTTTTAATTAAAAAACAGTATTGTCACAGTTTCACTAATTTTACAAGCAAAACTTCAGACATTTGCTCTTGTAGAAATGGTAAATATGATTGTTTGATGTGTAAAACATCAGAATCTGAATACTTCATCTCTCGCCCTGGGCTCTGGGGAATATTATGAACTGTTTGTTTTAAAATGTGGCGCTTTATGAGTGAGTTGCCTCTGCTTAAATATAACCGAATTAAATCTATCACTAAGTCCTGACAGTTTAAAGATAACACTGTTAACTGGCTACTTGAGGATACAATGTTCACAGTGTTATAATAATAATAATAATAAAATAACCATGATAACAAAATGAACATACAGGAAACTCCTATCACATCATATCCTGTCATTATGTAGCCACAGGCTGCCATGGTGATTGTATAAATATGATAGACATAGACTGAATGTGCAGCACCTTTAATCTGCAGTCTTCTTAAAGGCCAGCAGGGGGCGACTCTTCTGGTGTTTTTTTTTTTTTAAAAAAAAGGTCAGATATATTGAAGTCTATAGGAAAACAGTACCTGGGTATCTTCACATATAACTTCATTAAAACACTTTCCTGATGATATTATAGCCTCAGCTGCAAGTTTCAAGTTCTATTGACTACAACATATCTGTCATTGTTTTAAATGTAATTCATAAATATAGAGAAAGGAGTTCTCTAAGGCCGAGTGACCTGTGATGCAGCCAAAATGCTCAAGACAAAGCTCTGAAACAGGACTCAGTTTTGATCATATTCATTATTATCATCATTTCCAATGCTTAACTAATGTGGTAGACCACCACCTAATCTAAGATTTATACCCTAAATTAACAGTATTGGAAACGACCAAAATCATTTTTTACGTCCTTGTATTGGTTAATCCACCAGCAGGTGCAAGCTCTTTAATTAAAATGATATTTTTAAATGGTAAATAATCATATAAAAATATGATTATTGTTGCTATCCAGAAATTTTTTAATGTAATCTTTTATACTCAAATTTGGGTATAAAAATGTGAATTTTTGAATTTTTCTAAAATGTGTTTTTTGGTTTTGTTTTTATGTGAGGTGACAAGTTGTTAGGTGAGCATTCTAGCAGAACTAGGCTCTTCTGGGAGTTCTTCCTGTGAAAATTGAGCTTTTCTTTCCCACTATTCCCAAGTCATGTGATTGTGGGATTTCTTTCGTTACCTTACTATGTAAAGTGTTTTGAGGTGACGTTTGTTGTGATTTGGTGCTGTATAAATAAAACAGAATTGAATTAAATTGCCATCATTTACAAAAGCAATAAGAGCAGACATATTCCACTAAACAAGCTTGTAAAGGAATCGCAGGCAGGTGGAGGTTGTTGTTGGCTTGTTGAGGTACAGAGAGGGGACATGATGTGGTATATTATCCATGAGACTGCTGCTCAAACTGCAAAGACAGGCTTTCCTACATCGGTTCTGGTTCAGGGCTCCTGATACATTAAACCAGTCAGTGAAACGGTTTAAATATGTGTCGCAGTCCCAGCAGTAGCAAAGATGAGATATAAGATGGCAATTTTCTATCCCATTGTATGAGTACTGGTGGTTATTAGATTTTTCAGATAGGGAAGGTCAACCAGCTTTACCGTATAGAAAGCAGTGGTAAGTGTAATTATCTCCAGTGATGAAAGCATGGTAAATTAAACCTGGCAGGCTGAAAGTGGAGGGAGCAGCTTTTTGATATTTTTACCTCTATAATCCCGAAAACAAGTGAGAAGAAGTGTCAGATCTCTCTCTCTCTCTCTCTCTCTGTGTCTTTTTTTTGTTTTAAATCTTACATATTTAGATGATGTGAGCAATTTGTGGTCACATGAGTAGAAAGCACCTCATCATCCACCTCTCTGGATCTGTTTAATAGCCTTGCTTTTATTTTCAGGTAACATTTTATGATTGTTGAGGGAGCTTGAATGTGCAGTTTTTCCTAATCCACTTTGAGGCAGTAGAACAAAGATTGATTTCAAAGCTTGAAGTAAACGAGGATACGTTATTATTTCTGGAAAAACGGATTAAATGTGAAAGGGTTCTGTTCCTTTATTAATCTTGGATCGACAGCAGTGACTCTACAGAATATTTTATTGTTTTACGTTCATGGCTATCAACTTCACAGTTTAATTTTACTGAGATTGTTCAACATAGTTTTCTAAAAGAAAACTATGAAAAACGGTGTTAGCAAGGTCAGCTTAAACTTCCTGACTTGGCACTAATGAACCCTTAAAAGCTAAGCTCAGTTTATCAAAATACATTTATAGAACTATTTTTGACTATGACTATAATCCATTAATGTCTTAAATGGCCTTGATGTAAGGCCTTGCACGCTGCTAGCTTCTTTCCATGCGTGGATCTCTAGGTATGCAAATTAATTCCTGCCTCTTTGCTGGAGCTCGTAAAACTACTCTAATGCCATTTTCACACATGACCTCTAGATAATGTTGGGAGAATCAGACTGACATTTTTTGAAGTCGCTTCAAATGCATCCTCATTGGAAAGACATCACTTGGTTTAGGTCAGGCTTTCTGCATAGAGTGGGCAGGAAAAAGACACAGCACTGTTATTTGTCTTATTCTCACATGGGCAAAATCAAGCTTTATACAAGGAAGCTGTGCAGGATTGCACATGCTCACTGTACAACCCTGCACACTCATGGTGCTTTTTGCACAGCTCCATGTTAAAAATGTAAAAGATAAATGTCAGATCTGGCAAGTTAACCCCACCCTGCATGCTGACAGACTGGTTATTTAGGTGTGATGTATATGAACGCCAGGCTGTCTGGGTTTTTAAGACTGTTATTAATTAACTGGTTTCAGAATGGAAATGTCTTTTGCTCATATTTTTTCTACCAGCTCCAGGTTAAAAAGGCCCCAAGTGGATGAATTACCAGGCATTAAAATGACAGAGCATCAGTGAACAGTTTTATATACAAGCATCAGACATTTAGCAACAATTGAGAATTCCCAACATCGCTCTCTTTTTCTCTGCTTTTGATTTTTCCACCAGCTCCCAAGTGAAAAACTTGCACTGGACACTTTATTAGGTACACCTATTCAACTACTCATTGAATAGGCGTTGATTACATAAATGTGTAATCAGTCAATCATATTGCATCAACTCAATGCATTTAACCTGTAGCATTAGAATGGTGAAGAAAGGGGATTTGAGTGACTTTGAACACGATGTAATTGGCCTAGTCTTGGTACTTCACAGATCTGCTGGGATATTCCTGCACAACCATCTCTAGGGATTACAGAGAACTTTCAGATAAAGAAAAAATATCCAGTGAGCTGGTAAAAGCACCTTGTTGACATCAGAGGTCAGAGGAGCATGGATAGATTTGCTTTGAGCAGATCCAGAGGTAAAAGTAACTCAAATAACCACTCCTTACAATCAATTCACGAGAAAGAGCATCTCTAAAGACACAACACGTCGAATCAGGTAAGATGCAGCAGCAGAAGACAACACTAGGTGACAGTTCAGCATTATTAAAATACCACAGCCTACCTGAACATTGTTTTAAGATTCACACCATGCAGCTGATAAATCTATGACGCTATCACGTGAACATGGACCAAAAATGTCTGAGGAATGCTTCCAGCACTTTGATGAATGAAGCAGCTTCAGCCATGAAGCAGTGGCTCTGAAGGCAAAAGGGGTCCACCCCAGTACTAGCAAGTTGTATCTAATAAAGGGGCTTTTCTGTTTGTTGCTGAGGAGATTGTGTTCATTCATTAGCACCGTTTATTCTCTAAAAGACAGCACTGTGCAAAGAGTGACAAAAGAATAAAGTTGTTGGCTTTAAATCATTGAGAGATGCTGAGACACTGGGATCCTGTTAGTCCCACACAGACTCATGCAGAGCAAAGGTTTCTCTGCTGCGCTAACGTTGCACTGCTGCCTCTAATAATCACATATTTACATGTTTTGATGGCATGTAGAAGAAAATATACCATGTAGACAGAAATGAGTCCTCACTCTTTGCATGTGTCCACATATGCACTAAGATATGTGCTCCTCTCTCTCTCGCCTCCTCTTTCATCCCCCTCCTTTCTCCTGGTCTCTCCACCCCTCTGTTTCTTTCTCCTGTCGTCTCCCCACCCTGCTCTCATTCCATCAGGTCCTCACAACACAGCCTCAGCACGCCTCATCTCCTCCACCCAGAGCGAGTGGATCAGAGAGAAGCAAAGGAGAAGTGACGGGAAAACAACATCAGCATCACCGACAAGCATCTCCCTCACCGGGAGAGGGAGAGAGAGGGAGGGAAAAGGGGGAAGGAGGAGGAGGGGAGAGAGAGCAGAACAGTGTGAGAAAGAAGTTTTTAGTTAGAGGGAGTACAAGCGAGTGAGAGTTTGGAGTGAGAGAGCTCGGTGGGTGGCAGTGGAGCTTCATTTTCCCTTTCCTTTTCTTGGCTCTGAGTGCCGTCTGCCTCCTCTCTCCTCCCGCTCTCCTCCTCTTCTTCTCTACTTCTCTTCTCATCCCGTCTCTCCTCCAAGCTCCCGCCGTGGGGTCTCAGCTCTCCGTCTCCCTCCCCCCCTCCCTCGCTCCCTACCTCCCCCGGGCGCTGCTGGGAGCCTCCGGGCTGCTGCGCCGCAGGAGGATGTCGCGCCGGGAGTCTCCGCCGCCACCCTCGCCACCTCCGCAGCTGCTGGGAGTGCAGAGAGGAGAGGTGGAGTGCGAGGACCGTCCGGAGCGCGCGGAGCCGCTGTCCGACACCGAGAGGGAGATCGTCCAGGACACGTGGGGGCACGTCTACAAGAACTGTGAGGATGTGGGGGTGTCTGTTCTCATAAGGTGGGTTTTCCGTCAGCGCGAGTGAACTTAGAAAGTCTCCACGCTTAAAGATCCCAAGGTTGATTCGTGTCTTTTGATGTAACACTGCTCAGTGTTCCTGCTGCTTGAGCTCGAACATGCAAACCTTCCTGCTCCCCTGAGCAACATCCCGCTGACCACTGATAGAAAACATTTTTGCTGCACCGAATTGAAGCCATGAAATACCCTAACACGAACTTGAATCAGTTAAAGGAAAGACCAAGACAGGTAAACACTAAGAAATAACAGAAAGCAACAACAAAATCAAATATCACGAATACACAATGCAAAACTACAGTGCAAAAATAATGAAAACTGGAAAAACCCTAATCATCCCTGGAACTCATAACAACACCAGCCTGACAAACGAAAAATGTTTTCCTGTATATTTTTTTATGCACGATATTATTTCAATAAAAAAAAAACAAAAAAAAACAAGCTTATGTATGTTTCAGTTAAAACAATTTCCCACACTGAGTTATAGTTTAGTTTTAGCTAACTAACCGTGATTATGGTTTATCAGATGTATTAAATATTTTGATTTCACTCTCACAGCCCTGAAAGAGGCTTTCCTTTCTCAGTTCTCCCACACCACATATCCTCAGCTCCTGTCCTCCCCTTTCTTAGCCCCTCCCACCAGACCAGGAGGTGAGGGAGGGACACGAGGAGAGAGGAGTCGAGACAACAGACGTTTAACCAAATGAGACACCCTCGCCTCGGAGCCTCATTTTAAAGTGATGAGAAATTAAATATGACATTTCACAAAATAGCATCATAAATTGTTTTGTTATAGCCCAACTGCTGCTGTATTTGATGATCTGCAGTTTAACAGTGATCAGGACATTTTTTTTTACCTTTAATAGGAGGACTTTTAATTAAAATCACAACATGGTGCAATGTGACGAGACATTAGACCTTAATTTAATCACACATGCAGGCAGCAGTGAAAGGCAGAAAGTTGGATCATCTTAAATAACCAAAACCACAAGTACAAATGACTTGCGGTTTAATGAGCCCTCCTCTCCCCGTTGTTTGTATAATCCAGCTGTTCGCCACTTCAGTCTTCTTCAACATGGCTCAGATTTACAGAGAAACGAGTAAAGCCCCGAGATGCTCTGCTCCGCTAGGTTAGCTGATCAGAGACTAAAGCGGGGTGCACAGCAGGCTAGCAAGTTTGTCTGATTGTTGTTCTTCCAATTAACTGTCAAATCATCTGAGACATGACCAAAAAAAAGAAAAGAAAAAGAAAGAACACATGGTACAATTTAGATGCTCTTGCTAAGATCTCATTTGTTTTCTGCTCTTGTCATTCTTTTATTTTGTAATCACAATGAAAAACACACAAAGTAAAGATATTTTTCGAAAGGTGGAAACATCTGGACAAATCTTTAATCGCCTTGCACCATAAAATTCACCTAAATAAGGAAATATCAAACAGAGATTTAACATCATTCATGCATATATAATGTATAAAGGTCAATAATTCTGGTCTCAGCAAACCAGAAGTTACAGTACTGGCTGTTTAGGTGGGTGCAGATTTTAAGAATTACCAACATTTTTTATCTTGAGATGCTGGAAACAATCCTAAATCATCCGATTACTGCAAGCAGCAGGATATTACATAAGCTAAAAATATTTCCACCAAAAAGCTTTCCATTAATAATGTGAAGTTTTAATCAATTTTTTCTTTGCTCTTCTCACGGGTTTGAATACTGACTGTGTATAAAGGCTGGATGTACCTTTTGGACCAGAAACATGAAGCCAACACTAACAAGCTTCTGGCCAAACTTGAGGATCACGTCTGTGCTTATCCACCAAACAGCAGTTCAGAATACCCGTGCTTGTTGCAGTCTCTGGGTGGGATCCTGGGGGGTGTCCCATCCAGAGACTGGAGAAATCTGAACAGTGTCGACTGGAAAAGAAAAGACACAAATTAATGTCACGCATTAATTTACTTGATCCAGGATAACCTTAACCGAAAGGTCACTGATCTGTGTTGGTGATGTATTTGCCAAGACACTCTTCACTCTTGAAGAGAGGAACAATTCAATTTCAATTCAATTCAATTTCTTTATTGTCCCACAAGGGGAAATTAGTTTAGCAGCAGGAGGATAAAAATAAACAGAACAATACTATAAAATAATAATAACAATAATAATGATAGAAAGTTCAAGGACAATTATTTGCCATTAAGGAGACAAGACGCAGTAGGGATAACAGAGCTGTCAGCTGATCAACACCTAATGGTCAGCTGGAATAGATAACTATTAAAGGGCCGTTGGGTACCAAAAAAAGGTCAGAAGGGCTGTCGCGTCTGCTGTGGCAGAACCAAAATCTCAAGCTTGGGAAGAGTTCAGTGAGAAGGACTTTCAGATGGCTCCTAGCAAACTGTCTGGTGAATCAGGAGCAGGAAATAAGAAAAGCAGACTTGGCTCAGCCTCAGGCCAGCTTTTGGTCAGAGACGAGAACTGCTGAGCCTTACTGGAATATTGTGGAAAGAGCTCTTTGAGGTGCTCCTGAACCGGATGAGCACGTCCTCAGTCTCGAAGGCAGTTTGAAGATATAGGGGTGGCCTCACCTCATCTCCTGACAGACGTTGCTGAGGTACACAAAAAGCTCTGCAGTGAAAAAGGACGGGTAGGGATGAGATTCACTCTGTTTTGGCTCCATTGGCGTCCCTGGAATGTAACCCTCAGTGTTAGGTGGCTAACACTCAAGTACAATGGTGCACTGCTCTTTGTGGCTTAGCGTGAAGCAAGGGTGATCGAGTATTTTGAGAGCCTGTTGATGGGACCAGTGAACTAGTGCGGGCATTTTTTCCAAACTTTGTACTGAAGAGAGCTGAGCTGGAAAGCAAACCCTTCGAATTACCATCACTGTAGGTTCCCTCCCTCATGGCATGTCTGGGAAGCCGAAACAATAAGGTTGCAGATGAATGTGGCTGAAAACCTTTTCCTCAACAGGTTCAGACTCAGAAATAGATATTCTATTCTGAGATGTTCTACATTTCAAGGAGTATTCACTCTCAGGAGCTCAGTGAACTCCAGTGTGGGCTTGTGATAGGATGCCACCTGTGCATCAAGTCCAGTCGGAATATCTCCTTGGTACTAAAGATTCCATAGTCAACTGTTAGTGCCATTATAACCAAGTGGAAATGATTGGGAATGACGGCAACTCATCCATGAAGTGGTAGGCCACGTAAAAATCACAGAGTGAGGTCAGTCATGATGCCTTCAGAATAGCTTAAGAAAAGTGTGTAGAGAACTTCATAGTTTCCATGTCCGAGCAGCTGCATCCCAGCCTTACATCACGAAGTGAGGTGCAAAGCGTCGGATACATCAGTGTAAAGCACATCACCACTACACTCTCAGGAGTGATGAATAACACTTTTCCATCTGCCAATCCAATGGACAAATCTGGGTTAGCACAACTCTGAAATGAAGTAGACCGTGAGCCAGACCTTCTTGTTGTTGTGATGTTCTCCAACATCACTGTCTGACCTCACAAATGAGCCAAATTCCCATAAACGCACTCCTAAACCTTGTAGAAAACCTTCCCAGAACAGGTGAAGCTGTTATAGCTGCCAAAGATGGGTTAAAATCGTATTAAACCCTACGTATTAAGAATGGGATTACACTCAAATTCATATAAGTGCAAAGACAGTGTATCCATATTCTCAGACTTGTGAGTAGTATGACTCCTGGATAAATCCTTCTGGAATTTTTCCAGGCACAACAAACTTGGAAGCAGACCAGAAGGGGTAAACCTTGCCATCACTGTGTTGGCCTGCCATCACAACGGACTAAATAGGCTCGCGTCTGTATGGTACCAGATACGGATGTCATCATTTCGATGATCGGCAGCAGCCTGTTGTAGCATCTCTTCAATATTTAGCTTGAAGCATTGTTCAGCCTGCAATGCACGTGGTGACGCACCAGGCATCGCACCAGACATCGCACCACGTATCGCTCTGATATGCAGTTTTTTTCAGGTCTCTTTGATATGATGCACAAAAACTTCTGTTTAATCCCTATTGTGTCTCAGTTAACACAAAGTACTGAATTAATACTTTGTGTTAATGCTTTCATGTTGTTTTTTGTATTAGACAGTAACAGAAGCACACATGTATTCATCTTTCCCAGACGCTTAACTCTAACTATGAGCCTGCAGTCTGCTCTCCAGATGTAATGAGCTATGCTATAAGAACTTGGTTTTCCCCAGAAGGAAGGCAGATCCCAAAGTGACGGCACAAACAGATTTTTTTCACCACAACAGGCACACCCACACCATGTTCTGCACCAAATCCCTCAGCCTCTCAACAATAACTGAACTGTGACAAGTGCAGGAAAGGAGGGAACATCAAGTTCCTCACTCATTAAGATGCTGAGACGGCTCCATACACCACATCTTCTCACAAGTAAAGTGAAAACTGTGAAAAGGGCACCTTAAATTTGACCTGTTCTCACCTTGTTTATATTTTATTTCACATTTCTCTCTTTCACTGCTGCTGTCTTTTTAAGTCATGTGAAAATTAAACATTTTTCCAGGATCGAACAATCTTCTGTAATGCTTCACTCTACAGAGCTGCAGACCAACAGGATCTAACGGCGCTTCTCCTTTTTCCATTTAAAAAATAAATAAATAAAAAATATATATCAAAGAAGAGAGGCTTAATTTATTTAAATCCTCAGCTAAACTGTCTCAGTGTCACTGAGACCTTAAGGGCTTGTTAAAATGAACAGCGAGTCGTAGACAAGGAGACTGATGTGACTGCGACAAACTGATTTTCGGTTGGAGGTGACGATAATCCCCCGAGGGGGAGCAGATGGGGCAGAGAGCATCTTGTGTGTGTGTGTGTGTTTCGTGTGCTCTTATCTGTGGATGACAGCAACAGGCTTTGGCGCTTGAATGCCTCGTTCTGTGCTTCTGCAGAGCTCTTCTCCTTGACGTCGCTCCTTTCATTTCTTATTACTTTTTTCCCCCTCTAAAAGGTGACATGGGTATTCCTTTGAAATCTCAGCTAAACCATGATGACCATTTAATCCGTTAAGTCAAAGCTGCCAGGCACATCACCTGTCCACGAATTCTTTTTTTTTTTTTTTTAATATACTGACAATTTAGCGTTTCTTGTAGCTTAGAAACAGCAGAGCCCACATAAAGTGTTAATTTACTGCCATATAAACAGGATCAGAATATACTCAACTTGGGAAGCATGTAAAAATAGTTTTTATCAAAAATTATTTTGTGCAAATATTTTTCTATTTTTCTTCCATAGAGATGAAATTTTCACTCTCACATCCACACAAACCTACAGAATGACCTGAGGACTAATTAACATGTAAACTTACAGTAATGAGTAGAGAGGACCCCGAATGCAGGATACAGATTCAGTCTAATTAATCAGACTGAAGTAGAATCAAAAATAGCCACATATTGTCCAAAAATATCCACAGGAAAAAAACACAGCATAAACACATTACATAAGTAATGTAACATGACAAGCTAACACCCACAAAGAAATAGAGACAGGAGACAGGAGTGGATAAACTCTATAGTTAATGATGAGACACAGGAGAGCAAGACACAGATGAAAGTAATCAAGAAGTGAAAACAACCTGAGAGAAGAAACAAAAAGCAGACCTGCACAGATATACAGTGTCAAACTCTTGAGCTACCTTTCTTTATACTTTAACAGGAACATGTGAAGTGAGTTAAATTTACTGTACAAACATCCATAGAAATACAGTATAAGAGACAAAACCAGAGTTTGTACAGTTTTAATGAGCTTCAAAGTCATTTTGGTATGATCATCTGTATTTGACAACACAGCCTAAACTCTTATTCAGTTTTATTGTAATTTCTTTAAGTAGTCTTCAGTAACAGTTCTCCAGGCTTCATGAAGGACATTCAAAGCTCTTCTTTGCATGTTGGATGTCCTTTTGTTCCGTTCTCTGTCAAGATGATCCGACACTGCTTCAATAATGTTGAAGTCGTCCATGACTGATGGTGCTCTATTGTCCGTCTTTTTCTATCCAGGTATGCATTTACTGCATTGGTAGTGTCATGTTGAAAAATGAAGCCATTGTCAGTCGATGCTTTCCAGATGGTATTACATGGTGGATAAAAATTTGATGGCACTTACGGGGTTCATGATTGGATCCATTTTAACAAGCTCCCCAGCCCCGACAGAGCCTCCACAGTTTTTCACAGATTGCTGCAAACTCTTAGTGCAATTTCATTGTTCTTGACAATGACAATAAATAAATAAATACTAAATACTAATACTAAATACTTGCTCCTGACCTTTTTCTCCTTGTTTCTCATTGTTCTTTGCGTCTTGATATCCACTCTTCCACTGAGACTATTGCTGATGAAGCTTCAGTGACTAGTAGATCTGTCCGATGCATCGCTCATGTCCTTTTTCTTTGAGTTTAGTTTAACACTAGGAGCTCCTTTCTTCTTCCAAGGGAGTGGACTTATTAGCAGTCCATAAGATGAGAGACACTTTCAAGATTCAAACTCCCCTGACAGAAAAGAGTGAAATCGTCAATAGCTGGCATGCAGTCTGCGGCTTGGGTCAAACACTTGGGGCGGTTGAAATCTTCTTGTTGTGAGCAGTGCACAACATCTGCCACGAGAACACAGAGTTAATGTTTTCATGTCAATCCATCTGCCCGGCTGCATTGAGTGAACAGACAGCGACAAAAGCCTCAGCTGATCTCACCAGTGCGTACAAATGCAATTGCACCAAAAAGTGAGAGCGCCCCAGGCATTGTCAGAGCAGTGCATATGGCAGCTTTGTGAATACAATTAGACTCCGAGTGCGTTGACTCGCATAGCATTGTTGTAGGTATGGTGCTGATGGGAGGAATCAATGACATTTTCATTCTTAAGAAGAAGATGGTATCATTTGATTAACTGCACAAATTTTTTTGTATGTATACTAAATTTGTAGGTGATTGCTCTGCTGTATTTTAGGAAGTGGTTGTAGTTTTTAACTACAATAACTAATGAAGAGAAAAGGAAAAAGCTCAGCCGTGCTATCATTTTCTTGGTTTAGTTTATTTATTTACACATTACGCAGACTGTGCAAGCAGTAAAAAGTATAAAGTCCACAGACCGTGTATCTGACTCAACAGGCTTACAAGTAGTTCTTGTATATATCTGACCTTAATTTCTATAATTAAAAGTCATCTACCCTCCCCCCTGAAAAAAAGCAAAAAGAAATAACCATGACACCCAAAATCATTCACACTTTAAAATATTAATATTCTTTCTTTTGGAAAACAAAAAGACCAGCAATAAAGCCATAAATCTTCTAAAACCCCTCTTTTGCTTTTTAAAACCTTTTTTGCACTGTGAAATTACCTCTTTGTAATTTGATCTCCTGGATTTGAGAAATAACTTTTAGTCACAGTCTGGAAATAACTTTTGTTTAGATATAAACATTATTTGTGTAAATAAAAAAAAGAAAATCAACAAAAAGCACACCAGAAGCACACCTCTGCCAAAGCAGCTCGCTTTGAGCATTATTTACTTTTAAGGGAATAGTATTGTGTTTTGTATATATTTAATTTGTTTTCTTTGTTCTTTTAAAATTACTTAAAGTTCGTAGTGCAGTAAAAATCACATAAGGGTAGCATTACAGATGTTCACTTTGATTACACAAACATTATGTTAGAGTAGGTGATAGATAATAGCTACTGATTTGTAAATAACATTAATAGAGGCGGCGTGCTGGGGTGGGTACCCTAGTATACCTCAGCTTATTGCCTGTAAGTTGTGGTTTCTCCTGGTGGATGAGAGGGTTTGTTCTCTGCGCCTTCGGGTTGGGGAACGAGTCCTGACTGTCGTCTGTGCTTATGCACCAAATGACGGTTCAGAGTACCTGGCCTTCTTGGAGTCCCTGGGCGGGCTGCTTGAGGGTGCACCACCTGGGGACTCATGTTGTCCTACTGGGAGACTTCAACACTCAACAGATGTGGGCAACGGCAGTGAGACCTGGATGTATGTGATTGGGAGGAACGGCCTCCTGGATGTGAACCCGAGCTGTGTTTTGTTACTGGACTTCTGTGCAAACCACAGTTTGTCCATAATGAACACCATGTTTGAACATAGGGGTTTCAATAAGTGTACGTGATGCCAGGACACCCTAGGCTGTAGGTCAATGATCGATTTTGTAATTGTGTCATCAGACCTGCGGCCATATATTCTGGACACTTGGGCGAAGAGAGGGGCTGTCAACTGATCACCACCTGGTAGTGAGTTGGATCAGGTGGCAGGGGAGGATGCTGGACAGACCTGGTGCATCTAAACATATTGTGAGGGTGTGCTGGGAACGCCTGGCAGAGGCCCTAGTTCACAAGATCTTCAACTCACACCTCCGACAGAGCTTCAATGGCATTCTGAGGGAGACTAGGGACATTAAGTCAGAATGGACCATGTTCAGCACCTCCATTGCCGAAGGTGGAAGGAGTACTTCGAGGACCTCCTTAAATCAACTCGTCTATCTGCGGGGGTGAGGTCACTGAGGCAGTTAAACAACTCCTTGGTGGCAGGGCCCCTGGGGTGGATGAGGTTCGCTCTGAGTTCCTGAAGGCTCTAGATGTTGTAGGGCTGTCTTGGTTGACATGCCTCTACAACGTTGCATGGAGATCAGGGGTGGTACCTTTGGATTGGCAGATCAAAGTGGTGGTTCCCATCTTTAAGAAAGGGGGACCAGAGGGTGTGTTCCAACTATAGGGGGATCACACTCTTCAGCCTCCTTGGGAAAGTCTATACCAGGGTACTGGAAAAGAGAGTCCGTCTGTTAGTTGAACCTCAGAACAATGCAGTTTTTGTCCTGGTCATGGAGCACTGGACCAGCTCTTCATCCTTGGTCTGCATTGCTGGCAATAAGTCAGACTTGTTTCTGGTGGGTAATGGCTGCCCTTTGTCATGATACTGTTCATAATTGTCATCAGTCATTCATCATTCATTTAATGGACAGAATTTCTAGGTGTAGCCAGGTGGTGGAAGGCTTCCACTTGGATTGTCTCAGAATCTCATTGCTGCTTTTGCAGATGATGTAGTTCTGTTGGCTTCATCAGGTGATGGCCTCCAGCTCGGACTGGAATGGTTCGCAGCCGAATGTGAAGTGGTGGGAATGAGAATCAGCACCTCCAAATCTGAGGCCCTGGTCCTCAGCTGGAAAAGGGTGGAGCGCCCACTCCAGAGCAGGGATGAGTTCCTGCCCCAAATAGAGGTGTTTAAGTATCTCAGGGTCTTGTTCACGAGCGACAGGAGACGGGAGCGGGAGATCGACAGACGATTGACAGACGGTCCATAATGATGAAGAGAGAGTTGAGTGTAAAACCGGTTGATCTATGTCCCTACCCTCACCAATGGTCACGAGCTGTGGGTGGTAGGTGTCATATTATTGGTTATCAACTTTCTTTCTTAACCCAGTCTTTCTGCTTCAGGCTCTGTGTCACTCACATAAAAAGGAAAAGGAGGTGCTTGATGCATCCCTTGACTTCTCTTCTGCACAAATTAATCAACTGAGCACCATCTACTCAAATCAGAGGCATTATCAGAGGAACTAGTGATAAAGAAACGAATGCAACACTGGGGCTGCAAATAAAACGAGAGAGAAGATCATTAATCTTGTGAATTCATAATCATCACAAGCAAGCTGAGCAGAAAAATAACTATAATCTCCTGTTATGTTTTACTACTCAGTGCTATTTATTCCTAACATTATAGCTGCACATTAAAAGATCCAGTGTTACTCCGCATGTTCGGATTCGTAAGTTTCCTGTAGCCTAGGAAAGGAGACGGGGATAAGACTTTAGTTTGGAATATTGTTGGCAATAAATTCCTTACAAATGCCACTGATGGATTTTCAAAATAGATTTTTTTTCTGAGCTCTGTTAGCTTCAGCTCCAGTAGTGTAAGAGAGACTTTTAGCACTATTAGGAGTAAGCAGAAGACATTCATACATTTTCGCCAATTGCACAGTTGGTGTTACTGTGAATTGGCTGAACATGTAACAAATATAGTAGAGAATATGTATTGCACTTAAAACACACTGGAAATAAAAAAATCAGTGAAAACGTGGCACTTCCAACCTGGGCCCTAGGTCACAGGGTCGGCATAAGTTACCACGGTTATTTAGACATGGCACAGAAAACTCTTCAAGCTCAACATAGCTCAGTATCTCATTAATCTTCATAGCGCACCCCTCAGCTGGAATGATTAATAGTAATCTGTGTTTTTGTGATAAAATAATTAAATTAATTGTTTTAAAGGTCGAGGCAAGACAGTTCCACACTGTAAGAAAGGTTAGGAAAGTATGAGTGAGTGATCCAATACGTGCACGGCTCTTGTTTTAAACAGAATCACTAGCAAGTTTTTTCTTTAAATAGTCAGCATGTCGTTCCTTTTTCTGTGTTAATACATAATTAGCCACACCTCAAAGTTTTGCTCCATGAATTAATTTAATTTTAACGTAACATATTTTGTGTTTGATGTCCCCGTCAGTTTCCTTTTGATTTCCAAAACCCCTAATGATACAAAGAGCTTCTTTGTTTTAAAGAACTTTTGAGGAATTCCAAATAATTTTCAGTGACATACAAAACATGTCTGACACATTTGAGCAAAATACTAACACTTTAACTATATATATAGTTAAAGTGTGGGCTAAAGTATATAATCAATATTTAAAAAAGGGGTACCCCACAAATAATTTGGTTAACTCCTGTCCCAGATTGAAGCTCATTAATGTCTTTATAAGGTTTCATGGCAGTCCGTTCAGGAGTTGTGGATATTACAGATAAATAATAATAACTTAGTTAATTAGTCATTTCCTTTTTCTTTTTTTTTTAGACTTCCTGCAGCTATCTGACTGTAGAGCTTCTAAAATCTGGACTACATGGGTTCCTTTAATTAGTCGGTAATTAAGCCGGTGGCGTGTTGTTGAAGAGTTTGTCTTGTGAAAAAAAGATGTCCTTGAAATTCCAGCAGTGAGGCTCAAGGTTGTTCGTGGTGCTTCAAAGAATTAGACGAACCCTTCCAGTGTAATCAAAGTACGATTAACAACCGTCGCTAATGGTGCTGCTTATCTTTGATGACTTCATTTAAATGCAGAGACAGGTGCAGGAATGTGTTCAGAGCTCTCCAAAGTGCTAAACATGCACCGAAACTTATCAGATAGTCACTGTGGTCCATCGTGTTCTCCTCCGTTTGTACACCTCTCTGTGAAGTCCCTCAAGCCTCTTTAATTATGCTGGGTGGAAAAACTTTGAGATACTTCATTTTAAATGTAATGCAATGGCTGTGTTCAGGAGGGTGACAGAATAGGAAAGATTTATTATGCCTTGTGCATTTGTATAATGATAGAAAAACAAAACAAAAAACAAAGTTAAACTCTTCCAGTTGTTTAAGATAATGTTACAACCAGTTAAACATGAAAGGTTCAATTGAAGCAAGACAGATTTCTTCACTAATATATATATATATATATATATATATATATATATATATATATATATATTAGGGGTGCAACGATACACAAAATTCACGGTTCGGTTCGGTTCGATACTTTGGTGTCACGGTTCGATATTTTTTCGATACAAAAAAAATGTTCATGCATTTTTAATTTGTCATTTATTAAAATTATAAATATATATTTTAACTCAAAAGTACAGTTTTTAAATTTAACCCTAACCCTTGTGCGTGTTTTTTATTTTGACAGCGAATGCGCACCTGCGGACCACTTATGTGCAGCCCTGGTTATTTAGCTCGTCATATTGCAGCCACAGAAATTATTTTGTCCATGAAACCATGAAGCTGCACTTTCTTTTTGCCTTATAGTCTGATTTGTCATAACTTCTCCCTGACCTGTCTTATTTGGCTCAGCAGAACTAAAATATATATCTGTCTGTGAAGGTTCTCAGTCATCCAGGTCATCGTAGTCAAATATAAATCCTGCTGCTTTTACACACGCACTCACATAAGCTCAGCGATTCTCTGCGCGATCAACCTCTCACATGTTTAAGCTTGCTGCGGGAGATTTCACTTGTCATGTTTGCATAGTAAGCTAACGATTAATAAGACGATGTCAGAGGAATTGGTGCGCAAATTATCATCACTCACAGATCAGTGCTGTCGCTCTCTATACACAGTTCGCACGATTGCAAAGTGAAAGCAAAAAAACAAGCGCAAATTCAAACGCGATTTCAATATGTCACATATTGACAGTGGCTCACCGATGCCAATGACATAATTACCCAGCTACATTTCTGAAAGAATGCAAAAGCATTGACATATATTTTTCCTACAATAGCCCGACGGGCAGGGCAGAGATAGATTTTGGTAGCCCGACTGGAAAAATCGCTAGCTCCGGGACGTCAGGCTAGCGATATTGCAAGCCCTGTATCTGATTGAGGAATCACTCATCTTTGGAAAAGAGAGTTTATTACAGAGAAATGGCTCTTTCCAAAATAAAAGCTATACTATCCGCTTCTTCTGGGCTATATTCTCAGCAGCATAAGGAGAATCATGTGCTAACAGCTGTCTAAATGACTCGGCTAAAGTTAGTAGCATGCTTGTTGTTTTTGTCTTTGCACTAGGATGATGTCGGCGTAAATGTGCAGTCATATTCGTTGTGTTCCCACTAGTGCTTTCAGGTTAATCTCGTTGAAATGACCTTAACACCACAACACGGCAAATCTCCATTAACGAGCTACCGCCGATCGCCCCGTGCATGGGGCTAGACGGCCAACACGTTAACGAGCTAACTGCGCTAACACACTAGTTCACACCCATGTAATTGAGCATTGCATGGCACATCCAACATACTGTTTTACTTTAGTCCATGACTCGCTTACCTTCAGGGTCATACGTCACATGAAAACCAAAATAATTCCAAACGCCAGATCTGAATAAGGGTGGGGGAGGTGCCCTGCGCTCTTCCTTCTGACTATGCTGTCTGTGTTGAGCGCTCAGTGGATCTGCGCTCGACAGTGCAGCCTAGGCGGAGTAGTCGAACGCAGATTCACTGAGCGCTCAACACAGACAGCATCGTCAGAAGGAAAGTTGATAAAATAAATTACAAATGTTGTATTGTTCGATACATATGCGTACCGAACCGAAAGCACTGTATCGAACGGTTCAATATCGATACGAATATCGTTGCACCCCTAATATATATATATATATATATATATATATATATATATATATATTGGGGGTGCAACGATACACAAAATTCACGGTTCAGTTCGATACTTTGGTGTCACAGTTCGATATTTTTTCGATACAAAAAAAAATGTTCATGCCTTTTTAATTTGTCATTTATTAAAATTATAAATATATATTTTAACTCAAAAGTACAGTTTTTAAATTTAATGTTGCTGAAACAAAAAATAAAATAAAAAAAAGAAATATATCTCAGGGCTCGCAAAATTTCAAAATCCCTGGCAGCCCTTCGGGCAGGAACTCTTCAGTTTTTGGTAGCCCAAAATAAATGTAAGTAGCCCGAATAAAAAAAGAGAGCAATTTTTTGATTGATGTTTTGTTTCTTGTTTTGTTTCCTTTACAATATTATACATTAATGTATAATATTGTAAAGGAAACAAAACATTAATCAAAAAATTGTTGAAAAACAAATTACAACATTAACTCAAATACTTGGTTCTAATTGAACAGAAATTTCTATGAACTTGTAAGAACTGTGTAGAACATGAATCAGTCTGTGTCAGATCCTGAATTTGAAATTTCCACTGAAGTCACGGGTAAGAGGCAAGTGGAACCAAGATCGAGGCCATTTGCTTTTTGAAGTTTGCAAAGACTGCTAAATTTTGCCAGTGTTAGTTCACTCTTTGCAACATAGTACGCTGTTCTAAACAGATTTTTCAGGTTTATTTTTAGTATGTTATTTGCAATTGGTGTTTGTTCTGGGAAAGATATTGCAGACTGAGCAATAATGCATTTCTTGCATTTCTCATGGGTTCTAATGGGGGCCTTTCTTAAAATGACTGGTCCCAGTAACAAAGGCGCTTGTCGACTCAGAAATCGAGAGAAAACCAACAACACACCCGGCAGAACATTATGTTATTAACACGGGTGCACATAAGTGGTCCGCATGTGCGCATTCGCTGTCAAAATAAAAGACGCGCACCAGATAAGATTCTTCACCCTGACCTGTCTTATTTGGCTCAGCAGAACTAAAATATATATCCTGCTGCTTTTACACACGCACTCACATAAGCTCAGCGATTCTCTGCGCGATCAACCTCTCACATGTTTAAGCTTGCTGCGGGAGATTTCACTTGTCATGTTTGCATAGTAAGCTAACGATTAATAAGACGATATCAGAGGAATTGGTGCACAAATTATCATCACTCACAGATCAGTGCTGTCGCTCTCTATACACAGTTCGCGCGATTGCAAAGTGAAAGCAAAAAAACAAGCGCAAATTCAAACGCGATTTCAATATGTCACATATTGACAGTGGCTCACCGATGCCAATGACATCATTACCCAGCTACATTTCCAAAAGAATGCAAAAGCATTGACATATATTTTTCCTACAATAGCCCGACGGGCAGGGCAGAGATAGATTTTGGTAGCCTGACTGGAAAAATCGCTAGCCACGGTACGTCAGGCTAGCGATTTTGCGAGCCCTGTATCTGATTGAGGAATCACTCATCTTTGGAAAAGAGAGTTTATTACACAGAAATGTCTCTTTCCAAAATAAAAGCTATACTATCCGCTTCTTCTGGGCTATATTCTCAGCAGCATATTAAACATATAGGTCCCCATAAGGAGAATCATGTGCTAACGGCTGTCTAAATGACTCGGATAAAGTTTGTAGCATGTGCCCATATGGAAAAGATATATATAAATCTTATAAAGTTTTTATCTGTCTTGTGTGAAACTTGTATGAAAAGCATACAAGAGTGAAAACACATATAAGATCCCTTGAAAAATTATATAATGAAACTTGTATGTTTTGTATACATACTAAAAAAAAAAAAGAAAGTAATGAGAAAGTGGCCACTTTCATGAGTAAATCATGTATGTTTTTACTATTTCTTTTCCATATGGGTGTGCTTGTTGTTTTTGTCTGCTTCCACTTGTCTTTGCACTAGGATGATGTCGGTGTAAATGTGCAGTCATATTCGTTGTGTTACCACTAGTGCTGTCAGCGTTAATCTCGTTGAAATGACGTTAAAGCCACAACACGGCAAATCTCCGTTAACGAGCTACCCCTGCGTGGGGCTAGACGGCCAACACGTTAACGAGCTAACTGCGCTAACACACTAGTTCCCACCCATGTAATTGAGCATTGCATGGCACATCCGACATACTGTTTTACTTTAGTCCATGACTCGCTTACCTTCAGGGTCATACGTCACATGAAAACCAAAATAATTCCAAACGCCAGATCTGAATGAGGGTGGGGGAGGTTCAATTTGCCATGTTGCCAGGAGAGCCTAACTTCTGTCTTGCTAGCTTGCCCTGCGCTGAGTGAATCTGCGTTCGACTACTCCGCCTAGGCTGCACTGTCGAGCGCAGATCCACTGAGCGCTCAACACAGACAGCATCGTCAGAAGGAAAGTTGATAAAATAAATTACAAATTTTGTATTGTTCGATACATATGCGTACCGAACCGAAAGCACTGTATCGAACGGTTCAATATCGATACGAGTATCGTTGCACCCCTAATTTTATTTATTTATATATATATATATATATATATATATATATATATATATATATATATATATATATATATATGTGTGTATGTGTGTGTGTGTGTGTGTGTATTTACTATCATGTCCTAAATAAGAACATTAATAGACAGGTTGTATACTGGCTTCAGAATTTATTTATTTTTTTCATGCTTTGCAATTACAGAAAATGTGTATTGTAATTATTGTGGCATATGTATGTATACCTATGTAATGTATCCCTGCCTTAACAGGTGGGGTAATCTGAACAAAACTTTGCATGCACGTTGTCACACTTACTGCGATTATTGAGATCTGTTTTCTAAAAAGGTTCATTATAAATCCGAATTCTTTGGATGAAAATGTGATGTCACGTTCTCTGTTTGCATTTGTTTCATGTGTCATGTTCAACTTAACGGTCATCAAAATTTGTATGTGGAACAGAATTTTGTTCAAGTTACCAATAAATGTGGATTTAGAGACTCAGGGAAAGATAGTGATCTACAGCAAGAAGGGAAAATCAATGAAAGTGGACATTGCTGGGGAAAACAAGACACAGGTGCAAACAATCAAGACAGGAGGTGAAGTAAAGCACAAGACAACAGAGGCAAGTAACTGCCAAAATAGAAGAGGAAGTGAGATTACATACGCAGGGAAAAATAGACTCAAGAATAAAGTTAAAGAGAAATTGACACAGGGAGGTGAGACAGAAGACACTGCAGTAAACAAATAAAACTGTAAAGTTGAGACTAAATTATATGATAAACTAAAAGTTCCAAAAATGCTCAAGAAGAAATGAAGATCAATAAATAAAATTATGGACATCTGAAAAAAACCCTCAAAAGTTAAAGAAAACCTAAAGTCAGACCCAGGGTCATGATAGCCAGGCCTGGGGAGGGTAAAGCAGACACTTCAACCGTAAAAATATGTGTGTGCTGACAACTGATCATTTTTCTCGTCACACTGAAAGATTTACAGCTATTATTTACATATAAAGTGAATTAAAGGACAGCTAGCATTTCCTCTGTAGACTTTTATTAAATAGTGATCTGGTTCAGCCGGTTTAATATATTTAACTATCCTCCATCTTGTTACATAACAGTCACACTTTTTCCCCCTGTGTCTTGTGAATCATTCAAAAAAATTAAAATTCCTGAGATACAGGGCTGAATAATGCTTAGGCCAAAACAAATGTGCCTGAAATAAAATTAAAAAAAAGAAACAGTTGAATCATTCAAATCTTTAGAGTCTGTTTTTGAAACTGTGACAGAGCCTTTTGTGCGCTGAGATTTCAGATCAGAACAAGGTTTTTTTCTGTGCAAAGTGATGTTCCCCTTGTATTCCTGCCATGTTTCTTGTAATGTACTATACAACCATGGCTTGGCTACAGAGAATTAAACATTTATCATTCCAACACAAGAGGATTGGCACAGAAACAATTTTTTTCTACAGAGAAAACATCAGAGAGAAGTCTTGTTTTCTCTAAGCGCTACAGTTAACTTTCATGTTTGTCTAAGCAGAGTAGAGAGCATCTGAATTATAAAGACTGTTTACGTATCGTGACAGCTGGTAGAGCCAAGCTAGAGGCTCTGCATGCGACACAAGTGTTTGTAAGCCTAGCATGACACAGGATCTGGGGGATGTGGATGCATTGTCGCAGAGCTGCTGAGGGCAAAACTCCAGCGGGGAAATAACGGTACGAGGAATTTAGTTAGCTCAAGCAATGAGAAGAATTAAACTGGGCCAGAGCAGAAGTGTGTGTGTGTGTGTGCGTATTTAAATCCAGCTGTTTCAGTCACTGCACTCATTGTATGTAAATTTCAAAAGCGTTGTGTTAACAGCTACGCTTTACATTGTCTGTGAAAACCAGCAGTACTTAATCTGTGCCATCCTCCTGCAGCCAGGCTTGTGGAAACGCTCTCACACACGCACACCGAGCTGCTGCGAGGCCACAGGCTGCTGCGATGAAAACTGTCAAACCCTTTGTCAAAACAAATCTTTGTGACTAGAATCCCACAAGATGTTTTAGTTTCTCTTTGTTTATCTCCATACTTAAGTCTACCATGGTGGTTGAAGAATGGAATTTACTTCACCTAAAATAACTCTGATTTTAGGTACTGGTCAGAACTCAAACCCACTACAGGGACATCAGAGATAAATCATTTTGTTCTGTAGTAGAGCTTTGAGGCAAAGCTTTGAAAATACTTGCTTCCTTCTCTGTTTGAGAACAATGTTCTGCTTCCCTGTCAGATTCATCAGTTGGTTGGTTGGTTGGTTTGCCACTTTTGGTCGGGACTGAAATGTCCAGTGCTATGAACCTCTGTATTTATGGTCACGAGTAAAACTGATGATTATGAGGACATAATTTAACTAGAACCTTTTTGTGTAATCAAATGCATTCACCAGGCACTTCATTAGGCACTCCTCTTCACCTGCCTGTTAATGCAAATATCTAATTAGCCAAACAAATGTTCAAGCTGGGGGTGGTAATGCTGTGAGGGATCTTTTCTCAGCACACTTTGGACCCTGAGCCTAGTTCTGCCAGAGGTTTCCTTCTGTTTACAAAAAACGTCACCAAAGTGCTTGCTCATAGGGGATCATCTGCTTGTTGGGGTTTCATTGTATTATTGTAGGGTGTTTACCTTACATTATCAAGCGCCATGAGGCAACTGTTGTTGTGATTTCGCATTATATCAATAAAATTGAATTGAATCGAGCAGGATAATGCTCTTCATGTCACAGACTTCAAATTCTCTCAACAAGTTTCTTGAACATGAAAATGAGTTAATTGTACTCCAACGGCCTCCACAGTCACCAGCTCTGAATCCCACAGAGCAGCTTTGGTCTTTGGATATGTTAGAACGAGAAATCCACATCACGGACGTGCAGCCAACAAATCTGAAGCAACAGTGTGATGCTATGATGTCATCATAGACCAAAATCTGTAAAGCACGTTTAGAGCATCTTGTTGAAACCTTGCCATGAAAAATGAAGCGACTTCTGAAGGAAAAATTTAGCACCACCAAACAAAGAGTGCAATGAGTCTACGCGCAAACCTATGACATTTCTAACATTGGGGCGATCGTGGCTCAAGAGTTGGGAGTTCGCCTTGTAATCGGAAGGCTGCCGGTTCGAGCCCCAGCTTGGTCAGTCTCGGTCGTTGTGTCCTTGGGCAAGACACTTCACTCGTTGCCTACTGGTGGTGGTTAGAGGGCCCCGATGGCGCCAGTGTCCAGCAGCCTCGCCTCTGTCAGTGCGCCCCAGGGTGGCTGTGACTACAATGTAGCTTACCATCACCAGTGTGTGAATGGGTGGATGACTGGTTGTGTAAAGCGCTTTGGGGTCCTTAGGGACTAGTAAAGCGCTATACAAATACAGGCCATTTAACATTAAGTCTAAAGCTAGGGTTTTAAAACATAACATATTATGCTCAAAATAAAACCGCATGCTTAAAAATGTTTGAGGCACTAGCACTGTGCATCTGTCTCTCTTTGTAACACTCAACAGTAGTCACCCATCATGCTTGGATTAAATATAATTTTTCCATCCCTTTTATATCTTGTTCTTTTCCCATGCTCATCACTGACATGAAACTGACAGATCTGGTGGAAAAAAAGCTGAGTGCAGAATGTAAAAAGTGAAATTCTGGCACTCATTAGCTGATATGTCTTCAGCATGTTAAAGCTCAGCATAACTGTGTGCTCTGTGACTGCCAGGAAAATTTTTGGACAACCTGCACTAATGCTCCCTGTGCTGCTGATTCAGTCAAGCATCGGTTCACAGGATCAGCAAAAAGGGCTTCTTTAATATTTTGGCTTCACTTGTCTGGAGATCAAACTTATTTTTTAATTTCTGAACGCCATTGCTCTTTATGTCCAGTCATTGTAATTGTCTACTACTTGGAACATCATAACTAAAAAAAAAAGGGACGTACTAGACAAAAACTGTTTTCAGATTTGGAGTCAGCAAGTGAAATTAAAGTACAGGTGAAAGAAATAGATTTAGAGTTTTAACAGGAATAGGGACGACATTAAAAATAAAACTGTCTTGTCTGTTTTCATTTTAAAGCGAAAACATCAGATCAGAAATTATCTCCGTCCTCACATTTAACGCAGGATTTCTGAATAATGGAAAATGTTTCAGCTGGCATTGTGCGTGAACATTAGAGGATGTCAGGGTGCAGTGTGAAGGTTTGGCAGAATAATGCAGGTCTCACCTTTCCAACGCGCTCCTATTGAGTCTGATCATTCACACCATTCATGCTGGAAGCTGTGGACAAATAAAACACATTTGTGATTTCAACAAATGGGGCTTCGCCAACATTGAATGTACGAGCTGGATGTTCCTCAAAATATTTTTTGATGTGTTGTGACCAAATTATAGGTACTTTAAATGTTTTCTGTGGACTCTCGCATTAAAAGCCATTATGTACTGCTTCACAAACAACTCACATGAATTCAACAAGGTCAAGGCAAACGTATCTTCTACAGCAGTGCTAAAAAATATGCATCTCTAAATATCTCCATTTACTAACATGGTATAATGTTTAAAATGTTACATTTATGTTTTAAATAAATGGACTTTAAAGGCTTTAAGATACAGCAGTTTCTTACAGATGCCTTATTGAGATCGCTGGTTTAAATGCTACAACAAAATGTGGCTCCAAAATGCTCAAAGTGGTCCAAGATGCTCATCTTTTTGAGGCTGAAATTTTAAGTCAGTTGTTACCAATCAGTTCAATCATATTGCTGAATGTTCAAATTATTCCCTACTGCAAAGAGCCAATATATTGAGTGATAAAACTAAACATTTTTCAGATGTAACATAGCTGTAAATAACTGTAAACAAAAGATGGACAAAGCCAACGTGACATCACCCAGTGGATGGTGAAGTCAGGATTGGAAGTTTTAATTTATTTCAGCATGAGTTTTTTGTTTTGTTAAGAGGGTGGAGCGAGGAAGATCACGGGAAAAATATGGATGGAATAATAATAAAAATGTTGTGTAGTCCCATTTAAAGAGGGAGATCTGCATCAGATCGAGATCAAGACAAATTCTTGCAAATTAGTGCTAGAAATGCAAAATTAGAATTAAACATTGGAGGACAAACAAATAAGCACAGTGAGCCATATTCTTTTTTAGACAACAGAAAACTGCATTACACTGACAGCCAAGCAGGAAGCTACCTGCTCACGATCAAAGGGAACGCACCTTTGAGCCTTAGAAGAATTTATATTAAAAATAAATCACCATTTATTTTCATCATAATTCTGTCTGTATTTTTGAATCTTTAATATTTTGTGTTTTTACCTCTGTGATATGAATAAAAAAGGCTGAGTCGTAATTTATCAGCTAACACAAGTGAGCTAGGGCAACAAGATGAGTTTATAAACTGTACAGGTGCAATACACAATCCCACATACCAGCTAATCAAGGTTAAGCAACAGTCTAAAAAAAGCCAAACCCTATAATTGTACTCACCAAACATAAACATCTTGGGTGGTCTGCACCTTGCAGCCATGATATTAGTCAGAAAATCTGTAAAAAATACTCCAAAAGTCTTCAACAGCACAAACACAGCAAAGAGAGCCAACTTAATGAAGATAGCCATTCATCTCAGAGTTCATATGAAGAGGGAAAATATCCAAGACCAAATCTGTTTTTCCAAATCTGTAAATGCTGTTTAATGCTGTAAACGTAGACATTATACCATGGCAGTCTGAGGATTCACTTGCTTTGGAATCAGTGGCCTTAAGAGGAATTCAGTTTCTGCCACTTCTGAGTTTGCTTCACTTTTAGGATTTTTTTAAAATTTTTTAAATTATTATTTTATTTTTAGAAAATAAGTAGTTCCCAGTCTGCTGCACGTGGTTGTGGCATTCATTCTAAAATGAACTGCTAAGCCCCGTTTACATAGGCCCAGTGATTGGCCTGTGATCCCATTGTGACCAATTTCAGTGGTTACCAAGTAGCATACAGTGCTACTATGACTGTTGAGAAACTGTGACAAATGTAGCACAAACAGGAAACAGACTGTTCACCTTCAAAGTAAAAGTTGTTCTTTTAGTGGTAAAACAGCTTTTACCTAGAAGGCAACTGGATCTTGTTTGTGTCAAGCATCGTTGCTGTTTGGGGCTATTTGAGTGCTTGCAGACAAGTCAGCATCTTCCATGCAACTGTGGCAACTCTAGCAACCAAAGCAATCACAATGAGGTTTTTGTTGCAGGGCACTGTTTGCCAAAGATTTTACTAAAGGGAAACCAAAAACCTTGAGCAGTTACTCTCGTACCAGTTGTGGAATACGTCCAGAGGATTGCTAAGTTGGTTCCCAATCAGCCTAACATGCCCAAAAAAACATCAATCGCATATAGTTCATTCAAACCGGCCATGCCACCTGCATATGTCACCAGTTTGCTTGATAATATTTATTTGAGAAGGCAAACAATTATCTTTTACCTTTCAGTTAAATCTCAGCATACATACACACACATACACATAACTAGGATATTGCTGAAGCTAAACAACATACATGCTTTAACATGTATTTCTAATATTACAACCTCTGTAGGTGTCTTTCAGCGTGCTACAGTCTGATACACCACGCTTGAAAATTAAACGGCACTCTTCAGCCCACCTGCATCCAATTACACTCAAAGAGCCTGATCAGTCTTGACTGCAGTGTCTCATCAGTGCTTCTGTAATGTAAAGGTTTCTGCTGGGAACTTCCTGCTGCATGGATGGTGCCAAGGCGAATTAAACACTTTACAGAAAGGAATTGCACTTTTTGTCAAAAACTTAGAAAGAGAGAGAGGGAGAGACTGGTTGATTAAAATTTATGGCATGTAGAGAGTTTAAAAGCTTTGGGGGTATCATTGGGATGATAGTTTTAGTGGCTAAATGGCTTTGGGTCATTCATTTCATGTGTAAATTTGGATAAAGCCAAAGTCGACACATTCTTCAAATGCAAGTGTGCTTCTCATTATGATATATTGCCGCTGCTGTTATTGCCGTTGTCTAATGGGATTTGTGCCAATAAAGCCTTGCTAGATGTTTTAGCTGTCACAGATATTCAAATGTAAACAACAGCATGAAGATTATTTGTTGCTCCTGTTTTCCTCATTCTTTTGTTCCTTGTAATATATGGTTTCAGGGTTTTAAATCTTCTTTTCCTCATTCTTTGTGAAATTCCTCTGGAAGTGCAGTGTATATATTTTCCATTTCAAAGAAATCCTGTTAGTACACTTACTGTCGGTGAGCAGAGAAGAACACTGATTACTTCATTCCACTTTGTAAAAGTTTATTTTTTTCTTGTTTCTCTGTTTCAAAGACTTTAAAACCACATTTTCTCTCCACGGAAAATGTGTGAATTCAATCAAATGTTCCTCAGAGTCTTCAGTTATTTAAATAACAAGCTTTTTATCTTCAAGGCTTTAAAATGTTATATACTGAATCCTGTAATTGTCCTTAATGATTACAGTGGACATGTCAAATCTTTGTCCCCAAGTCATCAGAGTCTTAAAGGATGACACCTTGAAAGTGTAGTGGAAACTTTGGGGCTTTCTTTTCATGGCATTAATCATAAATGAGCCAGCTGCAAGTGCAGTTTTGGCCCCTTTTCTGCTATTTGCTGGATGATCAGACATTATAGGCTTTGCAGCCACGAGTGAGAAGATGGTTGCCTGCCCATGATCTTTGTGTGTGTGTGTTGGCATGTTGGCAGCCGTTTACCTCATCAATACAGGAGCGGACTTTTGTTCCATTTGACTCACGCCATCATTGTCTTGTATTAACACCTTCAGGAGATCCAGAACACTGCAGCAAAAATACTAACTGGAACTGGAAAGGGGAACCATATGTTTCCCATATTAGCTTTTCTTCTTTTGCTCCCTGTTAAAGTCAGAATTGAATTTTGCTTACAAACATGTTTTTCCTCACATCTCGAATAATCCTACCACGTCATATCTTAATGAACTCATTTGCTCTTTACTCTTTCCCCTTCCCCAAATGCCTCCCTGAGCCTGGTTTTGTAGGACATTTTTGTTCAAATCGAGTTTTTCCTTCCTACCATCACCAAGTGCTTATTTATAGGGGTCTGTGTGGTTGTTTGAGTTTCTTTCTAATATTTTACCTTACAATATAAACCACCTTAAGGCGACCAATTAAAATCTAATTGAACTATGGAGCTCCTGAATTTTGATAGAAATGGAAATACAGTTCAATCTCAACTATTATTTTTAACTTACAGTCATATGTTTGAGTACAAGCTTTTGATGAATGAGGGGTTCGGGACGATAAGCCATATTTTATTCTGAATCTTTCCCTCATTTGATTTTTTAAGTCTGTGTAGAAAAATAACTAAAACTGTAAACAATAACTGACTTTTGCTACTTTTAGAAATGGTAGTTTTAGAAAGGTGTGCTGCATATATTATTATGTGGTTATTCGTGGTTCCCAAGTAAAAATCAGAAATTGATCAGCAGACTTCATCCTCTGTGGACAGTACTAGTCCAAAATGTAAAAACACTGACGTATTCATTCACACACATCAACCTGGAATGTAAAAAAAAATAATTTTGCTTTCATATTTTAATGATGAATTTTATTCACCTCTTTAGGTTTTTTGTCAACTTCCCATCGGCCAAACAGTATTTTAGCCAGTTTCAGCACCTGGAGGATCCTGAGGAGATGGCACGGAGCAGCCAACTCCGGCAGCATGCCTGCAGGGTGATGAATGCCATCAACAGTGTGGTGGAAAACCTCCACGACCCTGAGAAGGTGTCGTCGGTGCTGGCCCTGGTGGGAAAAGCCCACGCTATCAAACACAAAGTGGAACCCGTGTACTTTAAGGTAACTTTCGAAAATGACCCGTTTTTTGGGCTTTTTTTTTTCAGACTTTGTTTTAAACACTTTTAAACATGTTGTCTGCGAAACAAAGCACAGCAAAAGATTATTGTCAGGGGTTCTCTATCCTGAATAACTAGCAGTTTAATAAAGGTATTTTCTTGCTTCAGCAGCCCCTTCAATTATCAAAGCAGCCCAAAGAATTGTCTCATTACCAGTCTAATATCATGGGGGATATTTCACTTTTGCCACTTTACTCAGGACAGAATTCCTGTTTTACTTGTTTTTCTGTTTTATTTCTCAAATGTAGCTGCAGTGTTTTGCTTTGTGTGTGTTTTTAATAGAAATACTTCAAGCTTTTGTGAAGCTGGAGGCTTCAATCTTTACTTAGACACATGCAAACAAATTATGGAAGAATTTTATGGAGCATCAAGTTTATCTTGTAATCGTTGTTCTGTATAATGTAAAAACATGCATGGGCATAAAAACCAATAATAACAAATGCATTAATTTAGTCCCAGATCTTTAACCCTGTGTTGAGTTTTATTTTTGGATTTATGATTTGTTCTTTTGGATTTAAGGAATATTTATGTTCTAGCTCTATATTTGCCTTGAGTTTAGTATTTCTTAGAGCCTTGTAGTTATTTATATTTCTAGCTCTTGCTTCTTGTTTTATTACTTCATGTAGTAAACCACTTGTCTGTTCCATAAAATTGCCGTTACTGGAGTTGTTGGAGCTCTGTGCGCAGTAGCGTGAATGACAGAGACATTCAGACGTGTAACCTGTATAGAGCAGCTTGTCTTGCGCTTAACAAGAATAAGCTGCATAAAAGTCTTTGGTACAACATTAGTTACATTTTTAGATGTCTGTAAATTCTCTCTCTTTCTATAGTTATGCTACATGCTTCCATGTGCTCAATTTAGCTCAGTCGCAGCTGACCACGCCTCGAGAGGTCTTTGCGCAGCAGACATTCTGTCACAACAAATTTTTACTGGAACCTGAGATCCTACCATAATCATTGAGACGCTAGAAGACTTATCAACAGATGCATCGATAAATGCACTTAGATGCTTCATTAGCCTGAGAGGAGCTGTTTGCCAACTCACTGTAATCAGGGCACAAACTTCGAAGGAGCTAAAAATGAATTCAGAGAAGCTCTCAAGTAATGTGACATACAGGCACTGGAAGCTTTCCTGGTAGACAGATAGTGGGAGTTCATTTTCAATGCTCCTTCTGCAAGTCATGCAGGTGGCGTCTGGGAACGCCACATTTGGACCATTCATAACATGCTGAACGCCACTACTGCTCAGTGTGCAGGAGGATGATGGCTCTCTTTGAACTCTGTTTTGTGAAGCCAAGTCTATTGTAAATAGTCACCTCTTGACTGTTGATGGTATCAGTTACCCAAAGGCAACTGAACCTCTCAATCCAAACCATCTTATAATAATGAAATCCAAAGCTGCCCTAACACCACCTGGGAAATTTGTGAAAGAAGCAGTTTGTTGCCTTTCGTGTTCATTCTGTCCTAGTCTCATCTCTGTGTCTTATCATCAGTTGTATCTCCATATTTTGTTACCCTTTCTGTCTCCTTTTGTGTCCCGTTCCATTGTTTGTTCTGCCAAGCTTGTACGTCTTAGTCCTGGTCTCAGCATATGTTACTTCCTGTTTTATTTTGATAGTCCCTTGCTCATGTGCTTCCTCTTTTTGCTTTGTTTTGCCACATTCTGTTCAGCTGTGCTCCCAGGTGTCTCCACTCTGCCCTAATCTCCTCTTGTGTACATATTATCTGTGTGTCCTTCTTTTCTCTCATGGTGTGTGTGCCTCTGTCCATCTGTTTAGCCTCAAGCTTGTTCCTTTTCAACCCTGTGTTGCTTTTGCTAGCATAGATAAAGCTGTGATTTTAAGTTTGCTTCCATCTGTTGAGTCCTGCACTCTGGGTCCACTCTCTGCCTGCCAGACATTCTGATCATGATGTTTACATTACTAATCCTAACCCTAACACAGACGCAGGAACACAGACGCAGGAAGACTGATCTTAAAGCAAGCTGTTTGAAATAATTCAAAAGGTAAAACACAAGTCCAAAAAGAGAACCTGGAAAAATACAGAAACAAAAGCTTGAAAACACATGGAGAAGGATCCAACAGTGCCTGGATCGGGGAAGGATTGGGGAAGTGGAGAGAGATGAGGAAAATGAAACAGTTGAACTAGATCACAGACGAGACACAAGACGAGACAAGGGAAGCACGCTGGAAGCAAAGCACAAGGAACACTAATTCACAAGATAAAACAGGAAGTGGGAAAATGCATACAGGGATTTACTACAGGAGACTTGACAGAAGAGGATAGAGCACTGTGGGAAGAATTAAACTCCCACTATTAAACTGAGGCAATTAAGGGGGAAATACATGAAGCTATCTATACACTAAGAAAACAAAGAATCGTGGAATATTGAGCATTCCCTAATCTTTTAACAATAGTCCATAAACATCTGACAAATGAGAAGACCAACGGCTGGACTTTTGGGAGAGGGATGTCCTATCCTCATCTGATATAAGATTCAGTCCTTTATTTAGCAGGGGAACAATCCTTCTGAAAATCTACACCCTGGAGTTTTTCAGAAAATTAGTTTTCAGTGATTTATATGTGGACGAACAGTCCAAATTCCTGAAAAAAGACACGTGTATATATGCGGAGAGCTGTGACACTAATAAGTCCTGTTAAGATCAAATCTCCTTTACAAGTGAGAGAAATGCCAGGTGGCAGCTTTTTGGTCCCATAACATATCAACCACTGCAACAAAAAAAGTGAAACAAATACATTATATAGAAAAACCCACAACAGTAAAATAACAGCGGCCACTTAAGAAACAACTACATGCCGCAGGAGTTAATGTCTCTCTCACACTATCCCAAATATCCTCCTCTGTCACACCAACTCTCTGCATTGCCTCCTTCACTACATCTATGAATCTCCTCTGAATCTTTTCCTCCCGACTAGCAGCTCAATATTCAACATCCTTTCTCCAATATTTCCACTGTCCACATTACCATCATGTGAACCTTCTCTCTTGCTATCTTTTTAAATTAAAAAAAGTTTTATGCACAATTTAAAAAAACAAACAAACAACCAAAAAAACCCCCCCAAAAAACCCAGCAACAACATCAGTCTTTACTTTGCCTATAGCTTTCTGTAAAAACTTATATGTGTAAGGTGCTTCACAAGTAAATACAGTTTTCCACAAACCTGGAGCACATTAAAAAGTTAGCTTTTAGAGAAGCGTAGACAGAATCAGAACCAATTAAAAATGTCTTAAACTCATTTTTGTATACAGCTCATGTTTTTACATAACACTTGTGTTACATTCAGTGTTCCTCCTGCTCCATCTGACGGGGGAAGTAGATTATTTCTCTTCAAGTCTTCTGAATGTTGTGTTGGTTCATAAACGCAACAGTAACGAGAGAAAACTCTACCACCAATTAGACCTGCATTGATCACTCTGTGAATAGGTCATTAAAAAAATTAGTCCCACTGTATATTCCTTGAATTTTCAACCTCACGTGTTCAACGCCCGACTTTTTTTTTTTTTTTTTTTTTTTTTAGGCCAGTCATACATTTCATACTTCCTGTTTTTTTTCATAATGTGTCACATTATGGCCTGAAGTTTTTTTTGTGTGTGTTTTTTTTTTTTTTAAGGTTGGCTTAATAGCTGAGACAAAACTGAAACTGACAGCCAGGTGGTAAAACTGAAGGTGCTGCACATATAAGTGAGAAAAAACTAAGAAGCTCTGTACAAGGAACAGTGGGGAGATATGGGAACAAGAAACAAGCAACAACGACTGAAGGAGAACATCCAGATGTTTGTCCAAGCGAATTAGGTACCAAACAAACACAATGACCTGATAATCACCTCTGAGGACTGTATACTGCAACATTTATGTTTGAGAAATATAAAACAAAACCGCAGTGACTCAAGGAAGCACCAAGTTGCTTCCTGAATGTCCAAACGCTCCGTACAGACATCGATACAACCAGAAGTCCTTAGATCTAATAACTGGATGAAATACAAGAGCCCACACTGTTCACTGATCACATTCTTCATGCCAGCCACTGGGCAGGATACAGAAATAAATCCTACCAGATCATCATCAACTACCTTTATTCATTTAGTTTAATAAGATAAAGGGTTTGTGGCATAGTGGTGCCGCAGTTAACACTGTTGCCTCACAGCAAGACGGTCCTGGGTTTGAGTCCACTAGCAAGCTGGAGACACCCCAGTGTGGAGCTTGATGCTCTCCCTGTGCCTCCCACAGTCCAAAGACTTACACGTTGGGTTATTTGGTAATTCTTAACTCCAACTGTCGTCACATTTGAGTGACAGTTAGCCTCACCTTCAAGTTGATTAGATAATTTCTAATCTGTGGTCTTACGAATGGGAAGATTAGGTCTTTTACTCTGTACAATATATTCTCTCACCCAAGTAAACTGAAGGCCATACGTTCATGTAAAGGATTTTTTTAGAAAGAGGGAGACAAAGTGGATATCCTCTACTGCCATTGAAGATTGTTTAGAAGAAAACAAAGCCTCATATGCTTTGACAGTTTAGCAATAATCCCCCCCCCCCCCACCAACCAACCAAAAAACCCCCAAACCAACCAACCAAACAAAGAAAAACCCCAACACAAAACAAACAAAGATACATTTATGTCCTAAAAGCTTCAACCTCTCCAGCACGTTCCCAGCATGTTTTGTGCTTCCTCCTACACTCAGAAAAATTATGGTTCTTAAATGGTTCTTCAGATGTCTTCATGGTTCTTTAAAAAACCATCATACGTCAAAGAACCTTTTTATTTTGTGGATGGTTCTTCAGCTATAACAAATGGTTCTTTAAAGAACAAAAGGTTCTTCATCTTTAGCAATCTAAGTTTGATGGTGTAAATGGCATAAATATTTATTCACTATAATGAGGCTGTGAATTATACTGTGTGTTTTCTTTGTGTGCATGTGTGTGCGAAGGGGGAGGGCGGGATACCTGGCAATTACCCTTTAAGAGAAGATGGTAGGAAACTGAATATTCAAATAAAAGTTAGAAATATTTGCAAACAGTAGACACAATACACACATTCAAATACTGTACTTTAGTTTTAAATTTTAATAAAGCATTACTATTTTCTACTCCAAGGCATTACTTTAGAGATTATTATATATTTTTGAAAATATAGCATAATGATAATACTAGTTATTGTAAACTTTACAAACCACCCAGCAGTATGTAAAGTCAAATTATAAAATACAAGTAAATAACAATTGCAGAACAGAATGTCAGTGTAATGGACACAGACTTCGTTTTGACAAAGCACACTGCTTAGGTAAATGATCTGAGTAGTTGTTCATCACTGAGCAATTTGTTAATATGTGAGCCAAATAAATGACAGGGAGAGAGAGAGTGACGTCAGAACACGTCATACTATAACCTCCCGGGAGCGGACGGAGGGGGTCAGTCGTTGAGATGCGCATGCGCAGACGGAGTGTGCGAGCGGCGGGCCTTGACCTTTCGGGAAAAAAAACTCATGGACGGTGACAGCGAAACGGATAGCAGTCTTCAGTACCTGCTGGACTTTGAAGCTGTGGATTCTGGGATTGTTAGAAAAGGTAAAACATTTTCATTAAAACCTTATTACGGTTTTATTTTTGTTACTCGTCATTGTAGCTTGCTGTTAATGTTGTGCTAACAGTAGCGATTAGCTAGATACGTTAGCCGTTGAGGTCAGCGCAATTTAGTATCCAACTGTTTTCCTAACAAAACCACTGTTATAATTAAGTGAAGCTGCTCCCAGCTAATTTGAACCTTTGGCTTCTAAAATATGTGGTTCAATTGCGTGCTGCGTACATAACCCAATGTCAGCTAGACCGAAATTAAAATTTAATATATTATTAAAGTCACTAAAATGGCGCCTGAAGCCTGTTGTGATGTGAGCTCTGTGTCTGCTCTAGAAACTCTGAAATTCTGTAGATCTGAGCCGTACATTAAATACTCACATGAACCTGTACTTTGCATTCTGTATGAGCTGTATAAAATACAGCTATGCATAAGAGTTTTGAATGAATAATTAGATTAGATAACTCTTTATTGTCTAATCTAATTATATAGAAATGAATAGAAATGTGACATGAGAAGGTGTGTCTTTGACTGTTCCTGCATAACTTAGTTTCGGACTAGTTGACAAGTTATGCTCCGGTCATTTGATGTTTCCAAGATAGATGTTCTTTTGTAATATAGTTAATTTTTTTGTATATCTCATTTATCCACCATCATACATTAAGCTAAGAAGAGGTCGTTATACTAACAAGAGGTATCAACGCTGGGCCAAAGTTCAGCACATGGTTAAAGTTTGTAATCCAGCCAGGGTGTAAATATCACTCAGCAGCCAGAGCTGAAGCAGGTAGCATCAACACATAAATCTACTCTACCCGGCTTAAATCACAAGAGCACCTCTAACCAAAAAGCTGTAGATTTTTCTTGTTTGCACAAATTAATCCAGATTCACATTAATTGTGTTCACAGCTCCAACAAAATGAGGAAGAGGAGGGGCAGAAACACAATTAGGTTGAATTACAATTGGATGGAAGGCGAGGACAAGAAGAAGGAAGCTTAGGATGAGGAGGAAGAGAAGCAGCAGGAGCATCTTTAGGGATCCCTATGATGTCATTGAGGTTTGTTTCATTAATATGGTCCTCTCACAAAGAAAGATGACTTGTTTTAGTTCACCTACTTCCTGTATTAAATAGTGATGTGCAAAACGTTGTGAAAAACCATGGAACAGGCACGTATAGGGCATCTGCAGGTAAATGAACATCAAATCTCTAAGACAGACTGAAATCTGTATATTTATCACCCTTATGATAAAACCCCTGTCAGCCATTGGTTTATGGACTTTGTATTTTGAAGCCTCAACACTTTCTTTATTGCTGTTGCTATGTTGGGACCATATTAGGATGAGGGATCAGAATCTGGAGTCATGCACACTATTGTTTCATTTAGTGTGTATCCATAAGATTCGTACAGCAGATCCAAGTTGTGCCTTGAAAACAGGAAAGTCGTCTGCATAGAGGAGAACTGTAATAGCAGGCTTGTACAAAGTGAAGCTTTGTGCTCTCGTTTTACTTCTGTCACCCTGTTTTGATGCAGAATTCACTTGAAATCAGGCAAGAACTGGACTTATTTTTTATAATGTGTTCTTGTGAATTGATTGTGTATCGCATATGTTTGATTTGACTTTCTGCAAGACAACAGTCGTCCGCTGACCAAAAAAGTTTTCCAAATACCTCCACTTGATCTAGCCTGCATTTAGAAAAGAATAGCAAAAAAATCTGCACCTCCTGCTTCAGATGCAATTTGTGTTTCTGTGTTCAGAGGCAGCGGCGAGAGGGGAGATCTCGGCTCATCCAGCTGGAGAGCCTGACCAGGAGGAGTGGAACATTAACTCAGCTCTTCCAGGGCACCTGGGCAGACTCGGCTGTTGGCATCGGCGAGGGATGACGTGAACGCCAAACTGGAGTCCATCACAGGTCAACTGCAGGTATGCGAGTCAGACCTTCTGAGGAGGGTTTCACTTTTCTCTTCTTTATAATTGACTCTTTTCTCTCTCTTTCAGCTCCTTGTCTCAGAGTGGGAGGGATTTGAAGCACAAAGGGAGGAACTTGTCGTTTGTTTGGCTGATATGGATGTCCGCCTGAGTGAGGTTGACCAGCTGACAGGAAACGCCAGTGAAAAACTGAAACAACTGCAGGTGTGGGTTTGTTTTGATATGACATATACAGGGAGTGCAGAATTATTAGGCAAGTTGTATTTTTGAGGAATAATTTTATTATTGAACAACAACCATGTTCTCAATGAACCCAAAAAACTCATTAATATCAAAGCTGAATGTTTTTGGAAGTAGTTTTAGTTTGTTTTTAGTTTTAGCTGTTTTAGGGGGATATCTGTGTGTGCAGGTGACTATTACTGTGCATAATTATTAGGCAACTTAACAAAAAACAAATATATACCCATTTCAATTATTTATTTTTACCAGTGAAACCAATATAACATCTCCACATTCACAAATATACATTTCTGACATTCAAAAACAAATCAGCGACCAATATAGCCACCTTTCTTTGCAAGGACACTCAAAAGCCTGCCATCCATGGATTCTGTCAGTGTTTTGATCTGTTCACCATCAACATTGCGTGCAGCAGCAACCACAGCCTCCCAGACACTGTTCAGAGAGGTGTACTGTTTTCCCTCCTTGTAAATCTCACATTTGATGATGGACCACAGGTTCTCAATGGGGTTCAGATCAGGTGAACAAGGTGGCCATGTCATTAGTTTTTCTTCTTTTATACCCTTTCTTGCCAGCCACGCTGTGGAGTACTTGGACGCGTGTGATGGAGCATTGTCCTGCATGAAAATCATGTTTTTCTTGAAGGATGCAGACTTCTTCCTGTACCACTGCTTGAAGAAGGTGTCTTCCAGAAACTGGCAGTAGGACTGGGAGTTGAGCTTGACTCCATCCTCAACCCGAAAAGGCCCCACAAGCTCCTCTTTGATGATACCAGCCCAAACCAGTACTCCACCTCCACCTTGCTGGCGTCTGAGTCGGACTGGAGCTCTCTGCCCTTTACCAATCCAGCCACGGGCCCATCCATCTGGCCCATCAAGACTCACTCTCATTTCATCAGTCCATAAAACCTTAGTCAGTCTTGAGATATTTCTTGGCCCAGTCTTGATGTTTCAGCTTGTGTGTCTTGTTCAGTGGTGGTCGTCTTTCAGCCTTTCTTACCTTGGCCATGTCTCTGAGTATTGCACACCTTGTGCTTTTGGGCACTCCAGTGATGTTGCAGCTCTGAAATATGGCCAAACTGGTGGCAAGTGGCATCTTGGCAGCTGCATGCTTGACTTTTCTCAGTTCATGGGCAGTTATTTGGCGCCTTGGTTTTTCCACACGCTTCTTGCGACCCTGTTGACTATTTTGAATGAAACGCTTGATTGTTCGATGATCACGCTTCAGAAGCTTTGCAATTTTGAGACTGCTGCATCCCTCTGCAAGATATCTCACTATTTTTGACTTTTCTGAGCCTGTCAAGTTCTTCTTTTGACCCATTTTGCCAAAGGAAAGGACGTTGCCTAATAATTATGCACACCTGATATAGGGTGTTGATGTCATTAGACCACACCCCTTCTCATTACAGAGATGCACATGACCTAATATGCTTAATTGGTAGTTGGCTTTCGAGCCTATACAGCTTGGAGTAAGACAACATGTATGAAGAGGATGATGTGGACTAAATACTCATTTGCCTAATAATTCTGCACTCCCTGTATTTGATATGAAACATACGTCAGAGACATTATCCTAAACTGGACTAACAAAGGACCATGAGTACAACATGAAATGTACATTACATAGCGTAATGCTAAAGTTCATTGATCATTTTAATCATAAACTTGTTGAAATATTGTTACTGAACATGCAAACATCTGCTGATGAAAATGTGTTGATTTATTGGTCTGTTATGAAGCTATTGCTATTTCTAATGTGTTTTATCACTTTCTGATGTTTTATTAATTAAACAATACATGTATTGTTGTGTTATCTGTAGCTATAGTATTTTTATATATATATATTTATAGTATAGCAAATATATTTAATTATTACTGTTTAAAACACTAATATGTGACATGTATTAGTAGTGATGTTGTGCTGAGGGTTAAAATGCCTTTTTGTCTTTTGGTAACTACAAAATGACAATAAACCATTAATATATGTCTATGCTGTGCTCGTATTTATTTTACCCTACTCAAATTCAATTTATGATGCATTTTATTTTGAAAGATTTAAAATGGTTCTTTAAAGAACCACTCAAAAAAGGTTCTTTAAAATGGTTCTTTTAAAGAACCATTTGAAGGACCTTTTTAAAAATGGTTCTTTAAAGAACCATTTTTAAAAAGGTTCTTTGAAAAACCATTAAAGGTGCCCCAAAGAACCATTTCTTGATGGTTCTGTGGGGCACCTTTAAAGGTTCTTCAATGAACCACTGAAAGAAATTGGTTCTTCAAAGAACCATTGTTTGAAAGGTTCTTTGTGGCACCAAAAAAGGTTCTTCTATGGCATCAGTCTAAAGAACCACTTTTGGTTAAAGTTGGCACCTTTATTTTTCTGAGTGTATGGAGACGTCATGTGTTCAGCTCCATATAGGATGTAGTCTTGGACTCTACTGGAACAGCTTTTACATAAATCACATTAATAATAATTAATTATTTTTACCTGTTCATAACAAACCTTAAACACACTATTTTAGTCCACGTTTTATGAGAAGCTAAGCCTTGCTTCAGCCTCTGTTCTAAAACGAGCTGTTGTAGCTCCTTGCAAACAGAAGGCTTGAATAGATGGTAGGCGGGGCTTCTGTGCTCAGAGCCGGAGCTATGTGTCTGAGGTGACCATGTTCGGCATATCCCCTCTTTGTTGCAAATCTGTAACAAATTACTTTATGTCTCCAGGTAAAACCACACAAAGAGGGCTATAGTTTTGATTTTGCCAGCACGGTAACTTTCATCCATATCACATTCATGCAGCTGCTCAGCCGATAGAAATCCTTTTGTTTGGTGTCACATAACATGTCAAATATGACTCAAAGCTTTGATAGAACCCCCCCCCTCATAACCTCGTGTTGAGAAGCTTTTGTTAAATCAGCATCAGCAGTTTGGTTTTATTGCCCCAGTTCTGCCCAGGTCAGCTGACTTTATGGCGGGCTGCCACACTTACACTGAGCTTTCTCTCTCTGTGCTTTTGCTTTAGCCACCTCTGCTGCTCTTTCTCTCGACTTTGTCATTTCTGTTCCTTTGTTTCGCCTGTCCACCCACTGCTTTCATGTTTTACAGTTATCATTTTCAATTCTCACCTGTCTCGCCCACTTCTCTGTAACGCTGAAATGAATTCCTATTTCTCCATCACGCTGTTCCCGCTTTACCCACAGAACACAATTTTTCTGCATTACTTGCACCCCCGCCCTTATTATCTCAATAGCCACATTTCCCCTCACTCTCCGTCTCTCTGTGGCTCGCTTAATGAAATTTGTTTGTCACCTCTTCCTCTCAGATCCTGAGCAGTGTGATGCTGGAGGTGTTTTCTGAAGATTTCCCAGAATTCTTCACGGCAGAGGTGCAGATGGTGTGGACCAAACTGATGGGGGCGGTGTACTGGCATGTGACGGGGGCCTACACAGAGGTGGGCTGGCTCCAGGTCTCCAGCTCGGCAGTGTGAAGAGTCGGGAAGAAGAGGTGGTAAAGAAGTTTTCAGTGGACTCAATGAAGTTTAAAGAGAGGCAAAATAATGTGTTTAAAATGTTGATGGAGATTTTGCGACGATGGTTTCACAGACATGGATCAGATTAACATGGTAATCCGTGCAATTTTGTTTCTTTATTCAACTTCTTTTGGATGCATTTTGGTGCTAAGCTTTGCACGTCTCGGAGATCAGATCAGTTGGACACCAAGTAATGTAGCCAAACATTTTTATTTAACTGCTGTTAGATTTCCACTTACATCAGTGGCGCTCTGCTGTGTTATCACTGCTAAGGCTAACTATCAGTTCGACATCCGCACACACTGCTGTTGCTGCCAGAGGCACACAACCAGTCACTTTCTGTGTAGCATAAAATCTTCCTTTTTATACACCTGCTGAGATAAGACTGCTTCAAAAGTGTTAATGAACTTCTAAAATCAATTAAAAGGTGACCAATCCTTCTGTTTGTAAGCCTGTCAAGCTTTGCATTCTTGCAAAGGGCTCAAAATTGTAGCAGTGGCAGATGCACTTTATTTAGAGACAGATGAGGATAAAAGCAGAATTTGCTAATCGACATTAGCTGTGCAAGTTAATATATTTCTAGAGTTGTAAATATGAAGTGCAACTGCAGCCTGCAAGACCATTATGGCTTTTGCCATAATGGTCCACTTGATGGTCATATTTTATTTTTATTTTTTATTTTTCCTTGTATGATGGTATCTTATGGAGTCTTTAATACCTGTCAAAACACAGCATTTTTTTCCCAGACAAAAATTACTGAAAAAGATCACTTTTTGTCAGCTAACAATAACTAGAGATGGGCCGATGGGGACGTTGTTTCCATGTAAAACAGAGATCCAGCTAAATGGACAAATTAAATGCATGTGTCCTTGTTCCTTTTAAAACAAAGATAATTGACTGACAGCTAATCGATTTACTACAAAACTGTTAATGGTCATTTATAGTTCTTCTCCATTTATGCAAACTACTGATGATTGTTTTTAAAATAAATAAAACAATTTCAGACATTTATCTTTTCAAAATCCCTGCATCTTAAAACAGTTTAGAGTACAACAACAACGAATGAGAGAATTTTAGCTTATTCTTACATTTTTTTCATATTAAACAGTAAAAGGTGAAATTTAATTGTATTATATTTGATTATATCACCTATGTTTGAATAGGTTTTGAATACATATGCTTGTTCTAATGATCTAATCGGTTGCTGAACGTGGATCTCTTGCTAGAAAAGTAGGTCCAGGGTCGAGAATGTTTGCTTGGTATGTTCCCGCAGTCTTTGTCCCCCAGACGTTTATGGTACATAATAGGAACCTCTTGGAACTTGTTACAGGGGTTAGCCTTAGGAGGAACTCTCTCAAAGCTAAATAAAATGGGATTGTGTGACTGCACAGCTAATTTGAAGCCTTGCTTGAATGAAAAATAGACATCCATGAAAACTGTCATTTAAAATGTGTCAAATTCTACCCAAACGCAGCAAAAGGTCTAATGTGTTTTATCAGAATACTGTAGAAAAAAATCCCACCCCACCACATCCAGAAACACAAAGCTTGACAGGCACGCTCTTACGAACATGTATTTTATCCATCTGGAGCAAGAAAAGACGTTTATTTCTGAAAATAAATGCGGATTATACTTAACAGAGTTCATTTCTGTGGAAACCTGCAGTTTCAAGGCGACGCACATGAATACACTTCACAATACTTTGAAAGATGGAAGAAATGCTTAGACACAGAATGACTTTTAGCTATTAGAGGGGGCAGTTAGTTGTTGAAGCCCCAGCTACGGGACCATGGAGCTGCTGACTGTTAATAGATCCTCTTTGTGTCCTGCTTCAGTATATCCTCATGTTCAGGGGACGTGCGGCCCCTTTTCTCTCTATTTAATGTCTTGTTTAACTTTACTGAGGTGTTGTTTGTATAAGCGTACAGTGAGTAAATGTGCACACTCTTCTACCTTCGTATACAACTCAAGGACACGACCTGTGGATGCGTAAAAGAGGGCTGGCTTTGCTTCCCCCCCCTCATTTCATCTCATTGCACACACACACACTAACAATGTGAAAGTGAGATGGAAAATATCAGCAGGTGCACGCTTACACTTTCACGCACAGGCATGCCGTAAGACGTCTCTCATGTGAATATTTACAGGACGGTCGCTTAGTTTACATCTTTAAAACCCGATCAGAGAGTCATGCTGCTTTGAAGTCTCCATTAAGGGCTTTAGAAACCCACTCTGGAGGTCTGTGGAAAACACATCTGTTTCAGAAGTGCCATCAGTCGGTTTCTTTAGATCTCTGACCAGTCGAAAGCAAAAAAAAAAATCCAAGTATTACAGAATGTGGCCTGTGCTGCCTTCTCGTTACCTTACCTGACCTCACCTTCTTTGAAGTTTATGTGCTCCTGCTGGCAGTCCCCATCTTCTCAAACACACACAGCAAATCTGTTTAGGGTGGACACTTGATCCAATCTGCAGTTTGCGTCTGCTGCAGTGACGTCTTGTTTCTCCCATCTGACCCCCGTCGGCATCAGCATCTGGCATTAATGAGGAGGTAATGAGTCTTCTCTCCTCCTCATTTGGCCATTCATCTACTGTAACTTCCCATTGCCTCTGCTCGGAGCGCGTCACTGAGAAGGAAAACAATTACGAGTGGACAGTTGGCATTAAACCCACCGCGGTCATTCACAACAGCGCTATATACGTGCATACACGTCTTTCATTGACTGAAAGAAGATTCAGATTCTCGATTACAAACACACAACACAATCAAAGGAAAAAAAACTGGGATGCTGTGAAAAATGTAAATAAATACAGAAATGCAATGAGTTGAAATTTCATTAACTCTTATTTTATTTATAATAGAACATACAAAACAAATCAAATCATTAAAATGAGAAAATGTACAATTTTTAAGAAACTCATTTTGAATTGATGGCAGAAAAACATCTCAAAAGTTGGGACAAGTCAGTGATAACCGCTCTGTAGCATCCTTTTTCTTTTAACAACAGTCTGTAAACATCTGGGAACAGAGGAGAACAGCTGCTGGACTTTTGTGCCATTTTGTCTGATTGAGGATTTTAGCTGCTTAAAGGTTCCGTGTCTTCTTTTGTTGTGTTTTTCATTTTGTTGAAAGGTCGGGACTGCAGGCGGGTCAGTTCACATCTTGAATGATTTGAGTAGAGAACAGTTTCTACTTTGACTCAGTCCATTTTAAAAGAGCTTCGGCTCAGAGAAGGAGGCACTGTGTCTGGATCGTGTTCACATGTGGCTTCTTCTTGGCTTGAGAGAGCTTTTAGTGGCTGTCATTGTGATCCGTGTTCAGACGATGTTTTCTGGAAGCCCGTGCAGTGATTTCCATGACAGAATCATGCCTGTTTATGTTGACCAGCATTATTCTGGGTTATTCCATTTGTAGATGGTTTTTTTGCATGTCAGTGACTCTGTTCCAACTTTTTTTAAGACGTGTTGCTGCCATCGAACTAAAAATGAGAGGTTTTTCCTGAAATCCTAAAATGTCTCTGCTTGATCATTTCTACAAATAAAATATGGGTTTGAGATTTGCACATTCTTGCATTCTGTTTTGTTTATATGTTATACAGCGTCCCAGCGTTTTTGGTAAAAGCGTTCTCTAAAGTTCTAAGTGTTTTGTTTTTGTCTTGCACCGGTGGGTTTAAATATTATTCTGTCATGATATCCTTTACAAAAACAACCCCCTGATGTGTGATTGAATTTTTACCAAAGAGCCCAAGTGAAGAAAACACGCAGTGCTTGTTTTTAGCTCATCTGACTGAAAGACTGATGCCTTGGTGAAGCTCGGTCATCAGGTGTCGTAGGCCTACAGTACTGGTCTGATTTTAGTGAAGCTTGCACACTTATCACTTCACCCAAACGATGCTCAAGGTTAATGTTAAATGTGTTCTTTTATGGGCCCTTTATCGCTTTCACTTTACAAACTTTAACATATTTACAACTCACTCGCACCTGATGTACAGAACAGCATTCGATTCAGTCCATTTAGCAAAATCATTGACATAAAAGGATAAAACATTGCATGCGCTACAAAATAAATAATAATAATAACTTTGTGAAATATCAAAGGATGCGATGACTTCAAATATTACTTTTGCACACATGTTGCATACTACTTGGTCATGATGGAGGGCGTGGTCACGATGGGGTGAGGGGGCGTGGTAGCGGAGGGCGAGGTCATATTGGTTGAAATTCTTTTGTTAAAGAAGTTAAATGAAGAATAATAATAATAATAATATATACTAGCACATGCCTCTCTCACAGACAGAGCTGAATCAATGTAGGATTCAAAACTAACCTTTATTCAGGTTGAGGACAAAGGAATACAAAATCCTTCAAAGAGACAAACAACAGAAACTCCAGGCACGCGTGAAGGCAGAATACAAGGGAGTATTAACAACCACTTTGAGCTCTAAGAGAAGGAAGATCGGGCAATTTATACACACAGGAGGCCAATCAGGAGGCAAACAGAGGTGCAAACAATCAGGAGAAAAGCACAGGCAGGAAGCAAAACTGATGTAAGAAAGCTAGACTTCAAAATAAAACGGTAAACAAATGAGACGACACTTGAAGCAGACCAAGAGCAGCTATTACCAAAAGCTGGGACACAGAAATGAACACATAAGGGAACCACAAAACTAAACATTGCATTAAAAATGTTCAAAATTCAGAAGTGAGACTAAACGACCCAGACCGTGATGACGTGACAGTAATCTGTGAATGGCGATGGATCGTGTACCTTATGAGCTGCTACATCAACCACCTTGTGCTTCACTGACAGTCAAACAAGGTCAAGAATTGCTTCATAATTTGGATTCAACTCTTGCTTTTACTTGATAAATTATATTTGTTTCTGAACAATTTGAGCAAAATTGTCTCTCGAGTGGGCCTCGCTGCGTCGAGGAAATTAGTTTTATTATTGGCTCAAATTCAAAGACTGAAAAGGTTTTTAAATTTGTCTACTTGTGTTTGTACCAAACAGTTAACCCTGTAAGCCTGAACCCCCAAAATTGCCAGAAATTTCAAATTGTTTGTTTGAACCATTTGACAAAGTAAGAAAAAAATTACATATGAGTTTTCATATGAGTTTTGTTTCTTATCATTTTGCATATAAGAAAAGGATTTAATGGGGTTAGGGTTAACAAAAATCAAACGGATGTAGATGTCTCACAAAGTGTCAAATATGACACATCTGGTGTTGCAGGGTTGATCCTCTAATTATTGCAGTTGATGATTTAAAAAAAAAAAGAGTTTAATTATAGCAAAAACTTGTAAAAGTGGTTGTAGCTGCTGTTGATTTAAAAAAAACAAAAAAACAAAAAAAAAACAGTGTGATAAAAGTCCTTATGTGGTCATCTCCCAATACTCGCACACCAGACGTTGATAAAAAAAGCAATTTACTTTTTCTTTTGCTCTGTTTTTGAACAGAGCATCTTTTTGTTATCGATTTATTTAGACAGACGAGGCGGTGTTCACGGGGAGGTATGGTAAATATCTCCAAGGATCTCCTTTGAAATGTCCCACATGCACACAGGAGCAGAGAACAAACTTCTTTATCTCACAAATACCTAGTTTACATCCCAAGGTATTACATTCACATAGCGGCTCAGTTTCACTGATTAGCCCGCCATAAAAAAATGTCACTTTGTGATCTTTAGATAATGAAATGAAAACACTACTTGCTGCTTTAACGACTCTCGACTCCTGCAAATGTTTACTGAAAGCTCCCCTTCCAAGCTGAGCTGTGAGCTAATCTCTCACAGCAATGAGTCAGACAGGTGGATAAAAATACACGCAGGAGTCAAACAAACGTCAAGAAAACTGTTTCCACTTGGGCTCAAATCGCTTAGGAGGCAGTAAAACTGCTGCTGGTCTTGAATGATCTGGTTTAAAAATGCACTGCGGTCCTTTTCAAAGCTGCAGGCTCTCTGCATCTCGCCATCTGTGTGCAGCACGAACCTCACCACAATATAAACACACAGCATTATGTGTAGACACATCCTAGTTAAACATATCGCTGCATTGCTTTCCATACGCACACGGTTGGGCATGTTCTCACATGCAAAGTTTACTACTGCAACATAATTCACTTATTTTAATCTAAAAATGTAAATTTTTTGGCTCATTCAATCCATATCATATGTTCATGTTCATTCCCTTTCAGCTAATAAGGGCATCACAGCACATGTGGACTTGTGCGTTTTTGTTGTGAAATGTTCCTGTCTATGAGTTGGAAAGTTAGGACTTTATATTTTTCTAAATATATCTCTGAGGAGGGTTCTGTGTATTTCAGTACTGTATATGCATATGTAACTGTACACTGTTGCTGGGAGCGAATTCAGTGGCTTTGTAGTGTTTTTGAGCATGTTTGCACAGACTTGTACCTTCGCAGACCTGGTGAAAATCAATCATGACCATCAATAAACTCTACTTGTAAATTTGTCTGTCTTTGTGTTTTTTAAAGATTACTGTGTACACACTGATGATTCGGATCAAAATGGAAACCAAGCCTCTGGTTTTACCTGTTTTTAACTACAAACAACCAAGAGGTTCAAGATGTGCCAGGCCGAAGTGAAACTGAAATGGTGAAATGATCAGTTTCCTGCATGTTACATAATCATGCCTGTTCAGGTAATTGATTGTTCCCTGCGTCTGCGCGACACAACATTACATCCAGGTTACATCACCTGTGTGCAGTACAGTGCAGTACATGAGTGCTTCATATACAGTGTTGGGAAGGTTACTTTTAAAATGTATTCCACTACAGATTACAGAATACATGCCCCAAAATGTATTCTGTAACGTATTCCGTTACGTTACTCAATGAGAGTAACGTATTCTGAATACTTTGGATTACTTAATATATTATCATGCTGTTTACAACTACATGAATGTGATTTATTACTATTACTGAAGGTCCGCGGCTCTGAACCATAGTAAAGGGACCTCTGGCTAATACCTCGGGTTCCTACGTAGCTTTACTTTGTTGTCTGCGTCAAGTTTGCTAGCGAGAGACAGAGAGAGGCGTTGAAAGGCTGCTCCAACGGAACTTATTGTTTCGGAGGAAAACACGAACACAGCGTACAGTCGAGTCTTAATAGCTTACTTACAACTGGGCTCGTCAGGCACTCTTCTTGGCTGCAGTGGTTATTATTATATTTACATGCTTCCAGCTCCCGTTTCTGCTCGATGACAGCTCGTAGTTTTCCACTCTCTTTTTTCTCCCTCCTCGCGCTCACAGACATATAACGGGTATGGCAGTCCATTCTCCCAGCAGCACGGACTACACTGCCCATGAGGCTACATTCTTTAGGGCTATGCCTGTAGCATTCTGCCTATTAACTTAGCACAACAACAAAAAGGCGCTCTGTCACCCAGGAAACACAGTCGCAGAGAGAGCACGTCACCCTGTAACCATGGCAGCTGCCGCCAGGAGCAACAGAACATAGCTATCAAACAAAACCCAAACAATCCTGACCCGTGACAATATGAAACAGGAAAATACCGCTGTGCAATCCATTTATTTCAACAATGTAACTGTATTCTAAACACCACCTTTTTAAACGGTAACTGTAACGGAATACAGTTACTCATATTTTGTATTTTAAATACGTAACGGAGGCACATGCATTCCGTTACTCCCCAACACTGTTAATATACGTTAAAGGTTTTTTTTCCTGTCTGAAAGAGAAAATTTTCCTTGTCTTCATTCTGGCCGCTGGAAGTCCCAACAAACTTCCAGCAGAAGTGAAGATCATCTGACGGTAATGAGACGGTTTGAGCGTTTGACTCACTGCTTGAGTCAAACGTGGATTTTTAAACACAGTTCTGTGTTTTACCAGCATCTGGATCATTCTCTTTAACTAAGTGTGAAGTAATCACAAAAAGCTTGTTTTGAAAAACTGGTCACCTCCTAAGATCCAAGCTCCTGTTTAGTTTTAATAGATCCTCTTTATTTGAGAGAGTGACTGGAGAAGTGTAGAGGAGGCCAGGAGTTGCACTGTGTCTTTGTGGCCCCCGGGCATTATGTTTGACACCCCTACTTTAAATCATTCACTGGAACCATATCATAAAAACAAGCTGTGGAGGGAGCCCACACATGTGGGGGTCTCTGGGGCTCTAACTTCATGATTTGAGCATACCCTCCAACAAAAGTCTTGTTAGGATATGACTGGAAGTTCTTAAGGAGAAGAAGAAAAAACTAAATGTAAAACAGCTCAGTAAGACATTAAAGGAAAGGCAGAGATTTAAATAAATATAGAACTAAAGAGAGCAAAAATTTCAAGCCCCGACTGAAATGTGTTAGAGTTTCATAAATGTGGAGCTCACAGGACGAATGCTGCTTCTCAGTGGGAGGTTTGGCTGGTTCATAACATATCAGCAGATCAAAAATGTAATTCTGTGCCGAGCCCGTTCGGTGATCTATGAATGAAACGCGTTTTGAAATCAATTCTCGGCCACACGTGGAGCGCAGATCGGCGAGCTGGTGCGACGTGTTCCACTTCATTATGAGACGAGTACAGCAGCAGAAACCCGGCAGCATAGATGTTATTAAGTTTTTTTTTTTCCTCAGCCAAAGGTTGAACGTGATCCAGATAACATAGTGCAGCACATACACTTACACTGATGTACTGCTGTACAGAATTTGGCCCAGTATTATACCTTTTATGGTTTAAGATGAATCATTTACAGGCAAAATATCTCGTCAGTGGGGAGGCACAGGACTGGGTGTTTTTATTTTTTTTTGCTTTGAAAAGCACTTGCAAAGAAATGAACAGTCTCTAATGTTTGAAGTAGTTTCATTTTAACAGAACATCAACCAAATATGCAGAAAGAACATGTATGTGTAATACAAATGATACAGTCAGATATTTCTAGTTGCTTAGTAGCAGCAAAATGAGGTCTTGCATTAGTGCAGTGGTTCATTATTGTGGCTTTAGGTGTGTTGTTCTTACTGTTGTTGTGGTGGTTATTTTAGATTTTGATATGTGTGAATGTGTGAAATAGTTTCCACTGTTTGAGGACCAGCATGACAGACTCCTGTAGTGATTAATTACATCCGGCTAGCATTCATCTCCAGGCTGTTTCGTTGTGAGTGATGAATGCAGCCACGTCTCTAAAACGTTGTAGTGGGAAATTTGATTTATGGCAGAGACATTTGAAGAAAGAGACCTGGCACTTGAAGAGTCTTAAACTATTAAACAACAACAAAGATGATGATCGAAGTTCAACTTTCAGAGTGAAAAAAGATTTTAGGTCTCATAAACGTTCCTGCACATTTATATGGTTGTAACTGTGACATGGTTTAAGTGGATTACTTTATGACCTTTTGTTTTGTGTATATAGTGCATGAGTACACATTAGCGAGTGTTTTTAATGAAACAGCAAAGTCAGATGAACCAAAGGTGTTTCCCTCCACCACACGCAGCTTGTCCAGATGTCCCTCTTTATGTGGGACCATTTTAAGTCCTCTCTCCCTTCTTCCCACACGTTGAGACAATGTCCCGCACTGTGATTATGAAAGTCTGACTTTCACCCAATGCATGGAGGCCTGGCGAATGCTGGGCCCATTAGAGAAAGAAGCTTTGCAGACTTTGGTGGATTTGGTGGAAACTACCACAAAAACAATGAACTGTCAGATTATGGTGGGAAATGCAGTCTTTGTCTTTCTTTGGTTAAAATTGTTCTTCAGTTTCACACGAGGTAAAACATGGCATGAAGTGACACAGTGTACATGTCACAATTGATGAAATTGTCACACATGGCTAAACGAGAAATGTGTGAAGATCTATGGATGCATCCCTACTGAAATACAACCACACTTAGAAGCAGCTGAAATAAACAAGAATACAAGAATAAATAAAGACTATTGCATGGAAAAAGATGTTTTTTTCGTTTGTATACACTTAGAAAGGCAGTTGGAAAAAGCTACTTTCACATTAATCTGGCTCTAAATGTAAATGTGGCAACATTCACTGTTTGTTGTAATTTTATTTTTAACCTGGATATTTTTACCTCCACCCTCAACTGCTTTTTTGTTACCTGCCTATAATATTTGCCTATATTATCGGAAGCACAAAGCCTTTTTTTTTTAACAATAAATCTAAATGTTGTTGTCGATAACTGCATGATCACTCTAAGATTAAAGATAAAAGCTGTTAAATCTAGCTATCAGTGTTTCAGAAACTTCCTAAAATCTTCTAAATATTCTGTCTGCAAGTTGGCATAGAGACTCTGCTTGGCAGTCTCACTGTTTTGTGAACCAGAGATGATTAAATGGAATTAGATGTAAATGTTCCTAATCAATGATTAATGGTTGCCTGCTCCCTGCTTGACGCCTCAGGCGTGGTTCTCCCGACTCTATAAGGCTCCAATGGGAGGTTCATGCAGGGAGGAAGATTTTCATTTTTCAAATCCATAGATAATTTATTCAAGCCATACATTTGATTATAAAGTGTTGACAAAGACTTCTTATAGTTGCTCTTTAAATACAGAGAAAATGAGTTTTATAAAAGGATCTGCTCAGGTTATACTTCTAGGTTTCTGTACAGTGTTTGAACTGAAAATGTGCTTGCAGCCTCATAGGAATAGATGTAATATTCAGAAAAATCAACGTTACTCTCTTGCTGCCTGGCTTGAGTGTAATAGGAACAGGTGAAACAGGTAAACAAAATCATGAGAATCAGAAAATAGTCAGTCTCCCACGAGTGCATCCGTTGCGCTCAACCATGGTCGACAGGACACTGACTTGTCACCATGGCTACACATTTTTTTCACTGCCACATATTGTCATTTTCAGAGAGTGCCAGTAATGTGGGCTTATCACATCCCGGGGGCAAACACACCTGGACAAACTCCACTTTGACACCACACGGAAAACACACAAAAGCCAAAAATATAATGCCAGGGATTTATATCTTGGCTGATACCCTGATCTCAGCTCCTTCTTCTGTTCCATGATTAAATCAGGATTCCACACCGATACGCTCGTGCTCATCCGTCTCTGTCAGCAGGCGTTGACTTATTGGGATTCATCAGGTGTTCAGAACACAAACTGACACAAATGAGTGGAGCTCGTTAAGAAATCCCCTCTGTGTATCTCAAGCTGCTTTATCGGTGAGGAAGGTTGCACCAGTATGCGCTCTGCTTAGGCTCGCTGCATGCAGTTCAGCTGTAATGAAGCTGATTAGTGAGTTTCATCTTTTTGCCTTTTGTTATTTTTTAGGGCACCAATTGATATTTATGTGTTGTAACCTTATTTTAATGAAAACCAAAGAGAACTTTTATCTGATTCTACATTTGCCCCTCAGTGTTAATGGTTTCTGTTAATAATGTCTTTTTTTGGAGCAGCTTCACTGTTGTTGTCCTTATCAGCATCTTCAACAGCTGAACAGGCTCTGATAAACCCACAGCTGTTCGGCACAGAATTACAAAGCTAGTGATTAGTGAACAAAGAGCAGTATTCGACAGCTTAAGAGCCAGACAACCTCCAGGTTTTTGGAAGTGGTGGAAAGCAAGAACTTAAAGGAGAGAAAGCAGCGGACATAGATTCATTATGTGACCAGAAACAATTTATTCTGATATGATTAGCGTGCTATGGTCAGAGCAAAGCTGCTGTTCCTATGCATAAAAATGAGCCAAATGTGGTGATTCATTCATTCATCTGTCAAAGATGCTTCCTGAGTGAGGTGATCTTGGTATTACTAACTGGAAAAGGGGATCCCAGGCTTTCTGAGGATATTCTGATGAGATCGGGGCAAAAAACATAAAAGACTGAATTAACTTTCTGTTATAATCTGGAAAAGTGTTTACTAGGGGTGCAACGATACACAAAATTCACGGTTCGGTTCGAGACTTTGGTGTCACGGTTCGATATTTTTTCGATACAAAAAACTGTTCGTGCCTTTTTAATTTGTCATTTATTAAAATTATAAATATATAATTTAACTCAAAAGTACAGTTTTTAAATTTAATGTTGCTGAAACAACAAAGTATTAAAAAATATATATATATATCTGATTGAGGAATCACTCATCTTTGGAAAAGAGAGTTTATTACAGAGAAATGGCTCTTTCCAAAATAAAAGCTATACTATCCGCTTCTTCTGGGCTATATTCTCAGCAGCATATTAAACATATCAGGTCCCATAAGGAGAATCATGTGCTAACGGCTGTCTAAATGACTCGGGTAAAGTCTGTAGCATGCGTGCTTGTTGTTGTCTGCTTCCACTTGTCTTTGCACTAGGATGATGTCGGAGTAAATGTGCAGTCATATTTGTTGTGTTCCCACTAGTGCTGTCAGCGTTAATCTCGTTAAAATGACATTAACGCCATAACGCGGCAAATCTCCGTTAACGTGTTACCGTGGATCGCCCCGTGCGTGGGGCTGGACAGCGTCAACACGTTAATGAGCTAACGCACGAAGTTCCCACCAATTGAGTGTGGCACGTCCGACATACAGTTTTACTTTTGTCCATGACGCGCTTACCAGGATGATCTGATATCCTCGTGTTGGTGTTGTTCCCAGACCATCATGAAAATGTTGTTCCAGGTTCAATATTGCAAGTGACCAATCACATTGTTGTGATGTTATTCTTTTGCGCGCCAAGCCATTCGTGCATTTATGAAATTCCAATGTTGCAAGGACAATATCAATTCTGCTTACTGTTTATTAAAGGGTTACGGTTAGGGTTAGGGTCAGGGTCCGTTGATCGACGGACAGAGGTGGTTTCTCGCAGCTTAAGTACAATTTTTTGTTTTACCCGAAGTTGCAAAAGTATGACGTCACAACATTCTGATTGGTCACTTGCAATGTTGATCCTGGAACAACATTTAGTATGATGATCTGGGAACAACACCAACACGAGGATCAGATCGTGCCGCTTACCATCAGGGTCATGCTTCACATGAAAACCAAGATACTGTAGTTCCAAACGCCAGATCTGAATGAGGGTGGGGGCGGTTCAATTTCGGGTAGCGTTGAGGCAGTTGCCATGTTGCAACGAGCTTAGCTTCTGTCTTGCTAGCTTGCGCTGCGCTCAGTGGATCTGCACTCGTCAGTGCAG